>NC_141881.1:16808248-18090315 GCF_030686135.1 Camelina sativa
TAGGGTTCATATCGAGCCTTTAGCAACAAATGTGTGGGCCTTTAAGCCCATTCGATTTTATTTGAGCCGACGCAGAAATGGTTTAATTCGGTTTAGTAAATTAATTATGTCCGTTATCGGTTTTGATGTGAGGGTTTAGGTTTAGGTTATTTCCTTTTCCTTTTATTACAAATTAGGAAATCATATATAAAGGATCTTGGCAAATCACAACAAAGGAAAACTCTCTCTCACTAATTGTAATAAGAAACAAAAAAAAAAAACACTCTAATCTCTCTCTCTGATCGTAAGAAACAAAGTAAAAAGAATGGTGAAGAAAGGGGGAATGAAGACGAAGATTGAGATTAAGAAGATCACGAAGAAGACCTCGCTAGGACCTATCTGTGTCAAACGTCGTAACGGACTCTTCAGTAAAGCTTCTCAGCTTTGTCTTCTCTCCGGCGCACAAATCGCTATCTTAGCGACTCCTCCTTCATCTGAATCACACGTATCATTCTACTCCTTCGGTCACTCCTCCGTCGATGGCGTTGTCTCTGCTTTTCTCTCCGGACAACGTCCTGTTCCCGTTCCTAATCCCGAGGATGACCAAGCGATGAGGGAGGACGTTGGTATCTGTTTGACTCGTAAGGATCTAGGGTTAGGGTTTTGGTGGAACAACGAGAGGCTTGTCAGATCGGAGGATCCGCGAGAGATTAGTGACGCAATTGATTCCATGTGGACGTTGTTGGGTAATCTCAAGGATCTGCGTGCGGATCAAGCTTCTTTCGTTAATAATAATAATCAAGCTTTCGTAGTTAATGATGATCACGAGGACCTGAAGAACAACGAGAAGAGCGGTTTTACCACTGAAGAACAAGATCAGATCCCACCGCTTTGTGAAAGCTTCTGCGTTACGGACAACAACAACAACAACAACTCTTTTACTAAAGTAAACTTGGATTTCGATCAAGAGCTGGATATTGATCAACTCATTGATTTCGATACTGATTTTGAAAGCTCCCTTGATAATTGGTACACTCATCAGGAGAACCTCGATCAGTGTTTTCCTTATATCAGCTAAATTGAATCCAACTCAAACTTTGAGCTTCAGTTTTGTTTATGTAATACTGTATCACGTTTGTGTTTTGTTTTGTTTCTATGTTTTGTGTTGTATTTGTGGTTTATTTCAAAATCAATTCTTTTCATTAATCTTCTCATATCAAAATAGGAATTACAAATTAACTTGTATATCTCTTATATATCTGATATTATTGAATTTGCATTGGTAGCTAACCAAAAAGGTAATTCTATAGAATCAATTAATAAGCATTTACAACAAAACATTAACATAAGCATGATTGTGTCTTAATAGCAATCTCTGGCTTTCTTGGTTAATGCATCTCTTTTGCCCCTTCCCCTTCGATGACATTTCTTCCAAAGGTTCTTGATTGTTTTGTAATATTGATGGCTCAGTTTCATCAACTTCTAGCCTTCTCTACCTCAAGCGGCATAACACTGTTAATATCTGGTGACAACTGCTTATTCTGCTTGCCGGAAGTTTCAGCGACGTCTCTATATACCAAACAAACAAAACACTATCTATGTAAGAAGGGAGATTAATTATACCAACTATACGATTCCCCCAATTATATATACCTCTGAGGATGATGGCGTTTCCAGATACTTTCCGGGAGACAACCAGCGAATGTTCTTGTTGAAATATTGTCGTTTAACAATTCGGCACTGTCCTGTTCAGAGAAGTACATACACGGTTTAATATGGACACAAATGGTTGTAAGAAAACACAAGAGAGATTGAGTTTTTTTGTTTACTGTTGGTTGCTGTAAACTCTTGTGGGCACAATGTTCACTTCTTCTCTCGTGTACCAGAAGAAACGCGCATTTGCAGGTGAAGAACAGAAGCAGAGTAGCGAGAGTGAATACCACGAGCGACTCCATCACAATCATAGATCCTAGAACTGCTACCAAGCAACATAAGTATTAAAATTTGAACCCAAGGAATTAGAGGTGGCCAGGTGGGCAACAAAAACTGAATCAAACCAAATCCCAAAAGTGGTGTCAGCTTGGAGAAACGAACAAACTATGAAAAGACCATTTTACTACTCATCTAACTCCTTATTACGTTCAAACTATGAACCCAAGAAATTATTAGAGCCTTAGAGGTGGGCAACGAAAGCTAAACCAAACTGTGAAAAAAGAGCATTTTACTACTCATCATACTCCTTATTAGGTTCAATGTTTAACATGATCCTCATATTCACAATGAATAAAACTAAACCGATTTAGACTAAACAACACCAAACAAATCAGAGCCAGATTTAACCAAATCGAATCATTTGAGATTACGTAACTAAAAACCAAATCCAAACCAAACCAAAACAAGACCAAATCGAAGTGGAACTAACCAAAGTTCTATTAGTATTTCGCAATATATCTGTTAGAAACCGAGTAAACCAAACCGAATGGAAACCACTCAAAGTATTTCATTCACGTACCGTGAGCTGTAAGGGAACTCAATGGTCTCTTTCTGATGAGGTTTACGTGAGCCTCTGCGTGTAAAGGCAGTGAAATTCTCTCGTTGCAGTCAAGGTAGCACCCGTAGTTCCCCATGTCACTCAGTTTCAGGGTCAAAACCGCACCATTCTCCCCTCCCTACACAAGATTTATGGTGATCTATGTACACGAGAAACCAAACACATCTAATTGAAAGATTGAGAATTTGACTTTACATGATGGAGCAGCTGTTGCATGAGGTCGTTGCATTGCTTTATAGTTCCACGAAACCTGATCCCACTGGCTTTAACATTCACATGTTTAGAGATAGAGGCGTATGTCTGAATTGGCTGCCATTGGAACATGTTGTTAAACTTCAGTTCTGTTGAGTTTATAAGGTCCGATGGTAAGTTTGTCAGCAGAAACCCGTCAGTGACTTCCACAGAAAACGTTACGAAAAATTGAGAATCACCACCTGAAATTTTGCTTTCATCAGTCAAAAAGAGAAATGTTTTACTAGCTTGAAAGTGATCAAGAGTGAATTGTAAATTTTTAGCATTACCGGGGTAATGAACAAGATCTGGATCTCCAGCTGAAAAGTTGAACTTGTCTCTTTCCGGGTGAAAGATGAGTGATTCACTCCCGTTACTCTCCAGCATTATATATTGAGGAACGTTAATGAACGGCGGATCATTTACAGGTTCAACAAAAACCGGAACATCCAGATGATTGATCCCGTTCTTGTTCTTTGTGGACAGCCGAAGAGAATCAACACCAGCAAAATTCTCATTTCTGAGGCAGACAAGACCAAAGAATAAAAATGAGAGTGACATTTAAAACTCTTGTAATACTATAATAACTATCTGTGATTCCATATATGTATACCCTATACCCGAGATATTGAATGGACTGAAGTGCAGGATTGATAACTCCTATTTGTCCTTCTAACATTAAGAGCCTTCCACTTTCACCTCCATTGCTAACTGAGAGTCTTCCACTTGAAGGCAGTCTAAACTGCATCAGCATTGGAGATAGAATGACCGATCCCGAAAGTGCTTCTACTGTTACTGAAATGTTCTCTGACAGGTCTGAGTAGCTTATCTGCAACCCAGAGAAGCCACTGTAATAACATTCAAGAACAGGATTACTATAGCTTCAGTGGAGTATTAGTAAGATAAACTAACATAAGCAAGACAAGACGAAGAATGCTTGCCCATATCTAGGACTAATAAGATCTTCAGTTGCTTGTAATCCGCCGGAAAATGAGACAAACAGTAAGAACAGAGATGTAGACTGTAGCTGCAGCTAAGTTTCCATTTATATCAGCTATTGTATAAGGAAAGGAGTCGTTTCCTGAAAAGTCCTTGATTGGCGTGTATCTAAGCACGTTTCCATCTCTCAGAAGAGAACCATGACCTGGCTAACATCCAAAAACAAATAGAAAACAAAAGTTTACAGACAAAGATTTTGCTACTGTCAGATGATTTAACTATCTGCAAAACATAGAAGAAATGAAAGTTTCGATCCTCACTTGTGAGAAACCGAGCATGCTCGCATTGCCGCCAGCAAAATAGTCGTTTTCCAGTGGTTTAAAGGATATTGACTCATCTTCCCATACACTGACTGGATCATCATAGGCTCTTGGAAAGTATCCATCTAAATTCATGGCAGAATCTCAAAAACAAGCAAATTAAGAATCATGGTGTGAAAGAAGAAAAGTAATGGACTTACTGCTGTACACATTTACTTCAAAGGGGCAAGGTTGGATATGTTTATTGTCAACGGAAACGCACATGTGGTAAGTGCCCACCTCCATGGCCAGATAACTACCAGTATAGGTCCCATCATTATTATCTACAAATTCCCATGTAGTGAAACTTGATGTATTAGCTGAGGTGATCTCCAACTTCAAACGGGATGGTTGTGAGGGTACAGGATTGTAGAAGCCGTCCAAGAGCAACACCACAATTTCATTCTTGATTTGCTTTGGCACTTTTCCATTGAATTGGGTCACACTACACGCCGCCACATTAATTTCACCTGAGAAAAGCAAGAGTGAGTGTGGTGATCATAAACAGAAAGAATGGACATTTTCCCAATTAATATACACATGGAAGTTACAGGTTGTCTAGATTCGGTTAAGGAGCATGATACCAGCATATACTTCCTTGACGAAAGGCTGGCCTCCATGGAGGACTATGTTTCCAGATGATATAAGAATTTTATAGATTCCACTCCTTTTTGGAGTATAAGTTACGTCAAAAATACTCGCTTGAGTCGCTAGACTACCTGAACCCTGCAAGTAAGAAATTCCCTTAAGTCTCTATGCCTAATCAGGTATGCATAAGCATATATGCATATAGTCTGCTTCTTACTCTTCTGCCATGTTTCTCATACAAGGGGGTAGCAGTTTGGGAACTTGATCCAGTCCCTGTTAAAATCATTTGCCAATATAAGCCACAAGTGAAGACATCATCTAATTGTACGAAAGTAAGAAATTGTACCATTGAGGGTCTCTCTTGGGTGTATGGTTGGCAGAATGAAGGAGGAATCAGCCTCGAGTAGGATTCTGACCTGAAGTCTATCCACTTGGACTGACGAGGGATAACCATAAGCATCTTTCAAGTAAATAGAGAAACCAAGAGACGCCCCAGCGATAGAAGCATTGATCCCTGAACCATTTACTATACTTCTTGATCCATCACAATAACCTGTCACGAAAAAAAAAAAGAGGACTACTGCAGAGAACATTCACCAAAAATTAAAGCAAATATCATACCATAGAGCAGTTTAGGCAAACACTGACCTATATATACTGTATACGCATATGGCATACCAGAGATACTCTTATTGTGCTGCTTCATATCAGAAAGAGTAAGCAAGAAATTGCCTGGTTCAAACAGGGTAAAAGACATCAACTGAATCCCTGGCTCTACATACTCAAACTGAAAATCTGATACCGGTATGGACAAACCAGTCTCTTTTTCAACCACATCAGCATCGAATTCGTAAAAACCAGAAACGAGGTTTCCAAATCGATCTCTCTGGTGTAAAAAGATGTCCATTTTAGAAAATATCTGCCATGTGTTTAGCTCTGACTTCCATATACTCACACAGTTGGAAACATCCAAAGGTCCTGCTCAAAGAAAACAGCAAACATGGCTCATCGATCTTATAATCCACATGAGAAACAAAGTGGTAAATGGAAACAAAACTCAATGATCACCTGAATTAACCTCAAGTGGTAATGGACCACCAGTCAATATTTGGCTATCCTTCTCGACAAGCAACAAGAGCTTTCCAGAAATCACAAGAAGAAACTGAATGGAGATATAGCCAGATTCAAACCATCTAACGTGTGCTAGATCAAGATTATTAGTAGCAATTGAACCATTCTCATAAAGAAGAGACAAAGAAAACCACCCCTGAAACTCAATCACCTTCCCGGAATACGAAATGTTATTCCCAAACGCATCTTTGGGAAGAATCAAAATCGATGCATTCATCCCGGCTTCGAACACATTCCTAAGACCCATCCAAGACACAACACATACCGATGGGTACATCATCCCTTCACAACAACAAGTTCAAAAAATTTATTAGTAAAATCTCTCTGATAATTTCAAATTGAGGAACATCAAAAAAAACTCAAAGAAACCTGTTTGGACTTGGAAATGGAGCGACGAATCCAACACTTTGAAATTGGCTTCGTCTATAACGATGTTGAAGATCCCAACCATGATTGGAGTAAAATAAATCTTCCAATTTCCAATATCTTCACCGAGATCTAGCGAAACCCCAGAAATGTACGAACTGTTGCCGATTCTGCCGTTTACAGTCACTGTGGGCTTAAACGCTCTCTGCCCTAACGAAGCGTTGCCATGGTTTTCGAAATTCCCCAGAACTTTGATCGAAATCGCAGCGGTTTCACCAGATTTGAACTTGCTCTTATCATCTGACCAACTGAATGTAAATTTCGGTAGCCCAGATTCTTCATCTACGGTAAAAAGAGAAAACACTCTAAAATTCAAAACCCTGACCGAGTAAGATTAATAATAGTGAAGAGAAAAACAAGAAACGAACCTGTGGATTGGGAAATTGAGATTGCGTTAAGGAACAAGAAGAAGAGAGTTAACAGTTTGACCGCCATTGATTACATTGAGAGAAACTGTATCGTCGATTTGATGTTTTCTTTGAGGAAGAAAGCGCCAACTGCTCTGATTCTTTTGGGTTTTTTGAATTACTTTTTTTTTCTTTTTCTTTTTATGAAATCATTTTGGGTTTTGATCGATGGATGGAAAAGGAACACGTGTCATTAGTGCAATATTAACCGTTTGATATATCAGTTTTTCTTTTTTGAAAAAAGGGTTTATTGATTTATCAGTTAGTTCTGATCACAACATTCGGAACTCTATAATGTTTTAGAGCTTGTTTATGTACATGAATGTTGTCAAATATGGCACAGATGAAGATGATGCATGTAGACGTCTTAACTTATCTTCATTGTTAAAGTGACAAAAACGTTAACAATATTCAGTTAACTACACTGCAACTTTAGACTCAGTTTACAGTGTTTAATATGCAAATTAAAGTTTGGTTTCATATAAATATCTTGTATGATGAACATTTGTTTTGAGAATATGATGTAATCATCATTTACATACATAATCTGATATGATCTGATAGTGTTAACCACCACACAAGACGTTTGTTTTCAAAACAGATCCAGGCCATGAAACTAAAACAGTAAAATCCAAACCAATCAAGAAACATATCTTATTGGTTTGAAGAGCCAAGTAATGACTTCAGCCTCTACCACTTTTGTAATTGTAACTCTGTTTGCATAACAAGGTTCGTTGCTGACTTAAATGTGCTATAGCTACGACCATTGAAACAAGGAGAGCTCGTCCATAAATTTTTAGTTGACCCTATAGCTTTCAGACAAATAAACAATGCCATGAGTTGAGAAAACAAAATTTAAACTGAGGATTGTAGGGTTTTACCCCGAAGGGAGCCCTTCCAGAAATTCTCAAAGGCTTTTACACCTATGAGGGGGTTTGGAAATAGTTTTCAACCAGCAATAGACGCACCTCGGTTAGAACCTCACTAGCTGCGTCATTGCCCCAAGCGCAAAGATAAGTTTCTTTCACCTAATGCCTCTTTCTTTTATACCAAAACAAAACCGACCAAGTTGATGTATTCTTCCGATGTGGGACTCTGTCCAAAGTAAGAGCTATAAACATTTTCAAAAGTTAACATTCCTTATAAATGGAAAATATATGTACTAAGAGTGTTGTCAAATAAAGTAAGAATAATTAAATATAATTAAGACTAAATATGGTAGAGGCTACGCGAACACAGGCCTCCTCTGCCACAAATAATGACGCAGGCTCTCCCACTTGGGGAGACCTTAAGCTAAGCACCCCTCCTTTATGTGCAATGGAGGTCACTAGCTTAGGCCACTCGTCTTCTTGATCACGAGTTGACCCCGTCCAGGTAAGTACTTTTCTCAGTCGGCCCACATCTTCTTTTATACTCTGCTTCTTCAATTATTCTTTCAGTTCTCAACGATGTGGGATTGATATGTTCTCTTAAAAAACGACATGAGTTTTGATGTTCTCTTAAACACATGGATGGGCCATACGTTCTCTAAGCCCATTAAAGTACATGAATATGTACTATCAAAATTCAAACGTTCCTTTGATGAATCTGTATTGGGGATATGTGAGGATCTGCAAGTTTGTTAAGTGTTTGAGCATCTTATGGTTTTCGGCTTTTCGCTTTTTCTTGTCATAACAATCTATTATGGTTTTCCTTCACTAAGTACAGCGTACATATCTTTTCATGGCATAAATATACCAATGGATTGGAGACCAATGAAGGCCGTAACATGTGCTCTCTAGCCTCTCTTCATCTTTAAAAAGAGTAGTGTGGGCATTACACGGTTCATCCTCTACTGAAGGCGTCTATTTACTCTTCACTGAACTCATCATATTCATACTTTTGGCGAAACCAGTTGGTTACTACAACAATTTAGGCGCTACACACCATATTTGCGTACCATTTCATCTACTTTTAGTTGAGAAAACCACAAGTTCGAATCCACTTTGGTGAGGGTATATATGCAACAAGATTCACAAGAATCTCTCTGCTTTATACATACTTGTGATCATTGTGAACCAAACACATACCCATTCCTAATCTTGACACGATTTCTTAACCATCTGTTAATAGTGAGCAGGTACTTAACGTTAGGTTAAACCTTTTTTTTTTTTTTTTTTTTTTTGTAAACCACCTAAGGTTTTAAGCTTTAAAATGGCTAATATCAACTCAAAATTAGGAAGAGTGAACGACGACAATTAGTAATAGACTCACAGATTCGGGCTTCAGCTCTCTCCCTGGCTCATCATCACTTCTTAACGACGACGACAAAAAACTCTCAACCCTGTTTCTGATCAGCTTCTCTCCTTCTCTCTTCCATGGCGACGAATCTCGTCGTCTGAATTGGGTACGTTTCCCAGTTCTTCTAAATCTTATTACGCTTTTATTTTAGTACGCGGAAGTGACCTAGATTTACGAAATTTCAATCGATTCGAGCTGTTTAGGGTTTATATATCACGGTTCTTAATTCTGATTTAGCCTCTGTTATTGTTGAATTTCGTGTAGGGTGTGTGAAAATTCGAAGTGTAGAGGTTTGAAATTAGGGGTTTGTATTTGAATAGTTATGGATGGGAATAAGGATGATGCTTCTAGGTGTTTGACAATCGCCGAAGACGCCATTGTTTCTGGTGATAAAGAACGAGCGTTGAAATTTCTCAAGATGGCTAAGCGTCTTAATCCAAGTCTCTCTGTTGATCAACTTGTTGCTGCTTGTGACAATCTTGGTTCAGTTTCAAAGAATCCGTCTCTTGACGAAAAGCTCAAAACCGTGGATGGTGATGATAAGATTGAGACTGGGAAGGGTGATGAGAGAAAGAAGTATACTGAGGAAAATGTGGAGTTGGTTAGGAATGTAAATAGGAACAGCGACTACTACGCGATTTTGGGTTTAGAGAAGAACTGTTCGGTTGAAGAGATTAGAAAAGCTTATAGGAAGTTGTCTTTGAAAGTTCATCCGGATAAGAACAAGGCACCTGGTTCAGAGGAGGCGTTTAAGAAAGTTTCCAAAGCGTTTACTTGTTTGAGTGATGGTAATTCGAGGAGCCAGTATGATCAGGTGGGGTTTGTTGATGAGTTTGATCATGTTCAGAGGCGGAATCGTAGGCCCAGGAGGAGATATAACACGCGGAATGATTTCTTTGATGATGAGTTTGATCCCGATGAGATATTCAGGTCGTTTTTTGGTCAACAACAACAACGAAACATGTTCCGTGCTTCCCATGCTTATAGGACTAGACAAGCGCGTAACCAACCCCGACAGGAGGAGCCTAGTTTGGCTGGACCAAGCTGTTTGACGATTATTCAGATTCTACCATTCTTTCTACTCTTGTTGCTGGCGTATTTACCCTTTTCTGAACCCGAGTATTCTCTGCACAAGAGCCATTCTTATCAGATACCAAAGACAACACAGAATATGGAGATTAGCTTTTATGTTAGATCATCATCAGCCTTTGATGAGAAGTTTCCGCTCGGTAGCTCTGCTCGAGCTAAGCTTGAGGACAACGTGATCAAAGAGTACAAACACTTTCTTTTCCAGTCTTGTCGCATGGAGCTCCAAAAACGGCGGTGGAACAAGAAGATACCAACCCCTCACTGCATTGAACTTCAAGATCGCGGATTTGTTGACAGGTAATAGCTTTTGCTTTTCCTCCAGATTTGTTTTTGGATTTTGTCATGTACTATAACTTGTGATCCCAATGAATCATGTTTACTAAGCCCCTCCACAGTTAGAAGGCAAATTGAATAAACCTGTAAGATCTTAACAAGAGAAGCCCTTTTGACAAGTAGAGATCTTTAACATGGCGTAGAACCTGCATCCCTCATACGAAACGTAGAACCCATACATATTTTATGGCAAATGCTAGTGTTAGGTTTTCGTATGGTCACAGAACAATCATTGATGTTTAAGCCTTTGTTTGTTTGACACAGAACAATCATTGATGTTTAAGCCTTTGTTTGTTTGACACAAAACAGGCAAATACCGATATGATACCGGCTCAGAACTGTCCTACATTCCCTGAAGACAGCCAGATGTTGATGTTCCAGAGGTTCTTGGGCTGAACGTATAAACTGTAATGTGTAGGGAGGATAACAATAATATTTCTTTTTTGTCGCATATAGAGTTGGAGATGATAATTCTATGGAGAATATTGAGAACAACAAAGAAGAAATACTCATAACAGAGGTACCTGTTGCATACTCACATTATGATTCAAAACAAAAAAAAAGGCAGTCCAACAATTCTCTGTAGAAGATACAGCAGATAACAATTCCATTACTTGTTAATATGACAATAAGGCTTTGATTTGTTTCAATCAAATCTAGCTCTATTGATAACTTTGGTGGAAATCGGTGGTCATGCTAGCTCTTTTTTGCTTCACGATTAGAATTTTTTGGTTTAGGATTCTCGGATCTTGGTCATACATTATATCAAAATTTTTAATGCTATTGTTACAACTAGATTATAAACATGGGGATCATGTGAAAAATAACATATCAATTTTCAATGTATTCGAGTGTGAGAATGAGACCAAACAACATTACAAAACCTGTGAAAAGAGGTCTTTGTGTTCTTCGAGGATGAATTTAACTAACAACTCAGAGCCCTCCTGAGTTGCATTACTTGCTTGTGCTAGTCTGGTCTGATTTTTGTAGAGTCAGGTACATCAACAGGATAAGAGTCGATAAAGTCGAGCCATTTGTTTTCTGTATTGGGCTCCACTTGTCGGATGCATCTCCACACTGCACTGTTACACTTGAACCCACTTCCGAAAGCAATCTGCAAGACCCTATCGCCTTCTTTCATTCTCCGTTTTGCTTCCAAGTAAGAGAGAGCGTACCAAATGGATGACGAAGAAGTATTCCCAAACCTATGAAGAGTCATCTTTGATGGCTCGATGTCTTCTTTGGTTAAGTTCAGATTCATCTCCATTGCTTGAATAACAGCTCTTCCTCCTGTATGAATGCAGAAATGCTCAAATGCTGTCTTGAAGTTTGGTGTATAAGAAGAACTCGACTTATAGATCTTTAGTTTCTTATTAAGAATGTGTTGTATCACATATTGGAATTGCTCTAGGTAAGGTAATACCAAAGGTCCGAGTGAAGTTAGGTTCATCTTCAGCATATCTCCAGCAACGCTGATTACATCTTTGGTTATTGATACCCCTTGCTTTTCCTCAGAGTCGATGTCTTGATAGATACATCGGTAAGCTCGATCATCTTTTGCTTTGTTTGTCCTAACAACATGCAAGAGCTCATACTTTGCATTTCCTCTGTCATGATTATCGCTAGACATCAATATTGCAGCTGCTCCCATTCGAAAGAGACAGTTGGTAAGAAGCATAGATCTGTCTTTGCCAATGTACCAATGTGTATTCAGCGCTTCGGTGCTAATAATAAGAGCCAAGGAGCCTCGGTGAACCTTTAGCAAGTCATTAGCCAAACCGACTGATAGAACCCCAGCCGCACAGCCCATCCCGGACAGGTTAAAGCTCTTGATATTGCTTCTCATGTGGAATTTGTTGATCACCATTGCACTTAGAGACGGTGTAGGCGAATGCAAACTGCAGTTTGTTATCAGTATGTCTATGCTTCTTGGGCTTAGTTTGTTTTTCTTGAGGAGATCTTCAACAGAGGTGAAGATAGTAGTCATGGTTTCGATTTGGACTGAGGAGAGAGATTTCTTGAGGGGTATTTCCATCAAGGAAGGAGGAATGCTGGTTTGGTTGCTTAACCAGGACCTCTCAAGAACCCGGGCTTGGAAGTCAATACTCTCTTGATCAAGCTTGTCATCAAGGTAGATGGTTTCGATAAGAGTTGACATTGGGACGCGGTTTGAGTCGGGTGCGCGATAGCAAGTGAAATCAAGTAAGTAGACTTTGACTCTTGTTCTAATTCTTTGGTAGATGAGATGCAATACTAGCAAACCGGCAAAGATCTCAAAGACAGAACCACCTGAGCCTAGAAGCGTCTTCAGCTCTGACATGGTCAATGAGATCGGTGAAACTCTGTGTATCGTCGTTTGGTTCATGTCACTCTATTTCTTTTTAATTTCAAGTTTTTTCATGGATGATTGATTCGCCCCCTATAGTTTGCTTACATGAAGATATAAAAGAGAATGAAATTATCATGTGGAAGTTGTTGCAGAGGATTTCACTGCGTTAGGTAATGCTATTTGTTTTTCAGCATCCTTTGTGTGCTTTTGTAACAATTAATTAGTAACACAACACGTCTTCTTGCTTTGTCTGATTAGATAAGAGAGCCAACTTGGGTCGTGCGGTCTAAAGGGTTTACGTTTAACCAGCCACTGTAAAATTATTGTAAATTGTAATTGTGTGATCTATATTTTGCTTTTTTTCTTGTGTTACAAGAGCCCCAAGTTCAGACATATTTATTAAAAACAAAACCTGATTTATTCATTTAAAAAAAGAAAAAAAAAACACTAATGGGAGCGAAAGAATATAAAAATATAAAATGCATTTCATTCTAATAGAAAAGTAGCAGAACATCTTTGGTTTTTTTTCAGATTATAATTGGCCACATTAATGGCAAGTAGGTTATGGCAATTACAGACACTTTAGATTCTGGTTCGCTTCGGCAATAACTATGAAAACGATCGACGAAACTTACAACGCAACAACATGAGCATGCATGAAGTCATAGAGGTAATAAATGGATGGTGTTTGAGTTTGACCCATCACCATGAATAGTATTTATAGACCCAACATGTTCTTGTCACACCATGATTGAATCAGATGGGTCGGCAAAATTACCATTAAATTTTCCGTGGGTGGCGATATCAAAATCTATGGACTTAAATTATTTGTAAGTTTATGATGATGATGAGCGCAATTTTCGGAATAATGTAATGAGAAATGGTTGTGTTCTATTAATCACTCTAGAGACTCGAGAGTGTCCAATAGTGTGGGCCGTGTATATTACTCAGAGTCAGATTACGATTTCGATTGTTTCATTTTTGTAATTTTGTAGAAGTATAAGCCAAACTCACACGACCTGTATTTATATTATTATTATTATTTTTTTTACAGCAAAACAAATTCATCCATTTAAGCTAAGAACATACGGTTTTCCAAATTAGAGAACCAGTCTGGAGTATACACACACTATTTTAGAAGAAAAAAAATCAGGGAAAAACTAAACAATAAGAGATACATAATAAGTAAAGGTAGTTTTCAAAATACCACTAACTTCAGTTTTATATTTAAAATACAACTACTACTATCTTTTCTCTAAATAACAGTAAAACAAAATTTTCCGAAAATACCAAAAAGTACGAAATTTTAAGCCTTTATAACTGACCTTAAGAATATTTTACGTGTTTGTGGTATTTTATTATGATAGTACTTTTCGAACATAAACTTAGTTTACTAGTATTTTAAGATATTTCTCAATAAATAATAATTTTCTTTTAATTTTTAAAATGCATTTGTAAATGCAGAAATTTGCACAAAAATGAAAAGACTTATATTTCTACTGAAATTATAGGTCCTCATATATTTTTTTGTTAGATTAGCAACAGTAATCAATCTTTCGAAACCGTAGCTAAAAGCCATTATCGACTAATCATCTATTAACTAAAAAATTTCGTAAATTTGATAACGAATTTGTCACATAAACCGAAACCCAAAATTTCAAGTGGTCCAAACAAAATAAATTATTTTGCACTTAAAAAACGAATTTGAGTACACTAAAAATCAGAGAGATGCAACTATTGACTATTTGTAAACAAAAATTCTTAGGTTATGATCTAACTTTAGGTTAGATTCTCAAATTTTAATTCATACCAAACAACAACAGTTCATTACAATTTAGAAGCAATGAAAAAAAAAAATTCATTATTGGTTTTTACAGAGCTAGGCCCCTTTTTGTTTTGTTTTTTTTCTCCTCCGTTTGCGTTTCCATGTTTTATTGATTCTCTAGTCTAGCTATAAATTTTCCATGTTAGTATTTGTGACGATTTCTAGGCTCTATGAAGTTGGAGCAAGTTACGAACATGCCTAGTATTTTTAATTGAGTTCTGAATCTATCTTGAGCAATCCTACTAATATTTATCTAACAACACATGATCAGCTGTTAATTCATCTATGTGGTTTTGGGTCTTTGGTACATCGATGATTCCACATGGAAAAATACAAATAAATCAAAATAATAAATAAGAAAAGAGGAAATGAGAAGGAGAGCTTTTTGCCCTGTCTCTTTGGCTTTGCAGAATCCTTCATATGTAGTTTCATCTCATGGACCCCTTCATGTCCTCTTCTACACGTTACATAATAACAAAATCTTCGGTATATGTTTTTGTCCTTAATCTACTTAACAATATCGATGTGAAACCAAATTTGCACTGTGTTGGGTTTTTGAAGATTAGGTGACCAGTGATGTATATGTAGAGCAGTGCAACCGTTTGTTTATTAATGCCTTAATTTTGTGGGTCACAAGAGATACAAAAAAAGAAATTGAAGTTTTTTTGGGGGACCATGGAATCATAATGCATGTGCAAAGGCATGTGCCTTTTGATTCACTCATCTATCTCACAAAACACACACTTAAAAGCTAGTCAAACCCCATCAGAAATTTTCCTCTTTGACTGGCTTTTCCAGTTGGTTTTTGGTTACTAATTTAATTAATACTTCTAAAACACACATCATAATCACAACATAAAGTAAGCAAGACACATGTTTTGTTTTTAAGAGAGATTAGAGAAAGAAAATAGAATTTATAAGAATATACAAAATTGACAAAAAGCCAAAGCTTTGGCTAAAACATCAAAGACAATATGAGTTTTCTTTCAGGTGTAATTTAACAAATAAAGCTATAATACCATATAGAATATGGTTAATCAGATAAAAAAAATTTACATGATATTGAATCTAAACCAAAACCAAGTTATTTACCATTGTACAAGATGTAGTTCTTGCAAACAACATAAAGCAAGACAGATTATATTCAAAAGAGAGAGATTAGGGAAACAATATCTAAAGACTAAAATAATCAAAGAGAAAAAGACAAATAAACGAAAAAGTATCCTAAGTACCTTGTTGGACAAAATATGATGATGAACATAGAAGGGAGAGTAGTGTAACATTACAATACTATTAGGATTATCAAAAACTCATCAACAAATGTTTCAAGAACACCTAAAAAGATAATAAACACATTGATTAAAAAGATAACTAATTAATTATTACTGTATTCTTCTTGTTTCAAAGATTAATAAAAAAGCACTTATTGGAACACAAAGATTAAAGTTTTATTACTCAGCTACTCACGGCTAACAAAGAAGGAATTGCACCCAAGTTTGGAGTTGTGTTCTTGCTTGTTGTAGAATCTGAAATTGTACGACCTCTTTTACCAGAGGAAGAAGAAGTGAAAGCTCTCATTGGACTTGCAAATGCCCAACCCCAGCTTCTGTTCCTTCCTCCACCATGACCCATGTTATGATTATGATGATGATGATGATGTTGATGTTGGTGATGATGTTCAGCAGATGATGATGATACCCATGACGATGAAGATGAAGAAGACGATGATGATGTCATTATCATAAACCCACCAAAGATCCCACCACATCTCACCATCTCCCTCACACCATTACTAGGGTTACTATTACTACTACTGTTACTAACCTTGGCTTTGTTATTATTACCTTCTCTCTGTGACTCAACTCTTCTCAAAGTACAATCTCCAAACCCATTTGTAATCCTCTCAAAGAAATCACCAGAGAAGCTTCTGCTTCCACAACCAACAGATCTAGATCTTGACACTTTCCTCTCACTTGGTGTGACTTCAATGTTAGGGCTCCCATCTTCTTCTACAATCACATCAATGCCGTTTCTGTTACCACTACTCCCACCAACTCCATTCCCTGCTCTCTTTGACATCGAAGAAGAAGCTGAGGAAGAAGACGAAGAAGATCCCACTGTCGTAGACTCTGTCAACTCTGTTTTCGTTTCGTTCTGGCTTGAGGGTTGGTTAAAGCTTCCAACTTTTTTGCTGCTACTATGGTGTTTTGAAGAGTAGAGATGAAGAAAAGACCAAAACCCATTCCTCTTTCTAGGGCTCAAATCTGAATCGCCGTACGATGTCTTCGTCGTCCTCGTTGATTGACTTCTCTTGTAGACTATATTCGCCGTAGTGGAGGAAGAAGCTGTTGTAAGCATCTTCTTCTTCTTCTTAGCCAGCAAAAATGGAAGCTTGTTGTTGTTGTTTGCGACATTTCTAGCTCCGGAAACGGAAAGAGAGAGAGAAGCTGAAAGATTTGAGGCGGAGGCAGTGGTTGTGCTACCTACAGAGTCAGATCTGAAGGAAGGAGATGAAGAAGAAGAAGAGGAAGCGAGGTGTTTAGGGAGTGGGAAAGATGAAGTGACGAGCTTCCCAAGCTTTTCTTGGAGACAAAAAGCACAGATCCCACCTGGGTTTTTAGTAAATGGATGGTTTATACATTGCATCCCATCACCCATGTCTTGATCTTTCACTTCCACCATTGCTCTGACCAGACCAAAACTTACTTCCTCTGTTTTTTTTTTCTTTTAAGTTGGGCTCTGTTTCTGTGTGTGAGAGATGGGAAAGCTTTGAGCTTTCAGTATTATTTGTGTCTCTTCTTTTGAGAGAGAGAGAGAGAGAGAGAGAGAAATGGAAGAAATGAAGAAGGAGAAAGAGGAGAGGGTTGTGGCAGAGAGAGGGGTCGAGTTCCCAGATGCACGTGGGATACTGACTTGTTTGTGGCCTCTTTTACTCTCTTTTTTTATTTTTTTTTTGGTTTATACTTTATATAGATTGTATGTTTCTCAGCTCTTCAAATCTTCCAAAAGGTTTATAACACTAATCTTTATTTTGTTTCTCTCTATAATACTCAGTTTACAACTAGGTTTGGGATGGACTAAAAAGGTTTTCTGGTCCAGTGTGTGTAAACCCTACGACACCAACGTGGCTTATTCTACTATTTCGGTTGTCGCTTTAAATCCTCCCACCTAGCTTAACAACCTAATTTACTTTACTTTGTAGTATTAATGTTAAAAATTGTTCAGCATTGAAAAATATTCTTTTAATATAATTACTAGGTAGTAACCCGTGCGGGCAAAATATTTTATATAATTGTATTATTTTAAATATCTAATTTAAGTTTGGTTTTACTTTGGATTATTACACGTATATACTATATAACCTAGAGGAACGGGAAACACGTCCCTGTCCCATTTTATCATGTCTCGTTCCATCTCCCATCTTCCCATATCCATCATAATTTTTTGTCTTATTGTAGCGCTCCGATCATCACTTTAGTGGGCCCACTCATGTCCATTCCCGATCCATAGGCCCACCTCACTTAGTGGGCCCACATCCATTCCCGGCCAGTGGGCCCATCCATATCCGACAGTCGATTTGCTACGTCCAGGAGGTTTTAAATATTTATTTACCATCCCTACAAATCACCACATGATCTTTCCATGTGTTTTGTCTCCACTCGCACAGTTCCGACAATCACTTTCCGGATGGTCACCCATCCTGAAAGTACTCCAGCTCAAACATGCTTAACTCTAGAGTTCCTTTAAGATCTTTGACCGAAAAGAAAACTGCACTTTGGTGACATAGGTGATCAAATCAATTTTTTTAAATCTTTCTGCAAACTGGGATGTCACAATTATGATCGTTCTCTTTTACATAATTACTTGGTAGACAATATTTTTAATAGAGATTGGGTAAGAAATTTAGATGGGATACCCATATTCTTCTTGAATATATATATTTTTTATTTAGTTAGTTTTTACTATCCCATATTCTTCTTGAATATATTTTTTTTCATTTAGTTAGTTTTTACTATCCAAAAAAATACAATTTTAACAAACTATCTAACTGTTTTAAAAAAATACTAAAATATTGAAGTTACCCGTTCCAAAATGGAGAATTACTTCACGAAATATATAAAGTCTCCATTTAAATATTTTCAACCAAAATTTCAAAATATCCATCTCATATTAGTTCTTTATATGTCACATAGTGAATATTTTTAAGAAAATCGTTTAAATGCAATCTTTTCTATTATACGAATTACCCATTTCCATTGCATCTCCACTATTTCTCATTGTAATACCTTAAATACCTCAAACTTAATCATAATTTCATTTACATAATACATCAAATTTTTTAGTTTTATATGTTTTTTGTTTAATGGCACACAAAAAAAAGGTTTTTCTTTATTAGGTGATTACAATAATGATTTCTCATGAAATGTAATTTATTGCATATTGGCTTTCAACAAAGACAGTGATGATGAATCAAAAAGTTTTTAATCATGGACTGCTGATTTTGGAAAAATAAGAGGCTTATTTGTCATTTTTTTTTGGTCATTAGATATAACCAAAAATAGTTTAAGAATCGAAAGTAACCAAGTACAATAATAAACACCAACAACATTATTCATCAACATGCACTTGATCATGAAGCTAAGATGGCCCACCAAGTGCTAAATATGACTAAAATCTACCATTTCTCTTGACACTATTTGCGATAACAATCGTCACTTTATTTGTCGGAACAGCCACCTTATGAAAGTCTCTACAATTGAAGCCATCCAGCCACCTTATTCTCATATTTATTTATGATTTTGTTTTTTTCTTCTTTCAAATTTTCGACAAACATTAATAACATGATGTCGTGTTTTTTCAAAAAATTTAAATCTTTCATATAAATTAATTTAGTATTAAATTTTCTCATATAAATTTTAAATTTGAAAAAATGAGTTAGAATCTTATTATTTAAAATATATAAAACTATTTGTACAATATTGATAATAAATCTAAATATTGGATTTCAATTTGGTTTTAGTTTGAAGTATTGTTCATATAAATCCAAACATATCTACTTTGTAATAGGAAAGATTTCCCGTCCTGTTCCATCCTATCCCGTCCCATCCTGTCCCGTCTTGTCTTTCTCTCTTTATCCATCATAATTTTTTACTTTTATCTAAAATTTATGTCTCTCTTTTTCTAAAAAAATTTGATCAAAATATTGTTTTTCATTATTCGTATTACCCGTTTCAGTTTACTTATACTATTTGAGTATATGTACTTAATTAGTCAATTAAATTACTTAAAAACACTGATTAAACATAAATTTAGTCAAATAATTAATATTTTTAGGTTGTAAAACTTTAATTGTCTAATATTAATATTTTCCATAAAATTTAGGTTGCCATTCTTTTAAGGTGTTTTGCTAATATTTTGGTGTATATATAGAATTCTCCAATCCAACTTTTGATTCAATTTTGGTTAAAATTGTATATTTTTTTTTTAATATCTTTGTTTAATAAATAAATGAATCAAAACTATAGTGGATGTTTGGATGATTTTGTACCGTGTCGGTTTGAATTCGGGAACTAATCAAATGTCTCATTTTTAAGAATAAAATTGGGTTTTATATGGGTGTGCTTTATGAGAGTAGAACATCCCAACTTATATTTATATAAATTTTAAAGTTTAAAGTTTATTTTTGTAACATGATTGAGCAGTAAAATTTTAATCATAATAACAATATTTTTAATAATTTTGTTGTTGATACTTTAATCGACATATCTAATTAACAATTTTAGGTCAAATCATTGATACATTTGAATCCAAGATTTATATAGTTATTTGTATAATTATAAGTTCAATTTTAATGTTAAAAAGAGAATAAAATAAATAACCTGTTCTACAATGTTCATATATTAATTTTTATATAATAATAATATAGAGATGCTTTCTTTTAATCCATAGAATGAAATTAGTATGAGTTTGATACATTATAAAATTTATTTTTGTCATATATTTATAATTACTTTTCTTGTTATTTAGTTCATATAATCACTCGCAATCTAATTTAAGTATGTAACATCGTTAATTTGACATATAACATTATATTCTTACCATAATTCTAAAGACTAAATATAGAAAATATAATTGTAAAAAAGAAACCAAAATAATCGAATCAAAACTTGTTGCAGATTGTCAAATCTTTTTTATTGGTTTGAAAACAAAAAATTTAGTTCATCCAAAAATGTGCATTGTCGATTTGTTCAACAGAGAACATTACAATATACCCAACAAAAACATGTCACACAAATTGATTTTGTACACAAAATTTAAAACAAAGAACGTAAGAAGAAACAACATGGATGTTTTCTACCAAACTGACAATTCTATAAGATTCCATCTGGTTGCAAAAACTAAACAAACCTCAACTTATCCAATAACTTAGATTCTTTAATAAAAAAATTTCTTAATAGAAAAAATCATGTACTAACTAAGAGCAGATAGATATTTCAGATGTCAGTAAACCTTGATTCTTGCTACTGTTAGGGAGAAACAGTAGAGAAATGTGTTGAAATCTGATCAAAGAGAAGACATTACAAAATATGAAATGTCTGGTTCTCATAAAGGATCTTCTTAGCTTGTTAGCAGCTGCATGTTCACATACCAACTGAATGGATTATGGTGATATATTGTGACGAAGAATCCATCAATGTAGTAGAACTTAGCATTCCCAACTACCAAAAAAGAAACATGTTTCACAAAATCTCAGCAGATTCCAACATATGAAAGTATCAAATCTATTAAAAAGTACATTAAACTCAGTATCAAATCTATTAAAAATCTCAGTAAACTCTTTTAAAAAAGGCAGTAGATGAGATTTATTTTTACCTAGAGCCCAGTACTCATGCATATGCAAGTGTTCAACCTTGTAGCAGCTTGCAGCAGAAAGATTTGCAATGAGCGACCTACAAAAAAAGGGAGACACGCCTCAATACAACTCAACAGAAGGACATCTTATTAAGAAAATAATCAAAAGAAAATATAAAGATTGATTGTAACCCTAACCTTTCTCCACCAAGAACACAGGCACGGCAAGTTCTGGTAGGTTTTGACTCATCTCCAAAATAGTGGACCTGGATATAGAACAATAAGTAATAAACAGTTTATAGCACCTGTTGATATTGACTTAAATCAGAACCAAACACCAATAACTAAACCTAAAGAAGACTCACATTGACACCAGCTGCGGTAGCATCCTTCATTGCCTCTCCCTATTTGTCCTTTCCAATGGATACCATGTAACTGGTTGCCTAAAGAGTGAAGCATCCACTGCAGTAATCAAATAAATTGTAAGGTTAAGCAACAAAGGTACTAACATTTAAAAATAGTTATGAGGATAAGGTTTAACAGTCGTTTACCTGGACCAGTTTGATTGAGAGTTATGGGTAGCACCTGAAAAAATGAAACCAAATCAAGAAGATATCACAAATTCTACTAATAATGCACATAAACACCAAATATAGAATAATAGCACAAGAAGATATGATGAATTTACCTCTAGCAATGTATTCAATTGAACTTGTGCCTCATTTCATCGTACCTAAACAGTACCAATTATGATGTGAATTAACAAAAGAGAGTGTGAAAGGTAGCCAACTTAAAATCATGATGATGACCATCGAACATCCGATGGTTTAATATTCTTGTTTCTCATATACTTACTCTGATCACGAAAGTCATTTAATTACCAACTCGATCAGGGGAAACCTTTCCTTCAATCATAAACGACTTTGCAGTATTATGAAGTTTTTCTTCACCAAATGATCGATCATACGTATATATAAACGTCAATCCCACAAAACCCAAAAACATGAAACTAAGAAGAAATAAAAATCTGGGAAATGAACAAAATAAGGTCTAATTAAAATACAAAAACAACTTACATCTTGTAAGCTTCCCAATCACTTGGTTTCCATTCTACATCAAGATTCAGAAACAAAATTTAAAATCTGAACTTAATTAAAAGATAAAAAGAAACAAAATACCTTAGCATATACACGATGCTTGAACAAAATTCTTTGCCTTCTTCTCTTCCTCTTATCATCTCTTCGACTTTGTCGACAAAAAGGAAAAACAAATCTTTAACTCTCCATTTGGGAGAGACGGCGAGAGAGAGTGAGCATAGGCGAAAGAAAAATAAAATTTAGGTTTACTACACTCAGTCAATTGAACGGTCCAGATTTATTCTCAATAATATAATAAACGGTTGAGATTAAAAGCTAAAATCGGGTCAGATTAATGGGTTAAAAGGAATCCGCGTGTTTATCCGAATTTCAGAACCAATATAATTACGCTTTTATCCTTATCGCAAATAAATTATTTTGTCTTATTTCCAATGGCATTGTATTGTAAATTTTTACAAAACTAAGGTTTCTTTCAGACAATGTTTTACGATTAATAGTAGGGATTTAAGGTTCTAAAGGTTATGGCGGTTTGAACTGACAAATCTGTTTACGATTAAGCTACTTTTATTTTTCATTCACAACTTAGAATTGGAAAAAATGTCATTAAACATCCCCAAGTTAGCATTTTCGTTGATATAAATCACAAAGTCTTCATTTGTTGAAAAAAATCTTCACTTTTTCTTGATTTTTATTTAAATCATGAAGTCTTGTTGACTTCGCCGTTTGAAGCACAACAATAACTGGCCTGACGAATATATTAAACGGGGTTAATTAGGCGTTGACGAGAACCGTTAGTTGGTAAAACGACGTCGTTTTCTTCTTTAATTACATCCTCAAATCGAACCCGATTATCAATTCCTCCCTAAATTCTCAAATCACAAACCCTAATTTGAGATTTCTCCTTTCTTTTTCGATAAGATCTTCTTCTTCGAATTCAACTGATGACTCCGGCTCCACAAACATACTTTGATGGCACTCCACGGTCAAACGAAGCTACCACCGATGTCTCTGAGCTCGAACTCATATGTTGGACTCAAAGAAGAAGAGAGGAATCGAAGAAGAAAAGAGATTATCGATTATAGATTTCTCAACTTGGGGGGGGGGGGTTAGGGTGTTATAAACAGCGTCGTTTTGCTATTAACAGATCTTGTTAAGAGATAATTAACCCTATCTAATTTTCCGTTTGGTCACATTACATTGTGCCTCAAATGACCAGGTCAACAAGAGTTTGCAAATTATTTGGAAGTCAACAAAAAATTGATGTTTTTTACCTCCAAATCCAGAGTTTGTGTTTTAAATCAACGAAAATGCTAACTTGGGGATTTTAATAACATTTTTTACTGCAAATTTTAAAAAATGATTGTTGACCAACTATTAACCGTTTTTACATATAAACAGATACGGTTCGCGTCTTTGCGACGGTTTGTTGTCCATCCAAAATTTGTATGCACTAAACCATTGATAGATTGATGTTGGCCAGTAACATTCACTTTAAGATTCAAATAATTGTGAGTTGAGATGGAAAAAATTGTGAATTGAACCAATTTTATTTACTGTTAATAAACTGTAGTAGTTCATATTGATGCATACCAAAAAAAGTATAAGAAATTCATTATAGACCACTTTTACATACAAAATTTGATTTGCTGAGAGATTATTACATACCTACAAATAGAGTGGATTAAGCTGTTAACGTTACAACATTCAAACAAAACCTAAAACAAAATTCTGATCTAAGAATTTACATTTTTTATTTTTGATGATCAGAATATTTTTTATTTTTTTCTCTTGTTTAATTACTTTTCAAGTGAATCGACTATATGTAAATCGTTTAATATGTGGTGTATATAAAATGTTATAGTCATCTCCTCTTTTAAAAACGCATTGCTGCTAAATTTGTGAATTTGCAAATGTTCATATCAGCTGAAGTTAAAGACGAAAAGTAAATTCTTTTGTATTATATCATTTTATCTGTATTTACTTGGAGACTAACCAGATATTCAGTATTTAATTGGATGACCCGCTGATTTATTGTATTTTTGTAGTATTTGACCAAAAGGTGACAAGATATGGAGAAGAAGGAGTGGTCCAGTACAACATTGAATTTTTATATCTTTTTGAGCTTATTATTTCCACTATTGTGAGTGAATTTGTAATATTGTCTCGTCTCTTTCATAAAACGTCTTCTAATTTTTATGCCCACTGATTATTTTCTCAATTTTGTATACTCGTTTTACATCATTCTCTATTTGTGTTGGTCAAACGCCTGCTTTTTTTGTTTTCTATATGACAAAAGATTTATATATTCTTAGCAAAAAGTGGTGGGAAATTATAACATGTTCAATATTTAAAGAAGTATCCAATCATATTTTATATCTTAAAATTAACAAAAGAGTTAATTTAAGAACTAAATATTATCAGTTTCTTTAAAATTAAACTTTCAATCTGAAATCCTGAATCCCTTATTTCATAATTTTAGTCCTAAATCTAAACATAAAGTATATTTCCTTAATTTTGAAAGAATTAAATTTAGTTGTAATCTATACTAGTATTTTTGCAGCAGTTTTTGCTCAAAAATACTTTTTGGAAAGTTTTTAAATTTAATGCATCGACTTTAATATTAGTTACCAAAATTTTAAAGTTAATTATAGGTAAGATTTTAAAAAATAAGAAAATCTTTCTACCTCATTTAAACATAAATATATAATTCTCTTTCATTTTAATTTGAATTTATATTTAAATTATCTTGAATTATTCTATAATACATTTAGTTAATAAAAATTGTGATTTTTTTTTCTACATATGATGTAATACAAATTTTTTTAAACGGAAATATATTACTCAATAGATGAATAAAAAAATACGAGTACAATATCCCACATCGTCTAAAAAAATTAGACAATGTTTCAGAGTCAACTATAAAAGAGACCAAAATGATTCCGAATACAAATGAGTAGAAAGCTTGATTTATCAGACATTCAAACTTTAAAAACTATTATTTGGTTTATTCTGGTTCTCTATTTTAAAGATTTTTAAAAGGTTAAATATGAAAAATATTTAAAACTTTTAAAAGTTAAATATGAAAAATATTATAGCGTATATACACAATAAATATTAAAAATTACGATGATACAGTGTGATTTAAAATATCTCGGGACGAGGTTATATAGCGGACGAGTTTTATCGATATTTATATAAATGAAAAAATATCATTAATTCGGTGTTACACGGGTAAAACATCATTTCATTATTTTGTTAACATCGTCGGTATCAGAGAATAGACATATCTAATTAAATTGATTAAAGAAATATTATGTAAAAATAAATTATATTGCGGTATTATATGATTTATTTAACAATTATTATATAATTATAACATATTTAACCAATAAATACAATTTATAATTTAAATATTTTAGTTATAAATAATTTTGCTCTGCGGTATACCGCGGGTCCTAATCTAGTATAGATTATTTTTAGGACTTCTCAACATCATCTCTATTATAGTAAAAGAGAAGTACAACTTGCTCTACGGTCGAAAATGCCCCTACGCCAACAACAAGGAAACAACTGCGCCAAGGTTAAATATGACTTTAAATTCTATTGGGTCGGGGCAAAATTAAGTCCTTAACCCAAAATACATCAGTCGGGTATTTAGGGGGTGTTATTGGATGGAGGATTTTAATGGATTTGAATTATTAGTGGATTTTAAAGTACAATGGATTTCTAAAACATTAGACGAGGATTTGATGTCATTATAAGTGAATTTGAAAAGCATAACTGATGGATTTGAAAGTCCTTTACTAGTGGACTTTTTTTTTTTAAGGTAAATAAAAAAAATATTACTTATCTATAAATTGTGTTGTAAGTGAAAACCAAATTAAAACGTTACGTTACCTTATCAAAAACATGTCTTTCCATATATTAGCTAGTAATGATAACATTTTAATTTGGTTTTAATAATTTTACGTCACTCATGGTTACTTTTTGTGTTTTAAATAATTTTGCAACTGTTAAAATATAAAATTAAACTATAAAATGATTAAAACCTTACATTAAAAAGTAAATTCATAATAAAATAAATACTTAAAACTGCATAAATCATTATTCTCACTTCTAGCTTTCATTATTAGCTAGTTGCATCCCTCCACATTTGCTGAGCCATTGCTTATCTCCATATATTAGCACTTTCTCTTTCTTGATCTTGAGTCTCAAAAACTTCTTCATTATTTTGAGAACCATCTAATGGAGTGTTGTCTTCCATGTTTTCTTCATCAATAACTCCAAATTCTTCTTCAAGTACAGGAAATTCATCTGACCGACAATGCTTGCGCAGAAAATTGTGTAAGGCTGCACAAGCCAACACTAATTCTGTCTGTGTTTTATAAGAAAACGGAGGAGCAGTTTTAAATATAGTAAACCGTGATTTGAAAACTCCAAAAATTCGCTCAATCACGTTTCGTAAAGATGAATGACGATGATTGAACAACTCATGAGGAGTTTCCGGATCGCAACCTTGGCCGATAAAATCTTGGAGGTGATACTTAGTAGCTCGAAAAGGAGCCAAAAATTTACGTCTATTCGCAAATCCACAATCAGCTAAGTAAAATTTTCCTGAGAGAAAATTTATAACATGTAATTATTAGCTTATCATATGATACATAAAATTATTAGTTTATCATAAAATATAAGAATTACCTTGTGGAACCACAAATCTATTAGTCCTTCTTGTTAAAGCATCATATAATACTTTTGAATCGTGTGCTGAACCTTCCCATCCACTAAGAACGTATATGAATTCCATATCAAAGTTGCAAACAGCCAATACATTCTGCGATATTACTCCTTTTCGATTACGGTAGCTTGGAGCGATATTGTTAGATACCATAGCAGGTATGTGTGTACCATCAATTGCTCCCAAACAATTCTAAAGAAAATATAGGACTGAGATATTAGTTTTAAAGAACACAATAGTAAACAAAAAAAAAAAAATATAGACTACATATACATACCTTGAAATAAGGATAAAATCTTGTACTCTCTCTTATTTTTGAAGCTACCATAAGGTTAGGCTTGGCCATCAAACTCGGAGCAATTGTATTTATTGCCTTTAAAACCTTATGAAAATTTGTACTTGTAGCAAATTTTGATCTTCCAAAACTATCTCTAGTGTGACCATACCTTGAATTGTGGCCAACAGTGATTAGGAAGGTGGCAACCATTTCTTCAACACAGATGAATCTTGTATCTTTTAAATGCGTCATATCTCGTATAAGCTGACATAGCTTCAGAAACACGTCTGGAAACATACGATATAACTCCCGAAAATGATCGTTATCTTCTCGTAACACATTGCACATATAATCGTATCCAATTCTTGTGATAGGTCGTCGGATTGGATACTCGATGTAATCTTTCTGTTTTAAATATTGATGTGCAATGAAGACTTGTGCTAACCCTATTAACGTCACCAACAAATGCATTATCTTTGTATCCAAATCTTCATCCTCGAGTTGCTCTCTTGCAATTTCGATTTCTTCTTCGTCCGACAACCTTTGTACAGGAAACAAATAGTTTATATTAGTCATGTATGAAATATTTTTTATTTATTTAAGTAATTAAGAGTTTCAAAAAAAAACTGCAGAAAACGAACTTACATGTGAAACAGTCGAAGGAAAAAACTAAAGTCGATGAGAAGCCAATTTGAGAGGAGAAGAAAGATGAAACTTCTGATAAAAATGATCTGGTTTTTTTCTTTTGACGTAATATAAAATTTTGAAATTATATTTTGTAATCAAAACAGAAAATAGAATATAATAAATCTATGTTGAATATTTGTTGGAGAAAATCTAGAGTAAAGATTTGAGGTAAACTCAAATAAGATAGAACTTGACCAGTTCAATAAAATCGATTTAATAATATAATGATAAAAATGAAATTAACATTAATGTATAGTATTAAAGTACCTTGACTACGGTATAAAAAAGCAGCTACGTTATCAAATAATCGACATTGAATTATGAAAGGTGTGAGTTATTTATAAATTACATGTGGCTCAAAGTTTGAAAGTCTATTGGATCTCTTCTTTTCTTAAGTCTTCGTACTATTTTAAACAATAATTATAACCAAAGTGGGAATCTTACTGTGAGCCACACATAAGATTAATGGAATCTCCATTTAACATTGGAACCTGTCTTTTCTTTTTTGTTATTTTTTCGTATGAGCATGTAAAGTTCTGGAAATCACCTTGATCCTCAGTTAAAGATTTACAGTGATCTATGATACCGATTCAAGCTCATTGAGAACAGATTTACCCAATAAATTTTTTTTAAACAACAAAATGTAGATTTCAAATGAAGCAAACAATTTTTAGGAAAAAAGGAAACAATACAAAAAAAAACATCAATACACGTTGCGTCTTATCCAACACATACGTTCTTCGATAGACATGCTGATGAACACTTCTTTCATCCCCGACTTAAGAATTTCATTCAATGTATCATAACGATCATTTTCCTCCAAATCAGAAATTTCTTTAATAGCTTCCCATAAATTGTTCTTTTTCTTCTCAGCTTCTCTGGAGTTGGCTTCTCTTTGTTGTCTTTCCTCTCGTTGTTGTATCAAGCTAACAACTTGATTGCTTACCTCAATCATTTCAGTGAACGTCTTTTCCATACGGATACTATCCATGCTTGGATTCGAATTGCCAGAGTCTTCACCATCTCCACTTTTAGCTCTTTTTTTAGGATTTTGTTTATCTCTCTGCCCCCCTTTGCTTTGTGGCATACTTGAATCTCTCGACCCTGATGCTTGAGATCCATCTAAATGTCCAAATAGACTTGAATATAACTCGCATGGTGCATTATCTTTAACTCCAAAAGTTTCCGCGTCAGTATCATCTCCTAAGCCAACAGCATTTTTTCCCGTCGCTAATCCAACATCAAATATTAGCTGTAAATCTTCATAGTCTTCAAATGTTTCATCACGCATGCTTTTTTGTCTTGGATGTGCCTATAAAGAAAAATATATAATATTACTAATTATTAAAATAAACTATTATAAAACTTTAAAAACTCAGTTACCTTTTCGTAATCATCCCACACATGGTTGGGAGCTGTAAACTTTTTAGTTACGGGATCCCACCCAAATCCAGAACTAAACCGAATCAGCTCTAGCATGCTATTATAGCGATTTTTCAAATTCTTCCATTTACTTTGATAGTTGTTATAAGTTTTCTCACACTGAAGTGCAGAATTCAAAGCAGGCAGAATCTTTTTCTCCACTGTCATCTTGCTTATACAACCACTTGTATCACGCCAACCTTGGTTGATACCCTCTGTGAGGAGTCTGATCAACATTTTTGTTTCTCGTGCATTCCACGTTTCATATGGTCCTTTTTTCTTTCCTTGTGGTTGCGGATCTCCCATTATGCTTCTAGTAAAATGACATCCCATTATACATCTAGTAAAATAACATTTATCAAATGTAAACATAAATTCTAAGAACCTATAAACTTTAATATCAAGTATCATTTAAGAATACGTCTAGATTATGTATGATAACTAATAATTTCAGAAAAATACAAAAGATGAACTTACACGTGAAACCCAATGAGGCTGAACAAGATAGCAGTGTAACCTACAAGACACACAGGAAAAATGTATCAAAGTGTGATAGAAAATTGCCATAGATTAATAACTATTAAAAAAAGATATACGAGAACAATTACTTAAGATTGCAGTAGCGCACCTATTTTTTTGATCTTCTTTTCTCTTACGGTGTTATATAAACTTCTAAAGAAGTTGTCTAATTTAATGGCACCAATTTCGTTAAGAGGATTTAGTTAGTGGAATGAGGTTGGCTAAGTTAGTGGCACCAAGTTCAACGAGTGGAATGAGGTTAGCTAATTTAGTGGCATCAAGATAATGAAGAAGGTTCAACAAGTGGAAGGATAGAGAACAACAAGATCGTTTGTAATCAAAACAGAGAATCTAAAAAAAAATGCATATATAATATAATATTTTTATCAAATACGGTGGTCAACTATTTGTTACAAAATTTAAGATTTTAATTAAGCTCAAGATAAGAATGTGGTGGCGATGCTTATCTGGAACATCGACGTACGCTTTCTATATTAAAGTTGATGCAGAGCTCCAATGATTAGTGATCTATATGTATTCTTAATCAATGATCTATACGTATTCTTAAATGATACGGTGGATGAACTGATGCAGAGCTCCAATGATCTCCCATACCGTCGATGAACTGAGGATGGCAAGTTCAACTGACGGTGATGACAATGACGACGATGACGACAGTGATGACGATGGTGATAACGACAGTGATGACGACGGTGATGATGGTGATAACGACGATGACGACGGTGATGACGACGACGATGACTGACCATGATGACGACGAAGACGAAGATGATGACGATGATGACAACAATGACGAAATGACCAGATTTTATCGATCGGGAGAGATACTTACGAGAAGTGTGAGAGATATGAAATACTTTCAAATTGTTAGGATTGTCTTTGTTCATGTTTTAGATGTAAAATACGTTAAAATCTAAAGTGAAACAAAATCCATTGGAAATAGAATAACAGTGATTTTACAAGTGACTTAAAATCATCCAACAAATGTTAAGTCCAATAACAGCAGATTTTAATGTACTTTTTCAAATACCTAATTGAATAACGCTGAATTCCAAAATACATCAAAATCTTTTAAAATCCATTATTCAATAACACCCCCTTAGAAAACTTTTGTGTCTTTTAAATGGTCTTCGGGTATTGACATTTAAATGGGCTAATTAATGGGTAGTCGGTTGTTTACGATATACGCAATTTATCTCCCTATTACACAAACTTAGCCGATAACTACGCTATTCAAACTCATCAATTAATTTAAAAGATATCAATCTCCTAGCATAATTAGGAAATCTTACTAAACTGCTTCTTTATACACGTACTAGATTTCCTAACTCGGAATATTTTAGAATCTCATCTTAACTACAAATACCAACAATATATACGAAATATTTTCCAATATATTTACTTACTCAATTTTGCAGAATATTCCCAAACTTAAACCAAGGAAATTATACCTACATTTGATACGTCAACCCCTCTTATAAATACGATGTTAGTTACCAAAAGTTCAATCATCATACCTTTAAAACTTTCTGCCTTCTATCTTCTATCAACCACTGCAATGGCTGCCGCCGTCCCTGCTACCACAGATTCACTGTCAATCAAACCATTCAAGACAACTAACTTTCAAAGAGATCCTTGTGTTTTTTACTTCGAATCCTAAAGAAAAATGTTTCCAAAGAAGAAAAAGGACAATCAACAATCGAAGAACAACTTCTATTTCAAGTAAGTTTAATGGTAACTTATGCATCACACTTCTTCACTTTTCTTAAAGGTCCATTTAGTGACGAAGTTCTGAAGACATATGATGGAGTTGTTTATCCGTCATACAAGGAAGCATGTTTCGCAAGAGGATTATTAGAAGAATGATTTTTTGCGTGTTTTACATTGCTTTATAAATTTCATGTTTGTTTTACTTTAAATACTTATTCGTATGTTTTTATTCCATTTTCAAGTTTAAAATGAAAAAGCAAAGAATAAGTTTTTCAGTTATTATGTTTGTATTATCAAACAACGAAAACAAGAATAAATATCTCCAAGTATGATTAAACTTGGAATAGTAGAATTACTTACCCTTTAACTGTATTTTTCTAAATCTCCTAATCTGAGATCAATAGCTTGGCAGCTACTAAACGACAGAGTACATGTTTTACTGTAGATTAACATGATGAGTATTTACACATTTACGTTCTACTATAGTAGCTTATATGAAATCAAAATTTACTAAGGCCCAATGTTGTAGAAAAAAAAATGTATTTGGAACTCACATATTTGAAAGCTTCAAAAACATGTACTCTGTCGTAATATACCGGTCTACATTAAAGTACATATCAATTGATACTCGGAAGCGATCTGGAAAACAAGTAAAGCTTTCAGTTTTGCCTTTTCTAACTTTTCCCAAACAAAAACAAACTATTGGGAGGACCGTACAATACATATAACAGTAGAGAAAGAGTTTAAACCTATACAAATTTAAGAATCTAAAATTAAAGCAATTCCGAATGATAGACAACATACCAACTCAATTGAATTGATTACTCATTTTATACTCTCAAAATCGAATCCGCCGATTCTTGGATTAATCTACCCAAACACAGACATCTTCAATTCGATTCAACAAAATAAATCTTCTCGCCTTTCCCGATTTTGTAACAAACCAGAAAACATTTTCTCGATTATAGATGTACTGAATTGAGATTAGAAGGTATTACTTAAGAATAAAAAACCTTTTTTACTAAAATATGGAATTCAGATCAAGCGAATGGAAGATGATTGTCAAAAGAATGGAAAGTTGGTTCACTCAGGAAGAAGAAAAGACAAAAATAAAACGAGATAGGCGTTAAATTATTTCCAACATGAAGGCCAACAAAGCCCAAATTGTCAATGTGGAGAAAAATTTTTAAAAGCCCAATAATCTATACATACACCATTAAACATATAACCCAACTATATTTACTTACAAGTTGTAATACATTTTAAATTATATATTTTAAAGTCATAAATTAAAAAACTTATATTAAAACTATGGTCAGCAAATTGTACATTGTCCATGTATATGATGTGTTGAAGAATAAATACATATTAGTATATTTTAACCGACTATCATATTTATCTGTCGACAGTATTATTCTTTTGTTCGTCTTTCAACAACCACATTTTAGATTAATTATTTTTTAGTTTAATTCAAATCCCGTGTCATTATATTTTTTTTTTTACTTTTTCATTCATTATTGTATATAAGCGGAATTCAATAATCATATATAAATAACTGATTTATTCCAAAAACCTCTTAACAGCGGTAAAAGGTAATTTGAAATAAAATTAATATAATCACGAGATAATACATTTTTAGATAAACTTCTTAACACCGGTAGAGAGTGTCTTGGAACAAAAATAGTATAAACACGAGATAATACACTGCCTTATAGATTGTCATTAGCTATAATAATTTGCGAATTTTCCTCCGCGCTGTAGCGCGGGTCCGATCCTAGTTAGTAAATAAATTTAGAGATAGTCTCATTTTGTGTTTCGACATTGGACTATGTTTTATATTTTTTAATTGATACTTTTGTTTGGAACTAACTCTGCAAGTATGCATAAACAAATAGAAAATAACGAGTATTTGCAAAAATACCATTTTTCAATATCTTTTTGCAAAAATAATTTTTTACTGTCTATTTTCAATAATATCATTTTCAATATATAAAATAACTAAATTCAAAAACCTAAAATCCAAATACTAAACCGTACCTCCTTGAAACTATATAAAACGTAAAATATAGAACCCAAACCTAAAAAAAAATATTCTAAAAATTAATTTAACAGATTGTAATTGTGTAAAATATGATAAAATAAAATAGCAAAAAAATATATTTTTAAAAAACGATATCTATAAAATGTAGTTTTAACAATCTCTCAAAACTAAATAACTAAATAATACTTTTTCTTATAAAAGATGAATTAAATTTATTGATGAACAAAGTAAAATTTTTATATTGGTTTTTAGAACAAATCAAAACTTGATCTGTTGACCCAAAAAAAAAGTTAGTTTTATTTATTTTGTAATGAAAACGATAAGTGGACTGAAAAAAAGTTTATGTTACTTTTACAGTTTTGAGTAAATTAAAAATTAAAAATAATTTTTGGTTTGGAAAATATAAATATTGTAAGGTATACAAACATATACACAAGTAACCAATTCAAAAAACAAAACAAAAATAAAATCTCCAAAATCATCATGACAATGACTCATTTGCCTCAAATTATTTGTTCTTTGATATAATATATATAAGCTACTTAAACCAATTGAGCTAAATATTTTAAAGAAAATAATATATCGTCAATAAAGAAATATTAAATTACATAAAATACTTTTTTGTTATGTATATTTAAATATAATATTATAACAAAGTTTTATATTACACGAAGTATCACTTATACATGGGATTTAAACCAAATGAACAGAATTAACAAAAACACTCTTGGCAGATCTTAGGCTTTGAATGGCACCTGATTGTGTATCAGTTTTTAGCTTTAGATTCTGTAAAATTCATTCTTTAAGTCATTCACGATTATGAAAAAATAGATTTCCTAAAATTTTGGAAAACCAGATTTTTGAACATTTTAGCAATTCCTTCATAAAATCTAAAAACCATATTTTGTGAGATTATTCAGCGTGAGTGTTTTTTTCTTCTCTTTTTCCTAATATATATTTATTCTAATTTACTTAAATTCCAAAACAAACTAATGCCTTGAATGGTGATGATGATAGTAATTTTGCAATAATGTGTTTCTTTATATGCAATAAACATATGTTTTTTCTGCATCATTGTATTTTTTTATCTTTTGATAAAACTTTATAATCATTATTTTACTATTTAAAATAATTATTATACATAAAAACAAAAAAATAATCAAATTACCATTCAAGATTTTGCAAAAACTAAAATAATCAAAAACCAAAATCCAAAAGCTAAAAACCAAAATCTAAAAACTAGTTAAAAACTAGCAGCAAAGCTCTACATTAGATTCCAGTAAAACATGTTTTGGTCGTAGTTGCGCAGTCGCTGCGATTCATTCAGCAAAGCTCCAATCACGAAAAAATAATTGAAAAGAAAAAATCAAGACGATAGATAGATAATTAAAAACTAAATAACTCAAAATCAATTTTTCAAACAGAAAAAACAATACAAATGTTTCCCTAGAAACCGTATTTCTTCTCCTGTACATTTGCACCTTTAATTTGGCAGAATTTTGCTAGAAGACTCCTAGCTAGATACCTCTTTCATGGTGGACTAGGATAGATAGTATTATGCTTGCTATCTCCAAATCAGCAACATCCCATTTTGTATAATAGTTTCTGATCAGTTTCACAGTAAAGACTAAAGAGAACACTATACCATATTTGGCGACGGTATAATCAGCAATTTTACAAAAAATCTTCATCATCGAAAAATTTATTCGGGAGAAACCAACACCAATCTTATTTGCATCATCATATAAATGACTCGCAGTAAATTGCTGTTATCATCATCATACGTGAAAACTGAAAAAGCTCTTTTGTTGTTATCAAATATATGATGGGCGAAACAAGAATCCAATGGTGGTTTTGACGGTAAGCTTAAGATGGGCAAAAGAGGAGGCTCACATGCACATCCTTCGGCTTTTGTTTTGTCTTATTCTAAAGAACGAATAGAGATTAGAGAGAGATGGGAAAGATGTTACTCCACCTTGGGAGCACACACTACCTACGAACTATTTCTTGATTTTTTTTTTTTTTTTGACTTGCTATTTCCTATAGTTAATGAAACTACATGGCTATATGCATTATATAGTATATAGTATATATAGGTCGTAAATTATGAGTGGGGGAGTATGTATATACTGTATATAATAATATAAAATACAGTTGCTTCACGTAATAGTAATACTAGTGTACCTCGAAGAGAGACCGAGATGAATAAAAAATAAGAGAATAAGCTACCTATACTAGTATTTAAAGGCTAATTTGCATGGACGACTGGCCCTCAAAAGTGCGAGCTCGCTCCAAACATCACCGCCAATTCATTTGCTTAACGTAAAGAGAAAACCTTCACAAATAATCTTGTTTTATATACTGTCAAATCAATTTGGTCACCTTGCTTGTAATTCTTACTACCAAGTGGATTCATGTTATAGACTGAAAGAAAAAGAAACTTATGGAGTTTTTAAATTATTATTTGTTAAAATAAAGTAATGAATTAGAAATAGTCTTATTAAACGTACGGTACTATTCAACAGTCATCAACTCAGAATTTTGAAATTCCTCCATGTAGCTAACTAGATTTATGCATAGCTAAAATTTAAATGAAAACAAAATAAAAGTAAATTAACCATATTACTCCACAGAAAGTTATTACGAAAATAAAATATCTCCGTACAGTACACAAGTCAAAGATTGCCCAAGGCTCTTAAGGCCCAAAAAAAGGGCCCAAATAAATTCTCCCGAGTAAATGAAAATATCAAAATATTTAAAACTATCTTCTTCCCCGAAAAGTTTTCGAAAAATCAATTCATCCCGCCGGGGGAAAAATATGACCGTCATCGCCGGTGAAGATCCGACTCAGAGCCCTCTCACCGACAACGATATCATCCGTTTAGCGCAGTACCACCATTGTCAAACCGGATACTCTCTCCCACCTTATCTCCTCTCTCCGTCTTCCCACGATTCGCTTCTCTCATACCTCAAATCTCGCTCTTCTTCACCATCGCCGTCGAAACCAGTTTCTGAGTATGTGATCTCTCTTCTATCTCTAATCTCTCTCTCCCCGACTACTCCGTCTCTCTCCTCTCTCCTCGCCTCTCTTCTCATCTCCTACACCCAAATCTTCAATTCCGGCAAAATCCCGAGCGATTCGGACTCACTCAAGACGATTCAGCTCTTCGGCACTCTCTTACGCTACTTGCACGTTAAGGAGGTGAAATCTGTAGTACATTCGATCTTATCAGGTGTGTCTAGAGTTACCACTGTGGATGAAGCCCAGCTGTTTGATTTAATGCCTGTGTGCTTTGATTTATTGCGGAATCCGAGAGAAGCTAAAGCTAGTGAAATCGATTTCGTTAATTCGGCGATTGATCGAGTTCTAAATTGTGAATGGAATAAAGGGTTGTTAACGAAAATGGTTTCTCTAGCAAAGGAGTTTTCATTTCTGGATAAAGGGAGAAAGAGTGAGTTGGTGGAGAAGGTGTTTGTTGGTATTAAGTGTATAGACTTGCAAGATCTGCCTTCACTTGTGTATCAACTGTTGGTTCTTGCTTCTAAAGGTTTTTGCAAGAGGGAAGTGATTGGAGGTGTTGTTGGTTTTTTTGGGTCTAAAGCTGAGACTAGAGTAGCTTCTGTTGTTAGACAGATCGAAGGAACTGTTCTTCTTCATGTGAATTTCGCAGTGAAGCAGGATCCTTCCTTGGGGCTAGAGGTTGTAGCGTTAGTCAAATCTGATCTTAGAGCTTTCAATCATTTTACAGTAGCGGTTCTGTTTTCTGTAGCTAGAGTCAGAAAATTTGGTGAGAGCTCCTTGGGGGGTCTGAGAACGGCTTTGCTTACTGCGTACAACGATTACAGACTCTCCAAGTAAGTAGTTCCAAACAGAATCATTGAGGATGTTTTATGGATACTTTCTCTTACATGTTGGAGTCTGTTGGGGTTACATTTTTTCCAATGTTTTTGTTAATCAAATGCAGAGATTGCAAGTGGCTACCTGATGAGCTTAAGGAAGAGAGTTTCCTGCATGCCAAATTGGTTGAAAAATCTTTGCTAAGAGCTGTATGTTCCCCTGCGTTTTTACTTTTGGGATTTGAGTTCCATGACATGTTACTTTAAGAAGATTAAAACATTTTCTTATATTTTATTAGGTTAGTGAGTGCAGATATGGGAGGGAGCATGTGGTTCCAAGTGTTATTCAGTTTGGTTTTATGTTGCTAGAATCTGTTGAAGAAGGTAGAACCAATGAGTTTGGTGATTCTAATGGTGTACTGGGTATTGAGAAGCTTAGCATTCAGATTCTGGGAGCCCTATTTGAAGCCCATGATATGACAAGAAACGAGGTTAATAACTATTTGATTACTGATGCCTTAATTTTAGTGATTTTTAGACAGACATTCCAGTTTTTCTTGCATTCGTAAAACTTAGTTGAGTGACACTCGTATTTTGCAGATAATTGAGCAGTGTAAGTTTCGCGTTCTTTCTTTGAAATGCGCAAAGAGCAAGCCAATAGTAAGGTCAGTAATGCTTAATGAATATTGTTGTCAGCCATTTTTTCATGTGCTAAGGAGGTTGACTTTGTAGGTTATTAGGGTATCTTGTCCAGAGATACTCACTTATCATGCTGGAATTTGTCCACCATCTCAAAGAGTTATTGGATTATTTCACTTTCATGGAGGGAAATATCAGCTGTTTTCTTGTTTCTGCTGTTATCCCGCTCATCAAATTCAGCCGTGATCTTCAGGTAAATTATATTTGTTGCGCACTCTCCTTTCTTTTTCTCTTCTGCACATCTGCTGCTGTTTGGATTGTTTCATCTTGTATTCATTTATTTGGATGCATTTTTCTTATATGGAATTGAGAAAATATTAAATCTAACTTGATGATGCAGGACTATACCATCTTGGTGATTCGCAAGGCTATGTTTAGGCGGGAAGACACAGTTCGTATTGCTGCAACCAAAGTAATAACTGATCTTATACTTGCAGAGAAACAAGCTAAGAGAGACAGCTCATTTACTTTCCAAGACTCAGCAAGCCAAGCCAGTTCAAGTCAGCAGACCGAGATAAGCTGTATTATGAGGGGAAACCTCTTTACTGAACTGAATGGGTTGCTTCAAAGATGTCTTTACCAGCAGGTGTCTTTTTCGTTCTTGATCATGGGAAGTTTCGAGTATGAAAAAATTCTTAGAGCTCTTTGGTTCCTACATGTAGGCAAAAGTGAAGGAAGTAGTTTACGATGGGCTTGTGAAGTTAGTCCTGATTGATCCATCAAGTGGCGGACATGTGTTGGACTTTCTTATGCCTCATTTTCTTCGTTTCTTCAGACAGGTAACTGTCAGCTTCATCTTCTCTCCATGCTGACTATGACTATTCAGTCTGGTTTAACAAAACAAGAAAAAAGTTGCTATATACTTAAAGCTTCTCTCTACCATTAAATATTTTTACAGAGGAGGAGCTGTTGTTTTTTCAACTTTTGTTGTTGATAGACACAACTTTATACATATTTTGACAACTTATGATTATGCTGGCAGGACACAGATTTTGAACTTGAAGTCACTTTATGCATTAAATTAGAAGGTGGCAAATTTATCATTGAAGAACCCTTGGATAGGCTTCTCTTTTGTGTATCTTGGATTTTACTCCTCCAGCCGCACAACAACTCTGATCGGCCTTCCGATGCCGCGTGGCCGTGCTTCGGATTCTCACTTTCACAAGATAATGAGGTATAGCTACTTGAACTTGTTTTGTATTACGTAATAGAGTGTAGTTGTCAATAATAATGTGTGGGTACATTCAAATTTCGTATGGCAGCAGCAGGTAAGAAGAAACATATCTCATGAAATGTACTCCAGTGCTTTGGTGAAGATCCGAAGCTTCTTACTAGGCAAGAAGTTAGGAGGTACGATAACGTAACAAATGATCGTTGTTTTAAAATTCATTGACTAGTTTTACATACCTGAACACGTTTGATCTGCTGTTACGTTTGTTTGCTTTCAAGTCTGATTCAAATAGGTTGTGTTAAGCTTAGTCTAGATAGTGAGTCTTGAAACCGAAAGGAGCATCTCAGTCTTAAAAAAAATCTACATATTTAAGCACGCTTCTGATCTTTACGCATTTTACAGATATTGTTGGGCAGTCTCAGGACACAGTTTCCGCATCTCTCGAAGAAGATAAAAGAAAATCCTATTGTTTGATTATATTGGGAATCATTCAAGTGCTGCTAAATTATATTATAGTGGATCTAGAGAAACAACCAGAAGGGAAAAAGGGTGCTATCAGAAAGGAGATTGTCGATTTGATTGATCTTTATGAATCAATCGAAAAGGACGTGGGAAAATCGAAGCATAGCAATGTTGGCAAGAGAGTACGATTTAGCGCCTGTATTGATAGTGATGTGGGAAATGCAAGTATCAACGAAGATCGAGAAAAAGTTCCATTTTTAGCTACTTCAAGTATCTACCAGCTATTTCTACTCAGTTTCAAACTCTACAGCAGCACATCCGTTGGTACTCTTTCAGGTTCGCAGGATCACAGCCAGTCATCAGCCAAGACAGATAAATCAATTTCTGGAGTTTTCTCTTTCACTGTGCATGTTTGTGTTGGACACATAAGATCATCTCTTTGCATGAAGGAGGAAAATCCACTTAAACCATTGGTCTATGGTGACATGAAAGTTCTGGGTCCTCCACTGCTACAAGTAGTTTACATGCTAATACAAGAGCCACCTCTAGCAACCGGACTGACAAAAAAGGAGAATAAAGGAAGGAAGGATGCTGAAGGAAGAAAACAGTGTCTACATCTGGCCTTACTTAGCTTGAAAGAGCTGATCAATGTATATTCAAGTGGATCTGGTTTGACTGGCTTGCTTGAAGATTTGCTGGCAGTCCCTGCATCTGAGGATGCTACTTTAATAGATTGCAGTGAAGCTTCCAAAATTGAAGATCCACTTGTAAAGAGCATCCAAATTTTCATGGATAAAATCATGAAGCCCATGATCACGGACCTTATCGCGCAAAATTCTAATGATTTAGAGGTAAATTCCTTTTAATCTCAAACTAAATTGTCTGCAGTTTCTCTTGAGCACATTCTTTAACGTATAGGAAGCTAATACTATAACATTCAATTGCACTGTTCAGATTCTTTGTGACATAATGTTGACGCTTGGGAAGACTCTGCCTGACAAATTCAAACAAAGGCATGGATCTTGGGCTCATCAGATCTTCAGAAGCTGTGAAACATCTAATACCACTGTGGCAAAGAGCATTTTGAAACTTGCCATCTCTTTTACTACATCCCCTGGTGATCTATGCATAGCTGTGGAAGTGGCAAAGGAGTTGCAAAATCTCATGGATGTAGACAAATCCGATACTTTAGAAGTGTCTGAATTATACAAGGTCATAAACCAGTCGACAAGTGCTACTGTAACTTCTTGCATATTGCAATCAATTGATTCAGCAATAGTTGACATGGATTGGGCCACAAAGAAGCTCAAGAACTTTTATGTGGTCTCTCAGAAGAACATCCATCTCAACCCGGATGATGCCGAGAGTACATTTGGGTTGGCTCTTGAGGAATCCCTTTACTCAATGGCTGAGTCAACAGTCAGAATGCTTTCTTCCTTTGTTTTGATGAGCCTCAAAGGTAAGTTTTTTCTCATTCTCACCAATCTACTCCTCGCTAACTTTAGATGAGCTTGTTTAACTCGTGCTTTCATGATCTACAGACTCGCAAGCAGCGCAATTTCTTCGACTAGCAGTTAGGTTTTACAAACAATTGGCACAAATTGTGAAGCTGAGGATCGCTCCCAAGGGTTGCAAGCAAATTCTTCCGAGCCTTAAATTTCAAAAACTCGTGGAACTAACTTGCAAGAGTCTCACAGTTCCTTTATATCCCTTTTTATCTGAAATGCAGAAGGTAAAAGTTGTGCCAAGCAGAGTCATTAGATTGATGTTTCTTCGTATCCAAAAGCGTAACGTGTAGCTTATTTTCCAAATGCAGGAACAACAGGAGAATGTAAATTCCAATGCCAAAGGCATAATCAATAAGATCAAACAGGAGAACAAATGCATTCCTGATTTGATATTCCAGATAGAAGATTGTGAAAGATACCTAATTCAGCTAAGCAAAGTTACTAAACTGAATTTGTTGAGGTATGCCAAGCGCAGCACTGCCAGAGATTTTAAAATAATTGAAGATGCAGAAACTCCTGCAAGAGGCGATGATGGAGGAAACCAGGAAGAAGAGAACAATGACATTGGTGTTAACGAGGATGATTTAAGACAAGAGTCAGAAGATGATATAGAGAAAACGTTGTCCCCCCGAAATGCTAGTTCCGTATCATCACCGAGCTTGGATTCTGATAAAGCAATAGCAACAGAAGAGGACGATGAAGAAGAACAAGAAGAACAAGAAGAAGAACAAGAAGAAGAACAAGAAGGAAGTAGTCGTCGTAAAAAGATGGCCAGGAAGAGTTGGGTTGTGGAAGATTCGGACGAAGATTCTCAAACGTTTTAGGTTTCATATTTTGTAAATAAAACTTGCAATCAGAAGGAACATAAAAAGCATTATACTAGTAGCTCTCTCACAGTCACAGGTTTCCTTAATCAGCAAGTCTTCATGGCAGGTCACCTCTACAAAGTTTTGTGTTAGAGTTACTGAGGCATCACGCCTATGGAACGTAACAAACATACCAAGATTCAAAAGCATCATTTGCTCTCTGTTTAACGTAGTCGATAAATTCTATGATTATTAGTATAGTCTAAAACCGGTTTGAGTATATATAATCTCACCAATCACCATACTTGGAGAGAACATCTCCTTTTCCCATCATTATCAATTTCCATCAAACCTATCAATTATTGGAGTAATTAATCAAATTCATTTTTGAAGATATATATGTAAATTTCAACAGGTAAGAACATATAAAAACTTTTAGCTCAACATAATCATATTTCAACGGGTAAGAATATTAAATATTACTTATTTAAGAATAGACCTGTACTATAATCTATTTACTTTGGGTTACTTTAGGTTAGTCCCTAACATACATTGTGAGTGTGTAATTTTTACGAATGCAATTTTTACAATTTTAAAAAAGTTATTTTTACGAATATATACTCATTTTTTATATACTATTTTATCCAAATTCATTACACAAATATAATTCTTTATAATCGACTATATTATAGTTATGTAACATATTTTTTATTATGTTACAAATCATATGTATCTCTTTTCTCCATCACTTTCAATTTTCATCAAACTTATTTACTTAATTATGAACCAAAACGTAACTATCTGCCTGTGCCTAACATAACAATTTATTTTTGTTGTTGTTGTGGACTCTACTCTATGCTACATCCTCTAACCTTTTGAGTATTTAAGTTGTGTAGTGTGCCTTTTGATCAAAAAAAAAAAAAAAATGTTGTGTAGTGTGCCTCTGGTAAAAAGGTGGAGTGTTGCATTAAGAATGATGGTTTAAAAGGGAACATGTGGCCTGACCTTCATTTATTGATGTATTATGTATTTATTAAATCCACTTCCACTAAAAATCTCAGAAGCCTTATCCAGTTTTATGTTTGTATAAAGCATAGTTGGGATTATCCCTAATAACTAAACCAAGTAGGTTGGTAATCAAATTCACAATTTCCGAAGCTAAACATTTTTTTTTAATACTGTAGTACTAAAGATATTTGGAATTAAATTATACTCCTCTGACGTACCTATGAGTTCATCAGCTTTTTATTTTACAGGCTGTATAATTTAATTAGTCAGACATGCAATCGAGAGCCATTGTTAATGAATGAGCAGGTGTTGTTATGTGAGAGAGCAGTGCCTATTGCATTAATTTAAAAGAGCTATTGCTGTGTTCAACTATAAAAACCTGGATTCTCTAATTTTTTTTTTTTTTTTGCATTGAATTAATTAAGGAATTGATCACAAAACTATTGAAACAACCCCACACCCAATACAATACAATGAACCCACTTTGAAAGTGAGAAAGAAAGAGACAGACAGGTAAAGGGACCTCACTGTCTTTTACAGTCGAATCCTATGAATGTGGAGCACTAATAAATCAATTATATTTTCATGGGACATACATATTATTATTACATGAAGACAAAGTAAAATGCCAAAACAAAGTTTGTCCCACTCTTTATTCCATAACTTAAAGAAAACTATAAGAATATTGCGAGTCTTCTTCTTGACCAAATTGATAAAGAAACTGTAACGATCACCAATTCACCATCGTTGTTGGTCAACACTAAAAAGTAAACATTAATTGATGTTTCCTGCATGAACTTTTTTTTTTTGTTAATCTGATATTACATATTGCAGAAATCTGAAAGTTTTGTTTGTATTTCAACTTATATATAGAGAGAGCATTATTGAACTGTTTATAAGATAATTAGCCTAAAACTCCCTTTTATTGCAATGTGAAATTCACATTCATCAAGTTTGTGCATTGGCCATAGAGTAAGAGTGTTTTTTCTCTGTCTTTGACTAATAGCAAAACCACTATAGTATAAGCCATTTGATCCACTATAGCAAAACCACTATATATCCTTTAAATTTCAAGTTGAAAATTTTGGAATATTCCAGTGATCATTTGATACAATCAAATAATCAATACGTATAAAAACTTTTGGTGATTGTCATTTAGAAACGTACGTTCTGACACGAGAAACATAATACTTTTTCATCAATATGGAAAAAAAAAAAACATACAAGAAGAAGAAGAGATCTTTGTTGACTGAATATATAGCATGCTAATGTTGTGTACGTCGTAGTACTGTAATATTTTTGAACATGCTATATATACGAGATAGTGCTTTTCTTTCTTTATGACTAAACCAAAGTACACTGTAAGTAATCTTCAAAAATTGTTCTATATAGTCAATTACTATAGAACATGTTTTTTTACTATTGTAAAGAACGAATATAACAGAATAATTTCGTTGAAATCCTAAAAATAAATTCTTATTATACGTCTATATATATAGAGATAGAAACTTATGTCGGTGAAAAGCTTAAAGATTCTCCACACATATAGTATATAGAAGCTTAATTCGCATGAAACCAAGAGAATATCTTTTATTTATTTTACTTATACTAGTAGTACTAAATAGTGCAATAATCAAATAAAAAGAAACATATACTAATAGTATTTATTACGTGTCCATTTTCGTTTGTCGCGTTGCGGATTAGATCAACATAGTCTATCACTAATCAAGATTACCTTAATCCATTTCGCTTCTCATCCTCTTTACAACTTCTAATTCTTTAAAATAAAGTTTACTTTACATGGTTGGAGAGATTTTTATAATCTTCATAAACTCTACTCTTTAAGTTAGTTTCCATCGTTAATGTACGCAAAAAGGTAAGCATCAAATAAAATTAAAATATTTGTTTTTACTTAGTGCTCCCATAGATAAATTAAATTAGATATGCAGAACCAACAAAAAAAAAAAGAAGCTCCGAGGATAATACCCAAAACACCCTTACGGCTTTACACGTGAGATAACAAAACGACAAAAAATTAGCCAAAGGGTAAAAACGTCAAAATCACACAGATTTTCATCAGTTCATTTTGCGAGAGATGTCTCTTTCTCCTCTCTCTCTGCATCGCTATTCAGTACGCAAAACCGCCTCTTTGGTTTCTCGGATCTCGACGGTAACGCGACGATGGTGCAGTAGCGGGAGAATCAGATTTACTCTTCTTGGTCGTCGTATTAACATCCATAAAAGAAGAGTAATCTCTTCTGAAGCTTTCATCTTCGTCCATAACCATCTGCTTCGATCTACACTCCACGCTACAGAACGCTCTGTCACCTCTGAACCAACAAATCCCAAAAACAAAAAAAAAAACATTAACAAAGGAATCAAGAAACTTAAAAAAAAAAAAAAAAAAAAAAGGAATCTTTACTGAGTGTAAAGTAACATACTTGTACATGTAGATATCTTTGGCAGGGAGAAGTTTTCTTCTACAGAGAAAACAATGTTGGAGAAATCCAGAATCTTGATAACGACGATGGAGATTAGTCACGGAGGAGGCAGAGGAGGTTATGGCGGTGGTGGTGACTAGAACGTTGGCTTTGTTGACGACTTTGGGACTAATTAAACAGCCGTCACTTACAGTGTTGTTGTTGTTAGTCATCTCCAAAACAATACTTAGTCCCACCATTTTTTTTGTTTTTCTCCTTTTGGTACTCTTATCTCATCTCTATGGTGTTTTGAGTTTTTTTTCTTTTTTCTTTTTCTAGTCAGGTGTGAATGTGGCGAAGAAGAAGAAGATGAAGGAGAAGTTTGAGAGAGGGGTGTGGGACCTACAAGAGTGTACTAAGCGAGGACGATTGATTTGATTTCTTTTGCTTTGGTATACGCCACGTGTTTCCTCCTCTTCATTACTTGTGTCCCTATTTTCTTTGGGGATAAATGTTTTCACAGTTTTTATCAGAATTTTTACTCTTTTGTCGTTTTGTATAGTATTGGTGAGTCTTGTTATGAAACGTGTCACCATCTTTGAATGTTAGTTTCTAACTACATAATATTTCGTGATGCTAGCAAGATCATAGTAGTAAATTTCTTACTATAAGATTTTTTAAAAATATTCAACTCTTTTGGATCTAGTGTGATTTGGAAGAAGTGTTTGATCCAGATGGAAAAGTGAACCCAATTAAAAGACATCTCGGTCTTAATTCTTTTGTTTGATAAGAAAGAAGAGTTTACAACACCGTAAAATTCTCAATTTATTTTATGTCACCATATAAATTTTATATGTTCTAGCCAATCTTTGGGTTAATAAGATTTGTTTGTGTTTAATTTTTTGAAACATGTTGCATATGAGAAAGCATATATATATTAGATGGAAAAACAATACTACTACAAATTAGTCTTACAAAATGCAAATTAATTTTCTCTAAATTTGATGATATGCATCACAAGTGTATTGTCAAAAAAATAAAATTATGAATTTCAACCATTTGTATTCCTCAAGTAAAAACAAATTTATTTGCACATGTTTTTAAACAACATTCATACTAAAATCAGTTAAATCTAATACAGATTGGAAAACTTTCTACTAGTTCATACGGATCTCAAGGTAACTTAAGGTAAGTAATCAAAATAGGGACCTAAACACTTTTAAAAGTGAAAAAAGAAAGGAGCAAATCCTTTTTTCAATCAATGAAGAAACTATAGCAAATATTTTGAAGGATGTTAACATTTAATTTACACATCACAAATTGTGTGTAGGTGTTTTCTATGGCCCATATTGTTATTTTCATGAATATATAAAGGCCCAAACCTTGCTTTACTTCATCACTGGATTTTCTTTTTCTTTCTATATATCTGATCTATATATATATATATATAGTATGCTATTAAATTATATTTTTATCATAGTAAACAAAAAGTTTACATGATTATTAGCTTCATAATTAGAAAATATATGTAACTATATGTAATACTGTATTTTCGATGCCTTAAATATTATTCTGTAAAATTTTGTAATTCTCGTTAAATTTATAATAATACAATTTATTTTTTTAACTCTTTACCATAAATGTATTACAGTCTTAAAAATGTACCAAAATTTCAAATATATATCTATAAGTTTTAAAATCAATTAATCATTTCCATTATTACAATGTCTTAAAATAATTCTTCTAATTTTTTTTTTATATTTTGTTTGATGAAATAGAATATTTTCATTATGTCCGTTAACAACTTAGCATACAAATGTTCTCTTTCAAATAATGATGTCCCACTACAAGAAAATAAGTTTATTGAGACGTATTTTTGAGACAAAAAATTTCCGTCACAAATTTGTGACACTTTAAATACGAAATTATGACTAAGTTTATTTGTAACAAATTCATAGTATTTTTGTCACTATATTATGACGAAAAAACTCAGTAACAAAAGTTTGTCACAATTATTGACGAATATGCTACGATAATATTAATCGTCACTCTTATGACTACATTGTGACCAATATGTTGTTGCAAATTAGTTATGAACTTATAAAAGATATGCAAGTCACAGTTTGTGACATAAAAATGAGTAAACATCAGTCATAAAATAGTATAAATTGTTATGTCATTTATACAAAGCCCATTAAGCCAAGTCTCTAACCCTAATTTAACCAGACTTATTTAAGAGATGATTAGGGTTTTATTCTTTATAATTTCGTGCCTCCATAACCTAGAGAGAGAGAGAGAGTGAACCATTTGAGAGAAAGAGAACAAGGAACCACAATTGAGATTAAGGACAGATCTTACATGTTCTAGGAGATGGTGGAAAATAAGGGGTAAACAGACTCTTTTATGGACGAATTTTGGTGAGCAATTTCCCAACCCATAGATGTAAGTTTCCCCAAAAGATTTTGTAATCCCTTTTGTAGATTAAAAGTTATACATGTTTTCTCAAACCTATTCTGCGCAGATCTGCGAATTAACATCAGTCATCTTGTGAAATCGTTTCCCACTGCTACAAATTGAACCAGAAGCTGATCTACCAACCGTTGGAAAGATCTGAGTCTTAACTTTCCAGAATGCCTGAAATCGTTTCCATAGGAGTTATAACATGGAAGTTATCATCGAATATGTTCATCTGGACGAATTTGTGATTTATTTTTTTTGTAAGAATAAAGATAGCTTATAATGTATATTTAATGTTTATGATTATAAAAAATTTGTATGATAATAAATTTAAAAAATAATATTGTTTTGAGATTGATTTTTTAGTTATAATTTTTATCATATGCAATGAATTTTTATTAATAACACCATTTGAAAATAACTTCTAATGTTAAAATTGGACATTACGATAGTCACAAAATATCATGATTTTTGAGTATTTGTTAAAATTTTGCGACAAATTTCTATTTATCATTTGTGACCATTTGAGACTATGGTTTCGTAACAATAAGATACATAATTAAAACGTTATTTTAAACACGAATTGTGACGATTTAAAGACGTTTTGTTAGTCTGTAATTAAGACAGTTTTGTTACTTTTTGGTGTCGTAGTTATTGATGACAAAATGGTTACTAATATATTCGTTGCAACTCTTGTGACGTTTTTGTTACAAATAAAAATTTGTGACCATTGTATTGCAACCATTCAAAAATCGTCACAAATTCGTAACAATGTTTATATTATGACTAAATACTTTGTATTGTGACTAAATATTTCGTCTTAATAAAATTATTTTCTTGTAGTGTCCTATCAAATTATAATATTTTTCTTAGGAGGATGTAAGGTTTGTTGGTTTTAGATACAAGCAATGGTTGATTAATTATGGAAGAGCATCACTATTATTGTTGATGATTAGACTAGTAAACATCATGATTACTCTTCTAAACAATAATCACACATAAACATGATTCAAATTTCACGTGGACATTCTTGCAAACATGATTCTAGTCTAATTTTATATCTAATGTTGAATACCATTACGTACTAATTAATGTGAACGTTCCATGTCTTTTTTTATCTCTATGGTTCGCTATTCTTCATGTTCCAAATAGGTTACGAATAGTAGGTTTTCTTTACCTTATCATGCATCTACATGTCTTTTTATTTGTTAATAAAAAGAAAAAAAAAAAGATTGTAAGAATTTATTTTGAAAATTTCCAGAGTAATTAAAAAGCTTACTTATGAATTATGTGATTATTCGTCAAGATTAATCAGTAAATTTAATCGTAGACAAGACATAATAACTAAGAGCTATGGTTGCCAATTATTTGCGAAATTAGGACCCAATTGATGTCGTTTACTTTACACAAATTGCTGCTTTTCTGTTTTAATCGTTTGATCCTAATTATTTCCTTTTCCTAATTTCTTCCTTCTATAGATTATTGTGTTCTCTCGTTGAACTGTGAAGTGATAACGATTTGAAATTAGATTCCCTAAGATCTATAACTAGATCAAGTTGTATGCTAATTTCGAACGTTTCAAGCAGTATACACTAAAATCTATTAACATATCTTCAAGTCCAAAATATATAGTTTTTTTTCACATGATCTAACTATATCTATATGTACGTACATATGAATCAAGTTTGTATACTAATTTTCTAGATTTGTAATTCATAGTTTGTTTATTATATGTATAATAACTTTGTCATTTGTATTTCTTGATGGTGATCAAGCATATGTTATAGATAAAAACACAATAATAACCACAAAACAATCATATATGACACGGTTAAAAGATGTAGGAATCCACATTTTGGGTAATGTTGTTAATTTGTAGCATGGTAATTTATACGGTGGTTAGAAAATAGAAGAAAATTGCGATAAAACAACTCTATTAGTTCCAAAGATTTCACATAAGCAATGGTTCAAATGAGTTGAAGCTTGGAAGAGACCACAAAACTGTTCTTTTGGGGAAAAATTAGAGAAGTTGAATATGTATCGATATTTACCATGGTTGTGATGTTAAAAAATTTGTACTCATATAAATGTTTTTGGTAAAAAATGAAAATTCAGTCTATGAAATGCATCGTGCTGTATTCTGTTGTTCCATGCATCCAGTCTATTCATCTGCCCTTATAAAGTCGATTTGTCAATCAGTAAAAAGAAGCAATAATTTTCGCTGTGGTTTTTTTTTGTCAAATCCGAATCTTAACACATTTGACTTCTCTTGTTATTTTCAAACTATTCAATTAATTACTACTTTGATTACTTATGGCGAATGGACTCAACCCAACATGGGTCAAATTGTAGAAATTAGTAAGCCACAATGTGGACAATAACATAGAGAATAATATATATATGTTTCCACCATAGAGATTTCGTCAATGAATGTAGCATAATTATATATAGCATTATGTTAGGGTCTAAAAAGCATATTGATAGATGTCGGAGATGTGAATAACAAAGGAGAGGAATTAAGTGCTATATCTAGTGAGAAATGTCAAACTATACTCGGTTCCATTTATACTCCATCAAGGATATTATTATCCAATATCAAATTTACAAAGTCCAGTATTAATTTTGTGCAAAATTTTGAGTCACTATTATTAGTTAATCACAATTTACTCGTATGCTATTTCCTTTTTTCTTTTTGGTCAAACTCAGATTTCATTCAAACTAAAAGAGTTATTCCTCCTTAAGAAGAAGGTACAAAAGGCTATCAGAAGCCCAAACAAACCAAGCCACTTGAGCAAATGGTAAAGCAACAACAATAACGAAAGCATAAGCTAAACATAGATAAAGGGATAGATGGGAGCTAACAAGCTCAAACCATGGATAAAGGGATAAATGGGAGCTAACAAGCTCAACCAAAGTAGATTGGTTCTTGAATGGAGGAAACGAAACCTCTAAAGACACCAACGACAAACAGTCAGCAAATGCTGAACGGGGACAGTCTTGAGCAACAATCCTCGCTTCTACTTCAAGTAGAACAGTCTTCAGAACAATGCTCCCTGTGACAATACCACTAAAACCGAGTGAAGTATTTGGGAAGATAATAAGCTCCTTAAAGGAGAGATGAGAGCTATAAAAGCCCCGGTGAACCAGAAAATCTGGAATGGTGAAGGAGAGCAAAGATCTCTTTCCAATCTGCAACAAAGCGGCTACTAACACAGCCAATTCAAAGTAAAATCTGCATACTGCAGTAAAGGTTCGCACTAAGGCGATAAAGGTACCACAAGAAGGCACAAATGTGGATCCAAGGATATCCAAATTCATCAAAGGAGTAAAACCTAGATCCGAATTCCACAAAGCCAGAGCCACACTCTCAACGATCATCCAAGAACTTTCCAAAATAGAAGCACCAGAGACCGAAGAACAGGAGCATACCTGGGGGAACAGGAGAGGAGGTGTGTTGATTGAGATAGAGAGCGAACAATCAACTCTGCTGCCAACGAGACTGAGAAGCCGGTGTGACTTGACGACATGAGCAACGTGGGTCTTAGCTGGAGAGGGATATGGAGGGTCCGGAGTTGAGCAAAGGATAGAAAGCCCCATCGAAGAAGCAACCGTTGATGTAGTGATATCGGAGCAGAATCTGCATAATGCAGTGAAGGGCCGTACGAAGGCGATATGGGGGCGACGAGAGAGCACACAAGTAAAGCCAAAGGCAACAAGGGCCATCGAAAGATCTAAACCCGTATTCCACAAAGCCAGAGCTACACACTTCACAAAAATCTGATAGTTTTCCAAGAGAGAAGAATTAGAAGAGGAAGAGTAAACCTGGGGAATTGGGAGAGGAGGGGAGGTGGAGGTGTCAAAGAAGAACCAGACAGCTATTGCAAAGGGGGGGAGGATGATTCGCTGGCGACGAGAGGCCAGATTCAACAGAGGGGAGCAACGTCGAAGAAAAACCAACAAATTTGGCTAATACACCGACACTTAAGACACATATCCGAGAACAGATCTGGTACCGGGGACTGCACACAGCAGGAAAGAATCGCAAATAAGCGAAATGAGTATCACTAGAGGATACAAGAAGAATCGTAGATCCCAGATCTAGAAGAATGGAAAGGTGGAAAGCTGGAGAGGGAGAGGATAGAGGGGATAGTTCGACGATGGAGGTTTGCACGAAGTTGTAGGGAGGGATGGGAGGGTCGGGCGGGTCAGGGGGTTCTGGCGAAGGAGGGTCACCGACAGTGACGGCAGAAGCCATGGCAAGGAGATGCTTAGGGTTTTCTCGGTTGTCGGACCTCAGAGAACCTTTTGAGAAAAAGTACTTTGTCTAGTAGTTGAAGATTACGAGTTTACGACTGGTTTCTGGGATTGCATAACCAAAATTTTAAATGTATGCTATTTCCTTAAATTTGAAAACATTCGTTTAATTAATCTAATAAACGACCGATCACAGTTCTAGTAATAGTATTTAGAATTTATATACTATTGTATTTGGACATAACTGATTGTATTAATATTATATATAACCAATTATAAATTATTCCTATGGTGTAAAAAGAATCTATCACAAGCTATATTATAGTCACTTACACATACATGAATGTGAATTATATATGCACAAAAGTCTTTTGCTTTGATTGCAATTAAATCAAGTGGGACTATGGATGCATGCAACAAAAGCAGATACTGATAAATATATCAAACTCAAATGTCGGGGAAAATAAAATGGTCGTGATTCATCAAACTAATACTTATAGGAGGAGAAACTAATTCACATAAAATATCAACGAAACATTAGAAAATAATAATCTATCTGAAAGAAATGTTTCACTTTCACTTTATCGGTTCATAATTCACTTTTTTTTTTAATATTATAGTTAATCGAAATTTATACTTAATCACTGGAGAAATATAGCTAAAATGGATCATTTTCATATCTTTGTTTTAAAAACCTTATTCTAAGAGTTTGGTAATAATGTAAACCTTTTATGTTGATCGAAATCTAATTAATAATACACTCCTTATGAAATAAAAGCTTTGGCTGTATACAATCTACGGGCCGCGAAAATGATTTTCAAGAGGTATGTGTGGATTCTTTTTTTTTTTTTTTTTTTTTTTTTTTTTTTTTTTTTTTTTGGCAAAAGAGGTATGTAAGAGCATGGGCATTGGTTGGGACAAAATTTTGGTCCCTCAAATATATTAATCTTATTTTGAGAGTTTCTTAAGTTTGGTACGAGCATTGGTGTCCCTCACATTTGGTCCCCTGAAAAAAAAAAATATTTTTAATTTTAGAAAGTAATTATTTAAATTAATAAGTAAAAACATATTAAAGTTTTAACTAAAATAAAACATATAACAATGACATTAAAAACATAAGAAAATTACAAAGTTACAAAAACTTGAAAAAAAAACAAAACATACAATTAAAACATTGAAAATAAAAAATATTAACCATACAAACATCACAATTAAAAACTAACATTTTATTCTCTGCATAGAGTTTTTTAATTAATCTTAATTATCTTGAAGATGTCCAAAGTTAGTCCAAATATGCTCAATCAAATCTTTTTTTAATTGGTCATGGACTTGTTTATCTCGCATATTTGTTCGACGAGTAATCGTATTGCTCATATTTGAACCCAAACTGGCGGCACCGACGATATATGTTTGATCCACATTGTCTTCGTGTTGAAATTCCAAAACAATGTGTTGGAAACTGTATGTATCTCGTTCGTCCTCGACAATCATGTATTATGCATGCTCTCATAACATTTGCTATTTTGTATTTATCCCATAAAGGAGATGGATTTTTAACAATGGCGAATCTAGCTTGAAAGACTCCGAAGGCACGCTCAACATCTTTCCGCACAGCTTCTTGTTTTTTAGAGAAGAGAGAATTTTTCATACCTTGTGGAAGCCGAATAGATTGTATAAAAGAAGCCCATTTTGGACAAATACCATCCGTGAGATAGTACGCCAAATTGTACTCCCTTCCGTTGACAAAGAAGTTGACCTCCGGAGCTTGACCGTTAAGAACGTTATCAAAAACATTTGATCGATCCAGAATATTAAGATCGTTCATAATACCTGGAGCTCCAAAAAAGCATGCCATATCCAGAGGTCATACGAAGCTACCGCCTCCAACACAATTGTTGGTTTTCTGGTTGATCGTGAATACATCCCTTTCCAAGCTGTTGGACAATTCTTCCACCCCCAATGCATGCAGTCAATGCTCCCAACCATCCCGGGAAATCCACGTTTTTCATTTTCATAGAATAGTCTTTCTAGGTCGTCTGGTCTGGGACGTCTTAGGTATTCATCGCCAAACAAGTTGATTATTCTGGCGGTAAACTCGTGCAAATATTTCTGAGCTGTTGAAGCACCAATTCGTACATACTCGTCAACTGTGTCGGACGCAGTACCATATGCCAATTGACGAATTGCTGCAGTACATTTTTATATAGGTGATAGACTAGCCCGTCCGGTTGCATCCTGGGATTGATGGAAATACTTGACTTTGGTAGCGAGACGTTGGACAATACGCATGAACAATGGCCTGTGCATGCGAAACCGGCGCCGGAATAAATTCTCCGGGTATGTTGGAGTATCACTGAAATAATCATTCCAAAGATTAATGTGGCCTTCTTCGCGGTTTCTCTGTATAAAAATCTGTTTCTTTGGCTCTATTGGTTCTTGAATGATATTAGAATTTGCGAGAAAATTATCAAAATAAGCATCAAAATTATCCGCATCGTCTCTTTGGTAGTGGTAATGGTTTGATGATGATGCCATTTGATAAAAAAAAAAATTTAAGGGATCTTGTTTTGATGTTGAGAAAAATTGGAGTGTAGAAAAAAGATAAGCTCTTTGTTGATTTTGTTTGATTGGTTTTGCATAACAAAATAAGCATATATATAGGATATGAGATACTCGGCTTTGTGTTACCCGTGAAGCATGTCACTCAAGCTTTGTGACTCAGCTTTGTGTTACCGTGAAGCATGTCACTCAAGCTTTGTGACTCAGCTTTGTGTTACCCGTGAAGCATGTCACTCAAGCTTTGTGACTCAGCTTTGTGTTACCCGTGAAGCATGTCACTCAAGCTTTGTTTACATGCCTTGTTTTACCCGTGACACAAAAAGTGAAAGACAAGCAAATACAACAATAGCAAATTAGTCATTAAAATGCTATATTACACAAATTAGTCATTACAATGTCATTACAATTTCATAGACCTCCTAAACCATACATATTAAAGCTACAACAATAGCAATTACGAATATCAATTATGTACCATTTGTAAACCTATTTCTAGTCTTCCGTAGCTCTAACACTACCTTCTCTAATTGGACTATTTTCTGCTCAGTTTCAGTACTTATGTGCGAGTCATAGTCACTTGCGAATGTGAGGCTATCTACCTTCTCAGACAGCACTTGACATTGTCTGTTCATCTCTCCCATCTCCTCCATGACAGCTACATCCCACCACTTGTGAATATGCATCTCTCCATCATCAACATTCCCACATGTGAAGTATCTGCATTACCATATATAACATACAAAATCATTTCATAATCTGTTGAAACATAGCAAATCAATTCATAATGTATTAAAGTTAAACGACATACCTTCTGTTGTAGCTCGAGGATAGTAGAGGCTGGCCACCACAGTAGCATATCTTGGGGAATCCGAACTCAACCTCATGTTGGGGAGGGTATTGAGTCGCTTGATCATTTTCTCGAGTACTCTCGGCCTCATCCATCCGTATCAAAGCTGCTATTTCTCTGTCCTCAGTGTCATCAGAGTATCTATCAGCCTGATCTGAGGAAACAGGCTGAGAGTAGTTGTAGTCATGGCCCATGAAATACTGAACCTGCAAAAAATACAAGAGCCATCAACCTTAGATTTTTATGTAATATTAACGGAAAACTGATAATAGATCTATTTGAATCATATAGACACAATCAGATTCACACGACACAGTGTTGTCTTATTAATATATAAAAGAACATACATAATTAATTGAACACTGACACAGAAACAAGAACATATGTAATTGAACACTAAAACAGAAACACGAACATACATAATTGAGTACTAAAACAGAAACATGAACATACATAATTGAGTACTAATACAGAAACACGAACATACATAATTGAATACTGAGCCACTATCAATACATTAATCTCAGAAATACTGAGCCACTATCTTATCCTTGATAACTTGATCAGCTGCACTAAGTGGCTCTGGTTTAGTAAGGAGTGTGTCTAGTATGGCAAGCTTCTGTAGCTTCTCTTTTTCAGCCATATCCACCCTCTTTACTTCCCACATGCTCGTGTACTCAGCAAGAGCCTTTCCCTGAGCTTTCTTCCTGTCAGCCTTAGCAGCCTTGATACCTTGAGGCCTTATCTCGAAGTCTTGTTCAGTGTGGGTTCCCTCGGATTGTGAAGCAGCATCAACTGGTTTCCTCTTTGTTCTGACTGACGGTGAAGCTGTGTTAATCGCGTTTTGGTTAAGGAATTTCTGCTCATACCTTAACAAACACCAGCAATGCTCCATTGTAAACTTCGTCTTATAGTCAGAGAAGTAGATGTCGTGAGCCACCTTCAGCACATCGTTCTCAGAGTGTCCACTACTGTTTTGTCTCTCTGCAGCTGCATAAGGCCCGCAGAACTTGTTTGTGTACTCATTGATCTTGAACCACCTCTGCTTACAGTTGATGTTCACATCCTGTTCACCATTGGCTATCGCATGAGGAGACTCTGCATAGTATTTTTGAACCCTTTGCCAAAAGCTTCCTCCCTTTTGTTGATTTGAAATGATCGGGTCCTTTGAAGTGTTCAGCCACGCACTTATCAGTATTTCATCGTCAGCTGGATTCCGTTTCTTCCTATCCTTCTTGACAGGTGTCTCTTGAGACAGAGGTTCATCCTGGGATTGTTGAGAGCTCCAAGTAGGTATTTCATAAGCACCGTCTTGGTTAAGAGCTTCTCCTTGACTGTTGAGAAGATCTAAATAACTAGAAGACGACTGACAGAATGTATTGTAAGAAGTCATAGGAAGACGAGATTAAGATGATGAGAAAAAGAGTGTACGAAAGAGGAAAAGAGTGTACCAAAGAGGAAAAGAGTTTAAGAAGATGAGGAAAAGAGTGTACCAAAGAGAGATAGAAGTTTAAGATGAGGAACAGAAATCGTTCTAAAAGAAAAGAGATAGAAGATGATGGAGACATAAGAGAGATAGAAGATTATGGAGAAAGATTGAAGGCTGGTTGGTGTTTAAAAGGTGAAATCGTTCTCAAGTAATAACTTAACAATCATAATGACCTATCCACCAACTACATAAGTCTAATCACAATTTATGACAACTTATAAAAAACCAAAGCATTATACTATCCCATTAAATTCATAGAGGAGATGGTTTCTACCAAACATTATAGCCTTTAACTCTGTTTTTTAGTAAGAATAGAGTTTTTTTAAAGAGTTTTACATTTTCAAAACTAAGTTATAAAAAACTTCCGGTTTTATATATGTTAGTTTTGCATTAATCTTTGAGTTTTAACATAGATTATCACCACTAATATTCGCTCCCTTTTATCAGACTTCAATCATCAACTACACTATCCTTTATACTAGCAAGCAGTTTACCAATCATATTAACTTGTTTATCAAATCAATTTATGATACCACAACAAAGACCACAACAAAGACCACAACAAACACCACTACAAAAACCACTAAAAAACCACTACAAAGACAAACACAGCGACCACTACAAAGACAACCACAACAATTACAAAACCGAGTCCACTAAACAACAATATGGACATATCTGTAGCTAAAGGAATCGATTATTTACCTCTTACTCGATGATTGTTGCTACTGCTTCCCATTATGTGTGGCTTTCTTCAGGTGACGCTGAGGAAACTCATGAAAAACAAACAATTGCAAGGTTATACTCGGTTTAGCATAAAAGAATCCACATAATCAATACAAACTGAAAACAATCTTAACAGACAAAGCCATAAACTCGGACAGTCAACTAGCTAAACCCACAAACATAAACCAAAAACCTAATTATAACAAAAATTGACACACTCAACCATCGATACCCAAAACATAATCCAATACCCTAAATCGAAACAAAAATCAGAGGAACATATATCTAAAAATACATAGTAAACTATCCAAACAATTTCCCGAAACCCTAAATCGCGAATACATCATAAACCCTAAATCGAATCCGACAAAGAATTTCCCTAATCTATCGAATCCCACAAAGAATTTCTCTAATCTATCGAATCCCACAAACAATTTCCCTAATCTATCGAATCCCCCAAACAATTTCCCTTAACCCTAATCCGAGAATACATCATAAAAACCCTAAATCGAGAATACATCAAAATCGGATTCGAATTTACAACACAAACCTCTTACAATTGGAAACGGTGGATATTTTGGAAGATGATACAACAGATACGCCTTCGCGTTACAAAATCTTCACTTTGATGGAGGCGATCGCCCTTTGCAAAAAAATCGCCGTCGCGATACAGAGAGAGTAAAGAGAGAGAGTCCGAGAGAAAAAATGAAACGATACATCAAGTTTTTTTCTCTCACCCTACCCATAAAACAACAACCTATTACAGGAAGACACGTGTTATGAGGGACACATAAAAATTGTCCCGTTTGTAGGAACGTATCTTTCATTTTTCTATGATTTCGATTTAAATTAATCCTTTTAATTATGTAGGACGTACTAAGGACGGACCAATGCACATGCTCTAAGGATAGGAGACAAAAATTCATCGTAATCTTCAACCAGAACATGGCGTTAGTGGACACACGAAATATCGAGAGAATATATATGAACTTGAAGGGTCGACCTAGGAAAAAAAATTAGTGGGGGCAAATTGCTCTAAGGTGGAGTCGAACACTCCTCATGTGACCATTTTAGGGGTAAACTCAAACCAGTACGTCACTTTTCTTATAATGTCTAACGTAAAACGTTTAGGTATTAGTATATTTACTGGGGACAACTGCCACCACCAACGTCAACGTGGGTCCGCCACTGAACTTGATGAATTGTTGTCCCTTACACTGAGATTATGGTTACGTTCATGTTAATTATCAACTGAGTGCCGATCGAAAAGAAGGCTTTATTCGAGAAAATGGAAAACTATGATGTTGGCCATAATCAAGAAAGCTGATTTTGTGAGGTAACTAAGAGCTTGCAATTCTCACTCAAGAAGGAGAGCACTACCTGATTAAACTGAATATAATCGACAAATCTGTTTTTGATTATGCATGTTGGTTCGGTAATTAACTTTTTTTTTTGTAAGTTTCTAGACCATTATATATATTAATGATCTGATGTAATTCAAGTTTGAAACTATATATGTTGGAAAATCTCTCTTGTTAGTTGATTTCTATACTAAAAGTGACCAGTTGGGTTCCTCTGCCTTTTATTGTTAGTTGATCTTGTTACTTTTGTAACTTAAAAAGATGGTTTGTGTTACTGACAGTAAGCTCCCATGTTTAACTGATGTCAATAACATTTTCTATTTCATTCAATCAATTATTTTAAAAAAAAACAAAAAGATGTCGGTTTCTCAACTTTTTTTGGGTTTGATTCAAATCCTCCAAATCCCACATACTAGTAACTTTGAAAATAAGTTGCCAAGAAGAAAAAAAGGAAATAGAAAACAATATCTTGGTTGCCTTTGTCTTCACAATAATAATAGTGGACTCCAAAGTCCAAAATAAATCTTCATTCGTTTATAGCTAAATTATATCTATACTTCACAAGTTGCGTAGGTAGTCTCAGCATATCTATTTGCGATATTAAATAACATGAATCAACACATATATAGCTTAACAAATAATCAAAATGAATCAACATAAAGACTCTTGCTCACCTCGAACTCTTGGGAGACTCTTTGCGCAGGAGAGAACCAACCGGTATCACAACAACATTACCACGAAGAATCATGTTTTATTCAAGGTCCTTAACAAACAGGTTCGTGATGCAGTTATGCTGAAGAAAAGACGCGAGCAATTGAAATACCTTATGAGAGTTTGGCTAAAGTATTAATAGATTGTTTTCTACTCATATTTCCTTTAACATATTCTTTCTTGTTTTAATTTTTTCGGCAACAAGGAACAATCTTTGTATTCAAGACTATTGTAAGTTTGTAACTTCTTCAAACCTTTTCATTTGATGAAAAGTTCACACATTTATCAAAACAAAATATGAATTAATAGATAGCATAAGTTATTAGAAAGCAAAAAATCAGGATTTTTTTTTTTTTAATAGTAAACAACGAGTGGGGAAGAAAAAAAACGATGGCTTGCTGCTATTGGAGATTACGATGTAGACAACGTTCTTACCACAAACAAAACGATGTATACAGTATAGAGAGGGATATAGGTTAGGCATATGTCCATGCATGTGTAAATGTGTTACGTGTAGGTTAAAAGTAGTGCATTGATCGAGATCAACGATGGAGATTGTAGTAAGAGAAAATAGGCACGTGCGAAAAAAGCAAACGAAGAGCCGAAGAGGATATTAAGCAACGAAAGGAGAGAAGATATGTTTCCTTTGTAATGGGGAACAATTACAAACTCTTTCTCTATTGGTACTTCTCGTTCACTAGCTACTTGTCTTTGATCATTTCAGTTAGTTTCCCCCACGATTTACACAACTTTCTTCTGCTCGTATTTACGATTTTTTATTATTATTTACACATCTTTATATAGACTTACGCATGCACTATATATAGTCGTATAACGCATGCATGATTCATGTGTGTGAAAATTGACGGTAGGAGTAGGACAATGTATATATTTTTTTTTATTTTTTTTAGTAACTCAGTATAAATCTTCAAATATACGGAGGGATCCAAGACTAATCAAACGTTTGGAAAAATAGGATAACTTTTCCACCAAGCTAAAACCACTAGTCTACCACTTCGTGGTTAAAATATATAATTACACTCTAAAGAATTATATATTATGGCTAAATAACTGAAAGTTTTATATAAAGATGATCGATATGCAAATCTAAATTTTTACTAACTAGTAGATGAATATTTATGCTTTGTTAGTTGCATATTATTTTTTCTTTTGTTATCATTAAAATTATAAAATCTGATTTATAGTCAATTCCTATAATACAGAATAACGATATTTGATGGAGTCGAATTTCGGTAGAATCGGTCGCAAAGGTAATGATGTAACCACTTAACTAAAGATACTTCCAATTACATATTGTTTATAAACACAGGGAAAATGATTTATTGTAATGACCTCTTTCACTTTTAATCTCTAATAATCGAGTATCAGTGACCGAATGGACAAAGCCTTAAATTATTTTTCCATGGATTCGATTTTCAGTGACCGGAAACTTATTCTCTTTAGCTTGAACTATGTCACGTTTTTATGTCACTAGAAAACTCTAATAGTCGTCTAGAGAACTAAATAATTTCAAAAACAACTTTTAGAAAATCTGTTGAGTTTATAATTTTTAGAAAACTTTAATATGCCAAAATTCGTCACTAGAACTTAAAAGTCCTTGCAGAAAACATCCATACTATCTTTCAATAGTTTATAATTTTAAAACTTATGTCATCAAAACTTCTCATCTTAATAAAACCACATATGGGCTATCAAATGTACACACATATACGTATATTGTTTTCGATGGTCATGAATCATGATGATCATTTTTCCACGTAAGCAGAGACAAGATATATATAAAATGTCACTAGTTATAAGGAGTGGAGTGGGAATAAGAAGGAAAAAGGAGAAAAGAGAAAGGAAAGGTATACATAATTTTCAAGTCGATTTCGGGTTGATAATTACAGTGAGAGGGAGACAAGACATTGCGCTATACCTAATTGTAACTAGTTTCATTTCTAGACTGATGGACCAATCATATCACTTTCTACTAATATCTTTTAGTTTGAGCTTCATCATAAGATGTCTTCATCACATTTTATTTTAGAGGAAAACAAATTTTATGCATAGTTTTTTGTAACCACACAGTTTCAAATTAAATATAGACGACCCATTTCATGTTTCAAAGAAACTTACAATAGTTTTCTTCCTTTGTAATTAAACATCATCAATTTAATAAATTACTTTCTTAATCTATGGGCGAATTGTTTTTTCTTGGAACAGATGCAAATTCGTTTCTTGAACAATTGTTTTGTCGGAAGAGTAACTTATTGTTTTTCTTCTTCTTTTTTGGAACCACAGCTCGTTCACGATAAATGTGTATATATACATTTTTATTGGTAAATCACTATGAAATTCGAGATTAGTTATTTCCTAACACTAGTTTAGAATCCTTATATAGTTTTCCGATAATCAAAGAAAAATATTTACTCTCAGTTTATTAACCAAAACTACTTCTAGAAGACTTGATGATTAAATAAAAGATATAATCATTAATGGAACTTTGTACTAATTTGATCAGAATGTTGAGAAGAAATTTGATTTGAGTTTTGTTATATTTTTGTTGTTTTAAAACCACATGCAAAATTTAGAAACAAAAATCTATACTATTATATTTCTAAACGTAACGGATGGCGATTGCGATTGCGAAAGGGTTCTGTAGATCTTGAGATGCTGGTTCGCTCGATTCTGGCGGAGGGAGAGAGGGTCTCTCACTCTTGTCCTGTTTGTTGGTCTCGTGGCTGGAGTGGTACTCCTTCTTCGGGTTTGAATAAGATCCCTGCTGAATGGTTGGGATTGGATTTCTTAAAGGAAAATCGGGAATTGATGGGTCTTAATTCTGTGCGGTTGTCGGATCTCAAGGAGATTAATATTTTGATTCGGTCTCTGGGTGAGATCCTGTCCACGCTGTTTTGGCCTTCGTCACGGGATTTGTGGTCTCTTTGGTTGGCGATATCTCCATTGGGTTTTGGGAGGCGGATTTCCTTCTCTTTCTTCTATGGTAAGTCTCAAGGGTACGATTTGGGAAGTAAGATTCAAATGGATTTTGTTGCTTTGAGGTTACGATTGGATTTGATATGGTTCGTGTTTGGTATCTTCTTGATTCGATTTGTTTTCTTTTACGATTTGAGGATGGTTGTTAAAGTATTTAGGTGTGGGTTTGGGTTTTGTTTACGCACTACCTCTCTCACGTTTATCTCTTGGTTTTCTCTTGGGCGTCTTTACTCACTCAGTTTTTTCTGTGTTCTTTTTGTGGTGGGTTCTCACGGTTTCGGTCGAAAGCGAGTTATGGCTCAATTAGCTTTCAGCAAGAGTAAGTCCTCGATGGTTTGTACTGATACGGTGACGATCTCCAACTCTGTCTTGGCTCAGAGAATTCAGCAGTTCTCGATGACCCTGATCGGTAGGCTGATGAATCCGGCTTGTCAAAACATGGAGTCTCTGATTGCTAACTTTCCAAAGATCTGGAAATTGGAGGAAAAGGTTGTGGGAGCAGACCTTGGTCAAGGTGTCTTCCAATTTAATTTTGAGGAAGAAGAGGATATCTTGTCTGTTCTTCAGAATGGACCATATCACTTTGATAGTTGGATGGTCTCTCTTGTGCGATGGGAGCCAGTTATCTCCTCCTCCTATCCCTCGGCGATAAATTTCTGGGTTAAGGTATCAGGGATACCTATGCATTTGTGGGAGGTGGCAACTTTGGAAGCTATTGGTAAGAAGCTTGGGAAGATTCAAGAGGTTGATGAGGAGACTGGTAGCCTCTGCGTTTCAGTTAATGGGTTTAACCCTTTGATTTTTAAAATGGTGGTGCCTTTTGCTTCAAGTGATGAAATCGTCGTGTCATTGGAGTATGAGAAACTGACGGGTGTTTGTGATCATTGCTCGCGGATCACTCACGATGCGAAAGTTTGTCCTGGGATTCTCAAGTCTGGTTCGGGTCAAGTTATGGATGAGAAGATGGATAACAGGGGTGGTCAAAGGCAAACTCTTCCAGTCAAGCAAGAGCAACATCGTAACATAGGGGGTTGGGAAAAGCCTCGAAAACATGCTAAGAGGGCTCTTGACTTTCAATCTGTGGATAATGGCGAGCAAGGATACTTTCCCCAGCAACGTTATGGTGGAGGTGGTCCTTATGGTCCTAGACAACATGAGCACCCCCATGGTCCGGCTTGGGGTCAGCGAAGGAATTACGGTGAAGTTGTTACCCGTGAGGAGGGGTCTCGTCGCGGCACCCAAACGGGATTTGGAGAATCATCGGGGAAGGCCTTTGGGTTTCATCTAAATAGGAAGTCTGTTGGGCTGGCTTGGCCTAAACCTTTGTTCAAGGTGAAACAGGCATCGGCTGAGAAGCAGGCTCCTCCGAGTATTGATCTCAGTTTAGGTGCTTCCGGTAATCGTGTTTCACAAGGGGTTGGAGATCAGGAGGGAAGCGGTTTTAAGGGGGACTCCGGGGGACACTTAGCGATGGATTTTGAGGTTGAAACTGATGACCTTCTTGAGGATGGTGAGTTTGATGACACTGCTAAGGGTGTTAACAAAGATGTCCAGATTGAAGCCGGCTCAACAGTTCAGGGTCTTGCGGTACATTCAAGTTAGGGACCTGATTTACAAGGTGATCAAGGGTCGGAGACTCAGGTTGACTCTGAGGGTGATCCGCAAGGTAACAACTCTTCTTCTGTTTCGGTTGATTTGGATGTGGGGGTTGTTAATAGTGCATTAGCAGCTTTTACGTTAAGAGATACAAGTGGTCAGAAAAGGAGGACTTTAAACCCTTACAGTAGAAAGAATGTTAATCGTACTAGGATAGTTCCTAGGGTTTTGGCTTCTCCTGGGAAACATTTGCTTCTTAGGCTTTGTCTAAACCTGCAGGTGATGGGAATATTCAGAGGCAGTTAGGGAAACCGAATAAAGGGAGTGGCAAACCTTCGGATGGGGGTACTACAAGTAAGAAAGGGATGGGGGCTCTCCCGAAACCGCCGGCTAGAACGTGAAGATTTTGAGCTGGAACTGTCAGGGCATTGGGGTTGATCTGACAGAGGGATATTTGGGAGATTTATGGAAGCAGCATAAACCGGATATTTTATTTTTATCAGAAACTAAAAAAAGTTTTTCCTATTTACAAAAATTCCAGAAGAAGTTTGGTTATAACAATTTGTATTCTGTTGACCCCCTTGGTTTTAGGGGTGGGTTAGCTTTATTTTTTATGGATGAAATAAAACTATCTATTTTATATGAGAGTGATCGTATTATTGATGTACAAGCATGTTTTGGACAACATTTGGTTTTTTTTGTCTTTTGTCTATGGGGATCCTGTCCCGCAAAATCGGGTTACGGTGTGGGAGAAATTAATGGATATTGGATCTTTTCGAATTGATCCTTGGTTTATGATTGGTGATTTTAATGAATTAGTTGGTAATCATGAGAAAAGGGGTGGTGCTTTGCGCCCAGTGTCATCTTTTGTGCCTTTTAATTTAATGATTAATCATTGTGCTATGCTGGAATTTCCCTGCTATGGGGAACAATTGTCATGGCAAGGTAATCGATGTAATAATCAGGTGGTTCGATGTCGTCTAGATCGAGCGTTAGGAAATGAGGATTGGCATAGTTTTTTCCCTAATTCGAAGGTTGATTATTTGGAGATGGTTGGGTCTGACCATTGTCCTATTTTAGCAACCTGTCTTAGAACAGTTTCACGACGGAATAGGCAGTTTCGTTTTGATAAACGTTGGTTGGGAAAGGATGGTTTACTAGGAGCGGTGGAGTCAGGGTGGGCACGCACGAATAATTTCCGAATACCGGCTTTCATGGATAAGATCAGGAATTGCAGAAACTCGATTTCATGGTGGCGAAAAAATAATGTGACGTCTGGTCCATCTCTTATCTCTTCCCTTAAGAGAGCTTTGCAGGAGGCTAAGATGGATGACTCGATCTCCTAGGACGATATAAGGGAAGTCGAGAGGAAACTGAAAGAGGCTTATAGGGACGAGGAAATATATTGGCAACAAAAGAGTAGGAAATTCTGGTTACGTGTGGGAGACAAAAATACTAAATATTTCCATGCATCGACCAAGCAGAGGAGGGTACGGAACAAGATTGTGGGTTTATTTAGTCCGGACAATGTATGGGATGATACACCCATGGGTATGGAGAGGATTGCCTCAAATTATTTTGAGGAGCTTTTTAAAAGATCTGAAGTAAGCGGGATTTCAGATATTCTACAGGAAATGTCACCTATCATTACGGATAGTATGAACCGAAGTTTAACTAGGGAAATTATGGAGTCGGAGGTTCGGAGGGCATTTTTTGCTATGCATCCAGAGAAATCTCCGGGCCCAGACGGTATGACGGCCCTATTTTTCCAACGATTCTGGTCTTCTTTAAAAGAGGATCTGGTGACATTGGTTAAAGAGTTTTTCCGAACGGGTGGTTTTGATCCGCGCCTCAATGAGACTAATATTTGTCTCATTCCTAAGGTGGATCGACCACAACGCATGACGGAATTTCGGCCGATTAGTCTATGTAACGTGAGTTATAAGATTATTTCTAAAGTGTTATGCTTTAGGGTTAAGCGGTGCTTACCATCTCTGGTTTCAGAAACGCAATCGGCTTTTGTTTCTGGGAGATTGATTACAGATAATATTTTAGTTGCGCAGGAAATGTTCCATGGATTAAATACTAATCAACGATGTAAGTCGGATTTTCTGGCATTCAAAACGGATATGAGCAAAGCGTATGACCGTGTTGAATGGGAGTTTCTGGAAGCGGTTATGATTAAATTAGGATTTGATAGACGATGGATTACTTGGATTATGTGGTGTGTTTCTTTGGTCTCGTATCAAGTTCTTCTAAATGGTCAACCTCGGGGTTCCATTTTACCAACGAGGGGTTTACGTCAGGGTGATCCTCTTTCTCCCTATTTGTTCATTCTCTGTACTGAGGCTCTAATAGCAAATATTAAAAAGGCTGAACGTGAGAAGAAACTAACCGGCATATCGATTGCTCGAGATTGCCCGTCAATCTCTCACTTATTGTTTGCTGATGATAGTCTGTTCTTTTGTAAAGCAGAGGAGTCTGAATGTAAGGTGGTAATGGACATTATAGGTAATTACGGGAAAGCGTCGGGACAAGAGGTGAATTTAGCGAAATCTTCTATTATGTTTGGTAAGAAAGTTCCGCCGGATGTAAGATCTCGGATAAAAACTGTAATTAGTATTTCCAGTGAGGGAGGTATGGGTTTTTATTTGGGCATACCTGAAAACCTTCAGGGTTCAAAAACTAACGTTTTTAGTTATGTAAATGATCGCCTGGATGAGCGAGTTAATGGTTGGTCAGCGAAGACCTTATCGAAAGGGGGTAAAGAAATTATGATTAAGTCGGTGGCATTAGCTCTACCAACTCATGTTATGTCGTGCTTTAAATTGCCTCAGGCATTAACGACCAAACTTACGGGAGCCATATCAAGATTCTGGTGGAAGTCTAATGATAAGGCTAGAGGCATGCATTGGGTAGCTTGGGATAAAATGTGCGAGGATAAGTGTGATGGGGGTTTGGGGTTTCGCGCTTTGGAAGAATTTAATGATGCAATGTTGGCTAAGCAGTATTGGAGACTGATTCATTACCCGAATTCTTTAATGGCTCGGGTGATGCGTGGTCGTTACTTCCGGAGAAAACATCCATTACGGGCAACTAAACCATATTCTCCATCATTTGCGTGGAGGAGTTTTTTTTCAGTTAAGGGTCTAGTGGAACGAGGGGCACAATGGATAGTAGGGTCGGGTAGTGATATATCGGTTTGGCGGGATCCTTGGATACCAGATCACCAGCCAAGACCCGCTTCTGGTAGGGGAAGAATCCTACATCCTAATTTGAAGGTCAATCATTTAATTAATCCCCTTACGATGGATTGGCATTTGCCCATATTAGAGGAGTATATGGATCCTGCCGATATTCCGCTTATACAGAGTTTACCAGTTAGTAAGTCATCTCGTTCGGATAGATTGATTTGGCATTATACTAAGTCTGGTAAGTATTCTGTGAGGACTGGTTATAGGCTCGCACGAGAATTACAGAAGGAAGTTGAAATCGGGCCAACATGTACAATTTTACGGGCACAAGCTTGGAAACTTGAAGTCCCTTCAAAGGTTCAACATTTTTTCTGGCAGGTGGCGTCTGGTAGTCTCCCTGTAAAGGAACGGATAGCTCATCGGGGTGTACGGTGTGATGTTACGTGCCAACGGTGCGGTTCTGCGGTGGAGTCTATTAATCACGCTCTTTTTGAGTGTGTACGATCCCGTTTGGTTTGGGAGTTAGCGTCGGGACATACACCGTCGTCTGGTTTTCCTAATGGATCAGTGTATTCAAATTTAGATTTCATATATTCTATGGTCTTCTCAAGCTCAAGGGTTTCGAGTATTGGATATTTGTTGCCCTGGTTACTTTGGACAATTTGGAAAGATAGGAATAAAAATGTTTTTCAAGGAGTCGAGGCTGAGCCAATGGATATTTTAAATCAGGCGACAAATGACAAACTTTTGTGGGAAGAGGCGAAGTCTTTTTCTGTGCACTTCTTGCCTTCCCAGCCAGCTCCGGAGGAAAGGGTTATTTCTGTTCGTTGTCGGGTTGATGGTTCCTGGAAAGGTTCTGACCCTTTGGAGGGCTTGGGTTGGTGGTTTGGTACCCATGATGACAGGACGCTACTTTTGGGAGCTCGCAGTTTTCAACGCAGTCCTTCTTCCCTTCACTCGGAGTTTAATGCCTTGCTTTGAGCTATGGAGTCTCTTCGGGCGGCGGAGATTGATTGTTAGAATTTTGAGTCAGATAGTGCTGAACTGGTGGCGATGGTGCAGACTCCAGATGACTGGCCAGCTTTTTCGCATTTATTGGAAGATTTCCAATCCCTCAGATCATCTTACTCGTCCTTCACCCTGACCCAGATTCCGCGAACGTCAAACGTCCAAGCAGACTGTCTTGCTCGCTCCTCTAAATCTTTAGCTACTGAAATCTCATTTGTAAACTCCTTTGCTCCAGTTTGGTCAACCAATCTTGGAGTCACTTTTTAATTTATTTTAATGTTAGGTTGAAAAAAAAATAAAAAATCCACATGCATATAATTTCGTTTGTTTATGTGACACTTTTGTACGACAAAATCAGATTTGGATTCGTACTTTTTTTTAGGTCAATAAATTCTGTTGTTTAATAAAATTTAGGATAGAGTCGTCTCGAATTTTAATTAAGATCGTTTTGATTTTAGTCATACTTTTTTCTCAAACTATACGTACGTAGTTTGTATTTATTCTTGTATACATTAGATTAGAGAGTTCACATAAAAAAGTTATACAAATAATGACATCACATCACCAGCCCAAAGAAAAAAGAAAAAAGAAAAACCATGCCAAACTCAAACCCCACGTTACTAAACAAAACAAAAAAAAATCTTTATAAAACGGCATCTTCTCTTCATATATATTTTATAATTCTCTCATCTCAATCGAAACAAACACTAACAATGGTGGTCGAAGAAGATTCACGTCTCATAAATCTCCAACACAAGTACAACCCGACAATGCCCGAGGTACTAAATTATATCTAAAATTTATATTCTCGGTACACTTCTCCCTCAACTAGAGTCTTTCAAATATCTCTTCTCTTATTATTTATTTATTTTTGTCATTTAAAATATTTAAAAGGTGGTGGAGGAGATGAAGAGGATTTGGGACATAAGTTTTCCGGTGGCCGCCATGAGCATATTAAACTACCTAAAGAACATGACTTCCGTCGTGTGTATGGGCCGGCTCGGTAGTCTCGAGCTCGCTGGTGGAGCCTTAGCCGTCGGTTTCACCAACATAACCGGTTACTCCGTCCTCTCCGGTTTAGCCACTGGTATGGAACCACTTTGTGGTCAATCCATCGGTTCCAAAAACCCTTCACTCGCTTCCTTAACCCTCAAGCGAACCATTTTACTCCTTCTTTTAGCTTCTCTTCCCATCTCACTCCTCTGGCTAAACCTCACGCCTCTAATGCTAATGCTCCGCCAACAACATGACATCACACGTGTGGCATCTCTTTATTGCTCCTTCTCTTTGCCTGATCTTCTTGCTAATAGCTTCCTTCATCCTTTATGCATTTACTTACGTTGTAAAGGCACCACTTGGCCTTTGATGTGGTGCACGTTAGTCTCCGTCCTTTTACATCTTCCCATTACCGCTTTCTTCACGTTTTACATCTCTCTCGGAGTCGCCGGAGTCGCCGTCTCTTCTTTTCTGAGCAACTTCATCTCCTTGTCGCTTCTCCTTTGCTACATCTACTTGGGAAACAACAACGACAACGAAAACGACAAAACCAGTTCTAAGTCTCTTTGTCTTGATACGCCGTTGATGCTCTCAGGTTTGAGAGACCCCGGTGAAGATGAAGTGTGGACAACGCTGGTCAAATTCGCTGTCCCGAGCTGTATGGCAGTTTGTTTGGAGTGGTGGTGGTACGAGTTCATGACGGTCCTCGCTGGATATCTCCCGGAGCCGAAGGTGGCGCTTGCAACAGCCGCCATCGTGATCCAAACAACGTCATTGATGTATACAATCCCGACGGCCCTCTCTGCTGCGGTCTCCACGAGGGTAAGCAACGAGTTAGGAGCAGGACGGCCGGAGAAAGCACGTACCGCGGCGACTGTAGCGGTTGGGGCCGCCTTGGCCGTGTCAATATTTGGACTTGTGGGGACCACCGTGGGGAGAGACGCATGGGGGAGAGTTTTCACGGCGGACGGAGTAGTCCTCGAGCTGACGGCGGCGGTTCTTCCGGTGATAGGAGCTTGTGAGCTTGCCAACTGTCCTCAAACCATTAGCTGTGGGATCCTACGTGGCAGCGCGAGGCCACGTGTAGGAGCTAAGATTAATTTCTACGCCTTTTATGTAGTTGGAGCACCCGTGGCCGTTGTTTTAGCGTTTGTGTGGGGTTTAGGCTTCATGGGCCTATGTTATGGATTGCTTGGGGCACAGCTAGCTTGTGCAATCTCTATTTTGACCGTTGTCTATAACACAGATTGGAACAAAGAGTCTCTGAAGGCTCATGACTTGGTGGGTAAAAACGTCGTTTCACCTGATGTCGATCAAATTATTGTAAAATGCGAAGAAGGGATACTATACTAACAGAAATATTTTTGGTTCTTCATACTGTATCTTCGTTTCTGTCTTCTATTATTACAAATTGTTTCCATATCTATATGTATGTTTGTTATACATTAATACAAGTGTCTTCATTAGACAATTAAGGAGAGAATGTAAAACTTTATTGAAACCAAGATGTGCATTATTGAAGCGAGTGGATTCATAAATTGGATGATGACGACTTCAACGGATGCGATGGCTATGACCATGACGTGTAAGATATATTGGGTGCATGAGTGTATATAGAGATACCGAACCACATGGAAAAACAAGAGTTTATTGGCCGGAACACATGTGCAAGCATGTGCATGTGTACCCATAACCAAAATAGGCATCATATTAGTGTCCTTGTGGCCTTCTCGCTTCTTTTCTTCACCTTAATTATCTTTCACAACAACTAAAGCTTTAATCCCATACTTTCAGAAACCTTTAAATGGAAATATATTATTCTGCATTCTCAATCCAAATTAATGTTTACATGTTGGCAGTGGAATAAAGCAGCTAGTATTATGTTTAATGAGGTTTAAAGAAACAAACATCACTGTCACATTTTCAAAAACATAATATCATTGAGATTCAAAACAAATGTGGCATATGATCAATCCACTAACAGAAAAGAAAGTAATTTTAACTATTTGTTCTAATAACTAAATTTGACATCAATAATTTTTAGTTATATGGTGAAGCGGTGATGAAACTGAGTTGCCTAATTTCAGAAAATTTGTAGGACCATATATATATCTAGAAAATTTGTATGCAAAAGTATTTATGTTCCGGTTAAAATTAGTAAATGGAGAAATGGTAAATCTAATTAATGAATACATTAGCCAAGAATATACATATTTGGGTGTAGTGAAAGTAAGCCCGAAGGAGATAGGTGGGGAGGAGATAAGGAGAGAGACACAATATGTTTTGTTTCCTTTGTTGTTAACAAATACTAAGACCTTTGAGGGGACTGCTGGAGAGGGAGGAAAATTGGCAGCTCTGAAGCGAGAATCAGGTACTTATCAGTCTATACTCAGATGCTTCATTATCAGGCTGATATGGTTTTTATTTCATGATCATCTTTTGGCTTCTTTGTTATATGCAGAAGATGGTGTTCTCTCTAGCGAAATAGGTCTTCATTTAGAGGACTCCCCTGGTACTTGGATCAGTTAAATAATTCATAGAATTTGACTGAGACGTGATATGTGGGTCTCATGTTATATCATTGTTTGCAGTAATGTTCAGCATCAAGTCCTTTAGGATTCCGGAGCTTGTTATTGAAGTTCCAGAGACAGCAACTGTAGGCTTACTGAAGGTGCGTGATTAATTTATCTTTTCCTGTCTATCTCTTTAGATGTTTCGGTTCTGCTGTGTGCAATGATCAATGTTATTTCATAACATTAGTCATGATACTTAATACTTTTGGTTTCAGAGGACGGTGAAAGAGGCTGTTACTGCTTTACTCAGTGGTCGAATACGTATTGGGGTGTTAGTCTAAGGGAAGAAGGTTAGAGATGACAGCAGCACTCTATCACAGACTGGTCTTTTGTGTATAGAAAACAACCTTGGATTCCCCTTGGAGCCTGGTCCCGAAACATTTCTTGTACCTCTTTCGTGTAGGGAAAACAACCTTGGCCTAGGTATATTTGGTATGTTTTAGTTATAATTAGCAGCTCAACATTAAAAACTTTTGTAATGATTGTTTGGATGTTTTCTGGAACTTATGTTAGATGTATGTTGAAACTTATGTCTTTGTTTAATTTCATCTTTGTTATGTTTTAATTATAGTTTTCATAATCAGTTTTGGTATTACAAAATCAAATAATTCGTTTTTACCAGAATTTTTAAAAAAACATAATAATTAAACAGTCGTAAAACAGTCACCAAAACATACACAAAACAGTAACCAAAACAGTCGCAAATGAGTAATCAGATCAGTCGCTAAAGCGTTGCAAATTCAGTCGCAACTTTAGCGACTGTTTGGCAAGGCAATCACGACCACAATTATCAGTCGCCAATTAGTAGCTCCGTGTCGACTGTTTGGCGACTGGTTATTTTAGCAACGCACTGTTTAGCGACTACGTATATCAGTCGCCAATCAGTCGTAACTAAGTAGTTTGCGACTGTTTAGTTACTGTTTTTGTAGTCGGCAAATCCATGTTTTCTTGTAGTGAACCTAAGAATTAGCCCAATATTCTTGTCTCTGCAAGGGTTTTTTAACCAAACAACTGCATCCGCCAAGATTACTGGAGGGGAAACACGAGCTTTAGAGGTGAAGAAAGACCAAACCTCCCTGGAGAAAGGACAGTTAAAGAATAAATGTTGGAGGTTTTCATCCTGCGTACCACAGAGGAGACAGAGAGGTGGAACTAACAGTCCCCATCTAATCAACCTATCCCTGGTATGAAGACGTCCCCTCACAACAAGCCATGTGATAAAGGCATGTTTTGGTATCCTCCCTTTGAACAACTTAACGTGTAAGCATTTGAGTGGATGGAGTTTGAAATGAAAATTTAACAGCAGTCAACAAGGCGACAATCAGAACCGGTCCCAAGCACAGGCTGATGAAGCATGTGCTTGCGGCCCGGAAATTATATCTAATATTTCGGCCCTCAAATTTAAGAAAATTGTTGTTAGTGTAGTGGTAAAGCTGTTCAACCTTGTGTCTGTGGTCTACGGTTCGAACCATAGCACCATCAGTTTTTACAATTTTTTTTTCTTTCTTTGGCTTACTAAAAAGCCAGCCTTATCATAGTTTTGAGCTTGTGGCCCCAATATCTTGTGCGACGGCTCTGGCGACAATAATACTACGTACGTTCATATTTTTGCTATGCACCGATGCACGCTAACAGAACTAAGAAAGATCAAGGCAGATGTAATGCAGTTGAATGACTCTAACCATTCAAAAAAAAAAAAACACAAGGAATCCAAAACATCCAAAAGGCAAAAGAGAAGGAGATCGAAGAAAAAGTCAGTTTGGTCTGGTCCCGGTTTAAAATGGGTTTGAAGCCAATAAACAAGAATGAACCAAAGTCGAAGTCCAAAGAGACTTTGGCAAAATTATGAGCACCTCGCAGACTTCATTGTGTAGCTAGTCAACTTCCTATGCAAAGATTCACACACCTTGAGTAGGACATTGCACCCCTTTTAAGTTCAGTAACTTCAGGGACATCGAGCTGTGTAGCTGAGAAGTGAATTCCATCTCCTCCAAACACAGAAAATAGTGCCAAAAATGCATTATCATATGAGTGAGTGAACATCAGGATTCAGGACAAGAAGTAAGTGAACGTCCCATGTGTTTAATTAGTATATATGACACTTTATATTATCGATCCACAGATTTAAAGGTAAGCTTCATGATATTTTCTATTAGTAAAGAACATTTGATAAGTATTTTCAACCATCGTATAAACAACATTCATGAACATAATAAACAAGCTCTAAACAGTGTTGAGTTCCGAATGTTTTGATCAGAACTAACTGATAAAACAATAAATCCTTATTCGAAAAGGAAAACAAACAGATAAATCAAACGATTAATATCTATATTATTATTTTCACAGTATTTTTCAGAAGAAGGCTTGGAGTTCAGACTTATTTACATACAATGCCACTGTAATTAAAACATTTAATACAAAAAACAAAAAAAACTATAGTATCAATACATTAAAAGTATTATGTTTCTCTCCAGGCTTGACACATCAGCTTTGTTATTCATGCAGGAGCTGACACCTCAGTTAAAACAGGTAACCAATGAAAACATTTTAATTAATACAGCTTACCTGATTTTACGCCTATGTGGACTAAATAGAAGAGAACCGAACCGAACGTGAGAGTGTTTTTATTTCTCCTGGCTTTCTTTTACTTACGGTTCGGTTTGGAAGCGTACAACAGAGGAACTCAAAGCGTTAATTTTTTGTCAAATCACTTGAATCTGAGTGCAATTACTTTAGATCTAAGTAAAATCCATGCAAATATATGTGTTTTGAGGTTAATCTGAGAAAAAATTATATGCGGCGCTGCAACCTAAAAAACTAACGAAGAAGAAAAGCAATAAGGTTTTTTTTTGTTTGTTACTTACACATGGCCTATATTTTTTTAATTAAAAACTGATTATTGAGCTGTTTTTTTCTGGACCTTTCGTTTGGGCTTTTTGTTTAGCTAACGAGGATGTCTTTCTTTGCTTATGTATTTCGGCTTTGTGTAATATATTTGATATCAATGAAATTTAGTGTTAAAAAGAGATGGGAACAAAAAAATCTACATTTAAATTAATGAAATAAAGATATATATGGCATACTCTACAATTTAAGATATGATATTTTGAATTATTCATAACTATACAATTAAATTATACAAAACATATTATATATATATATACGCGTACTGTTTCCTAATTTTTAAAAAGATTTCATGAAAAAAAACACTAAGAATTCAAATATGTTTTGGAGATTATATTTGGAGATTAAAATTGAGGATGGAGAAAAGAGGAAGGAGGAGGCTTCTGTGTGGGTTTATTTACAAGTTGCGGAGGAGAGAATCAAAGAAAAGGTTGTGAGTACATTGCATCAAGCTTCGGAGTTCGAAGCACCACTGGACCGAGTTGATTTATCTGGTCGGAAACTGATTGCTCCTTGAAGAATTTGCAAAAATTCAAAGTCTCCTTGTCCCGAATCTCTACAACAATCAACTTGAGATATGTTCTAAATAAAATAAAATAAATTGTGACATATGATCAAGTCTGTTAGTGTCCTGATATTTTATGTGTCAAAGATGTAAACTTTTGCTTTTGATCTGTAATTTTACGTATTTTTTTTTCTTTTACTTTTGCATATATTCTTTAGCTTTTGGATCGGTTCTTGTCAAAATATAAACTTATATGGATTGTCTTTAATAAATAATATATTTTGATCAGTTTTTGTGTTGATGTCTAGATTGAGATATATTTTAAAGTGTATGTTGTTATGTCTTGTTTTTTTTTTGGACAAAGTTGTTATGTCTTGTTAACGCCTAAAACCTGCAACAAGAATAAAGGTCGACAAAGAGAGAAAGAGATGACATATTGATGACCAATTAAAAAAGAAAAGAAGACAATGTATGTGTACAATACTACAATGGGAAAATGTCATGAAAACCCACTTTGGGTGTGAGCTTTTATTGATAGAGGACGCGAGGAAGGGCAAAAGAAAGCTCTCCTTTGATAAGTAGTTCCAAAACCTCAAAAGGGTCCGGCAGGCTAGTGATCAGAAACCTAAAATCAGACAATGATAGAGCGCCCGTACAATAGGAAAATGTCATGAAAACCCACTTTGGGTGTGAGTTGTGTCACAAAAACCCACTTTCCACTCATGATATGCTTTCCCAAATTTTTTGCTTATGTGTCCACACATTTTGGACGATTTTGCCCCTCTCCTCTTTCTCTCCTTCTTTTCTCTCTTTTTCTCTTCTTTTTTGTTGTTAACACTTAAACAAAGTAAAATACATTTATTTGTTATCATAAAAAAAATTTTCTACTGATTTCTATAAAATATATTATGATTACATATTTTCTACATTTTAAGATACATATTGCTATATTTTTTATGAATTTTTAGATTATACAGTATCCATCAGTCGTTGAACATTTGTTTAATTATAAGTGGATAATCAATTGTAGTATTGTTAATAGATAGTTACTTGTGTTTATTCATACAAAATATACATACATAAATTTGGTTAGATCTTTATCCATAGCATATTATCCATAACACAACATAGACCAAATAAGTACAAAACCCTTTAATTCTAAATTTTAAATCCTAGAACATAAACCCTTGAACCTAAAACCAAAACTATTCACTTTAAAAAAAAATAAACAAAGTTTAGTGGATAGAAAAACTATGGATAGGTCTCCATGGATTTACAAAGCATATCTAGACATTAAGCTGAAGAATAGCAGTTGAATGGTGGCTATGGATGTGATCATGTGGATATTTTTTTGTGGATACCAATGTAGACAGACCAAAGAATCATCATACAACATCCACACAATTAAATCCATAGACACCATGAGCTCCTTGCTTCATATTTTTTGTTGGTCCAGAAACATATACACTCATAAGTGGTTAATAAACAAAATAAAAATTAACAACATTGATTTATTTAGAACATTGAATATCAATCATGTGGATTAGTAGTTATGGATACTTATCTTATAATATCTTGCTCATTCTTTACATGAGCAGAAATTTGTCCAAGATAAATTAGCCACATAGATTTCTTTTAGCTAAATGTTTTTGTACTATTTTTCAGCTAGAAGTAGGTATATTAGAACTTAGAAGTGTCACTAGAAGCATACTACACAATAAACATGGTCATTATTAATCTCAAAGCCTATCCACCAAATTCTGACCACGTGGACAAGCAATCCAGATGAAAATTATTGACAAGTTTGTTGCATGTTCAAACATCACTATAGTTTAGCCACTTAGATGTCTTTTAGCCAAATGTTTTTGTACTATTTTTAAGCTAGAATTAGAGATATTAGAACTTAGAAGTATCACTAGAAGCATACTACACAACAAACATGGTCATTATTAATCTCTAAGCCTATCCACCAAACTCTGACCACGTGGACAAGCAATCCAGATGAAATTTATTGACAAGTTTGTTGCATGTTCAAACATCACCATAGTTTAGGGTTTAGACTTTAGATGGTATATAGATTCAATGTCTATGTTTTGAGTTCAAGTTGTATTGTCTAAGGTTCAAGGTGTAGGATTTAGGGGTTAAGATTAAAAGTTTAGGTATGTGGATGATGTGTCTATATTTTTAATTCATGGTTTAGGATTTAGGGTTCAAGGTGTATGGTTTAGGGTTTAGGATTTAAGATTTAGGGTATAAGGTTTACGTTTTTGGGCTTATATGGATTTAGTGTCTATGTGGTGTTAGGATTTAAGATTTAGGGTATAAGGTTAACTTTTTTTGTTTGTCAACAACTAAAGTTACTAAACTTAAAATTTAGTATGTTTATCACCAACTAAAGTTACTAAACTTAAAATTTAGTAATGAAAATGAAAAATAAATGTTAAAAAAAAAAAATATTAGAAAAGAAAGAGTAAAGTTAGAGAGAGAGATGAGAAAGAAAAAAAAAAGTAGAAAGAGAAGGTTAGTTTAGTTAGAGGGTGTAAGTTGTAATTTGACATAAGAAAAGTATATGGATAGTAGAAAGTGGGTGTAAGTGTCAATACTTTAGGAGAAAGTGGGTGTGGGTGTCATTTTCCCTACTACAATCAATACTAAAAAGCTTGAGTATAGATTTTAATATTCTGATTTGTTTGTCAATTATTAATAAATTAATAGATTTTTTTTTAAATGAAGCACAAGGCCTATTGTTTTGCCACGTGAAATAAACATCGCCTAAATAAAATTAAACCAAACTTAACCGGTAATATATACACCGAACTGGTTTAAACTTTGTTTCAACGAGAACCTTCCTCAGCAGACACCAGTAGTATTTATGATCGATGACTGATTTCAGTATATATAACCTTTATGGGTTTTACTTTTACATAAGGTGAACCAGACCCCATCATCAAATCAAAAGCCCAATCATAAACCCCAAAAAGGAGATGTTAATGACAAAAAAAATGTTTTGATAGATTTCTTTTTTGATTAAAAACATTCAATAAAGTTTCATATCCGAAGACAAAAATGGTTGGACAATTCTGAACACAAGTTCGACTCAAATGAGTTAATTTTTCCGAAGCGAGAAAAAACATTTTTCATTATATGTTTAATAATTAATTAACTAATCTAAAAAACATGTAAGGAAGTAGAGTTGATATAACACAATCAAACAATTTTTTTAAAACAAAATATTCTTAAAAATCTCCTTGGTTTGATAAAAACATTAAATATCAAACACCAAAATTGATTAAATAAAACAACAACTAACAATAATAATGGTCCTCCAATACATACTAATACAAGAAAAAATGATTTTAATCTACAGTTTCATTTCAATAATAAAACTAGCAATACATAATAACAAAAACCTAAAACCGAAAATATTACCAATGAATATTGTTAAAAATTATATTAATAATGATTTTTTTTATTCACAAACACATATAAAATTATCCAAAAATAATAAAAATAAAAACAAAATATAAAACAATCCCGCGGCGTAGCGCGGGTACTATTCTAGTAGATATTAACAACATTTACAGACTTATTTCCCTAAATATCTGACCAACATCAATTTCTATTTTCTTTTTCAATTACAAGTTTTAAAATGTTTTAATGAAAAAAAAACTATAGTATCTTACCTTATTTAATTTCGATTTTCCATAATTGGTTTGGCATTATACATGTTGTCCATTATACATAAATTATTTAATGTTTTTTATGTTAAAATGCATAGACCAATTGATGTCAAAATGGGTAGAAAAAATATAAAAATAAACTAATAATGTATGATTTTATTATACTATATATATATATTGTTTTAACCTCCAGAAAATGGTATATGTTTTTTGACTAAAAAAGATGTGTCATTTATAGAGTTATGATGTCAAATACAAACATATATATCATGTTGCACAATTTAAATAGTGAATACACCAAATTTAGTCATATGAGTAATAACAATAATATTACTAAATTTGTGATAATAAAACTAAATCTGAGTAAATACAGATTTTAGCAATTTAACATATGCACAATACTAAAAAAGCAACAATAATTTATGGAAAATTTTATTTATTCACGGGTCCAAACCTAAACTAAAAATAACCGTAAGAATGTGATGGGAATTAGGTTAATATTAGTACACTTATATATTTTTGCGGGTTGGTTTAAAAACACAAAAAAATATATTTAAAAACTTAATTTTATATGAAAAGAGTTAAAAACCAACACTAACCCGCTACATCATACTCAGATACAAAACTAACTATTTTTTAATAACTATTTTTTTTATCCACAGGTCCAAACCTAGACTAAAAATAATCATAAGTATGTGATGGGAATTAGGTTAATATTAGTACACTTATATATTTTTGCGGGTTGGTCTAAAAACACAAACAAAATATTTTAAAACTGAATTTTATGAAAGGAGTTAAAAACCAACACTAACCCGCTCCATCATACTCATAGACAAAACTAAGTAATTTCAAATTGGTGAATAAAATTTAAATCATCTATATATACATTTTTGGAGACAATTATAAAATAAATCCTGAAGTTCAATACTATTTACAAGGAATGCCACTGACATTAAATATTTAATTAAATTCATTTAATAAAAACTAATTATTATACATAGTAATTGTTAGAGGAGCATATGACATAAATTTCGGTTTAATTATTATAAAATAATTCGAAATGTATTTATAGAAACTAATTAGTTCTATCTAAATTATCAAATAAAATAAATATACCTTTTTATATTTTAACACCATTTCAGAAAATGATTATTTCTATGTTAAACTTAATAAAAATTAAAATATTATTAATCTTTAGACTTATAAATGTTAAAAATCTCATAAAACAGAGTTTATTTCAAACCGGGTTATAACAACATTAGCATAAATTTTAAATATTATTAACCAATTGCTAGAACATGGGTTAAATTTTAATTAATGTATAAATATAAGGGATAAAGATTTAAAATATGCAAAACATTAGTCATATACTTATATATATATATAGTTAATCTACTAATCAAATTATATTTTTCTTTTCTAAAGTAAAATATAGCTATGCGGTGTACCGCGGGGTAAAATCTAGTTGTATACTAACTACAAAGTATTATACATATTAACAGATGTTTACTTTCACAACAACTAATTTTGATTGATTAAATTCCAAAACAAAAGAATTTGATTAATTAAATTTCAAATGAAAATAATAATTTTTAAATAGATAAAGAAAATAAAATTACAAATATCTCAATATTATTGTAAAAAAGTTTAAAACATATATTTGATCTAACATTATGTATTTTTAGTAAGTTATATAAAATACTAGGAGAGTTACCCGCACGCTTGTGCGGGCAAGAGTTAAATAAAACAAAATGTCAAAAAAAATAACCTATTTTCAAATTAGTTTTGTGTTCTTTTTAAATATGTTAAAAATTGTAATTAATTTTGTATTTTAAACTTTTAATCTGACATTTCTAAATGGACATTTAAAAAGAGTATTTAATAAAATCTTAATTAAAGTCTTCAATATATATTATCTTGTTAAAAAAAATTTTAAGCCCATTTGCAAAATGGGAAAAATCCATTGAGCCTGATCCATATTATGTGGTTAATTTAAATTAGGTAGAAGTTGGGTCAGAATAATTTAATATTTCGTTTAAACCATCAAGAAAATTTGGAAAGCAACCCTTAAAAGGGTTTGTAGTACTTGATCATACAAACCTTCAAAATAATTATAAAGTTAGCATATACAAAAAGATTGTTAACAAATATGCCTTCAGCTTAAACTTCTCCAGTTTACCCTTCATGCTGCATTATGTGCTTAATGTAATAACGTCCAGTAAATTCCGAGCTAAAAAAATAGAAAACACATCCATAAGTTAGACCCTAACATGATACACCACTTGATATTTTTGAACATTAATGTGAAACCCCAACCCTCAAATACACCAAAAGAACTCCGACGACTTGCGTTAAACTCTCTAATTAATCAAACCTGACCTGAAGGAAAGAGAAAAGAGGGGTGAGTAAAACAAGTTTTACTCAGTGAGAACGATCCCGCCTGTCCACAAGACCGTCAACACAAAACTAAGCACACCAGCAAGCGCATACACAAAGTCTAAGAATAAGCTATAATCAAACATGCTTCCTCGACAACATATAACCTATATATTTCACTAAACACAACTCACATCTAAAACATCGAATCATGCCACCACACAATATCATATAACAACTCGTAACATATGCAGGCACCATTGACCATACATATCTTACTCATGTTGACACAAATGGTCATACATCCACTCTACTCATGCAGACACTAATGGTCATACATCCTTTTTCTTCATGCAGACACTAATGGTCATACATCCACATATGAATATCAAACACTCACGTAACACATATCTATCATTAATAGACATATTATCACTAATCATCCTATATCATACAAACAATCAAACAACCTATCCCTAAACCAAGCATAACACGATTACGGTCAAAATAGTTTGGTGTTCAAAATCCAAAGATCACACCCTCACCTGACTTTGAGCTGGTGAGAACTGGAAGGAAGAAGGATGGAGCAGCTAGCAACAATCTGAAACTTGCAGCAGAAGAAAAACAGTTCAACACGTATTAGGGTTTCTGGGTTTTGACAGAAGCAGATTCTTGACCGACAAGCAACCAACGCAGAAGCTAAGGGTTACCTTTTCTGGTGATAATGATAGCTCAGGTGGCTTCCCTAACACTCCTTCTATCTTTATCAACCGTCAAACTGACTTGAAGAGCTAAGATAACGCCGGAATTCTTCCACCAAAACCTCAAGTCGAAACTGAAAACTGATTCTTACACTTAGTTAATTTCTGGGTTCAGAAAACAATGGTTTTTCACCAACTTGCAACTTGAACTGCGAATGGAGTTTACCTCGTAATGAGGAACCGAAAGTTGCTACGTCTTCCTTGCAGCAGGATCTATCCAACAACACCAAAAGCGTGATCTGGGTCCTTCAGATCCAACGGGAAATAGGTCGCCAATACCCCTACTTGACAATGTTTTTGAATTCCTCTTCTTCACCAAAACTAACTGTGGAACCATAAATTACAATCTCAGTAACCAATAGAGGCATACTCAATGGAATAGACCATATATCCATGAAAGATATGTCTTACCTTAATGAAACCGGTGTTAGATGGTGGAAACGCGACGATCAACTAAACTTCTCTGTTTTCTCGATGGAAACACACAATACTACCAACTTCAACTATGGGGAATGATTGAGGCTTAGAATCGATATTTTCTTATGATCTTTCAGGTTAAAATCAATGAAAGTGATAACAAAAAGCTGCGGTGACGAGAACGAAGCTGCGTACACATATATACACATACACACATTTAGGTATTTTTAATTAGAGAAGTTGGGCTTTTATGGGCTGGATTTCTTTTCAACACAAACAGGAATTGGTCCACAACGTTGGATTGGGGTGTTACAATTAAAAACTTACATAGCCTTGTGATTCTCAAGTCCTACAAACTCCGGTTTTAAATAGATCTTGGAGGAGGCCAATGTGTTTACAATACACGGTTCACCTAGGAATGTTTTAAGTGTTAAAAAGATTATTAGATGAGTATACAACCTACTCTGAAGAATTTTTTCAATCTAGCAAGTTCTATTAATAGTACATACCTTCATACTCTCCAATCCTCCAGAAACGCAGTACACAAAACACCGGTTCAGTTTGATATGTGAGATGGCATCCAGATGACTCCCATGAAGACATGAAAAGGTTAGCATAGTAATCCATTGCACGACACTTTACAGTTTCATTCCTACAAATGAATATACTTGTTACACTCTACAAAATAAAGTCAGACTTATAAATCTTAATATGAGTAAAGATGCAATAAATGTGACTTACCTGCCATTTAATAGTGTCAAAACAACTTCATAAGCACCATTTCCATGATTTCTTCTGTCATCAACAGCTACTATACATCCGCAAACATCTATTTTTGGAAAAAGTCAATAATATTTTTTACAATGTTTGTATCCAAAGCTTTTTGACATTCACATGAAACTATTTTGGTAAAAGTTCAATTTGTACTTTTCTATTGAGGTACCAATACACAAAGTTCCAAAATTCTTTTAGAGTTTCTAGATAACTCAACACAAAGCTAAAAAACAATCCAATCCAATTTGGTTATACTATGTTAAAATAAATAAATTACAATTAAATTTTGAAAAATGTACCGAAAGATATGTGATGATTGATCCTTCCACGATATATATCATCCAAATCTTCGAATCGGAAGTAATTTTTGGAGTTGATTAATTCGAGCAGGAACATGGTTGAATCATCCGTAAACTTGATCTGAAAAGGATGATGAGTATTCCTCTCCCTGAGGGTTGGATGGATGATTTGGAAATTTCAAATCTGATACCATTCGCCCTCGTAAATATACTTCCGGAGCTTTTTAAGTATAGTTGGGACAAAGGCGACCTCAATCGTGTCACCCTTCAAGGTTTGTTTAAAATCGTGTGAGTAATCTAGTATATAAACATTATTAAAATAAAGATTTATGTAAAATCGATTTTCGATTAACTGCTCTAACCTTCGTATCCACAAGAAGAAGAACTCGTTTTGTGAAGAACTCGGTGACATGCCAAGAATTCAAGACTTTAGCGTGAATACACCAGTTCGTTCGTCCTCGATGAAGATCAGAAATGTAATCGATTCTCATGATTTTACCAAATTAGGGTTTCTTACTCTTCCTTCACTGTTTTCGAAGACGAAAATGGGATTTCGGATTTGTAAGAATATAAACAGTCACTATTAAACGTAGCGTTGCGTCTTAATCGTTTTAGTGTCTTTTTTTTTTGTTTTTTAATATTTATAATTTTAATAGGTATAATTATGATTATAATTACAGATTAGTAGTATTTTTTATAGTCGGTATATTTGATGTTAATTTATTTTTACAATGGTCTAAGCGTTTATATAATTAAGAATTACATTTTATGGTACAACAAAAATATTCATTTGCAAAAAACATTTTTGTAACAGTCCTCATAGTAGTTAATAAATACACATTATGATACAGTTAACAGTTATTTTATTTCATTTAACATTGTTTATAACAACAACAAAACGACTTTCTTCAATATGAATTTATATATTCTAATTTCATAGAAATCTTATGATTTGTGATATGTTACATGCAGCAAAAAAAATAACGATGAGGTTAATGACAAAAATGCAATGTTAAGTCTATTATTTTGATATATTTTGAAAACATCTAATATCTTTAATTTTTTATAGTAGTTAACATGCTAAGACGTTGTTAATATATTAAGAATTTACGACTATTTTGTAATTAAAATTAAATAATTATATTGCATAATATTTATTTACCGCATATATTATCTGATATCTTTCGTCAATATCCGTATACCATCTTGGGAAATTTTATCTTGATGTAATCATTTTGGTAGGGTAAACAAAAAATCAAAATTATGGGAATCGAAATCTTACTGTTTTATAAATGGTATGTTTTTGGTATAAGATTTTTATTTAATTTTTTAAAAATTAATTTTTAAATGGCATGCATCTGTCATTCATGAAAGATACTCTGTCAAAAGTATCTTTAAAATTTGATATTATGCATAAATTGTCTAAAATATATATTTGAACATAATTTAAAGTTCCGAGAAGAGTTTTTGGCATAAAAACGAAAATATAGGTCCAAGATTATAACAACAAACAGCTGAAATTTTTCGAATAATAACAAATTTTAACATTACATAGAATCATTAGAATCACTCTCATCTTCTTCTGAGCCGTTGTAATCTTCATCGTCTGATGTATCATGAAAACAAAGTCTGCAGAAGATAAAAGGAACATAAGAGCTAAAACATCTCATAGTAATGACTCCAAACTAATATTTCGTCATAGTATAGGAAAATTATGAACTTACAGTGCCGGATCTGTAGTGAACGCTCTTGCTTCGTTTCCAAGAAGAAATTTAGAACATCTTATTTGAGACATTAGACAACGCCGACCTTTTATTAAAAAAAAGTAAGTTCCAAATCTTAAATTTTATATATTGGCTTATCTAAAACAAAAGCTTATGCTTATATATTGCTTAATACCTTCAAAGACAGAGATTCTCCAAAACATAAGGAGACACAATACTGGTTCACTGGCATAAGAAGGACTTGCAACATGTTGTTCCCATTTTTCATGAAATTCCGAACATGTATCACCGACGGCAATACATTCAATCTGTTCGTTACTTTGCAGTAAAAAATCAACACTTGACAACTTCAGTCTTAATAATTATGTATTATTTTCATTGGCATAAATAAATCAAAATGAGGTAGTACATCCTTTAAAATTTTAAAAACTATTTACTTACTTGATGTCAGTTACAGTAAAGGGAAGAACAACTTCCAGACCATTGAATCCAACTTCATTTTCTAGAAAAACAATTTGACGATCTTGCCTTACTCTTACCACCGTTCCACAAAAATCTGAAATTGATTGAAAAGAACAAAAATTAAAAATAACTATGAATCTAAGGAAATAATTTATTAAAAATGTAAGTTAAACAGTATATTTAATTTTATTTACAACCACAACAATTTCTCTCATCTTCTGCAGCATTTTCAACTGTGAGTGCATCTATTAGATGAAAAAAATTGTCTGGACATCTAGGAGGGACTGGAGTAATGCGAGTTTGGAGAGTGATCAATATTTCATTAGAATTGTTACAATTCCTGTAAATATTCTGATTTTCAATAACTCGGAACTTGTAAAGAAGAAACCATCGTCCTTCTTCCAACATGTCTGTGTACTCAGCAAAGTAAAGCTGACTTCTGAGTTTAGCTTGAATTATTTTTCCCTAAAGTTTATGAAAAAAAAAATTTCAGATTTAAATTTAAGGTGATGATGGATATAAATCGATTGTTACCTTTTCATCAACCAAGATCAAACAAATGTAAGTAGGCTGCATTATAACGATTTCGGGTATCCACAGCCTCAGAACTTTTACAGCAACACTCAACCTATCTGTTGATGGATTCAAATCCTCTAAGTATGCAACCATCTTTTTGTTTCGAACTTGGTTAATTTTTAGAAAGAAGAAAGACGATGAAAGGTGAGAGGTTAGAATATTTGATATAATAGATATTTAGAAAAATTTTAGTGAATATTTTATCTTGGATATATCTTCAAAGGAGGAATATGAAGAGTGATTGGAAGTTACGTAAAAATTTATGACAATTTCGTAATGTCAGTTCGAAATTGATTTAATCAATGCGAAGACTTTGAGAATAACATTTTTTTTTTTTTTTACTTGCATCCATACATGCATTGGTTAATTTTGATAATATAATAATATTATTTAATCGAAACTATAATACATAATTGATTAATTCATATTTATAATGTACTATATTCAATTATACAATTTGCTTGAATTAAAGTTGTTACTGCAATAAAAATATGAGGAATATTCATATTACAAAATAGATGACAATTAATTAGAAGTCTTACTTGAGTTTTAGCTAGAGACATTATATTCTTAAATAGTATCATTTGAAACTCATCTATTTACAATACTGTACATGACTATATATTCTTAATTAAGAATATTCTATGGTGATGGATATTGTCGTCTGATTAATTTTGTCTTCCATATAATAGGTTTATAAGACTTTTTAAGAAGTAATGTTTTTACCAGTATAGAACAATTGTTTCAAACCTTTTAAATTTTTGTTTCTTAAAGATACGTAAGTCGAAATTTAATCAATAATTAAACTAATAGATTAAATGGTTGCTATTTTTAGAATTATACTAAATTAGCAGTTAAGTTGTACCTTAAGTATTTTATTTCACTTTTTTAAAAATGGACTCATTTATTAAATATATATTATTCTCATAAATATGTAAACTTTTATATATTTTTTTGAAGCCCATTTACAATTTTCATGAATTTGATGAGCCCAATACAATCGGTATGGTTAATTAAATCACGATGGATAAAGTTTTGCGTCACATTAATTTACTACGTTTAGACAATAGAAATTATTTTTGAAAGTAATATAAATTCTAGGTCATACAAACATTACAAATAGTTATAAAGTTTACATATTCATAACAGTTTTTATTTAACTAACCTGCCTTCACCTTAAGCCCCTTATACGATTATTCTTCATGCTCCATCATACGGTTTAGTAGCGTCCAGCAAATTCGGAGCTAAGTATAGAAAGCACATTCATAAGTTAAACCCTAGCATGATATACTACATGGTATTAATAAACATTTAAACTTACATAGCCTTGTGATGCTCAAGACCTTCAAAATACGGTTTTATAAAGATCTTGGAGGAGGCCAATGTGTTTTCAATACACGGTTTACCTAGAGATGTTTAAAGTGTTATAAAAGTTTTGTAAATGAGTATACAAAATAGCTAGTCTTTAACATTTATTAAAACTTGTAAGTGTTATTAACAGTCATACCTTCATACTTTCCAACCCTCCAGAAACGCAGAACACAAAACACTGGTTCGTTACGATATGTGAGATGGCATCCTGACGACTCCCATGAATACATGAAAAGGGTAGCATAGTTGTTTACTGCACGACACTTGATAGATTCATACCTACAGATGAAGTTAGTACAAACATTTTTTAAAGAGTGAGACTTAAAAATCTTAGCAACATCAAATGTGGAATAAATGTGTCTTACCTGCCATTTAATAGCGTGAAAACAACTTCATCAGCATGTTCTCTGTTGTCAGTTACAGCTACTACACATCCGCAAACATCTATTTTTTGCCATAAAAAGACATTTTTTATTTCAAAAAGATGAATAATTGTTTCCAAATCTATCATATACATAAAACTATTTAGTTTTTAAGTTCTGTTTGTACTTTTAATGGGAAGAACCAATTATCAAAGTTCTAAAATTATGAAAAGTATAAAGATTCACCAACACAAAGATAGCAATATCTAAGAATAATTATTTCTGAATCTATCATCCACATAAAACTACTTATGTATAAGTTCTATATTTGTACTTTATATGGGAGGGACCAATTCACAAAGTTCCAAAATTCTTAAAAGTCTAAAGATTAAACAACACAAAGATAGCAAAAATCTTTATCCACAGGGTATATAATTGAAACTTTTATAAACCGTATATTAAAAACGTACCAAAAGAAATGGGATGATGGATTCTTGAACGATATATATCACCCAAATCTTCGAATCGGAAGTAGTTTTTCGAATTCACTGATTCCAATTGAGTCATGGTTGATTCTTCCGTAAACTTGATTTGGAAAGGATGATGAGTATTCCTCTCCCTTAGGGTTGGATCGATGATTTTGAAAGTCCTAATCTCATACTCCCTCTGTTTCACAAAGAGTGTCATTTTGACATAATGCACACAAATTAAGAAAATTTTCTAAATTTCTATTTTACCCTTTATAAATACACTAAAAATTTTCTCTTTCTAATTAATTAGCTCAAATTATAAGGATAAAAAAGAGAATTTAATCTTTAAAACTACATTGAAAACCGAAAATGTCACTCTTTTTGTAACAAAGAAGATGTGTCAAAATGACACTCTTTGTGAAACAGAGGGAGTACCATTTGCCCTCATAAATATACTTCTGGAGCTTTTTTAGTGTTGTTGGAACAAAGGCCACCTCAATTGTATCACCCTTCAAAATTTGATAAATTGTGTTAGTAATCTAATATATAAGACTTTAAAAATATCAAATATCAGTAGAAATTATCATTTGGGAAATTCTCTAACCCTTTCATCCACAACTAGAAAAACTCGTTTGCTGAAGAATTCGTAGACATACCAAGAATTCAAGACCTTGGCTTGGATACACCAGTTGGTTCTTCCCCGATGAAGATCAGAAATATAATCCATATTCATGATTCTATCGAATTAGGGTTTTTCTGATTTCTCTCGTTTGTCGGAGACGAAAAGGGGATTTCGGAACTGTAAGAAATCAAAGGGTCACGATTAAACGTTGCGTATTAACGTTTAGCGTTACACCTTTTTTTTCACTATTATATTTTATTATTTAAATTATGATAACAAAATGAAAGACAGGATTTGTTTTTAATAGATATATTTTGCAAGATTCTATTTTAAATGTGTTTGAGATTTAATTGTTAAAATTAAGACTTTATCATACCTTAAACAATATTTTTACCATTACGTAATTATATTTTCTATTCTAATTACATAGCAAAATACCACAATTTTAATTATATTACAAATAATTGTAATAAATATTATGAGTAACATTGTATTTCAAAGTTCATAAAAATTTGTTTAACTAATTATGGAAATAAAATTTAATCTAAAAATCCAAAACAATGTTCAATTACAAACATAATAATTAAACAGTCTCAAAAACCTCTTTGAAAACAACATTAAGTGTTTTATTCTGGCATTTTCCATCTTTATCTGTAATTAACACCTTCAATCCTTTTCAGGTTGTCACTCGAGAGAAGGCAACATAAAGCTGTCCATGTGTGAAAACCGGTTTCGGAAGAAACAATCCAACATGTTCTAGCGTCTGACCCTGACTCTTGTTTATAGTAATTGCAAACGCCACGGTAATAGGAAACTGTCGTCGTCTCATACGAAAGGGAAACTTTGCATCAGGTGGACTAACATACATCCTAGGGATAAGTACCTTATCTCAACCTTTTTTCCTGTCACGATTCTTGCTTCGATTACATGATTGGCCATCTGAGTAATAATCAGCCTCGTACCGTTACATAAACCTCCCTTAGGATCTATATTCCTTAACAACATGAAAGGTGCTCCTATTCTCAAAGTCAAAACATGGCTTGACAGTCCAGAAACTTGAATACTATTTAGGAATTCCTGAGTGTAGATCATATCATCAAGTCCGCTCGTATCAGACGTTTCAATACTATCAGAGCTAAGATATCGTCTCTCCTCACCTGCAAAATAAAAAATTTAAATTTCATATATGTTTTGAATATTAGAAAATTTTTAAAAAATTAAATTTCTATATCCTTTTTAATTTGCATACCTGGAAGCTTAGTAAGCATAAACTGATTTATCTTATCAACATCGTCATTTCTTGGACTTAGAATAGCTCTTTCACTAAAGAATTTTGGGTCAGTCCTCCTTGTAAATTGTTCTCCGTAGATCTCTTTAACTATTGCTTCAATAGGATTTCCACTTGTATTAATTAATAAATAATCCGGAATTTCTATCTCCACATCCCCACTATCTGACTCGTTAATTTTGCCATCCCCGATATTTAAGAAGCCACTTAGAAAAAGTAGCAAGAGCACCCGCATCCATACTATTACGTGCTTTGCGAAGTCTCAAATTTTCGGTAAGTTTAAGAACTTTACAACTATTCCAAAGAACAGATGAGTTGATAGATGCTAAAACTGTCGCTACCCTTCCACCTTCCGTAATAACTGGTAAAATCTGTCTAAAATCACCTCCTAACACAACAACTTTACCTCCAAAAATCTGGTCACACTTCATGATATCTCGCAAACTCCTATCTAAAGTCTCATAACAAAGCTTGTTCATCATTGGAGCCTCATCCCATATTATGAGCTTTGCTTCTCTAATTAAATCAGCAAGATCAGATTCGGCATCTATCAAACAAACAGAATATTCATTAAGATTGATTGGAATACCAAATCTTGAATGAGCCGTTCTACCACCTTCCAAAAGCAAAACAGCTATACCACTTGAAGCAACATTAAGAACAATATTACCTTTAGACCTTATATCAGCACCAAGAATAGTCCACATAAAAGTTTTTCCAGTACCACCACACCATGGACAAAAAACATACCACCTTTATTGTGATTCACAGAGTGAATAATTTCTTCATAAACACGTCTCTGCTCATCAGTTAGCATAGGTAACAACTTATTGTACAATTCCTGTTGTTTTTGAGGCTTATATATTCTCTCATCTGCGATAAGCCTATTTTCTCCTGTGTTCATTATACTATCATCTGGTCTAGGCATTGTCTCGAAGGCCGTAAGAGATGTCCCATTCGATCGTAACATGAGTTCTATTTCAGTTAAACATATATTTTCTATCTGAGTCTGTGACAACATTAGACCTACCACAGAAAAATTTAAACATTTTATTATATATAAATATATATTCTTTTTCCTTCGAAAACGGAATATTTGGATGAAAGAAAATAAGTTTTTGAAATACCTGGATCGTTCCTGTTTCTCCTTTCTTTAAACAAAATATCCTCACACAAGATGTCTTTCGTTTTATTCCAAACTTCAAGAGGAACAGTTAAACTCTTTGTATGCAGTAGGATCGCAAATAACTTTCTTAAAAATTCCCCAAAACACCATTCACCTGCTTCGTTTATAGCTGCAGTGTACTCCTTATCATCATCCAATAATCCCAAAGCATAGCAAGCTTCTTGGAAATCACTATAAAGTACACCATTGACTGTTTTTAAATAGTCAAAACTTGTTGGTCCTGGAATTTTATTAAGCAGTACTCGCAAGTAATAGGCTTGTCCTACAGAAGGCGGTACATACGTAATTCTGCCTATTGCAAAACTTTTCCGTTTCTCTGACCTTGGCTTCCAAAGTTTTTCTCTCTTATTCCACACAAATTTAGATGGAAATTCAGCATACGTAAGTTCTTTGGCTTGGGGATAAATCATGTTGCATTCCATCCAGCCCAAAAATTTAGAAGTTCTATTTGTTGTACGGTGCAATACATCTTCTATTGGATCATCCTGATTGTAAATAGCCAATTCTTGTCCTGGAAGATGAAACGGGAGTTTTTCTACGGCTGTAGTACGATAACAAATTGGGAAAGCAAAAATTCGCCAAGAAGCCTCACATGCAGATACATACCTAAAAAAAATTGGATTAGTTTGTCACGTATAATTTAATATGAGAATATTTGACAATCCTATTAAGTTGTTACCTGCAATTGAAAAACTTTTTAATTTCATTTTCCTGATCTTCTTCTCCTACTTTGGCTCTAACATAGTCCGGACCTTTAGTGATGTAAATATTTAACTGAACGTGTTTGGTTGCACCACTCAACATTTATATGAGCACGAAAACGGAGTGATAAATCACGATTATAGGGAATAACGTAACTATTATCGTATTGAAAACCTCTTTTCTCCACGATTCTCCCATCGTTTCGTCGTCTATATATTGGATAGCCAGCATCGTCGACAACAGTATTATCCATGAATGGTTTTGGGAAGAATTTAGTGCATTGCCCATTATTCATGTAGACACTATCTCTGTTCATATGACCACACGGACCATGGATCATGTAACACCCGTACCGTCGCAAAAGACGGAACAACATGTAATCCATCCGGTCTGGCCAAAAACGTTTCTTTCTTTAAAATTCACCAACGAAGAAACTTCAAACTGTAACTCTTGAACTTACTAACCTGGGAAAAAGGGAAAGAAGGGGGTGAGTAAACAAGTTTACTCAGTGAGGAGATCAAACTCTGCCCACTGGACATACAATAATCACATTCCAAATATAATCAACAAACATTACTTAGCATAGATTCAGAATGTCTATCATGCAAGCAAACAAACAAACTTCTTATTTCTCCTTATTAACTCTCATCTTATTTTATGCACTTTTGTGGCAACTACCACATTCAAACATTTTTGCTTCTTTACATTACTTAGTAAGTTTTACTTTCCTTATAGGTTTGGCCATTAACACTTTTTATGGCTCCCAAACCCCCTGTTCTTAGAAGACCACGGCCCATAGCTCGATTCTTCCCCTGCTCGTCAGCGGTTTATGACCTGCAATGAACCCGTCGGTTCATTACAGTCCAACATCCTCAAGTATCTTATCCTTTCTCATTCTCATTCTCTTGTATGTTCATAATTATATTTATAATATAATATATAAGTTAATTCATAACATCATATCATGTAGCTAAATGTGCTTCACATATATCATGTTACTAACAATCTACTTTATCATGCACACAAATCCACACAAACACATTCAATTAACAAACAAATCTTGAGTCTATACTCAGCAACTATCGAAGAGTATATAAAGAAAGAGATTACTGCATATCCGCAAATACCACCCTCACCTTAGCAATTGGATTTAATCCTTGGTTTAGAAATAGCAACAACAGAACATTGCTTTAGCAACAATCTTGGTCTGCAATGATTTAGATGACAACAATCCATTAAATAATCCATGGTTATTCCAATAAACCAAATCCAAACACATGCCTCGGTTTAACATTTCTATGCTTGACTTTGTGCTTCTTAATTAAATCGATCAACCACAGTTTAATAATTAAACCAAACCAATATAATTATCCCCCAGTTATACATGATCGCACAACACCACACTTTTTACGTACTCACATAATTGAGTTCGGTAATGGACCTTAATTACACAAACTGTTTCCGGTTTAGTTGGTTTATGCTCCCGGTTCAATAATCAACAAAACAACACAACACAAACACGCACGAGACTAAGCTCCACCGTTTACCTCTCTCTCTCTGCAACTTCTCTCGACGGACATGTTTGGTGGCTCCAAGAGAAGGTTCAGCCCACGGTGGTTACGTCATCATGGCTCAACAATCAAAACCAAAACAACACAACATATCATAAGTCAATGCCCAAAAACTTCCTGCACAAGTTACAAAAGAAATCTAGGGTTTCCTTACCCTTAATGGCCTCGACAATGGCTACGACTGCTCCGGTGACAGGAAATTGACATCCCCAGTGAAAGACGGTGGTTGACTGACCAACGGTGGTGAGCGACGGGAACGATGGAGACCAAAAAGAACAACAGACCTTTATCTACGCTTCTCCTCCACGAGACTCACGGCAACAGTAGAGGATCACGGCGACGACAACAATCTCACTCTTATTGACTTAGGGACGTTTTACTCAAGATCTCTTCCCTTCGTAAAAGAGCGACGGCGATAGACGCGTATACATACCTATGGATCCACGAGCACACACTCACAATACACATATAACCTTGTCGTTTTGTCGTTTTGATCAACTTAGGTCTTTAAGGGCTAATCTTAATAACAAAACAAACCGGCCCAATAAGAATTAAGAAATCGGGGTGTTACAGATCATCACATCAGAAACAACTTCGTACAAATACTTATCCACCTCTTTATCAGGAATTTCAGCGCTTATGTATTTATCAATATCGTCTGATGTACGCATCTTATTGTCTGGGTGTAAAAACAGAATCATGTGCGCATGAGGCAGACCCCCTCTTCTGGAATTCTATTGTATACATCGCTGAAAATTTTTAAAACAAATAAATATTTTTTAAAAACATTAATAAGTTATTTTTTTCCAAAGACTAATATAAATAATAATAATTAAAACTTATTAAATACATACCTGAATTTACGATACCAAAAGTTTTTTCCTTTCTCACTTGGTCCATTAATCTATCAAGTTTCATCTTGAAAACTCGGCTACATATATCAGGTCTATCTTCTTTACTAAGACGATGCCTTGCTAGATAACGATCAATTTCAGGCCACCTTGGGTTGCACGTAAAAGTTATGAAAAGATCAGGAAATCCAAAATACTTGCAAGTAGCCATGGCGTCAAGATAATGTTGCATCATATATCTTTTTCCACCCGTAAACGATGACGGAATAAATATTCTTTTTCCATGTTGTGCAAGGTCTTCATGTCTTTTTCAGCAGCTTCAATTATCTTATCGACTCTTTCAGTTCGGAGTTTGCTTTGGTTCATCCATATGTAGTTCAACCTGTTCGACTCGATGGTAGTGAATGCATCGACTAAAAACTGCTGGAATAATTTGCCTGCCATAACAATAGTCGAAGACTCTTCATATCTTTCAAATATTCTATACGCATAAAATTCCCCCATGGTAACGGTTTTCCTTTTACGTCCACGGGTATCCATGAAACCTATATCGATACCTAATCTGAAACCATCTTCACCATAAGGGAACAACAATGGGTACTGTAAAGACAAGTATGCAGGATGAAGCTCACTTATTCTCTGTAAATTACCCGAACGACTTTCTATAACAATGTCACGTTTATTCACACCAGCCGTAAAATCTCCGGGAATTAAAGCAGCGACCTCTTTACTGGTAGGAAGATTATGAGTTCTTGCATCAGTAGTTCTTTCTGAAGGTAAGATTAATCGCAGACCTTCGCTACCTTCTTCCATATTAAATCTTTCACGTGCGATCTAAACGCCTTAACATGCTGATTATGACTATCAAGCATTTTTTTTAATAGTCCAACAATCTCATGTTTTAAATCTCCAGAAGATCCTGATGATCTATATCAACAACAAAACACAAAAATTAATAATAATAATGATTAGTAGATACATCAAATTATGCTAAAGATATTTAACAAATAATTAAGATATGGAAAATATTTAAATACATATTTATCAATATATATAATTACCTAAATGCATAAATTCTATTAGTTATCTCGTTACATACGTCATGTATATACAATTGCAAAAACATTGGTTCCTTTCCAGTTTCTGGCAAGATATCACCGATACGATGATAGTTTTCTCCGCACATCTGAAATAAATACGGCCCTCTACCATTATTTATTGAATGGTTAATTTTCCCACCTAATGATGTGAACGAAAACATCATGTTGTACGCTCGTATGTTATCGCGGAAGTTTTTACCCCTATCGTCATTATTATAAAACAACGATAATAATGTTTCAGGCACAGTCTTCAAAGTAGGAAGTATTACTTTGCCGCGATGGCAACACAGTGAAAAATCCGGCTTTGCCTTTTTAGACCGTTTGTTCACCCGTTCACCATACCACATATATGCTCCACAATTATCACATAAAAAATAAGGATCTCCATCATCATAATAACCTACATATACATTTTTAAAAAAATTATTATTTTAAAAATATGTTAGATATACATACTTATTTACAAAACAGTCGTATAACGAATCAGATATGCATCGAGATATACCATTATTTAATAACTTAGCTTTTGGAGGAAAGCCAAGAAACATCTCAGATGTCGCATTGCTTTCATTAGTATCTAATGAAATCTCATCAGTAGAGCTGTCTGAATCACTTTCATCGTTCGTATCCGAATCAGTTGCGACGAAACATGCGAAATCTTCCTGTAATCCGGGAAGAAGGAAATTTTCTGCATAGGTAACAATTGGATTAGTTTTAGCATTTATATATATATTTTTTATATATACTCATTTTGAAATCCCTTCCTGAACATATTACCTTTTTTCTTCCTTTGTGCCCGTTTAGACTTCAGTATTTGCATTCTTTTCAACCTTGCCATCTTATGTGGATCAGGATACTGAAAATTCAGTGCATTCGTAAAAGCAGGAAGATTTATCGTAGAACTAACACCTGTAGTTTAATAATGTTGTTACGTGCAATCTATTAGTTTTGAATGTAACATATATCTTAATGTAAAGAATATAAAATGTCTGTACGTTTTCTAGAGACGGCATGTGTCGTTACATTCTTCCTCCGATATGGAATCTTCGAAGGTCTCATTATAATACGTCAAGTGTAGTAATCTGCAAAATGAAATTCAAAGTACGATCAAGAATTCATATAATCGAGTAATTCTGACAATTTTATTCTAAATTTCGCTGTTAGGTTTGTTTATATTGGAAGATGGTGCCGTATATATGATGCCATCTAAAATGTACTAATTATTGATATATACGAATATTGACATATGTATCTATATATCATCTTAACTTTTTTGAATATTTTTTTAAAAAAATGTTATTTATCTTTCTATTATGTATGGAGATCTTTAATACGTATTTTTTGAAATTTACTTTCTTGATTTTTGTCAATATATTTTTGTTTTTTTATTGTTATATTTCCATAATCTTGTAGATCATTATCGGGTCATTACTGAATATTTAGTTTTATTTTTATATTTTCAAATTTTATATCATATTTATTGTAACAAAATTTTAAAACATGTTAAACTAAATATTTTTTCTTCCATTATTAATATTATACTATTAACGAACATTCCGCTGAATTGTCATATCATAATTATTATTAATTAGGAAGATAATTTCATTATGTTATAAAACTAACATTCGATAAACATTAAAAAGTGATAAAATCCCTTTTAAAAACATAGCGAATTATAATAACATCATGATGATAATCAGAAATAAAAATAGTTATTATTATTGAATATCAAAATATGAAATTAAAATTCAAAAACGACATTCTAAGGTCTATCCTTTTTCATGATATATCTTTTTGTAAATATTTCTTGTTTTTCACACACCAGAAATATCTGGAAACATCCTTATCATAAGTGTTAATTGACTCATTGATAGGTATGACATTGCACTCCATCCAGGATTGAAATTGAGATTTCTTGTTCGTTGAGTTCGAAATACTATTTTCACCTTCAACAATGGTATTTTGAACGTCAAGATGCGCCAACGAGTTATCTTCAGAAGAACTTGATTCTCTTCTTGTTTTCCTGACTTTTTTTTTAACTGGTTCCGGAATTGTTCTTTTTGAATTTGCGAACGGAGCGAATCTTCATCAGGTCCTGATCTTTTTTGGGTGGTTCGACGAACTCCAGATGAACGTTTCATTATGATTCTGCACGTATACAGTTGAAACATGTGAATGTAATTTCAATAATACAAAATAATAAAAGCTTGAACTTTGCTTTACCTTATACGTCAAACAGCAAGAACTTAAGAATTGGTTCAGTTTTTTCTTTCTTTCTAGTTGACATGATAAATCAATAAGACTTATATATATACATATAAAATGTATTAAATAAGTTTACACATTTGATAATATTATATTTCCTAAAATTTCGTATTGAAAAAGCAAAATATTCAGGATTACCATTAAGTTTTTAATATAAAAAGTTTTGATAACATAATCGTTAATGGTCATTTTCTTAAATTATCGTATTGAATATTCAGATCATTAAATTTGGCCTTTTATTTTTAACATATTATCATTATTTATGGAATTTTGAAATATGTTTAAAAATATTTAAGTTGAGGTTTAGAGATATTCTAACTATTAATATTTCCCAAATGATTATATATTATATATATTTTTAATATTCGTTCATTGTAACATAATTATAGTAATTGATAGAATTAAAGTTTGACCAATAAAAATACGCTAAGAAGATTAAAAGCGTTCTTAATTGTTCAAAATAATTAAAATTTTCAATTCAAAAAATTAAAACAAAAAGTTGAAAATAAAAATTAACCAATTTCATGTTTAGAAATGCCGCAACTTTTTCAATCTCGAGGTTCAGATTTGATTTTTTTCCTTGTCATCATGCTATGACCCCCAGTCGATCCAACATTGCTGTCTGTATAATCTCTCTTAGATGAAGTCAAATTCATTTCAGCTGGTGCGATTTGCAACTTATGGTCGTCGAGATCCAAAGAATTATTTGAAAGTTCATTCCTTCCATATAGTTCCTACATTGAAATTATATACATTGAGATTTAAAAGGTATAGAATTCATAATGATATTATGGATATCTGTTTTTTTTTGTTTACTTTAGTACCTTTCCAAATTGCACAACCATGTCTTCCTTTTCCCAAAACTTTTCGACAACATAAGCAGACTTGTCGCTTTTTAAATTCTCGATTGTAATCAAAATTTTAAACAGCATAATCCTCCCAACCAAGGCAGAGAGACTTCCAGGAATAGGTGCAGTATCGTCCTGAACAAATGTCAAATCTTGATTAAATACTTGTTTTTATAACTTTAAACCAAAAAGAATTCAAATGATACTATACTTACTTTAGGTTTTTCCAAAGCTAGTTCTTCTGCTTTTTTTCCAATAAATAGTTGGGCAAGACCGTCAAAGAAGAGCAGCTTAATCTTTTGTGAACTTCCGTATCCAACATGAAGTATGAGTTTATACCTTATAAACAGTTTGGTACGACTTTAATGTGCGTATAGTTATAATCCACAATTCTTTAAAAAATTTAAGAGACAATTTAGGACTTACTTGTAATCAACTTCCATAACATCAGAATCACAAACTCCACAACTATAAAGTAAATCCTTTCCAGCTTGAGATTCTGGTGGATATGGCTGCACCTTCTTATTGCAAACTTTACAGGCAATATAATACCATTTGGGCAACACTTCAACAAAGTGAATTGTCGCGATTGTCACACATGTTCGCGCCTGTAAAGAATTAATCAAACATTTATTATCCCAAATTATAATTCAGAAAAAAATAAGATCACGATATCAATTTTACGTTTGAATCATTACCTCAAGTGCATAAACGATTTGGTCCATAGTACTCTTTTCGTTCACAATGAAAAACTCCTCATATAATGTCACCTTGGGTTTCTGAGGGCTTGGGTCATCATCAAGTTGTATTAAATCAACAGCATCAGTAGGCAACATATATAGTTATGATAATAATAAGAATATGTGTATGATTTAAGCATGTCTTGCAGAATAATATAGAAAGGATATATATTTATACTTACTTATTTCGAAACGCGTCTACTTCAAACATAACTGGATTTATGAGAATATCGGTAGAGTTGAACGCATTGGAAATACTATAATTCCCTGTAACATGCATTTAATTGGCAACGTTAGATTTGACAATTATTAGCTTTAAGTTTTGTTTTTTCTGAAAGTAAGATATTACCTTTCCATTCCTTCAGGCATGCAAATCGTATTACACAAACGACAACAGTATCTTGATGTTCTTTTATTTGTATATCAAAGTCCTTTGCAAGATTCCCCCACACCGTGCAATTTAACTGGATTCCACTATATTACGAATGCATGAAAAAGAATAAAATTTAATTATTTATTTTAAATTAAATTAATTTTCAAAATATTTACTAAAGTTACATACGTTAAATCTTGCAAATCGAAGCTCAATTTGAAATTATCCTTCCCTTTCGTTTTGACGCTATCAACATTGGACTATCGTTTTTTTATTACTAAGACTTTTGTTGAAACTTCATTGGAAAACTAAAAGTCTTCCACTTCATATTTCTTTTTAAGTAATTTATATGTAGTTAATTTTTATATTTTTGTTTAAAGGAAAATTTCTGGTTATTAAAACCATAATTCGTTATATGTAACTAATTTGTTTAGCTCATTATATGTAAATAAATAATTTAAATATTTCATTTTATATCAAAGCAAGAATTTTTTAAAATCCAACTACTAACTAAATATAAAATAATTAAAATCCCATAAAATCCCTAGAACGCCATAAAAAAATTGTGGAAGCCAGTCTTCTATCTGCGAGTCCTCTTCCTCGATCTCCTATAATTCAATTAAGTAGAACGTGAAAAAGTTTATAAACGAATTTCGTTTTCATCTATTTTATAGCATGAACAAAGATGTTATTCTTACAATTCCATCATTTTCGCAACCTCAGAATTGCGAGGATTGAGTGTTATTCGCGTACAAACTGTAGAAGATATACTTCTTTTTCCTGCAAAGTTATAACAGAATTTATTCCTTTAAATACACGATCATCAAAAATATGCAATAATTTTTATAAAATTAATTGTATACCTTGGAAATCTTCAATAACACCCCAACGAATAACACAAATTAAACGTTCACCCTGGAATGATTTTAAAGCATCGTAGAATTCCGCAGCCGTTTTTTCGAATAATTCACACCTTAGTAGGGTTCCACTAAAATTAAAGAATTAAAATTTGTGTGATTAAAAATAATGGATTAAGAGTATGATTATGTATAATATATAAATATATATGAGTTTTAAAATTTACCTGAAATCACGAAGATCAAATGAGATTTTGTGGTTAATTGAGATATCCTCTCCTCTTTTTTTAATTTTAAGATTATCTTCAGTACTTTCCAGCTCATCATCTTTTTCATCTTCTTCAAATGAGATTTCGTCATCTTGATCATTGTTACCACTGTTATCTGTTTGGTATTTGCCATCATCATCAGTTTCTTCCTCAGTATCATCCTCTTCTTCATCTTCTTTATAATCATCATCGTCCTGATCTCCAACATCAATGTCATCATCAGAGTCTTCAAAGATCGTGCAATTTGTTTCATATTGATCATGAAAATAATGTTTTTCTTTTGATCTGAACCATATCGAGTACAGTACTTAAATAACATACGGATATTATCACTTTGTGTGACATCCTCATGTTTTCCATTATTTTCCAACCCTTTGATTTCCTCTTTTTGTTGTAATTCTCTGAAATTACATCTGAATTCGCCAACATTTACAACCTCACCAATAATGTCTGTAAAAAATTTAAATTAGTTCAAATATAATGAATCTCAAATAGTATTTGAAATTTCTTTTAAAATAACTGAATTATTCCCTTACCGATTAAGTAATCTTCACATTGGGTACCATCATGGATGAGTTTGAAATCGATGAAATCATAGAATTCTTCCCCTCCAACAATTGAATTCTCTCTTATCTTGGTATTGTACCAAATAACAATTTTGTAACGATGTGTAGTAGCTAAACATGAACCATTCTGTTCAACAACCTTAAAGTCTTCGAAATCAAGCTAATCACCAACCTTGAACTTTAAGACAAAACGATCATAAACATCTCCACGAAAGGAGCATTGGACCTTTACACCCTAATAAAACATAGTATTATTAACTATCGGATAATACGATTTTGTTACATGTCTTTAAAATATTTTTAAAACCTTGTAATTTCTAACTTTCAGGTATAATTGCATATAAACTCATTGTTTGAAATATATAATGAGCTTATAATTAAAATAAAGTAAATACCTTAATATCAGTTAAAACCATCTCCAAACTTGGACCTTTCTCTTCCCACAGACATAAGACCTTCACACAAATTTTCCATTCATATTTTGAAGAGTTCAAACGCGAAACATCATCGAAAAGGCTATACCTAACCATAATTTTTTGCTTTTTTTTGTGTGTTCTTTGGATTTTTTCTCTGATTTAGGTTTAAAAAATCAAAAGTGTCGAATAGACGTATATATATACAATTTTATATATTCACAATTTACATTTTTTTCCGGAAGTGATATTTTTAAATTCCTGTTTACCAAATCATTTTACTATTCTGTAAAGATCTCCAGACATTGATATATCTTTATATTTCCTTTTATTTTTGAGTTAAATAGTAATCTTCTTAATGATTATCATTACGGCTTTAAATGCGTATTTTTTTTTTTAAATAAATCATGATCTTACACTATATTCTAAACTGTTTTAAATATAGAATATCTCTTAAGATTTTCAACCCTACTTTACATAAGGTATAAAATAACAATTTTAGAATTTTCTAACAATAGTCTTCAAATTTTTGAACATAATAATTATCACATTTTAAAGAATATTAGCATCATTATGTCTTTTCTCTATTTTTTGCAAAATTGAAATAATAATCAAGAACCTTAGTAACCGATCGTTTAGATGTCATAATATTCATAATACTATTCTCTAAATATCATACTTATCTTATCCTCACGTCTGAATATGAGCTTCGACACCAAGGATTGTTCTTCCATATGCAGATTGTTTTCATTAATTAATAAAATTATTCAAAATATTAGACATAATTTTTAACACTTTTTTTTTATGTTAATAATAGTTATGAATATAGCATTTCATTGTTTTATTTTGTTCTTATATAATAATCAAGCACCTTGGTATTCGGTCATTTGATCGTCATTAATAAAGTATAATCTTATATTATTAAAATAAATTATCATTGGACTATTTCTATTTCATAAAATATTCATCCATCTAAAACAATATCAATAAAAATACGATTATAAGATCGCATAACATTCATCCTACTATTCTCGAAAATTTGTCTTCCTCCTTTCTTCACGCCAATGTTTTTAAAACCGGACCGGAGAGTGAACCGGAATTCTTTCGGGTCACTGGGTCAATCGGTCCAACCGGTCGGACCATGGGTCAATTAAATAATATATATTTTAATATTTGTGAACATAATTTTAACTTTTTTTATCTTTTTCTTACAAAATATATCAACAATACCTTTCATTTAATAAAACATAAAATAGTAAATGAACAAGAGCTTGCATAATGTATTATGTATATGTAAATAATAGAAAATCTTCACTGAAAACAAACAGCAACATAAGCAACGTGACAATATGACATGAACCAAACAAACAAAGGTAGGAACCACGTATGATAGAATTTCTTTTTGTCCCACATCGACCAAGAGCTAAGTAAATTACATTATTAAGTTGATATATATTAGCAACATAAGCAATTCAGATTTTCGTTGGGCTGTAAAGGCCCGTGTCGTAGTGTAAAAAATATATTTTTTTATTGACCCGATCCACCGGTTTAACTCCGGATTTCCGGATTTTAGTGGGTTTTTTCGGTTCTATCCGGGTATTTAACAATCCGGTTTTTAGGACTAACTCGGATCGGACTATAAGCCGGTTTGCGGGTTAACCGGTCTAACCGGCCGGTCCGGTCCGGGTTTAAAAACACTGCTTCACGTCTGATTTTTTGCAATGACACTAATCATATCTTCTTCCATACGCTGCCTATTTTTTAAAATAATAACAATGTTATAAATTATATATAATGGAATTTGATTGAGATTATTTGAAGATAATTACCGTGTAGTTTAGAAGGAACGGAAACGACTCTGATTTTTTGCGATCAATAGCTTCTCTGCAGATATTCACAAAAATAGGATTAAGATCAGAATTTACAGAAAAATGATAATAATTTGTTTCATTAAATTTTAGTATCAAGATGACTTTAAAACACTATTGATTTGCATAAAAATACCAAATAAACAAATGATTAACAAACGTTTGAAGATGATCCAAACAAATAATTAGAGTCAAAACCGCCTTTTAACATAGAATTACTACCGAACAATAGCCAAAAGATGTTGTGTTGCTGACTCTGCATCTCTAATCTGTTGATTAATCACACTAAATATTGTTATATCCGTGAAAATAAGAGTTATTAATTTAAGACTATAACTATTAATTTATTTAAAAATATACCATAATTTCTGGGATATTATTAACACCATTAACAGTCTTTCTGCAATAATAATCAGTAAATGCAAATGTTAATATGATTTTCTGAATCAAATATATTTATATATATAATTAATTTTCCTTTTAAAATAAAAATACCTGTTTTTCACCATACGATCATTGGTAGATTCATCTAAACAATGTTTAAATTAAATTTGATCATTAGAAATATATTAATATAAGGAATTTTAAATTTAGCAACATACCTTTTAGCAATATATTTGAAGATGCAGAATTCAAAAAAGAAATTTTGATAGTCCTCGCCACCTCCACCTATTCATTTATATTTATTTGTTAGAGCCACAAACTTATGAATTAATTTTTTTAACGATGATAGAGTAATTTACTATTAAAATTTAAATTACCAAACATCTCTCATCACTATGATCATCTTCAGAAGCTTTCCTGCAACTATAGAAATAAGTCTTTCTATTTAGCATCATCAAACTATAAAGATTAAAGTTTAAAGTATTCAAATATAAAAGACCTAGATTTCTTGTCCGAGAACATAGAACTAAGATCACGACCATGTACTAACTCACCTGAAACATAAGAATTAGTATAATCGTTTTTACAAAACATTAAATAAATCAAGAAACCTATACAATATAATATAAGAAGTAATAATGAAACCATACTCAAAGTTTTGGTAATGCTCGAACCTGCGTTCCAAACAAATACTACAGAAAGAGGACATGAATTATTGAAACACGAACACGAATACGAAGAACCATATAAGGGATCATCAAAACTATAATACATATATAATTTGAAGAACATGAGAGAAAATTAGGGTTTTCTCTGTTTTAAAGATTTCGGATTATGGAGAATGATTAGGGTTATACCTATATATATATGTTTACAACCTATAATTTTAGGGTTTCGAATAGGTCGGTATAATTTGGTTGGGTTTTTTTGAAAGCCCATTATTTTAGGTTTTAGTGTTTTAAAATTTATTAAATCACGTTTTGACGATTATATAGATTAGATATTTAATTATTTAAACTTTTTATAATTTTCTAAATTAATATGAAGGGTAAAAACGTCCAGATTGGATTTTCATTAATGGCAAATTAGTAATTTTAAGTCTGAGGATGAATGTGGTGCGTTTCAGCAACCTAAATAGAGAACAAAAGCTTGTCCGAAAATTTTTCAGAGGTAATTTTCATTAAGGGCAAGAGAGATCAAATTTTGTGAGATTGGCTGTGAGCGACTTCTCCTTAAATATATTAGATACAAAAATTACATAATCCCGCGGTTCACCGCGGGTTAAAATCTAGTTGCACTAATAACACGTGTTGCTTTTCAATCCATTGATCAAAACCTAAAATGATTTCATTAAAAAAAAAATGTAATTCAAAAGTCAAAACCCAAAAAATCAGAGAAGTTGGCGCTTCTTCCCCAAAAAAAAAAAAAAAAAAAAAAAAAACTTCAATCGACACAGTTTCTCTCATATAATCAATGGCGATCAAATTCGTATCACTGTTGTTATCTCTCTTCTTCTTCAATGCGATCTCAATTTCCCAATCCACAGGTTCGTTTCTGTTTTTTAATTCTTTTTTTTTTTCTCTTCACTGTTGTTGTTTTTGATTTTTGAATTTTAGAGTGTTTTCTCTTCCCGAAATTTACATTTAGTTGGTCGGAGGATAACAACAAGTTCAAATCGCTGCAACTAAAATCAAAGTTCTGGGGAATTTCGAAAACCATGGCAACGCTTCGTTAGGTCAGAGAGCGTTTAAGCCCACAGTTACTGTAAACGGCAGAATCGGCAACAGTTCGTACATTTCTGGGGTTTCGCTAGATCTCGGCGAAGATATTGGAAATTGGAAGATTTATTTTACTCCAATCATGGTTGGGATCTTCAACATCGTTATAGACGAAGTTAATTTCAAAGTGTTGGATTCGTCGCTCCATTTCCAAGTCCAAACAGGTTTCTTTGAGTTTTTTTTGATGTTCCTCAATTTGAAATTATCAGAGAGATTTTACTAATAAATTTTTTGAACTTGTTGTTATCCTCAAACCAATAAGATGTTCTTCAAACCAATAAGATATGTTTCTTGATTGGTTTGGATTTTACTGTTTTAGTTTCATGGCCTGGATCTGTTTTGAAAACAAACGTCTTGTGTGGTGGTTAACACTATCAGATCATATCAGATTATGTATGTAAATGATGATTACATCATATTCTCAAAACAAATGTTCATCATACAAGATATTTATATGAAACCAAACTTTAATTTGCATATTAAACACTGTAAACTGAGTCTAAAGTTGCAGTGTAGTTAACTGAATATTGTTAACGTTTTTGTCACTTTAACAATGAAGATAAGTTAAGACGTCTACATGCATCATCTTCATCTGTGCCATATTTGACAACATTCATGTACATAAACAAGCTCTAAAACATTATAGAGTTCCGAATGTTGTGATCAGAACTAACTGATAAATCAATAAACCCTTTTTTCAAAAAAGAAAAACTGATATATCAAACGGTTAATATTGCACTAATGACACGTGTTCCTTTTCCATCCATCGATCAAAACCCAAAATGATTTCATAAAAAGAAAAAGAAAAAAAAAGTAATTCAAAAAACCCAAAAGAATCAGAGCAGTTGGCGCTTTCTTCCTCAAAGAAAACATCAAATCGACGATACAGTTTCTCTCAATGTAATCAATGGCGGTCAAACTGTTAACTCTCTTCTTCTTGTTCCTTAACGCAATCTCAATTTCCCAATCCACAGGTTCGTTTCTTGTTTTTCTCTTCACTATTATTAATCTTACTCGGTCAGGGTTTTGAATTTTAGAGTGTTTTCTCTTTTTACCGTAGATGAAGAATCTGGGCTACCGAAATTTACATTCAGTTGGTCAGATGATAAGAGCAAGTTCAAATCTGGTGAAACCGCTGCGATTTCGATCAAAGTTCTGGGGAATTTCGAAAACCATGGCAACGCTTCGTTAGGGCAGAGAGCGTTTAAGCCCACAGTGACTGTAAACGGCAGAATCGGCAACAGTTCGTACATTTCTGGGGTTTCGCTAGATCTCGGTGAAGATATTGGAAATTGGAAGATTTATTTTACTCCAATCATGGTTGGGATCTTCAACATCGTTATAGACGAAGCCAATTTCAAAGTGTTGGATTCGTCGCTCCATTTCCAAGTCCAAACAGGTTTCTTTGAGTTTTTTTTGATGTTCCTCAATTTGAAATTATCAGAGAGATTTTACTAATAAATTTTTTGAACTTGTTGTTGTGAAGGGATGATGTACCCATCGGTATGTGTTGTGTCTTGGATGGGTCTTAGGAATGTGTTCGAAGCCGGGATGAATGCATCGATTTTGATTCTTCCCAAAGATGCGTTTGGGAATAACATTTCGTATTCCGGGAAGGTGATTGAGTTTCAGGGGTGGTTTTCTTTGTCTCTTCTTTATGAGAATGGTTCAATTGCTACTAATAATCTTGATCTAGCACACGTTAGATGGTTTGAATCTGGCTATATCTCCATTCAGTTTCTTCTTGTGATTTCTGGAAAGCTCTTGTTGCTTGTCGAGAAGGATAGCCAAATATTGACTGGTGGTCCATTACCACTTGAGGTTAATTCAGGTGATCATTGAGTTTTGTTTCCATTTACCACTTTGTTTCTCATGTGGATTATAAGATCGATGAGCCATGTTTGCTGTTTTCTTTGAGCAGGACCTTTGGATGTTTCCAACTGTGTGAGTATATGGAAGTCAGAGCTAAACACATGGCAGATATTTTCTAAAATGGACATCTTTTTACACCAGAGAGATCGATTTGGAAACCTCGTTTCTGGTTTTTACGAATTCGATGCTGATGTGGTTGAAAAAGAGACTGGTTTGTCCATACCGGTATCAGATTTTCAGTTTGAGTATGTAGAGCCAGGGATTCAGTTGATGTCTTTTACCCTGTTTGAACCAGGCAATTTCTTGCTTACTCTTTCTGATATGAAGCAGCACAATAAGAGTATCTCTGGTATGCCATATGCGTATACAGTATATATAGGTCAGTGTTTGCCTAAACTGCTCTATGGTATGATATTTGCTTTAATTTTTGGTGAATGTTCTCTGCAGTAGTCCTCTTTTTTTTTTTCGTGACAGGTTATTGTGATGGATCAAGAAGTATAGTAAATGGTTCAGGGATCAATGCTTCTATCGCTGGGGCGTCTCTTGGTTTCTCTATTTACTTGAAAGATGCTTATGGTTATCCCTCGTCAGTCCAAGTGGATAGACTTCAGGTCAGAATCCTACTCGAGGCTGATTCCTCCTTCATTCTGCCAACCATACACCCAAGAGAGACCCTCAATGGTACAATTTCTTACTTTCGTACAATTAGATGATGTCTTCACTTGTGGCTTATATTGGCAAATGATTTTAACAGGGACTGGATCAAGTTCCCAAACTGCTACCCCCTTGTATGAGAAACATGGCAGAAGAGTAAGAAGCAGACTATATGCATATATGCTTATGCATACCTGATTAGGCATAGAGACTTAAGGGAATTTCTTACTTGCAGGGTTCAGGTAGTCTAGCGACTCAAGCGAGTATTTTTGACGTAACTTATACTCCAAAAAGGAGTGGAATCTATAAAATTCTTATATCATCTGGAAACATAGTCCTCCATGGAGGCCAGCCTTTCGTCAAGGAAGTATATGCTGGTATCATGCTCCTTAACCGAATCTAGACAACCTGTAACTTCCATGTGTATATTAATTGGGAAAATGTCCATTCTTTCTGTTTATGATCACCACACTCACTCTTGCTTTTCTCAGGTGAAATTAATGTGGCGGCGTGTAGTGTGACCCAATTCAATGGAAAAGTGCCAAAGCAAATCAAGAATGAAATTGTGGTGTTGCTCTTGGACGGCTTCTACAATCCTGTACCCTCACAACCATCCCGTTTGAAGTTGGAGATCACCTCAGCTAATACATCAAGTTTCACTACATGGGAATTTGTAGATAATAATGATGGGACCTATACTGGTAGTTATCTGGCCATGGAGGTGGGCACTTACCACATGTGCGTTTCCGTTGACAATAAACATATCCAACCTTGCCCCTTTGAAGTAAATGTGTACAGCAGTAAGTCCATTACTTTTCTTCTTTCACACCATGATTCTTAATTTGCTTGTTTTTGAGATTCTGCCATGAATTTAGATGGATACTTTCCAAGAGCCTATGATGATCCAGTCAGTGTATGGGAAGATGAGTCAATATCCTTTAAACCACTGGAAAACGACTATTTTGCTGGCGGCAATGCGAGCATGCTCGGTTTCTCACAAGTGAGGATCGAAACTTTCATTTCTTCTATGTTTTGCAGATAGTTAAATCATCTGACAGTAGCAAAATCTTTGTCTGTAAACTTTTGTTTTCTATTTGTTTTTGGATGTTAGCCAGGTCATGGTTCTCTTCTGAGAGATGGAAACGTGCTTAGATACACGCCAATCAAGGACTTTTCAGGAAACGACTCCTTTCCTTATACAATAGCTGATATAAATGGAAACTTAGCTGCAGCTACAGTCTACATCTCTGTTCTTACTGTTTGTCTCATTTTCCGGCGGATTACAAGCAACTGAAGATCTTATTAGTCCTAGATATGGGCAAGCATTCTTCGTCTTGTCTTGCTTATGTTAGTTTATCTTACTAATACTCCACTGAAGCTATAGTAATCCTGTTCTTGAATGTTATTACAGTGGCTTCTCTGGGTTGCAGATAAGCTACTCAGACCTGTCAGAGAACATTTCAGTAACAGTAGAAGCACTTTCGGGATCGGTCATTCTATCTCCAATGCTGATGCAGTTTAGACTGCCTTCAAGTGGAAGACTCTCAGTTAGCAATGGAGGTGAAAGTGGAAGGCTCTTAATGTTAGAAGGACAAATAGGAGTTATCAATCCTGCACTTCAGTCCATTCAATATCTCGGGTATAGGGTATACATATATGGAATCACAGATAGTTATTATAGTATTACAAGAGTTTTAAATGTCACTCTCATTTTTATTCTTTGGTCTTGTCTGCCTCAGAAATGAGAATTTTGCTGGTGTTGATTCTCTTCGGCTGTCCACAAAGAACAAGAACGGGATCAATCATCTGGATGTTCCGGTTTTTGTTGAACCTGTAAATGATCCGCCGTTCATTAACGTTCCTCAATATATAATGCTGGAGAGTAACGGGAGTGAATCACTCATCTTTCACCCGGAAAGAGACAAGTTCAACTTTTCAGCTGGAGATCCAGATCTTGTTCATTACCCCGGTAATGCTAAAAATTTACAATTCACTCTTGATCACTTTCAAGCTAGTAAAACATTTCTCTTTTTGACTGATGAAAGCAAAATTTCAGGTGGTGATTCTCAATTTTTCGTAACGTTTTCTGTGGAAGTCACTGACGGGTTTCTGCTGACAAACTTACCATCGGACCTTATAAACTCAACAGAACTGAAGTTTAACAACATGTTCCAATGGCAGCCAATTCAGACATACGCCTCTATCTCTAAACATGTGAATGTTAAAGCCAGTGGGATCAGGTTTCGTGGAACTATAAAGCAATGCAACGACCTCATGCAACAGCTGCTCCATCATGTAAAGTCAAATTCTCAATCTTTCAATTAGATGTGTTTGGTTTCTCGTGTACATAGATCACCATAAATCTTGTGTAGGGAGGGGAGAATGGTGCGGTTTTGACCCTGAAACTGAGTGACATGGGGAACTACGGGTGCTACCTTGACTGCAACGAGAGAATTTCACTGCCTTTACACGCAGAGGCTCACGTAAACCTCATCAGAAAGAGACCATTGAGTTCCCTTACAGCTCACGGTACGTGAATGAAATACTTTGAGTGGTTTCCATTCGGTTTGGTTTACTCGGTTTCTAACAGATATATTGCGAAATACTAATAGAACTTTGGTTAGTTCCACTTCGATTTGGTCTTGTTTTGGTTTGGTTTGGATTTGGTTTTTAGTTACGTAATCTCAAATGATTCGATTTGGTTAAATCTGGCTCTGATTTGTTTGGTGTTGTTTAGTCTAAATCGGTTTAGTTTTATTCATTGTGAATATGAGGATCATGTTAAACATTGAACCTAATAAGGAGTATGATGAGTAGTAAAATGCTCTTTTTTCACAGTTTGGTTTAGCTTTCGTTGCCCACCTCTAAGGCTCTAATAATTTCTTGGGTTCATAGTTTGAACGTAATAAGGAGTTAGATGAGTAGTAAAATGGTCTTTTCATAGTTTGTTCGTTTCTCCAAGCTGACACCACTTTTGGGATTTGGTTTGATTCAGTTTTTGTTGCCCACCTGGCCACCTCTAATTCCTTGGGTTCAAATTTTAATACTTATGTTGCTTGGTAGCAGTTCTAGGATCTATGATTGTGATGGAGTCGCTCGTGGTATTCACTCTCGCTACTCTGCTTCTGTTCTTCACCTGCAAATGCGCGTTTCTTCTGGTACACGAGAGAAGAAGTGAACATTGTGCCCACAAGAGTTTACAGCAACCAACAGTAAACAAAAAAACTCAATCTCTCTTGTGTTTTCTTACAACCATTTGTGTCCATATTAAACCGTGTATGTACTTCTCTGAACAGGACAGTGCCGAATTGTTAAACGACAATATTTCAACAAGAACATTCGCTGGTTGTCTCCCGGAAAGTATCTGGAAACGCCATCATCCTCAGAGGTATATATAATTGGGGGAATCGTATAGTTGGTATAATTAATCTCCCTTCTTACATAGATAGTGTTTTGTTTGTTTGGTATATAGAGACGTCGCTGAAACTTCCGGCAAGCAGAATAAGCAGTTGTCACCAGATATTAACAGTGTTATGCCGCTTGAGGTAGAGAAGGCTAGAAGTTGATGAAACTGAGCCATCAATATTACAAAACAATCAAGAACCTTTGGAAGAAATGTCATCGAAGGGGAAGGGGCAAAAGAGATGCATTAACCAAGAAAGCCAGAGATTGCTATTAAGACACAATCATGCTTATGTTAATGTTTTGTTGTAAATGCTTATTAATTGATTCTATAGAATTACCTTTTTGGTTAGCTACCAATGCAAATTCAATAATATCAGATATATAAGAGATATACAAGTTAATTTGTAATTCCTATTTTGATATGAGAAGATTAATGAAAAGAATTGATTTTGAAATAAACCACAAATACAACACAAAACATAGAAACAAAACAAAACACAAACGTGATACAGTATTACATAAACAAAACTGAAGCTCAAAGTTTGAGTTGGATTCAATTTAGCTGATATAAGGAAAACACTGATCGAGGTTCTCCTGATGAGTGTACCAATTATCAAGGGAGCTTTCAAAATCAGTATCGAAATCAATGAGTTGATCAATATCCAGCTCTTGATCGAAATCCAAGTTTACTTTAGTAAAAGAGTTGTTGTTGTTGTTGTTGTCCGTAACGCAGAAGCTTTCACAAAGCGGTGGGATCTGATCTTGTTCTTCAGTGGTAAAACCGCTCTTCTCGTTGTTCTTCAGGTCCTCGTGATCATCATTAACTACGAAAGCTTGATTATTATTATTAACGAAAGAAGCTTGATCCGCACGCAGATCCTTGAGATTACCCAACAACGTCCACATGGAATCAATTGCGTCACTAATCTCTCGCGGATCCTCCGATCTGACAAGCCTCTCGTTGTTCCACCAAAACCCTAACCCTAGATCCTTACGAGTCAAACAGATACCAACGTCCTCCCTCATCGCTTGGTCATCCTCGGGATTAGGAACGGGAACAGGACGTTGTCCGGAGAGAAAAGCAGAGACAACGCCATCGACGGAGGAGTGACCGAAGGAGTAGAATGATACGTGTGATTCAGATGAAGGAGGAGTCGCTAAGATAGCGATTTGTGCGCCGGAGAGAAGACAAAGCTGAGAAGCTTTACTGAAGAGTCCGTTACGACGTTTGACACAGATAGGTCCTAGCGAGGTCTTCTTCGTGATCTTCTTAATCTCAATCTTCGTCTTCATTCCCCCTTTCTTCACCATTCTTTTTACTTTGTTTCTTACGATCAGAGAGAGAGATTAGAGTGTTTTTTTTTTTTGTTTCTTATTACAATTAGTGAGAGAGAGTTTTCCTTTGTTGTGATTTGCCAAGATCCTTTATATATGATTTCCTAATTTGTAATAAAAGGAAAAGGAAATAACCTAAACCTAAACCCTCACATCAAAACCGATAACGGACATAATTAATTTACTAAACCGAATTAAACCATTTCTGCGTCGGCTCAAATAAAATCGAATGGGCTTAAAGGCCCACACATTTGTTGCTAAAGGCTCGATATGAACCCTAAATCCCTTTATTCCTCGATCTTGATTTTGGCGCCAAATTTATCTGATCGGAATCATTCTAGCGAGAGGGCGTGGCGCCTGAGATTCTAATTAATGGCGTCGAGTTCGGAAACGGGGGGATAAATCGGCGGACTACGAAACAATGATGGCGACATTGGACGTTGAGCTATTGAAGAGGGCGTGGCGTAACGAGAAGGCGGCGCCGGTGCTAAAATCACAACAAAAGCCAAAAAGCAGATCGAATTAGTGGTAAAAATCTCTAAATCCCTAACTGTTTTTCTTCTTCAGGTCCTCGTGATCATCGTTAACGAAAGCAGCTTGATTATTATTATTATTAACGAAAGAAGATTCATGCGCACGCAATTTCTTGAGATTACCCAACAACGTACACATGGAATCAATTGCGTCACTAATCACTCGCGGATCCTCCGATGTGACGTCATTCCACCAAAACCCTAACCCTAGGTTCTGACGAGTCAAGCAGATAGCAACGTCCTCCCTCATGGCTTTGTCATCATCGGGAACAGGAGGTTGTCCAGAGAGGAAAGCAGAGACAACGCCATCGACGGAGGAGTGGCCGAAGGAGTAGAAGGAGACGTTGGATTCGGAAGAAGAAGGAGTCGCTAAGACGGCGACTTGTGCACCGGAGAGGAGACAAAGCTGAGCGGCTTTGCTAAAGAGACCTTCACGGCGTTTGTTGTAAGTAGGAGCGCGAGGGAAGTCTTTGTCTTGATCGGCTTTATCTCGATCTTTCTCTTCATTCCCCCTTTCTTCACCATTCTTTCTTTTTTTTTTTTTTTAGGTTTCTTACGATCGATCAGAGAGAGAGAGATGAGAGTGTTGTTTTTACTTTTTAGTGAGAGAGAGAGAGAGAGAGTTTTTTTTTGGTTGTTTCGTAATAATGATTTCCTAAAACCAAAAATTTGCCACTCTCTCTCTCTCGTATATATATATATATATGATATGATTTCCTAATCCTATTTATTAGTATCATGTAAATTTCTCTAAAAAACTGCAACCCTATCTATCTGACACGTGTCTTTAAGTCTTAAAGTTTTGCCTTCTTCACGTTCGATAAAAAAGCAAAGCAAAAAAAATCAATTAAATTTGGAAGAGGGCTCTCTGATCAGTCTCGTGTGTATTCCATTCTTCTATTTCCCTCCCACTCGACCAAATTGATCTGATCGGAATCTTTAAGGCGGAGAGTGAGTGAGAGAGAGAGAGGGAGGGGAAGAGGGCGTGGCGTAACGAGAAGGCGGCGCGTGAGATTCTAATGGCGTCGAATTCGGAAACAATGATGTCAACGTGGCGTAACGAGAAGGCGGCGCCGGAGATTCTTCAGTACGAAGGAGCTCTTGTTCAAAGAGCCAAAGAACAGATCGAATTAGTATAGTAGTGGTAAATATCTCTAACTGTTTTGTTTGTGTTGGGGTTTTGAAATTGTTTGTAATATCAAACTACAAGAAGAAACAATTGAGGATTTATGTGGAAAATGGTAAAGACCCCTTTGGTGGTGTCTCTTTTAATTATCAGATGGATTTGGACAGAACCCAGTTTCTACTCAGATCTTATCTCAGGGTTAGGCTTCTCTCTAAGGTGTTGCGTTGCCACCCTATATCTTCTATTTCCACGAGTCTCAGGTTAAGTGTCAATTGTGTAGTACAGGAATGTTGCGTTATAGACTTTGATTAAGAGATCTATATTTGCAACCCATTTATTGCTTAGACTTTGCTTTTGATCATTTCCTTCTAGGAATTGAAGAGGTTGGTTAGTGATTTTTGGAATGGAATGTTTTCTTGACAGTTAGTTAATATACACTTCTCTTTTGCTTGATAGTACCAGGTGATTTTGACTGTAAGATATCTATATTTGCAACGGATTTACTGCTTTTTTTTTTTTTTTTTTTTATCATTTCCTCCTAGGCAGAGGTTAGTTAGTGATTTTTGGAATGGAATGTTTGCTTGACAGTTAGTTAGTTAATATACACTTCAGTTGCTGTTAGCTGTTGTTCAAATATGTTTGCTGTAAAGACAATTTTCTTGCCTTTTATGTATCTCCTCCAATGGTTGGTTTTCATTTGACTGTTGCAGATAGACAAAAGTTTTTGTTCCACAACCTCAAGTCAGAAGAAGCTGAAAGACGGCTTCCTGAGCAACAGAAGGTTTTCGCTACAAGGTTTGCTTATTCTTACTTTATTCTTACATATTTACGTTAATTGCTGGGCATTGTCATGAGTCATATATATATTTACATCGACAGGTGTGCTCTGATGATTTAGCAACGCATTTCGAAGAGACTTTACTGCTTAAGTTGCCTGAGAATTATCAGTCGGTTCTCAACCAATCCCTTATTAGTGAAGTGGACGATATGGGTACCTTACCTTCCTTAAACAGTTAACCTTTTCACTTTTAACCATATTCTTAGTTGGTTTGTCATTATATAGTTGGACATTCCTTTCACACAGTAGCTAGAGTTCTCTGTCTGTTACTGAACACTACTATAATTTTTGAACTGACAGTGCCGCTCCCGCTTTTGAACACCTTTGTTGTTTGTCGAAGCAACAACTTTGTCTCCCTCAGTAGTCTCTATGAACTAGAGTGAGAGAATTCTCTTTTTCCCCCATACACATTTATACACACAACCTCTCTGTAATCTATGTGTGGGTTTTTGCCTTTACTTACTTTGGCAGAGGAGAGATCCCCGAGACTGTGGAGATGGAGCGCGGTGATCTCTACAAGATTGTAAAAGGAGCATTCGAATCTGGTCAAATTGACTTGATCTGAACTCAAACATAGCATAAGTTTTGGGTGGTGCTACCTTCTGTAGTTCTATTCAATGTTCATGATTTTGAGTTGTATAGTCAAATTTTATTTTGTATGAGTTTTCCTTATGTCCTTTGGGGTAAAAAGCCCTACAATCCTCAGTTTAATTTTTCTTTTTCCCTCAAGTCATGGCATTGTTTCTTTGTCTGACCTCTTTATATACGGAAGGCTAAGGGCTCGAGAATTTTCTAGAAGGGATCCCTTGTGTCAAAAGGTGTTAGCTCTAATAAGGGATATGAATAAATGGTCTTTCGCATAAAACACTGGTGTTGTCTTCTACAAACTCGGTTATGCTAACGAGACTCAAAAACTGCTAGAGGTTAGGTAAACTGAGAAAAGAAAAACAAAAGTTGCGGAAGCCATTGATTACAAGTCCTTGGCAACATGATTATTTGGTTATTATAGCACATTTAATGTCAAGATCGACAAGGTTTTCTATCAGATGATCAAGCTCTTTGCAAGTTACAACTTATGCAGTGGCCAGTGGATAATAACAAAATCAATGTATATATGTTTCAAGAACTTGGTTTTAAAATTTTCATGCAATAGCCTCGATACAGAAGAAAGCAAGGAGAATAAGACAAAGAAAAACCAATTAATATACATATAGAGTCATGGATACAATAAATTGATATACATTAAGAGTTGGGGAATGAAGAGTATAAAAAGTTTTGATGGAACTGTATATAGGGTCTTACGTACTTAAGAAAACAGAATGGTAGTACATATATATCACAAAAAAAATGACGTTTTATTCCTCTCATTAGTGTTGTTCAGTAGAAGTAGATTTAGCCTTAGGCTTCTTGACGATCATCACGGAGCAATGTGCGTGATGAGCTAAATAGTCACTTACGCTCCCCAAAAACACCCTCTTGACAGCTCCATAACCATGGCTACCAAGGACAAGAACACATGCATGATGTCTCTCCACGGCTTCCAACATTATATTCCTCGGATCTCCTTCAATCACCTCCGAAGACGCCATCTCAACAGATTTAGCCGAGCATACTTCGGCGGACTTCTTCTTAACTAATTCCGCAGTCTTGTTCAAATCTTGTTCCACCATTGGTATTATATCTACCGTTCCGGGACCAGCAGCCCCGATGAAGGAGGTCGCTGTTGGTCGGGCGTGAACAACGACAAGTTTGAATTGTGGGTTGGCCTTGAAAGGTATGAAGAAGAGATCGAGAGCCGTCTCGAGTGCATGGTAGCTATGTGATGAATCATCTACTCCTACGACCACCACACGCTGATGATCACTTCCACTACTAGCCATTTTGATTCTCTCGTTAGCTTCCTTGATTTGCTTTGTGATTGTAGAGTTGAGGAAACATACGTACTGATCATATCTATTTAATGAGAAGTGAGCGGGTATGAGTTGAGTGGTCGAGCGCTGTTGCTGGGACCGATACTCACGGCAAGCCTCTTGTTCCAACTAAAACGCGTCTGTTTAAATACTTAACTTCAAGTTAGATTTCTTTGCTTTCCCTATTAATTTTATCGGTCTTTCAAGTTGATAACGAGTTTGACCAAATGACCTTAAGGTGTTTTTGTTTTTGTTTGGGGTTTCGATTGCTATCTGTTTGTTTTTATATGAGTGAAAGTGAGAGCTTAATACAACCTAAGTAAATTAATCAATATTCATCCGTTCCATTTACAATCTTATTTTTAACATCAAAGAATATAAAAAAGTATCTTAAATATTGAGTAAAACAGAGTCTCCCGAAAAAGAAAAAAAAAGAAAAAAAAAAAACAGAGTCTCCCCTAAAACTCTAACCGATCTGAATTTTAAGAAAGAAGAGAAAACACTTCGACAAGCCGTTTTCCATGTTGCCGTCTCCTTTCTCTACTGATCCAATATCATGCAAATAAGTATTATAAAATTTTGTACTAATTAGACGGCATCGGTGATTATAGAATTCGTTGGTTTGATTGTTTAGTAGTAGTTTATTGTTTTTATATTACGTGGTTAGCTTGGTATTGGATCATATTTTAAAATCTTATTATATAAAGTTTGGTTCTCAAAGTTAGTAACTCACTAGATCGTGACACATGCTAGTTTTAACGATCAGAAATCAAAGTTAAAAACTCACCAGATCGTGAGATGTGTCAGTTTTAACGATTAAATATCCAAGTTAGTAATTCATCAGGTCTTGACACGTGTCAATTTTAACGATCAGAAATCACATATCAAAGTTAGTAACACATCACATCTTGATACATGTCAATTTTAACTATAGAAATCTCAGTTTTCAAGTTTGATAAAACGATGTATAAGATAATTGTAATCTTATTATATTAAAAATTTTTTGTTGATAATTGTAATCTTATTATATTAAAAAAACTTTGTTAATCCTAAAAGGAAAAGGATTGTAAATACACCCCTCTATATAAGCAAAGAAATGATGACATATTTTTCATCAAACAAAATAATTTCGACTACCTTTGTTTTTCTTGGTAAAATTTTATTCTTTGTTTTTTTATTAACTTTTTGTTTGACACATCATTGTTCTTGAAAAAGACTCGAAGGCAATTTGTTTGTTGTTTAATCGAAGAAACTATATGAAAAGATTCCTAGATATTACCATGTGTTTTCGTCGTCGTTTCTTTGAATTTTGTTTCGTTTCTCAATTTCATAATGCATACTACACAATCTTTAACTTTGAAGTGTTAACAAAGTTTTTTATGCATAATAACTAAGGTTTTTGAGTTTAACAAATTTCTCATGGTATAATTATTATTTCTATTAATTTGCTGGACAAGTAGCATAAAAAAAAAGATGAATACACGAATGCAAGATAACAACATAAATTATATAGCACTAGATCAACTAAATAGAAAGTATTCTTATTGTCGAACGATAATATGTCTTACAAGAAAGTGAGAAGCGATAATTTTTTTTAAAATAATGAGTTCATTGGAAGAAATTTTCTCAAAAAATAGAAAATGGATTAAAGAAAATATACAGTAAATTATTAATTTTTAAAAATGTAAATACTCACTTCTATATAAACATAGACCATCTCATATTATTCATCTTACAAAATAATTTATTCAAAAATATTGCTTTCAACTTTGTCCTATTGGTCAAACCTTTTTTTAATGGGAAGACAAAGTTTCCTTATTTTTTTAAACCAAAACATATTTTCTTTTTTTTCAGCTTGGAATAGGTAAGATTAATATGTTGACCCAAAAAAAATAATATAAGATTAATATATGCATCTTCTTTTTCTAATACCGTATTTTAAAATTTCGTGTAATAGATTTAAATTGTTTTATTTAATTTATATTTCTTTGAATTATTTGAGATTCATATATTACCGTGCTTATAATTTCTATTATTTTATTAATTATGTCAAATTAATTTTCTTCTAATTTTTCAATCTTGATTGGTTGGTCATAGACCTTTTTTTTTTGCAAACATAATTGTTACCATTCGTTCAACTCAAAAGAAGATAAAGAGGAGAAGGTCATCAACCTAATGGTTAGATAAAATAGGCTAATCAAACACAAGCCTACATCAAACATAGATAGATTGGAAAAACATAAATCGTTGGTTATAGATCCATAGGAACTTGAAGACAGAGGCTACATCATGGTGTGTCAAAGAAACTTCCATGAATACATTGGGAAATTTAACATTAGTTACTATCAAAAAATTTTGTGACGGAAAATGGTTTTTAGTTTCATTGGTGGCTGGAGCAAGCCACTTTGAGATAACTAAAAGACGTGAACATGTTCTTTCCACACAGGAGGACGGCAGAGCCAAAATTCTCTCTATGGTGGAGGAGGTTGGACGCAAGGTTATCTCCCCAAGAGAGAAAGGTGGGAGAGGTTGGATGCAAGGTTTTCTCCATAAGGGAGGAGGGAGGTTCTCTCTATGGTTAGTCATATACTATTGTGATGTACTTTATTTATTATTTAAAATATTTTTTGAGCCAACAATTTTAGTGATTAAAGAAACTATAAAAAAGTGAAAGTGAAGAGACATATAATAGTTGGCTTAATTTGTTCATATAGACATTTTTTAGGTGGTGATAAATAATAAATTTGTAACATACAATATACCTAGGTGTAAAAAATACTCTTTTGAAGATAACATACATAAAATATTTGTATATGGATATAAATCAGTGTATTATAGGAAAAATAAATTTTATAAATAATGTAGAATAAATTTTAATATATTTTAATATATTTTATTAAATTTTATTTTAGTTACAAAACTTTAAACCCGCACATCGGACAGATCCTTATCTAGTACAATATATTAGTTGGATCTTGAATGTATATATTTTTGGGTATCGGTTCGGATCGGGTAATACCCGATACCCAATTAGTACCCATATATATCCAAACCTATGTATATATCTACGTATCCCCCCCATTAAGAATAGAAATTGAGATTGTTAAGAATCCTGTGTTGATAAGTTCTTCTTTATTACCTATATATGCTGGAGATTTTTTTTTCCTATATAAATTCTGCAATTCACAATCTATCAACCTGGATTCTCTAAATTTCTTCTCTTCATCTTCGGGCTCTCCGCTTTCCAAGACGTCTAAGACTCATTCAAAGGTTAGTCTCTTTTATCTTGTTGTTTGGTTTAAAATTTGGAGTTCATCGATTGATTGTTGAAGAATCTGCATCTGTTGGTTTAGTTCATTGATTGATTGATTGTTAGACTGTATATAAGAATCTCGATGTGTTAGTTTAGTTCATCGATTCATAAATTGATTCTTAGAGTAGAGTATTAGATGCTTTCGTCTCTATTTCTTGTAATGAGGATATTAAAGGTTTCACATTGGAAACTTTAACCCAGACAAATATCATAGCCAAGGTTATGTCTGGTTCTTATCTTCCTTATTCAGATTATTTTCTTTCTTTCTTATTGAACCTCGTCAAGAAACAGAGAAAAGAATGGAATAAAGGAAGAAGCTTTAACTATTAGGATTTGTATTGCCTCCATATGTCTAGTGTTGTTTGAACCATCTTCTCAATCACTATTCTATAAAAGCTGCACCTTTGGAACACTGCATCCAAAGATTGCAGACCAAGATAAATAGTGAACCAAACCACTTGGTGAATTAGATTAAATCTTGGAAAGAACAAACACATGAGATTTCTGAAATAATTTTACATGAGAGAGTTAACTAACTGTTTAATTGGTTACGGTCGCTACCTGGATTTCCGTCGGTGTCCTTCACTGACTGTATACAAAAATTCACAACAAAGTTACATTACCATTCATCATAAATCATATCAAGGAAGATACATTTTAGAATACAAGACAACCTTAGATACTATAACAAACTCAAAACACACCAAGAACAATCATTTATACTGTAACAGGCTGAACTTGAAAAAATCATCCAGCCACATGTTATATATGTCGAGACTAGCGATTCTTAAATTAGCAGAGGATTAACAAAAAGCAACAACAATACCATCAATTCACCATGCTAAAACCCTAAAAAAGTATCAATATCAATCACGAAAGCAAAAGCTCAAGAAGATTTCACCTGTTAACATGCTTGATGGCAAACAGATGGAAATGAACAACTCAAAAATATATTTTGTTAGTATCAATTTAGTGGTATTGAGATGGATTTGTATCAAAAATATATCAACAACAACAATCTCAATAATAACGACAGCTGAGAGACGGCTTCGAAGACAATGATGAACATGTTGAACGAAAAAGCGAAGAGGTGTTTGTCTCTGTCTAATTGTGCAAATATTATATAGCTTATTTCTCCTGTTTCAAACCTATAATTATTTTTATCCATTTTATAAGGTTTGTTATCTTGGAGAGATTAATGTGTTTTTTTTTTAATAGTTTGGCTATAGTTTTTTGGTGGTTTTTTTTTTCGGTGGTGTAGCCAAGCTATAAACAAAACTATAGCCAAGCTATATAAAAAAAAACACATCAATCTCGCCAAGACAACAAACCTTATAAAATGGATAAAAATAATTATAGGTTTGAAACAGGAGAAATAAGTTATATAATATTTGCACAATTAGACAGAGTAAAACAGAGTCTCCCCTAAAACTCTAACCGATCTGAATTTTAAGAAAGAAGAGAAAACACTTCGACAAGCCGTTTTCCATGTCGCCGTCTCCTTTCTCTACTGATCCAATATCATGCAAATAAGTATTGTAAACTTTTGTACTAATTAGACGGCATCGGTGATTATAGAATTCGTTGGTTTGATTGTTTAGTAGTTCCTTGTTTTTCTATTACGTGGTTAGCTTGGTATTGGATCATATTTTAAAATTTAATATATTCATGCAAACTTTTGTTTTGGTTTGAAAAGTTAATATATTTAAAGTTACAAGATTCTTTAATATATTTAAAGTTACTAGATTCTTTGTGGCCCAATGAAGTAGTTAATTAATAAGTTACCCATTACATGTTTCAATACTTTCACACACATTAAAAAAAAGTTAAACTTTTTATTTTTAAACTAATTTATAATTATTTTATGGTAGAAAGATAAAACATCACCCATTAAATATTATGCAACTTGGAATAAAATATAAAATAAAACCCGTCCCGTGAAACCCACTAACCCACTGCTAGCTGCCCTAACGGACTGTCCGTGGACCCCACTAGCCCACCGCTAGCCGCCCCAACGGACCCCAAGCTGGCCCTGCAGGGCATCGATCATAATCCCTCACTGGGCAAATGGAACTATTCATCCAAATCCACAGTAGGTTATTGGTGCGCCAGGCTTTCCTCGAACCCTGGTCCCCACCCTTTAACAACCTTCCCACAGGACAAGCTGTCACCAATTGATCTGCTCAATTGGTGACAGCTTGTCCTGTGGGAAGGTTGTTAAAGGGTGGGGACCAGGGTTCGAGGAAAGCCCGGTGCACCAATAACCTACTGTGGATTTGGATGAATAGTTCCATTTGCCCAGTGAGGGGTTAGGATCGATGCCCTGCAGGGCCAGCTTCGGGCCTATGGGGGCAAGCTAGCTGTGGGCTAGTGGGGTCAACGGACGGTCCGTTGGGGCAGCTAGCAGTGGGCTAGTGGGTTTCGCGGGACGGGTTGTCACATCAGGAACTATTGCCCCTTTCTCCAACCTCGACCTGTCACAAACACTGGTACTGCAGATCATTTAAACGATGGGAGAGAAAGAATTGTGTTGCATGATGAGCTACATAGGTCACACAGGAATTTGCAAGCTCAGAATTCTGATGGTTCTCATCCGGTACCTATCCTTCCACCTCCAAGAGTTGATACGCCACCTCTGAACCCAGATGAGATTGCAGATGCAAGTCCTTATTTTCAAAAAGTTTCTGAATTTTGCTGTACCAATTCCTCAGAAGCCTGGGAGACGCAATCAAACATCAATAGGATCTAATATAACTCCAACAAGTGAGTATGAGGTATCTTCCAGAGAGGTAAGAAAGTTTGAGGTTGGAGAATGTTCCAGAAGACATGATGAAGGTGAAGCTGGTAAGAATTTTGAAATGGAAGAGGATTTAAAGCGCAAAATCTCAGAAGTTGTTAAGAATGAGGAAGAACGAAGGAAGCAAAAGCAGAAGGTTCATGAGCTTAGTGAGGGAGGGATTCTGAAACCTCCAAAGAAACGTTAAAGCTTTGACACTCTACTGATTGTGTCAACAATTTTTTGGTAATGCTGCTTAGGTTCAATGAATGCAGCTAAGGTAGTGAATAAGTGGATATGGTCTGAAATCTTTTTGGTAAGTGCATATCCAAGATGATCAATAGGGTGTGATCTCTTAGTTTAATCTTTAAAGCAGACTTAGAAGTTTGGAATGACATGTACTTTTGTAGTTTAGAAAAATGGATTAGTTGAATCTGTTTGATCTAATCCATGGATGAAAGGTTAGAAAGATAGTAGAGCTCTGTAAGTGGAAGTTTCCACTGTTGTAACACTTGCAACACTTTGTTATATATAAAATGGAAAAACTTATGAGGAAAAAAAAAAAGGACATCCCTTCTACTTTGTAGTCAAATAAAAAATCTTAACCAAAATATCAAATTCCTATCATCCCAATTTCAATACTTTGACTTTGACAGACGGAAAAATAGAAACGCGTGCAATTTCATATTTAGATAGACACAAATCTGTAAATTTAGAATTTAATTTGGAAAATTCCCCAAAAGCTAAAGGCATCTCCAATAGTCTTCTATTTTTGCCTCTATAATAGAATTTCTCTATTTTAGAGGTGAGTTTTACTCCAATGGTCCTCTATTCTCACCTCTAAAATAGAGATTGCTATTTTTTCCTCTATTTATAGAGGAACCCTATTTTTTTTTACAAAGGTTCCTCTATAAATAGAGGAATCTCTATTTTAGAGGTGAGAATAGAGGACCATTGGAGTAAAACTCACCTCTATTATAGAGTTATTCTATTATAGAGGAAAAAATAAGGAAAACCATTGGAGATGGTCTAATAATCATTTTTATAGCAACCCTAAAATGTGAAGAATATATTCATTCAGGCGCCTTTTTCTGATTTTGTTTCATTTTAAAAATTTTGGTTTTAGCGCCGTTTATATCGTTTCGATTTCGCCTCTCTGTCTCCCTTTCTTTTAAATTTTATATTACACTCTCTCTCACTCTTTCCTCTCAAAAATCAAACCAGTGCTTTCTTCAACCTCTCTCTCTCTAACCGACTAGGGTTTCGCGTCTCTCCGGCCGGCTGATTTTCGCGTTTCTCCCGCTGATTTCGCTTCTTAACGTAAGTTTATCATGTCGATTTTTCTGAAATTTGTGTTGATTTTTCGAGCTACAGTGATTGTTAAAACCCTAGATTCAGAAACTTTTTAGCTGGGTTTTTTTTTTTTTTTTCCGCCGTAGTTTGAGCAATGCGGTGTAGTAAACGCTTTGATTACGGATTCTCGTGTGTGAATTATAGTTCAATTGCGTTATACTGATGTTTTTGTGGGTGAATTTGGTAATGAAATTAGGGTTTTTGAAAATGGTGGAGAATGGGGTTAAGGCTATGAAGAAGGGAAAGAAGAGAGCACTTCCAGAGATTAGCGAGCCAGAGGAAGTCTCGAGGACGAGGAGGCCGAGGCGTGCTGCAGCGTGTACGAATTTCAAGGAGAAATCTGTCCGACTCGATGCGAAATCTGCTACTGTTGAAGTAAAGAGACAGCAGACTGTGGACGAGGAGATTGTCGCGTTAATGTTAACGACTCTGGAGGGTGGTGACATTGAGCCTCGTCCAACCAGGAGGCTGAATGATTTCGTTTTGTTTGATTCAGATGGCGTCTCACAGCCTGTGGAGATGTTGGAGATTAATGACATATTCGTTTCTGGAGCTATCTTACCTTCAGATGTGTGTTCTGACAAGGAGAAAGAGAAGGGTGTGAGGTGTCCATCTTTTGGAAGGGTTGAGCATTGGAGTATTTCTGGTTATGAAGATGGTTCCCCTGTGATTTGGATCTCAACGGAGTTGGCGGATTACGATTGTCGTAAACCTGCTGCTGGATACAAGAAGGTTTATGATTATTTCTTTGAGAAAGCGCGTGCTTCTGTGGCTGTGTATAAGAAGTTGTCTAAGTCTTCGGGTGGGGATCCTGATACGAGTCTTGATGCTTTGCTTGCTGCGGTTGCTAGGTCAATGATTGGGAGCAAGTACTTTTCTGGTGGTGCGGCAATCCAAGACTTTGTTATATCTCAGGGAGATTTTATATATAACCAACTCGCTGGTTTGGATGAGACAGCCAATAAACATGAAACAAGCTATGCTGAGATTCCTGTTCTTGTAGCTCTCAGAGATAAGAGTAGTATAGTCGACAAGGCTTTGCAGATGCAAGGAAAACCATCTAATGGGGTTGTGAGGATTGATGGAGTTTCGGAGACCAATGGCTTGACATCGAAGCAACTGGTTGATGGTGCTGATGAGGACAGAAGATATGCTAAACTGTTACAAGATGAAGAGTATAGGAAATCTATGCAGCGGCGGCCCAGAAAAAACACCAGCTCAGCTTCTGCTTCAAATATGTTCTACATTAAGATCAATGAAGATGAGATTGCCAGTGATTATCCTCTCCCGTCCTACTATAAGAGCACCAAAGAAGAAACAGATGAGCTTCTGCTTTATGATGCTTGGTATGAGCTTGACGCTGATGACCTGCCTCGCAGGATGCTTCACAACTGGGCTCTTTACGACTCTGATTTACGGATGATATCTCTTGAGCTTCTTCCCATGGAACAATGTGATGATATTGATGTCACCATTTTTGGTTCAGGCGTGGTGACTGAAGATATGGGACTGTGGTTTTCTCCAGAACATCCTGACAGTGATTCCCAGTCACACGATCCTGATGGGATGAGCATATTTCTCAGTCAAATAAAGGGATGGATTATTGAGTTTGGGGCGGACGGATATATCTCCATTTCTATACGAACAGATATGGCCTGGTAATCTTACTATACTAGTATTTTGTGCTCCATGTTTCTGCGTTGTTTTTTCTCTTTTCTTCTGTTGCTGATCTATAACTTATATGCAGGTATCGTCTTGGAAAGCCGTCAAAGCAGTATGCCCTTTGGTATAAACCTGTTCTGAAAACAGCAACGGTTGGGATACACATTATTACATTGCTCGGCCATGAAAGTAGGTTTGCAAAGCTTTCATTAGCAGATGTCATAAAGAGACTGTCTGGGTTTCCGATGAATGATAAAGCTTACATTTCTTCTGATGTCGTGGCTGTTGAGAGATATTTGATTGTCCATGGACAAATTATCATACAGCTTTTTGCAAAATATCCCAACAATGATTTAAAAAGATGTGCATTTGTTGTTGGTCTTGCAAATAAATTGGAGGATAGGCACCACTCAAAATGGATCATCAAGACGAAGAAAATTTTGCAGAAGAAAGAGAATCTGAATCCAAGGGCAGGCATGGCACCTGTGGTATCCAAGAGGAAATCTATGCAAGCAACAACGACACGCCTGGTCAACAGAATTTGGGGAGAGTTTTACTCTAATTACTCTCCAGAGGAGGCGATTGGTGCAGCAAATGAGGAGGAAGAGGTGGAAGACGAGGACGAAAATGGGGAGGAAGAGATTGAAGAGGAAGGTGAAAATGAAGATGTCACGGAGGAGACTGTAGCAGAACCTGCTGAAGTTCAAAAGCCTCATGCTCCTAAGAAAATTCGAGCCAGTTCTGGAAAAAGGGAAATACGATGGGATGGCGAGAGTCTAGGAAAAACATCTGCTGGTGAGCCTCTTTATCGACAAGCCCTTATTGGAGGGGAATCAGTGGCTGTAGGTGGTGCTGTCACCTTGGAAGTTGATGATTCAGATGAACTCCCGGCCATCTATTTTGTGGAGTACATGTTCGAAAGTACAGATCACTGCAAAATGTTACATGGTAGGTTCTTACAAAGAGGATCTAAGACGGTTCTGGGGAATGCATCCAACGAGAGGGAACTATTTCTGACCAATGAATGCACGAATGTACAGCTTAAGGACATAAAAGGAATAGTCGGCTTTGAGATTCGATCAAGGCCATGGGGGCATCAGTATAGGAAAGAGAACATCGCTGCAGATAAGCTCGACCGGGAAAGAGCATTAGAAAGAAAAGCAAAAGATTTGCCAACAGAATACTACTGCAAAAGCTTGTACTCACCTGAGAGAGGGGGATTCTTTAGTCTTCCACTAAGTGATATTGGTCGCAGTTCTGGGTTCTGCAATTCATGTAAGATAAGGGAGGATGAAGAGGAGAGGTCTGCAAATAAACTAAATGTTTCAAAGACAGGCTTTTTCTCCAATGGGATTGAGTATTCTACTGAGGATTTCGTCTATGTCAACCCTGACTCAATAGATGGATTGAAGGAGGATAGCAGAACTGTTTATAAGTCTGGGCGGAACATTGGGTTAAGAGCATATGTTGTTTGCCAATTGTTGGAAATCGTCCCAAAGGAATCTAGAAAGGCTGATTTGGATTCCTTTGATGTGAAAGTTAGAAGGTTTTATAGGCCTGAGGATGTTTCTGCAGAGAAGGCCTATGCTTCAGACATCCAAGAAGTAAGAACTATTTCTTATATCTGGTAATGTTTTAATTGGGGAAGGTTTCTTCTCAACTTTATCTTACAATCTTTTTCTCTTTCTTTTTGCAATTTCTTAAGTTGTACTACAGCCAGGAAACATACGTTCTCCATCCAGGAAATATAGAGGGAAAATGTGAAGTAAGAAAGAAAAATGACATGCCCTTACGCCGTGAATATCCAATATCAGATCATATTTTCTTCTGCGAACTTTTCTTTGATTCCTCCAAAGGTTCTCTCAAGCAGGTATATATCTATTCACTTTAGTTTCTGCCAATAGATTGTGTCTGTAATTAATTTGTTATGATTATTGTTCCGATACAATGTTGAACTGTTTCTCTTAATTGTTTTGTAACAGTTGCCCGCCAATATGAAGCTGAAGTTCTCTACTATTAGGGACGACACACTTCTAAAAAAAAAAAAGGGAAAGGGAGTAGAGACTGAAACTGAGTCTGGGGTTGTCAAGCCTGATGAGCCACCTAAAGAGATGCGTCTGGCTACACTAGATATATTTGCTGGTTGTGGTGGCCTGTCTCAAGGACTGGAAAAGGCTGGTATGTATTATCTCTAGTCAACTCTTAATCTTCCAAAATGCTTGAATAAGTTGTATTAATTAATATTCATGCTATATGTACAAGGTGTATCTGATACAAAGTGGGCAATTGAGTATGAAGAGCCAGCTGGGCAGGCTTTTAGACAAAACCATCCTGAGTCAACAGTTTTTGTTGACAACTGCAATGTGATTCTTAGGTAAATAACCAACTAGTTAAATGCTTACTCTGTTTGCGTGGCTATTTCTTGTATTTTGATCAGTTTGTTGAGATTACTCGCAGGGCTATAATGGAGAAAGGTGGAGATCAAGAGGATTGTGTCTCTACTAAGGAGGCAAATGAACTCGCAGCTAAACTTGATGAGGATCAGAAGAGTAATCTGCCAACGCCTGGTCAAGTGGACTTCATCAACGGAGGACCTCCGTGTCAGGTAGATATTTCAATACTTGGGTAAAATTTTTGTTGAATAAGTGAAAAGCTCTTAACTTGTGCAATTTGGCAGGGCTTTTCTGGGATGAACAGATTCAACCAAAGCTCCTGGAGTAAAGTTCAATGTGAAATGATATTAGCATTCTTGTCATTTGCTGATTATCTCCGGCCAAGGTATTTTCTTCTGGAAAACGTGAGGACCTTTGTTTCATTCAATAAAGGGCAGACATTTCAGCTTACTTTGGCTTCCCTTCTCGAAATGGGTTACCAGGTAAAATCTTAACGCTATAAAATTGATTGTTCTTTAATAGGCGTTAGTATGCTTTGTGGGCAATGGTTTGCAAAATACAGTGAAACTAAATTTAACCTCCTTAACATATGGAGTATCCCAATCTAGTGATACTAAATTTAACCTCCTTACATACAGTGATACTAAATTTAACCTCCTTAACATATGTTTTCCAGGTGAGATTTGGTATCCTGGAGGCTGGTGCATATGGAGTATCCCAATCTCGTAAAAGAGCTTTCATCTGGGCAGCTGCGCCCGAAGAAGTTCTCCCAGAATGGCCTGAACCAATGCATGTCTTTGGTGTTCCGGAGTTGAAAATCCCTCTATCCAAAGGCTTATATTATGCTGCTGTTCGTAGTACTGCACTTGGTGCACCTTTCCGCCCAATCACCGTGAGAGACACAATTGGTGATCTTCCACCAGTAGAAAACGGAGAATCCAGGACAAACAAAGAGGTACGACAACACATCAGGAGAAAGTATCTATACATACATATCTGTTAAACACAACAACGTGAACCCATTTGAATTTTTTTTTGTTGGGGAAATTCTTGTGTCGTGCAGTATAAAGCTGAAGCAGTCTCGTGGTTCCAAAAGGAGATACGAGGGAGCATGATTGCTCTCACTGATCATATATGCAAGGAGATGAATGAAATAAACCTCATTCGATGTAAGTATATCCCAAAGAGGCCAGGTGCTGATTGGCGTGACCTGCCAAATGAAAAGGTCAGTCCTATACATCCTACTACGGCAATTGCTTTGTCAGTTGGACCACTGGAAACTAAAAGAGTTGCCTTTCAAAACTAAAGATCAACCTAATTGCTTTGTTTTACAATTACAGGTAAAGCTATCAACTGGGCAGGTGGTAGAAATAATTCCCTGGTGTCTGCCAAACACAGCTAAGCGCCACAACCAGTGGAAGGGACTCTTTGGGAGACTAGACTGGCAAGGCAATTTTCCGACTTCCATTACCGATCCTCAGCCCATGGGCAAGGTGGGAATGTGCTTCCATCCTGAACAGGACAGAATCCTCACAGTCCGTGAATGCGCCCGATCTCAGGTAAGAAAAATTCTATGTTCCTAGTAGGTCCTCTAACATCAGATAACATTCATTCTTAGAGAATTCAAACCGCTTGCCATATGAATGATTTTTCGAGCTATTTTTTTTTTTGGGAAATAGAGTTAGTATTATTAGCTTTATCAATATGGTGACACGGTTGTATATGAAAACTGCAGGGGTTTCCGGATAGCTATGAGTTCTCAGGGAACATAATACACAAGCATAGGCAGATTGGGAATGCAGTCCCTCCACCATTGGCGTTTGCTCTTGGTCGTAAGCTCAAAGAAGCCCTACATCTCAAGAAGTCTCTTCAGCAACAACCCTAAATGAGATTTTAGATTTGGCATGTCCTTTTTAATGATAGTAGTCATTATGATCCTTCTCTTGAATGAAACTCATATAGTTATTGGTGCTGGTACGATACTTTTGATTAAGAAAAGCCTAATAAGAAGAGTTTTTGTATATTCTATATTCGGACTGGAAATCTTATTATATTGTGTCTCAATTATGTTTGTCAATCAAGCAATGAGGTATACTAGGATTTACCTCGTGGTAGTCCATTTTTTTTTATTTTTTTTGTTTGTTTTATAAATCAATAATCTCAAATATTTATATTGTATTTGACTGTTAATTATAGGATTTAATATATCTAATATTCTAATATTGATAATGTTAGCAAAATAATGAAATAATCAATTATCTGTGTAACACCAAATTAATGATAATTAAATTTATATTCATATTGATCCAAATCATTCGCACAATATAATTTCATTGCGTGTTATTTTAACTTTTAATTGTAAATATTCATTATGTATTAAAATAACTGAAATGTAAAATAATATATATCTGAAAATACTTGTTTGGTTACAAAAATCCTAAAAAAAAATTAAAATATATATCCGTATATAAAAATTTAAATCACATCATATGCTGAAAAAAAAATCTAAAATTTATCAACTTTATGTATTAAATAGCAATTCAAATAATTAAATATAACATTAAAAAAAAGTGAAAGGAGAATTCTATTTTAATATAACATATTGCTTTAAATTATGTAGATAGATTTTAGGAAATTAATATTATCAAATAAGGAAATGATTGTGTTTGGTTCTAAGGATTGTAAGGAATTTAGTTAAGACTTGTTTTGATACAAAGATAAGAGAGGATGACACAAAAAATTACTTAAAAAATGTTAAGATAAATTTGCTTTGTCAATTGGGTAAAAAAGACTTGATAAACCGGATCTAATGGGATAGCATTTTACCAAGTCTGGTAAGTACTCGGTTAAATCGGGGTATCACACACTTCGTTCTAGTTCTCGGGCTAGTCCTGGAGCAGAGGTGATTGGTCCAAGTTTCGTGTCTCTTCAGGCCTTTGTGTGGAAGATTCGGTGTCCACCGAAACTTCGACATTTTATGTGGCAGGTGTTATCGGGATGTGTGGCGGTGACAACTAATCTACGGAAACGTGGGTTGAGTTGTGATTCCACATGTGGAGTTTGCGGTTCTGAGGAGGAAACGATCAATCATACCCTCTTTCAATGTCCACCAGCTCGCCAGGTTTGGGCTTTGTCGAATTTTCCGACGGCCCCTGATTTTTTCCCATCGGATTCGATTTTCACAAGCATGGATTATCTATTTTGGAGATTCCCGAACGTTCTTAACCAGGAAATTTTCCCCTGGATTTTATGGTATATTTGGAAGGCCAGAAATGATAAACTTTTTAGTAATTTGGATTCTAATCCCCTAGCTATCTTGCGGCTAGCGGAGGACGAGGCCAAAACATGGGAACAGGCGCAGACAGATGATATGGTCTTAGAACCGAATCACATGAATGCGACTATTCCTAGTGTGCAGGGGAATTTTGTGGTCCCTAGAACCTTCTCAGGTTATACTTGTTTTATTGATGGTTCATGGAAAGCAACAGATTGTTATGCGGGAAAAGGATGGTTTTGCACATCGCCTTCGGGCGACTCACCCACTATGGGTGCAGCCAACTTTCGTCGTAGTCTCTCCCCTCTTCATACTAAGGTTGAAGCTCTTATTTGGGCTATGCGATGTATGATCGGGGCGGATAACCAATCTGTAGTCTTTCTAACCGACTGCTCTGACTTAGTGAAGATGGTATCTTCGCCTTCCGAGTGGCCAGCCTTTACACCTTATTTGGAGGACATCCAGGCGGATAGGGAGGAGTTCGTTTCCTTCAAGCTTCTTTATGTTCCTCGCTCGCAGAATGGTAAGGCGGACAATTTGGCGCGACGTGTTCGTACTTATCCGCATCTAGTTACCTTTGTAAATAATATCCCTTCATATTGGCTTGTTTGAGCCAATCTTGTAAGTTGTTGTAAAAAAAAAAAAAAAAAAGAACATTTAAAGAAAAGAGAACTTTTCAATCATATTGCGTCGAAAAAAAGTTGCGTACACTCTTAGTCTTAGGCAATGGACTCATCATAACCTATACAACAATTGGGCCCATTAGGCCCGCAAACCAAATCCAAGCTTTTTCTTGCAAATAAACTATAACCACACCTCCCAAAAAACAAATCTTAATAATTCTCTTTTTTCTTATCCAATAAAAAATTTGATAAAAGGATAATTCTGCAAATTGATGTATAATCACGTGACCAAGTAAATAGGACCGGACATAGAAGAGGAAGAGGTAGTGATCCTCTGTTGCCGCTCCATATTAAGCTCCCGTAGACTCAGATACTGATGAACCGCCGACGTCGTAGTCATCGTTCGGTACGGTGTGCTTGAACCGCTCCAGCTCTCCGTCACGTAAACCGGACCAGATAACGAACCGGCTCTAAAGTTCCTAGCTCTAGCAATGTGAACGTCGTCGTCGCTAGTACGATCGTCAAACTCATTATTGTTGTCTCCACCGGAGCATCGTGAGATTGGCCATTTCCGACACTTGAAGAAGAACAAAGCGTTCTTGCACCATAACCAACGCTTCTTGTTCTTGTTCTTGTTGTGAAGAGTGGTCCGGATCAAATCGTCTTTCGATATAGGTTTCTGAAGCTTGAACTGAAACGTGTCAATGGAGGACTTGTGCTTCTTTGCTTCTTCCAAAACCTTACAATATATACAAAAAAAAAAAACAGAGTTATATAGCTAGCTAGCTCTATATCGAAACCCTAGGAAGAAAAAGTGGAAGAAGAAGAAGAAGAAGAGAGAACCTGAAAGTAATGGATCTGGGGATCGAAGCCATAATCACTGAAATGTTGAGACTGGATCATAGGGAAAATTGGAGATTTGTTGTTTTTGTTAGACATTGGTGAAATGAGTTCTGGTTTTTTTGTAGTGTCCCAAAGAGAAGAAAAGGTGTTTTAGTGTGGTTTTTGGTTGATTCAATGCTTCTTCACTCTCTTGTCTCTTTCTACCTTCTTTTTCGGTTAGTAGTACATACTATCCCAAATACTACTTCCAAACTACATTACATATTTTAGAAAATAAAGACTCGTAATAAATAAATAAATAAATAAAACTAGAATTTGTATTCTGTAACCGATCACATGGGAATTGTTTCTTATTTATACAAACTAAATTAAAACACTGTCGTAATTTTGAAGATTTTTTTTTGAGTTAATTAAAAAAAAAGCATTTGTCTTAGATATGTATTCGGATTTAGGCACTTTCGAGTGGCCTTACGAAAACAGGCACTTTCATTTTGTCTAAAGTCCAATTTGTCCTTCTTTTGGTGACGTCATTCTCTTTGCCTCTTCCAGCCTAAGATCGAAGCTTTATTCTTAATTAAGGGTTTACTGTTGCGTAAAAACAGTCGATTTTCTTTTCTCATCTAGATTACAAACGCTAATTGGTGGGTCTTTGATGATTGAAATTTTTGAGTGTTTGCTGTTACCAAAAAACCTCTACTCGAGTTTCTTTACTCATCTATGGAATCAATAAACAAACTGTGAGATTGCTATGAGCCAAGAATTAGGATCGAAATCTCCAAACCCTAACTGATAACGAAATTGAAATCTACCTGGTGAGAGGAGGACCAGTAGAGGTGCGGTCAGCAATAAACTCTCGGGATCTCGATCTCTCACACTACAAGAAAACCTGCGTTTTGTGTCACCGGTAATCGTCACAAATGGGTCGCAAAACACTTGTCTACGACGTTTGAGCGACGACCTCTAGTAGTCACAAATTTCCCGTCGCAAAATGACAAGCATCGTAAAAGTGTCGTAATTGTGCAACGATTTTGTGACTACTAAATTTGATCTTTAATAAGCGACTCCTTTAAGACTGTAACTTTTAGTCGTAAATTACAGACCAAAACGTGACTGAATTTGGAAACGCGTATATACGACTACGTTAGGACGAGTTGTGCGTCGGGGAATCATGACGAAAAGGTGGTCGCAAACAAGTGACAAAGATCGTCTCAATTTAGCCGCAAGATAGTGGTAAATTTGACGACGTATTTGTGACGCTTTTGTGATTCATGTGTATTTGAGACGAATTAGAGACTCCTGGTTTGGAGAGAAATGAGCGTGTCATTAGTCGTGAAACGGTGAGAAAAGAGTGAAAATTTTGCGACTAATGTGTGAGAGACATTGGGTGGTCAGAAATTTGTAACGTATTGGCAACGATTTTGTTAGCTTGTGTAATTGTTTTGGTCTGAAATTAGTCACAGTTTTGAGACTTATTTGTAACCAGGTAGTCACTACTATTATTGTTTTACCAATTTAGAAAGCTGAATCAAACGCTATAAATCCTGACAATTCAAATTTGAAACCTAAAACACCATATTGACCAAAAAACACAATCCATAACCAAAACATTAACAACATTCATGTTCCAAACAACATTCATGTCCTAGAAGAGATAATTCAAGTTCCAACAAAAGAGATAATTCCAAAAGAGAACATAAACATAAACAACAAGTTCAGAGGGAAGAAGATTAATTCTGAGAGGTAGAGGGAATGACTGAACCGTTTTCATTGACGGTTTGTTCATTGGCAGGTATGAAGGCTGGTGTAGTGCCTTCTCCGGTGGCTGGTGTAGTGCCTTCTTCGGTGGAAGGTGCAGTGCCTGCGGCACTTGCAGGTGTAGTCACTGGTGGTGGTTGGTGAGCATCCATATAGTCAGCTAATTCTGGATCTTTTTTCTTCATGAATGAGAAAAGGTGCTCCAAGGTTGAGAGTCGAGAAAGGGCTTGTTGGTGTTCTTCATTTTGTTTCACGAGCTTACAATGAGCATCTTCAAGTTTCTGATGCAACTCCAACATAGATGAGGAAGAAGAGCTTTCACAACTCTCTTTTCTTTTCCCTTTCGCCATGGTTTCAGCAAGTCGTCCAAGCCCAAAAGGATTTCCCTTGTCATCTGTTTGAGTACACTGAAAACATGAATAGAAAATGATTAAAAAGCCAAAAAAAATCTGAAAGTAGCATCAACCTCTAGGTGTAAAATAAAGACAACCAGTCACAGGTCATAGGCAGAGACAATGTTAAGAAGAGTTAGACATAAATTACCTTTAGAAAGATCTCATTCTGTTGATCAATATAGAGATTCCGATGAGTTGAGGTTCCAAGCTAGAATCAGAATCACAAATCGATATTAGAGAGAATCAAAAGCTAACTCTAACCAGTCAAAGAATCAAAAGATAACTCTATCCAAATGCAAACTTAAACACAAATATCATAAACTCAAACACAAAATTCAAAAGCTCAAACAGAAATTACTCAAACGAGAAGCCAAGATTCCTTACCATATGGTCTCAACGCCTTCAATATGGTCCTTACTCAAGACTGGTAGATGATTTCGCCCAGGAAGCTGCAACAAACCGTAAATCAAAGCTTCATAGTCTAGCGGCACCGGTGGTTCTCGAGCTTCCAGTGGACATTCCCATTCGCCATCACTAGAATCTTCATCACTCTCAGGCTGTTCCTCTTCCATATACTCATCCTCATCAAACAGTGGCTGACGAGGTGGAGGTGCTTAGTCGTGTTGCGGAAGATTTGCTTCATTCCATGGTGTTGTCTCGGGAGCAACAAACTTCCCTCCTCGTCCTTTGGTCGATTTACCAGCCATTAGAAGCAATCAAAGAGAATACAGAGAGATTGGGTTTAGAGTATGAGAGAAATCGATCGAAATAGAGAGATTTGGTTAGAGATTGAAGAGAGAGTTTCAGGTTGAGAGCAAGAGAGCAAAACCCTAGATCTAAAAAGTCATGTCGATATTTACTAAGTGTCGAATGGGTTTTGTTTTAACTTTATAAATCTTACGTAGTCACAAAAGGGTCACAAAAATATTAATTATAATCAAATATTAGGAGGGAGGTTTTGCCGCTAAAAGAAAACCCAAAATTTTAATCTGAAAATAATCCGTCGCAATTATGTCGCAATACAGTCGCAAAGAAGTTTGAAATGGTCGCTAATAAGTCGCAAAGTGTAGCAAAGAGAGACAAATTTGTGACTAACATCTAAGAGTTGTAACGAATTTGTTAACTTATGATCGAAATAACACCTATCTATTGTGATGTAAGGATGATATTACAATAATTAAAAGTCTAGCAAGTTAAATTAGTAAAAACACATGCAATGCTTGTAAGTTATGAAATTGCAAACTCATTACTTAACATTACATATCATGTTACATGTTATGGTTTGATTAATTATAAAAAAGATACAAAACCATAAGTTGACTATAGCATTGCTTATTTTTCCATGTCTAATGTTGTTGGAGTCATTATAAGACTTATCATATAGACAATTGTCAAACTATGAATTGATAAATGTCCAAGTAAAATACGAGCGTCGCAAAGGCGTTACAAATCTCCCGAACTCAAGTGTTAGTCGCAAAGTGGTCCAGAACTCAGGCGGTGGTCGCAAAGTCGTCGTCTTTTTGTAGCTGATTTACGACCACTTTGTAACTGCTTCAAGAAACAGACGCAAAAATGCTACCTTATTATGACCAATCTAAAGAGTCACAAAACTTTCTAATGAATTTTAAAGCTTTTGATCGATCTACAGTCAATCTAATCTGTTAGAATCAATGAAATTACAACAATAGAGCAATATTAATCCTTTACATGACAATAATCATGAAATGCATTTAAGTTATGATCGTTACAAAGCATTACTAAACATTACCTAATATATTAAGCAATGTTTAAGATTTTTAAGAAATTCTTACAAATGTTTAGAATTCTATAATATTTGTAAGTCACTGCTTTTTTTTCCAAGTCTAATGTTGTTGGAGTCATTATAAGACTTATAATATAGACAATTGTCAAAATATGAATAGATAAATGTCCAAGTAAAATACGAGCGTCGCAATGGCGTTACAAAGGCGTCCCGAACTCAGGTGCTAGTCGCAAAGTGGTCCCAAACTCAGGTGGTGGTCGCAAAGTCGTCGTCTTTTTGTAGCTGATTTACGACCACTTTGTAACTGCTACAAGAAACAGACGCAAAAACGCTACCTTATTGTGACCAATCTAAAGAGTCACAAAACTTTCTAATGAATTTTAAAGCTTTTGATCGATCTACAGTCCATCTAATCTGTTAAAATCAATGAAATTACAACAATAGAGTAAGATTAATCCTTTACATGACAATAATCATGAAATGCATTTAAGTTATGATCATTACAAAGCATTACTAAACATTACCTAATATATTAAGCAATGTTTAAGATTTTTAAGAAATTCTTACAAATGTTTAAAATTCTATAATATTTGTATGCCACTGCTTATATTTTCCAAGTCTAATGTTGTTGGAGTCATTATAAGACTTATAATATAGACAATTGTCAAAATATGAATAGATAAATGTCCAAGTAAAATACGAGTGTCGCAAAGGCGTTACAAAGGCGTCCCGAACTCAGGTGTTAGTCGCAAAATGGTCCCGAACTCAGGCTGTGGTCGCAAAGTCATCGTCGTTTTGTAGCTAATTTACGACCGCTTTGTAACTGCGTCAAGAAATAGGTGTTAGTCGCAAATAAGTCGCAAATAGGTGACCATAGATTTGTTCCATTTTGATGAAAACACATAAGAAAATGCCCAACAAAACAGAAAAACACCAAAATTTCAGATTGAAACTCGCAGCAAGCACAGGCGGCGCTGAGGGTTTGTAGAGAAGAAGATGAAATGTGTGTAAATTACATTTTTGCCCATCTGTCAGTTTTTTGCGTCTCAAAGTACTCGCAAACTATGACAGGTGAATATTTGTGACGATTTTGCGAGTACATTTTGGGGGTCTCAAACATTAGGTGAGTTAGATACTAATGTTTCCAAAGTTTTCTAAATTTATTTTGCGATTGATTTGTGACGGAACAACAAAACTTTAAGAAAGTTACAAATAAGTCTTATTTTGTGACGATTTAGCGACGGCTTTTTGCAACCCCGTTCTTTCCATCCCAAATTAGTCGCAAACTACGACCTTTTTTGGACCAGTCTTAAAAGCGTAGCAAAAGAGTCCGCAATTTGCGACTACTCGCCGACTTCCCAGCATCATCGTTAATTTACGACTGATTTGTCTTGGTATTGGTGTTGGTCGTTAATTGGTCACAAATACGTTACAAAGTAGTCGCTAATATTTGCGACTACAATTTTGGTCACAACCAATGGTCACATATCGCAGGTTTTCTTGTAGTGTCATCCAATCCTCCTCTACCGTTTCCGGCATTCCAATTCCTCGAACCTCCGGCAATCTCCTCCGGTAACGAGAGGGGCTACTGCAACGGGATGACAGAAGCAGAGCGAGGAATGGCGGTGAAAGCGGTAGGAGAGCAGGTTAATCGGAGTCGAAGGTGGAAGAAGAAGTAGCAGCACGGTTTGTAGCTTGGCAAATCATAGACGGCGGTGAACTCAATGCCGTACTCAGATTTCAATCCAGGTTAAATTCAGATTTTATGATCTAACTTGTAATCGTATTGTCTGAATGGTAAATGATTTGTCAAATTTGAAGTTAAATAAACGCCTTTCACACATTTTACATGCATTTTACCAAACGATACATCAAGTATTGATGGGCTCTCTGCATCTAGTTGCAGGTAAAACTTAAAATTTTGATGAATTGTTTGTTCTTTCTATTTAGTTTATTTATATTTGTTCATTTTTACATTGTATTATCGCCACAGGTACATTGTATACTCGCCGTAGATGCTACTGCGACTTCGATGAATACAAGCTCTGCTAAGAAATGTCAGACCAATGATCAATACATGTACGTGTTTAGTTACCCACTTCTTGTTTGCATTGAATCACCAAACTCAAACTTCATAATTAGTTGGTACTTGTTTATGCAATTTTTTGAACCTTTATATGTGTTTGACTCTCTTAACTTGTCTTTCTCACCCATTTGAGTTAAAAAAATCGCTAAGGAATTGAACTCTTTGTCAGGAGGTAATGAGATAATATTTGGCATTGCGCATTTTATCACTGCGTGTTTAATCTGTTTTCCTTTGGGTTCATTCATCATCATCTTGTATTTAGGGTATAGTTTTAATCACCACAACAAAATTAAATTGGTTTTTCTTGGGTTTAGTCATCTGCCTTGTTTTAGGGTATAGTTATGAACACTATTGCGTCGTTAAATCTGTTTCCCTTGGGTTCTTACATCCTCATTGGCTTTAGGGTATAGTTATGAACACCATTGCCTCGTTAAATTTGTTTCCCTTGGGTTCTTACATCCCTCTTGGATTAGGGTATAGTTATGAACACCATTGCGTCGTTAAATTTGTTTCCCTTGGATTCTTCCATCGCTATTGGCTTTAGGGTATAGTTATGAACACCACCACATTGTTAAATTGATTTCCCTTGGGTTCACTCATCGTCTTGTCCATATGCACAAAAATATGATATATCTCCAACATTTGGTGCATGTAATAGTTGTTAACTTTGTTATAACAAGCATTATAAAAATGTTCTGGTTTTCAAAATTCTACACTACTCTTAATATACTATACTGATCTGAATTTGTGAGGTGAAACAAATATTGAACTCTCTTTGTCGTCTTCTAAAGGTACGACGATATATTAATTTCTCTCCTCTGCTTCTTTATCTTATAATCTTCCTTGTTTCAGCTAATTTAAAAGAAGTTCAGCCAGTCAAATGGTGAGATGGATGTGGACATGTAAAAAATAATGGAGAGTTTCTCATTTATCTAGTATACATATTATTGTGATTCTGTCGCTAATTGGATGTTGATGTAATCTTGTAATTTGTTGGTTTTAATATAAATGTAGCCTTATATGTGACTTATCGTGGATCAACAAATATTCATGTCAGCTAATTTCCTAGACCCAATTCTAAATTCTTAACGTATATCCATTATAAATGTCTTATGTTGCTAATTTTCTCAAACGTTACATACTTAATAACATGACATCAGCAACCCACTTGCTAATTGAGTCTTCAGATTCTCGCTCGTTTCTGAAGGGCAATATTGTCCAAAAATTTTGACTTTTACTCTACAGTTGAAGTGTACTGTATAAAGTGCCTAAATCCGAAAGTCTTGCACAAATAATGCCTAGTTTGGCAATAATCTCTTTTTTTTTTTGCTTTTATATGACCCACTAGAGAGTCTAGAAACAGAAAGTAATGTATTAGTTGTATATTTGTAATTTGAATATCTCAGAGATAACATTTAATGGTACCAAGGAATTTGCATGGGTCCTTCTCATCATTTATTTATTCTCACAGACACATTTACTACGTTTACGTATTAACCATAAAGAATCTGAGATTACTTTCACGAAAAGCATATGACTTTTTTTACACAAGACTTTACTCCAAACGAGTGGTTCTTTAAGACGAGGGCTAGACGAAATTTCAGGATGTCAGACTAACTTTTAACTAAATGGTTATATTACCCTTTATTTAAATTATAAAAGTTTTTTTTTATATATATATTCTTCTTAGGTAATTATAATATACTGTATATAGTTGGTGGTAGACTGGTAGTGGAAGTAGTGAATCTGTGGAAATCGAGACTTGAGATTGGAGCATATTGGGAAAATTGGATAAGGGGTTCCAAGAGGAAAGGTGTTTTTACTTGATTCAATGCTCTCTAGTCTCTAGTCTCTTCTCTTCAGTCTTCTTTACTATCTTGTCTCTTTCCTTCCACCACCTTTTTCGGTTAGTCCATTCCCAAATACTTTCAAACTCTATAAATAAACTAGAGTTTTGTGTTTTGTATTCGATCACATGTAAATGCTTTTCTTATCATATGGTCCCTCAGAAGTTACATTGTCGTAATTTTGACGACTTTAAGTTATTAGATACATAAAATCAATGATGAAACTATAAAAAAAATTATCATATATTATATAAATTTTGATGTTTCTTACAAGAATTTGATATATATGGAATGGAAGGAAATCTTAACTAGCGGCGGATGTACAACATGTGTGTTATACATACTCAATTAGATTTCGATACATATAAAAAGATTATTAATAGAAAAATACACAACAGTTCAACATGTGGAAATTATAATTTATAAGATTGTTTCCGCTATCAATTGATTATATATCCACCAAGCCATGCCCAAAAACCATTCCAAAACATCTAAAAACCTTTGTAGTCTCCGATCCATAGAACAATGAAACACTCTTAATCAATAAAAGTACATAAACAAGAAGTCAAAATGTTAACTGCTCTTTTGAACCTAAAGGAGTAGGAATCCAAGTAAGGAACATACTACTAGACAAGACGAGAGTAAAAAAACCATCATTGCAATGACAGGAACATAGGCATTATAGATCCATGGACAAGAAGAGCATATATTGCTTTAACAAGTACAGTTGAGAGTGACTCTCTCTCTTTATACGTCAGCTTGGTATGAACTATAATTTCTTAAAAAACTAAATGTATGTACTGGATTATTTTTCATCTTCCGTTACATTTATGAAGATTAATTTACCAAAACTATGAAAAGTTGAAGCTCTTTCTTAGTTGTTCTTAACCAAATAGAAAACAATGTACAGAAAATTATTCACCTTTAAAATTTTATTACTTACAACAGAAACTGGAAGATAAAAATCGCAAATTGGAATCTACTGCATACTCCCCATGTAAGGCACACGAGTTGGTGGAATCCACAAGTTACCACGTAAGAACCTAGCAGGAGTGAATCGGAGAGCTTGCTTAGGCGAGAGTTTCTTAATTCCAGGCCACTTAACACGTTGTGATTGATCTGAGCCAGGCCCATTGTTCTCATACTCAGCATAGTAAAGCGTATTAAGTGCAAAACTACCATTCCAAGGAAGCCATCCCGCTGGATCAACAACGTCATCTATGGTCGTTCTCATTATAATGGTTCTTGAGAACTGTTTCCATGGCCTTCCAAGATATGCTTTGTTTATAGATTTCACGGGAATGTACTCCGGTTCTCCGGTAATGTGGCAGTTGTCTAGCACGAGTCCGGTTGATTCACGTTCATCCGTCCGGCCTTGGGCTGTGATCATGCAAGACTGACCTTTCATTGGTTTTCTAACCACAATGTTACATTTTTGTAAAACGACTTTCCCATCTCCGAAGATGAAGTCAACAGTGCCAGAGATTGTGCAGTCACGGTAGAACTGACGATGAGAATGGAGGTACAGTGTGTCTTGGTAACCATCGATTTGGCAGTTATGGAAGACCGCATAGTCTGCGGAGACTCTTAAGGCCACAGCTTGGTGTCCTTCCGGACCGGCCGTGTTTTCAAACCCGATGTTCTTGGCCGTGAAGTTATCACCGTTGATGGCTGTATCAATCACCATACATATTAGAATGAGCTAACAGAGTTGGGGTTAAATAATACAGAGTTGCGGTTAGAAACAGAGTTGGGACTCACCAACAGTGGCAGTATGGTATGTCTTGACCTTGCCGATGTAATAGTTGAGACTACCAGTGATCTTAGTTTTGGTTGGTCCATCACCGATGAAAGTGACGTGAGTCATCTTCTTGGGGACGTCAACTTTCTCGTTATAGACACCTTGCTTGATGTAGATAACAAATGGCTTTTGGTTGGCTTTAGGGACAACACTCAAGGCCTCATTGATAGTCTTGTACTGACCGCTTCCGTCTTGTGCCACCACCACATCAGGTTTGACAACTCCTTGCTCTGCCATGAGCCGTCGAGTGTTTGGTCCAACCCAACTTGGGATACCGTCCTCCGTGGACAAGAGTTTTCTAGCGTGGTTTCCATGATCTCCAATTAATCCTGTCAGCGAAAATGGTACCATTTTTCGTTTATACTACTAGCGTAAGAGATAGACATGTATTTTTAAGTGTACAAGTAACAAAATAAAAAATGGTACCTGTGATGTGCTCTCCGAGAAAGCTAGAGATGCTAGTAATCATAGCAAGGGCATTACTAGTGAGTTCTTTGGATGTTTCAAAGATCTTGTGCATGTCTTGTGAAAGGTTAGAGTTAATTTCCTCAAAAGTATCCATGCATGTTTGTTGATAAGCGATGGAACCACTAAGCCAAACACGGAGATCTTCGACGAAGTCCTCAATATGAGTGATTGAGAACCCATGAAAGTTATGAAGACACTTTTCCAGATCGTCTGTAGCATCAGTCATAAGTTTCTCACACAACTCCAAAGCCCCTTTGGTCTCGTTGTCATTGGCTGCCTTGGCTTTCAGCTCCCCGGAAGCTTTCTTGACGCTATCTTTTATGGATTGGATGGTGATGTTGAAGCCAAGCTTAATGAGTTCAAGAGGCTGAGTGGAGTCAGGAGAAGCATGCATGAGACTGTCGACACAAGTCTCTTTGTAATCAGTTGGTGCGCAAACTGCTCGGATTGCCTTGGTGGTTGCTTGAATATGCACAGTGGTGATTTTGTCTGGATGGCTGGTATTTTGTGTTTTTATGATGGCGACAACGATAACCATGACAACGAGTAAGGCCGTGAGAATCCCAGCAATGATGCTTTTCTTCTTTATCAATTCACCTTCCAGCCCCATTTTTTTTTTGTTTGGTGGATTCAATTTCAAGAGAACGTAAAGAAAATAATTTAGTTGGAGGGGCTTCTAACTGTTGCTTAGAGCCCTGTTGTGACTCTGTATTGGTTAGAAGGAAGGAGAAGAGAAGAGTGGAGTTAATAATATAATGCAGATGCAAAGTGCTATTATTGGGGTAGAGCATGAGGTTATGAATTAAGGGGGTTCGTTTTCCCAACAAGTTAAGGTTTTTAGCTTTGGACCGTTATAACTAGGTTTGTGTCTTTACCTCTAAAAATAGTAACTACTATTAGCTCTTAGACACCAACCAGTGAATTATTGTTTTTGATATTAAGAAAACAAACAAAACAACATTAACACAAACAAGTCCAAAATCAAACCACTCAAGGAAACAAAACCCAACAACTTTTATTTTAGATAACACAAACAAAAGCTCCAAAGAGAGAGTGCAGAAAATGGAATCCAACCATGTCATGCTCAATTCTCATCTGTTGCCAGCGGGATTGAATTCGCCTGCAAACCGAATAGAATTATGTAAGTAAAGTAGGTGAAGACATCCAAAACAGAGGAGAAGTAGTAGCGTGAGTTACACTAACCAGATCACGAAACTTCAAAGAGTAAAACATCTCTAGGTAACGTCGTGTTTCTCTCCTTTCGAGCTTAGACACATGTTTCCAGAATGAATAAACTCCAGCCAGTGTAAGCAGCCTCTCTGAGTACTTCTTCCATGTGTACCTATACATGCACAATCCCTTATAATATCAGCTGGGTGAAGTGATATTAGAGTTCTTTTGTTGAGCCTGTTAAGGAAAAATGGGGCAACCTTTCATAGATTCGCTTGAGCCCTCCTTCAGAGATTTTTACCCAGTGATTCGGATTGGCGTTGCAGGTCTCAAAGAAGCTGACCAGGGTAGTTGCAACCTGGTCTGGATGATATGGGTCAATGTGGAACCCTGAAACTCCATTCTCGATAATCTCTGCTGGTCCACCATGACAAGTAGCAAACGTTGGGAGCCCACAAGTCATTGATTCCACAACTGTAAGCCCAAATGCTTCATAGAAAGCAGGCTGTGGTGTCAAAAGAGAAATATTAGACAGTGGTCTGTAAACCTAACAAAAAGTCCAAGTATATGCGAATTTATTTCATGTTACCTGAACAAAAACACCTTTTGTGTCTGCGATATAACGGTAAAGCTCACCATTTCGGGCACGGTTCATTTGAGCAGCAATCCACCTGACCTGACCATGTAAACCATACTGCTCGATCAGGCTGTGCATCTTTTGTATCTCAGCCATTTCTTCTCTGTCCCTGGACTGATTCACGTCGATGTAGCCACCAACTATAACAAGATTTGCGAGCTCTCTCAGCTTGCTGTTCTTGGCATAGCACTCAACTAGCCCAGTCAAGTTTTTTACTCTGTCAAGTCTTGCCATGGAGAAGATGATTGGCTTTGACTGGTCGCTCAGTAAACCACTGCATCAATACAAGAAGATTGAAACATGCAAGCCAATACCTATATAATGTGGAAAAAGATACGTCATTTTGTATTGCTGAAACAGAATTGTTGTGAAAGGACTTACACATGCTCCTCATTCTGTTCTGCGCTAAAGAGGAGTTCTTCAATTGACTCATGAAGGGCAGTGAGTCTTCTTTCCTTGTCAGCATATGGAAAGTATATGGTCATATCAGCTCCTGGAGAGACTATGTTAAACTTGGAATCAAAGACATCGATTCCATGAACAACTCGGTAAAGACCAGGAAGAGTGAAAGCTGTGTGGCTCTCGTATTGCCCAACATTATTCTTACTGTAACAAAAGCAAAACAGTTTCGGTTGGCATTAAACAAAAATTCCAGAGGCAAGAACATGCAGTTGAATATTGGATGAAATTTTTACCTTCCCGCAATCTCTTGGTATGTGCTGGTGATGATGAAATCGGCATTATTCATGGCAATCAGATCTGCAGTGAACTGACTTGAAAAATGATACTTATCTTCATGGTTTCTCCAGTAAATGTCAGACTCAGGGTACTTGGTTTTCTCTAAAGCATGAGCAATATTACACTGCCTCTCAGATGGTAAAGGAGAGATCAGAACAGAAGTTTACAAGTCTTTTATGAACAACATTGAATTTAAGATTACAGAGACATGTTAGCATAAGAATCATCAACCTGTATCACGCCTAGCTTACTAGCTAACAAAGAAGCAACGAGATTTCCGTCACTGTAGTTGCCAATGATGAGATTTGGTACACCCTGCAACTCTGCAGAAATTTCGTTTGATGCATCCTAGTCACATAGAAGTAAGTCTTAGCTAATATACAGCTGAAAAGGATGATTCTACAACATATGTACAAGTATATTCTTTAGTTCACCCTAACTCTAAGCTAACCCCATCTAAATAAAGTAGCAAAAAGAAAAAAATTAGAGTTTATATAGAAATCTGGCTACTAGTAAGTTCTAACCTCTGCAAAAGTCTCCAGGTATGGCCAGACATCAAACCTCGAGATCCATTTGCGAAGAATGCCTTTTTCAGTCCTAAATGGTATTCGCAGAATGTGTGCGTGTTCTGTACCACTAACTTTTTCTAACCTCTGGTTGCACGTTGTTCCTTTTGCTTCGGGTATCAACCTTGTTACCTTTAGAAGCCAGCAAAGAAACATGAACTTACACTGAAACTTAAAATCCAAAGTTTTAGAATGGAGAAGAACAAAGTAAATAGTCAGTAAGAAAATATACAATGAGAATCTTTGGAATAACATCCAGTCCTTGCTTCTGTATCCTAAGGAGCATTTCATTTTCTAAAGCACGTACTTGATCAAGAATGTACACAACCTGCAAATCTCAACGGTAAAGTATAAAGTTGAATCAACAGAGAACCACCAAGTTACCAGAAATGGAAGATTACGACCAAATCTACCTGTCCACCAGTATCAGGCAGACCCAAGACATTGGCTTGGCCAAAGTAACCATGCGGAGACAAAATCACAACATTGAACACCATAGGAATCCTTCCAAGAAACGTCTCCAAGACGGAAGGATCAGGTGCCTGGAGTATATCCAGAAGGAGATGCACCATTTCTGAAACCTTCTGTGCTGTGTCACCCCACCCCCTTTCAAATCCCAGCCCTTGTAGTCTTCACCAAAGTACATTGTCCAAGAAGGGAAAAGGGCAACATAATTTGTTAGGGAACAAATAAGGAAAAAGAATATGCAGCGAATGACGAAAGAATGAAAGATCTTACTCAAATTCGAATTCAGAGAATGGTGTCGCCAGAGGAAGTTTAGAAAGGAACTCCTCTGCCCTTGCCAAAGCTCCCTGAAGTATGGGGATATTCTGTATTCGATCATTCAACATCATAGGCTGCATTCCACCGAGAGAGTACGGATCAGTGTTATATACTACTTATACAATGTTTATGATATAAACTAAGTTCAAGTGTAGAAAAATACTAACACGGCCATCATGCTTGTGAGTGCGGAGAAACTCAAGCAAAGGCTCCAAGCTTTCTTTGTTTCGAAACATGATTGAGGAGAGGTGACGGTTGAGGAACTGAACCCCATTCCCAATGGATGATGAGCGAGTTGGGCGAGGAAATGTAGCATTGAAAGGTTCAAAATCAAGCTCAAGAAGATAATTTCCATTGGCACTGTCGTAAAAGGTTGACACTTTAAGCATCTAAGCATACACAGAAAAACTTTGCACAAAAGGATTTTACTTACTGGCCATTAACAAGCTCTTCCTTAAACCGAAGATATTCAGAAACAGTTAAATGATCTACGCTCAGCTCGTACACATTCACACGGACATATTCCCTAACACCAGGTCTGGGACGAATAGCCATCGCAACAAATGGAGGCAAAACTATGGCTTCCTGAATGCGAAAACTTATTGTGTATCACACATCAAGAAAACCTCAACCGAAAGGTATAACATAGTCATGAGATTCACCTCTGCAGACTGCAGAACTTTCATGAATGGACTCTTGTTAACATCTTCAGTTGTACCATCAACTTTGACAGTCTTAAGGAACTCATCAATCAGCTGGTGGGACTGCAGTATCCCCTTTCCTTGAGCTACATATCTAAAGATAACAACCAAAATGATTACTATTGAGACTCAATCACAACACACATGCAAAGGAAAACAAACAAACGCAGCTCTATTTTTAGAAGTATTTTGCTTTTCAGGTCTCAAAAGAGAGAGAGAGAGGGTAAAGAAGAGACCTGGAGAAAAGAGAGAGGAGCTCATTGCGTTGAGCAGAGATGGCGTCGTGAACCCATTCACGCATCGTCTCGAACCTACCAGTCGGCATGACTTTTTTTTCTTTTTCTCAGAGGCAAAAACACAAACACTTACAAGGCAAACCCAGAAAACACAAAAGGAGAGGACTTTGTTGAAGAAACCACTCCAGCTTATATATACAAGATCGAAGGAGGAATCCATTTTTTGGGTTACTGGTAACTTGGTGAGAAGTGGCGAAGAAAGATCGACACTTGGCGGCAGAGATAACAGAAAACCATGGGCGAGTTTCATCAGTTTCTTCAACACCACCCACATGTAACGCTTGATTCGACTTAGAGTGTAACGCCCGTAGTGAGTGGTGGGCCTCCGATACATGGTAGCCACGTTCGAATTCGAGATCGCTTTAAACGACGAGCTATGGTTTGTTAACGCATAGTATGAAGAAGAAGAAGACCCGCCAAAGATGGATCTTTGTTTTTTTTTTTTTTTTTAATGCTTTTTCACTTTCATGTTTTGTTATTTCTGATTTCATCCGTATTTATGTTTTTTTTTGTTTTTGTTTTGTTCCATACTCTTTTTTCGTATGTTCTGTTCCTTGAGTTTTGGTTGTTTAAATTGTAGGTGTTTTTTTTTTTTTTGGTCAAACAATTAAATTGCAGGTTTTGATTATTTAATTTGTAGAATTTGTGTTTGCTAAGTTGCAGGTTTGGTTTGTCTAAGCTACATAGATTGTAGGTTTTGGTGAATTAATTAATTTGCAGAATTTGGCTGTCGAAGTTGCAGGTTTTAGATGTCTAAATTGCAGGTTTTGGTTTTGATTTATATAAGTTGCAGATTTGGTTTGAAAAATTTGCAGGTTTTGGTTTTCTAAGTTGATTGCAGGTTTTAAGTGAATTATTTCAGGTTTAGTTGATCTCTCTTTGGTTTTTTTCTTTTGCAAAAGATTTGGCGTTTCTTTCTTTTACATGGTTTCTTATGCTAGGCTCCATGAAGATGATCAGAGAGTCACATTACCACCAGAGTTGCTGGAACAATGTTGTAAGTCTTATTGTCAGTCCTATACACTTGAATCCTACTTATGATGATAATGTTTCAGTGAGAGTTAATGTTGTTATGGTTGCAGAGGAGATATGGCTCCTGAATATGCAATGAGGGGTCACCTAACAGAAAAGGCAGATTTTTACAGCTTCGGTGTGGTGGTAATGTCGCTTTTTAGCTGAAAGAACATCACAAAATAGACTCCAGATGAGGAATGATAAAGGTTTCACTTTAATGCTCAAACAAGTCTCCGACATTAAGGCCAAGCAAGTCGGGAGTTGTAAAGATGCTTGAAGGGGAGCACATCATCAGACCTTGGAGTGTATGGTGCTGACTTGCGCTTCAATCCATCAGCTTTTCCTTCTGATGGCATCATGTCAGATTACGCCGTCCTCTGAATCTACTTATGATCTCATTCACTCAATGATCTGTACTCACTCAATTTTGGTGCAAAGAAAACACATATGTTAGCTAACCAACGGTGCATCACAAATGATTACAATAACTTATCTTACTTTTGACAAGGGGGATAGTTGTTTTACTAGTGTTTGATTTACATGATCAAATTTATTCAATTCAATTTCCACATTTGTTTGTTTCACATTTCACTTTTGGGTGAAGACACTAATTAAAATCTAAGATGAGTTATACTTCCATGAACCACGGCTTAAAACCTAAATTGTTACACTATCAAAGTTGTATACACATATATATTAACAATTTAATTAGACTGAAAACCTAGCACTAACTCATACTTAACTGACGTGAAATGTACAAAAAAAAAAATATATATATATATATATAGAAGTTATCTTTGGGAGGTTTTAAACTATTAAAATAAAAGCAAATGCAGAGCCAATCTTGTACTCTTATGACAATAAAAAAGAAAAAAAGAAAAAGAAAAAAAAGCAAATGCAGAGTTTTTTTTTTTTTTTTAACACTTCATTTTCATTCATTGATTCAGAATCTTAGACAAGAGTTGATACATTAGAATTACACCAACACTAAGCAAATCAAAATACACATCCACAAATTCATAACCTATCAATAAAAAGAACGATAGAAAAGAACCTTTTAAATTGCTTTTAATCATACAAAAAAAATAAAAAATAATAACAATTGCAAAATAGTACTAATATTTAAAAAAAAAAAAAAAAATACAATTACACTCATTTCTCTCAGCCCTAAAAAAAAGCTTCACGCCGTTGTTCTTCTTCTTCCTCTGCTCTCTCTGTCCCAAACTCACAAATCTCCGTCGATTCATCCCTCCCAGGTAAGCTTCTTCACCCAATTTATACTTTCGCATTTGCTTACATTAAACCTAAGTAGAGTTCCCCGATTCATAAACCCTACCTGTTCCCATTAATCAAGATTTAAACCAAACCAGAACCTCTAATTGTTGCTGCAACGTAGAAACACTTAATTTCGAATTCTCTGTATGTATCTTTGAATCTGAATCTGTATTTGAGTTTTTCATTTCTCTCTTCAGTGAAAAAAAAATCTTTGTATCCCTTTTGTCTTAAGAAATAGTGGGATTGATGTTCAATGCTAGGTGAACTTTTCTGAATCATTTTTTTTCCTTGGAACATGATTTTGCTTGAGATTTTTTTGTAGGAAATTCTTAATTAGTTTTTTAAGTGTGATCTTTGTAAGAACAGAAGTAGGATTAAGATAATGAGTAAAACCAATCTTGTCTTTGTAGGATACTAGTTCTTGGCTTATCAAAGTTATTCGTTTGCCTCATTTGAAGTAGTGGCATAAGTTTTGTCTGATAAAGGAGAATATGTAAACGTTAATTCTTGAATCCTTACAAGATGTGATTCTGTCATGGTTTCCTGACTCTGTTTCTGTTTCTTTAGTGCCTTAGTGTCATTAGTGGACTTTAGAAGGTTGATGATTGTTGTTAGTTTTACTAGTTTTTTTGGCAAAGGAGGAACTATTGCATTACATGTCTTTTTGATGAATACTTCTATCATGTGAGGTCTCTCGTTTTTTATTGTTTATATAAGCCGTTTATGTGAAAGAATGTCAAAACTGTTGTGACCTTAGATGATCAAAATAAATTCACGTTTTTTTTTTCTTTTCTTAATATGGTTTCTGCAGATTGTTGCTTCTCGTGTTTATGGTAAGTGTTCATCACTCTGAATCTATATTAATAAACTCTTGATTGTGGCTCTGTTGAATATAGAATAGGGATGTTAAGAATGGGTTTTAACCCGATGGGTACCCGGGACCCATGAAAAGTAAGAGACCCAAAGATATGTTAAAATTTTCTGGGTTTTAAATGGTTCGGGTACCCAATTTGGAAAGTCTTATTCGGGTTTATCTTATCGGGTTATGGGTACCCATGAGACTTAAAAAAAAAAAAATCATATGTGATAAACGATGTCGTTTCTCTTATTTTAGTCAATTGATAACTTAACCCTAAAACTAAAATCCCCAAATCGATTCTCAGCCACCGTAAGTCTCTCTCACTCTCTCAGCCACCGTAAGAAAGTTTTTTTCTGGGTTATACTTCTGTGTCTCCACTTATAGAATAAAAATATGATGAGTTAGTGTTTGAACACATAATTTGAACACATAATTATTGTTCTATTCTGTCTTGGCTGGTTGAATTAGCTAATCAAAGATAACAGGATCAGGTTGTGTAGATATCATATGAATTAGGAAGATCGAGGAAGAATGAACTTGTTTTGTGAATTATGCAAGTGTTCTGTCTCATGATTTCTGAATATTTGTTGTCAAATAATTAGTTCACTTCTGTTGTTTTCTTTGTTAAGTTATAACATGCAACCGCAGCAATGACAATGTAAGCTGAATCTAAGAAATTCAGATCTTTGTTTCTGCAGATTGATCTTCTTAATGAGAAGCTGATCCACTGAAGCCGCTTGAAGATCTGCTTGAACGTGAGGGTCTTTTGACACGAAGGTATTTCCTTTGCTACAACTGATCGATATAAAATATAATTTGTTGGTCAATGATTTTTGCCTTTTAGTAAATTTTGGCCATTTGTTTATATTAAACATTTGTTTTGAGTGGCGTGTGACTGATTTGTTGCCGTTGCATGTATTTTGGTTGACAATGTGATTGAGATTGAGATTATAACATAAACAAAGACACATTGTTTTATAATCTCCGGTTCTCTCATAGTTTGTTTTAATCTTCCTTAGTATGTTTGTTTGTTTTAATCTTCTATATTATAGAACCAGAAATAGAGTTTTTAACGAATCTGATCATAATCTTGACATTTTTGGCTCGGTGCTAGTCAATGGTAATGCTTCTTTCATCATCGCAATTTCTCTCATATTTAGGCAAAGATTTTGGTTATCTGTTTTATTATGTGCCGTTCATAATGATTTTTACATCTGTATTTCTGCCTCCTTGAATCTTAATCTGTATTTGTGTTTTTCATTTTCTCTCTTCAGATTCAGTGAAAAAAAAATGGCTTTTTGCAATAAGCTAAGCCGTCTCGTGAGGCAGAGTGAGAACGCTTCCATGATTGGGTCTATCAGGTCTTTCTCTGCTGAGGCCACTCACCATAGATACCACCAGGAGACTCACAACTTTCTTGAGCCAGAAAGCTATATTGGTAGCTGGGAAGCTCCAAAGGATCCGAAAGACGCAGAGAGGAAGCTTGCACAACTTAGGAGAGATTATGCAAAGAAAGTTACAGTGTATCGTAAAGAGTACATTCATGAGATTGAGATGCTTCGTGTTGAGAAGCAGGCTAAGGATGAGGCTAGGTTGTTGGCTGAACGAGCTGCTAATGAGGAGAGGAGACGGTTGAAGGCTGAGGCTGCTAAGGTTAGGGCTGAGGAACGTAAGATTGCTGATGAAGAGTTCAGGCAAACCCTGGTGAGTTCTCACTTCCTCTGTTCTCAATTCTTTTCTTCCTTGTATAGGAACTGTGATGGATGTTGAATCAACTAGTTAGTTTAGTGTGAGATGATTCTTGGAGAAATGAGGAAAAGGGTGGGTCTGGATAAGCTTTGTCTGGCATATGGGGAAACAAAGTGTTGTTTCCTCTTGAAATTTTGGGAACTTTGCCTAGTTGTGGTTTAAGGTGTAGTAATATATAAAAGGGTGTTTGTGATTTGAAGAGAAAAAAACTTTGGAGTATAGCTGGAGATGTATAATTAATTAAGAGCTTGGATAATCGTTGCTTAGAAGTTGAGATTTTTCTATGAATCCTGTAATCATCATGGTCTCTCTACAGTAGTTGTTGTTGTTGTGGTTCCAGCTTTGGAATCTTGCCTGTATCAAACATAAGATAGGTTTCGATGCTTGATCTTGATGCTTTCTCAGTGGGAATGTGGGAGGGCAGTGAAACTTATTAGTTAGAAGCTTCATTTGTTCGAGCTTGTAGGTAGATGAAACATTGTACACGCACACATTTGCCAAAATAGTGTCTACTGACTGATAAAATTGATTTCACGTACTTGTTTCTGCAAATTGACTGAGAAGTGTACACAATCCCTGGTTTCTGATTCTTGTTTGAGTTCCTCATTTCTCTTGGTCACACAGCCTTGGAGCAGTAATGGTCATAGTGTTTTCCTTAGACCTGTTGATTTATATAGACCTGTCTTTTGTGTATAATAAATTGTAGATGAAAGAAAGAGCGGAGAAGCTAGAGATCTGGAAGATGATGGGTATAAAAAGGGAAGAGAAGATCAAAGAGAGAAAGAAGCTACTACATGAGCAGAGTTCATTGTGGATCGAGCCAAAGGAACTGGAGAGGAAGATTACAGAAGCCTTGGTTGACACCATTGTTCTTTAAACCAAAAGCTTCTCTTCTTTTGAATCTTTGTTTTAAGGGAAGATCACTTTAGTCCCTTTTGTTGAAAGACAACTCTTTTCCTTCTTCTTCTTCAGATAGACAAAGAAAGGCAAAGGCTGTGTTTAGCCGTTTTGCATTACGCACATAATTCGGATAAAAACTTGAAATACGTCTTCTGAACCGATCTCTTGTTTGTGGTTTTGATGTCGTCATGTATGGTGGTTAATAAGAACATCTGTCCATTAATTTGAATCTTTCATTGATTTTTAATAACACAACGTGAGTAGTATTATAACTAATGAGCCTTGGCCCAATATCAAGTAATGGGCTTAGTAGACCTCTATCAGCATGAAATGTTTTCGTAATTATATAGAGACATAGAGGCAATAGTGTAATTTTATGGCTAGGAGAAAACACTCGAGTTCTCTTCGTCGTCTTTTGCCTCTGCGGCGATGAAGAGAAGAGAAAATCATAGCAACTGGGCGGAGCTTCCGCCGGAGTTGACGTCTTTAATTCTTCTCCGTCTAAGCACGATTGAGATACTCCACGTCGCTCAGAAGGTGTGCAGCTCGTGGCGACGCGTATGTAAAAAGACCCATCGATGTGGACCAAAATCGATGCGACGTGAATCCCAGAAAACTTCGAAGCTTGGAGGTTCGACCTCGAGAACATGTGCCTTAACGCCGTTGATCTTAGCCGTGGAGGCTTGCTGGAGATCAACATTAAGAACTTCGGGAGCGATTCTCTCCTTACCTACGTCGCCGATAGGTTCTTTCTTTCTTCAAATCCCTAAAACTCACAAAATTTTCTGATAATGTTAAGGCTTGAGATCTTTTAATTATAGTAAGCCTCTCAAATGCTGTGTTGTCTAGGGTTTGAGTTATATGAAATGCCCCCAAATTGTGTTTGAGTTTGTTCCTAAGTGTTGTTGATAAAAGGTAGTAGGAAAGAAGGTTGTTGTGTTGTTCTTATAAGCAGTTATAATAACTCTTTATCTGATATGCAGATCAAGTAATCTTAGACGCCTTGGAGTTGTTGACTGTGGTGAACAAGTAACCGGCTATGGGATTCTCGAAGCTGTTGTGAAGCTCCCATTGCTTGAAGAACTCGAGATTTCTTCAGACTCGTTTATCTGAGGATGGGATTTGAAAGCTGTATGCCAGTCTTGTCCAAATCTGAGGACGTTGATGATAATAAGGCTGTTAAAGCTTAAAGTCTCGGATTACTTGGTGGAATCTGGCGATGGTATTGCGCTAGTGCAATCGCTGATACAATGCCTAGTCTTCGCCACCTCCAGCTTCTAGGGAACGGATTATCAGACGCTGGTTTAAATGCCATTCTTGACAATTTTCAAAACCTAGAACATCTTGATATACGTTGTCGGTGTTTCAACGTTTACCTGCCTGGGGGTCTAGAGAAGCAGTGTTACGATAGGTTCAAAGAAGGCTATGATTACTCATATGATGACAGCGACAAAAATGATGACAGCGAGCAGGAGTACGTCGACGACATGCAACTATCATTCTGACTCGTAGTATTATGACTAAACAAGGATAAGCGCGGTGAAGAATGCAGTGACAAGTTGTACTGACTGGTTATCAACTTGTTCATGTCCTCTTTTCAGTAACTAGTTTCAGTGGATGTCTGTCTGTGTCCCTCTTTTACCTTAGTGTTAGCTTTTGAGTTCGAGCGTGTGAATTACTCGCCAGATATAGCATGTTTCTTTCAGCGCAAGTCACAAACTTCTTATAAGAACATCGCCTTCTTGTCGGGTTAATAAGGATTAGCCTAATTACTAATAGTGCTCAATCTTTGCAACGTTTACACATTCTCTCGTGTCGACACCAACGTTTTACACATTCTTCGTCAATTTCTACCTTAGCATAATCCATGGTGTCAACATCGACGCCTAGCACGTTTCTCGTCAATGCCGATGGTGAAACGATTGTTACAATGTCATCAACGTCTGCAAAAACATCATCAAATGTACTAGCTGCAAACTTGAGTTTGAACAAGATCCGGTTAGATTTATATTCTGTTAATAGTAACAGAATTAAGGATAATTGGTTTTATATATTCAAAGAATTAATCGATCCCTCGCCCATGTAAACTTTATTTGTTACAGTATTTTGCAGAAACATTGTTATGAAAACAAAATTGAAATATCTGACGTAATAAAACAATGTACAAAACAAAATTGAACTATATCATATCATATCAGTAACTTTGATGAAATGAAAATAGAAACAGAAGAAAACATAAAAGGGAAGAAAAAGAAGAAGACAAAAAGTGACAGGCTGGCAAAATTAGTCATTCAGCTTATTTCACTGTCAGCCACATGGCATTTTTTTTTTTTTTTTGAGACTTTCCCTTCTCTTCCCCACAGTTCCCTTTTTTTTTTTTTGGGTATTCTCAAAAATGCCCTTTTTTCCATATCCCTTTTTAAAATACCCCTTTATGTTGACGATTTTTAAAACTACCCCTTTTTATATACAAAATGACCAAATTACCCTTTATTGAGTGACAGCAAGAATGTACAGTCATCAAAATCGAAAATATTTTCCTACCAAAAAAATTTCCCGCCAAAATATTTTTTTTCCTGCCAAAATCGAAAATTTTTCCCGCCAAAAAAAAAATTTTCCCGCCAAAATCGAAAATTTTTCCCACCAAAAAATATTGAAATTTATACCTTTTAAAAACATTGTAAACGCTTTTAAAAAACTTTTAAAAGTGTTTACAAGGTTTTTAAAAGGTTTTTAAGCACATTGTAAACGCTTTTAAAAACCTTGTAAATGTTTTTAAAAGGTTTTTAAACACCTTGTAAATGCTTTTAGTTTTTAAAAGCATTTACAAGGTGTTTAAAAACCTTTTAAAACCCTTTTAAAAATCTTATAAAAACTTTTACAAGGTTTTTAAAAACATTGTAAAAGCGTTTACAAGGTGTTTAAAAACCTTTTAAAAATCTTTTTAAAAACCATTTGAAAACCTTTTTAAAACCTTTTAAAAACCTTTTAAAAACCTTTTAAAAACCTTTTAAAACCTTTTAAAAATCTTGTAAAAGCTTTTACAAGTTGTTTAAAAAACCTTTTAAAACTCTTTAAAAAATCTTGTAAAAGCCTTTACAAGGTGTTTATAAGGCTTTTATAAGGTAGAAACCTTATAAAACCTTTTAAAAACCTTGTAAATTTTTTTTTGCGGAAAAAATTTTGGCGGGAAAATTTTTTTGTCGAAATTTTTTATCTCAAAAAATTTTTGGCGGGAAAATTTTTTCGAAAAATTTTTGGCGGGAAAATATGTCGGAAATTTTTTGGCGGGACAATTTGTTTTTCTTTTTATTGAATAAAATAATTTTCATCTAAGGGTAAAATGGTCATTAAAAATTAAAAGAGAGCAAAAATAAAAATGGCCAGAAAAGAGGGTATTTTTGAAAAGGGGTATATCAAAAAGGGCATTTTTAACAAATTCTGTTTTTTTTTTCTTAATATTCCCACATTTACTATATAGTATATACATTCAAACTTTACTCATTTTCATTCTCTTGTTTTTCTTGGTTTTCTTTTAAACCTTATCTTGTTTTATATAATATTTTTATTCAAAATTTGATATTCTTGGCACAAAAAGTAATATATCTATATCAATTTTTTAATCTTTTGATGTTTTTTACTTAAAGATCAGATTACTAAAATGAGATATTAAGTTGATTACAGTAAAATATAAAAAATTAATAATTAAACAATAATTAGAAATAAGATATTTAAATATGATAATAATTGATTAGTCTTTTTTTAACATCTTCATTTTTTAATAATTTGAATACAATAATACAAATGTATCAATGACCTTACAGATTGAAACTCTACATACCATACAACCAATATTTAAGGACACAACACAAAAGTGAAAAACATATCGTTTTTGTTATAAATAAGCCTTAAATGTCAACAGATTAATCAATCTGTTATTTTCTTTCATCGTCTTTGTTGTCGGTCTATTTTGATCTTTTTGTTGGGCTGTCTCTTCTGTTATGTAGCACTAAAACTTGTTTTGAAAATCAAAGGCTTGTGATCCATCAGTTACATCGCTAACCATACAAACATTTCCATCTCCGGCGCTAGGCGATGGTACTATATTGGCTGTAAATATCACTCATGATAAATCCATAATATTGATTCCTTTGTTGATATTCTTCAATGGCCAGAATTGAAAAGTTCGGGTAAGTTCTTCAGATGACTTCGATAAAAGGTCATTTGGTAGATGTAACGGTTGGTGATTCTTTTTGTTCCCTTGGTAGAAGATAAACTGTCTCCAAAACCACTGAAACATAGAGAATGGAAATAAATCATCATCAAACTTTTTCCTTGCCTTTAGATGTGAGTGAAAGAGGCCCATAACCACTGAGCAGAGATGGAGATGGTGTTTAATGATAAGTTCTTGCCGAGTCTTGAAGTCGCCATCAGTTGAGTCACCGGGATCCCAGATCCAACATTGTAAATCACCTCTCAAAAATAAGTTTATGTCGAAACAAAGTCGACAATACATATGAGAACCGATTTCAATCATAGAACAAAGAGAATCGCTTGAACAGACCTTCAGCGGATAGGCATCCACACACCACCAATAAACTCGTCCTATTGTGGTCGGAATGAATCTCATCCTAAAGGAGAGGAAAATTATGAAAAATTGAAAAAAGAAGGCCAACGAATTTGCATAAATCATTGGCAAATTATTAGAGATTTATATATAGAACATGAAATTGAAAATTGAAAACAAAAGAGAAACACCGACCCACGTCAAGGAGTTAAAACTTAACACTTACTTCACATTTACTTCGGTTAAATCAATATTTTTAAAAAAGTTAAAGATATTGTCAATAAAATAAGTAAATCCAAGATATATTATATATATATAATTTATGATGCCAGAATCACAGTTTACTATTCTATATATTCCCTCAGTTTCAATATATTAGATATGTTAGGCTTTTTTTTGTCAAGTTTCTGTACACTTTTTATATTAATTTGATAATTTTGACTATTTAAAATTTTTAGTATTTTTCTATTGATTGAATTTAGTTAAATGTTATAATATTTTTATTTTTTTTTATCTTTGTGTGTTTAGCTAAAAGAACTTATAGATTAATTTGGAACAGAAGGAATATCTTAAATGTGAAAAGAATTAGACACTATAGCAAATTCGGATCAGATATTGATCGGAAAACTCTGAATATCCAATATTTTTTTTGGATTTCAAATTTTAAATATTTTTCCGTTCCTAAACATCTAGAGTTCTAGACCATAACACTATGACATCATATTGACGACGACAAAACAATGAAAAAGACATAATAAAACCAAAAACATTAGAAAAAAAAAAATCAAACACTAAAAAAACAATTTCTTATCTAAAAAAAGTTACAAAAAGAAAACCAAACACATGCACTCTCTAAATAAAAGACAAAAAAAATCAATTTCAGACAACCATTTTTATTTTTTCTTTACGAAGACAAGCAAAAAAAAAAAAGAGGTCGTTTTCTCTCTCTCTCTCTCGGCCGGTGAATGAGAAGATCTGTCGGCGATAATACGTTACGATTCTTCTTCTTCATTCTTTGTAGCCAAAAGAAAAAAAAAATGGTAGTAATTGCAAATTAGTGGAAATTAATGATAAAATTTATAACACATTAAATTAAAATATAATATTTTTATTTTTCATTTACCATTTGGTTGTCTTTTCCTTAATATGCTCAATAATTTATAAAGTCTTAAAATGCTAATACCCCCATAAATAAAGGCTGTCATTTGGGGTTAATTTTGCATCTTTTTTAAAAAAATATTTTTCTTTTTAATGTAATTATTCTGTACTATAAAATATCATAATTTGTCTTTTATTCTATCATTTTATACTGTTTGCTCAATCATCATCATAAAAAAAAAAAAAAGAGCTTCTTCTGTTCTGTGTTGTTGTTCTCTCTGTGGTCATCATAACTCTTCTCCTTCTTCTTTCTTTCCTTCACTCCCTTCTTCTTCGCTCTTTCTCTCACTGTCGGGTTACATTTGGGCGCGAAAAGTTCTCCCCTTTTTCCCCTGCCTTTTTCTCTGACAGCTTTTCTTTTGTGTTTTTTTTCGTTACAACTAAAGATGATGCCAGTAAGTACGTCTTCTTATTATTTTGGTTTAGTTCTTAACTCTCCTTGTCCTTTGCTGTCTTGTCCGAAATTTCCTTGATCGAGACGAAGCTTCGAAACTCGAATCCAATTCGCTTTCTGGGTCTTGGTCATTTCTCCGGATCCGTTTGAGAAATGATTCCTTTTGTTATCTATTTATTAGAATCGAACCCAATTTATGTTTATCGTATTCGGATCTGAATTTTGGTAGCTCTTAGTAAGAGTTTTATGTTTTGTTTTTTTTTTTTTGCAGGTGGAACTAGTTTTGTTGCTGGCATTGAGCTGTGTGATTCCGATTTACGGCGGCGTATGTGATCAGAAACCGAAGATGAGAGAACACATTATGAGAATTACGGAGTTTGGTGCTGTGGGAGATGGTAAAACGTTGAACACACTTGCTTTTCAGAATGCTGTCTTCTCTCTTAAGTCTTATGCCGATAAAGGTGGTGCTCAGCTTTTTGTTCCTCCCGGACGCTGGCTCACTGGTAGTTTCAATCTCACTAGTCATATTACTCTATTTCTCGACAAAGACGCCGTCATACTTGCCTCCCAGGTATGTCTGTATGTTCTACGCCTCTTTTGTCTTATGTTTTTGATCATTCTATTGTGTGTGTGTGTGTGTGTGCCTCTCTTTGTCTTAAGATCAGAGTTTGTGTGTGGCTTAACTACTCCATAGAACTTTCTGGTTAGCTTTAGAGATTCATGTCTTTTCCTGATGGAGTAGATTTTGATGTGTAGAAAACCCCAAATTTGGTGAACTAGGCATTGTGGCTTAGGATGATCTCTAGCTCCATTTACAATACTGCCTGAGTGATTCAAAATGTCGTAGCTATGTACCATGGTCTGCATTGTTACCAATCAGAACATTTGTGTCTTTTGGTTCTTACCTCGAACAAAAAATCTGTATATAGGATCCATCGCATTGGCAAGTAGTGGATCCATTACCGTCATATGGACAGGGCGTTGATCTACCAGGGAAGAGATACCTGAGTTTGATAAACGGTGATACGCTACATGATGTAATAATAACAGGTAATAATAATACATGATTTGATCTTTTCATTTTTATTTTGTTTGTCAATGCTAATGTTCCATATTTTTCGGTCTTAGGTGATAATGGTACTATAGATGGACAAGGCCTGGTTTGGTGGGATCGGTTCAATACCAATTCTTTAGAGTACAGTCGCCCTCACCTCATCGAGCTTGTCTCTTCCGAAAATGTCTTTGTCTCAAATCTTACGTTCTTGAATGCTCCTGCTTATACTATCCATTCGGTTTATTCTAAGTAAGCATCAGTTTGAAAATGCCTCACTTATAATTGTTAGCTCCTTTGGTTTTGAAAAATTTGGTAAACTCTTTAACTCTGGTCACTGATCTTTTGCAGCAATGTATACATTCATAATGTAACAGCTAACACTTCTCCTGAATCTCCTTATACCATCGGCATTGTCCCAGGTTAGTTGTTATGAATGATCCCAACAAGACAGCTGATGCATAAATAGGTGTTTAAACAATTGTTGCAGCACTAGAATCTCATACTGTTTGTTTTCTATTTTTTTTTTCTTTCAGATTCTACTGTAAATGTGTGTATCCAAGATTCTACCATCAACATGGGTTATGATGCAATTTCCCTTAAAAGCGGTTGGGACCAATACGGTATTTCGTATGCAAGAGCTACTGCAAACGTTGAGATAAGAAACGTTCACCTCGGAGGAGCTTATGGTTCCTCCATTTCCTTTGGTAGTGAAATGTCTGGTGGCATATCTGATGTCGAGGTCAAAGATGTTCACATACACAACTCGTTAACCGGGATTGCCTTTAGAACAACAAAAGGAAGAGGAGGTTACATAAAAGAGATTGATATCTCCAACGTCCATATGGTTAACGTTGGTACTGCGTTTATAGCCAACGGTAGCTTCGGCACTCATCCGGATTCTGGTTTCGACGAAAATGCTTTCCCGCTCGTGAGTCACATCAGATTACATGACATTGTAGGAGAAAACATCAGCATCGCCGGGGGTTTCTTTGGAACCAAAGAGTCTCCTTTCACTTCGATCATCTTATCGAACATCTCTCTGTCGATCAAGAACTCGGATTCTCCTGTTGATTCTTGGCAATGCTCGTATGTTGACGGGTCATCAGAATCCGTAGTCCCTGAACCATGCCCTGAGCTAAAGAGTTTTGATAGTGACTATGGTAGAGCTGAGTCCTTATGAGAGTCAGCTCCGCATGATTCATATTTGTTTTTTTAAGATAGCTAAAAAAGGTCAGATTCTTTCTTTTTCTTTATTCCCCTCCCCATCCAATAAACCACAGTGTGTAGAATTTAACCTGTTCAAAATTCCCCCCTCCATTGTTTGGTGTTGTTGCAGCTTGTGAGATTTTATATAATCTTGTACAGGTTCATTTCTTCATTCATGTGTGTAGTAATCAAAGAAAATTTTGTTCAAATCTTTATTTTGTTGTAATTGGGCTTATTTAGAAAGCCCAGCCCAATAAGGAAGAGTTGCTTCGTGAAAGAGACGAAACCATTCGCTTACCAAACACAGAGACACACACCTCTTCATTTTCCCAACCATCTTCTTCTTTTTTTCGCCACCATAATATTTATTTTTCCTTACTGTGCAACCCCAAAAATTAAATTAATAAATAAACTAATTGAGTGATAGATAAAAAAATAATATCATTAAAAAAAAAAAAAATTTCCCATTTGGTTCCTTCATCTTCCCCAATCTCTTGTTGTTCTAAAACCCTAGAAACTCACTTAGTTTTTTCCCCCAAGTCTTTCACTTTGATATCAACCAGAGTACAAAGAAAGAAGCATCTTTTAACTCTCTTCTCTTCTGTGTTTTTTCTGGGGAGAAAGAAATTTTCAGTTTTTTTGGTTTCAATTTGTTTCGAAGCGATCGATTTTTTTTTTTATTTGGGGATTAGCGTAACAATGTCGGGTTCAGGAGGAGTTTCAATCGCACGTACAGCGATCCGTGGTGAGAATCGGTTTTATAACCCACCTCCGATGCGTAGGATGCAGCAAGAGGCGCAATTGCAGCAACAGATTAGGGAGAAGCAACGGCGTGATGATGCTCATCAAGAAGAAGAAGAGGTGGTTTTGATTGATAAGGAGCGGAGGAAGGCTGCCAGTGTTGTTGCTATGCCTCCCCCGAGGTCTAGGAAAGGTCTTGGTGTTACGGAGACTAGCAGCAAGAATCGGGTTCTTGTTTCTGGGTCTGATGTTTGCGCCGGTTCTTCTGATTCTTCTTCTGGGTCGGGTCGGTCTAGTCGGGTTCAGAGTGATGGGTCTAACTTGGATCGGTTCTTGGAGCATACTACTCCTCTTGTCCCTGCCCGTTTATTTCCTATGGTTAGATGATTTCAAATCTTGAGTCTTTTTTGCTTCATTTGCGGCTCTGCTTGAACTGGAGATTGTAGTTTGTTGTGTTTATAATCTCGTTTGTATTGTTGATCTAAGTAAGTTAGTGAGACTTTGTAATCATACTTTGGAGTTGAATTGGGAAGACTTTGAGACTATCTTGTGATTTAGTTTAGAACTCAGTGCAAGATGTGTTGTGAGCATTGATTATCGCTGCGTGTTTGTTTTCTTTTTTCTAGAGGAGCAGGTGGGAACTTAAAACCCGTGAATCAGATTGCCATACATATTTTGTTCTGGAGGATCTCTGGGAGTCATTTGCAGAATGGAGTGCATATGGTGCTGGTGTTCCTCTAGATATGCAGGAGAGCGACTCCACCGTCCAGTATTATGTACCTTACTTATCTGGTATTCAGTTATATGTTGACCCGTCGAAGAAGCCTAGGTTAGTTGTTTGAGATGTTTAAGGTTTATTGTACGAAAGAGCTCTTCCGTCTATTTTTCTATTTGATGGTTTTGATTATTTTCTTGTTTTTATTAGAAATCCAGTTGAGGATAACGAAGGAAGTAGTGAAGGAAGCAGCAGTAGTAGGGTTGAGAAGTTACCTAATCATGCTAAGACTTTGCAGAATGAGGTGGGCTTGAGTGTCAACGAACTGAATAGAGTTAGTCTGAGAGATCAATCTGTTGCTGGCTCGTTGTCTAGTGGAGAATCTGAGATCAGCAATACTCAGGGACGGTTACTATTTGAGTACTTGGAGTATGAACCTCCGTTTGGCCGTGAACCTCTGGCTAACAAAGTAAAATGTTCTCTTCAAACAAAGACAGCTCTTTTCGTTGTTTACTTTCAATATTTTTACTAACGCTTTCATATACACCAGGTCTCGGATCTTGCGTCAAGATTTCCCGAGCTCATGACATACCGCAGCTGTGATCTTCTTCCTTCCAGTTGGGTCTCTGTGTCATGGTATGTTTCAAGTGAACCCTCTTGTGAGTCTTGAGATCATTACTTATGCGTGGACGGATATGAAATGACGAATTTTTTAATTTATGGTGTCTTAGGTATCCAATATACAGAATACCGGTTGGTCCAACACTACAAAATCTCGATGCATGCTTTCTAACGTTCCATTCTCTCTCAACACCACCTCCTCAAAGTAAGTAAAGGCTATGACATAATGTGAACATGAGATCGTTACTATGTTCTGATCGTTACAACCTAGTGTGACCTCTTACACAGTGTTGTCTATGTACTGGATCAGGTGCTATGGGTTGCAGTGATTCAGAACGAACGACAAAGCTACCGTTGCCTACTTTTGGACTCGCATCTTATAAGCTGAAAGTATCCGTGTGGAACCAAAACAGAAGTCAAGAGTCCCAAAAGATCACTTCTTTGCTACAAGCTGCAGAAAAATGGCTCAAGCGTCTGCAAGTTGATCATCCGGACTACAGATTCTTCACCTCTAACAGCCCACAAATGAGGTGAAAATGAAAGATACTTTCTTGACCATCGATTTGCCTCTGGTCTGATCAAAAGACCCATTATCTGCTCTGCTCTTACTTCACATATAAAGTCTCTCTTACACTGAAGAACCACCAAATAGTGGACAGACTCTTGCGTGTTTTTCAGGCGATTTAAGAGTCTCTGCTGTTACATTTTCAGAAGATGCTTTGTGAATTGTTAGCCTAATCTTCCTTTATCTTCTGATACTTAGTCTTTTGCTTTTCCCTGAATAAGGATTTGAGGAGCCCATATAGTGAAATCTGCGAGGAGTGCTTTTGTAATGTTGAGAAGCAACACTTTTTGTGATACAATTTGATTGCTGAACTGAAACACAGCTTTGGCTTATATATCAATCTCTTACCAGGTTTTTATACTGAAAAGTTTTAAGCATTGACATATTTCTGAGTCTTTAGTAGAGAGAAAAAGTTCTTATTTTTATAGACATAAAAGATACCCCAAGAACATTTGATTACAACATATACTCTGCATGCCCTTAAGCTATAAAGGCCTTGCTACATACATTGAGACTAATGTATGATTGCTTGATACACCATTACAATATACGATATCTAGAGGGAATAGAACTTGTCTTCAAGCATGGTTGACCAAAGCAATCCCCGCACAAACTCACTCTTTTTCGCCTTCTCTTGATCTTCGTTTGAAAGTGATACTTGTCTTGTGTTGCTGTCAAGTATTGACAAAAATAGGCTCTATGTGAAAACAAACCGAAGCAAGCAGCGCATGTTTTAATAGGACAGCATGACACTATACCTTTTAGGGGTGCCCCTAGGTGAAACTTCTGCTACGGAGTCTACTTCAGAGATGGGTATAGCCGAAGGGGGTTTGAACATAAAGGATGAGAGCAGAGGATCAGAATCTATATTGGACGAAGGAATGAAAGTGGAAGACCCTCCAAGAGGCTGTAAGTTAGCTTCACGAAGCTCTTTTTTAAGCGTAAGATAGGCAGAGCTATATCCACCTCTACGCAACATTCTCCTTCGTTGCACGTAAAATCTCTCACTATCAAGGAATACGCAAAATAACTCTTCAACTCTACCAAAACCGTTAAAGAGCTTAATTAAATTTCATAAGGATATCTTAAATATGTTCCCATGCTGCGTTGTAATATGGCCAACGATGTCCAATCCCACCCTCTTTGAGCAGACAGGACATACCTAGTACAACAATCACAAGCAAACTCTGTTTTAATATAACCATTCAGCACTCTGTTATCACATCAAAGATGACACACAAGGAAAACTAATTAACTAATTACATAATCATCTAATTCAGAAGCATTGCAAGATACAACACTTGATACTTGATTAAGCTAAATAATGCGTAAAAGTGCAACACTTTGTTAGGTTGATTACTAGTATCATGGTACACTAGTAATACTCAATGTGATCATTTAACTACTCTGTTCAGTGTTCACATATCAAAGATGGCACGTAAGAGACCTTAAATTACTAGTTATACAACCGTTTAATTCAGAAACATTCTCAAGAGAGTCAAATGGTAAATTACAACGGGTTACAATGCTCACTTGATTAAGCAAAACAATGGGTTAAAAGCAACAACGTTTTCCATCTCAAGAAAGCTTCAAAATTTGGAAATTAAACCTAACCTAAACATAAACCAAACACACCTAAGAAGCCATGGAACTCAATATTTATTAAAAAGAAGTCAAAGTAAAAGAATTCACATTACCCCATTCTTAGCCTCGACAGGATGATTCACATCAATATGACAACAAAGCCCAACAATATCAAACTCATCTGCACAAAACGGACACATAAACTCTGCTTTCGAATCGTCTTCTCCTTCCACATCTCCCAAACACAAATCTGCCCCAACCCCAAATAAAAACAAGTGTTTTTTTTCCACCATTAAATCACAACAAAAGGATGAAACTTTACAATCTTTAACAAACCTGAACGAGATTGGTAACGCCGTGAAGAAGACGATGATGAAAACACAGAAGGACAGCTGATCCACGAATTCGAATCCATTTCTTCTTAATTGTCAAAGATTGGGAACACAAGAACAGATAATTTACAGGATATGTTATAGAGATTAAGAAGAAACTGAATCTAATAAATTAACCAAACCCTAGAACTAGAACGATGTAAAGAGAAGAGAGAGAGAGAGAGAGAGAGAGTGGAAACAAGAGCTGTGACCAGAAGTAGAACTACTGGTTCGGAGTTTGTTTGTATTTACAGACTTGACCAAACCGAAACAAGTGGTTGTGTTTTGTAACTGCGTTTATTAATTAATATATTATTATTATGTCACTTTCACACGTGTGGCCTTTTGTGGCTCGTGCGTGTGTGTATGTTTTTTTTTCCTCTTTTTTCCTTTTTTGTTTTGTTTTTCTTTTTTGGTAATTAGCCACTAATTATATATCTAAGTTGTGCTTTTACTAGGGAAAGTGGATAACAAATGAAAGTGAAATGGCAATTACACACAATACATCTAAACCACTCTATATGATTTTTTTTGTTTTTGTGTTGAACTTCTCCATTCACCCCCTTTTCTCTCAGCCAATCAGAATCTTTCATATAATATTTCATTTAAAAAATAAATCAAAATTAAATTAAAAAGCAAATCAAATTAAGGAAACAAATTCTGTATACTTTTAATTAAGGAAATTTAAATATTAGTTTGGTTTAGATTTTTAAAATTAGAATAAAATTATATATCGGTTTGGGTTTACAAATGAAGTGGTTAGGGTTTAGATTTTACAACTAAAACGAAATTATATGTCGGTTTGGGTTTACAAATGAGGTGGTTAGGGTTTAGATTTTATAATTAGAATGAAATTATATATCGGTTTGGGTACAAATAAGATGGTTAGGGTTTAGATTTTACAAGTAGAACAAAATTATATATCGGTTTGTGTTCACAAATGAGATGTTAGGGTTTAGATTTCACGATTAGAACAAAATTATATGTCGATTTGGGTTCACAAATGAGATGATTATGGTTTAGATTTTACAAGTAGAACAAAATTATATATCGGTTTGGGTTCACAAATGAGATGGTTAAGGTTTAGATTTTATATATGTCGGTTTGGGTTTATTAAAGAGCGGTTTAAATTTTTTTAATTTATAATAATATATATAGATTTATTTCCTTATTTTATAAGGAGGTGAATGGAAAGGTTCACCCCTAGGGGTGAATCCAAGTATTGTTCATATATAAATATATACATGTTTCCTATAATAATAAACTAATACGAATATATAAACAACTATGCTTGGATAACCGCAACCATATAGTTAGCAATAATCATAACAACTATTTTTTTTTTATTGTTAGCAATGGTATTCCAACAAATTTTCTTTAGTAAAGAAAAATGATTCTGGCTAACAAGGAAAAAAGATGCTACTACATATTTTCTGAAATTCCCTGACTTATAATTTATATAAAAAAAACTATAGTTGGTTGGAGTAATTGGATAAAAGTATTTCAAAAAAATTCATAAAAGTAGTTTGATGCTTCCACTCTCCACATCAACTAATTAAATCAAATCTATTTTATCGACTTATATCTAAAAAAGAAAACGTAATTTATTGTCACTTTTTTAATATTTATCTTATTCCTAATTTAATGACTAAATATATTTTTAATATTAATATATCACTAGATTGTAATTCCACAATCTTTTCGGTAAAATCAACCAAAATTTTTGTATTCTTATCTTTCTAAAAAAATGAACAAAAAAGAACTACAAAATTATAAAACAAAGTGATAGTAGTTGAATTTTTTTGAATCTAAGTAAATTACATGGGTAACCCCTTATTGGACTAAAGTTATTGTGTTTATGAGTGTTCTAAAGTGATTGGTTGAGTTGTTATCGCATAATGATTAGTTAGTCGCATAATGTCTAGAGTTATTCCTCCTGTTTTTTTACCTATATATTATTCAACTTGACGTCGTATTTGTCAATAATTTTTCATAGCATCAGTGTCCTATACTTGCACCTACAAAGTTAAAAAAAAAATGGTAGAATCAATAGTAGCTAATGCCGAGAGCAGCTTTAATGCTGGCTCTGAAGTAAGAGTTTCATACAAAAGAAGGCTAAAAAATAATTTTTAAAAAGATTAAAGGGTTAAAATGTGAAGAATCGTATGTTAAAAGGAGTTTGAAGAGAAAATTAAAAAACGCATAGGTGTCTGTTTCCGATTGGTTAAAATTTTAAGACAAAAGGGAAAAAAATTTTGGTCGATCTTCTTGGTCTCTCTCGTCTCTTTTTCGTCTTCTCTCGTCTCTCTGGCGGACGAAAACGTCTACGAGCTATAATTTTTGTGTTCATCTATTGAATTTTTTTGTTTTTTTTTTATGGATTCACTCTTCGGCACTTCCCCCTCATACTTTTTCTTTGCATTTTCCTGATAAAGGTTATGTGATTTCAGGAACGGTTGTTGACAATCGAACTTGAAGAATCACACCTCAAGCTAAACAAATGTAACCAAATGTAAGCTAATGTGATCACATGATTCTGTAGTGGTTACGTTATCCTTTGAAAAGCTTACGCTCTAATTAGCTAGCGTGCATTATGTTGGTCTTAAGACTCCTAACTACTAACTAGGCACATAGTGCAAAAGTATATTTCTTTTCTTGACCAGCGGTAATATTTACTTGCAGGAACAGCGGGCAGAGTTGTAAGTTTCTAGACGGTGATCGTTTGCAAATTCGACAACTCTAAGCAAGAGATGGACGCTGATTCCAAGAAATATATTTATGTCTACGCTTATATCCCGATCTGGTGAGCTAACCTTCAGTGTTTTGCTCTGTGGGTTTTGCTTTGTTTTACTTTTAAAATTGGTCGAAGTTGAAGTCAGTGTAGCGACATAGTAGCTATTAAGTAGCTGAATCAGTTTGATTTGAACTTGTAAATTAGAGCTATACTGACCTTAACTTGTTATTTTTGTTTAGTTATGAGAATGATATTTTTAGATGTTTTGTTAGTTGTTTACATAGTAGCTATTAAGTAGCTGAATCAGTTTGCCTAGTTTGTATTTTCTTTTCTACCCTCTCTAAGTAGAGAATTGAAGTTCTGATTCTTAATGGCTATGAGAACTTATATCAAAGATTGATCGGAGGGAAGCAATGAAGCATCTCTGTGTTAACATCTTCAAAGGGTTTTGTTCCTTCCTCTTAACACGTCTGTTGCTTCTTTTTGTTCATGTTTCTTACGTTTCTTTTCTCGTTTTGCAGGTTTATTTTGGAAGCTTTGTGGTGAGATGATGGTTTGTTGCAGATCAAAGGCGATGAAATTGGCTGCTGCAGATGGTTTGTGATTATGTTTTCGGTTTCAATCAGTTTTGGCAAGTTGACAAGTAAAAGAAGATGGCAAGTTGACATGTAAAAGAAGATGGCAGGAGGACAAGTTAAAGAAGATGACAAGTTTAAGAAACCCTTTACCATTGGAGGAGGATAAATTTTAGAACAACTTAAGGGTTTCTTAAAATAATAGATCTAACCTCAATGACAACTCATTATTTCTCCACCAAACGTCTTATATGTGTGCGTAGTATAGCTGTAAAGGAGCACTCTTTCCATCTATTTTTATTTGCTTCCCGATAATGCAGTCTTCAGAGAACTTTTGAAATATCTTGAATTAACATCCTTAAAAACAGACATTTAAGCAATCAAAAATAGTTAGTCAATATAGAAACCAGCCTCATTTTTTCTCTCAAAAGTCTTAAAGTAAGGAAAAAAAAAAAAAATTGTAGCTCTCTAATCGTTGACTGAAATGTACACAGAGATTTTCCAAGATTCAAAGCTATCTGCACGGATCATAGCAAGTATACACTTCTTTAAAGATTGAAAACAACTGTTCAAGACTATCGAGAGAAGAAACATTTGATATATGGGAGCTCATTACTCTTCTAAATTCCAAACTCAGACTCTTAAATGCTTGGTATGTACGACTGAACAAAGAAACTTGCTTCCCAATTCAAAAAAGTATTAGATAAATAATTCGGTTCGGCGAAAAGCTTATCCATCTCTAGCCGTATATATGCATGCGTCCAAATTCTGCTAAGAAACCAATGCCTAGCGAGGCCATGATCACTTTTATCTTCCTCTGGACACATGCGCTATGAAATATGTTTGACCAAAGTAATAAGCAAAAGAACAAGGGTATATAGTTTAGCCTTTTGTAACTTTGAACTCACACCCAAAAACTAAACTTTGATTCTGAGCCAGATAAACAAAATGGAGCACAAAGGATTTCTACCCAAGAGGCCAAGACAATGAGACTCTTTAAGCAACGATCAAAACTCAAGACTTTACATACTATAAGAACATAGAAACATACCAAAATCTTCACTGATGATATATAATCTCCTCTAAACTCTCTCACTCCAAAACGTATCAATGCTGCTGTGATTTCTTGAGAAAAAAAAAAAAAATTAAAAGAGAAGCAGAGAGATATAAGAGAAAGTAAAAAATAGAACACGCGTAAAAAAATTTACACGTAATTTCCTTAATCCATTTTTCGAAGCTAAACCAAAATCTAAAATTCTGTTACTAAGATAAATTAGTTTGGGGTCCACTTCCTATCTTTACTCATTTAAAAATGATTAATAATTATTATGTGATAATATCAGAATAATTTTTGGTTAAAAGGGAGAACGTAGGCTCAAAACACGCAGTATTATATGCAGCCACCGATCGTCCAATATGGCTGAGACTTTGGACCACGGTGGAGTTCCAGCTAGTGACGATGGTGGTGGCCGTCCATCTAGAGATCATCCAAACAATATCTCCGACATGTTTCCAAGCAACTTCCCCGAGGGTTTGCGAGTGTTAGTATTCGATGAAGATCCTGCGTATCTTCTCATATTGGAGAGGCATCTCCAAGAGTTTCAATACCAAGGTGATCATTTTATGCATTTTCGAGTGTTGATCTACTTTTATGAAGTCTATAGTCAAAGCTGGTCTTACATTTTTCAATGTCCTATGAAAGAACATTTGTGCCCCTTTTTCGTTGATAACAAAATATTTTTTTTAGAAAAAATTGCTCTAAATTTTGACCTATGTTTGACACCTGCTTTGAGAGTCATCCTCCATTTCAGATTTTCTGAACATGATGAATCAAACAAAGTTTCAGAGCCGTCGTTCATATTTTATGATCTATAACTAGATTTATATAGAGGACAAGATTTTTCTGACCATCATCATTTCTTATTATTTTTGCAGTGACTACATGCAATGAAGAAGGTGTTGCTATATCTCTACTCCGCAACAATAAGTTCGACATTGCTATGATACAAGCTAATAATTCAAATGGTGATAGGATCCGGTGTATCTCGGAAATCGGATCAGAAATGGATCTTGCAATAATCAGTAAGAACCTAATCATATATGATTTTTTTTAATCAAAGTATTTAATTATCATGTGATTTACATTGGACTAAGAGTAGTTTCAGAATGCAACAACAAAAGCCTCCTTTTTTAACCCGCAGTGATATCTAAAGACGACTCGATACAATCGGTGGTCAAGTGGATGAGTACCGGTGCTATTGACTATCTCATAAAACCGATAAGACCCGATGATTTGCGGATAATATTTAAACACGTGGTAAAGAAGATGCTAGGAAGGAGGAGTCTTGTGACCGTAGAGGCAGAAGAGAAAGCAGCAGGTGAGAAGTCATCCTCGGTGGGAGATTCCACCATAAGAAACCCTAACAAGAGACAACGAAGTAGTTCCCCTAATGCAGAAGTCAACGAGGAGGATCATAATGATCATGATCGTGTTTGTGCTTCTAGCTCCAAGAAAAGACGGGTCGTGTGGGACGGTGAGCTTCACAAAAAGTTTCTAGACGCCGTGAATTTTCTGGGACACCATAGTGAGTCACAAACACTATTGTTCATAGTTACCATTTTCGGATTCATTATCTCTCTCAATAGATATGTATAAGTGTATAATTATGTGATAATTGGATTTTCATGCAGAAGCTGTTCCCAAGAAAATTTTAGAGATCATGAATGTTGAAAACATCAGTCGAGAAAACGTAGCCAGCCATCTCCAGGTAACGTTTCTTATTGTATGTATACTACACATCATTATATTGTTCAACAACCAATACATAAAATCAGTCCATTAGTTTCTACCAACGGTATGCTTTAATATATTTTCCTTTGATTACCTAAGTCTTAGAATTAAGGAGGAGGTTTTCATAACTACCACAAATACATGTTTACAAAAAAAATACCACTATTTTACTCTCAAATTTTAAAACTATCAAACTTTTATAGAGTAGTTATCTTTTTTTATATAGGATTTTATGAATCAGTTATAAACTTATAATAATGGTACTTATTAAATAACTTAAAGTTTTACAATAGTTTTATAAGATCTTTTGAACATTTATAATGCATATGTTATATAAACCAATACATTTAAAATTCATTCTCATAGTAGTAGTTTTTAGGGAACAAAACTAAAACGAGTTTTCCAAAAATGATGTTTCTCGTCACTATATCCATTTTTTCTTTTTTGCTAAGCAGTTCCATTTTTTTTTTTTGTGGTCCACTGATTTTTTTTTTTTTTTTAGGATGATTAAAATGTTACCGACCAGAATGTGTTACGAATATTATATGAGCTGCTTACTCATTAACCATCTTTTTTATCTGTACTATTAGAGATGGTAGGAGAAATAATAGAGAGGCGTTCACCCAATAAAATGCTTATACATCATTTTTAGTATTTTCTGTACACACCAGTATTTTTGTTATAAGTTATATGGATAAAATTAGTTTTTATATTTCTTCTATTAAATAATCACATCGAATCTCTCATTTATAGATATTTTCTGTTTCTTTTTAAGTTAAGTTGGTTTGCTATAGTTCATGATCTCTTACATATTGTATACTTAGCGGTTTTAACTTTGTATTTGCTTTTAGTTTTTCTTTTTTTTTTTTGGATCATTATAACAATGGATAATTCCATTCAACTATTTTCTTAATTGGGTGTTTAGAAATTTCGGATGGGTATGAAAAAGGAGAATGAAAAGATTAAGAGTGAGGAAACAACAAACCTATCTTTGATAACTCCGCAAGAAGGAATAATGTATGTTGGAGCAGCTGCATCACAATACTTCAGAGAAAAAATTTTCCAATTGCCAACACATCATGTCAACAATATTCCTCAACCTTCTTATGTGCCGCAACACACCACGAACCCTAACAATCTTATGACACATCTCGAACATCATTATGATGAGGCCTTTGCTGCGGTTTCTGGTAAAGACCTAGTGATGAATCATCAATATCACCATCACCATCATCATCACCATCAGACCTCGGACTTCACCGTCGAAGAAACTTTTGGGTATAACAACTTTCAAGAGGAAGAGCAGCCAGCTGCAGCCTTAATGTTGACGCCCAACCCGGATGAAGTAGAGTTGTACCCTTGCCAGTTGGAGTATACTTATTTGGAAAGGAGGAACAATCATGAAGCTGGGACATCATCATCCATGTTAAATTTGCCTCATTTAATTTCTCCTCCTTACACATATAGTTTAGATCAGGTGATGAGGCTTAAATTATATTTCTTATGTTTATTGAAAACACATTATGGTCATTTCTTATTTTCAGCATGTGTTCTTTCGTGTATAGCAGGAAAGTGGAGGATTCAGCTACAAACGTGATGTTACTCGGCCCATAAACTATAACAAGTCAGCCTAATCTTATTCGGTATGGCTAATGCAAGATTGGGATTTGCAAGAAGAAATCAAGATGGGTCATGATCGGGGCCAAGCATGAAGATGTAGAGATGATATTACAATTTCTTTTGTATCTTTGAACTTCTAAAATTCTAGGGTTTAGTACTATTTACTATATATTTTAGGTGGCATATCCTAGGATTCCCTTCTCTCCTTTTCAACATATATGTGTTAGCATGGATTTTTGGTGCAAGTCAAGTCAAGAAGTAGACGTTTGTTTTCTTTTCATTCACAATAAGAAGTTGCAAAAAAAACTGATTGTAAGTGTTTCAATTCTTCAATAAATTAGTATTTCTCCAACAACTAATAATGCATGTTGGTCGTCCTAGTTCACATCAAGAAAAAATATAATCATAACTTCAGATATATATATATATATATATATATATATATAAATATGTGACCATATATAGTTAGTCAAAATCAGTTTGTCTATAACGTAATAATATGTTTCATAGAACGTAATGTAAAACAAAGACCAGTATTATGCCATACAAAAAACGTGATCCGGAAGCGTAAATATGTTATGATAATATTTCGAAAGCATATGGTACCTTTCCGGATTCAATATTTAGTATAGAAAACCCCATCATTGAGATGAGATTTGCCAAAAATTCTTATTGAAATGCTTGCTCATCTACATGATCGCTACAATAAACTCGCATAGAAACAATTAAAAAAATATCGATTGGAAAAAGTTTTAAAAAAATATTTCATAGAAATGATAATATGGACAACCACCCACGGGCCAAAACATGATCAATACCAACACACGAGTCCTCTTTTTAGTCCGTTAAGATGAGGACCTCGTGTATCAGCCCACGACAAGTTAACAAAAAAAAAGTCACAAGATACAATTTTATACATGTATAAAAAAAAAGCATGTATATATTGTATTACATATATATATATATAACTGTTTGTTTAATGAATAAAAACAAAAGAATATTAGAAAACTTTATAATTTTTGTAATAGATTTTTTATTATACTAAAAAAATAAAATAATATATCCCATGAACAAACCCCGAGAGAATGAATATGATTTTTCAGGTCACCACTCACCCGCGAGCCCAACAGATCGGGAATGACCCATCATAAGATCAATAATCGGAGCGGGTTTAATGGTCGGACCAATCCACTATTAAAATAAGAAAAATATCACATAGTTGCTGAAAATGTTTTTACTTCGTCAACTTTAAAATAAAACTCGAAAAAAAATGATTTAACAAACTAAGCTGAGAAAAAAAAAAAAAAAAGAGTACAAGGACTGTGGAATTGAGATCCAGGAAAACCTTAAACATTGTTAACTTAAAGAAGAAAAAACACTATAAACCGTTTCTTAGTTCAAAAACCAAATATAAGCTAAATAAATAACACGTTGATTATCATTATCACTTTGGTCAAGGTCACGTATCGATTTTTATTGGACGCATCTTTTTTTCATCATTGCGAAATTTACATGGAGACTGAAAATCCCGCAAATTCATTCGAGTCCGACGACGGTATCTTTCGTTCAAAGAAAAAGAGGAAAACAAAAAACAAAACGAACTTAGTAAAATAGGTGAATAGGGTTTTAAAGATGGGAGAGGCCATTGGGGGTTTATATAAATAAGTCTTCGAAAGCAGAGATTTGGGGGGGGGGGGGGGGGGGGGGGGCTCGACGAATTTAAATTTTATCAAGATTCTTTAAAGATCATTTCTAGATTTTTTAATTTATTTTTATAGGATCACGCTAACAAATATCGTGGTGCTTGAGAATAAGATTGAATAAGTAAACAATTATAATTATCTACATAGTATATACCACCTAAAACTTCTGCTTTTTTTTAATAAAAAAATTCACTTAATTCTATCTTGATCCCGTTATAAGAATCCCTGGAGTAGAGGGAGAAAGTAGAAAGATACTACTATATTTTTAAAAATTATTTATTGTATATCCAGTTTTAAAAATTTCCGCCTAACACCAATTATGCCCTGCAAAATCGCTAGATCCATCCTTTCTGGTTTCGATTAATGACTAATCCCCGCCTACCATCGATTATCCGATTATGTCTGTCTAATTTGATTATAATCCATCTAATCCGATTATTTTCTGCTTAATTTTGTTCATACTGATTATTTTTGGAACCAAATATAAATCAAACATATATATTTTTGTTATTTAGACATTTAAATTAAGAAATTATGTTGTTTTACAATAAGTCAATACCTAATAATTTTAAATTACGTTTTTATGTGTTTACCATAATTTGAAAGACAATACTATAGTTTTCTAATTTATTTGATATTTTTTTTTAACATAAATAGAATTATACATATATATTATATATTACAATATATTTTTATTTTATTATTAATTTAATAAAATAATCCTAAAACTAGTTTCCGATTAATCCCGTTTAATCTCCGATTTTCTTGCTAGGCGCTAGGCCCATCCCAACCACTCGACTAGCGCCTAGCAATTTCTAAAACAGTGATTCTACGTATTGCTACGTACTAAACATCTATAGTAAGTTTTTCGGACCAAAAGTTTCGAGGATATCTTTTTTTACCCCAAAAGACTTCCGTGCATAGATTATTAATATATATGTCGACATATTTTATCGCTAAAAAAATTATTAGATCAAGTCCAGTGGAAGTACTTATTAGAGCATCATTAGTGGAGTACCTCTCTTAAGTTACTCTTATATTAATTAATTATATAATTAATATTAATTTAAGTAAAGCAACTCTAAGAGTATTTTTGTAAAATTCTCCTTTTACTAGAGAACCCAAAGAAGGTTGCTCAGTCTTTTAAAAGATACAAAGATCAAACCAACAGTTCGTAACTTCATGGTATTGCCATTAAAAGATAGTATCACCACAATATGATCCGAGTAACTATAAGCAATAGAGTTGGCTTGTCATTCTGTGAAACCCAATAACATGAGAAAGCTTGACATGAACAAGTGACTGCAGAGATGATTGCAGGGTCTGTACAGGAATCACAATGACATGCGAACTAACACAAACAGTTATAGGAGGAGTTATCACTTGCAATCCTCCAATGCTCAGCAACAACATGACAACAATGTCATAATCCATAGCCAGCAGATGCAGAAATTCATAGATAGTTGGTAACGTTGAGACCATTTCTAGTGAAGAAGATATCTCAGTAACACAGCAAAAAAAACGCAGGAAGATCAATCACAGATGCAGGTAGATAGAAGCATCGTGTATCAACATCAAAAGCATGGTTCTACCTAAGCCTAAACCGTTCTAACTGAAGCTCCACAACACATATAAATTGAAAAACACACTCAGATGTAGACAAGAACAAAACTCAAGAAGAGAACATTACCATTCAAGACTTGTACCTTAAAGTTGAAACTATATCTGGATCATTGGTTCACAAGAAGCTGCTACTGACCGGAAAGCGTGTCTTAAGATGACCCATGGAGGAGCAAAGCTCGTGACAGCCATAGCTGTTCTGCTTACTAGCTCTGAAAGATGCAGGAATCAAGAATCAAAACTAGCTCTGAGAACACACAACACAAAATAGTTTAGAATTCATAGTAATCAAGAACACTTTATGAAACAGACTTAGGGAACAGGCTGTTTCGCACCTTCATCTTCTTAGGAGGCAAGCTCAAGCTAATGGTTCTCTCAAATAAAGATCTAATTACATCCACTTCTCCCAGCCGGATCTCCTGTACAAAGACAAACATGAGTTACAAGTTAGAAATGCTACAAAGATGGTAATGAAACATAAAATCTAGCTGGCGATCCTTCAGCTAACAATTCAAAACAGAACACAAGTAAACATCAACTACTGAGTAGTTTCACACACAGCTCCATCTCTAGATATAAAAGAGACTTCTCTTTTTGGATTTCAAGCTTCCAATCTTACAAGATAATCGAGGATTACCTCAGCCTCAACAGCTGGAGCAGCAGCATCAGAGCCACCGATTTGAACTCCAACAGCAGAGCCACCTCAATTAGTGTTATTGTAATATGAAAGAGGTCTTGCAACTAGAAAAGAAACATCTTCAGCAAACCATACATTGCAATCGTTTTGAATGGAACAGTAAAAGGCTATAAAAAGGATTGAGATTTTACTTGAATCGACGGCTTGGGGCTATGAAGAGAAGCAAGATTCTTTCCCAGAATTGGTTTCCGGGTAAGCTTTCAATTGCCATGAATGCGAAGTAGCCCCAAAGGACTAATGTAGGGATCATTTTAAGGAGAGACATAGCTGCAACACATCCTCCAACCATTATTGCTTGAAACAAGTTGTTCACTCTCTGTTCTTTGACTTCAATCGGCAATAAATCATCAATCTTTTTCTCGATATCAAACAGAGTTTCATCAACTGGAGCGTCGAGATTCCCTGTGAATGTCGTCGCTTGGATTGTTGATTCTCTAAGCTCTTTCAAACCCTGAGGAAGAGATAGTTTACCCTCTAATTAGCCTCTAACAATACTATTCCACCATCTACATACCAAAAAAATCAAAAGCTGATTGTAACAGGTAACCGTTCAACCTTTCTATCATTTAAAATTAGGAGGATATGGTCCCAAAAGCTTACCGAGAGCCAAAGTATCAGATACATTGATTCAAATCAAGTATAAAAAGTATCAATACACCACACAAACACACAATTCAAGCTCAAACTAAAAAGTGAACCAGAAACTCAAATTTAGGGGAAAAGAGAAAGGAACAAATTACCCAGAAACGAAACACCAGTGCTGAATCGGATAATCGAACCAATGGAAGCTCCCAAAATATCAAGTTTAAGCCGGAAAAATCAAAGGATTCCAGAGAAAAAACAGAGAGAATCAGAAGAAAGAGAGAGAGGATGCGAAGACGAAAACAAAATTGGCAAAAAAAAAAAATTTTCTCCAACAACGAACCAAAACATGCCACGTCGCGTTACTTAAGGGGTTGTTTAATTGCTTCCCAAAGTAACGATACTCTATTTCTTGGACTGAAAAATGGGTTTTTTATTAGGAAATTGGGGCCCAATACTGAGAGTAACTCAAAGAGTATTTCCAGTAAAGATGGTCTTAGGTTGCTCATGTTTTTGTAGGGCCAAATTTTAATTAAAAATTTCAAAAGCTTGCCCACTAACGAAAGAAACGTTTCTGAAATTGCTTACGGAAGCAACGTTTCTCTACTGTTTATAGGCTATAGACAATTTTCATTGGTTCAATTTTTATTGAAGCAACGTTGCTTATTGTATGATTAAAGTATTATTATTTCTTTTTTTTTTGAGAATCTCCAGCCAGTTCTCGGTTGGACATAGCCCTTACGTACCAATAAGTAACGTTGACCTATTTTATGCAAACTACGCATAGTACATGTACAATATAATTTCACAAAATTTATTAGTTTATGCAAACCCCGAGAGAATGAATATTCACATAGTGACATAGCCAATATAATTTCTTAGTTTATCCAAACTATGCGTAGTAAGTACATGTACAACTCCATGCGTTCAAATTTTTGTGGTATAAAAAGACAAAACAAAAATCTAGAATAGTGTTTTACAAAAAACTGCAGGCGTATAGAGTAATTAAGATCAATTTTATTTTACAAAACAAATTAATCAATCAACAAAACAGAGTAAATAAATCCTAGAAAAAAAAGCTTATAACCGAATCATAAACACCGCGACATAAAACGTTATAAAAGACAAAACCGTGATAAACCCATTTCGTCTGCCACCACTAGCCATGGGAAGCACATCAGGAAGCAAACATTCCTCGCCGTTAAATATCACTTTCGCCGGAAACCCATCACGTTCCGCCACATTAATCCCCGGGGTGAGTTTCTTGCTGAACTGTATAACCGATTGCTGTTTACCCGGAATCCTAATATTCTTCTTCTTTGGATCTTTTTCATCAGCTTCGGCCACAAGATAATCCAGACCCGGCAGACCTTCCATGAAAATGGTGTTGTTGACACCTCCGTCCACGCTTAAGCGACTCGCGTTGAAAGAGTAGGCTTTCTCAAACCCTAGAAGCGCCGGTTTTTTCATCTGAACCGCGAGGAACCAGTTGGGGAAATCGATTTCTCCCCAGTTAAAAATCGTGATCCTCACTGTCCAACCACCTCTATAATCCGAGGCCATGTGCCAGTTAATCGATACGCCGCAATTGTCCCCACACGGCATCGGGTTAGGGACGGTTTTGTGCTTGAGTGCGTTCCAAGCAAGGGTTAGATCTGTTCTGTTTTCGAAAGGTAAGAGAAGAGCGTCTGGAGGGATGAGAAGAGACGGAGATTCGGCGTTGCAGGTGCGTCGAGTTTCGGAAACACAACCACAAGCGCAAGTGTTACAAGGGATGATCGAGTCGTTGAAGAAAGCAGAGTAGGAGACGCAACATTTTGGTATCTCGGTTTTGGCTTGCGTGATGTTGCATACGATCTGCCAACTAGCGAAAGATGATTTATTGGTGGGCATACCGCTCGGATCCGGATAAAAAGTCGGGCTTACCCGAACGGGTGGCCCGCACGCGTAATCCGGGTTTAACGTCCCTTTGATCCTCCAGTTCTGCGGTGGGAAAAGCGCGGATCGGTTGAAATCGGGAGGCATTTTGGAAACTTGCATCGTGAAGACGGATACTGATTTGGAAGGGTCCATGGTAGGTGGCAAGATCGTACCGTTTCTGCAGCAAAAAGGGATCTTGCCTAAAATAGGGTCGTCTTTTTTGGTCGGAGGCAAGTCTATGATGACCGGTCGTCTCTCACAGGTGAGAACGTCAGCGAAATCGAGACCAGTGTAGATTAGGGACTGAGGACCGAAGATGCATTTTGTGGCGTCCACGACCGTGGGGTATGCGCCTTGCATTTTCTGTATGAACTCGTCCCGCATCCAGTCGAAACTAAGCTCCCAATGGTCGAGCCGGCCTAGTGGGTTGTGGTTTTCCATGGTTACTTCGGTCAGGTAGTTTTGGTCGTAGGCTCGGATCACGTCGTACATTATGGTCAAGTCTCCTGGCTGTCGTGGGAAGAATTTGGTGGTGATTGTTGTGTTGACTTTAATGCTCGCGTCTCTCGTGCAGCACGTCGTTAGCTCTCTTTTGCCTAATGAACATAATTAATTGTTTGAGTAAGAAAAATGTTGTTTGACTAAAAAAAAAAAAAAAAAAAAAAAGAGTAAGAAAAATGCTATTTGAACTTCAAACTGTATTTCATTAATTATCATTCGAAAATTTGATTGCATTGTGAAAACTACCCATTTTATAAATCAGTAGTCTTTGATGACTTTACGATCTTTTGATTTATTTTGATTTTCAAATCCCTTAAAAATAAGTTTAAAAAGTTTAATTTTTTCTTTTGAAGTATTAATAGTGCGGCTTATTATGCCAAAATAATTTGTATAAAAGGATTTTATTGGTAAGAAAATTTATAAATATATTAAAAATAAATAAACTAAAATGCACCTATATAGTGGTCTAATGGTAGTGGGATTTGTTGATTTGTAAATTCAAACAAAATGATATATTATTGATTTTAATTTTTTTTTCAAAAACTTACTCTACTTATATTAGGAACAATTTGAAAATACTCGTTAAAGTAATATATATATATATATATATATATATATATATATATATATAAAAATCAGTTAGAATGTATAAAACAAGAAAATCTCCTAAATGAGGTTAAAGAAAAAAAAAACTCCTAAATCAATATTTCTAACAATTTTGATCATTAATAAAACATAAAGATAAAAAGGGAAATGATAGGAGTAGTTACTTTGAAGAGTAGGCTCAGGACAGAGCCAACCATCATTAACAAGCGATATGTTGGTCGGCAAAGGAATCGCCGGAGGAGCCACCATGAATTGAGTCCCGACAAGCTCGATCTCTGCCGTCATCTGTTTTAAGTCTCCGGCCGTTTGAATGGCTGTTTTGAGGTCGGAGACAGGATAGCCACCGAAGATGGTGCCGTTTCCTACCAAAGCAGGAAGTTCAGTTCCATTGACGATCAGCGCATCGCTGGCGGAGATAAGTATTTCATTGTGTTGGAATCCAACGAACACTCTCCATTCTTTGAGCTCTTCACGGCCGTTGTTTAGAACCGTGAGAAGTGACTCGAACCGATAAGGCTGGTCGCTTGTGTCGTTTGGAGGGATCTTGCGACCGAGTATGAATTCGTAAGAGAGAAAGATCCCGTTGCAAAGATCTGATGGCGAAATTGGCGCAGGTGCCGGAGCCATTATTTCTGGAGGAAGCTGAGACAGAGACGGTGGAGTAATGGTTAATAAAAGTAACGCTCCGAATAAAATCGGAAGGAGTAGTCCCATTGTGCCTTTCTCTAAAGAAAATTAGAAACTAAACAAGAACCCAAATGGTTTCTGTTTTTGTTTTATTTGGTTCATTTGAAACAAATAGTGTAAACGTGAGTGCTATAATCATAGGAGGTTTTGATAAAACGTTGTAGGATACTAGGATGCACGTCGAGAGGTTTTGAGTTTAGAACTCGTGCCACGCACGTTGGTAGGTTGATTATGAAGTAGAGAATATAATAAGAGTCGTGGACGCAAATTATTTATTTTTTTCGCTCACAACATCGGCATGACACGATCATTCCAACAATATGCCAACATATTCCTAAAAGATATCAGGGATCGTCCAGCTCAATACTCGCAATAGCTGTATATATTTGCACTTCTATGTGGGCGTCCGGCTTTGATTTTTTGGACTTAAATTTTACAGATCTGATGTAAGGCCAATATATACACAGCTACAAGGTAAGCCTGAATTGGTTCTATTTTTCTTTTAGTTTGTTTTCAAGATTCATCAAAGATATATTAACGTTTTTCTACTAAAAATCCAAATTAATTAAAATGCCAAAGTAAATATATTAAATTTTGACATACATCTCTTTTTAAACCAAAAAGAAAAATAGTACATTGACCGAACCCTGTTTTTATAGGATTGGGATGGAACGTATAGTTAGAACTTTGGTGCAGTTGACCTGTATACTATGTGAAAATGATGGTCGAATTATAATGGTTGGTAGGACTTCAGATGTGTGTTGAAGATAACGTGAAAAATTTAACCAAAAAAAAAAGAAAAAAAAGATAACGTGAAAACTGCTTTCAGTTCGGCTAGACTTAACTGGACTTATCACTTATTATGGGTATTATTCATAGATTGTTCATATTTACTTAATTTTTTTTCAATATATATATATATATATATATATTTCATATTACTTAGTTGCTTACCCGAGACTTCAGAGTGGAAGCTGATAGCCTCATATAATATACCCACTTTCCAACAATGGCAACTGTTACAACAATGAGAGTGAACGTCAATTATTTTGGATGTTCAGTGAGTGTATGGTGAACAATTTGACCATTAGGGATCAAACAAAGTTAGGTTCTTAGTAATTTGTGGCAATAGACACACTTCTTTGCCCGTGTCTTGTATATCGTTTTTCTGTCATATATACGAACATGTTCAGGGAAACATATGGGACGTCCTCCAAACCGGAATACTCTTCGAGCTCAAGTCATGAAGGAACAATTCGACTGGTTGAGTAAAATTTACGATATAAAATGTTATGGTTTGATTATGATGATGGAACTCTCTGGGAAGCAACCAGAGGAGTTTTCCTCCGATTTTGGGTATATATTTAGAAAGAGAATGATGAGAAACGTACGAGATTTCCGACATATCGTTTAGATATCTCTTTTAATTCACCAGACATCAATTTTAGGTGGAGCTTACCTTGAGTACAAGAGAATAAAAAAAAAGTTAAGCTTACCGGACATATAAATGTGTCATTGGTGTCGTGAACTCCCTAATATAGGACAACCCTTTCACACTTCAAATAAGAAAATAAAACCTTCTCCAACGGAAGGGTTTAGAGAATTTTAAAAGACCATCATTACTGCAGTAACGATCACATCGTTACTTTAAAAAATTTATATATATTATTTTAATCATATATACAGTAAAACCTCTATAAATTAATATAGTCGGGACCATGAAATTTTATTAATTTATAGAGGTTTTAATTTATCGATAAATTAATAATTATTAATTTATAGAGAGACTTTCCTAATTTGATAAAAATATATTAAAAACATGATTTAATCTTTATAACTAATATTTTATAAAATCAATTACAATAAAAATAACAATTACCATGCTTTGAAGATAGCATTAAAAGATTTTTATATAGTAAAAATATTAAAAATGAACTCTAATAAAAATTAATGAGTTAAAAATGAACTCTAATAAAAATTAATGAGTAGATATATATATATATATATATTTAGATAATTTTATATAATTATTAATTTATATTATTGATGGGACCATATATTTACAAAGGAGTTTCAAAAAAATTATTATTTTATTATATTATCGAATAGTGTCCAACACTAGTCCCAACTTTGGACCGGAGAAATTTATATAAAGATTATTAATTTACCGAGTATTAATTTATAGAGGTTCTACTGTATATTGTTATATTTTTATTAGTGGCAACCATTAGAAATATGATATGTGGCTATTTGCTAAGAGTACCGATACTTCAGCAAGTAATTGAAGCATTGATTCTTTTGTTTTTTTCATCTCTTTTATTATTATATATTATTTTTAAAGTAACTCACTTCCTGAGTAACCCTCACTAACGATGCTCTAAGGGAGGTTTTAAGTGAAAAGTAGAAAGAAAAGAAAAAATAAGAAAGAGGAAAAAGAATAAGAGATCCTCTTATATAGTAGACTCAATTTGCATATAAGAGACTATACGTGTCACCAGATGGTTGGGCAAAGAGATAAAAAAATTTGATGGTCGATTGATTGCTTTTCTTCCTCTTCCTCTCTCTGTCTCTCGAATCAGAGGAGATTCGGGTCGGAGAAGATGTGAATTGGAGGACATTGAATCAGCGGAGGTGAACTTAGACGAGATTGTATCGGATTAATCCACCACTAGTTATTACAATTAATCTATCATTATAATTATCATGTTCATTGGCTACTGGTTATTGATTTTGCAACTCTGTGTAATCTCCTTTTGAATTGTCAACGAAATTATTAATTTTTGTTGTTGATCATATTGCAGTGGACATGGTAGCTTCTCAAATGATCCGAGGTTGAACAATGTGGTGGGACATCTTCTTTATTCCTCTATTCTTGTACCTTACCATGGCTGGTGAGTTTAGCTTTCAATTCATTATAATTCAATAAACCATTTGCAGAACCTCATACGAGTTTGCTTGGTTCTGCAGGAGAATTAGCCACAAAACCATGGACATGTTGAGAACGACGAATCTTGGCATCCTGTAAGTCTAACACGACTTTTTTTTTTGTTCTCTTGTTTCAATCCTTTTGGTGTTTCTTAGATTCACACTGCCTCTTGTGATGCTTGCTTTCTACTTAGTAAAACTTGTTTATTTTGTTATGGTAACTTAAGCTGACACATCAAGTAAACAGAGGCTAATGTTTCTTCATCTGATTCAGTGGGCTGAAGTCCGGGGAAAAAGGGTTCTCATTACCATCGGGACAGCGAATTGTTCCTCCCTAAAGAGAAAACGGATGTCCTCAATTCTACAGCTTGTTGGACTACAATGGCTGCTCTGCTTATCTGCCTCAACTTTGTTGTTGGTCCAGTTCAAAATGCTCAAACTCTACGGGACTTCAGCAAGTGACTAGGATCAGTACATTGTTTTTTTTTTTTTCTAGAAGCATACTTTTACTGACTCAACAACCTTCTATCAGCGTAGATACATCAGGTGGTTAGTGGTCTTACCTATTTTTTGTCTGCACAGAGTTAAATGTATATCGACAAGTCAATAAGGTAACTTGGAGAAAACCACTGAATTAGATCTGTCATGAGCCTGATTAAGTTCTTTTTGGTGAGCATGAGAAGAGTGTTTGGAGGAATTGTTACAGGCAAGTATGAGTAAATCTTGGAGCTGTTGCTACCAGCTAGTTCAATTCATTACTTTAGCTAGGAAATAGTGTTAATGTTGCAAAGGTTTGTTATTGCTAATCTTGAGGTATTTTATTTGCATATATAGCTTTGAATTGATGATTGTGGCTTTTGGTGTTGTGAAAAATGCACTAGTTGATGTGGCTTTTGCTTGTGTTCTGCAGACATTGATGGTTCGTTTTGCATTGTAGATTATGGTAGGCTAGTGGACAGTTGTGCTTGAAATACATCTTCTCATTTGGAGCCTTTGCTCGGAAGCCCCTCCTACAAAGGTTTGTCCACCAAATCTGATGAATAAAACCAAGTTTGTGACTACATTGGAGGTTTTACACAACTCAAATTCGATGACTGTTTTTTTGTGTAGTGCATCAGAGTGGAAAGTGCCAACAACTTTTATCTACAGAATGAATGATTGGATGACCACCCTGCAACATTTCAAATTTGAGAAGAAAACAATAGAGAAGAAGATGGTGCTTATGTGAGATTTTTGTTTATTTGAAATGTTGCAGGGTGGTCATTTCGTGTTCATAGACAATCCAAGTGGTTTTCATTCTGCAGTGCTTTATGCTTGCCGTAAATTTAAATCTCAAGACTCCTCTCATGATCAACAACTCCCAGATGGTTTACTATTGGTTTAGTTGTAGTATGATGTTCCATTACCTTTCAAATTTGTTACATATGTATACACGTATATATAAAAAGAACATCAAAAAAAAAAAAATTTTATATTCCCTTAATGGTTGTATTTGGAGTTCCAAGATCTTTATAGTTCTAAAAGTTATATATCTAGTGTTTTTGATTAAAACCTCATGAATGTTCCAAATGCAATATTTTCCTATTTTTATAAAATCTTAAATGCTTACACCTTTATACTACTTCTATTCTACTTAAAAATTTTAAATTTCAAAAAACAATATTTTCAAAAATAAGAGACCCAAAATTATAAGAGAAAATTTTAACTAAGAGATCATGGGTTCTTATATTCAAAACAATACACAATTAATTCATAAAAAAATTCAAACAGTGTATAAGATCCTCAAAATATAAACTCCCCGTTGGCCTTGCTCTAACCACCTCCACCAATGACACATTTGTATAAGAAATCGGCCGAAAAAATAATGTTTAGAGCCACAAACATAAAATTGGCCTGCTGGTTGTATCCATGGTCGACTATGTTCTTAAGAAAACCTCTCGCGCGATGCCATCCCTGAAGTCATAAATTGATGTGCATCCCCATCTTTGTTTGGAGGCAATGAGAAAAGGCTTTTCATAGAAGAATAAAAAAAAAAACCGACGTAAGTCCGGAGACTGGTCGGGTGTTCCACAATGTATTGGGTCGGGCTGCTTAGTCGTAGGCCCTAGGAAACTATGATTCTCTAAATTTTCCGTATTTTTCTTTCCTTTTTTGATCAACATTTTCGAAATAAATTATTAGTGAATGGCCAAATATTATATCTTCTTTGCGCCTTCGGATTATTAGGGTCACATGCTTCTGTTTAGGCTTGATTAAGTAACCCAACCCTCTAACCCAGTCAGAGTGTCAGCAACGTTTTACCAATTATATCATCCCTTTAAACTCAGACCAACATTCAACAACAGTAAACAATAAAAAACAATTATTGTAGAGACAGACCATTGATCTTTTGTCCCACTGCCTCAACAACTTTTTAGGGTTAATTGCGACTACCCGAATAGTAATAAACTATCTTTATGTTGGGTATTCGTATTTTAATGCACTTTTTTACGGCTTATCTTTAAAGGTCAACAATGGAGGTCAGGTACATATAAATTTCCACAGTCTAAGCGAAACAAAAGGGAAATATGTTTTTTATCGATACATAATTTAGCCTCTTGGGAAAACAGAAAGATATATGTGTTGGACCAAAGCTGGCTAGCTATAAAATTTTCGTTGCATGTGTATTTTGAATTTTCCAACGGTGCGAATTCACTCACAATAATTGAAATACTAATATATTCTGATTTAACGACAATCACATGTGAATTATAAACTAATACTACAATAATTAAAAAGGTACTACTAGCCGTGAATTTAGCTGATCAATAGATATACCAAATTTATTACTGTATCGTTTGACCATTAGTCGTGAAAACGACAGGATTGGTTAATTAACGAATACAGAGAGGAGTAAGATAAATCATTACTGTATTTCAAAGGCAAAATAAACCCAACCGACAAAATAGTGTTAAAATCGAACTAATTAAGTGTAAAGTGTAAACCACTAAAAGAGCACATATATACTGTATAAAAAGTAAACAATTCTTTATTTCTGAATTCTGAATATGTTAATATTATCAAGAACAATTAAATACAAATTGTCAACAACAAAAGAAAGAAGAAGAGAAAAAGTTAAAAACAGATCGAAGAAAAGTAAAAAAGATAATGATTTGATCCAACATCATTTGGTTTTCCATGATCAAAAGATATATCTAAACATTTTTGTAGATCTACCGATCTTGCCACATTATTCCGATGTTTTCTTCTTTAATTTTCCGGCGAATATACTTATCCGTCACACTAAACAGAGGAAGACAGCGAAAAGAGCAAAAATAATAGAACAAGAACTCGTAAACCTATCTGAGCCAGAACCTGGTGGTGGAGTATGATAGTAAAACGGGAAGTAAGGGACGATCGGGTTCGGCGGAGGCGGCGTAGGGTAGTTTCCTGAGTAAGGCGGAGGATAGTAATAGCCTTGACCACCGTCACCGTACGGTGGAGGGTATTTGCCGCCAGAAGGAGGAGGGTAATAGTAAGAGCTACCACCACCGCTACTGCCGCCGGAGCTAGGACTAGGAGGAGAAGGAGGCGGAGGACATGCGGCGGTTGTGGGAGTTGACGGTGGTGGAGGAGAAGGCGGAGGAGGAGATGATTGGACTGGACTACAAGGATTGTCGCATGAAGAACACATTGTACAAGAAACAACCTCGTCTTTAGATGTCACTGTCGGTGTTACTGACACTAGCAGCATAACAACAACAACAAGTGTAGACAAAGTGTCTAACCGGTTTGTTTCCATTGTCAGAGATCGGATTTAGAAACTTAGTTTAGTGTGTGAGAATAATATGCACAAAAAAGGTAAAAGAGGAAGAAGAAGATGAGAGAGAGCCAAAGAGGAGTGGGAAAGAAAGAAGAAGCACGTTCAGAGGAGGAGTGTTCTTCTTTTTATCGATGATTTTTTAATATAAAAACTTATACTATAAATGATTTTTTGTTTTAGTACAAAAAAGGTTAGCTTTAATAAAGTTAGTATATAATTAGTGAAAGTTCGGTGGAGTGTATTAAGTGGGGGTTATTGGTTTAAGATTTGAAAAGAGTTTTAAAGATTTTAAATGTTATGCAGAATCTGTTGTTATTAGATCAAAATTTTGTTAAACTCTGTTAAAGTTTAGTGTTATTAGTTTGTGATTTGTAAAAAGTCATTTAAAATCTTAACAAATCTGGGTTATTTAATACTTTTAAATGAAAAGAAAACTCTGGTTCGATTAATCGATTGTTCAGTTCTTATAAAATAGTAGAGTTATGCAAAGTAGTGGAGATAAATTATTGGAGATTTTGGATGATTAAATTTATATATTTGTGTGTGAACTGTGAAGACTATAATTATCCAGTGCAAATATTGTGGTGCATGCAAAATTATACATAAATCGCTCGTTACAAATATTTTTTTTGTTGTCGAGGATTTTTGAGTGTTTTGCAAAAAGGAGATGAATAGTGAATGCAATAAAAAAGGTTGACGCGGACACGTTAACCTTTTTATGACCGAAGGTCTTGTAATAAAGCACCGGAAATACGCGGATGTCGGGGGCAAATACGTCACGTCATCTCTTAAAATGTGGAATTTACGGTAAAATCCCTAGTTTCGTGGCGATCTCGTGGCGGCTGCGTCGACGAGCCAAGTAGGGTTGGGGTTAAAAATTAAGATGAAGAGAATCTTCAACAACAACAACACAAAATAAAATAAATAATCTAGTGGTCATTATAGTGGGGCTTGACTCTTTTACAAGCTTTTAAACGTGGCCGTTTTTTATTGGGTCTTTTAGTTATGACGTGGTTAGCTTTCGATGAGTAGACGTGAAGATGACGGAAGTGCCGACTTGAGCCTCAACAGCTTTTGTTTTTGGTTTCGAAAATCAAAATTATGAGAAAATTCGATAAGTTGCTCGAACTTAAAACTCTCAAGTGCTACAGATTTGAAGGAATGGTTATATATAGAAAATGAATTAGTGTTGATTATGAAATAGAAAACGTGATTCCGTAATTCCATTTGTTAACACATTCAACGTCACTTATAGTCATTACTAAATAAATACCTTAAGTGGCGTTGAATACCATTTGTTCTATATAAAACACAGACACACAAAAAAAAAAAAATCACTATTGCATGATTACCATTCCGGCTTAACTTCGTGCCACCCAGTAATTCCAACTTTGAAACTTCTATGACCAGTGGAAACAATCACAAGGAATAGACCGCATGGCCGGATGTTATATGACTTATATCCCGTATTGAGATGTTATTGTTTCATAGAAAAAGAATATGTGAACAGTGGAGGAGAAAGTAAGTCACGAAACCTAGTGGATAGGTGTTGAGAAACCTTTTTTTTTTTTTTTTTTTTTTTTTGCATTCCAAAAAGAAGTCATTTGATCAAAAGTATCATAATTCAAGTAAAATCATAACTAAGACAACTGCTATAGTTAAAAAAAAGTTTCCAATTGTAGGTAAATTAACAAAATGATTCCAGCTACAAGCAAGCTTAGTTTTAGTCAAAAAGACCAGACTGAAGATGGTCACACCATGCTTATGGTGATCTCATGATTAAAGTTACGCTGATTTTAAAAAGGTGGGTATTTTGTTTGCTTTAGTGACTTAAAGCAATTGTTAATGCTGCAACATTACCAAATTACTATGTTTTAAAAAAAAATCCATATCCTAAACTAATCTCTAAAAGTTTCCAAACGTTATATATGAATTTTGCAACGGCTAAGAGAAGATCGATGCGTTTGGTGAGGATTGAACTCTGGCTTAGATTTACAGAGCTATTCACCATATATACATAATACATATATAATTATATATACTAAATGATTTCAAAGAATACTTTTTTTTTTGTTAAAGGGTATTCAATTTTATAAATAAATGTCCAATGGGCTATTTCCGGATTTAGCCCATTACAATCTCCAAAGGGCTTAAACCGCTTACATTAAACCAAATAAAAAACCGTGAATCAAAATTGACCCGGGTTTAAAACACGAACCGGAATCAAACCGGATTTCGTTTACCCTAATTCTGCAACTGAAGAACACAGTTGCAGCCGCCGCCCAAAATTTTGCGGATGCTCGTCGGAACAGGTCCTCCGACGAGCCTGGACGACGCGAGTCAAACGGAGATGGTGATCCAACATCCGTTGCCATCCCGCCACCGTAGAGCAGCTTCGAGGAGGAAGAAAAAAGCCGAGCTTTCATTGTCGAAGAGAAACAGGCTCACATGTGAGAAGAGATAGGCGGTAGGGAGTAGATCTGAACCCTTCGACGGTGGCTTAGCTCCTCCTTGCCGTAGACGACCTCCCCCATCGAACAACAACGCTGAGAAACCTCCAGAATCTCCGAGTTTCAGATCTAACCACCTTCTCTCTTGATCCTTGCCGTGAATCTCCCTTTTCTACTCCTCGTCGCACCACCGCCGATAGAGCTCTTACCGTTAGTGTGTCGAGGAAGCTTCTCCCTTCCACTGTTCCCTTGATTTCGACCACGAATCTTTCACCAGATTGATGCAGCGGTTAATCGATGAAGCACCATGAGCCTTGGGCTCTCGTCGTCGCCGGAGTCGACGGAGAACCCCCAACGACGGAGCAAGAGGTTGTGATCAGAAGAAGAAGAATTTGGGAGAGAAAAAATCGCCGCGCGTGGAAACCACTCGCCCGATTTTCTCTCTCAAGAGGTATTAACGTATTTCAAAGAATACTTCTCTTTAAAAAAAAATCAAACCGATCGATATGTATTCAAAACATTTTTGATTATGCTTCTTATAAGATTTTCACCATCATATATACTTTTGTATTATTGATCCAATGAAGAGTTGAGAAGGACGCATCGACGAGATTAGATTAAGGATTCTCATATATACTATCATTCATTTAAAACTCCTAATTAATAATTTTATGTTTTTCATTTTCATTTTCATTTTCTTCTCATTTTTTGAATTCTTGAAATCTTCTGTGTTTTTCAAAATAGATAATGACTCGATCTTAATTTCATAACTCCTCGACCGATAACATTTTCAGCCAGTAATTAATGCATAATTAAACAAAACGCAGAAACACTACACGACTTTCTTTCTTTTGACATATTATTTTCAAGTATTAACGTATATAAACGTAACAATCTCTTATAGTGAAAACACATCATCTTGACACTGATCAGATATTCAAATTAACCCATGATTCACATGTGACATGTGCCCAAGGATCAATATTGTATGGACAATCGTGTTGCGTTGAACCGCCAAGACGTCGCTGTCACGAGTTACTCATTTGGCCATGCATGTCAATTAATCTTCTTAATTTTCTGGTGAAAGAAAGTCATAAGAAAAATAAATGTAAATCAACACCATTACAAGCAATGGGCAAAGGCAAACATTTTAAGGCTCCATTTTTTGTAGAGTAACGGCGTCTGGGGTGTTTGCCTTTCGTAGGACTCTTATTAGTGCATTACTTCTATTTTATTGGGCCAATTCTTTATAGCCCAAAACAAAACCCAACAAGCGAATCGGAGATTCAAATTTTAAGAACACTACTACAGAGTACAGACTACAGTAATGAGAATCAACCAAAAGTTTAAAATTCAGAAGCTTGCTTGCACGATAGATCCACCATGGCAGTCTACTACTATTTCAATCGGATTCCCTTTTCTCGATTCATGATGGGTTCTTCTTCTTCTTCTTCTTTTACTGTCCTAGGGCGAATCAATCATTCCCCAATTCTTATGTCGATGAAACGAGAGGGTTTGTGTTTGGTGGTTTAGCAGCAACTCGTTCCAGTTACCGCTTTGAGTGTTTTTTTTTGGTAATTCGTTTGGCTGAGTTTTTAAAGGGTAGATCTTTCTTCTTCTCTCTTTATTATATTCTTTATGAAAAAAATCAAATATTTATCTGAATAATTCAACTAGCGTACATTGCTCTCAAAGATTATATATATTACAGGCTAAAGAAAGCATCGTCTTGCACTCTTGGGGGATATTTAAGTATAGTTTTTGCTTGTTCTTGAATCATTCGTAGTAAGTAGTAACTAGTTGTTGCAAACTCTATAATTATGACTGAGCTTTCTTATTCTTGTGGATGAGGGAACCCTCGTGGCTTATGTATACAATATGTCTTTGTTAGTTTTGTATATAGCTTAGTTGAAGTTGAATAGTTGATAATGCTAAGCACGTCACAAGGTATGTCATATTATATGAATGTTTTTCAACATAAGATATGGACTTTGTAAAATATATAGTTTATGATGCCACTTGGGTTTTCCAATTCCTCAATGTCAAAACAGTAGTTTTATATGCTTGTATAAACATGGAAAACATCAAACTTAGCATCCAAAGTTTGTGAATCTCTTTTTTTTTTTTTTGACTTAAACCAATGAAAGGGAAGGTGTTCTTGGGTCAAAACCTGATATGGATGATGATTATGTTGGGGCAACTACATGGATATAAAAGCTGTATCCTGAAAGAAAGGAAAGCTTTGTTGGAGCTCAAAAAATTTGTCATCTCAAAGAGCCAAGGATGGAATCATGACTTTGTTCTCCCTACTTGGACTAATAATACAAATAGCGATTGCTGCCTGTGGGAGGAAGTTAAGTGCAATCGTACAAGCAGGCGAGTTATGGAGCTTTCCCTTTACAAATCGATGTTTTTAAAGAGTTCTCCTCTAAATCTTTCTTTGCTGCATCCTTTTGAAGAGGTTCGAATTCTGGACTTATCCGAGTCCAGATTAAACAGATTGGTTGATGATGTGGAAGGTATATCAAGTTTCTCCCAATGTTTCTTTTTTCTTACCACTTGTACGGTCTCTATTTCGATACATTGTTCCCTGCACTAAAGTTTTTCATAAATTCTTGAAAGTTGATACCATTTAAAACTATAGTACCTTAGATTATTTCCAGCATGAAAAAAGAGTTGATGTATATGCCATGTAGCACATTCACTCATGTTCCTTCCAAACTCCGTACAGTTCAACTCACACTATCTCCATTTGCATGCAAACAAGACTATTATCATCCACTTATCCAAGTGATTAGAAGGAGCTATGTTATTTTTGTATACTTTGTTAACGAGATTTTATTTTGCAGGTTATAAAAGCCTAAGGTTATTAAGAAACCTGGAGAGTCTGAATTTATCTTCAAATGAATTCAACAATAACATCTTTCCCTTTCTTAATTAATGCTGCTACATCACTTACAAAGCTTTCTCTTCGGTATAACTTAGTAGATGGCCATTTTCCTGTTAAAGGTATGTTTCTCTTTCTAGTAAACCTATTTATTTCTGATGTATCATTGGTTAGATCGTTTCTCTTTTATATAGTACTCGATACAATATCCCATGTCTTTATTTTAGTTCTTATCGAATGAGTATTCTCGTGGAGTCTCTTTCAGAACTTAGAAACTTGACAAACTTGGAACTGCTGGATCTAAGCGGAAACGGAATTAACGGCTCCATGCCTATAAGAGGTAGTAGCATTTACGTCAATAGTGACTGTTCATATATAATTGTTCTTCTTTCTTTTCTGTAGTAGAACTTTTAACAGGTTGAAACTCTACATAATTGCTGATACTAGTTTATGCTATCTTTAAGAACATCATGTCCATATTATTAGGAGTCTTTGATTTGTGTTTCTTTGTTTTATGGCAGAGTTTCCTTACTTAAAGAAGCTGAAGGCTCTAGATCTAAGTGATAATAGACTTTATGGCTCAATGGAATGGGAAGGCAAGTTTGCTAAAATTTGACTTTATAATTTATTAAGGTTGGATGTGAATTTAGCCTTTGTCTTTCTCCCGAAATATCAATTTTCAAGGTATAATGTTTATGTTTACTTTATTTCAGAATTAAAGAATTTGACTAACTTGGAAGTCCTGAGTCTTGCTCAAAATGGATTCGACGGACCTATACCAATGGAAGGTAATATGTCTTTACCTCACCTCCAAGATTATCTATTTGAACAACATAACATATTAGGTCTGAGAAGTGTTATGAGAGAAATATAACTAATCTTATTATTCTCATCATCTGCTTTTTTTTCCAAACTATCCTTTTTTTGCAGCTTTTTGTGAAATGAAGAATCTGCGCGAACTAGATCTCAGAGGAAATAATTTTGTAGGTCAGCTTCCTCTGTGTTTTGGTAGGTTGAACAAGCTACGGTTTCTGGATCTTTCATCAAACCAATTAAGTGGAAATATATCATCTAGTTTCAGTAGCCTCGAGTCCCTCCAATATATATCGTTGTCAGATAATAACTTTGAAGGCTTGTTCTCACTCGATCCACTTGCCAACCTAACAAAGCTCAAGGTGCTCATAATTTCATCAGCAACTGATATGGTTCAAGTAGAGACAGAAAGTAATTGGAAGCCAAAGTTTCAACTAAATGTTGTTGTATTACGATTTTGCGGCTTGGAGAAAATCCCCAACTTTCTCATGTACCAGAAGAACTTACGTCTAGTTGATCTATCCGACAATAGATTATCTGGAAATATTCCTACATGGCTGTTGGAGAATAATCCAGAACTTGAAGTCTTACAGTTGAAGAACAATTCATTCACTGTCTTCCAAATGCCTACACTAGTCATGCATAATTTGCATGTTCTGGATATATCAGATAATGATATTGGTGGACAGGTACCTGATAATATTGGTCATGTGCTTCGGAATATGGTACATATGAATGGCTCGAATAATGGGTTCCAAGGGAATTTCCCATCATCTATGGGTGAAATGAAAAACATTTCATTCTTGGACCTGTCTTATAATAATTTATCAGGAGAGCTACCTAGAAGCTTTGGCACAGGTTGCTTTTCATTAGGATTCCTGCAGCTGTCTCACAACAAATTTAGCGGCCATTTCCTTCAAAGACGTACAAACTTCACTTTATTGTTGGTGCTAAGAATCGATAACAACTTATTTACCGGGAAGATCGGAGTTGGTTTGCTTAACTTGGTTAGTTTGTTTTTACTTGACATGTCCAACAATTTCTTAGAAGGTGCAATACCACCTTCGCTTCTGGCCTATGAAAATCTTTATTTTCTAGACCTCTCTGCAAACCTATTAACTGGAGCCTTACCATCACATGTTGGTAGTGTAGTTTGGCCAAGCTTTTTCCTACACAACAACAGCTTCACAGGGCCAATTCCGGACACATGGTTCGAAAATGTCCAAATACTTGATTTACGGAATAATAATCTCTCTGGGAGTATCCCGCAGTTTGTAAATGCCTACGACATGAGTATTCTTTTGCTGAAGGGTAACAACTTAACAGGAAGTATTCCAAGGATGCTGTGTGAATGGAGAAGCATCAGACTTTTAGATCTTTCAAATAACAAGCTCAATGGCGTTATACCGTCATGCCTCAGTAATTTATCATTTGGACTGGGAGGGAACGATGATCAAGTTGCCTACATTGGTGCAGTTTCCTCTGTGGAGAACTTATACTTGGGATTATACAAATCTACATTTTTGGTTTACAAATCCACGTTTGTGGTTGAGTATTTCAGGTTAAATTACCTAACTCATATGAAAATTGAAATCAAATTTGCAGCGAAGCAAAGGTATGATTCTTATACTGGGGCGTCTGAGTTAAGTGAAGGAACACTTGATTATATGTATGGCTTGGATCTGTCAAATAATGAACTAAGTGGTGTTATCCCAGCAGAGCTTGGAGATCTCTCCAAACTAAGAGCCTTGAATCTGTCTCATAATTTCTTGTCAAGTGCTATACCAGATAGCTTCTCCAAACTGGAGGACATTGAGAGCCTTGATCTTTCTTATAACATGTTACAAGGAAGAATTCCTCACCAATTAACCAATCTCACTTCTCTTGCTGTTTTCAACGTCTCTTACAACAACTTATCAGGCATCATTCCCCAAGGTAGGCAATTTAACACCTTCGACGAGACCAGCTACATAGGCAATCCTCTTCTCTGTGGACCGCCAACCGATAGAAGCTGTGAAGCTAAGAAGAACTCAGAGGAACCAGATAATGAAGGAGAAGAAGATGATAATGAAGCTGCTATTGACATGTTGGTCTTTTATTGGAGTACAGCTGCAACTTATGTTACTGCACTGATAGGCATTCTTGTACTTATGTATGTCGATTGTTCTTGGCGTCGAATATGGCTTTGCCTTGTCGAAGCCTTCATCGCCTCTGCGAAACGTAAGTTGTCTTAAAACCATTTCAGCACAGTTCTTGGATTTTCTTAATCAAGCAAAAAAAACTTCAATCCTCTGTTTTTTTTGGTAAGTACATGTGCTTTGGCTTTTACTTACATGTATATGTATGGGGTTTCTAGACGATGGATTGAATCTCTCTGGACAGTGAGTTGAACTGTTGAGATCTCCACACACACACACACTCACCATGTAATAAACGAAGTTTTGTGTATTTTACATTTTAATTTAGAAGCAAGAAATTTAAGTGTTGGTGTGACAGAGGAATGTAAGTTATGCAGGTTGTCTCTGTTGCAAAAGATTCATCTATGTTTTTGTTAATAATCAAATACAGTATTTGATAATGTTAAATTATTTTAATTATGCAAAAGTTTACATTTAAGTTTAGTACTCCTACTAAATGGCGATTGGAGTTGATTTTACAACTAAACACATTTAACTAGTTGAATAGTACTAGCAGACGTGTATAAAGAAAAACATTTTCCATGCGGCCAGACCAAGATCTGTGTTACCTAACTACGGGACATGCAATAAGTGATATGGGTTTTAATGTTGACACATCATAATATTTGTTATTATCATTAATGTGTAACAAAAATGATCATTCCCTACTTTTATAATTGTTTGATTCCCACGGAACTGATGGAAAAGAAAATTGGAAGTAATTTTATATATACGATTAATGAGAGAATTGAACCTAAAAAGTGGCAGCATAATGAAATATAGTAGCAAACTCAGAACATACAATTATGAGAAAATAAAATTTATTTGTCATTTCAAAATTTAAAATTACACTGTATTATATAGTTCTGGGACTGGACAAGATTTGTGCTTAACAGATAGGCAAGCCCCATTCCTGTCTTAATAAAGACAAAATTTCAACACAGAAAACAATAATTTAAAACAAATGTTCGAAATTAAATAATACTACCACCGAACATCTTTTGTTTCTTTCATTAATCTTCTAACAATTTCCAAAACTTTTCTTTTGTGATTTACTAAAATCACAACATAAAGATACCCCCAAAAATCCAAAACAAATTAAATTGGAAAAAACACAGAATTTCACACCCATTTTTTGTTAGTCATCACTCATCACTAATCATCATCATCATTGCTCCCCAAACACAAGAATTAAAACCCTAATCATGGTGTAGGAACCACTTAAGTGTACACAGAGCCATAAGATAGAGCCATGAGTAACACAGCGGCTTGTTCTTCCTCACCAAGCTTCCGTCGTTGCTTCTCCACCGTTGATCGACTCTTCTTCATCCCCAAATCAATCAACCTCTGTTTTTCAAAGAATCACCAAATTTAGGGGTTCCCCCGCCGCCGTAACTCGATTTTTTCAATTTCTTGTTACCATCATCCTCTGTTACTCTTCTCTTCTTCTTGCTTCTGATCCCACATGCGTTACACAACGACTACATAGAACAAAACCAATAAAAAAAAAACATATCAGATCAGAGACAAGATCAAACTCGATTGATCCCCCCCCAAATCGGAGTGAAATTAGGGTTTATGTCTGAACCTTGGGACCAGAAGGACCACCTCGCCAAAGAGGGGTTTTGCTTGTACCACAATTAGCACAAGTTTTCTTGTTGTTGCTCTGTTCGATCATAACATCTCCAGCTCTTCTTTCCATGGTTTCCGAATCAACCAAAACCTGAAACATACAGAGATCGATCAGCTTATTACTAGATCATCAATCATCATCATCAGAATCAAAAGAAGAAGAAGCAGATCATCATTTTACCTCTTCACTGTGATCCAACATTCTCAATCAGTTGAATTTACGAAGTTTGGCGCCGCGCGATCGGGATCAAGAAAGCTAGGGTTTGAAAACAGAGATGATAAAGGAAAGATCACGTCTCTTTACAGAACATGCAAGAAAACTTGGAAAGAGTGAATAATGAGTGTCAGAGAGAGAGAACCAAACCGACAGACACAAATCACAATGATAGAAAAAAAAAAAAAAACTAAACGCGATTTGTATAAAAATTGGTTATGGAATTAAACCCTAGGAATTTGATTTTAAAATGACGAAAACACCTTCTTGTTTCTTCTCTATTAACAGAGGAAGCCACCCGCCAAACACAAGTTCGCTTATTGTGAGTTGATTTTGGTGAAAAGAAAAAGGGCGCCACTTTGACCGGTGTGTTTGATCAGATACGGAACGGTGTACGGTTTCTTCGAGTGGGGATCAACCATGATGATTCACTTGTACCTTTTTGATCGTAGCCGTTCATTCAATCTTACGTTCCAAATTTTTGGGGGATAAATAAATATGTACATAGTGAAAAAGTTGAGATATGTTAGATTGGTTATAAAGGAGAAAAGAAACAAGTGTGGTAGGGAAATAAGCCATGTAGATAGGATTCAGACCACATATTATTTATTCTGCAAATGGTTACCCAAAATAAGATTGTGTGCTTGGTGTGTAATGTTGACTTAACAATGTCCTGGGTCAAAGTGACAATACTTGAATTTAGGTTATGATGATAAAGGCATATCTTTAAATGTTGAAAAAAACAAGATTTTGTGCTTTTTGGACAGTGTATTGGTTAGGAGGATATTCATTTTGAGGTTTAAAATTGATTGAGAAGACAGAAAGGGACTGATTTGTCTCCCACTTGAACCACCACATACAGTACTTACATTTATCTTGATCACCTCTCTCTCTCTCTTTTCTAATTGGTGTTAAATCGCTAAAAATGGTGCTTCCGTAAATAATGAATATGATCCTAATAACTAAACCCTTTCTTTGGTTCTATAACCAGCATGGAGATTTCAAGATTTCAGTAACTTTTTACCAAGCCTCTTTTCTACTAGACGACAGTAAACATTGGATCTTAAGTTTATATACAGCGTACAAGCTCATGTCGCAAAGTCGCCATTTAAGCTATCGACTCTAGGTTCTTACTTTTATCTACTTGGTATGTGAGTGTACAGTACAATAACTCAAGATGTTCTCAACGAAGGATGAAACAGCACAATCAAATGTAACTGTTGATTCAACAACAACGACACTTGTCATATCACACACTTGTAAGAAACTAGCCGGAGGAAATCTATGGTTTTTAACTCTATATAACTAATGTTGCTTCATTTGCAGTGTCCCTTCCCTTAAGAGGTTCATTCTTCCAGGTAGACTTCCACCAGAGTTTTCCCAAGTTTCGGTATCTTGAATTACGTGAGAAGTGTTCTTCCTCTGTTTTTTACTGTCCTAGTTGACAAAAAGTTATAAAATGGGGGAACCTTTTGCTTCTTTTTGCAGTGACTTGTGCCAAATTACCTTTTTGGTTCAAACCCTATGGAATGTGGGTCACTGCCTTACCTAAAACATATGTAAGTATCTGATTTCTTGTTTATTAAGGAAGTAAGAAATGCTTCTGAATTTACCTGAAAATGTCTCTCTGTAGCTATGTTTGCGCAAAATCGCTTATCAGGAGACATATTCCAAAAAGATTGGGAAAATATATTAACCTCACTCTCGTATGATTCTACTGTTTCCTTTGTTTATCTTGTCACATAGAAAGCTAAATTATTATTTTGTTTGTTTCAATGATTATAGAGTTCTTGAAGCCAATCAATAATTCTCTGGAACCAAACAATCTGACAAATCTGTATGATCAGCTTTCTTTTCTTTACAAGATGCATTGTCAGTTCATTAAGTGTGTTTATAATGCATAACATTTTTTTCAATCTATTTATCTACAACTATTCAACGATAATTGCATTAATCAACGATCCATCACTGATCGAGTTCATCAGGAACTTAGTGTTGAAAGATGAGAGGAGTTTATAGTATGAAGTAAAAAGCTTTGAACTCATATCTTGGCTGAAAAATATGTTGTCAGTAAAAGTTGAACAACACCAACAACGTTACCAATATGTCCAAATATCACCTTCCCTGACATTCATCTAATGCCAAATACTGTACAATTCAGCCTAATTATTTCAATGGATAAACGTATCTACAGTCATCTTTCCTAAATCAACCTAATCTCTTAATATCTAGAGAGCCATTTTTTCAAATAGATTGTGTTGGATCTCATAGTGTAGATGAAGATTTCTCAACAGTTTGAAAGGTAGATGAAGATATCATAAAGTAGATGAAGATCTGGTTCTCTTACAACTGCAAAACGAGATCATCACCTTGGAGGTTGTTGTGTCTTCTCAATTCTCACCATCGTCTTCCTGCCAGTATGTCGTTAAAATCTTGGAAGCCTTCTCGGAGATCTCGTTGTTTTCGTGGTGTTGTATGTTCTCAATCTTTTGTAGACCTTCCGCGTCTTCAATCCGTTGAGTGTAATTGTTCACGTTTCCTCCTATTCTCATCATCACTGCCTTTCCAACCTCCAAAATCTTTTCCAATCCATTCAGACACGCTGAGATGATAACTGGCTCTGGATGTAACAGGAGATCACATAAAGGTTTTATGCAACCCTGCTCCACCAAGAATCTGAATCAAACCAATGGAGATAGTGAATTAATGATTCAGTAAGCATGTTTAAGTGAAAAAAGAGAGAAGACAGGGAGGGACGTACATGATTTGCTCATGAGAACCACTTAAGGTTGCATTTGAAATTGCCCATACAGCTACCTTCTTCATCCCCAATTCATCATTTTGAGCCAGACTGACCAACTTTGGAATCAAATTTTCATCAATAACTGCCTGTTATCACCAGGGGAAAGGAATTAGCGACAGCAACACAAGTGTAAAGTTTGTATATGTTCTGCAACTACAACAATAAAAAAAACTGATGCACATGAGAAAGCAACAAATAACTTGTCAGTTCCTCACCTGAATATGTTCTCTAAAGCCTGAGGTGATGCTTATAACCGCCAAGAAGGTGGCTGTCTTTACCTCTTCGTCATAGTCTCGATTAAACAGGTCAGAAATAATGCGTAAAGCACCACAATCGATCAAACACTGAACATATAACAACACAAGCAATGAATCTCCTCTCTACTAATAGTGGTATAAACGTACTAAAGACACTGAAAAAAGTACGCTTTCGAAAAGTTTTAACGTTACATACTTGGATCTGGTCCTTATGTTTACTAACTATAGTGGAAATGAGACGCGGTACAGGAATAAGCACAGATGGGGAAGGGTGTCTGCAAAAGAAACAAAAAAAATTGTCAGCCTTTTGAGTATTCAAACATGTCACAAAAGGAGAAGTACTAGTACTAACTGGAGAAGTTGAACTAGTTTTGGGACAAAACCAGCATCGATCACACTCTGGGTTCCATCTTCTGAACCATTACACAGATACTGAATGGCCGAGCAAACATTTTCCAACACTTTTCCATCATTTGAATCAAGATGTAGTTCAAGTGCATGTATCACCTGCGTTAAGCAATGCATTCAAATGTTGAAATTAAAGTTTTGGATGTATAGAAACAGAGGAAACAGAGAGATAAGGTAAAAAGACCTGTTCGAAGGTGGGTGGAGGGTTGCCACGACACAAGTTACACAAAGTAAGAGTGGCAGCTCTGAGCGTCAACAAGGTAGTATCCTTGGACAGCAGATTCAACAGTGGCATCAATGCACCAGACTTAAGAAGATAGTCATGGTGTAGTGGATCAGCAGCAACATTAGCAAGTGCCAGTAAAGCCTGCAAGAATAAAAATGTCAAAAACTCATAATCTGTGCCAAAGAGAAATCATACTCTAACTAGAGAAGTAGTATACAAAATATAATGATTACCGGATCACGGATATAATCTCTAGGTGAAGCAATAAGCGTGACTAGCCTTGGACCAGGATCTTGATCAACAACCAGATCCGGTTTAATAGCAGCAACGATTGATAGAGCCTCAGCTGACAGACTCTAGAAAAAGGTGATTGGAATACATGAGAATCAAAGATTACACTGATCATCATCATCATAAATATCAAATCTTGGATTAGGGGAAATCTTCTAACGTACGAGAAGCGCAGGGGAATTATTCCTGTGAAGAAATTGAACAAAACGAGGTATAACTCCATAATATATCAGCCGTTGAGTATCAGAAGGCCCTATTTCTGGCATATCTGGACAGAGAGAGAGAGAGAGAGCACAAAAACTTAAAAAGAAACATTCGATAAAAAGACGAATCTCTTCAAGAAAAGTAAACAAAGAAGGTTTTACTCTTTAAGAGAAACTCGTTGATCTTGGCAGCGGATTCAAGCTGTTTTGAACGATCATCTGAGTAAAACCCATCAAGGAAACACGCAATTTCTGAGAACATCGTGTGACGATCGACGAAGCTTGGGTTTTTTAGCGACGTTGGCTTTTTTTTTTTTTCGCTCTTCTTCTTCGACCTCTCTCCAAAAGCAGTTTACGAAACTTGAAGAGAAGCCCTATAAAACTCAACTGAAATGTGTGAAAGAGGAAGTGAACTTTAGCAATTGAGCAGAGCAAGATTACAAACAAAGAAAGCGAACGAAAAAAAACGGTTTTTCTAGTTATCGTTTGTCACAAAACCGATTTGGTTTGATTTAATTTTGGATCCGGTTAAATCCAATTCAATTTAATTTTGGGTTAAACGCCGGTTTACTGAAGCCCAGATTTCAATCTTTTAGACGATTCTCCCCCAAATCGGAGTGAAATTAGGGTTCATGGGGTCGTCTAACCTTACGACCACGACGCAAACGCCAACGACAATGGTGGGTGTTGCTTGTACGAAAATCATCAGCACAAGTCCTCTTATCACTAGCACTAATTTTGTTCTGTTCGATCATTTCTCCAGCTCTCATTTTCATGATTTGAAAACAGAGTTCAAAAAAGAATCAGAAGTTTGTAATTAGCGTTCAACGTTTTAAAAAGATCACGTCTCTTCTTCACAAAACAAAACATGCCAAACAAAAAAACCAAATTGGTTCTGAAAGACTCTGCTGTTATTAGAAAGAAACGAGAGATTTTTTTTTTTTTTTTTTTGTTTTTATTTCGCCAACAAAAAAAATTTGGTTTCGGAATTAAAACCCTTTAGGATTTGGTGTAAATGACGTTAATACCCTTTTATTCTTTAAAACAGTTTGTGAGTTCACGCACACCAAATCAATCTTGCATCAATTGGAACGATATACGAAACAAGTCTAGTAGCCTCAAAACGATTTAAAGTAACAGTGGAACAAAAGATTAATCCACTAAAGAACTTTGACTCACTCTTTGTGTTTTGGTTCCATTCACAAGGAAGAGATTTTTTACACTCTAATATCAGGTTGTGTGGGATCTCATCAAGTAGATAAAGTTTTTTCAACAGTTTGAAAGGTTTTTTTTTTTTTGGGTGTATTTCTAATTATACATTTCAACTATAGGTGAATCCGCTAGGAAGAACTGGAACTTGGTTCTCTCACAACTGAAAGACCAGAAATCATCAACTTGGAGGTTGTTGTGTCTGCTCACCATCCTCTTCCTCCCAGTATGTCTTCAGAATCTTCAAAGCCTTCTCGTTGATCACATTGTTTCCGTGGTGTTGCAGGCTCTTAATCTTTTCTAGCCCTTCCGCATCTTCAATCAGCTGACAGTAATAGCTTTTGGTCTCTCCGGCCTTCAAAATGTTTTCCAATGCATTCAGACACTTTAAGATGGCTCTTAGATCTGGACATACCAGGAGATCACATAAAGGCTTTACGCAACCCTGCTCCACCAAGTATCTGAAACACACCAATAGAAACTCTGACTTGTGATGATCAATATATAAGCATGTTACAAAAGTGAAAGAAGACATGGACGTACCTGATTTGATCATGAGAACCACCTAAGGCTGCATTTGAAATTGCCCTTACAGCTTTTTCCTTTATGTCAAATTCAGCACTTTGAGCCAACTTGACCAACGTTGGGATCAGATTTTCATCAAGAACTGCCTGTTGTAAATTAGGGTAAAGACACACAAATCGAAAACAATTACTTAAAACTGAAGGGGTAAATTTGTTTTTTTTTTTAAATTGTTATCTGCAACATTCACAATCATCAGACTTGTCACCTGAATTTGTTCTTCAGTGCCTGCAGTGATGTTTGAAATCGCCCAGCAAGCGTCCTTCTTTATCTTTTTCCATGTTGCACCATAGTCTTTTGTAAGCAGGTTGGCAAGAGGAGGTAAAACACCATGATGTATCAAAAACTGAGACAAATATTCAAAGAGGTACTTTATCCAGAGCCTTTTGGTTACAAAATCCAATCGTAATATCTAACAATGCAAGCACAGCATCCTCTCAACTAATATCCAGTATATATAGTGATATATTGAATCATTCAAGATACATTATAATAAATCAACGAGAAGTGTTTTAAAAGGTAACATAAATGTACATACTTTGGTCTGCTGCTTAACTCCATTAGTTAGAATCATAATGGTACCTACTGCAGGATCAATCACAGATGGACAAACGTGTCTGCAAAAGAAAAGAAAAAAATTGTCAACCTTCATTATCTTATATAAACATGTAGCAAAGGCTTTAACTTTGTGTTTTGGAGGAGTAAGATTACTAACCCGAGAAGTTGAACTAGTCTTGGGACAAGACCAGCGTTGATAAATCTCTGGATACTTTCTTTTGAACCATTAGATAGAAAATAAAGTGCCCAACAAGCATTTGACAAAAAAAATTCATCATCTCTATGAAAAACTTCCTGAAGTGCGTAGAGTGCAGGCTCCACCTGTTAATCACGTTTTCATATATGTTAATGTGTACAAACTGAGGAAACAAAGCCTGCTGAGAGAGAGAGAAGCTAGAAGACCTGGCGAAGGAGAAGCTGGGGTTGGCCAGAGAAGAGTTTTGACAAAGTCCAAGCGGCGGTTCTAAGCATCCACATCTGAGTATTCTCATTCAGCTGATCCAACACTGGTTTCAATGCACCACGCCGTAGAACATAGTTACGGGATTCTACTGAAGCACGAGCAACATTACCTAGTGCCCTTGTTGCCTGCACATGATTATGGTAAATAACATAAAAAATCTCAACTCATACCTCAGCATTTGTATCAACAAGAAGTCAAATACCTGAAAACGGAGATGAACATCAGAAGTAGCACTACCAAGAAGATGGACAAAGATTTCGATAACACCGTGATCAATTAGCACTTTGGTGTTCTCTTCAGAAATGAGTCGTAGAACGGAAGCAGCAGCATACTAACGAAACGATCGATCATGGAAATATCAGAATTACAGGACAAATTACCAATCATTACAATATCTAACTAATGGGATCTTTTATCTTTTAACCTGAATTACATTGTCATCGTCCTTCTTAAGAAACTCAACGAAACGAGGCACAACTCCAGACTCTATGATCTTATCAATAGGAGGGTTTTCTTCTGGAATATATAAGAAGAAGAAGAAACTTAAAGAAACACTCAGATCGAGATCAAGAAAAGTAAAGAACAGAGGAAGTAGTTTTGTTACCATGTGATAGAATCTTTCTGAACTTGGAAGCGTTTTCAAATTGTATTAAAGGATCATCTGAGTAAACACCGAGAATCATCTCTTCGTCCACCTACGCGAATCAATACAATCAAAAACCCAAACAAGAGATTGACTGATTACTTGTGAAACACGTTTAGACGAACCTCTGTCAAGGGTTGGGGGTTCAGCGACATGGCTTTCTCTCTTCTTTCACCTCTCTTCTAAGCGATTTACAAAACTTGAAAGAGGAACAAAAATCTCAGCTGAGAAGTGAAAGAGGCAAAAATACTTTTGCAGTTGAGAGCAAGAATGCAAACAAAATTGGTCAAGGGGGAACATAAACAGATGAGTGAATTTATAAAGAAGCGAAAAAAAAAACGGTTTTCTAACGATCATTATCAGAAAACCGGTTTTATTTTGATTTAATTTGGGATTTGGTCCGGTTTAATAAAATTTAATTTAATTTTGGGTTTAACTCCGGTTTACTGAAACCCACATCTCAATATGTTAGGCGTATTGGTTTAAGGATCAGACGATTTTGCCCCAAATCGAAGTGAAATTAGGGTTCATGTGGTCGTCTAAGCTTACCAACACCACGCAAACGCCAACACCAATGGTGGGTGTTGCTTGTACGACAATCATCAGCACAAGTCCTCTTATCACTAACACTAATTTTTTGCTGTTCGATCATATCTCCAGCTCTCATTTTCATGATTTGAAAACAGAGATCTAGAAAGGGATCAGAAGCTTGTAATTAGCGTTCAACGTTTTCAGAAGATCACGTCTCTTCTTCACAAAACAAAACATGCCAAAAAAAAAAAACCGAATTGGTTCTGAAAGACTCTGCTGTTATTAGAAAGAAAGAAAGAAAGGAGAGATTTCTTTTTAATTTGCCAACAAAAAAAATACGAAATTGGTTCGGAATTAAACCCTTTAGGATTTGTCTTAAATGACGGTAATACCCTTCTATTATTTCCCTATGTACATGTATTTTTTAGTGTGTGCATTGGGGGGCGCAGTTAACAATTTTTAAACTAGTTTGTGAGTTCACTCACGCACACCAAATCAATCTTGCATTACAAATTCGTTTTGTAGGAACGATATACACAAAAAAAACTATAATAGCCTCAAAACGATATAAAAGAACAGTGGGGCAAAAGATTAAATCCACCAAAGAACTTGACTCACTCTTTAAGTTTTGGTTCCATAAGACACAGAGCTTTTACACTCTACGATCAGGTTGTGTGGGGATCTCATCAAGTAGATAAAGTTTTTTCAACAGTTTGAAAGGTTTTTTTCTTTTTTTTTTTGGCGTATTTCTAATTATACATTTCAACTATAGTTGAATACAGAGGAACTGGAAGACCAGATCGATCGACTTGGAGGTTGTTGTGTCTGCTCACCATCCTCTTCTTCCTCCCAGTATGTCTCCAGAATCCTCAAAGCCTTCTCGTAGATCACATTCTATTCGTGGTATTGCAGGTTCTCAATCTTGTCAAGCCCTTCAATCAGCTGAGAGTAATAGTTTCCCGCCTCTCCGGACCTCAAAATGTTTTCCAATCCATCAAGACACTTTAAGATGGTTCTTGAATATGGACATACTAGGAAAACACGTAACGGTTTTATGCAACCCTGCTCCACCAAGTATCTGAAACACACCAACAGATATTGTTTGACTTGTGATGATCAATATATAAGCATGTTAAAAAGTGAAAGAAGACATGGACGTACCTGATTTGATCATGAGAACCACCTGAGGCTGCATTTGAAATTGCCCATACAGCTTCTTCCTCCTTTATGTCAATTTCAGCATTTTGAGCCAAATTGATCAACGTTGGTATCAGATTTGCATCAATAACTGACTGTTGTAAATTAGGGTAAAGACACACAAATAGAAAACAATTACTTAAAACTGAAGGGGTAAATTTGTTTTTTGTTTTTTTTTTTTTTTAATGTTATTTACAAGACTGCAACATTCACAATCAAGAGACTTGTCACCTGAATTTGTTCTTCAGTGCCTGCAGTGATGTTTGAAATCGTCCAGCAAGCGTCCCTCCTCAAGTTTTGCCGTTTTCTAAAACCGTGTTGAGTAAGCAGGTTGGCAAGAACAGGTAAAACACCACACTCTATCACAACCTGAGAAAAAAAAAAATGTTCAAAGAGGTTTATCCAGTGCCTTTTGGTTACAAAATCCAATCGTAACACTGTACACAAGCAATATATAGTGATATATTAATCATTCAAGAGACATTATGATAACTCAACAAGAAGTGTTTTAAAAGGTACAATAAATGGAATATAAAGTACATACGTTGGTCTGCTGAATATCTCCATTAGTTAGCTGCATAATGGTACCTATTGCAGGATCAAGCACAGCTGGAGAATCGTTTCTGCAAAAGAAAAAAAAAAATTGTCAGCCTTCATGATCTAAACATTTAGCAAAGGCTTAAATTTTTTTGTTTTGGAGTAAGATTACTAACCCGAGAAATTGAACTAGTCTTGGGACAAGACCAGCATCGATAAAACTCTGGATATTTTCTTTTGTACCATCAGATATATTATAAAGTGTGGAACAAGCATTTAACAAAAAACACTCATCATTTATATGAAGAACTTGCTGAAGTGCGGTGAGTGCTGGCTCCATCTGTTAATCACGTTTCCATATGTGTTAATGTGTACAAACTGAGGAAACAAAGCCTTCTGAGAGAGAGAGATAGAAGCTAGAAGACCTGGCGAAAGGGAGGCCGAGGGTGGCCAGCGCAGAAGTTTGACAAAGCCCAAGAGGCGGTTATAAGCACCCACATCTCACTTTCTCAGTATTCTGTTAAGCTTTGAACAGTAAAACTAATAGAATCAAAGCTTTAATCTGAATAATACTTGAATATTAATGTCAAAGGTAAAGTCTTGCTCTCAGATTACAATAATACTCTAGAAATCTCTTAGGAAGATGATAACAAAGATAATGAAAGTGAAAGTAGAGATCGGCAATCCTCGCTCACATCCCTCGGATTCCTCTCTCACCACTTAGCCTCATGTCGGCTATACTCTCACCATATTCATCATGCCCCTTGTGATGTGCCTCTCTTTCTTTATATAGCTTAATCCCTTTCTAGGTTCTTCTTAGCCTCCTAAGCAACTTGCCTCATCTCTCACGTGTGAACTTTGTTGCACATGATCCCAAATAGATTCAGCCCTCCTCACACATGTGACTATCTCTTTTACAATACAGTCCCTGCTCTTATCATATTCTCATTCAGCAGAGACAACACTGGTTTCAATGCACCACACCGTAGAACATAGTCACGGGATTGTATTGAAGCACGAGCAACATTAGCTAGTACCTATGTAGCCTGCACATTATGGTAAATAACATAAAAATCTCAACTCATACCTCAGCATTCGTATCTACAAGAAGTAAAATACCTCTGTCAGGGGTTTGAGTTTCAGCGACATGGCTTTCTCTGACCAAACACCATCAATTCATCTCTGAACTTGGAAGCGTATGTAAACTGTATTGAAGGATCATCTGACCAAACACCATCAATCATCTCTTTGTCCACCTACGCGAATTGATACAATCAAAACTAAATCCAGAGACTCATTGATTACTTGTAAAACACGTTAAGACGAACCTCTGTCAGGGGTTTGAGTTTCTGCGACATGGCTTTCTCTCTTCTTTGACCTCTCTTCCAAGCGAAAGAATGCAAACAAAAATGGTCAAGGGGCTAAATAAATAAAGAGGCGGAAAAAAACGGTTTTCTAATGATTGTTATCAGAAACCCGGTTTGGTTTGATTCAATATTGATTAATTTAATTGAAAACCAGTTTGGTTTGATTTAATTACGATTACAATTTAATCTTGGTTTATGGGTTTAACGCCGGTTTAATCAAACCTCAATTTCAATTCGTTAGGCGTATTTGGTTAGGATCGGATCGGATCAATCTCGATTATCCCCAAATCGGAGCGAAATTAGGGTTTTGTAGGTCTAACGACGCCAACGGCAATGATGGATTTTGCTTGTACCACAATCATCAGCACAATCCTTGTTGTTGTTCTGTTCGATCATATCTTCAGCTCTTGTTTTCACGGTTCCCGCATCGTCAATAGAGATGAATTTTTAAGGGTTTCATCGAAGCTTGGCGCCGGATGATCGGGGAATCTAGGTGTTTGAAAACAGAGATCAATCAAAGTAATAATCAATCTCATTTAGGGTTTTAGAGAAAACATGCAGAGAAGAGAGTGAAGAAGAGTGTCAGATCGACAGAGAGAGAGAGAGCGGTGTTACGGAACAGACTACGGTTTCTTCGAGTGGTCAATGATTATATTTAATCCTAGCCGTTCATTTTTTTTAGATTTTGAGTAAGAGAAAAATGTTGATTATGCCATGAACAGTATCAATCTTTCTCTTCTATGCCACTTTGGCCAAACCCTTTTCCCGCCTGCCATAGAGGGTTCCAAAAAGTACCCTTTTGCCCTTGTCCTATCGTTCACGACAATTAAACAATTTAAAGGAAAAAAATCTTTGTTTCTTTTTCTTTCTCTTGTTTTATCATCTTCTTCTTTGTTTCTTATTTTCTCCTCAGATGCCTCTGTCCAGATTAGAGATGATCCATGTGTTAATCGAAATTCATGTGTCAAGTCAAGGTATGGTACACCATGGATTGTTTTGTACTTCTAATTCTCATTATTAGGGTTTTGTCCAATTTTTCAATTTTGTTCTTCAACAGTCTCAAAAAATCTATTGTACCTGCAACAGAGGACAAAAAACCTAGGATCGAAATGCAAACAAAGGTTCTCTTCTCAGAACCCACCATGTAAGTTTTTGATGGACCAGATCTATTACGTACCAACTTGTCTACCGTTATTTTGTCCATCACTTGAATAACTCGTCCGGTGGACTAATTATGATGTCATGTCCATTCTTCTGTTTCCTAATATGTTGTCCATCCTATATGTTTCATGTCTTATACTTCATTTAAGGATGTGTGCTGCATCACCAATGGACCAAATCCACTTTTCAGCCAGGTTTTGTCTTTTCTCTCTCGATGGACCATAACCAATAAACCAAAACTTGTCCATTTTTCTAACTAATTTTGTCTATTCTGCATATTTTTTGAAACTAGAACTGTTCAACCAGAAAATAAAACAAGTGATGCACCTATAGAAGACATCATTCACGATCTAGCCAGGTTTACACTATCGACCACACATTTTATGTTGATGGACTAGATCCGATGGACAAGATCCAGTGGACCATATTTGATGGACAAGATCCAGTGGAGCATATCCTGTGGACCAGATCCGGTGGACTAGACATTTTTGTTCGTCGTCAACATTGTTCTCAACCAAAACTAATAAATTCTTTATTTTCTCTCACATTTGTTTTATTTTTGATGTTATTTGTTTAAGATTAATAGTATAGATTAATGCAATTTTTTCAGTTAATAGGCCAGGGTTAATTTAGTCTTCTTACATCTCTTCCTCTTATGAAAAATGGCATTTCTTAGAAAGAATAAGAAAAGTAGCATTTTTGAGAAGTTTTTTTGAAAAAATGGTATTTCTGGCCAAAATCCCTTTGAGTAAACACCACACTTGACTTGATCACACACTGAAGAATAATTTCAAAGAGTTAATTCAGATCCCAAGCAAAGACTTCTTCCACTTTGTACTTTGGTCACAAATTCTGATCTCAGCATTGTACTCAAGCAACATATAATCATCCAAGATATAGGCTAAGTTATTGTTTTGTTTGTTTCAACGATTACAGAGTTCTTGTAGCCAATCAATAATTCTCTGGAACTAAACAATCTGACTAATCTGTATGATCAGTTTTCTTTTCTTTACAGTCATTAGGTACTGTAATTATGTTTATTAGGTAACAGTCACTAAGATGGCCAGTTTATTAATTGTGTTTATTATTTATGCATAACACTTTTTCAATCTTTTTATCTGCAAGTCTGCAACTGTTCAACGATTTTAGCCTTAACGGATCCATCCCTTGATCGAGTTCATCAGTAACTTAGTGTTGAAAGATGAGAGCATTGTGTCTATAGTGTGAAGTAAAAATCTTTGAACTCATATATGCTTTGGCTTTTGACTCATTCAAAAAAAACACTCTAATAGCCACAAAACGAAACTAAGTATACTCCATGGAACCTTTGATTACAAAATGGAGCCAAAGCTCTTCCATCGATGGACTCTGTTACTTTCAATTGACGGAACCAGTTCTGTACTAGAGACCAAAATGTCGCCAAGATCCATCACCTTGGAGGCTGTTGTGTCTTCTCATTATCCTATACACCCCAGTATGTCTCCAGAATCTTCAAAGCCTTCTCGTAGATCTCGTTGTTTTTGTGGCGTTGCAGGTTCTCAATCTTTTCTAGACCTTCCGCGTATTCAATCTGTAGAGTGTAATTGTTTACATCTCCTATGTTCCTCTCTACCTCTCCAGCCTTCAAAATGTTTTCCAATCCATTCAGACAAGCTGAGATGATCACTGGATCTGGATATACCAAGAGATCACATAAAGGCTTTATGCAACCCTGCTCCACCAAGTATCTGAATCACACCAATATGGAGATTTGTGAATTGGTTGATCAATAATAAGCAAACAAAAGAAAACTACAAAAAGTGAGAAGACAAGGACGACATACTTGATTTGATCATGATAAACACCTGAGGTCACATTTGAAATTGCGCATACAGCTTCGCTCTTCATGCCCAATTCATCATTGTGAGCCATACTGACCAACCTTGGAATCCAATTTGCATCAATAACTAACTGTTATCGCCAGGGGGCAAAGAATTAGTGATAAGCAACACAAGTGTATAATTTCTGTATATGTTCTGCAACTACAACAATCAAAAAACTGATGCACATATGTGATTAAGCAACAAATAACTTCTCACTCACCTGAATATGTTCTGTAAAGCCTGCGGTGATGCTGAAAGTCGCGAAGAAAGTGGCTCCATTTATGTTTTTGTCATAGTCTCGATTAAAAAGGTCGGAAAGAATGCGTAAAGCACCACAATTTATCACACACTGAAGAACAAGTTCAAAGAGGTTTGGTTACAAAATCTAATCACAACATTGTAAACCAAGGAACATATACAACATTAACAAAGCAAGCACTGGTGTAGTTATAAAAACATTCTAGAGACACTATGAAAATAATACGCTTTCGATAAACGATAACTCCACAAGATTGGACAAAATAAATGGAATATGAATTACATACTTGGATCTGGTGATTACATTTGTTAACTATAGTGCCAATGGTATGCAGTACAGGAATAAGCACAGATGGGGAAGGGTGTCTGCAAAAGAAACAAAAAAATTGAGTATCCAAACATGTCACAAAAGGGTTAATCATGACAAGTACTAACCGGAGATGTTCAACTAGTATTGGGACAAAACCAGCATCGATCACACTCTGGATTCCATCTTCTGAACCATCGCACACATACTGAATGCCCGAGCAAACATTTCCCAACACTTTTTCATCATTTGAATGAAGATGTAGTTCAAGTGCATGTTTCACCTGTTAATCAATGCATTCATATGTTAAAAGAGTATTGGACGTATACAAACAGAGGAAACAGAGAGAGAGAGAGAGGTAAGAAGACCTGGTCGAAGGTAGGCGGAGACATGCCACGACACAAGTGAGACAAAGTCAGAGTAGCAAATCTGAGCATCGACAAGTTAGTAGTATCCTTGGACAGCAGATCCAACAGCGGCATCAAAGCCCCAACAGCGGCATCAAGAACATAGTCACGGTGTCTTGGATGACCAGCAACATTACACAAGGCCCTTATAGCCTGCAAGACGAATGTCAAAACACATATCTGTGACAAAAGCAATCATATCTAACTAAAAAAAAAGAAGTAGAATGCTTACCTGCTCACGGACATAATCTCTATTTGAAGCAATAAGCTCGACTAAGATTGGAACAACATTGTGAGCAACTAACAGATCCGGTCTATAAGCAGCAATGCTTGTTAGACCGCAAGCTGCCTCATACTATAAAAGATCATTGAAATATATCGGAATCAAAGATTAACACTGAGACAGTAAAAATAACAATTTGATTAGGGTTTTGTAATTTCTTCTAACATGAAGCTTAGGGAAATCTTTCACGCCAAGAAAGTGAACCAAACGAGGTATAACTCCAGATCGTATCAGATGTTCGGTATCAAGAGGCCCTAGTTCTGACATACCTGGGACAGAGATATGTTAAGAAGAGCACAAAACTTTTAAAGAAACGACATTCGAGTTTGATGATTAAAGGACGAATCTTTCCAAGAAAAGTAAACAGAGGAAGTTTAACTCTTTGCTAGAATCGTGTTGATCTTGGCAGCGGATTTAAACTGTCTTGAAGGATCATCTGAGAAAAGCCCCTCGAGCAAACTCTTAGATTCTGAGAACATCGTGTGGGATCGTTTGAGAGACGACAAAGCTTGGGGGTTCTACTAGTGTCTAGCGACGTGGCTTTCTCTCTTCTTCGACCTCTCCAAAAGCAGTTTGCGAAACTTGAAGAGAAACCCTTGAAGAAATCTCAACTAAAATGTGAAAGAGGCAGAGAACTTTTGCAATTGACAAACAAAAATGGTGAAAGAGCGGAAAAAAAATAGTAAAATCAACAGATGAATTTAGAGAAGCGAACAAGGAAAGAACGGTTTTCTAATTATCGTTATCAGAAAACCGGTTTGGTTTGATTTAATTGGGATTTAAACCTTGGTTAAATCGATTCAAATTTGGTTTTGAATTCAATACCGGTTTTATCAAACCCAGATTTCAATTAATTAAGCTGAGATCAGAACCCTACTGGGAAGTGAAATTAGGGTTTAACAAAGAGTCGTCTAACCTCAGGACCACCAGGCCAAAGAGGGGTACCACAATCAGTACGAGTCTGTTCGATCATGTATGTAGTCAGCTCTTGTTTTCATGGTTTCCGAATCAACCAAAACCTGTAAACACACACACACACACACACACACACACAAGAACATCGATCATCAAAACACAGAGCGATCAGCATCATTTTCAACTAGAGATTTAGGAAAGTATCCGAAGATCAACAATTAAAAAGCATCAAAACTTGTTTCTTCAACCAACCAAATAAGAAATTGAGTTTCTCTTGCACTAAATTGATCACAACAAAAATTATCTACATTTTGCAACCAAGTTATAGTGAATTGACTTGAAGAAACATAACAAAAAGCTTGCAGCTTCATGAGAGTGAACATTTTAACAAGAAAAAAATATAAAGATTTTAGACGAATAAACTCAGTAACGTTTTCACTGAGGCAAATGATCAAACAGATTGTGTGCATTGAACGATAATGGGAAAAAGAACTTAGGATATTGCATAACGGCTAGCTAGAGAGGACCAGAGTCAAAGCTCAGCCCAGCCTAAGGTGACGACATTAACGGAGAAGTCGAGACCTTGCACGTAGAATCGAGCAGCTTTTTTTTGATACGTCTCTGTGAAGCTGCAGGATCCACCTAAACGACGCCGTCGCCACCTCCTTTTTCTAACAAAGACGACGAATGAGAGAGAATGCGAAATAAAAACAAAATACATAATTTTAGTATTATGGCATTTAACAAAATTTTAGAAGTTTGAAAATCAAATCTTACATTTGCATTGATGCTGGATATCAATTTTGCTCTTTCTAATTAGTATATAGAGATACAAATTATAAGCTTTTAAAACTTGCAGATAATCGAAGCTTGATAAATTTATTGTATATATCAAATTGTTTGTTTGTCGATATTTAGATCAGATGCATTTGGTTATTTATATCCCTAAGTAGAAATGTGTATAGGATTCAGACCATATACTATTTTTATTCTGCATGGTTCCAAATGAGATAGTGAGCTTGTGTTGTGTGTAATGTTGAATTTGTCAATCTCCTAGTCACAAGTGACAATATTAAAAATACGTTAACATTGTTCTTTGATCAGCAAAGGTTCTTCTTTGGTTTTTAGCACAGATAACAACTCAAAGCAGACTCCAAGAAACTTGAACAATGGAGCCAAACCTTACACCAAGTACTTTGACTCACTCTTGGAGTTTTGACCATCCATCAAAGGTGCAAGATTCTGAATCTCATTGCTTTCGTGGTGTTGCAGGTTCTGAATCTTTTCTAGCCCTTTCTCATCTTCAATCAGCACAGAGTGATAGTTCACGTCTCCTATGTTCCTCTCTGCCTCTCCGTCCTTCAAAATGATTTCCAATTCATCCAGACATACTGAGATGATTACTGGATCTGGACATACCAGGAGATCACATAAAGGTCTTATGCAAACCCTGCTCCACCAAGTATCTGAATCACACCAATGGATCGGACACTGTGACTTGATGATCAATAAGCATGTTAAAAAGTGAAAAAAAGAGAGATGATAGGGCATACGTACTTTATTTGATCATGAGAACAAGCTGAGGTTGCATTTGAAATTGCCCATACGACTTCTTCCTTTATGTCAATATTCAGGATTTCTGAGCCATATTGACCAATGTTTGGATCAAATTTTCGTCAATAACTGACTGTTATACATTAGGGAGGGGTAAAGAAAGACAGAGATAGATATATAACAATTAGTTATAGCTACAGAAGGGCAAATTTGCTTTTTTATGTTATCTGCAACATTCTTAAATAAACTAATCGTCACCTGAATATGTTCTTCAGTGCCTGCAGTGATGTTTGAAATCGTCCTGCAAGCGTCCTTCTTTATGTCTTTCCATATTAGAACATAGTTTAGAGTAAGCAGGTTGGTAAAACACCACTCTCTCTATCACAACCTGAGAAAAATAAGTTCAAAGAGGTTTATCCAGAGCCTAGGCATTTTGTTCTTTGGTTACAAAATCTAATCGTAACATTGTACACAAGCCATATATAACATAATAACAATGCAAGAACTGCATCCTCTAAATTTATCAGTATATATAGTGATATATATTTAATCATTCAAGAGACATTATGATAACTCAACGAAAAGATGTGTTTTAAAAGGAAACATATATAGAGTATAAAAGTACATACTTGGGTCTGCTGATTGTCTCCGTCAGTTAGCTTCATAATGGTACCTAATGCCGGATCAATCATACATGGAGCACCGTATCTGCAAACGAAGCAAAATGGTCAGCCTTCTTTATCAAAACATGTAGCCAAGGCTTTAAATTTTTTCTTCAGTACCCGAGAAGTTGAACTAGTCTTGGGACAAGACCAGCGTCGATAAAACTCTGGATATTTTCTTTTGAACCATCAGACAAGCAGCTGACAAGAATAGTTCATCATTTCTATAAAGAACTCTCTGAAGTGCAGAGAGTGCAGGTTCCATCTGTTAATCATGTTTCCATGTGTGTTAATATGTATACAAACTGAGGAAATTAACAAACCCTCGAGAGAGAGAAAGAGAGAGAGAGAGAAATAGAAGCTATAAGACCTGGCGAAAGGGAGGCCGAGGCTGGCCAGAGCAGAAGTTTGACAAAGTGGGAGTGGCGATTTTAAGCATGGGCATTCGAGTATTCTCATGCAGCTGAGCCAACAGTGGACTCAATGCACCACAGCTTAAACAGAGGAGCAATTTTTTGTACCATGTTTCAGAAAACCTCTGAACATGGTAGCGTATGTAAACATTGAAGGATCATCTGAGAAAACACCATAGCAAAAAAAAAAAAAAAAAAAAATTGGTTCGGAATTAAACCCTATAGGATATTGATCTCATATGTAGATAAATATTTTTCAACAGTTTGAAAGTTTTTTGTTTTTGTTTTTGGTGTACATTTAATTATACATTTCAACTGAAGATTTAGGACTTGGTTCTCTCACAACTGAGAGACCAGAGATCATCACCTTGGAGGTTGTTGTGTCTGCTCATCATCCTCTTCTGCCCAGTATGTCTCCAGAATCTGCATAGCCTTAATGTAGATCACATTGCTTCCGTGATGTCGCAGGTTCTTAATATTTTCTAGCCCTTCCGCATCTTCAATCTGCTGAGAGTAATAGTTCACGCCTCCTATGTTCCTCTCTGCCTCTCCGGCCATCAAAATGCTTTCCAGTCCAAACAGACACTTAAAGATGACTATTGGTTCTGGACATACCAGGTGATCACATAAAGGCTTTATGCAACCCTGCTCCACCAAGTATCTAAAACACATCAATAGAAACTGTGACTTGTGATGATCAATAATAAGAGCATGTTACAAAAGTGAAAGAAGAAGACATGGACGTACCTGATCTGATCATGAGAACCACCTAAGGCTGCATTTGAAACTGCCCTTACAGCTTTTTCCTTTATGTCAAATTCAGCATTTTGAGCCAAATTGACCAACTTTGGAATCAGGTTTGCATCAATAACTGCCTGTTATACATTAGGGTAAAGAGAGACACATAGAAAACAATTAAATTAGTGAGTGATAGCAACAAAAGGGTACGTAAATTTGTTTTTATGTTATCTGCAACATTCACAATCACAAGACTTTTCACCTGAATTTGTTCTTCAGTGCCTGCAGTGATGTTTGAAATCGCCCAGCAAGCGTCCCTCTTTATGTTATTCCAACTTATAGCATAGTCTTGAGTAAGCAGGTTGGCAAGAAGAGGTAAAACACCACACTCTATCACAACCTGAGAAAAAAAAAAAATGTTCAAAGAGCCTTTTGGTTACAAAATCCAATCGTAACATTGTACAACACACGCAATATATAACAAATGCAAGCAGCCAAGCACTGCATCCTCTCAACTAATATCCGGTATATGTAGTAATATATTTGATCATTCAAGATACATTAAACGATAACTCAACAACAAGTGCTTTTAAAGGAAACATACTTTTTTCTGCTGATTAAATCCATTAGTTAGATAAATAATGGTACTTAATGCACGATCAATCACAGATAGAGAATCGTATCTGCAAAAGGAAAAAAAAAATTGTCAGCCTTTATTATTATCTTAACATAAGGCGGCTTTAAATCTTTGTTTCGGGAGTAAGTAGTAAACCCGAGAAGTTGAACTAGTCTTGGGACAAGACCAGCATCGATAAAACTCTGGATATTTTCTTTTGGACCATGAGATAGAAAAAAAAGTGTCCAACAAGCAGCTGTCAGGAATTGTTCATCATTTATGTGAAGAACTCTCTGAAGTGCAGAGAGTGCAGGTTCCATCTGTTAATCATGTTTCCATGTGTGTTATTAATGTATATACAAACTGAGGAAACAAAAGCCTGGAGAGAGAGAGAGAGAAGCTAGAAGACCTGGCAAAAGGGAGGCGGAGGCTGGCCAAAGCACAAGTCTGACAAAACATAAGAGGCGGTTCTAAGCATCCAAATGTCAGTATTCTCATGCAGCTGAGCCAAGAGAGGACTCAATGCACCACACCGTAGAACATAGTCACGGGATTCTACTGAAGCACGAGCAGCATTACCTAGTGCCAATGTAGCCTGCAGATTATGGTAAATAACATAAAAATTTCAACTCATATCTCTCGCATTAATTTGTATCTATCTAAAAGAAGTAAAATACCTCCATATGGAGAAGAAAACTATCAGTAGCAGCATGATCACTAGCAAGAAGATGGACAAAGATTTGAATAGCACCGTGATCAATTAGCACGTTGGCGTTCTCATCTTCAGAAATGACTCTTAGAACGTTAGCAGCATCCAACTAACGATCATCGAATATCAGAATTAGTGAACAAATTAAATAACCAAAAATCAATTGATGAGCAACTTTTATCTTCAAACCTGAAGCTCGATGTTATCTTCCTGCTTAAGAAACTCAACGAAACGAGGCACAACTCCAGACTCTATTATCTTACCAATTGGAGGGTTTTTCTCTGGGAATATATAAGAAGAAGAAGAAGAAGAAACTTAAAAGAAACATTCAGATATGGAGATCAAGAAAAGTAAACAGCTTTTGTACCATGTTCAAGAAACTTTCTCAACTTGGAAGCGTATTCAGACTGTATTGAAGGATCATCTGACAGAACACCATCAATCATCTCTTTGTCCACCTACAGGAATTAACAATCAAAACCCAAACCAGAGATTGATTTGATCACTTGTGATACGAACCTGAGAAACCAGTTTGGGGTTTAGACGAACCTCATTCTTGTTTAGACGAACCAGCGACATGGCTTTCTCTCTTCTTTGACCTCTCTTCCAAGCGATACACAAAACTTGAAAGAGAAACCCTAGAAATCTCTCTTATCTTCTTTGACCACCTCTTTTTGATGATCTTTATGAGAAACCGGTTTGGTTTGATTTAGTTTCAATTAATGTAATTGAATACTGGTTTGGTTTAGTTTGATTTAATTACGATTTAGTGGGGGTTATTGGTTTGAGATTTGAATAGAGTTTTAAAGACTTTAAATGTAAAGTAGAATATGTTATTATTAGGTTAAGATTTTGTTAAACTTTATTAAGATTTAGTGTTATTAGTTTATGATTTGTAAAAAATCATTTAAAATCTTAACAAATTTGGGTTATTGGATTCAGACTTTTATAAATTCATTAAAAAGTTTGTGTTATTCAATTTAAACAAAAGAATCTAAGATTATTAATGAATTTAATTATTGTGTTATTGGTTCATGACACTTTTTCACAAAATAAAATCATCGAAAATATCACAAAAATACAGAGATCGTTTGGAGCATTTTACAAGATTTTAGAAAACTATTAACGAGGGGTGGGCATTTAAACCGAACCGAACCAAACCAAACCGAGCCAACCGAACTCAAACCGACCCAAACCAAACCCAATCCTACACTCCAACCATTCGGTTATGTTTTTTCTCAACCCAAATGGTTCGGTTCGGTTTAATAACCCAATGTGTTTCTTAATTTAATTAATATTATTATTAAAATTATAAATATGTGATTTTGTCTATTACCACTTGCATTTGGTTTCTATATTATTTTATTTTAAATTTTCTAATAAAAATAACTAAATATAAATATAAATACAAATTTAATTATATGTAATATTAGGTATTAATTTTAATTTCCTATCTTTTCTAAATTATTTAATTAATTAACTATTATAAAACCATAATCAATTTTATTTTATTACATTAATTGATTTTTAAACCGAATTAAAGCTGCACCAAACTAAAACCAAACCAAACCGAACTGAACCAAAATAGACCGACCCAAACACAAACCAAACCAAACTAACTTAGGTTGAGTTTGGTTATAGTTTTACCAAAACCGAATAAACCAAACCGAACCGAACCCAAACCGAACCCGAACTTAAACCAAAATCCCCACCCCTAAATAAACTATAGAATACTCTTTAACAATCCTTAAAAATCTTTCACTTATTCATTTTTGATGATTTTATTAACATCTTCAAATCTTATTATATAAAGCTTGATGTCAAAGTTACTCATTAAGGTGACATGTGTCAAATATATTGATTAGATGTTGACATGTGTCAATTTTTTTTTTACTTTTTATAAACGTAGTAGGACATAATTATATTTACAGAATTTTATATGTTTATATATTTTAAAAAATTATTTTTCTAAATCAAAAAGGAAAACTAACAAAATCAATATATTTTCCATTGTATGCTAATTATAAGAAACCCTAGAAATCTCTCTTATCTTCTTTGACCACCTCTCTTTTAATGATCGTTATGAGAAACCGGTTTGGTTTGATTTAGTTTCAATTAATGTAATTAAATACCGGTTTGGTTTGGTTTGGTTTGGTTTTGTTTGATTTAATTATGATTTACAGTTTGGTTTGAAATTTGAATAGAGTTTTAAAGACTTTAACTGTTAGGTAGAATCTATTGTTATTAGATCAATATTTTGTTAAACTTTGTTAAGATTTAGTGTTATTAGTTTATGATTTGTAAAAAGTCATTTAAAATCTTAACAAATTTGGGTTATTGGATTCAGACTTTTATAAAGTCATTAAAATTTTTGTGTTATTCAATTTAAACAAAAAATTTAGGATTGTTAATGAATTTAATTATTGTGTTATTGGTTCATGATTTTATACACTTTTTCACAAAATAAAGTCATCGAAAGTATCACAAAAATACAGAGATTTTTTGGAGCATTTTACAAGATTTTAGAAAACTAATCAATAAAACTATATAATACTCTAATAATCCTTAAAAATCTTTCACTTATTCACTTTTGATAATTTTACTGAAGTCTTCAATATTTTTTATAAATTAGAATCAATAACACCTAGAGAAAACATCCACATAAGAGAGTGAAGAAGAGTGTCAGATAGAGCGAGAGCGAGAGTGGTGTGTGTGATTGATCAGATACGGACCAGACTACGGTTTATTCGAGTGGAGTGGTCAATGATGATTGAGTCAAGAATATATTTAATCGTAGCCGTTCATTTTTTTAAGATGTTGAGTAACTTTGTACACTACATGGTTTTTAACTCATAAAGCAACTCTACAATGCTGCAGCAAACAGATATGTTATTTTTCTAACCATCAAATAGACAACACATGAAGCAATTCTAAAATCTCCCAAAATACTTCAAAACGAAAAACACAAAACAATTTATTCCCTGAAAAATGTATGCACAGCTTTTTATATCAAAACTATGTACTCTCTCAAGTAACAAACCAAGTAAAAGCATAATGTCATCAAGAAAGTAACACTTGACTCACTCTTTGACTTTGAGTTTGACCTACCATATGTACATGCTTTTGGTTCCAATGTCAGAGGCTATTGTTTTCTACATCAAATCTAATATCAGATTGTGTGGGATCATCTTACGAGTAAATTTCAAACTGGAAGCCCGGATGAGAACTTGAACTTGGACTTGAACTTGAAGTCTGAAATACCTCATCACCTTTTCCTTGAGGTTTCAGTATGTCCACTAACCCTTCACCGTCCTCTTCAAGCCAGTATGTTTCCAGAATCTTCACTGCCTTCTCGTAGATCTCATTGTTGTCATGGTACTGCAGGTTCTCAATCTTTTCTAGCCCTTCCTCATCTTCAATCATTTGACAATATGAATTCACGTCTCCTGTGTTCTTCTTCTCAACCTCTCCAGCGTTCAAAATCTTTTCCAATCCATCTAGACACACTAATATGATTCTTAGATCTGGACACACCAGGATGTCACATAAAGGTTTGATGCAACCCTGCTCCACCAAGTATCTGAATCACACCAATGGAGATTTGGTGAATTGACAATCAATAAGACATGGAAAAAGTGATAAAGAGAGGAGACAGGGATGTACTTTATTTGATTAGGAGAACCACACACGGAGGAATTTGAAAGTGCCCATACAGCTTCTTTCTTTATGTCAAACTCGGCTTTGTTAGCCAGATTGACCAACCTTGGAATCAATTTTGCATCAATAACTGACTGTTTAAAAAGAAAGACAAAACAGAATACAATTAGTGATAGAAACAGAATGGCTAGTACTGCACAATATTTAACAAAATCAAAAACTAATGCCTGCAGTGATAAAGCAACACTAACTTCTCTCACCTGAATTTGGTCTCCAGTGCCTGCAGTGATGTTTGAAATCGTCCAGCAAGCTTCCCTCATTATGCCTTTCGTATTTTTTTGACGAAGCAGGTCGGCAAGAACGGGTACAACACCACACTTGATCACACACTGAAGAAATAATTTCAAAGAGTTATTTCATATCCCAAGCGAAGACTTCTTCCACTTTGTACTTTGGTTACAAATTCTGATCTCAGCATTGTACTCAAGCAACATATAATGAAGTGTTCTCCAGGCTCTGGATTCTATCTATTAATATTACTATAGTAATATAATCATCCAAGATATAGGAGAAAGAAAAAAGCTGTGCTATTGCTTTGAAAAACACTACATTCACACGGAGGACAACATAAGTTTTCTTGAAGGTTCCATAAATGGAATATGAATTACATACCTGGGTCTGCTGATGATTTCCAGAAACTATATTCCCAATGGTACGAAGTGCAGGAATAAGTACAAAAGGAGAAAGGTGTCTGCAAAAGAAAAAAATGTCAACCTTCATAATCCAAACCTGTAGCAAGTGGCAACATCAGGTTAAAGTTATTTTTACTGGAGATTGGAGAACAACTAACTTGATAAGTTCAACTAGTCTTGGGACAACACCAGCCTCGATCAGACCTTGGATTTTCTTATTTGAACCATCAGACAGATTCGAAAGTGCCCAGCAAGCATCTACCAAGACTTCTTCATCATTCGAATGAACAAGTCGTTCAAGAGCAGGGAGAGCAGGTTTCACCTGTTAATCATGTTTCATAAGTCAAGTGTTTCACTTATATAAAATGAGGGAACAGAGCCTATAGATAGAGAGAGATAAGTAAGAATACCAGGTCAAAGGGCGGCAAAGGCTTGCCACGGAAGAAGTTTGATAAAGTCCAAGTGGCAACTCTAAGTATGGGCAGCGTAGCATTCTTATTCAGCTGATGCAACAGTGGAGTCATTGCCCCAGAGTTAAGAACAAAGTCACGGCAATGTACTGAATCACCAGCAACATTACCCAGTCCCCATAAAGCCTAAATAAGTAAGTGTAAATTTCAGAATTTGAACTCATATACAAGATCATAAGCATTGATATTAACAAAAGCACTAACTATACCTGCTCACGGACATCATTATCAGGGGAAGCAAGAAGCTGAACAAAAAGCGGAACAGCGCCAAGATCAATCACCACCTTGGTATGCTCAGATGTTCCAGAAGCGATATTTGTTAAAGCCCAAGCCGCCTCAAACTATAAAAAGATCAAAAATTTCAGAACCAAAGATTACAACACTAAATCATCAAAAGATGGGTAAATTTTCTCTTCAAACCTGAAGCCTAGGGTAATCATCCTTCTTAAGAAACTCAACAAAACGTGGCACAACTCCACATTTAATCACGCTATCGATAGGTGGAGTTCTTTCTGAACAATATACAAGAGAAACCATTCGAGTAAGTGATAAGAAAAAGGTCGCACCTTTTCAAATCGAAATCAAGAAAAGTTGAAGACTTTACCAAGTGATAGAACCCTCCTGAACCGAATCGTGGACTCAAGCTGCAACGAAGGATCATCCGAGAAAACCCCAGCAATCATATCCGAAACCTCCAACTACACAACCATGAATCGAATTAATTCAAAAATCAAATTAAAGACCTAAACTTTACTAATCCAAAATCAGAGATCGGGCGGGGGGGCTTTTTACCAAACTCTGAAAGGGTTCATCGTGATCAGGAGACAAATCTTTAACACCGTCGCGGCGTCGCTTCATCAAGCTTTCCTCGCGTTTGTTTTTACGAATCTCGACTAAAAAGTCTTCTCTTCTTCTCCGTCCTTCTTCCGCATCTACAGATAACTTGTAACGGGTTCGACGGATCTCTGTCTTCGCACTCGGTCGCAGCGACATGGCTATCGAGAAACCCTAGAAATCTGAACTGGAAAGGGAAGAGAACGCAAGAAGTAAAAAGATTTGGAATCGAGGAGAAGGCAACAATGGTGAATTCGAAGAAGAAGCGACAACAGTTTCAATTTAAAGAAGCGGGAGGGTTTTCTAATTAGCCGTAATTAAAACAATGGAATTATGTACTTTTTTTAATCGTTCATTTTTCTAATAATCTCTGAACGTAAACCGAACTAAACCGAGGTTTATTAACTGTACTCGTTACAGACGATAAAAAGAAGAAACTTTGGACGATATATGGAGAGTAAAAGTGTTTTTCTCCGGCGAAGTGAGAACTACTTTTTCCGGTAAAATTACACAGAAACTCATCTGCAACTGCAAGTGAGCTCTTTCCCGACTTGGCTAGGTAAAAAAAATCGTTCCTTTTATCCTCACAGTTCAAAAATGTCTCAATTTTTTTTCTAGGGTTTTACTGTGTCTATCTTCTAGTATCTAATCAAAATCACATTCTCTATCAGAAAGCATTCGCCTTTATCAGTCTTCCATATGGGGCCTATTATATTATGATTACCTCATGAAATTGAGCTTTAGGGGTTTCTTCTGAATTCACTTATATGGTTTTGTGTTTTTAGATTACTTTAAAAAGCATTCACCTTTATAGCTCTTCCACTGTGGCGTGTTATTATTATTATCTCATGAAATTGAGCTTTAGAGTTTCTGAAATCACGGATATGGTTTTGGGTTTTTCGATTCCTTTAGAAAGTATTCACCTTTACTATTGTTTCTCTTGATTTTCTTTTTGAAGGTTTTTGTGGTGCTTTTACTTATGGAAACAAGAAAGATACCAGTGTTGTGTTATTGGAATGGTTGTATAAAAGATGGTCCTGATGGTCCATTCTATGAAGGATCAGTTCCAAGAGTTATTAGAGTTGAAGGCGACATTGACTTGCCCAAATTGTTGGATCATGTGCATCGAGTTACTGGATTTGAAAAGGGGAAGTTTCAGATTGAATTGATTTGTAGGTATCCTTACATTGTTCAGAAGTCTATGGTGAAGTATGTGCGTTTGCCTATTGTGGATGGTTGTAGTTTAGAGACTATGCTTGAGGTTCCAACTTATCATCCTTCTATTAACAATGTGGAGTTGTATTTAGAGGTCAAACCGGTTCTTGATGTCGTCGGTCTTGTTGCTAGTTCCTTGGCGAATCAGGCGACGCGGAAGCGTTCTCGGCAAGAGGATGGTGATATCGAAGCAGAATGAAATTTGAGTGTGAGAGATAAAACATCAAGAACTCCTCAGGAAGGTAACAGTAACGGGTGGATTGAAGAAGAGGAAAGTATGGATGGCGGTAAGTGTAACTGTGGAGATGGTGGTAAAAGTGGGACTGCACAGAAGGATTCAAATATGAAAAATCCAGGTCCAACAATAAGCCTTATAGAAAATGACTCAGAGCAGATGATTTTCTCTAGTGAATGGCTTGATGAACGTGAGTTGCATCTTGGGATGGTTTTTCGAGATAAAGATGAGTTGGAGAAAGCAGTGAAACTGTACTCTATTCGAAGACAACGAATGTACACTAAATAGAAAGTGACCGCTCAGGTATCATTGAATATAAGTGCAAGACTTACTGCGTATGGACTGTCAAGGCTGCTAAAACGAACAACAATGGGTTTAAGATAAAAGAATATATAGGTCCACATAGTTGTAAGCCAGCAAATGTGAGCTCAGATTTTCTGGCAGGTGAGCTCAAAGGTCTAATCAAGGGTCAACCCTCGCTCTCAGTTGCAGAGCTAAACATGTGGGTGAAAGAAGAATTTGGCTGCACAGTCTCGTGTACTAATATGCGGGATGCTAAAAAGAAAGCTTTCAATGCAATCTTGCGAGATTTGGACAATAGTTTTAACAGATTTCCCAAGTTCATGGCTGCCCTTAGCTCATCTAACAAGATGGTCTTGGAATGGCAATATGATCTTTATCCTGATCCCAAATATGCATCCTTTCGTTCAGTGTTTTGGGCGTTTCAACAGTCAATTGTTGGTTGCAGCGGGGTTTGATGCAGAAAACAGGTTTTTTCCACTTGCGTTTGCGATTACTACCCAAGAAAGTTTGTCAGCTGATACCTGGCGTTGGTTCTTTGCGTGCATCAGAGATAAAGTAACGCAAAGGGAAGGCCTTTGTCTTATAACAAGTCTGAGTCCTGACATAGTTGAAGTTGTTAACGAACCTGAGTGTCTGTGGGCACAACACCGGTTTTGTCTTAGGCATTTGTGCTTAAAGTTTTATGATGTTTTCCATAACAATCTCATGACAGAGTTAGTTTACAAGGCTGGATCCACGAGGGACAAATCAAGTTTCGAATACTACTTGAAGAAAATCGAAAAGATGGACCCAGAGGCTCGAAAATGGTTAGAAAAAATGCCTCTATATCTATGGGCTCTGGCTTACGATGATGGTGGGATTAGATTCGGGATCATGACTACAAACACAATCTTTAAGACTTATGGTTTCATAGACAATCTTCGAATAATAACCTGCATCTTCCTAATCTTTGATCACCTGGCAGAGCTTTTCAAATCTCGACATGGTCGTCCCGCGGATTCACCGAACGGAATAGACCAGTACGCTAAACATGTGATGACAAATCTTGAAGAATACAAGGTAGCTTCTCAAACACATGATGTATTGCCATTAGAACATACCGGAGAGAGGTTTCAGGTCACAGAAATGATGCAAGTTGGAGAGAAGAGATTTGTTGTTCATTTCAGCAACCGGGTATGCACATGTGGGATATGGCAACTTTGCAAATATCCGTGTTCACACGTGATAGCAGTTTGCAGGAGGATGAACAGTGACCATTTGCAGTATATAAATGACTACTACAACACTGAGAGTTCTCTTCGAGGTTACGCAGCTGCTTTTAATCCGCTTCCGGGAGTCTCTGATTGGCCAGAAGCTTCTGAAGTTCCAAGACTGTTACCTCCTGGAACTCTTCCGCCATCAGTTGTCTGTCCAGTGACAACAGAGCTATCGCGCAACGACACATCTACGAGTAAGTTGGTAGTAGGCAGAAAACGATCCAATGGTAAGAAACAGGCCTGAGGATCATCAGACTGAATCTGAACCAAACCGAACTAAATCATGAAGATTGTAACCTTTGCTTACTGATTTTACATTGATTTTCGTTTGGTCTGGTTTGAGTTTATGGGAAACTTAGGATCTATGAGAAGCGGCTAAAGAAGGTGACTCTTGAACCAGGTAGAAACTATTTTTGTCTGTGAAATATGCTAACCGCTTTAATGTAAGTTTTTGGGAGGGTGTATGAAACCGGTTTGGTTCAGTGGATTCATGTAATGATTGGACAAAGTAGGTTTTTGTGCAGAGATTTACTTTTTGTCTTTTCTATTGCTTATGTAAGGAACTAGTTTTTTCTCAATGTGGTCTTAAACATCATGCAGTTATGATCATGATATTAAAAATTTCGTTTTATTTACACGAGGATAAAAAACATTTAGCACACATTTCGCCTTGATGCATTAATCGAATGTGTCTTTTGATTTTTTTGTCTGCTGATTTAACATTGTTACCTAGTATATCTTATCTACTATATATTGTGCACTACACTATATATGCAAGTTGCTTTAAAGAAACAAGATATTCGAGAGACGTCGACTCATCCCTCACCGTTGCAGGACCTTCTCGAGCTACTGTAGCCATCCTATTTGTGGGTGATCTTGGAGGAGATGCATAAAGAATTGATGCCTCAATGATATCTCTATGTGTATTTTCAAGATCCTTAGAGATTCTATGTGCTTGTAGAGCGGTTAGGTATAGTCCCGTGGCTAGAAAGACAGTTAGCAGGGAGAACACTCCAGCCGCTGAAAACAAGCCTTGCCGGATTACTAGACAACTAGGTTTTGGATTAGACCAGTTCTTTAGATGTCCTGATTCCACGCTAAGTGCCACCAACAAAAGAACTTCTCCAACACCAAAGCAAACCCTTATAGAGACAAATAACGGTAAAACATATTATTCCACAATGTTTCAGCTTACCATCCAGAGCTTATAGTTAGGATTTTTTGTTGTTATATTTCAAACATGACATTAGTCGTTGCGTTAGAGTAAGTCTGCTTACCACGTTGAGACGAAGAAGAAGGCAGCTTGAAACGTGAGCCTCTTTGCAGGAACAGAGTCAGGATCCCACTCAACTAGAACCAGTGGCGGCGATGCGGTGACTGCAATAAGTAAGTACATGTGCAAGCCTACCATCGCAACCGCTAGTCCAACGAACGCAATTGCACCGCACAATAATGGTGTTTTCCCGCTACTGTTGTACACGCACGTTTTGTTTCCCCATATAGACTACATACAAAATAAGAAATCATTGACAGTATATTTTGGACCGACCATGAGGTTGTGAGTTACAATTTTGCTATTGTTGTTTTTACATGTAATCCATATAGGAACCTAATTTAGATTACTGATTTATCTTGAAGATATGATCAAAACATGTGAGAAATCTTTTATATACACATCCATAATACCTGAGATCTCGTGGCTTCCGCATAGAGGCAAAGAACAAAGCAGGAGAGGCCAAAGATTATGGTCAAAACCACAACGAAAATACCGGTTTTGCTTCTGAGATCGGTGGTTTTGGGGTTTGGAACAAGATCTTGATGGGTCACAGCTCGTACTCTTGTTCTCGACATGTCTCTCGCCAATGTCTGATAGATATGAATCGATTCTACATGTTTTGAAAGTTATTATACTTTGATTTGTTTTACACTTATATATATAAGAAAGGCACTGAAAGGTAGAGGAAAAGAATAAAGTTAATATATTTGATAAATAAATTTTAAAAAAGGGAGGAGAATAGAAGAATTGCTTCGGACAAAGGTTGCTTAAAGGCCAAAGATTCGAAGGTTCTCTTTCGGACGACATCTTTTAGAAAATACTATACTATTTTGGTATGGTGTCCTTTAAAATCTGATGTGTAAATTATATAATGTGACGAGAGTTCGTTAATGGAGCTAGTTGGATGATTCTTTTTATATATTTACACGTATTTATATTATGATGCAAGCTAGAACCTTGTTTTCTTCTTTTTTGATTTTGTGTTCATACAAGAACATCGTACCTTGCATTTGTTCGTGAGCGTTAGTTTATATTTATATCTTTGAATTTGATTAATATTATCATGTGAGGACGTGTTATTAACTTATTATCAATAGAAAGACAAAAGCTTTCCACACCCCACCATAATAATCAATAGTCTGATATCCCACTTCAAAAGCATAGATGTAGTAGTGACATAAGAAAACATGCATCTTTAGCGTCGAATCTAATCAACACAACTTGTCATCACCTTAATCTCAGATGTCTCGTCGCCGATGTTGTGTTATTTGACGTTGTGTTAGTATATTTTTCTTGTTGCCGACATTGGTTGCGTCGGCTTTGGAAAAAAAAAAAAAAAGACATGTTTGTGTGTTGACCCCAGCTTATTAAGCTTATTAAGTGGGATTTATTGGTTTAAGATTTGAATAGAATTTTAAAGATTTTAAATGTTATGTAGAATCTGTTGTTATTAGATCAAGATTTTGTTAAGTTCTGTTAAAGTTTAGTGTTATTAGTTTCAGACTTTTATAAAGTCATTAAAAGTTTTATGTTATTCAATTATACTAAATAAAAGTAGGAGCTATAAGCTCCTAAGGCTGTCCACCTAGGATTTAAAACAACACATGTCACTAATTAACATTTTCTAAAATCTTCAGAATTTTATATATTAAGAATTATTTTAAACAACCTATCATGATTTGACATATCATTCATTAACATTTTTAAAATTTCCAGAATTTTTTAGAAAAAAAAAAATTTTAAATTTATGGAAACAAAAGAACTATGCACAATATCCCACATCGGCTAGAATAGTTTTAGACAATGGTTCAGAACCAGTATAAATAAGATTAATATGCTTCCAACAAAGAATAAGCAGGAAAGCTTGATTTATCAGGCTTCCAAGTTTAAAAGTTTTATTTGGTTTGATCTGGTTTTTTATTTGATCAAATTAAAACTTTAAAAAGTTTCAAAAAAATTATAATATTTAAAAAAATTAAAAGATTAAATATTATAAATATTGAAACTTTTAAAAGTTCTTAGCTTTTAAAAAGTTTTTAAATATTATAAGTTTTAAATTTTAAAAGTTTAAAATATTATAAATACTGAAACTTTTTAAAAGGTTCAAAGTTTATATTTCGAAACCTTTTAAAAGTTTAAAATATTATAAATATTGATGTAAAAAAAAATTATCTTATTTATCTACATTTGTGCTTTTTATTTCTTCTGAGCTGTAAAACATATTTTTGTGTATGATTTTATAGATGAGTTGATATTCTTTCATTAATTTTTTTATTTTTGGGTCTAAGGAAAAAGGATTGACATCGCAAGACCTTGATTTGATGTTTGAGTCAAATTTTGAGGTCTAATGAAGAAAGATGGACGACAAACACACATGTTTTATTAACTATACATAGGCATGACCAGGGTTACGGTTGTCACGGTTATGGTTTATTAACCATCGGTTATGGTTAGAAATTTTTAAATCTTAACCAGAACCGTTTAATAAACGGTTAAACAGTTACATTTAAATACGGTTACGGTTCAAGCGGTTACTGTTATATAAGGTTGCGACTATCTGATAATATGATACGATTGATATTATTTGATGATATAATTTAATTGATATTATTTATTTATAATTAATATGTTCTTATAGTGTCATATTTCTATATATCATATGATTCATATTAAATAAATAATTATTAGTATGTTTTATTATGTTTTTAAAATATTATAAACCAAAGTAAGGATTTTGGTTTGAGAAGTTTATAAACGCGTGGATCTAAAACCAAATAAGTATATGGATAAAATTATCAATAATTTGGTGCATGTGTTAACTATGCTGGTCTTCATGAATTTCACAAATTTTTGGGAAAATAAATGATTTTTTTCTTGGAGTTTGATGGGTTAACAAATTGTGTGGTAGTCTTAAAAAAAGGTTTTTCAGTGAAAGAATGTGAAGAAGTTGACGAGGAAGAAGAAAAAAAAGAGTATAACGAAGAACCAAATAGTAAAAGTAACGATGACAATTACCACAAAATTTGACAATGAAAATGACAAGAAATAATATGAAGAATAAAAAAACATTGAATAAAAAACACAAAAACATAGGTGGTAGCGATCAATTAAATATGAAAACGAGTTAAATTCATGATTATAAAATTGTTTCGTTTTTCTGGTGATCAAAGAAATGGTTTAGGATATGTGAGGTCATCAGCTTGATTTGTCTCGCCTGGACGTCGAGTTAAATTCATAATTTTTTTTATCAGATTTAATTTTATAACACAATTGATTTTTATATTTGAAAAGATTGTGTATCTGAAATTTTTTTTTTATGAGATAATATGTTATTACTGTCATCAATCATATATAATTTTTATGAAAATATATCAAATAAACCCACGCGTAGACAACAGAGTGAGTTCAATTATTATGTTATTGGTTCATGATTTTAGACACTTTCTTTACAAAATAAAGTCATGGAAATTATCATAAAAATACAGGGACTGTTTGGAAGACTTTACAAGATTTTAGAAAACTAATCAACAAAACTCTCTAGCAATCTTTAACAATCTTTCACTTATTCATTTTTTATGATTTTGTTGAACTCTTGAAGAATCTTCATAAATCTCAAACCAATACTATGGTTTTCAATTTATGTTTGTGGTGTTTTCTTGTCAATGTTCGTAGTCTCATTGTAAAAGAGAGGGTGTATTTAACTTGACATTTTAGGTGATTTGCATAAAAGTTACAAATCTTATGTTATTCAATCATGGATTTTAAAAAGTCTCCTGAAATCCACTGTTATTAAACTGATGATTTAAAAATTTACTTTAAAATCCAGTGTTATTCAAAACAGTTTGTACATTTGGATTTTAATAAATTTTAGGGATTCTGGAGGATTTGTTTAGTTAATAAAAATACAGAAATCCAAATCTCATGGTTTTAGGTGAGATTTGAAAGAATTTTACCATAAATCATATCAACTTCCCTAAAATCTATCAAAATTCCAAATTTTCTAAATCCAATAGAATCCTTCAAAATCATTGTTTCAATACACCCCCTAAAAATATTGGACTTTGGATTTAATATACCTAAAATCTTGGTTTTGAGTTTTATACCCAAGTTTTATGTGACTACTGACTACGTAGTCACGAGTCTATCTCGTACTATCGATCGGTATCAAAGTGAATCTATAAAAATAGTTTATCCTTCTATGATTCTATCTTTGTTTTTGTCTATTTTTGTCTACCATTTCATATTCTATTATTTTGATTTTTTTTTTTGACAACAGAGTACAAGATTGGCTCAACCAAGCTCGAGCCAATACGAATGGACATTGTTTACATAGGTAATTAAGTGCGGAACAGAGAGAACACATCGATTGTTTATTTTGGTTTTTATTCTTCACCAATTATTTAAATCTAGTATTAGAAATTCCATTAAAAGTAAAAATATTTTAAATAAGACGAAAAAAATGATTAGAAGTTCTAGATTATTGCATTCAAAAGATTAAATTTTATTTTAGTTAATGGGATAATTTTTTTGTGATAATGAAATTACTCAAAAAAAAAAAAATTGTGTGAGGAAACTTACTATATTTTTTTTATGTGGCGAAAATTATTTAAATATTTTAGTTAATATGAATCTTATTATATAAAGTTGGGTTTTGAAAGTTAGTCATTAACAAGATTATGACATTTGTCAAGTTATCAATCTTAGATTTTGACATGTGTAAACGTTAATATTTAATAGGAGGAATTTGATTACAAAAAAGTAAAATATTTTGTTTTAAAGAATATTAATAATGTAAAAAGATAATTATCAAAAATTACAAAATTTATAAAGCAATACAAAGTTTTTAAAAATAATTATAAGGATATTATATATATATATATATATATATATATATTTCATAAAATTCGAAATTATAATATTATTTACTTATTTTTAATTTTAAGTTATTAATTCTACAAAAAAAAAATAGAAAAATGGATTAAGGAAATTATACAGTTAATTATTAATTCTAAATTTTGTAAATATTTACTTCTATATAAACATAGATCGTCTCATATTTAAATAATTTATTCAAAAACACTGCTTTCAACTTTGTTTAATTGGAAAATTCTTTTTTAATGGGAAGGTAAATTTTTCTTATTTTTTTAAACCAAAATTTTCTCCTACTTTCTTCTTTTTCAGTTGGGATTATGTAAGATTAATATGTCGACCCAAAAAAATTAATATATGCGTCTTCTTTTCCAAAATTTATTGTAGTATTTTTAGATTATTTTATTTAATTTATATTTTTCATTTTTGAATTATTTGGGATTCATATATTACCGTACTTCTTATTTTCTATTGTTTCTTTAATTATGTCAAATTAATTTTCTTATAATTTCTCAACCATGATTGGTTGGTCAAAAACCTTTTTTTTTCTTGCAAACATAACTGTTACCATTAGTAATTCAATCCCAAAGAGACATAGCGAGTATAAGCATCAACCTAATGGATGGATAAAATAGGCTAATCAAACACAAGCTTACAACAAACATAGATAAATAGATTGGAAAAACATAAATCATTGTTTATAGATCTATAGGAGCTCAAAGACTATGACACCCTGGTTTGCGGAAATATTTAAAAGAATTGATTTGGCCATATATGTTACCAAAACGCACTTATTTTTTTGGTCAAGGCTCCTGAGAGAACTTCATGATGGGTGACCTTCCTGGAAGTGATTGTCAGAACTGTGCGAGTGAGGACAAAACAGAGGAAAAAATTATTATTTTTATATGTAGGTTCGGTAAACAAGTTTTTAAAGCCTCCAGACGTAACAAACTGACCATCGAATATGTGTGGATCCACGGGCCGGGAATAGATATAAGGCCCACTTAGGAAGGTAGGCCTATGGACTGAGAGTGGACATGGGCTCACTAAGCAAGGTGGCGGTCGAGGCGTTACAGAGACAGAGAATACATTATGGTGTGTCAAAGAAACTTCCACGAATACATTGAGAATTTAACATTAGTTACTATCAAAAGATTTTATGACGTTAGAAAAAGGTTTTTACTTTCATAGTTGTCGGAGCAAGCCATTTTTAAGATAGCAAAAAGACGTGAACATGTTCTCTCCACATAGGAGGAGGGCAGAGCCGAGGTTCTCTCTATGGTGGAGAAGGTTTGACACAAGGTTATCTCCCTAAGGGAGGAAGGTGGAGGAGGTTGGACGAAAGGTTATCTCCCCAAGGGAGGAAAGCGGAACCAAGATTCTCTCTATGGTGGAGGAGGTTAGACGCAAGGTTCTCTCCATAAGGGATGAGGGAGGAGCCGAGGTTTTCTCCATGGTGGTCATACATTATTGTGATTGTAACATCCGCGAACCGGATTATGCGGTTTTGGTAGGAGTGTCGATCGACACCCTTGTGGCATCGATCGACACCACTATTTCTGGGTTCGTCGGGTTTGTTTTAATTCGCAATTTTGGTTTTGTTGGTTTGGTTTAGTTATCTAAACCGAGTATATAAGTGGAGAAGCGACAAATTAAGGGTTTTAGGGTGTCTGGTCGCCGTTTGCAGAGATAGAGAGAGAGGAGAGAGCCTATTGTGGTGTGAAGGAGATTAAAGGAGAAAGATCAGAATCGTTAGGGTTTGGGAGGAAACAGTTTCGGCATATCAAATCGTTCTCAAAGTTTCGTGAGACACGTTTTCTCAGACGCGAGTTGGGACCATCGGAGATTGTAACTGAGATCGTGGTCTCGTGTGGTGCCTGATCGTGCTGAAATTTTGTGGGCAGCTTCGTGACGTCTAGGGGTAGCTTTTCACCGGAGCGATTTGATAGTTAACGGGCGTTGCTGGGCTGTTTCAGACGTTAGGAGAGTCTCAACTGGTTGTATTCGTTGTTATAATCAGTTGATAAGGTTTGTGTTGTGGAATCATGGCGATGAGGAGGAGGATGATCTAGGGTCTCGTTTGCGTGTTATTGGATTGTTGGATATGTTGTTGGAACCTTGGATAGAGATATGCTAGGTTGATGGATAGAATGCTTAGGATTGTTATTGTATTGAGGTTGTAATGGTTCTGTATGGTTGGTATGTTTCCGCTGTGCGTATTGGTTGTTATTGGTTTAAATAGGAGTTGTGATTTGGGTTGGTCTAGTTAAGTAGTATGGGCTGCTTAATTATATATTGTATTTATTATTATTATTAAAAAAAAAACGGGTCGGGTTGTTTCATTTTGGTATCAGAGCCTTTACGGTTCTAGGATGGTTAAATGGATGGTTAGAGCGGTTAGGAATTTAATTGGGTGAATTATTTTCCTTCTGCTTGATGCATGATGTTGTGTGATGGAATTGATTATGAGTAGTTAGTAAATTTGTTTGCGGTATGGAGTCCTAGTATCATCCTCTTCGAGCCTTCAATGAGATTCCACGGTAAGATGTGTATTCTATGTGCGGTTTTTGAATTGTGTGCTTAGCCTTCTGTTCTGGATAGTGCAGATGGCTAGAGAGGGTGCTGTTGGTCGCGGTCGTGGTCATGGTCGTGGGCGTGGTCGTGGTCGTGGTCGGGGACAAGGTTAGGTTCCTGAGGCCAGTGTGAGTATGACCCAGAGCATGGCCAGTGAGGAGGTAGCAGAGTCACAGGTTTATCCTAGTGTGTCTGGAGACCAGGCTGGTTTGGGTGACGGCAGGGCGGATGGGCCCGGTGTCGGTCACGGTGTTGCCCCGGGTGTGGGGGTTGCAGCAGGAGGTGCTCCAGGCAGGGAGGATGTCTTGATGGACTTGCTAGCTCAGGTTTTGCAGCGACTTCCAGCAGTAGTGCCGCCAGTGGTTGGTGGGCAGGATCCAGTGGTGCCGCCAGTGGTTGGTGGGCAGGTTCCAGTAGTGCCGCCAGTGGTTGGTGGGCAGGTTCCAGCGGTGCAGCCTGTGGCGGGTTTGCAGGAAGGTGTGCAGCCGGGGGCCGAGGTAGTGGATGCTCAGTATGTGCGGATGATGGAGCAGCTGCGGCATGTGGGAGCAGGGTATTTCTCAGGAAGTACCGATCCGAGTGTAGCAGATGAGTGGAGAGAGCGGATGGAGGATATTTTCCTTTCGCTTAGGTGTCCCGACCAGTTCAGGGTGGATCTGGCAGTGTTTTACTTGTCAGGAGATGCATGTGTGTGGTGGAGATCGGTGACAGCACGGAAGGTGCAGCGGGGTATGTCTTGGGGAGATTTTGTGAGGGAGTTTAACTCCAAGTATTTTCCTCAGGAGGCTCTTGATCGCATGGAGGCATGGTTCTTGGGGTTGACTCAGGGGGACCGCACAGTGCGGGAGCTGGATGCAGAGTTCAGTCGGCTTGTGGGGTATGCAGGCCGGGCATGGGAGCCAGAGTCGGCTCAGGTGCGGAGGTTTTTGTTGGCTCTGCGGGATGATTTGAGGAGTCGGTGCAGAGTGAGGAGCTATGCTACGAGGGCGGAGCTGGTTGAGGTTGCAGCTGGGATAGAGGATGACTTGAGGTCACAGTTGGTGGTGGTCAGTTCAGCGACTCAGACAGAGAAGACATTGGAGCAGGGCATTCCAAGCAAGGATAGGCTGTCGGAGCAAAGGCGTAAGAGGAGGCGGGAAGAGACGACAGTGGCAAACCAAGGTAGCCAGGGAGGTTTTGGGCGCGGGAGCATGGATCACGTGTCGGCAAGCGGGCCCAGGGGAGGTGATTCGCAGGAGTATCGTCGAGTGTGTTATCATTGCGGGGAGGAAGGGCTTATCAGGCCTTTCTGTCCTAAGAGGAGGCAGATGATGGAGGTTGCGGCGCAGCCAAAGGGAGGACCGGGTGTCCATTCCGGCGCTTAGTTTTAGCTTTTGTTTTCTTTCGTTCATGATGTATTTTCATTTGGAGTTATAAACGATTATTGCATTTGAGGTTCTAATAAAAGTTGGAGTTCTTTGGTTTTGGGAATTGTGAAACCAGTGGAAAGGAAATAGCTCGGGAATTCCATAAATGGAAAGTTTCCATAAATAGAAGGTTGCTACAAATGGAAAGTTTCCATAAATAGAAGGTCATTATAAATGGAAAGTTTTATAGGAGTCAGAGCTTTTCTATTTTTGAAAAGTGTATGGAAATACCTTGAGGGTAGGGTGTTCCAGGGTGACCGGGTGGTGGTCATGGTGGTGTTCGGGTTATGAGTTTTCGTGAAGGCGCAATGCTAAAAGAGGAAAGTTTCTAAAAGTAGAAGTTTCCAGAAATGGAAAGTGTTGAGGTAGATCTAGTCGGGAGATACTCGTTGACATCAGACTTGTTTTCTCAAGATTGTGTGGGCCCAACTCATGTGATACCGATAGCTCGATGGACTTTGTGGCCAGAGAGTGGGAGTGGTATGTTTGCTTCGGATGACGATCCGAGAGCGCGCTTTAGGGTGACGACCCAAGAGCGGGATTATGAGACTCCCTGGATACCGTAGCTATGAGCCGTGGCTCGGCAGTGAGCCGGTATGTCTCGAGGGTTGCGACCCGAGAGCGGGGGGAGTGGGCGTGTGAGACTCCCTGGATACCGTAGCTGTAGGCTATGGCCTGGCAGTGAGCCGGTATGACTCGAAGGTTGCAACCTGAGAGCGGGGGGAGTGTGAGTGACTTCCTGGATGCCGTAGCTTAAGGTGGTTAGCCTGATAGCAAGCCGGCATGATTCGTTGGTTGCGACCACGGACGGGGGAAGCACTGAGTTGTGAGCAAATAATGTCTAGGATGTGAGTATATTGACTAGAGGGAGACCTCATGGTTCAGTCGGAGGTGTGCGGGCTGTTGCGACAGTGCACGGGAAACCTTGGCTGACAGTATTTAGTCTGGTCGGAGAACGTGCGGGCCGTGTTGACGGTGGCACGGAGGTCCTTGACGGATGGACGGTGTTGCGGGATTCGAGGACGAATCCTTATGGGTGGGGGAGAATTGTAACATCCGCGAACCGGATTATGCGGTTTTGGTAGGAGTGTCTATCGACACCCTTGTGGCATCGATCGACACCACTATTTCTGGGTTCGTCGGGTTTGTTTTAATTCGCAATTTTGGTTTGGTTGGTTTGGTTTAGTTATCTAAACCGAGTATATAAGTGGAGAAGCGACAAATTAAGGGTTTTAGGGTGTTTGGTCGCCGTTTGCAGAGATAGAGAGAGAGGAGAGAGCCTATTGTGGTGTGAAGGAGATTAAAGGAGAAAGATCATAATCGTTAGGGTTTGGGAGGAAACAGTTTCGGCATATCAAATCGTTCTCAAAGTTTCGTGAGACACGTTTTCTCAGACGCGAGTTGGGACCATCGGAGATTGTAACTGAGATCGTGGTCTCGTGTGGTGCCTGATCGTGCTGAAATTTTGTGGGCAGCTTCGTGACGTCTAGGGGTAGCTTTTCACCGGAGCGATTTGATAGTTAACGGGCGTTGCTGGGCTGTTTCAGACGTTAGGAGAGTCTCAACTGGTTGTATTCGTTGTTATAATCAGTTGATAAGGTTTGTGTTGTGGAATCATGGCGATGAGGAGGAGGATGATCTAGGGTCTCGTTTGCGTGTTATTGGATTGTTGGATATGTTGTTGGAACCTTGGATAGAGATATGCTAGGTTGATGGATAGAATGCTTAGGATTGTTATTGTATTGAGGTTGTAATGGTTCTGTATGGTTGGTATGTTTCCGCTGTGCGTATTGGTTGTTATTGGTTTAAATAGGAGTTGTGATTTGGGTTGGTCTAGTTAAGTAGTATGGGCTGCTTAATTATATATTGTATTTATTATTATTATTAAAAAAAAAACGGGTCGGGTTGTTTCATTTTGGTATCAGAGCCTTTACGGTTCTAGGATGGTTAAATGGATGGTTAGAGCGGTTAGGAATTTAATTGGGTGAATTATTTTCCTTCTGCTTGATGCATGATGTTGTGTGATGGAATTGATTATGAGTAGTTAGTAAATTTGTTTGCGGTATGGAGTCCTAGTATCATCCTCTTCGAGCCTTCAATGAGATTCCACGGTAAGATGTGTATTCTATGTGCGGTTTTTGAATTGTGTGCTTAGCCTTCTGTTCTGGATAGTGCAGATGGCTAGAGAGGGTGCTGTTGGTCGCGGTCGTGGTCATGGTCGTGGGCGTGGTCGTGGTCGTGGTCGGGGACAAGGTTAGGTTCCTGAGGCCAGTGTGAGTATGACCCAGAGCATGGCCAGTGAGGAGGTAGCAGAGTCACAGGTTTATCCTAGTGTGTCTGGAGACCAGGCTGGTTTGGGTGACGGCAGGGCGGATGGGCCCGGTGTCGGTCACGGTGTTGCCCCGGGTGTGGGGGTTGCAGCAGGAGGTGCTCCAGGCAGGGAGGATGTCTTGATGGACTTGCTAGCTCAGGTTTTGCAGCGACTTCCAGCAGTAGTGCCGCCAGTGGTTGGTGGGCAGGATCCAGTGGTGCCGCCAGTGGTTGGTGGGCAGGTTCCAGTAGTGCCGCCAGTGGTTGGTGGGCAGGTTCCAGCGGTGCAGCCTGTGGCGGGTTTGCAGGAAGGTGTGCAGCCGGGGGCCGAGGTAGTGGATGCTCAGTATGTGCGGATGATGGAGCAGCTGCGGCATGTGGGAGCAGGGTATTTCTCAGGAAGTACCGATCCGAGTGTAGCAGATGAGTGGAGAGAGCGGATGGAGGATATTTTCCTTTCGCTTAGGTGTCCCGACCAGTTCAGGGTGGATCTGGCAGTGTTTTACTTGTCAGGAGATGCATGTGTGTGGTGGAGATCGGTGACAGCACGGAAGGTGCAGCGGGGTATGTCTTGGGGAGATTTTGTGAGGGAGTTTAACTCCAAGTATTTTCCTCAGGAGGCTCTTGATCGCATGGAGGCACGGTTCTTGGGGTTGACTCAGGGGGACCGCACAGTGCGGGAGCTGGATGCAGAGTTCAGTCGGCTTGTGGGGTATGCAGGCCGGGCATGGGAGCCAGAGTCGGCTCAGGTGCGGAGGTTTTTGTTGGCTCTGCGGGATGATTTGAGGAGTCGGTGCAGAGTGAGGAGCTATGCTACGAGGGCGGAGCTGGTTGAGGTTGCAGCTGGGATAGAGGATGACTTGAGGTCACAGTTGGTGGTGGTCAGTTCAGCGACTCAGACAGAGAAGACATTGGAGCAGGGCATTCCAAGCAAGGATAGGCTGTCGGAGCAAAGGCGTAAGAGGAGGCGGGAAGAGACGACAGTGGCAAACCAAGGTAGCCAGGGAGGTTTTGGGCGCGGGAGCATGGATCACGTGTCGGCAAGCGGGCCCAGGGGAGGTGATTCGCAGGAGTATCGTCGAGTGTGTTATCATTGCGGGGAGGAAGGGCTTATCAGGCCTTTCTGTCCTAAGAGGAGGCAGATGATGGAGGTTGCGGCGCAGCCAAAGGGAGGACCGGGTGTCCATTCCGGCGCTTAGTTTTAGCTTTTGTTTTCTTTCGTTCATGATGTATTTTCATTTGGAGTTATAAACGATTATTGCATTTGAGGTTCTAATAAAAGTTGGAGTTCTTTGGTTTTGGGAATTGTGAAACCAGTGGAAAGGAAATAGCTCGGGAATTCCATAAATGGAAAGTTTCCATAAATAGAAGGTTGCTACAAATGGAAAGTTTCCATAAATAGAAGGTCATTATAAATGGAAAGTTTTATAGGAGTCAGAGCTTTTCTATTTTTGAAAAGTGTATGGAAATACCTTGAGGGTAGGGTGTTCCAGGGTGACCGGGTGGTGGTCATGGTGGTGTTCGGGTTATGAGTTTTCGTGAAGGCGCAATGCTAAAAGAGGAAAGTTTCTAAAAGTAGAAGTTTCCAGAAATGGAAAGTGTTGAGGTAGATCTAGTCGGGAGATACTCGTTGACATCAGACTTGTTTTCTCAAGATTGTGTGGGCCCAACTCATGTGATACCGATAGCTCGATGGACTTTGTGGCCAGAGAGTGGGAGTGGTATGTTTGCTTCGGATGACGATCCGAGAGCGCGCTTTAGGGTGACGACCCAAGAGCGGGATTATGAGACTCCCTGGATACCGTAGCTATGAGCCGTGGCTCGGCAGTGAGCCGGTATGTCTCGAGGGTTGCGACCCGAGAGCGGGGGGAGTGGGCGTGTGAGACTCCCTGGATACCGTAGCTGTAGGCTATGGCCTGGCAGTGAGCCGGTATGACTCGAAGGTTGCAACCTGAGAGCGGGGGGAGTGTGAGTGACTTCCTGGATGCCGTAGCTTAAGGTGGTTAGCCTGATAGCAAGCCGGCATGATTCGTTGGTTGCGACCACGGACGGGGGAAGCACTGAGTTGTGAGCAAATAATGTCTAGGATGTGAGTATATTGACTAGAGGGAGACCTCATGGTTCAGTCGGAGGTGTGCGGGCTGTTGCGACAGTGCACGGGAAACCTTGGCTGACAGTATTTAGTCCGGTCGGAGAACGTGCGGGCCGTGTTGACGGTGGCACGGAGGTGGCTCTTTCTGTTGTGGGACACATTGTGAGGAGGCCGTTACCATTTGCTTGTGTTTCTTCATGGATGACCTACTAGTTCTTCCCTTCTTCTTCTTCTTCTTGGTCTTGTTATTGTTCTTGGCTCCAGAAGGCGAAGAAGAAGAAGAAGATTTCTTCAGGACCAAGTCTTTAATGACTAGATTGTGTTCGTCTCCAGAAACGGCAGTGAAGGCGTAGATTTTGCGGCTGAGATGTGAATTCCAATAGTTTTTAATTTCGTTGTCTGTTCTTCCTGGTAGATGTGTTGCAATAAGTGACCACCTAAAACAAAAAATAGTCACATGCACACACGTGAGACTATATACATTTAGAAAACTTATCGCAAGTTGGCTTTTCATTGGTTCAAATATTCAATACAAAAAATTGGTATATGTATCGCAAATTTCAATCCAATTTTTGAATATTTCATTGGTTCAAACTTATCGCAACTGGCGATGGAGTATAAGAAAATTGATGACGACAAATTTTTAAATATTTTTAAAACTGCATGTTTTCATTAATTTGTACTTAGTTTTTCTTTGAAAAAGGTTGGACCGTTCCAACAACGATCTCATTTTTCTTAAAAAAAATGTAGAAATGAAATATATTCGAGTTTCGTCTAGAAATGAGATTTATTGGTAAGAATTTTCCACAAATTTATCACAAATAAAATACTAACACTCAAATGAACAAGCATATAAAAGCGAATTTGTAGTTATAACAGTGCATTAACCCTAGACTCAATACCACTTTGCTAACGGACACATGCGTATCACTATCAAGGTTTTTACAGAGGTCGGAGAGCCTGTTTTACAACTAGGACCGTACACAAAACACATATGAGACAAAGATTAATTAGGGAGGTCGATTCAGTTAGATCTATAGCAACATAACTCCAAGGCTTTTTTATTGACAAAAAGTCAAATTGGATAATCTCGTATATATATTATTTTGAAAGGGTTGGGCCATTCGAACAGTGATCAACGGCTGAAATGTTTTCGATGGTCACAAAATCATGGCTGTAAAAACTAATATATTTGATGACTTTTGTCTTCTTTTTTTTTAACGGTTGGATCGGACTCTGACCATTTCTCAATGCTTCTTAAGTTGACATTACATGCAAAATAATTGTACTGTATTATATGCACGGTCCCAGTCTTTAGAGTCACTATTTAGACAGTGCACGAAATATAATTGACGGATGTGACGTGGATTAATTTGGTATAGTACCTGTTGCCGAGAAGGGTATGCAACTTGACGATTATTTCTTCTTCGTCGGCTGTAATGTTTCCTCTTTTCAAGTCTCTTCTCAAATAGTTTATCCACCTTAGTCTACAGCTCTTTCCACATCTCAACAATCCTAAAAAAAAAAAAGTTTATGTAAGATATTAGAACATATATATATATATATATGCATTCTTCTCTTAATATATAATTATATATATTTACGTTACAAGTGTTGTTTTTAGATTGACACATGCATGCATTAACAGCTTGAAGAAGTTCAGTCCTTTTTCCAATGTTAAAATCTAAGAAAAATCGACAATAGAAAATGTAAATGTTGGAGATATATGTACCAGCTTTCTTAGGCAAAGATCGCCAAGAACCTTCACCATTGGTCTGAATATAGTTGGTGAGGATCTCATCTTCCTCGGCTGTCCATCTTCCTCTCTTCAACCCGATTTTCTCACAACACGGAGCCCTTCCCATCGCTTCTCGATCTCTTCTCTTACAAAAAAAAAGAGAAAGAGAAACTCAAAAAAAGAGAAAACACTTTTTGGTCCCTTGAGTGAGAGAGTGAGTTAGTGAGAATAGAAGAAACCATCCAGGTGATTAATATAGAGAGGACAAAAGGGAAAGAGAGAGAGTGAGGTTTGAAAACGACATCGTCTAGGTGAAGGAATGAACCACGTTGCGGTGGGATTAAAAGTTATGGCCCTGATTGGTAACGGCTGTTACTTATGATTGTAAAGACTTTAACTTTAAAATTTTAGCCGTAGAGAATTTGGCTGTAAATGCTTTAACTGTAGAAACTTTAAAAACTTTAACTGTTAAAATTTGATTGGTAACAAATACTTTTAATAAGATAACTATTACTTTTATTATTAAAATATATTAAAATGATGATATTAATGATAATAATGAAAATAAAAATAATTATTATTGAAATGGATCTTAAAAGAAAGAGAATAAAATAAGAAAAATTAATTTATAAAAATAAAATTATGTAAAATATATATATAAATTTGTGGAGAGATTTTAAATATAATGGGAGGAAAAAAATAAAGTTTTTCTATTTGTTTAATTTTAAAGCCTGAATTTGAGGCTTTAAAAATTCTGAGTAAACAACGAAGAGAAAAATAAAAGTGGCTTACAAAACTTTTAAAAAAATAAAAGTAAAAAAAGTCTGATTGGTAAATTAGTGGCTGTCAAGTCTTTTATTTGTTTTAAAGTCTTAAAAGTCTCCTGCCAATCAGGGCCTATGTATTGTCTATCTTCAAAACCATCGCACATATGACACTCCACGTACCACTCCTTCTAACCTTTAGTCCCTCTCTTCCCTTTTTCCGTGATGACAAAATATTTATTACAATGTCTACTTTATATACCTAAATACGTACTTGCATATATGTACATGTATCGCAGCTATATATGCATATACCTAGCTACTTGTATATGCATTCAATGAGTGTGTCTACAACATTCTTATGTTCACCTCCTCAATAGGTATATATATTCACATCTTGAATTTAGTTGAGGTGAAAAATGCTAAAAGAAAAAAAAAAAAAATTCCAAGTGATAGAAGAAGTGAGTAAATATACAAGATCAACCTCAATTAATAGAAAAGAAAGAAACTGCATATATAAAAGACCTCGATCATATCAAAATTATCAAAGATAACGTCAATCTGACCCTTAATTACGTACGTAAACAATTCGTTGAACGGTGTATTGGTTTTTTAATTTGATCATTGTTTTATTTGTAATGGTTTTAGATCGCACGAAGTTGGTCTTGCATATTTTGTTACTTGGGGGATTTTTGCATGTTTTTCCTAAGTTAAGGGTGGATTGGTGTTCAAGTTAGTTTTTATGTTCAAGTGAGTTTTTTAAAAGAAATTAAATTCGTAAGTTGAATGGTGGATTGATGTTCAAGTGAGTATTTTTAAAAAATTTCCTAAGACGTTGAATGGTGAATTGGAATACAATTTTGTTTTATCCTATTAAAAAAAAAAAAAAATAACTAACTTGAACACCAATCCACCATTCATGTAAAAATCCCCCAAGTGGTGGATTGGTATTTTTTTCTAAGTTGAATGGTGTTTTAAAATAGTTTTTCAAAACTCAAAAGATATACGTGGTACATATTAATTAATTCTTATTTTAATTTCTTTGAACCAGGTTTCATATTAATTAATATTCGTTAATTATAAGATATTTGATTGAGGCAAGAGTACAAATAAACTCGTTTATGTATCAGAAATGGCTAATTAAGACAAACAACATTAATGACACAGCGTACGTACAAAAAAAAATCACAACAATAGTCTATAAAACGAACACGTCTAATGAGTATGAGTCGGTCACAATGGCTATGTTAGCTTATGTGGAAGATCAGGGACCATATTTGTAAGTGGGCAGTGGGCAAGCACTGTCTTGTGGTAGGCCATAAAAAAAACGTTGATTCACGTATTGATTCATAGTTACATGGATCGGTATCGGTTACCATCCAGAAGGTAGGCGGAATATTCCAAACGACTCTCTTTAGCTCTTGGTCCATGACCATATGCTGCATATACTTTTCATTTTGGTGTTAATCGCTTTCATATGTTTTCTCCGATATTTTTTAGTAGTTCCACTTCGATGATAGTTTATTTCTTACCGAATTAGACTGTCAAATTAGAATTCACAGTAAAAATTATTACGACCAAAATTGATAACACAATTCGTATTTGTGTAGTGTCTCTTCACTTTATAGATCCAAGCAAGTCTGGTGATCATCGTAGTTGCTAGTTCAACACTTGAAAACAAAAATTATTATAATGTTTTGCCTCTCTTCCTAAACTTATGTATGTCTTTATTTAGCAGAAACAAATAAGTATATATATAGTATATCCTTTATATATATTAATTAGGTTTTTAAGGTACAAATTAAAGTAGATACCATAAATAGCATAAATCCTAATGCTTTCAAATTAACATTGCGTTTCTAAAACAGGAATGAGTGTCTATCGAAAACATATGTCGGAGAAAGTTGTTTTTTTAAGAGAATACAAACATAAATTATGTAAATAAGAAAGTAGTGGTAATCGTGATACAATAGTAAAATTAGATTTTAACCCGCTGTATATGGCGGGACAATTTTTTAATAATTATATTTTTTTTTTTTTTTTAATCTAATCTAGAGATTGTATTATTTTAGATGGATTGAATTTTTTTATATATTTGGTACCGGTTAGGATTAGGGTAACACTTCTTATTAATTTATTTGATATCAAACTAAAATATTTTGTCTATTTTAGTAGACCAAGCTGAAAAACTATATAATCATATTTATGTAAATTTTAACCAACTTCATAACATGATCCACAAAAATTTAGATTTTTTTAGTAAGTTAAAAATATCTAAAATATATAAACTATAGATACTTATTTCTCTTAGACATTTAATTATGTTTTTTTAATTGAAAATCTCCCTATTATTAACTCGGAAGTACATTTGTCAAAGTAACTTTTTCATAACATTTAAATAATTAAACTTTTGCCATTTACATAAATATCAAAACTTGAAATTAGTATTTGTAATATAATCATACTTTAAATTAGTATCTAAAAACATACATTTTGGGGCATCAAAAACAACAATACCCTTGTAGTACAGTAGTTGTGTACATCATTGCAAAATTAAAAATTCAAACTGTTTTTTATAAACCAATCGATCAACATATAATTTTGTTTTAATTGTAAAATCTAAATCCTAACCATCTCATTTGTAGGCCCAAACCGATATATAATTTTGTTCCAATTGTAAAATCTAAATCTTAACCACCTCATTTGTAAACATCCAAACCGACATATAATTTGATTCTAATTGTAAAATCTAAACCCTAACCATCTCGTTTGCGAACTCAAACCTATATAGAATTTTGATTTAATTGTAAAATCTAAATCCTAATAACTTTATTTTTAAACCCAAACCGACACATAATTTTGTTCTATTTGTAAAATCTAAACCCTAATTATTATTTATAAACTGAAACTGATATATAACTTCGTTTAATTGTAAAACTAAACGAATTCAGTATTTAACTTTCTTTAATTAAAAATATACATTATTTGTTTTGCTTTTTAATTTAATTTTGATTATTTTTTTAATAAAATATTATATAGAAGATTCTGATTGATTGAAAAAGGAAGAGATGAATAAAAAGGTTCACCTCTAGTATTTTTCAAGAAAGAGAGAAAATACTCTTTTAGAAATTCAATAATATTATTATCAAGGACAACATATATGTTGGTGCAACAATTTTATGAACTTTGAAAGTATATATAGTATATCATCAATCTTAAACTGTTGGAAAATGTTGGGGGAAAATCTTTGTTTACAATTACGGATGTGGGTCTTCTCGTGTCAAAAATATTCTAGAAGATTGACACCTAATAGTTTATATTGGGATTGCTACAACGAAAACTTGAAATGAAATTACTTTACATTTTCATTCAACACACCGATAAGATTGGAGAAGTTAATCATGAAGGCTAGTTTTATATAACCACAATAGTGTACACATCGTTTGGAATCTCATGAACAACCACAATCAAAATAATTGTATTCAAGATTGGTAAGACCATCTCCATTGTATTTCTTTATTTTTTTCTCTAAAATAGAGTAACTCAAAAATAGAGCACTGTTTTCCTTCAATGTATTACTCTATTTTCACCTCTATAATAGAGTTAGTGTAAAAAAATAGAGGTAAGAATAGAGTTGCTCTATAGATAGAGCAATCCTATTATTTTCTCTATTTTAGAGTAAAATATAGAGTAGGGTTTGAGCAAATGTTGCTCTATAATAGAGATTTGACTCCGAATGTGATTGAAGTAACACAATTTGGTTGAAGGGTGATTCCGAATGTGATTGAAGTCAAATTATTTGATCAAGAGTCTCAAATCAAGAATCATGTTTACTGGTGGTCAAGAAGGAACTGATCATAAGTGATAATGATTTTTTTACCTTAAAGAGAGAAAATAAGAAAATATTGAGAGAGATATATGTAAAAGTTACATATAGAATGTGTTGGATATTTACTTTACAACGAATAGGAAAGTGTATAGCTTGTTCTCCAAATCTTGTGTATATATTGAGTTGTAATCGTTTGATATAAATAAGAAAAACACATTCTAAACCTAGCTGCTTCTAAGCTTTACATGGTATTACAGCTTACGGCCTAAAATCCCTTTTCCTTTGTTTTTTTTTTTTGTTTTCAAAGAGTTTTCTTTTTTCTTATTTATTTTCGATCTTTGAATAAGATCAAGCATCTGTTTCAATGTCGGACGACAGAGATACCAAGGCTATTGTTGCTGATTCATCAGAATTCACGCCTTACTCTTTGTTTTCTGGTGATAACCCTGGTTCAATGATCTCTTATGTTCAGTTGACGGGAGAGAATTATACTGAGTGGACAACAGAGATGGTTAATGCTCTCAAGGATAAAAGAAGACTAGTTTCATTGATGGTTCGATCAAGAAGCTAACGACTACAGGTTTGGAGATGGAATTATGGACCTATGTGAATTTGATGGTTGTGGGATGGTTACAAACTTCAATCATACCACGTGTGCATTCTATGGTGTCATTCATCTCCGATGCAGGTGAACTATGGGAGAGCCTAAAGGAAAACAAGGTCAGAATTCACCAGATTGTGTGTCTTCTAGCTTCGTGATGTCAGGATGGGCAATCCGTGATTGATTATTACGGATGTCTTGTGGTGTTGTGGGATGAGCTTCAGAGATATCGTCAAACTCATGTGTGTACTTGTGGAGCTGGAGCTTAAATCATAAAAGAAAGAGAAGATGAAAAAGTTCACCATGAGGCTTGATGAGTCCCGTTTTGGCAATCTGATTTGTGAAATTGTTGATGCTGATCCCATGCATAATCTGGCGCAAGTGTATGCTAAGACAATTAGAGAAGAACAAAGGCTTACAACAGCAAAGAAGAAATAACAGCAACCAGATGTTGTTGGTTTTGTCACTCGTCGTGAGGATTCATCTCCTGCACTTAATCGTGAATCAGTTGATGTGTCTAGTTTTATCTCTCATTTCATTCCCTATGCTACTAGAAACAGAGACTGTAACATGGTGTGTTCCAATTGTGGAAGGACAGGCCATGAAAAAGATTTTTGCTGGCAGCTTGTTCGTTATCCAGAGTGATGGAGTGAACGCAACAATAAGGCTGGTGGTCGTGGTTCAAAGTGTGGGCGTTGTTCGAGTTCAGGACCATCTGGTCGAGATCATGGTTTTGCGACAGTGGCTCACGCAACAAGTCCTCACGCTTGATATAATCGTGGCAAGCACAGAGCCAGAGGCTGCAGAGAAACCGGAGATGATGGGAAGGATCACTCGTTCAAGAGCTAAGGAGATGGCCAAGGACGCTCATTCACTCATAGTTGACGGGTCATTCAACCTACCCAGGATCCAAGTCTTCAACATATCCACCTTGGAGACTTCACCCGGTAATGATAACTAGGTAACTTAGGTGTGAAGTTTATACTCTTTTTCTCATAGCTGAGTTTTGTCCCAATGGGTTTTCTCAGCATGGTTTTTAATGAGGCAAATGGATCACTACGTCGAGTTATCTAGAAGTCATTACCAATGGGGAATAATGTACTTCTGTACTAATACAAGTGACTTCTGTACTACTACAGGTCACCTGGACGCTTTGTTGTTTTCTTATTTCCTTTAAACGTCTCGTTGTTTTAGAGTGAACTTCCTGTTGTTTGGAGTGTCGAGCCCTAGGGTTAATTATAAAACCCCAAAGCTACGCCTCTTTGTTCTTTAGCGAAGAATCATGTTGTAACAAGAATTGTTGATCTTTCTTCTCTCAATTTGAAGTCTTGAATGCGTTCTTGATTTCTGGGTTTCTATACACTTTGTGATTCAGAATCCCTTCACTATCTTACAATCCATTTAACCACCTAAACACCTAAACACCTAACACCATCGGACCATTGTTTCTTCATTCGATTTTTGCACATCATCACCCAATATCATTCGTTCATCATCATCTTCCATTCACATCGCCTATCACTCGGTTATCAGCCTTCATCAGAGTTCTAGTCCTAGGGAAATCCTATTATGTGGTATCAGAGCCAACTCTGTGCCAAGGCTAAGCGATTCTAAAACCCTAATCTCATTTTTGTTGCTTAAAATTCATTTGTTTAGTTTTAGGGTTTGTTTTTGTTGGTTCGTTTGTGTCTAGATCGTTTAGGATTTAGTTTGGTGTTGTTCGAAATTATACTACAATTAGGGTTTGATTATTTCGAGTTTGTTAGCTATAGGATTAGGTGTTGCTCGTTTTCTTGTAGTTTTGTGTTAGAAAATTTCGAGTCTTAGAGTTATTTTCGTTTTTCTCATTCAAAGAACAATTTACTGCGAGTTTCTTCTTTAATTTGCAGGTACAATGGAGCTTTCTCCAGAGGCTATGGAAGCTTTGAACCAAGCCATGTCCAAGCAAATAGCAGAAGCAAACAAGTTAATGTCTACTCAGTTTCAGCAACAGATGGAGCAGCTCAGTAACAAGTTTGAGAAACAGTTCAAAGACATAGCTCAAGCATCTAGTGCTTCAGAACAGAGTTCTTCAGACCCGCCTAGTCCTAATGAAGCCCATCTTTTAGCCAAAGGAAAGGCACACGTTGGAGTCTCTTCCAAGCACACACGGATCAGAATAGTTAATACACTTACTGGGGGGAGAGAGACTTGTTTCAATTAGAGGAGAAGCACTCAGGGTACAGAAAGAGAGCAACGCAGAACCGGCAGAGATCATATACGCCCACGACGAGTTGAAAAAGTAGCTAGGCATCGAGTATATATTGAGTCAGATAGAGAATATTCTGAAGAAGAAGAATTTTCAGACCATAGTCAAGAGACAATGAGGAGAAACCGAAACAGAGATCATGGCAGGGAATATGATCCTTTGAGGCAGCAGCTGAAACATCTCAAGATTCAGTATCCTTCTTTCCATGGAACCAATGATCCAGAAACATATCTAGATTGGGAGAGGAAGATGGAATCCAACTTTCAGGTTCAAGGTACTTATGAGCTGAACAAGGTGAAGATAGCCATATCCGAATTCAATGGCTATGCTTTGTTGTGGTGGGAGCAGCTGGGACTTACTAGACATCGGCAGAGAGAACCTGCTATCACTACATGGGAACAGTTAGTCACGCAGATGAGAAAGAAATTTGTGCCTACACACTATCAGAGGGAGATTCTTAACAAGCTTAGGCGTCTCATCTAAGGCACTAAGTCTGTTAGAGACTACTATCAAGAGCTGGAAACGCTTATGATCAGGGCTGATCTGAGGGAGAGTGAAGACATGGTTATGTATAGGTTTCTTGGGGGATTGAACAGAGAGATTCAAGACCAGATAGAGTTGCAGAACTATGAAGATGTGCAAGAAATGGTACATAAGGCAGAGCTGATTGAATCGCAGATCAAGAGAAAGGGAGTGAGGTCTACATTTACGCCTGACATGTCCAAGCCGAGAGAGTTCAGTAAACCCGCCTTTACCAAGGACAGCAAACCCGTGACAACCACAGTCAAAGAGGAAGTTAGGATTGATTATAAGCCCAAGATAGCACCTCTACAAGTCATATCAGGTGGTTCAAGTGCCAAGGAATGGGACATTATTCCAGAGACTGTTCTAACAAGAAGATGTTTCTTCTTCAAAAAGGAGGAGAGATTGTGCCAGTAGACAGTTCAGAAAGTGAACCAGAGCCTAAACTAGATGAAGAAGGAGAACCCGCAGTCATGGGAGAGATGTTAGTAACACGCAGAGCTTTAAGTGTTCAGATGCATCCCGATGATAGAGGTCAGCGTGAGAACCTATTTCACACCAGGTGTATGGTTCAAGACAAGGTCTGCACCTTGATCGTAGATGGTGGTAGCTGTACTAATGCAGCTAGTGAAGAGATGGTATAGAAGCTTAATCTCAAGACCACTTCACATCCAAGGCCTTATCAGCTACAGTGGTTGAACAACAAGGGAGCTTTAACAGTCACGCAGCAAGTGATGGTGAAACTAACGATTGGGAAGTATGAGGATGAGCTGTTATGTGATGTGATTCCGATGAAATCAAGTCATATTCTGTTGGGAAGACCATGGCAGTTCGACAGAAGAATGTTTCAAGATGGCTACACCAACAAGCATTCATTTGAGTTCAAAGGACACAAGGTCACTCTTCTACCACTTACACCCAGCGAAATCTACAAGGACCAGCTTCACATAAACCGCAAGGATACAGAGAAAGTGTCTCACAGCCTGTACATCAACCACAGCGAGTTCAACAATCTATTTGATCCAGAGATGACCACATTCATGTTTGAGTATAAAGAAACACTCACCAGCACTAAGCCAGCAGAAGAGCTTCCACGCGAAATCATAGAGATTAAAGAGGAGTACAAGTATGAGTTTCCAGAAGAGATATCTCCAGAAACTAAAGAGCTTCAGGAGCAAGTAGAAGAACTGATGAGAAATGGACACATTAAAGAGAACCTCAGTCCAAGTGCAGGTAAGGATAATGTAGTCATAGATGCATTATCCAGGAGGTACACTCTCATTTCTACTTTGCCTTCTAAGCTAGTAGGACTTTATGAGACTGACGTCGATTTTGCTGAGAGCTATGGCAAATGCCATAAGTTTGCTTTTGAAAACTACTATAGGCAGGATGGATATCTGTTATTGTGCATACCGAGAGGATCCATGAGAGAGATGCTGATCAGAGAAGCTCACGGAGGTGGACTAGCTGGACATTTCGGAGTGTCAAAGACTCTACTTAGACTGCAAGAACACTTCTATTGGCCTCAAATGAAGAAAGACGTTGAGAAGGTTTGTTCTAGGTGTCATATCTGCAAAATGGCGAAGGGTAGGGTACAGCCTCACGGCTTGTACATTCCTCTACCGAATCCTTCTCAACCTTGGACTCAAATTTCTATGCATTTTGTTCTTGGCTTACCTCGAACCAGAAATGGTAGAGATTCTATTTTTGTTGTGGTTGACAGGTTTAGCAAGATGGCTCACGTTATTGCAAGTCACAAGACGGGTGATGCTGTTATTGTAGCTAACTTGTTTTTCAGGGAAGTCATAAGGAGGATCCATGACAAGGCATATCAGACTGATCTTCAAGGTAAGTATACCATATCATCAACAGTCAATATTTCTGACTTGCTCTCTTATCATGCAGATTCCGATTTGAGGACAAATCCTTTTGAAGAGGGGGAGGATGATATGATCGTGGCAAGCACAGAGCCAGAGGCTGCAGAGAAACTGGAGATGGTGGGAAGGATCACTCGTTCAAGAGCTAAGGAGATGGCCAAGGACGCTCATTCACTCATAGTTGACGGGTCATTCAACCTACCCAGGATCCAAGTCTTCAACATATCCACCTTGGAGACTTCACCTGGTAATGATAACTAGGTAACTTAGGTGTGAAGTTTGTACTCTTTTTCCCATAGCTGAATTTTGTCCCAATGGGTTTTCTCAGCATGGTTTTTAATGAGGCAAATGGATCACTACGTCGAGTTATCTAGAAGCCATTACCAATGGGGAATAATGTACTTCTGTACTAATACAAGTGACTTCTGTACTACTACAGGTCACCTGGACGCTTTGCTGTTTTCTTATTTCCTTTAAACGTCTTGTTGTTTTATTCTGAACTTCCTGTTGTTTGGAGTGTCGAGCCCTAGGGTTAATTATAAAACCCCAAAGCTACGCCTCTTTGTTCTTTAGCGAAGAATCATGTTGTAACAAGAATTGTTGATCTTTCTTCTCTCAATTTGAATTCTTGAATGCGTTCTTGATTTCTGGGTTTCTATACACTTTGTGATTCAGAATCCCTTCACTATCTTACAATCCATTTAACCACCTAAACACCTAAACACCTAACACCATCGGACCATTGTTTCTTCATTCGATTTTCGCACATCATCACCCAAGATCATTCGTTCATCATCATCTTCCATTCACATCGCCTATCACTCGGTTATCAGCCTTCATCAGAGTTCTAGTCCTAGGGAAATCCTATTAACGCTTCTGCTTACCCGTCTTTTTCTTCTGAGCAATGGAAGGTTATAGGGCAGATGGCTAAAGAGAAATCATCTGGCAATTCAGACAAGCTTTCGGGTAAGATGGTTTCTGGTAAGATCAGTGAGGACATGATTCTTGATACGAGAGCCTCTCATCATAGATAGGCGATATTTCATTGTTAGAAAATGTTATCTCCATTCCTGCTTGCTCAGTGGGTTTTGCAGATGGAAGTAAAACAGTTTCAAATAGTATCGGGGTGTTCCATGTTTCAGATCATCTCACTCTTTCTGATGTTCAATACGACCCTGATCTCAATTTTTCTTTGTTGTCTGTTTCAAAGTTGTTAAAACAGATTAAAGGTGTAGCAATGTTTACAGATACACTTTGTGTTTTGCAGAACCCTCTTTTGAAAACTTTGATTGGAGCCGAAAAAAACGTGATGGGTATACTATTTCATGAATGTGGCAGTTGTACGAGGAAACAAGGTTGACTTGCAATGTGATTCGACTTTGTGGCATCGCCAGCTGGGACATCCTTCTTTCTCTAGTGTTTCGAAATTAGATAGTCTTATTCCTTTTGACATATGTTTTAAAGTTAAGCAAACAAGAGAAGTATTTTCTGAAAGTTCTAATAAAGCAACGAATTTGTTTTTCTCTCATTCATGTGGATGTTTGGGGTCCATATATGTTTCAGCTTTGTGTGGAGCTGTTTATTTTTTGACCATTGTGGATGATTTTTCTAGAGCAGTTTGGACACATATCTTGCTAGAAAAATCAGAAGTTAGATGTGTTCTACAAAATTTGTGTGCATATGCTGAGAAACAATTTGGCAAATCAGTTTGTATGGTTCGTAGTAACAATGCTACGAAGTTTATGTGTCTTTGTACATATGTCAAAGAGAATGAAATTGTTCATCAAACTTCATGTGTCGATACTCAACAGAATGAACATGTCGAGAAGAAGCATCGCCATATTTTAACTATTGCTCACTCTCTTCTTTTTCAAGCCAATCTTCTAGTTCAGTTTTGGGGTGAAGCAATTTTAGCAGCTGCATATCTTATAAATCAAACTCCATCAAAAGTTCTCCAAGGTTGAACACCATATGAACTTCTTCATGGAGTAAAACCATCATATGATCCAAATGAGGGTTTTTGTATCTTCTTGTTATACTCATAGACATCACGAGAGAAAGATAAATTTGGATTGAGAAGTCAGCATTGTATTTTTGTAGGTTACCCTTTTGGCAAGAAAGGCTGGAAACTTTTTGATATTGAGAGCAAATAGTTGGTATTCCAAGAAAATATTTTTCCTTTTGTTGCGAATCAAGATGAGCATGCTCCGTCCATTGAGAATATTGATGATGATTGGATAGTTGATTTATCACCGACACACATAGTAAGGAGGAGTGACTCTTAAGAAAATAGTGTCAACAATGAGACTTCAACACTGGACGTATTATCTACTCCGACACTAGATGTATCCTCACCTTCATGTTTGAATGTGTTGCCATCTGCTCTGTAGTTGGCTGTTGTTCCCGTTGTGCCATTAACTCGTACATTAACATTTCCATCAGATACGTTTACAACACAAGAGCCCGAAGTTGTTGAAATGAGTAAAGGAAAGCATTCAAAGATTCCTTCTATTAGATTACAAGGATATGTGACTTATACTGCTCAGTGCAATGAAGAAACCCATCACGCTCCACCCGACTCTTATACAAATTCTTCATTCTTGGTCCAAGGAAAAACATTGTATTCCCTTACGAATTATATATCTGATGATATGTTCTCTCCAGGTCATAAAGTGTTTTTAGCAGCTGTGCTAGATGGGGTTGAACCAACTTCGTATAAACAGGCTATGCTTGACCCACGTTGGACTACAGCTATGTGTACAGCAGTAGAAGCTCTCGAAGAAAGTGGTACTTTGAGTATTGTTGATTAGCCTCCAAGAAAAGAAGCTATTAACAATAACTGGTTATATAAAAAAAGTTGCATGCTGATGGTTCTGTTGAACGTTATAAAGCCTAACTAGTTGCATGTGGAAATTGACAAATAGAAGGTGAAGACTATAATGAAACGTTTTCTCCGGTCGTAATGATAAAGATGGTTCGTAGTTTGTTTTGTATTGTTTCGGCTAAAAATTGGGAAGCATATCAAATGGATGTATACAATGTTTTTCTTCATGGTGATTTAAAAGAGGAAGTCTACATGAAATTGCCTCTCGGTTTTCGTCACTCTGATCCAAATAAAATTTGTCACTCCCACAAATCTTTGTACGGACTAAAGCAAGATTCTCGATGTCGGTTTGCTGAATTTTCTTCGGCATTGACAAAATTTAGATTTCTCCAATCATATGCGGATTATTCTCTTTTTACTCTCTGACTTGAAGGTGTTGAGCTTCAAGTTCTAGTTTACGTGGATGACTTATTAATTTGTGGAAATAACATGTGAATGATTCAGAGTTTTAAAGATTACTTGGGAAGATGTTTTCATATGAAGGATTCGGGAAAAGCCAAATATTTTCTTAGAATTGATATTGCACTAGGTTCTAAAGGTATTTTATCTTTCTCAAAGGAAATATGCTTTTGAACAACTTTTGGAAATTTTGGGTTATCCTGAAACCCAACCCATACGTTTGTTTTGTGATAGTAACGCTGTTATCCACATCTCTTCTAATCAAGTTTTCTACGAACAAACTAGGCATATTGAACGGGATTGTCATGTTGTTCGTGATGCTGTAGAAGATAGGACTCTTACAATGGTTCATGTTAGTACTCATGATCATATCTCCGATCTGCTTACGAAAGCTTTGAGTCGTGGACAGTTTGAAGGTTTATCAACCAAATTGGGCATTTCAGATTTACATGCTCTAACTTGAAGAAGAATATTGAGAGAAATATATATATAAATGTTACATATATAATGTGTTGGATTTTTTTTTTTTTTGTCATCTAAACTCCATATACTAGCTCACGGTTAAGAACTCTCTTCTAGAGAGAGCCAGTGAGGAACCGTCGAACTCACATGGAAAAAACAAAACCCACAACCTCTTGCAATGTGTTGGATATTTACTTTACAAAAAATAGAAAAGTTTATAGCTTGTTCTCCAAGTCTAGTTGCTATAGGGTCCTCCTTTATATATGTAGAGTTGTAATCATTTGATATCAGTAAAAAAACACATTGTAAACCTAGCCGCTTCTAAGCTTTACAAGAAAACATTAAGGTTTAAAAATGTTTTCGATGTACATGGATTAAACCTTAATGTTTTCGATGTACATGGATTAAGGTCAAATGAACTAAATAATAACGTTAAAAAGTTATTTAGTTTGAAGAATCACGCATCAAGTAGGACCGAGTCGAGTTCGTTCTCCAATGACTGCCTTACTCCATCAACACCAACTTTGGCTGCTCGACGAACAAATTTAATTTTCTAGTAGACTTTAAAAATCCTTGCAGAACAAATATACATCAAAACAAAATTTACGTTTCACTATCGAAAAGATTGAAAACTATAAACAAACAATAAATTATGTCTCTAAATATTTTCCAATACATTTCGACATGAACTTTTTATATCATGTATTATTTGCATAGTTCAATCGAGTAGCTAACTTGATAATCTTAATGTAGTTATAGATTTCATTTTTTTTTCTTTCTGTCAACTCATAATAATTATATAACTATTGCTTTTTCATAGGCATCATTTAAGAAAATAAAATTAAATACGACCGTAACTTATTAAGATATGTGTGACATTCTAGACAGAGTGAATAGAAAAAGGATGATGACATTATGTATGAACCAGTCACGTAGACATCACGAGTCTCTTTAGTTACAACGAGCAAAAGGTTTGCCATTAAAGCCATTGCTCTAAATTCTTTTTGTCCTTGTCTCTTCGCCTATGGGTTCCTTATACCCCTCTCTCTCTCTCTCTATTTCCCTATACGCCTGTATTCATCGTAAAATTCATACAACAATCCAATCTATTGAATGTACGCCGACACTAAATCATTAAAATAAATATGCATTATCTTAAAAGAGAAAATCCAAAGTACAAGTGATAACACAACGATCGATAACATTAGTAGAAAACACTATAGAGCAACTTTTAAAATCAGATGCATGTACAAATATATTTCAGTGAAAGAAGAAAGTATTTCTCGAGTTATAATTTCATGAAGCCATATATGTTTTTAGTCCTCTTTATTCTATATACTATGACTCAGACTCCCGCGATGTCGCGGAGGAAATATTTTACAAAAAAAAGTAAATAAAATTTAAAATTTAAAATTATACATTATGAAATCATTTGAATGTAACAAAATAGTTTGAAAACATAAACATTAAACATAAACTGTTACTAAAAACACAACCATCAAAATGAAAACTTATAACAACAAATATAATGTAGAATAGACGTAACTTGCAAAAAAAAATTTTAAGTATTATAAATATATAAGATATTTTATGAAGAATTATGGTAAATAGCTACAATAAAAAAAATTATTATGACAAAGTGATCCTAACTGAGAATATTGAACTAATGGTTGTAGTGAGTAAATATAATTTTTATTAAATAATTATAATTAAAAATATATTTAATAGTGAGTAAAACTGTATCAACAAAAAATTAAAATTAAAATACACAACTTTTAAAAACAAAATAAAATAAATGGAAATAGTTTATAACTAAAGTTACGATAAATAGACGCAACTGTAAATTCTATATTAAGTTTTATTAAATTTTTATATTGCTATAATCATTTCTAAAATTTTATTTAGATTATAGAATAACGTTGAATATTAGATATTAATATCCAAATTATTTAGATTCAACATAAAACGGAAAATTTGTTTCAACGAACAATGATTTGTTAGTTATTGATGAAGAGACAAATATATAAAAAGTTCAAAAGACATGACTATTTAAATAGACACACCTATTAAAACGAAAAATTGTGATAAAAAATATGAATAAAATATAGTGAAAAGACACATCTTTACAATGAAGAGATACAACTGTTTGAGTTTTTTTTTTAAAAACAAATAAAAATAATTTTTTTACAAAAAAATACTACCAAAAATCGCAACTGTTGTTTACATTTATTCAGATTGTTATTATTATTTTTAAATATTAATATATATTTTTAAGAAAAGTTACGATAAATGGACGCAAATGTAAATTTTTTATTAAGTTGTATTAAATTTCTCTATTGCTATAACCATTTCTAAAATTTTAGTTAGATTATAGGATAACGTTAAATATTAGATATTAATATTTAATTATTTAGATTCAACATAAAATGAAAAATTTGTTTCAACGAACTTGTTAGTTACTAAGGAAGAGACAAATATAAAGAGAGTTCAAAGGACATGACTATTTAAATAGACACACTTATTAGAATGAAAAGTTTTGCTGAAAAAATATAAATAAAATATAGTGAAAAGACACAACTCTATAATAAACAGATACAACCGTTTCAATTTTCTTTTTCTAAAAAGCAAATAAAAACAAATTTTTACGAAAAGGTATTACGAAAAATCGAAACTGTTGTGTCTGCACTTGATTATATTTATACCTAATAACCCATATAAACTGTTTTTAAATAGAAAGCATCTTTATTATCATATTGAAAAGTCAAATTCAAAAACTCACTATATAATCCATCTAACTCTGGGAAAAAAACTCTAGGTATTTTTATTAAATTTTTATATTTAAAATTAACTAAAAGTTGTAAATTAGATTCATCATTCCAAAAAAAATTTGTTAAATCAAAAATTGAGGAATTTCTTTACTTTTAAAAGAATGAATGATAGAGAATAATTTAGAAAGCTGTAAAAACCGTTGAGATTCAAAGTTTATATAATTTTGTGTCATGGCAAAAAAATGAAAACAGCTCAAACAGACAAATATATATAGATTTTAAAAGATATGAATATTTGAATATACACAACTCTACAATGACCAGTTTCAACTTTACAAAAAAAACCGTTACAATGAACAATCACAACTTTTTTGTAAAACATACAATTTCAATTTTTTACAGATTTTTTGGAAAATTATCCAAAATGTATGATTGAGAAAACACAACTTTTGGTGGTATTTATTCGGATTTCTATTATATTCATCATTTTAAAAATCTTTTGTTAAATCAAGAATTAGAGAAATTTATTGTTTTTTAAAAGAAAGAATGCTGGAAAATAATTTAGAAAAATGTATAAACCATTGAGATTGAAATTTTAGTTGATTTTGTGTCATGGCAAAAAAAATAAAAACAGTTCAAACACACAAATATATATAGATTTCAAAAGATATGAATGTTCCAATAATCACAACTCTACAGTGAACAGTTGTAACTTTTCATAAATAACCGTTTTAATGATCAATCACGACTTTTCAAAAAATATCTAAAATGTATGATTGAAAAAACACAACTATTAGTCGTATTTTTGGATTGTTATTATATATAGATCGGTGTAATCGCATTGGCACATATATATAGAACTTAGGTGTATATAAAATTCGTTAAAAAAATGTTTGCATTTTGGGTCCACGCGTAAGAGGACGTTGGTATAAATACGGAGGTTATAATGACCATGCAGGTCCATATGGATCCTGCGATCCTCTCACCAACCTACATAAATCTGACCTTTGGTATAAATACGCTTTTGTTTTGCATATGAGCACTTGAGTAATAAATTACCCAACCGATCTCTTTGACATGTCCTGCATCTAACCCATATACATGTACACTTGTGTACTATCTCTAGAAATCAAAATGATATTTTCTTCTTTTTTTTTTTTTTTTTTGTCAACTAAATGATATTTTCTTCAAAATGACTTTTTGTTAGATTTTTTTTAGGGTATACATTTGTATATTGTCTTTTTTTTAATATGGTATATGAATTTTTTTTTGAGAATTTGTTAAAAATGCCCCTTTTGTTATACCCCTTTTCAAAAATACCCTCTTTTCTGGCCATTTTTATTTATGCCCTCTTTTAATTTTTAATGACCATTTTACCCTTAGATGAAAATTATTTTATTCAATAAAAAGAAAAACAAAATTTTCCCGCCAAAAAATTTCCGACATATTTTCCCGCCAAAAATTTTTCAAAAAAAATTTCCCGCCAAAATTTTTTTTGTCAAAAAACTTTTGATAAAAAATTTCGAAAAAAAAATTTTCCCGCCAAAAAAAATTTACAAGGTTTTTAAAAGGTTTTATAAGGTTTCTACCTTATAAAAACCTTATAAACACCTTGTAAAGGCTTTTACAAGATTTTTTAAAAAGTTTTAAAAGGTTTTTTAAACAACTTGTAAACGCTTTTACAAGATTTTTAAAAGGTTTTTAAAAGGTTTTAAAAAGTTTTTAAAAGGTTTTTAAAAAGTTTTCAAATGGTTTTTAAAAGGATTTTTAAAAGGTTTTTAAACACCTTCTAAACCCTTTTATAATGTTTTTAAAAACCTTGTAAAAGTTTTTATAAAATTTTTAAAAGGTTTTTAAACACCTTTTAAATGTTTTTAAAAAGTTTTTAAAAGCGTTTACAAGGTGTTTAAAAACCTTTTAAAGCATTTACAAGCTTTTTAAAAGCATTTACAAGGTTTTTAAAAGCGTTTACAATGTGTTTAAAAAAGGTATAAATTTCAATATTTTTGGCGGGAAAATTTTTCGATTTTGGCGGGAAAATTTTTTTTTTTGGCGGGAAAAAATAATATTTTCAAGAAAATTTTTCGATTTTGGCGGGAAAAAAAATTTTGGCGGAAAATTTTTTTGGCGGGAAAATATTTTCGATTTTGATGACTGTACATTCTTGCTGTCACTCAAAAAGGGTAATTTGGTCATTTTGTATATAAAGAGGGGTAGTTTCAAAAATGGTCAACATGAAGAGGTATTTTTAAAAAGAGATATGGAAAAAGGGGTATTTTTGAGAATGCCCCTTTTTTTTTCAACTAAAATTTGAAAATGAAATTTCCAATAATAGCCACCAATATTAAAATGTTTACTCAAATTTTTGAAGTGTTTTTGTTCTTATGTTATATGTAAATAAGAGAAATTTAGGAAAAAAGGTTATTTCCCCTCAAAAATGTGTTAACGCAAATAGTAGAAAACAAAAACACCGTTAATACGATTTACCTCACAAACAAAAAAGGAGTGAGAGTGAGAGAGAGATAGAGAGAAAATGTCGGTAATGATCAATATAGCTATCATCAAGTTGGATCTTTTACCCATTGCTAGGGACCTACTTTCAATACAGTACGAAGGAGTTCATGCATTAACGGTAAAACCTAATATACAAAGGCTTACGAATGAATATGCCTTCGAAATATTCTTGGAACCCCAAAAAAAAAAAAAACTATAAATATTAGCAAAAAAACTACGATAATAATTCTTTTCAAATCTATAACGCAGCTCCACCATTACTTTTGGTCAGTTTTAATATGCAATGACTACATACATTTTTAACAAAAATTCACTTTATGCCAGAATGTTGAATAAATAGAACAATTATTGCCGAAAAAATGAGTAGACAAATCACTGGTGTACGATCAGTAGTAGTTATATATGTTTTTCAGTTTTGAACTGAATGGCAAACTAACTTTAAGGGAATTTGTTCTTATCTCCAATAGTTTTTTTAACTAATTTAATTTGTAGAGTTTACTCAATATGGAAATTACTCGCTTTCGGAACTCACTCGATTGTGGAAAAATGTGAATCAAATGGAAAAGAAGAAAAAGTTATGATGAACATATGACTCATATTCTACGCCCTTTAATCAATGTCATATGTTTTTCAGCAAATCTTCTTCTTCTTTATTTTTTTCCTTTTTTATGTGAAAAATCAAATCTTTTTTCAGTAAATCTTAATCATGTCTGCATAATGAAATCATAAGTAAACCAATTTAATTATGTCTCTGATCCGCAAGAAAACATATCCATGAGTAGGTGAAGATCTTACGGTTGATAGGATGATAATTATGTTATTAACTTCTACTGCTTTAGACCCAAATGCTTCCAAAACACTAGAGCACACAATCTCGAGTTGATAAATGTAAAGGGTTATTATCCCGATACTTTCCGGAACAAATTCTGAGGAGTATCAGTGATACGCAAAGAGACAGCTAACAAATTATAATTAGTACAAAAAAATCAACAACAAATTTGGAATTCTACTATATTAATTGAAAAGTACAAAATTAAAAATCATCTTGAAAAATGTAAAAATTTACATTCAATTGCCATTAGAAATTGTTAAATAAAGACTAAAACTGTTGAAGGTGTAAAAAATAATTATTAATAATCATCTTATTATCTTATTACTTATTATTAATCATTAATCAATCAAAATTAATCACCCAAAATCAAGGGTTACATGGATAATTAATCGACTTAAATGGACTTAAATTAAATACATTAACCAATTAATCGATCTAATCCCAAATCTTTGGCTAAAACTATTGAGCGTATAAAAAATAATTATTAATAATCATCTTATTATCTTATTACTTATTATTAATCATTAATCAACCAAAATTAATCACCCAAGAAGCGTGCATGCATTCTGAGTTTTTTACACATTATTAAAAAAATTAATTAATTTTTTTTGAGACATATCAACATTTTCTCCAAAAATTATAATACAATAATTTAACTTTATACTTTATACTATAACTTTATACTATAACTTTATACAATAATTTAATTATAATACAATAGTATTGCAGGAAGAGTTTTTCATCAAAAAATTAATCAACCAACATTTTCAATCATAAACCATTATAAATAATTTAACAAATATCTTATTACACATTTTTCTAAAACAAAATGTTTAGCCCGCGGTCTACCACGGGTTAGTACATAGTACAAGATTATTTAGGGTTTGTTTGCATATTAGTACATTTTGGAACTTAATTGACAAACTAATACATTTACTATTCAAAATTGGAAAAATAGGTGTTGTGTAATAGAAAATGTGTGAGATAGAAGAGATTGTGAGACATAGGGTTGGGTGAGAAGATTACCAAAAGGGGTATGTGTGTGTGGGTGAGAAATAAAGTTTTTTTTTCTTCAATCATAATTATTCAAATGTTGTTAATATAATACTTTTTTAGAAATTTTCTTGGATACAAAAAAAATCTAAATTTTTTCCTTAACAATTTGATATGAATTTTATTTAATAAATTTTAAATATATTATATACATCTTTTGTATCCGTACACCTTATTTAGTGTACATATGTTTACACATCTTATTAAGTGTACATATGTAAACACTTAATAATGTGTACAAACATTTGTACACTTAATAATGTGTACATACATATGTACATTTAATAATGTGTACGGATACAAAATTTGTAAAAAATATTCAACATTATCAAATAAAATCATCAAACAAAATGCATATCAAATTATAAACAAAAAAACATAGGTTTTTGTACATCTTTAAAATTTTAGAAAACAAATTTTAATTAGCCAGCATTTTGTTTTTAAGATTATAGAAAACATATATTTGAAGAAAAAAAAAATCAGAGACTCAGATGGCATAAGTTGTAAATATAAAATATTGTTGAGGGTTGGAAAGTCTTGTAAACAGTAAAAACAGTAAAAATGTGGAATTTGCTAATTGTAAATAGTGATTATACTACTTTTATAATTATGTTTTGAAAACTGTCTAAAATGCCAAATATTACTATTCTATATGACATAATCGTAATATTCTATATGACATAATCTCATAAGTAATTATTTTATCTCGTCTAAAACTTATTTCATTGAGGATTGAGCTAAACTGGAGTATTTAATAAAACAGAAACTAAAATATAATAACATTCTCATCAAGTAATTAAAAGGGTAGCTACCATAAATCTGACAACTACAGAGCCGCGAGACAATTTCATCAACTGCAACATTGGAATGAGCAGTGACCAGTACCCTACAACCAGATCTGCTTGCAATTAATCCACTGATAGCACCGATAATTGTCCTCGTTTTACCAGTCCCAGGAGGACCTTGAAGAAGTGCCAATTTATAATCACCAACTGCAGCACTAATCGCCTTACATTGACTTCTATTATATTCTGAATTTTGGCTTTTCTGAAGACCATTAGATAGTGAAGGAAGATTAAATGTGTCGATATCAGAACCATGCTGACTTCCTAAGATATATTCAAGTAAGGGATGATCTCTGATGAGTGATGATGACTAACAAGTAACAACGCTTCCACCCCTCTTATATTAGTGGTAAGGTCTAGAAACCGACCAACATTCCAAACCTTACGCTTCAAGAGCCTCGTCGCGTTTGGAAAATCCAAATATACCCGGTATGTGAATGCTTTTGTAGAATCATCACGTATGCATCACTTCATATACATGTACACTTGTACCCTGTGTCTCTAGAAATCAAAATATTTTATCTTCAAAATGAAAACATTTTTTTGTTCAAATCTGAAAATGAAGTTCCAAAAATATATGGTAACCAATATTCAAATGTTTATGCTTTGTGGAACTCAAATCTGTAAGTTTTCTGTATTTAATTAGGTCTTATGTTATATCTTCTTTTTTTTTTGTCAAACAGGTCTTATGTTATATCTAAGTAAGAGAGACTGAGGAAAAAGTGATATTTCCCCACAAATTGTTAACACAAATAGTAGAAAAATAAACACACCGTTAATACAATTTACGTCACAAACCAAAAAAAAGAGCAAGACAACACAGAAAGAGTTTCCGCAACTTGATGCAGCGATGGATCTAATGAACCCATTTTGTGTGTTCCCAATCTTGTAACCTTGTTTTTATCCTTTTTTGCCAAGGTTTCAAGGACCATGTGCTTAACGTTTGTACAAGCCAAACTTTTTCATTTATAATGATATTAACACTCTTAGCAAAAAAAAAAAAAAGAGTGAGAGCGAGAGTGAGAGAGATTGAGAGATGTCGGTAATCACTAATCAGTATAGCTGTCAAACCACATTACAAGCAAAGACAATGTACACAATCAAATGGATCTTTTACCCATTTCTAACGATGTTTAGGCTTTAAATACAGTACGAAAGAGTTCTTGCCTTAGCGGTAAAACCTAATATACAGAGGCAAGAACTACAAGAGACTTCCAAGTGACTTGTCAGGCAAGCAGGGAACTATGTGAAACTAGCAGAGTAGCGTAGAGAAGCTGATTCCATGAATCAGGAACTCCAGGTAGGCACCAGTGGCTACAATCTTGAAACATTCTGGCTGCAGGAGAACTTCCTCGGACCTCCACAGGCTGTCTATAAACCGACGGATGACCGTCCGTTCTGTACCAAGTCATCTTCGTTATGTTCATGTAAAACACTGGCGTTTTCATATCAGAGATTACTGATTCGACCACTTTCATCATCCATGGATACGCTCCTGTGTACGTCTCGTTCTGTATCGGTCTTGTTTCTCCATCGCATTCTCCTCCGTTGTTCCACGCCCCTTTCCTGCAGTTAAAAACTCTCGAGTCAAAACCAAATTTCTATACCCTAACAGAGATTGCTTGGAATGAAAGGAAACTATTCTCTACCTAAAATGTGAAGAGGAGTAACCGACGAAGAAGACTCTTGTTCTACTACTGTTGATATTGGAATCAACCCAATCAGCCCATGTATGTAGAGCTTTTGTGTAAGCTTCTTTCACTTCTAATCTTTCGTAAACTCGCTTCCCCTCCTGGAAATAACCTTTCCTAAACATCGAAAAACATAGTTAACTCAGATATGAACAGAGACAAGTGTAAAAAAGAAAGGTTCAGTTCATAGTTTCATACCCTTCGTATGTTTTCTGGTGAGTCCACCAGTGACCAGTGTTAAATATAACAATGTCTGCGTTTTTGTATATCTTTGTCATCGATCGTTGGATCATATCGAGTCTCAGCGTCTCTCTTCTCTTCCCGTACACATCTAAAGCTTCTGATTCTTGAACGAGGAATGGTGACTTGATGAAGTCAATAGAACAGTCAAAGTCCTAACCCCAAAACAAATCAAAACTTATCACAAACCTAAAACGTTAATTCCAAAAACCAATGGGGAGATTATGTTTTCTGGGATAGACTTACTTTGAACCTGAAACCGTAAACCTGTGCCACTAGCACCCGATCCTCCTCCGCCAAAACCTGTCCCTCCGCCGTTAAATCCAGTACCAGAACCTATCCCTCCGCCTCCCACACCTGTCCCACTACCGCCACCTCCAACTCCTCCACCTGAATCTCCTGCATCCGATTCGTCTTCGTCACTGTAAGTGTTCCCTGTAAAATTAATTAACATTTTTTAAATGAAGTTACCAAAACCTTGCAAAAGAAGTAACATACATGCTTGTGTATAAAATGAACAACAGACCTGGAAAGGAAATTAAGAGGAAGAAAAAAACGACAAGGGTGACTGAGATCCGGAGGTCTCTGATGAATGAAAACGCCATTGTCAAGAGTTCACAAGAATGATTAAATCCACCTTATATAAATTCCATTTTAGTTTCTGAAAATTTTTTAAGTCTTGTGGTGCAAGTAAGTAGAGTTTAAGTTTCATGTAGAAGGTTAGAAAAAATACATAAGAGAAGTTTCTAGCAGTTGAATACAAAGTCATCACCAACCCGCTCTATGTTTTTTACTTTGCCTATTGTAAACCATTTATTGACTGCCATGAAATTAAACCATATTAGGAAGAAAAGTAAAATCAAACCTAACAATGATCTCAGGGCTCGACACGAAATAAGATGTTTTATTTGTTTTGTTTGTTTTATAGCCAAAGAAGGATCTTGAAAAACTAACTTTAAATACATTTTTTAAACCTAACAAATAAAACTTAAATATATTCAAACCAAACTTAAAAGTGATATTGGCTACGAATGAATGCACTTGTAAAATAAATCTCATCCACCATACCAACATCTTCATACCATTCCATGAACCTATAAAGTTGCAGTGAGTCATTTGCGACTTTATGCCCAAAGTTCCAACCAAAAACTCCTCTTACAACACCTAATATATGTCTAGACAGAAACAGACAAAAAAAAACATAGACAGCAAAGTTTAAAGCGTATTTGGAAAAACGGTAATAAGTAATAACACATTTCAAGCTTATCAATATGGGACATTTATTTTAACATTTATTTTCATTTATCTTTAGTTTCACCATTTTACAAGGGCTCCTTGTATTTCTTATGTTGGGAGCCACAAGTTACAATAACTTTGGTCCAAATAAAAAACAAAGGAAAAAAAAACACATATCTAAGAAGCAACCCTTTGGTGCTTCTTTGCAAATTTCATACTTTTCTTGAGTATTTAAATTTCATAAGAAAATAAACCTATCTCTCTATATAATAATAGAAATAAGAAGAAACACTTCACTTTGTTAAAGATCATGGTTTCCGTATTTGTTGTTTCTGTTTATATGCCTCCGTCAAAGTTGCGGTTGGACTAAAATAGTATGTTTAAGGTCACCGATGTGCAGCTTATGCTCACCCATTGGGATTCTCCTCTTTCCATACTCATCAACCACACCAAGATGCTTGCAAGCATCAACATCAATTTGAACTGTCTGTTTCCCCCCTGCCGTGACATGAACCTTTTCAAACGTAATCAATTGTTTGTTCACACCCAATCCTTTTATTCCGTTTTTCGGCGGTTCGGCAAAGACGAAAACCGTGTGTGTTCCATCAAATTCACCGGTGTTCGATACTTCAACGTGGACGGGCATTTTCGGAAATGAGTTGCAGTTGGCGTGAGACACTTTGATAGAGTGTGATGAAGAGTTGAAAATGGCATTGGCAGAGTTGAGATTGGAGAGTGAAACTGATAGTTGGGCCAATGGGCTTTTGGCTAAACTGTGAGTGAAGGTAGTGTAACTTAAGCCGAACCCAAATGGAAATACCACTGGACCTTTGTAGAATCTATAAGTCCTTCCAGGGTAATTTCCAGATGCTCTCATGGCCATTACCGTCATTGGCACTTTAGCCACATAATCTTGTGGATACCATGTCATTGGTAGCTTTCCTCCTATCATAAGATACATATAAAATATTGACTGTTAATAATCAAAGCTAAATAAATTTAATGTTTAGTTTGGCTTAAAAAAAAAAAAATCATTGTTCGCTATGTACCGGGGTTAGCAGCACCAAAGATGATATTGGCAATGGCAGCTCCACCCGCCTGACCCGGATACCCAGCCCATATGATAGCAGCAACACGAGGATCATTCTTAGCGAAGGTTACATCGATTGGTCCACCACTCATAAGGACCAAAATCACTGGACCTCTAGAAGCTTGAGCCACACGGGTCACTAGGTCTTGTTGGAAACCCGGTAAAAGCAGCCCCGTTCGATCGCGTGTCTCCGCCTCTATCGACTGATCCAATCCCATCACAAGAACCGTTGCGTCGGCTTGACGCGCCGCTGCCTCAGCCGCACCAAATCCTTGGTTTCCTTTACAAGCCACGCCGGCACAACCAGCTTGGTGAAGTGTCCTCGCGTATCTTGAGAGACCTTGCAAAGGGGTCGTATAGGAGCACGCTTTCCCTGCATAGTTTCCGATCATAGTCTCGGTGACATCGGAGTTTGGTCCAATCACGGCGACGGTGCGATGGCGCCTAGGGGAGAGTGGAAGAGACCGGCCGGAGTTTTTGAGAAGAACAATTCCTTGATGAGCCGCTTCAAGAGCTAAATGTTTATGGGCCGGAGTACAAACATCTCTTGGCCCTAGGTTAGCATAAGGTCCAAGATTGCCATCAAACATACCAAGTCTCATCTGGACCGTTAATGTATTAGCAAGTGCTAAATTGATGTCATTCTCCGTTAACAATCCTTTCTTCACTGCACCTTCCGTGAAAATCGCCAAAAACGGCCCGCAGTCCAAGTCCAAACCTGTATAACGACACAATGTTTTTTCTTATCAAACTTAACCGGACGGTTCACATGCATGCAATTGAATATAACAACTTACCGGCTTTAATAGAGGCGGCGGCGGCTTCTTCCGGACTGTTGGTGTAATGTTGTTGGTTGAAGAAAACATCAACAGAGTCACAATCTGAGACAATGTACCTATATATATACGTATGCATTCATATTATTAGTCTATGAGTCAAATTTGATATGAGCTGTTGATTTTGTGTGACTTTTAAAACTTACCCATTGAGACGCCACTGACCACGAATAGTGTTCTTTAAGAGATTTTCATCAGCACATGTGGGCTTTCCATTGACTTGGTTGTACGAGCACATAACACTTGCGACCTTTCCTTCGGAGACACATGATTTGAATGGTACATTGTATGTGTCTTCTAAATCTTGTTGGGTGACCTAAATCCATTAATAAATTAAATAAATAACCCATACTTAAGAAAATTTTGACTAAGCCACCCCCTACCACTTTATTACGTTAGTCAATGATATTATATTAGCTTGAATATACTAATCCTAAAATTGTATTAGTTTAAATGGTTAGCTTTTTTTTTTTTCAACAAAAGTTTAAATGGTTAGCTTTTATGGAAAAATGTATTAAAAACACTACTAGTTCAAGTTAATTTTATTTTATTTGAATAAACTTTATATATCATAATTTTCTTCTAGGTTTGAGGTCCCAAATTCTTAGGACCAACCATGCACCTATTAGCTATCTATAATAATAAAAGCATACTATTATCTTGATGCATATCAATAGTGAATTCGTTTAGATGGTTATGGTTTAAATTATTTATGCATGAGAAACGAATCTTTTTTGTTAAATATAATTTAATTTATTGCATATATTTGGGATGAACAAGATAAATGGAAAGGAGCTTGGCCCAAGTTGGTCCACATGAACCAATTAGGGATAAGATTCTCCACCAATATTACATAAGACTATGCATATGACACATCACTAAGTCACGCTGTCTATTGGCTTAATTAGCTGTTATATATTAGGCAAATGTTTTTTTTGTATCTGACTGTGACATGCATACAAATCTACACATATTTTACCTATTTGATGATATATTTCGATTGAGTAGGATGAAAAAAGTCTTTTGCAAGATTGCGAAGTGACGCATATTCGACGGAACTATAAATAACTAATGCCTCACGATGGAGATATATATTGATTTAAGCTATCTTCTGAATTTAGCGAATCTTGTTACGAAAGAAGATAAAAGACGATTGGCCATTATTAACGAGAAAACGCATATTTAGTCACATCCAATTAATTCGTTGCGTGGAGCCATAAATAATAGAAAACGACATAAAGTAGAAATTTCTAATTCGAGAAAGTATATTTACAAGTTTCAGCAAAAAAATCTAATCTTTTGTTTTTTTTTTCTTGAAAAAAACGAAAATGAAATTTGAAATTTTTATGAAATGACGAACCACTTAAAATGGAAGAATAATAGAGTAGAGACTCACGGGTTCTCTTTTATTCCCATACAAATTCTAAAGATAATGTCTAAAAAAATTTTTTAAAGAGTTTTAGCATTTTTCAACCAAAGAAAAGAAGTTTAGTAGTCAAAAACTTCAAAACACATAATTAGAGATAAGTAAGTAAATGTGAATGAGATTTACCTTAGCGTTGAAATGGAAACGGTCGACGCCATTCCAGTTATCAAGATCATAAGCGGTGTAATGTTTGCAACATGCGGCGACTTTGAGGCGGTTACCGGCGGCGGTGCCCTGAAGTCCCCTGACGTAGCTGGCGGCGTATTTTCCGGCAACGATAGGATCTTCACCAGGAGTTTCTTGGCCTCGGCCCCACCGTGGATCCCTCAGTATATTCACATTTGGACTCCAATATGTCAGACCGGCCACGCCTCCATTGTACATAGCTCTTGCCTCATCAGACACCACCTTTTATTTTACCATAAATTATGTTAATTTTGAATATATATATATTGTCCGTATGCCTTTGCTTTTGTTGAAAGAAATAAATATACTTCATATTTACACCATATGATAAATAAAAGTATTATTTTGATATTCACTGGTTATAGCTAGCTTGCCCATCATCATATAAGTATTAAATTTGGCAAACAATACATAAACATATAACATATGTGTGTGTATATATATAAATTACAAAATATAAATTCGGTTCAACCCATAGTATTTCAAAATATGTTTTATATATATATACTGGTTTTGGATTTGATGTCTAAAGTAAAATATACCGGTTTTGGACTTTGTCTAACTTAATTTTCTGACTTATTCGATGGACTCATGTCGTAGTCAGTAAAATTCATGTGAATTATAAATTTCCAAGAATAATAAATAGAGAGCGTCCTACTAATCTATCACTAGTGTATGACCTCTAACGATGTCGATGACGTTTTTCACGTAGAGAAATCATAAAATCTTCATTTTTAAAACTATATTTTTTTAAACACAAAAATTCTTAATTATCCTCACCCGTCCGATCTCTTCCCATAGAGACTGGTTGAAAGAAGCTGCCGTGGTGATGACTTGTGGGAAGCTTGTGGCGCCTGGAAAAGCACCACCGAACTTAGCGCCGGGACCAACGTCGGAAACACCGTGAAGGGCCTCGGACCACCACTCATAGCCTCCAATACCGAGGCGTGGCACGGCGGCAGCATTGTTGACGAGGTTACGGATCTTCTCCTGCAACGTGAGCCTCCCGATCAAATCTTGAACCCTCACGTGAATCGGTACGTTAACCCGACAGAACCGGAGCGTCCGGGTTAACCCGTTTGCCGGATCGCATGCAAAGAGTGGGCGAAGTGACTCTGACGAGTGAACCAAACATAAGAGGAATACAAGTATAACGACGACTTTGTTGCCGACTAAAAATGCTTTATTATTATTACAAGACATTTTGATATATCTGTGTGTTTGTGTATGTGTGTGTTGTAAAAAACTATGTGTGTGTATACATGTGATGTTTGTGTTTTTTAGTTTTCATGTGATAGAAAAGTGAACGAGGTATTTATAGAGAAGTTTTAGGCGAAAATAGATGACAAAGGATAAGAGTCTCTTGTCATGAACATAAAATAAGATAAAGATAAAACAATCTAGTTGGGCAAAAATGAGATATCTCAAACCAAAAAAAGAAATTGCTGAAAAATATTTAATAATTTATTTTCCCTTTTTTAAAGTGTCAGTTTGTTTTTCCTTTCTTCAACATTATTTTTACGTTTTCTCAGTGATATATTACATTTGTCGATATTTTTACATAAAGCATTACCAGTGATGATGATTCCTTTTGAACCGCACAATCTCTTATTATAATTTCATCGTAACTTAGAAATATGGAATTCACTACAATCTTTTTTTTTCAATATAATACTTTTACAATGGATCGACTTTAACCAAAAAAAAAAAAAAAACTTGGTAGTAAGACTATATATGTTCGATAGATCTACAACAGATCATCTATTATTTTTATTTATCAATACAATACATATATAACAGAATTGTTACTATCTAGCATGAAGTATTTGATGTGTTTCCTCAATTTAATTCAATAAGCATAACTAATAAATACTACATCAATTAAACCTGTTAATTTTTTCAACGTTAAGACTCATTTGTTGTTAACTGTATGGTATTAATTTGTTGAAACCACCTACCGTAGCCTCCCCTCCAGTCATGTCCATGCTTGGACTTGTCCCCCACCGCCGCCACTACATCCGCATAATCCCTAACGCTGGTTAAAAAATATAAAAAATGGTAACTCCTTTTTTTTTTGTTTAAAACGGATTTTTCTATTAGAAAATTAACATTAATTAAATCATAACTCACTCGAAGTTAAAAAAAAAAAAAAACAAATTCTCTCACTCTTTTCATGACATAATACAGCTAACAAACTACTTCAATTTTTTTTGTTATATATATAAACTATTATATAATTCCTTATTAAACATACTAACAGTATATATTATTGATTATACTCATAAAACATTTTTATACAAAACAATCTGGGGCCTTGAGGGAGGGTGGGGAATCCTATCAATGTTTTGTAATTAAATTTTTTTAAAAAATATATGACATAAAAATTTAAGGTTTGGTGGCATGTAAGACTATTTAGACATGAACCCATTCATGACCGTATTATAGTTGAAAGATGTATTACGGAGTCGAAAATAAAATCCTCCAATTGCATTTTTAATCATGAATAGTAATCATAAACGTGTTAAAAGCAAAGAATACACAGTTTTTTTTTTTTTTTTTTTGCAGTTTTTGAAGTTTTTTCTTGATCATTAAAGAGTTCAATTATTTACATATGGTTAGATGCATATAGCATGGGAACAAACCACGCGAACAAGGTCGTGGGCAGACGAGGCAATGTTATTTCTCATCAGAAGCAAATAAAAAAAAACAGAAAGAGTAATATTTAGTTATTCTATCAAAACATCTAGTATATGTATAATAATAATAACATAATACCAATTTAGTTCTATATAGTATATACTATGCATAAAGATTAGAAAAATCTAAAATGAAACGTAAGACATAAAAAAGCTGTGAGACAGAGAGGGAAGGTTGTCACGGGTCTCGAGTCTCGACTCTCATTAACCAAATTGGCCAATAAGCATCTAGTCATGTTGCCCACACTTTCTTATTTCTTTTCCGAATTGTTATTTTTGATCATTAGTTCTCTTTTTTAAAAGTTTCCCAACAGATCAGCTTATTGTTAGACATTCATTAATTATTAATAATTGACCCATCAACTGATATCAACGTAATGACGCCCGTTTACGTTTCTTCGATTATATATATTTGTGGTTTAATACAATATAATAAACTTGATGTTGACGTTGTGATGCAAAACTACACTAGAACAAAGTATTATATGACTTTGTAACTATTTTGGGTTATAAAATCCAGCTTGCAATTATTTGTCTTTGATTAATTAAGGACACTTTCGTTCGAGTTATATTGGACACGAAACTTTATATAAATATTAAGATTTGTATTTCTGCTAACAACTTATCATTTATTCGTTGAAAACGAATGACTACCATTCTGTTGTCGAGAACAGTCTGATTGTTAGCGATAAATTGATAGTTAGTTAATTACTAGTCAATTCAAATTAGTTTAACCAAATCATGAGTTAGACAGAAATTTAAACGACTGTGTAACAAATTTTTATTCCTATTGCAACAGCTATGACTGTGTAACCAATTCAATATTCGTTGTTGTTGACTATGTTTTTCCATTTTTACACTACAAATTTCCGACAAATATATCTATAAGGGTATGAAGAACAACGAAAGGAATAATCCATCAATGTCAATTTTTTTACTCTCGCTACATATCACATATGTAAAACCTAGCTAGTTCGATTATGTCCGATTTTGTTTACATTTTTACTTTGTTGGCTTTATTCATGTAACATTTTCCGCTCTATGTAGTAAACTACGATCTTACCATGACCAAACACTGAATTACATTCAAAAGAACAATTTGCATCTTAGTTTATGGTTAAAACAAATACATATACGTAACTACCTCAAACTTTAGCTAAATGTTAAATTACCTCAGATCATTTGATTCGTTTTTGCGCCGTAAAGAGCTTAACCGTTTGCTTTATATACGTTGGTTCCCTTGTACATGCTTATTATTTTGCTTTGTAGACTTGATATATATATGTAGGATATTTGTTAATCTGGAAAGCAACCAAGTCCTCAAAACAAGTGTTTCATTTAGTATATAAATATGCCCCTATATCCTCGATAAATTTATTCTGCAAACTTTTTCATATTCTTTTTGCTAAAAACTGTGGTGATAATTTTTGGGTGAATTAGTGTAGTAACCAAAATTGTAAATATATTTAAGAATATAGCACATTAGTTTTAAAAATTAATTATATGACATAAGGGGTAGGAAAAATTACCAATGGGGGAGAATGTTGATGGTTTGGAGGAGGGTGGCCGCCGGAGGTGATGGCCGGAGATGGTGGTCGGAGTTGCTGGCCGGCGGTGGTTACCGGGGTGGTGGCCGGAGGTTGTTTTCAGCAGTGGTGGCCAGAGGTTCTTTCCGGCAGTGATGGCCGGAGGTTGTTTCCAGCAAAGGTGGCCGGCGGTGGTCGCCGGAAGTGGTGGACGGCGGTGGTCGCCGGAAGTGGTAGTCACCGGAGTAGATGGCCGATGGTGGTCGCCGGAGTAGGTGGACGGCTGTGGTCGCCGGAAGTGGTGTAGGGAGTGGTGGTAGAGGGTGATAACAGGGGGTTAATCTTGTAATTATTATAAAAAATACACCCTATTAAATATTTCTATGGTTAGTTTAGCTACTGAATGAATTATAAATTTTTTTGGGTTATACAGTGCAATTTTCCATAATTTTGTAATAAAAAAATCGTCAGCAATATAGAATTGTTACTTCGAGCGGATAAAAATCAATTTTTCGAATGAATGATAAAATAAAGGTTATGTTATAGTGTGTTTTTTTTACTAACAAATCTCCTTAAGGGTAATATGTGAGCACATAAATTATGTGTAAATAGTAGTTTTTAAAATCTAAACATTCCCCGTCACATGGATCATCATTAGTACACGGAGCTACCAATTTCCGGCGGAGTTTATCCCCGTTACATGCAGAAGTTGAAGCTTTCATTTGGGCAATGTGGTGCATGATTGGGCATGATTTCCGAGATGTGATTTTTCTTACTGACTGTTCAGACTTGGTGAATATGGTGTCTTCCCTTAATAAGTGGCCAGTTTTCGCAACATACCTAGACGACATTCGGATAGACAGGGAGGAGTTTTCTTCTTTTTCTTTAATTCAAGTTTCACGAACCGCAAATGTAAGAGCGGATTTTTTGGCATGCTAAACGCGTGTATCTCTGCATTATGTTTTGTTTGTAAATAATTTCCCTTCTAATTGGCTTGTTTGAACTGATTATTTTGTTTAAAAAAAAAAATCTAAACATTTTAATTTTTTAATGTAATTTTTTTTTCACTCAATACTAATAAAGCATGACACATCACATAGCCACAATTTCATATGTTACGTGGACGTTATTTTCTCGTTCGTTTAGACTCTGATAAGTAAATAGAGACCATCGGTTTGTACTTCTCATATTTGCATATCATTCTTTGGCATCTAAAATATTTATAACCAAAGTATTCGTTTTACGTAATTAAAACAAAAGAACAAATTGCACGAGCTTGGTAAGGTTGATACAAACAAAAGCTAAAAAAAATAAATTGACTGAACGAATATATATAACGTATAATAGGAATCTTATTGGTGGAATGATTTTTAACTGTACGGTTCACAAGTGGTCTGAACAACCGAAGAAGTTTTACAGACACGTGATTCCCAACAAATAACACTCTCTGGTGACACATTAAATTTTACTTTTGTTATCTTTGTTTCTCACAGAAGTAGTAGCACTTAATAGTTTTTGTCTATACCAAAAAAAAAAACAAAAAAAACAAGTTACAGTGTTATTTTATCTTTTAAAATAAAGATGAACAAAAACATATTCGAATTTAACTGGCCGCATTAATAGATAATAAGCCGGATTATAAAATTCTAAAGAAATCATAGTTTTTTTTTCTTGATACAGAAGAAATTATAGTTTGCACACATGAAGTATCAACGTTTCTAGTAAACTAAAAACCCCCATAAAGATGAAATGATGGAGAATATATTAAAATATGTACGCAAGTAATCTAAAAGAACATGTGCCGGTAATAACTCATGGATCGAGCTAAGATCATTTCAAATACTAATATCTTACGATAACAAATGATTAAGATATTAATGCTGCTTAGATCAAAATTCATTTTGAAAGTCTACTCAAACCTCGTGCAAAGTATTGGGTATTATTTACATGGCAGCCTCAGATCAATTATGGCGGTTTGTCTTAGTTACTATAATAAAGATTCAGTTACCAATTATTCAAACATATATTTAAATTATATGTTATCGTAAAAAAAAAGTTGAAAAATCATTTGATGATAGTTTGTATTGTGGGAGGGTTGTTAAAAGGTGGGAACCAGGATTCGAAAAATATCTGGTGCACCAATAACCTACTGGTGGATTTGGATGTAATTTCCTTTTCACGGTGAAAAGTTAGAATCGATGTTCTGTAAAGCCAGTTTGGAATCCATGATGGCGGCTAGTTGGGGGTTAGTGGGATCCACATGACGGGTTGTCACGTAATATAAGTAATATGAGAACTTGTAGAAATATATTCATTGGTAAAAAAAAGAAGTGGTCGAAATTGTAATGAATAATACCCACCAATTATAGTTTTTTTTTGTCATTTATAAACAGTAAACTCATAAGAATTTTCATGAAAATATTAATAACTAAGTGGACTATCAAAATACTTTATGTGGAAATTTTATGTTATCTTATAAGTGGTATCCTTTACATTCTAGAATTCTAGTGTTCTATCAAAGCTCAATAGTAATATATTTATTCTTTGCCAAGATATGTGCTCATCCTACGAAAGATACCGTCAGAGTAGTAAACTACATTAACAATTAACAATTAACAATTTAAATGAAAACATACATTTCCACCAATCACAATAAAGTTATAACATAGCAGACAAAATGTATAAATGAGTACACATCTATATATGTGCGTATACATATAAGTTGGTTACTGGATGATGTGAGGGGCGAAACTTATATATTTACTTTTCTCTTTTTTTTTTTTTTTTTTGATCAAAATATATTTACTTTTCTCACTTATAAATGTTTATTAGGAAAAAAAAAACTATAATATATAACAATAAAAGAGAACATTCATATGATTCGATATGTCCGTTTCTGTTAACTTTCTTCTACGAAATTGATTACGACATTACTGTGCCACGTCAGCCTCCCAATCCAAGTCAATTCGTGTCAATCCACCCAAACAAAATAGTTTCTTACAAATATTGTAATGAATAAGATATATTCATATGATCATATCTAATTATCTTCAATCTTGAGGTGATCAATGATTTTGAAGAAAAAGATTCGAATATTTACACTAACAAGTCAAAATTATGTTGAATAGATCTAAACAACCGTTAAAGATATAGTCAAAATATGAAGAGATCGCATCTAATAATTTAATCATTGTCAATCGGTTATAATTAATTATTACAAAAATAATTACTTCGAATCTCAATCGGAATTATTTGATGCATCTTATATATTTTGATATGTAGATGTGCTGGATATAATAAACAAACAATCGCATTAATGATGAGCAACTTATATCTCTAGACAAACTTATATAAGTTGGAAGAAAATTTAAAGATCATATCTATATGGGAATCTCAAAAAATAACAGAAAAAAAAAGATAGAATTTTAGGATAAAAAGTTTTTGTGGTTTGCTTGGAGGCATTGCCAACTAAACAATATCTGTCTCTATATGTATGAATTATGATGTATCCCTATTCATATACTCATAGTCTCATATGCATGCACATGTTACATACACATACATACATATATATACTCTATGTATATCTTTAAGATTATTATATAAAATTGTGTTTCATTAAATTGGCAACGTAACGTGACTTCGATGCAAGAATGCGTCTTCTTGTTTCCAACCTTCCAATGATATTAGACAGCTCTATCTCTATCTTAACGACTCATTTCCTTTCTTTGGATTGTATCACACTCTATCCACACAAATGACACAACTCACTTCTCATCTAATCATATTTTATTTTTTCATGTTTTTTTCTTTCTATAGATAATTCTTACAAAAATGAAAGTATAAAAAATCATATACATGTGGGTTAGTTTAGTTATCACCGGACGCACTCGGTGTGAACTTTGGTCTCTCTCTAGTATAAACCAGTGTTCAAGAAAGCGCTAGGCGGTATCTGGACGGTGATCCAGCGTCTAGCGTCTAAAACGCTTAGTTGGAGCCTAGACGGTTTTTAGGCGGTTTAGACGTTTACAACATAAAACATTAAATATATAAAATTATACAAAAATTTATGTTATATATAAAAATAAAATAAAATATAAATTATAAACAAAAGTAAAAAAAAATATATTTATTTAAGTTATATTAACAACATATAAATGTTTATAATTACGTATATAGATATAAAACATAATAATTTAAACTGGTATAAACACTAAACAGGACCGGTCCAATCAAAATTGTATTATACCAGTCGATTTTTTTTTGTTCCTTCTATGATAAAATAATTTTAAACCTTTAAATTAAATGTTTGTAAACAACAACTTCTTAATTAAAAGAGTTTGTTTTCTTGGATAATCTGCAATGATTGATTACTAGAAACAAAACGTAGTCTAATTTTTGTTAGCTTAACCCGCTTGTCTTTTGAACCGAACATGTCTATAAATTATTTTATGTCTTTTTCAACTTTAATTTATATATTAGCAAGCTGGAAGTTTATAGTTTAATACAATTGTGGAGAAGAAAAAACTGAAAACAAACGAGGATAAGGCCAAGGCTGGGCCCAAACCGAACCTAATTTGATAACAAATCTAAATTTGATCCATTCCATAAGACTTCTGAAACTTTTGCCGTCCGGGTAACATCAGTTGGAGGAGGGTCATGCTATCACACACAAACCCGATCCGAAGTTATATTCTTGGGTTAATTAGGAGAATACCACAATTTTGAAAGTTATTTAAGAGAATACCACAACAACATTTTTTCATTGGAAAATACCATAGGATCCACGTTTTTTTTTGGAGTGAAAAGACTTAATCACCCTTTTCTGTTTTAGTGTTAGATAGAAAGAGTGAAATATTTGGTGTGATTTTTTAAAATAGCATGTAATATTTATATTTTACATGTTATATTGAACTAAATAACGTTTAATTGTAAACCCAAACCGACAAATAATCTCGTTTTAATTGTAAAATCTAAATCATAACCATCTAATTTCGTTTTAATTGTAAAATCTAAACCCTAACCATCTCATTTGTGAACCCAAACCGACATATAATTTCGTTTTAATTGTAAAATCTAAACCCTAACCATCTTATTTGTGAACCCAAACCGACATATAATTTCGTTTTAATTGTAAAATCTAAACCCTAACCATCTTATTTGTGAACCCAAACCGACATATAATTTCGTTCTAATTGTAAAATCTAAACCCTAACCATCTTATTTGTGAACGAAACCGACATATAATTTCGTTCTAATTGTAAAATATAAACCCTAACCATTTCATTTGTGGACCCAAACCGACATATAATTTCGTTCTAATTGTAAACTCTAAACACTAATCATCTCATTTATGAACCCAAACCGACATATAATTTCGTTCTAATTGTAAAATTTAAATCCTAACCATTTCATTTGTGAACCCAAATCGATATATAATTTCGTTCACAAAACAAAAATTACATGATATTTAAACAAATAACATGTAATATATGTAATGGGTATAAAAGTAATTGTATATGAAGAGAGAGAATGCACTGTGGGTCCTATGATAGTTTCTTAAATACTTTTGAAAATTATGGTATCTAGTGCATATTCCCTATATTCTTTTACACGTTACGTCATACGTTTGAAATTAAATTGCTTTATATAATAATTTCAAGATTATTATATAAGTTATCAAGAACATTTCATAATCCACACAAAGTAAATCTTGATGCATGCACTCATATCATATACTCATATATCCTCCAAATGAATCATAGTGCACTACTGCACTTTATATTCTCCCTTTTCTTTGCAACAACACAAGAAGTCAAGAATTGATCGTGTCATAAACAAACCATGCATGAACGCTCTCATTCAGAAGCGTCATTTTCCCCCGGTTTTACAGAAACTGCACTTCTCAAGACTTTATAAATTCTTTTAAAAGAAGAAACAAATTTTATAATTTTAATAGATTTTGGGATAAACAAAATTTTATCAAATTTGTAACGTAATACAAGTTAATTTTCAAAAAATTGATTAATTTTTTTTTGTAAGGACTAAAATGACTTCATATACTTATTTAATGTTCGAAGATGAATATTTAGAGGTTCTAATCATACGATTAGTTAGAATCTCGAAACCGGTTATGTCTCGGGTTACCATTAACCGTCTATTTTTTTTTTGGGGAAAAAGTCCTATTTCTCACAATAATGTATGTTGATTTTAATATATTTTTTAAAAAACTATCGTCAAGGCATCCCATGGCCTTAAATCATACTCAAGTCTCTCTAGTTTAATCCTTCTTTCCACTTTTGAACTATTCATCAATTCATGTCATTCTACCAAAACCAAAAGGCAATATGTACGTACACGCAGCATACAAACGTAGATGATAAAATAAAGTTATACTACTTGGACGTACTGTCTTCTAAAATTTGAGTCCACAACCAAAAACATTGATATATATATATATATATATATGTCAGTGACTCACTGCCAAAAGATCGTCGGGAACTAAAGGCTCCTTCATTATTTTATTTGAAACTGTGGTTTGAACTCATGATTGTGTATATCGGTCGGTCAGCGAGTCATGACGCGTTCACCTTATCAGAACAGAAACATTACGAGTTCTAGTGCACGTAGAATTCTAGTCGGATGAAGATCTCAGAGAATTATGCTCGATGACTATGAGTATAAGGCTAGCTCGTTAGTGAGTTTCCGAAACGGTAACATGTTGAACTAAAAGGAGTGTACTGTCAGTGTTAGTGTGTTACGCAATTGTTGTTCGTGCTCCTTTAATAAAATCATGACCCCAAGTTATACACAAGAGGGTCCCAAGCACGTATCAAGTTAGATTACAAAATAAATTGTGGAGGTTGCTTGGGGAAGCCTAGCAAAGGCCCAAAACCTTAAACATAAAGCCCAATACGTTATTTTATTATTATTTAATGATATATTCCGTAATTAATCGAAATTTGAATTAATTTTGTTTTTTCTTTTTCTTCTCCAGCGGAAGCAAAAAGACGAGCTTGTGCGCAGCAAAAGAAATAACAGAAACACACAGAGAAGTGAGAGAGAAAGAGAGAGAGAGAAACTAGAGAGAGAAGAAATGTCAAAGTTTCTTGGTTCTTCGTTAGTGGCGGTTACGAGTTTCTGTTGATTTCTCTTCAACCTTAAGAAAACTTCAAAATCTCCCATCTCTATCTACTCCGTTTCGTTCTATATCTCTTCTTTCTTCTTCTTCTTCTTTCTCCAAGAACCCTAAATTTCGCTCCCTCCGACCACCGTACTGAATTCTTCGGCTCGATTCTGGTATCTACAGTGGTGATAGTCAGCTATGGCCACTCCGGTTAACTCCAATTCGATTCAGGTGTGTCTCTTAGCTCTATCTTTGGTTATCTTCTTGTTCGTTAGTTACTCTGCGCGGAGATGTAACTGAGAATTTGAGTGCTCGCGAATCGTGTCTATGCAATGTGTTTGATATATCTTGGTTCAATTGCGAATCAATTCACTACTGGAGTGAGGTTTTTAGAGGATCTGGAAGATGGGATTCACTTGATTTGCGTTCTGTTAGGGTTTGTGTATGAGGATATAATAAATACTATGTTCTTAGGATTTGCGCAGTGAGGACAACTAAGATCTTTAAGATGTTGTACATATAAGATTCAAGACTTGATTTCCAATTCGTATAAGTCCATGGACGTTGACATTGGTATTACAAAGAATGGTTATATTAATCATTTACTTGCAATAGTTATGTTCTCCTAACGCTGTTGTATATTATGCTTGTCATTATTGTTCAGCGAGTGAAGGTTTATCGTTTGAATGAGGATGGTCAATGGGAGGATCGAGGAACTGGATACGTTACTATGGACTATATGGAGGTTTGCTCTAATTCCTGGATCCCTCCTGCGGCCAAATATTCTGCAGTGCGCATTCTGGAAATAACTTGTAGCTAAATGGAAACGCTAAAACATGCAGCGATCGGAAGAACTCGGCCTAAATGTCATTGATGAAGATGATAATGCGACATTGCTTGAACACCGCATAAGCACTGAGAATCTCTACAAGCAGCAAGATGGTACGCTTTGTGTATTGTGTTTTTATTAACTATTGTATCTTCGGTTGTAGAGTTTGTTTGCCTAACTGGGTATCTGTATCAATGTACAGACACAATCATCTCATGGAGTGACCAAGAGCTTTCAGCAGAGTTGGCTTTGAGCTTTCTAGAGACTGCCGGATGCACTTACGTATGGTGAGTACAATAAAAGTTCTATTGTCTCCTTTTGGAGGAGCCTCCATTCTACAGATCATTCCCCTGACTACAAAAATGGTGCTTCGTCCTATTCAGGAATCTAATATCCAGTATGCAACAAGTTCTACATTTCAATGCTCTGAACGGTAAGAGATTTTTCCTGACCAAAGTATTTGTTCAACTTTCATATCAGTCTGATTTTCTGCTTATATTTAACTCTTATATTTTCATTTTCTTATTATATGATCAATTTGTCATAGGGCTCGGTTTGAGGTTTGCATTTTAATATTTCTGTAACTGTAGTTCAAGGGGTTACCTAGATAGAGTTATGGATTTGTGTGGCCAGTTCTCATTCACCATCTGTGAACAGTTAGACTTCCGAATAGTTGACAAGAAATAATTTGTTTCAGAACTTTCACAGTGATGAAACTTTTGATCAATTTCTAGCACTAATTATATTAATATTGAATCTTGTATTGAAATATAATCATAATGATGACTGCAACTTTTTGTTTCAGCACTTTCATGATAATTATATTAATATTTTCTATGTAATGGTCACAAATTTTGTATTTGACAACATAATCATCTTTACTTGAGCAGGCGAAACGTTTGACAACGTGATCAGTGAGTTAGAGAAGCTTCCTGATGTCAACCGTTCTAATCTTCCCCTAATACTCAAGGTTCTAAGATAAGAGTGATTGTGTGCTTTCTTTGCTTGTGGTTAACTGAAAGCTATACCCTTCTTTATAGTATCTGTTGTAGTTGAGACTTTAAGACTGTTTTTCTCTCGATTACTTTTGGATACCTACTTTTTTTTTTTTTATTACTTTCATTTGTCTTTTCATCGTCTGGAGTATTACCCATTTTTCAAAGTTTCTTATGATAATTTGTATCTCCCAGAACTACGATTGTATGTTCTCATCTTTATTTACGCTCTCAGTGCATTTATGTTCAATTGATAAGTGGACATTTCTTGTGTTAAGTAGTGCCCATTATTATCCTGATTTTGCATTCTAGGTCTCTATTTTGTCGAGGATTTGATGTATTTGTTTCTTTCTTCCCTGCAGATTGTTACTAAATATGGCAGCGCCGATAAGATACGATTAATCGATCTTATGTTGAAGGATGTAAGTAATAAGTGCATTCCAAAGTTCTACTGTTTCTTTTTGTATGAAAGAAGTGGGTAGTCATTCTCGTCCTCTCTTCATTATTATCCTTAATTTTGTTCGCCCTGGGTAGTATACTTTTACAAGAAAAGGTTTTTGGTATCTGAGCTATTTCGTCTTCCAGTTATAGCCGAGTTGTAATCTTGTAGTGCTTTCATCACCTTTTTAGGTTTTTATTCTTGTTAATTTTTTCAAGGACTGACACTGAAACCCTCCTTAACCTACTTTCTTTCCTGATATCTTGATGCAGGATGCTTTCTTTCAGAAATTGATGGCTGTATTTGAAGCCTGTGAGATCAAAAACGATGTTGATGGCCTTCACATCATGTTCAATATAGTCAAAGAAATCAGTTATTAATCACATACATCTCAACACCATTTTTTCTTACCAAGCTTCAATATTTTGTGTTATAAGCTGCTATCTTGTTTTTATTTTTATGCAGTTTCGCTCAACAGTTCTCAGATCCTGGAGATTATCTTAGGGGATCAACTCTTGATGAAACTTATTGGGTGCCTTGAGTGTAAGCTTCAAGACTCTGGTTGAACGTTGATGATTATAACTTTCAGACGAAGAAGGGCATGACAAGTAGCATGTAGCTGTTTTGTATTTATGGGATAAATGAGAGCGTTTAATAATATATCATGTGGACTTAAACTGGGAACTTCTCACCCATGGAGAGTGAAATATTTGCGTGCTCTTTGGTGGACTGTTTTTTCCTATCTCCTGTTAATTAACATGTTACCTAGGGTTTGAATTTGGAACCGCAAATGTTATAGGCCAAATTTTTTTTTCGTGCCCTCTTCGTAATCTTTTGAGCTAACGGATTCTAAATGATTTGTTTCTCCTCACAGATAATCCCGATGTTCCCAAGTCTCAACAACACCGGACTTTTCTGAGAGAGGATGTTGTTTTTAAGGAGGTAACATAAAGTTCTCGTATGTTCATGATTCCATGTAATTCTGGACCATATTAGCATGAACTGAGCTTAGGGAACAGATAATTCTGGACCAACATTCTGTGGGATTTTTGTGGAAAACATTGTTATTGAACCTCACTACTGTTTGCAGGTTATACCATTTACGAATCCACTGGTTCTCTCGAAGATACACCGAACATATAGAATTCGTTATCTGAAGGTTCAATCCCATGAAATCTGCTGAACACAGTTTACGAAATTTGTTTTTTTTTTGGGACTTTGGTCTCACCTTTTTCTCAACATTCTGCAGGATGTTGTTTTGAAGAATGCACTAGATGATGCTACATCCGCAAATCTAGATTTAGTAATCAATGCAAACAATGCTGCTGTAAGCCATCTAGATAAACAATCTCAAACTTAACGCATTGAATGCAATACTTATGCACCTCATATGTTGCTTTATTGATGACTATGTTCTGTAGGTTGTTACACTGCTGAAGGATGACATCCAAGAATTATTTGCAAGGCTACAGTCACCTTCTACATCTGATGAATCAAGGAATAATTTGGTATTTCCTGCATCCGTCATATCTAAGATTATGGTCTTTATGTAATTCATTGAGTATTGTATGAAAATGGTTATTTTAGTTGAAATCCATGAATAGCCCTGCCAGTAAGATTCTCTGATTTTAGGCAGGGTCCTGTCATTAAGATTCTTAGATGCAAAAATTCCAAACATTTGTGTCTATTCAAATATTAAGGCATTGAAAGGATACAGCTTAATTCAGAGATTTTTGGGGACAGCAGTGATGTCTCTATCAACAAAATAAAACTAATAGATGCATACTATATATCTTCATCAAAACCATATACAGTTTCTTGGGTGAGTTTGACTGATGTTTTTTTATCCTCCGAAAATAGGTGAACTTTTGGCAAGAATTTTGTCTTTTAACCAAGAGATCACAGAAGGTATCGGTCTTGAGGTACGTTCTTTTCAGAAACTAATTCTGTTGTACTGAGAATTAGTCTTCTGAAATGGATCATGTATGCAGCAGTTATTGCATTATCAATTTTCAGTGCAGAAGAGAGCGTTGTCATATTCTGTATCTTATGTGGCTGCTTGTCTATTTACGTATCTTGTAGGGAACTTATCAATGATGGTCTTTTTGACATCATTGCGGATGTCTTGAAGAGCCCAGATAAGAAACTCGTATTAATTGGGTATATTATTACCTTGAACTAATTATACATGATAAATTGGTTGTGAATTCTTTTAGTTATTATTGTCTTAAGCCCTCAGTCTCATCCGGGTTCTTGAGGAAAAAACAGTTACATAATTTTCTAGTTATATACTTAAGAGAATTATTTTCTGTTGGATGCAGGGCACAAGTCCTTAGTATATTGGTGGCTCAAGATATCACCCTCCTCTGCTCTTATGTTGTTCGACCGGAAACTCCCCTCCTTGGTCTCTTGGTAATTTTCTTTAACTCATTGTTGGATTGTTTTTCTTTTCAGCTGCGAGGTTTTTCCTGTTTCTTTCTATATTAAAATGGAGTAATAACTGATTTTGGTTATGTGCAATAGGTTAAGGGAATGATGGAAGATTTTGGTGATAAATGTGTGGACATTATTCAAAATGTACTGGGATTAGGTGGAGCTCAGGTGCAATTCACCGATGATCAGAAGAAGATGGTATTCTCCTCTTTTTATATGTTCCTGTTGTATAAAAAAGTCACAGTCAAGCAAGGTCATCGAGAAAACGTTGCTATATTTCTTCTGACTTTGCATTTCTGTTCTGATTGGTTATGGTTGCATGTAATAGTTACTAGAGGAGAAATGTTACAAATGGTTTCTGTGAAGTCCACATAGAGTTAGTTTTTTCTTGCCTTCTATTGTTAATTCTTTGACACATATCTGTTATAATGTTGGGTATAAGACCGGTAATTCTCCTTTTTTCTAAACTGCAATATATCTTGATTTCTATTAAATAATCTTTGATAAAATTTCCAATTTTGTAGCAAGGGAACATTTTGGATATTTTCTGTGAGAAGCATCTACCTGAGTTAGCTGATTTCATAATGGCCTCATGTCCTGAAAGACCCGGCGATACAGTTGGCAGCCATCGTGGGGCAAAGAGCGAAGTCCTATTGGCGATTTGTGAATTGATGTGCTCTTGCGTTCAGCTGGATCCATCCAGGAAAAAGTAAACTTTATGATGATTATCATATTATTTCTGTTATATTCTCAGTAGTACGTAGCCTTCTAATATTCTTGTGCACTTTTCTCTTGTCTGCTACATGCAGTTTTCTCCATAACAATGTGACAGAAAAGGTTTTGCTTCTCACACGAAGAAAGGAAACATTCCTAGTGGCTGCGGCGGTGCGATTTGTCAGCAATCTCCTCTCTGTCCATGTAAGTAGTCCTCAATCAGCATTTTTTTCATATAATGACTTTGGCAAGACAAATATTAGTTTATCTGGATTAGCTGAAATTTAAGGCTCAGAGGTCTTTTGTAATTTAAAATAATAATAATTTTAACGGTAGTTCATGATTCTTGTGAACATGTGCTCAAAGTCATCACATAAAATTACTCTGGTAAGGTTCAATTTCAGTGTCACATGTCATATTAAAACTGAGATTTTTTTTTCCACTTGCACGAACATGAGAATAGATTATATAATGGCTACAAAAAGTTCTATGAAGACAATAAGTTATGCAATTTCTAAAATATTGTTCTATTTTCAGAATGATAATGTTCAGAGTTACATTGTCGAGAACAACACGCTGAAACCAATTATAGATGTTTTTGCTGCCGATGGTCACCGAGACAATCTGCTGAGTTCTGCTGTCTTAGCGCTTCTTGTGCACATATACAAGGTTCCTATATTTTCATCCTTTTCTCTTTCAGTTTTTAGGGGTGTTCCCTCTGTACATATTACTGTTTTGCGTGTGCAGTACAATGCAGTGTTGGCCAAATATGTAGTTGGTACATTTTGGGACCAGTTAGCTCCATTTGAGCACCTGACTTCCATCCAGGATTTCAAAACGACATATGTGGGGGTATCATCCTCGATCTAAACTCCTACTTTGAAGTTTTTTCCTACAGTATTCTCTTTATTTAACAATGTGTCATTGTGTGTTCAGCTCATAGAAAGTAGGAGACCAAAGAGCACCAATGAACAATCTGATATGATACAATATGGGAGTGCTCTGGATGAAGAAAAGTCAGCTGAGCCACAAAATTCCAATGTCACTGCTGCAAGGACTGCGATGAAAGAAGCTGAGCCTCATAGTTCCAATGTCATAGCCGCTGCAAGTTCTGGTGCTTCTAGTACACAGATGGAAGAAGCTGAGCCTCATAGTTCCAATGTCATAGCTGCAAGTTCTGCTTGTCAGAGGTATTTCTTTCTATTCTCTCTTGATAGAAATTCATGGAAGGATGAGGTGCATCATAAGCAACAACTAATAATAGTTAATGGATTTGCTTTCTGTTGTCTAATAAATCATAATAGCAAGAGGTCTGGAGGTTTGGTTGATTATGAGGATAGCGAAAGTGATGAAGACTGTAGAGAAATTGATCAGCAAGAGCAGCGTAAAAGACCGAGGCTCTCTCCAACAAGTGAAGAAAATAAGAAGTCCTCCCAAGAACAAGGTGGGGAAGCTAAGGAACCTGGAGAACTCTAGGAGCTAATGACCGATATAGCAGCAATAGTTGTAGATGGAAGAAAATGACAAGACGCAGATGTAAAGAGATGTTGAGGTTAACATCCCCCGACAAACAATAGATAGGATTTTTGGTATATCATCTCTAATTTTTTTGAGTATAGAAAGAAAGCTGTCCACAGAAAGAAGAAAAGAAACTGTGAATATAGATGTTTTGAAGACTATATCGGATGGTCCGTGTAAAAAAACGCAATCTTTTTATTGAAACTGGGGATTTTTACTTGTACTTGGTATCTTTTCCTCCACAAGTGAGAAGATAGAGAGAGGACCCAAAATCTACTTTTGTTTTTTTAAAGTATAGATGTTATCCTTGTGTTGTTTTTCCATAGTTTACGTTGGAGTTGTATAGGTTTCATTGGAAATCATATCATATCTAAAGAAAGCTCACCTAAAATATTTGGAACGTTTTCAATGGAAACTTCGAGGTTAGATAGTAGATTAATATTCACCTTCGTAATTTCTTTTGAAAAAAATATCTGATTATAATTTCTTACATATAAGGTGTTAAAAAAAAAAAATCCTTTATAAAACATATATCAAAGAAATAGAAAAATATCAAGAAAGAATGAATATTATTAGTTGGTTGCTAAATAAAGAGAAAAGGAAGAAAAAAAAGAAAAGGAAAGAGGGTAATTTTGGTAAATAATGTCTCTCTTTGAAAATATAATTAGAAAAAAAAGTTGCGAATACTTTTGTCTCTCTCTCTCTCTATCTCTATCTCTATCTCTCGCTTTCTTCTTCCTCTTCGCTGTACGCCGCCTTCTCACTCTCTCTGTTTCTCTCAGATTGGCTCAATCTTCTCCATCAATTCCCCCCTCCCAAACCAAACGAAGCACGCTCCTTCAAGCCTCATCCTCTTGGTGGTCTCTCGTTTCAAAACAAATTGTAAGTTTCCTTCACTTTCTTTTACAAAGGCTCGTGTAGATCTTGGAAATTGAGAGTAACTAGATCGGTAAAACCTAGTTTCGATTCCTCGGGATACAATCGTAAAGTCTTAGAATTACGAATCAAAATCTTATCGTGATGGTTTAGGTAGCGAACCCCAGTTTTTTTTTTTTTTTTTTTTTTTAAATCCTCGCATCAAGTAGAAACCCTAATTTCGAATCCCTCTGATTAAATTGTTCAAATTCTCACCTTTGGTTGTTTATTTGTCTTGGTATGCAGAGATATGTCTGATGCAAAGAATGAGAATACACAAGTTGCAGCTGATAGAATCAAGGCTGCAACACTCTCTGCTGCTAAAGGTCTGAGTCGTACACAAGCTGAGCGAGCAGCTGCTGCAGCGGCGAGAAACGTTAACGCTTATGGTCAAAAAGAAGAAGGTCCAAGTAGATGGCAGGAGAAAAGGGAACTAAAGAGGCAGATGTATTTGATGAGTACTGAGAAAGCTGTTAGGCTTGGTGAAAGGAAAGACAAGTCCATGTCAGCAGCTTCCGCTGGAAGTGCCTCCACGGCTTCACAGTGCCAGAAATGTTGTCAGACTGGACACTGGACGTATGAGTGCAAGAACGAGAGGGTTTACATCTCGAGGCCTTCCAGAACCCAGCAGCTTAAGAACCCTAAGCTGAGGATGAAGCCTTCTATTGATGATCTTGATGGTAATGATAATGATGATGAAGAAAGGCCTGATGCTGCAACTAACGGGAAAGGAGATGTTGAGAGGCGGTCTAAGAAGAGTAAGAGGAAGCACAGGTCAAAGTCTGATTCTGGAAGTGACAGTGAAGCCTCTGTGTTTGAATCATCTGGAGAGAGTAGTTCAGGATACAGTTCATCTTCTGACTCTGAGGAGGAAAGGAGGAGGAGGAGAAGGAAGGCAAAGAAGAGCAAGAAGAAGCAAAAGCAGAGGAAAGAAAGGCGAAGAAGGTACAGCTCTTCTTCATCTGAGTCATCTGAGTCAGAGTCAGCTTCGGACTCTGAATCTGATGAAGACAGAAGCAGTAGGAAGAAGAAGAGCAAGAGGCACAGCAACAAACGCCGTTGAATTGGTGGTTTTAGGGAATCGAAAAGTGGATGATATTTTCTTAATACCTTTCTTAGAGAATCATTTTGAGCTTCATGAAGAAATACTCAGTGCTATATTATTTCTTTTTCCTCAAGTTCAACTTTTCTTTTTGTCAGCCATTTATGGCTTTGTGTTGTAACAAACTGATGACTCTTAGAATCCCCTTAAGTTTTCAGAGCTTAATAGCTCTTGTAGAAGTTTATAAACCCAAAAGAAAGTTTTCATTAAATATTCTGGTATAGAGACTTGAGAGAGTGTGGGTTTGATTGACATGTTTATACGTACAAGGGTGGAGAAATGTTTGGGTACAAGCAGGATCGATCCATCGTCTTGTTGAAGACACCAACCTAACCCTCAACATAGAGCATCTCTGTCGAAGGAACCATCTATGTAGCCAGATATTTAGGGATTGATCCAAATTATCACTAAATTCAGTAAATTGCACTTACAAAACAAGAAATTGGAAAGTACGTAGTTGGTACAAATAAAAGAGTTAGGCTGAAATATACAAATATGAGTAAAAATGAGGGCTCATTTTCTAAATATCAATAGTTCATGTATCCTTTACATGTTTGTACTCTGTACTGTAGTAAGTAATCTTCTTTGTACTAAGTGCAATCTCTGTCCTTCCTCACAGACTGATCCCTCTTTATTTAGAGACTTGGCTGTTCGGGATTGTACTTAGTGTTCATCTTGTTTGGTTCTTACCTTTTGATAATATCTCTGTGGTTGGTATACCGGAAGTCTCATATTGCACACACAGTGTTCGCTAAAATGCCTAGCTGAGAGACTCGAACTGTAAAAGTTGCATATATATATATATATATATATACCCGGTTTGTTTCTTCAAGATCTTGATTTTTTTTTCAGATAGCGATTCATGAATATAATTACGGGTTTAATCGCATCCATTTCGTTAGTAGTTTTAATCATTTAACAGTTTTGGTTTTTGTCTCTCACCATCGTTATTTGAGTTTTAATATGTTTTTTTTTTTTTTTTTTAATTTCTAGCTGCTGAGAAAACAAAGTGAAGTGATTAGAGTATGTTGCGGAACATGATGATGCCGTGGAACAGAAGCAATCACAATGCAGTTGGATTGTTGATAAGGCATTTCGCAACGAAACCTAAACCCAAGATGAAACCAATCGAGCTGAACACACCACCTGAGCAAACCCAGACGATCACCCGAGTGATCTTTGATATTTTGAAGGATCATGGACCTCTCACCATTGCTGAAACTTGGGATCGTGTCAAGGTACTCTTTTTTTTTTTTTTTTTTTTTTTTTTTACATAGCCAGATGCAATTTCTTAGGCGTTTTGGATTGACTTTAACAAGTAGAATGAATGAGTGTTTCTCAAATCTGTTCCAAAGGGTAGAGAGTGATATCTCAAAACCGATTTGAGAGATATCACTCTTCTAACATTACAACATGCTTTCACTTTCTTTGTTCTTGAGGTTTGAGAGTGAAAATTTTCAATTGGCCAAAGGCAGAAGAGAATGTAAGGTTGATGGGTTCTATATCAAAACCAAGTGGTGATGTCACTCTTTCTCAGTAGGAGATGATCTCATTTTTCATTATTAGAGGTTTAGGACTGGAATTTAAGAGCTATAATGGCTGTTCTTAATCTGTCAACAGTCGAGAATGTGCAGTTTGATTCATTTTTTTTCTTGAAATTTGTGGCGATGTCACTCTTTCACATCAGATGCTTCCATTTTCTTTCTTAGAGGTTTTAGATTGAAACTTTGGTAGCTAGAGGTAGAGTAGAGATTGTGAAGGTTCATAATCATAGTTTCCATCTAGAATAGTTTTTGGTTAGCTTTCAAACGAACTATGAAAGTATCATTCACCGTTGATATTCAACACAAAGTGTAGTTTTCAATCTGATCATTGGTATGGAAAAAAAAATTAAACAGGAGGTGGGATTGAGAGGGCTAACGAGCAAGCGTCACATGAAGATAATACTAAGGTGGATGAGAGAGAGACAGAAGCTGAAGCTGATATGTAACCATGTTGGTCCTCACAAGCAATTCCTGTACACTACTTGGTTCACTAAACACAACCCTTCTATATTCCCTAAGCCGCCGGAAAAACTCACAGGAAAATCCTCTGGCCACCCTAAACTTCCATGAGCTAACACTGTTAATTTGCAAGGCTTTGTTTCTTGAACCTTCGTTTTACTGTAAAGAGTCTGTTTTGACAAGTTTCTCTCAATGTTTCTGCTTCTAAACACTTTTCAAGTTACACCATGTATACAAAAACGCTTTTCAAGTTTCTTAATCTTTACTAAAAAGGTGTAGGAGCGAGGATCACACATCATCATTCATGCCAACATTCTTCTTTGTTCGATTAATAGGAATCTTGTTTTTCCATCGCTGCAATAACCTTGGGTAATAAAATTTGTATCACTTAGTATAAGTTTTGTATCAATTATAATGAGTACACAACCTTTGGTATCAATTCTTTACATTTTTACATTTGGACAATTTTATCTGTTGTACAAAAACAATATTATTCTCAAATTGGATTGGATCAGCCAACGAAGATGATTCTCTGTTTCCCAAAGCACCAAATGTTAATGACCTCTCCAGTTTTTTTTTTACTTACAATTTTAAAAGAAAATTTCTCTCTAACTAACCCTAATCCTAAAATCCACTAACTGAAAAAAAAAAAAAAAAAAAAAAACCTAAAATTCATTCCTGCCGTTAAAACCAGAGTTTTAAAAAAAAATTGCAGAAATTCTAACTAAATATTTGGAAACATGAAAAGAATATCTACATAGGCCGCCACTACTATTAGGATGATAATGCTACAAAGAAGGTAGCGTGCGGTCGAACCAGTTAGAGAGATGTGATATTTTGGCTGCTACGCTTTTATTTCGACCAAAGAAAGTTTCTGCATTCGATAACATAACTGATACGTCATGTCTTAATGCTTCCACACTCCGGTAATAGTTGTTCTCAAGCCTTGATCTGATTACTTCAAGAGACAAAGGAACTGGGAACCTGCAGAAACAAAACAATGTCAGCTTCGGCTCCACCAAGGCCTCATCCAGTGTAGTAGAAAGTAGTTACCTGTTGGTGTAGCTGGAGTTTCCCACGGTCTGGCTCAGTTTTTGGAGGCCATAAGAATCCTGAAACGAATTAGTCGAGATTATTTATGTCATATTGTGATAAGCAACTAAGCAACTAAAACCCGAGTATAAAGAGTGTGATTTATGAACCAACTAAGCTAATATAAACATGGGCCTAAGCTCTTTGGGTGAAGTATGAATTTGGTGGCTAGGATCACATACCCGGGTTCTTTTGTCTGAAGTCTCTAACTTTGTTAAGGCCGAGAGAAGACGGTTTCGTTGCTCATCATCAATGTGAGGCTGCTCCCACTTGGTATCAGCATCAAAAAGCTCCCAGGGACTGTGAAGATGTGTCTCAGTAGGGTCACTCTTGTATTTAACTGTGTACCTCTCCCATGGACTATCAGGAAAATCAGGTGATTTGGGTTTCACAGCTAGAATCCGCCCTTCCCACCAACTACCATCTTCTTCCCCTTCATCTCTCCACCAAACCTTACACTTGTCCCTGCAAGTCCAGTTCCTCTGTATCGCTGCTTCATACCGACTTCTTTCCACAAGAAAATCTGGAAACGTCACCACCTCCTCAGGCAACGTAAGTTTGAAAGCTTTGTTGAACAGTTCGGAGTTTGGATCGATGACTTTAAGTATCATTTTGCAGCAGCTATCCCCAGAACCAGGAAGAGTTGCATATTCAAGACTTTCCACTTTACAAATTTCCACAGCCTTCATATTTTCCCCTTTTATTGAAGTCCAAGGAGCCACTTTCTCCTGTAGGGTGCTAAAGTTCAAGTATTCTTCATGCCCCTGAGAAAGATAAGAATAACAGCCGCAGATAAACGAATTGATACCAAAGGTTGAATAAAAATAACATATAAGATTACCACCAACACTTACCTGTCGCAAATACGCGACTTCATCCCCCATTTGTGGAATATAACGAGAACCCTCTTCATGTATCGATAATGTCAGCCAGGATACATGTTCTATTAACTGCTGAGGCTTCTTTGTTTCAATAGGTTTAGTTTCACTAAAAGGATAAGTAGACTTTCTATTTCTTGTGGATCTCAAACGAAGTGTTGCCCCGGAAGCGGATCTCAGTTCTTCTTGAGAATTTTGGTTTCCACGTGAATCACTTATTTTATCTTGGATGCGTGTCAAACTGCCTTCCGACTTCTCGAATCCATTCAACTGACTTCCATTGAACCCATTAGACGCACCTTCATGGGACTTAGAGCCACTACCTTGATCCTGACTACAAGAACCTGGACTGATTTCTTTAGTAAGAGTAGCATCCCTATCAAAATTGTTCTTATTCTTTCGTCTATAGACAAAATCAAACATCCTTTTAGGATGTGACTGTGACACAGGAACATCATTAGCAATTGAGAGAGCATCACTGATCTGAGGATTTAATTCCCGAACACAATCATTCCGCAGAGATATCTCTGTCCCAACCACACCATCCTTTTGACTATCCAATGCCAAATCACATCTAGCGTCTTCAAAACCATCACTTAATGCATCAGGGCCACCAGTCTCTTGATCTATTGATGAAGGTTTTCCCTCTGGCATCAAAGATGCATCGGAAGCCCTTGAAACTCTCTTGGATCGTATCCTCAAACTCCTAGAGATTGGTGGAAGGCTATCTATTAGATCTTGCCGATGACCGGTTACGTCCTGATAACCATTACAGGTCCCCTCATCAGCCAATCGACTTGGCGACCCATCCAGTTCTGGATATCGTTTCCCACCATTTGGAGTACCATTCGAGATCACCGTGTTAGTGTCAACTGTCATGCCATCTATATCTGTTTTCAATTCCAAACAAGTAGATGCCGTAACACCATTTCCATGGTGATTTGCATCTTTGGTAACATTATTTTCTTTTCCCTCCGGGTCAGAGCCATTAAGTTCATGCGATACTATTGCTTCACCTCTTATTCGCTTTGATGTACGAGCCTTAACCATTCCCCATTTTACTTTACTTACATCTATCCCTTCAACATGATTTGTGTGAATTTCAAGGTTCCCAGGAATCCTTGAGTCTTCAGCACAGCCGTTCCCTAAAGTTGGAGTTGGAACATCCGAAGACGATCCAGGCAGGTTCTCCAGCAAGGTAAGCTTATCTGAATTCCTAACAGGAAACCTAAGAACCAATCTCCTCCTTTCAGGAGGATGAGTTTCTCTGATATCACATTGCTGAGCCCCATCATCTGAATCACATACGAGAATATTCTTCCCTTTTGATTGCTTCCCATGCCCATTTGACAAAACTACATCAAGTTCACTATCCCCAGTGCCTGATTCTTGTGTTGTCGATTCACTTTCTGATGAATGACTCAATTCAGAGACCTCCTCCTCTTCTGCGTCTTTAGATGTACCTGAAATCTTAGAAAACCAAGAGAGGGCATTTCGAGCAGCTGCTCGCCTTGGTCTGGCCGATTTAGATTTTGAAGACTTCTTCTTCGATTCCTTACGACCACTCCTAGATTTCCTCGTTCGTTTTTTGTTGCTTGGAGCTCCCTCGAGCTCATCAAAGTTTCTCTTTTTGACGCGCCTACCCGAAGAAGTCATAATCCCAGCCTGGTAAAGAGGTTAAAAGGGATTAGAACCCTCTTTAGAAGGCGCAAGATCAAAGAAATATATACAAAATACTCACTTCTTTCTTATGTTTTTTCCTTTTGGATCTTCGAAGGCTATTCTGATGATCATCATCCTCATCGCTTTCACCGGAACTGGAACCTGACTCCCCAGAGGTTGAAGAATTTAAACATTCTTTCTCTTTTCCAGATGAATACTCCTCTGGCACATTGTATTCAGAGTCGTTTTCATCACTTAAGATATCGACTTCTGGTTCCCACTCCATTACATCTATAAATTCTGGCAACGGTTCAGCTAAGTCTAGATCTGCCAGAGGTGGCATTTGGTAATCTTGGTCTAAAGTGATATCTGGCCCCACAGCAAGCTTCAAAGAAGATGGTCGCCATTCTTTGCCTAAGGCGCCGAGTCGCCGTTTCTGAAACATGGTCTGATATGGCTCTTCATATGGAATCATCCCTACAATGCAGAACAATAGAGAGTGAATGATATGCCCATCCTCAGTGAAAGGATCCAAAAAGCATTAATAATCATAGTAAAAGAAATTAAAACCTGAATCACAAAGAGGATCCTCCATATTTCGGCGATAAGGTTGAAGTTGAGATTCCTGAATCAAAGTTTCCAAATGCCAATTAGCGATTAAATTATGCCTATAACGAGCACCATTATAAGTAGAACCACTAGAAGGGGAAGAAAACACGATCCCCTTACCTGGTCAAGGACATTACCATATATGTCCTGAATTAATGGCCGATAATCCCCCAGGAAAAACTGCAAGGTATAAGAAAATTATATTTTTGCATAAGCTATTGATAAACAACGCCAGCTCTCTTAGGCGAGGTCATTGGGGCAATTAGAACTAAGATACTTCTATAATGTTTCCTATATTTTATCTAGGTTTTTCTTGGTTTTACCCTATATACAGAGATTTTTACTGTGTATAGAATGTTTTGATCAAAAGGAGATTTCTTTTCTTTTCGATTAACGGAACTAGGACATATGTGAACCTCTAAAAGCAAACTTATCCTGATAAAATCCGATCTAGGTTTCTATCAGAAATGAAGACAGTAGAAGTACAGTAATGAAGCTCTCCCCACGATAAAGTTATATTGGTACCTGGTCATACTTAGCGTCCTTTTGAGAATCCCCTTGGCCTGTACTTAATATGTACAATTGGCCCACATTATCTGAAAGTATAATTGAAGTTCCATCCCTACATTAACAAGATATAGATTAGCAATCAGATGGAGTAGAAGCATAACGAGTACAGCCAAAAAACTATTTGCTTACGGTGAAAACTTCCCATCAACCAACTTGTAGTTTGAAATCTCATATATTTGGATAGGTATGCCTTCCCATATCTAGAAGAATAGAACAAGTGCTTTAGTAATATAGATGCTGAAGAAGAAGGAATTAGACAGTGAGGAAGGTAAAACTTACATCCCACACTATTGTTTTTCCATCATAGCCAGCGCTCATAGCTATACGAGGATTGAAAGGATGGACATCCATAACATATGTCTACAAACAGTAAGTATAACACGTTAAAAAAGGTAAATACAAGGAACAAAGAGGAAATCATGCCTGGAACACTAAAACAAAAAAGCAGACTAACTTCACTAGTCATACTTTTCAGACAATACAAGGCATAAATGAAATTAGGCAGAGTTGGGAGTGTTTTCAGAAAAAGAAAAGAAATTAACTTATGCTCAAATAATGCAGAGCAGGGTCTTCTTAGCAGAAAGATGATTTTGGTATTCGTTATTTTTAGCATGGGCAGCAAATTTCTTGTTATTTTATCTTTTAAGTACACAGGTCAAAAGTCTTTGCAATTCCCAAACTTGCCTTAAGATAGTCTACCGAATATATTAAAGGGATCAGGCACTCACAGACTGTGTGTGACCAGTCAAAGAATGTACCAAGCTACCATCAGAGGCATTCCACACGCATATTCTACAATCTTAAACATAGAAAAAGATTCTGGTTATCAAGAGTGGAGCGCTCTAGAAATCGGCCTGGATAAACTCATAGCCATTAAGAGTGTCAAAATAGTCTTACCCATAATAGCGGCAAGGACAAAACGATTATCTAGACTCCAAGCAATCATGTTAACCCCACGGTGTGTAGGTAGGATCCTTTGACGTGGGCCACCTCTAGGAGGTTGAGGAGGCATGGGCGGAGGTGGAACCTTGAGATGATATGCTCGTGTCCATCGGCTGCTTTTTCCCTGAAAGACATAAATAAATATCTGGTTCTCTGCTCGTATGAAAAAATGTATTGAATGAAGTGCAAAGTCGCAGTCATTTTGGCGAAATTAAATATTACATGCGATCTCCTTGATCTTGGGATCCAAATGATTGCACTACCATCACGAGAGCATGTAACAATGTTATCATGGCAAAACCTAGAAAAGACACCGTGTCAAACACACAAAAAAAAAACTTTGGAAAAAGGTGAAAAGTTAATAGTAATTGCATGATTATCTACTTGGAGCAGAGAACACAAACCAGGAATTCTTAAATTTTGGAACGTTGTCGTCTTTTGAGTAGTCAGTTACAGATATTTTAGATCCTGCAGCACAACCACTGGAAAGCAATACAGCAAATGAATAGGATCAGACAATTAGGATCTCATGAGTAATGTAATTTTAAAAGTAAATAGCCAACCTGAATTGAACATAGTTAACATCATTCTCATGTCCAGCCAGAACATCCATCTCATGATTCGGCTGGTCCGGATCATCGTTATTAATCTTATTAGCACTCCAAACCTGTAACCAAGAAAGAACTTTTGTAATTAAGTGAACCCTATAGAATTTGGTAGAAAAAATGTGGATTTGCAATTTTGAACTCAAACCAACATACAATTAGGAAACATTTTTCATTACCGAGTATACTCTAGCAAAGTGGTCAGAGCTGCCAGTGACAAAGACAGATCCATTAGCATTGAATGCACAGCAAGAGATACTCGTCTGAGTATTACTAGAAGAAGGGCCACTGTTCTTCCCTGGAATAGGAATCCCTAGTCAGGTCTACAGCTTCCAATAAGTCAAAGCAAAAATAATTTAACTAGGAACGTGAACAATCACCATCAGGAGTAGGAGGCTTAGGGACATATATCCGGGGAGAAAATTGGGCACCCCGAGCATCCCATATCCTACATGTACCATCATCGGACGATCTGCAGAGATTTAACAAAGGCTCGTTTAAAAGATGCCAACGAAATAAAAGCACCTTTTTCGAAACACGCAAATAGAACCTCAAGACAACATAAAGGCACGAGTAGTGACATAGTAGAGAAAGATTCCACGGCTTAAATAATAAATTAACATCAAAAATTTCATCTGAGGGAGTATGAATTCCATATAAAGGCACGAGTAGTGACATAGTAGAGAAAGATTCCACGGCTTAAATAATAAATTAAAATCATAAATTCCATCTGAGGGAGTATGAATCAGAATGCATTTAATTTTCCAGCTTCGTGACCAAAGTGGTTATTAGTTGATTCAAATTTTCAAAACAATAGACATAGGCAAACACCAAATCAACAGCATGTAAGAAGATGACAAAGCATAGTAATTTATTAATTATTCTCCAAAAAAAACCGAGAAAATAATGCACCAGATAGCGTACATAATGCCAAAAGAACAATTTGAGAAGAATTCTTACGAGAGAAGCTGGTACGGGGATCCAGGTCTGGGACTAAATGCGATAGCAGTAACAGTTCCGGTATGTCCACGGAGAACAGAAATTGGTAAGCCATCTGGCAATCGCCACTACAAAAAATTCAGATGGGTGAAGTCATGAAGAGGCTAATATTTGGAAGCCATAATGGAATCATATACAGAAAACAATACAAGAAACTTACAATGCGGATCACACAATCATTTGATGCGGATGCTATGAAAATGTTGTTCGAACTCACAGCAAGATCAGTTATGTCACCCTTACAAATGCACCAAAAACACAATTGTTAAGCACCACTTAAATATACAGTAACAAAATGATAGCATTCTCGTAGAGTTCTTGGAACTCACTTCATGCCCTCGACAGCTGGCCAGGCAGTATGCAGTGTCCATTGACCATACTTTTACAAGGCGGTCATCTGAACCAGTGATTACATACCTTCCTGAGCGATCTAATATAGCTGCAGAATTTACAGATAAGTTCAGGTATGCAGTTCATCTAATGGATTAGTCTATTATTTAGAAATGGAACTTGACACTAAGATTCATCCCTAAACCATTAAATATCATACCACAGTACACAGCGTTTCTGTGTCCACGTAGCCTCTTGATGTTTTGCATCTTTTGTACCATTGAAGATGGTTTTGCAATGGCATAACATGCTGCACGTATTGATGGGGCACGATGATGTCTGGCAAAACCACCACCAATCTCCCTCAAACTAATACCACGAACCTGATCAGCATGCATATGAGGCCAACGCATCCCAATAGGTGGTGCTTTGAGATCACTTCCAACTATTTCCTTGTCAGCTGCCAAGCAAAACGAAATAGCATATAGCAAACCAAGATTTTCAAAGAGAATTTAGTACATGATAAATTCTTAAGCCCCAAATAATTTATTAGAGGTATTGATATTATTAAGATGTGATTATATCCGTATGCAAGTATATATACGTATGTTTGTGTGTGTGTGTGTCTGTGCATGTGTATGATTTAAACTCGCCAATAAAACAAGAATTTCCTTTCGAAATCACCTACAGCTCAAAAGGGAGAACGAGCCAGTGCCTAAAAGTGTTGGAGCACCAGCTCCAATCATTTTATTTCCATCACCAACCCCTCGTGAGGGACTAGGCCTATTTGACACAAAGACCAATTGCTTTAGAAGCTCCACCAAGTGATCTTTTTTTACGTGAGAATACCTGAGGGTGCACATACAATGCCAAGAAACAAGTTAAATATTTGGGGTGGGAAGAAACCCCAAACCAGTCATTAACAAATTAGAAAATACAACGATATCATGATTAAGTTATTCACATAAAAATTCATTTCAAATTCACAGAAGTACTACAATAAGTGAGAGCAACACTATAAGTTACCTTTGAGCCAACTCAGTATAGTTTAAAGGAAAGGAATTGCCATCATCACTCTCCTCCCCACTACGCAATCCACTCCTCGAGTACCAAGCATGATATCTTCTAGGAAGAAGCTCATGTTCAAGAAGTTCATGTCGCAACAGTGCATAAGTTCTCTGGCATGGCCCAGATGAAAGTAAGTGGAGCATCAAAAAGTAAATTTCCCGGAGGTCCAAATCAATGTTAGGCGCAACATTTTGAGGAATATCTGGGACTGGAATCTGCACATTCCCTGGCAATTTTCTGGAGATATTCAAAGGCTTCATAGGAAGTGAAACTGAATCGCCTTTTGGAGTATTTTTCCTAAGAGCCATTAGACCCTGTCAATTTGCCCGACACTGACGTCAATCATCAATGCAAACCGAACAGCTAGAACATGAATAGTCAAAGAAAAACAACAAACATATATAATACTTGCAACAAATAAGAAAAAGTAAAATCAGACCCTGGGAGATTTTCTTTTAGTCCTACTATCCGGAAAATTACAGTTGGAGAACACTGGAAATCTAGGGTATTGCAGACAAGATAACACTGAAACCTATGAATCTCCAAAATTTGAGCGTGCTCAACCAAGTATTCCTATTTAATTCTTCGCAGCAAACTCTCTAAACCACTACATGATACATGATAAATAAAAAAAGTGGACAAACCCGGCGTAGTATCAATCCTTGTACAAATGCTTAATACTGTCTACTCCTAATGTTTAAAAATAAAATCTTTGGTGAGTCAAAAGGATCATTATGGGAACCAGAACGAACTTGAAACTACAAAACTCAAGCATCCAAGATCAACAAGTCCATTGAATAACACTTCAGTATCTTAACTAAAATATAAAAAGGTTCCATAAAAAGTCCTGATAACTAAACAATACCCTAAACCCACAACACACATACAAAGCTTTCCATGAACAACGGTACAAGAACTCTACAGCCAATCAAATGCAAATTAACCTACGATATGAATAAGAGGGCTTAGAGCCAAACAAATGCCAAGTTATCTTTGATATGAATAAAAAGGGCTTAGGAAGTGTACCTCCTCTGGTGATGCCGGGTGAGCAGAGGAGAAGTAAGATCACAGAGCAAACGAAACAATCCTCGTAAGAACTCCAAAACCATAACACATTGTCTCTGCAAAAGCAACAATTAACAAAATAAAAATAAAACAAAAACCCTAAATTAGAATCGCCCAATCTCTAACCACCAAAGAATCCAAACGCAAATCAAATCCAAAACAGAATTAAGATTGAATACAGCACATGCACAATGCCAACATCAGTTCCTCTATACAAATTTAAGAACAAACAAAGAATCTCCCCCACAAGTCAAGGAGATTGAAAAAGAGAGAAAAGTTTGGCGAACCTATTGAAGTCTCTTCTCTGTTAGAGAAAAGGCGGCGGTTAGAGAGTCGTCGAAACCTCTAAGTTTCGGTTAGGATTTGGAGGTTGAAGAAGATTGGAGTACCAAAAAAAAAAAAAAAAAAAAACCCAAATACCGAGAAATTGATAATAGGGTATTGTGAAGAGAGAAGAGGATCAAAAATCCAAAAGAAGCAGTTAACGTTTCAAATCTTTTGTAAAGCGTTTAGTAGTTTGCGTTATTCGGTTTTTTAGTGAAAATTTCGGCAGAAGAAGACGAAAGGATTGGGGAGAGAAACGCACTGGATAGACAGAGAGAGAGAGAGCGACGAAACAGAACACAGCACCAGAAACGAACTCGACCCAAAACGCTAAGTTTTCTTGGATTTTATTCATTGGGTCTAGTCCGGTCACGTGCCATGGCCCATTAACAGAACAAAAAAGGTTATATTTTGGTTTAACAGATTTGAGTACCAAAGTGACTGTAGTTTAGTGGTAAGAATTCCACGTTGTGGCCGTGGAGACCTGGGCTCGAATCCCGGCAGCCACATCCTTTTTTGTTTTAATCCCCGGTGCCACATCCTTTTTTGTTTTAATCCCCGGTCAAATATTTCATTCATTACGATAATAGATTACTTGTATCAAAACTATTTATAAATTATTTATTTCAATATTTGGAAAATTTTGTAGTGTTATATTTGGGAATATTTATTTTGATACATATAAATTTTTTTTTTATGTATGTAAGTTTCCAGAGTTCAAGCAACTTGTTATTATTAGCTTAATTATTAATTTCTTATGTTTTAAAAATTAGCTTAATTTTTCTTTTCTTTTTTATTTTAAATACATTATTTACAAAATGAATGAATTGGTAATCTCTTCAAGCTATGTTTAAAACAAATAATATTGTGTTTAAATTCAGCTCTTGGTGGTTAGAGTTAAGACTACATAAATGTGTCACCAGATTCTAAATACATAATATTCACCAGGTTCCAAATACATATTATTACGGAGTAGTTTTTTACAGGGTGGGCAAAAAAACCAAAATCCAAAAAACCAAACCGAACCAAACTGAAATAAATGGTTTGGTTTGGTTATGGTTAAATCTATAAATCCATTTCGTTTTCATTTTAATTAACCATTTGGTTTAGGTTTGGTCTGGTTAAAAGCCGTAAAACCGAATGGTTTTTTGGTTTTTTATAAAAATTTAGGATAACTAGATATAATTACTAATTAGTTTTTCAAGCTTATAAACTTATATTGTATAACAATATCAATAACTTTTTTTTTATTGAGCTTTACTTATTGATCTCCTATTATTCTATTGAATTACAAAACCTTAACCTAAGTCTCTATTCCCTAACCTATATATATATTCATAATTACTTTAATGCTTATTTTTAGTTATGTATCAACTATTTATTTATTAAAAGCACGGAATAACCGTTAAAAACTGGAACCAAACCGAAACCGAACCAAACTGTGATACATGTGGTTTTTATATGGTTTCATTTTTGATGATACCGAAAAAACCGAACCGTAACCAAACCGAATTACATATGGTTTCTTTATGGTTCCATTTTTATAAAACCAAAAAAACCGTAAACCGAAAAAATCGAACCGAAACCAAACCGGAAAACTGAACGCCCACCCCTAGTTTACTTTTTTATTCTCTTCCAAAATTGTGCAATAGACCATGGTGTGGATTGGTTCCTAATTTCATAGTAATATTGGCAGTCTATCATGTATTGAAAGTTCTACTCTACTGAAGTTCAATGGTTAAAAGTAAAATTTGATAAGTAATGTCCACATTGATAAGATCTTAGTTAATGATAAAGTATGTGAACCGTAATGTACGATCAAAACATTGTTCTTACATCTTTTCGTCTATTTTCTATTTTTGATTTGATTTTATGTCGTTATGATTAAAGATTTTAAGACTCGAAATCACCAGAAAAAACAGCGACATAACCCAAATTTTTTGTTTGAAGCAACACCAATGGTTTTTTAAATCAAATTATCATTATAAAAAATTTAGAGTACATTTTTATCTTTTTGTTCAACTTAAAAAGTAATTTTCAATTAGGAATGTATTAAATTTGAAGTTATACCTTTAAAAGATACTACTTATAATTACAAAAAAAAAAATCAAAACAAAGTACAAAACTCTCGATAATGTTTGAGCTACGTCCAATCAGCTTATGCTCAGTTATTTACAAGATAGTCTCCAAAGTACTCTGCAATAGACTTAAGAAGTTTCTCCCTGAAATTGTGTCGGAGACACAAGCTTTTGTCTTTGGTAGGCTTATCTCTGATAATATTGTATTAGCTCATGAGATGGTCCACGCTCTGAGAATTCCCCACTGTGATGAGGATTTTATGGCCATCAAAACGGAAATGTCAAAAGCCTATGATCGAGTGGAGTGGCGATTTCTAGAAGGCCATCAAAATGGACATGTCAAAAGCCTATGATCGAGTGGAGTGGCAATTTCTAGAATTACTCATTCAGTTAGGTTTCCATATCAACTGGGTGCAATGGATTATGAGCTGCGTCACTTCTGTTTCTTACTCAGTGCTTGTCAGTGGATCGTCCTATGGTTATATTAAGCCAGGCAGGGGGATTCGTCAGGGTGATCCTCTATCACCTTTCTTATTCATTTTATTTGCTGAGGCACTAGTACATATAATGAATAAAGTAGAGCTGGAAGGTCGGATAACAGGGATGAAATTTACCCCCGATTGTCCATCAGTCCAACATTTGCTTTTTGCTGATGATAGCTTCTTCTTGTGCCAAGCCACACTGCCTGAATGCGCGAACTTTTTGGATTGTTTGAAGGTGTATGGTGATGTTTCAGGACAGGAGATCAATTTTCAGAAGTCCTCTATCACCTTTGATAAGAAGATTGACCCATATATGAGACGTTTGCTCGGTCTATTCTCTGGTATAGAACAAGAAGGAGGGGATGGAAAATACTTGGGTTTACCTGAGTGTTTCAGCGGTTCTAAAAGGGACCTCCTCAATTACATCACTGACAGATTAAAATCAAGACTTAATGGATGGTATGAGAAAACATTATCTCTGGGAGGCAAGGAAGTTTTGTTAAAAGCAGTGGCAATGGCATTGCCAGTTTATGCTATGTCCTGCTTTCGACTGACTAAGCATCAATGCAAGCAGATTACTAGTGCTATGGCTAAGTTTAGGTGGAATGAGACTGAGGATAAACACAAGATGCATTGGGTTTCATGGGAGAAACTATGTCAAGCTAAACACCGTGGAGGTCTTGGCTTTTGGGATATAGGACGCTTCAACCAAGCACTCCTTGCAAAGCAAGCTTGGCGGATTCTCGATTCCCCAGAGTCATTGTTGGCTAGAGTCTACAAATCCAAATATTTTGTTGGAAAGTGCTTCCTTGAGGCAAGAATTGGATATCGTCCGTCATACGCTTGGAGGAACATTTTGTTTGGACGAGAACTACTAGAGCGTGGTCTTATGAAGTCAGTTGGGGATGGTAAGAACACTTCTGTTTGGTTGGATAAGTGGGTTTTAGACGATGTTCCACGACAACCTTTCAATAAGGAGATGACAATTGACCACAACTTGAGAGTGTCTTCTCTTATAACTCCATTTGGGTCGTGGAATGATCAGTTGCTGCAAGAAATGTTCCCACATGTGATGTTACTCATATCAAATCTTTTCCCCCGGAACAGAGTCTCCAGATCGTAGTACATGGGGTTTTACAAAAGATGGGAGGTACGCTGTTAAGAGTGGTCACTGGTTGCTAATGAGAGAAGTGGAGATTATTAATCCTATTCCATAGGGGGAACTCAACCTAAACCAGCTAAAAACGAGGATATGACGAATCTTTACAGAACCAAAGATACGTATGTTTTTATGGAGAGCTTTGTCTAGAGCGTTAGCAGTTGCGGAGTGCTTGCAGACTCATGGTTTGCAGGTCAATCCGCTTTATCAAGAATGCCACGTTGAGGAGGAGACTATCTCTCATGTGCTTTTTGGTTGTGTTCTGGCAAGGGACGTCTGGTCTGAAGTTCCAGTTCCACTTCCCCAAGCTGGATTCTCAAGTTCGGTTGCAGAGAATATCAAACATGTGTTGGAACAGATGGAACGGTCCTCATTTCCAGAGCATGTTAGGAATGTGATACCGTGGCTTATTTGGGGTATATGGAAAGCTAGGAATGCAGCTATTTTTGCGAACAGAGCTCATGAACACCATATTCTCATTGCTACAGCATTTGCAGATTCAGAAGAATAGATTAAGCAACAACAATTGGTGTCTCAGTCGATGGTGCGTAAAGGCAATCCTAACAGGTTTTCAGTTCACCATTGGGTTAAACCGGCTCCAGGTATGTTAAAATGCAATGTCCACTCTACTTGGCTGACTGATTCATACTATTTTGGTGGACCGTGGATATTATGCGATCATATGAGGAATGTCAAATTTCATACTAGAGATGTTTTTCCCCCAAGAACAAATCGGATATCGGCTGAAGTAATGTGCATCTTATGGTGTCTGCAAAGCTTACATGCGCTGCATATTTCATCATGCGAAGTATGGACGTATTGTTATGCGGTATTAGCAGCGTTAGAGACGTCTTTGGAATGGCCGAAGTACCGCTCAGAGGTGGAGAAGATCATTAGAGTAGTCCGGGTGATGGGGGAGTTTCCTTTAACCTCTCTTCACCGAAAGCCAATGCCTTGGCTAGGGAGATTGCTTCTAGTGTTACACGTGATGGGTGGCTCAAGTCTTATCTTGCTTTAGGAGGTCCGGCCTGGCTTCATGATCGAATTATGGAAGAGCAGAGAGAGTAACTGGAGTTTTGATGACATGTGAATGTCTTATTTTCTCTTTTACAAATTATTTTCATCATCTTATTTCATTATGTCCACTATTCTTAATTTTAATATGAATCAGAGTTAAAAAATAAAAAAGTACAAAACTCGTATCTTTTAAAAACTAGTCGTTGGTGAGAGTCGTACGACTTTTAGAAATATCAAAATCTTACTTAACAGATAAATGGTCTTATGAGTAACATGAGATACTATCTGTTAAATCATGATTTACCAACATTTTTGCTTTGAATTTGTGAGATTTGGTATCAATCCTTTAAAAATAAGAAATTATATAAGTTCAATATTTTAGTTAGTAATTCTTTTAACTAGTACTTTTTTAACTTTAAAATTTATGTTTTATAAAAGTAAAGAGAATTTTAATTTTTTCCTACGTCTTTAGTCTAGGGTTAGGTATCGAATTTTGCGAGGTTAATAAAAAAGACACTCTTTAAAATCTATTATTTTAAACATATACAAAATTAAGCAGACATATTTAAAGATCTTAAACCTAACTTATTGAGAAAAAATATCAAAATATATCTAACTAGTTGATGATACACATATATGACAAGTTCATGTTTGACAAAAAGAAAATAATAATAATATGACAAGTTCATTACTTAGAGCTTTGTCACATGTCAGATTTTAGCAATACCCTTAACTCTCCAATTATACAATAAAAATAGTTTGCCTAACTAAATTTGAGTCATGTAAAGATCACACCATATTCTCTTTTATCCATTTTATGGACGTTGATGTCATCTGCATCCTTATTATATTATGGTAGTGTGGCTTTGTAATATTAATATATATGTCGGTTTGAGTAATAAAAAGTATGCAAAAGTAAAATAATGTTTAACTTTTGTGTTTTGGTAACACAGTTTTTTGTTTTGTTTCAACTAAACATATAATTAGAAAATGACTGCAAAGTTGATTGTCCATCCCGTTGGATAAGAATTTATAAAAGAAGTTTTAGAAATTAAAGTTTTCAAAGAATGAGCAAGATAGTCAGTCTTTACATTTGACGCACACGCGATCCTGATAAAAAAGAAGGAAGGAAAGGATGTTTTGAGCAAACTGAAATCATCCAGCAAATTAGAAAAAGCTAACCATTCGTCAGGAGAATTTAATATAAAGAATTTTGAATAAAATAATGTTTAATTTTCTGTTTTAATAACTCAGTTCTTTTAATACGGAGAATTTAATGCTTGAAAAGAGTAATTTTATCCTCTATGTTTTATAATCGTCCAACTCCCACACGTCACAGCCTCATATTTAATAAGTATATTTCATACTAAGCTTTATTAATTTAATATTGTCAAGATAATTCACTGGGTGGTTTGGGACAAAATGTGTAGAGATAAAACTGATGGAGGTTTCGGGTTTTGTGACCTGGATAAATTCAGTGATGCGTTGTTGGCTAAGCAGTATTGGCGTTTAATTCATTTTCCGGATTCTTTTTTTCTCGGGTGTTTAGGGTCAATATTTTAGAAACAAGTATTCATTGATGGCAAAGAAACCATACTCTCCCTCGTTTGTGTGGAAAAGTATTTTCTCATCTAAAAGTTTAGTAGAAAGAGGTGCACGATGGATGTTATGGTCAGAGTGTAATATTTCGATTTGGTGCGATCCTTGGATTCCTGACCAACATCCCCGACCTGCAAATGGTAGGGGCCGACAATTAAATCCAAATTTAATGGTTAATCATTTGATTAATTCGATGATTAAAGAATGACATTTACCTATTCTCCAGGAATTTATGGATCAGGAGGATATCCAAATTATAAGAAGTTTGCCTGTTAGCAAATCATTTAAACCAGATATTTGATTTGGCATTATACGAAATCTGGAACATACTTAGTAATTTTATTGAAAAATGATAGAATGGCATAAGTAGTTTTATTAATAATTGTTACAATGATTGCATAAATGAATTCCTTTATTTTCTTCTCGCTTATTTCATTTTTAAAATATTTTTTGTGATTTACAGTGTCGGCAAACAAAAGTAGTATGAATTAAGTTTAATTACATTGCCAACACATTTTTCATTAGTTTGTTGTATTTGGTTTCGAATTTAACAAAATTGCATGCAAATCAGTAAACAAAGTTAAATTAGTAAATTAAACAAAAAATTGTAGCAAATATGCTATTAGGTTATTATTTTTAAATTGCTATGTTCTAAATAAAATAACATCATTTGACAATAAGTATTTAATTCAATGCAGCAATTCTATGTTATTATTATTTGATCAATAAGTTTATCAAATTATTTTTTATTATTTTTTAAATTAAAATTTAACTATAATTAAGGAGTAGACATCTTTTTATGTCTTCTTGTTGACGTCAATTTGTAATCCACCTTAAAGAAATCTGTTGCAGACTTCCTCCGGGTTACATCTGTCATTTCGGCTTCTGTTTTTTGCTTGGTTGTAAGGGAGTCAACTGTAATTTCAGTACCTTTAGTGGTTATGTTTCTCAAATATCGAATATGGGATCTACTATTGCATTCAAGACCAAATAAAGGTCTACAAAATGCAATTGTCCCAACATAATAAGACCTATAGAAGAAGAACCTAAAAAGTTTCTAAACTACCCAACCAACGAAACCAAGTCTATATAATTTACTTTTTTTTTTTTTTGGCTCAACATCAACTCTTCATTAACCAAAGGTATACATCCAAATTCAAGATACATAACATTCCCCTCCATAGAATTAGACCAAATGCAATGATTTGATCTAGTATCACCCTGAAACATTAGACGGATCCAACGCTACCTGACCGATAAACTATTGCCTTTTTTAAACCACGATGAGATAGATAACACTCTACAACTCAGAGTGAAATCATCTCTTAAAACCACCTAAAATTAACCCTATGGTACGAAAACAGCTACTAACACAGAGAGTACCAAAATCTATACTGAAGATCAAAAACAATTCCAAGCTATTTGAACCTCATGATATGCGTGTAGAACTTGTTCTAATAGCTTCAACACCCAGAGGCGCAAAATCAGAAAGACTTGGTTTCTCCGGCTTTCATTGTTCCGATCCTAAGCCAATAGCGGACAAAATATCCGACTGACCCGGCCAAGGGACGCGAAACAAAACCAGCAAGATCCGAGACTTCTTCGAACAATCACTTAATGACCAGAATGCTAATCACCTAAGGATAAGAGATTGAAACATAGAATAGCAAATCTTCACCTCACGATGCATTTCCGGATTGGCCACATCACATCTGCATGTTGTCTCACTTCTTAGTCGGACTGAAACAAGAGGTTGAGGAAGCTCTCAAGAACACCAGCTTTGAGGATAACCTCAAATCTCGTCCACCGACATCCAACGAATCCTCCTCAAGAAACCGGTCGACTCTAGGACTCTACTCCACCGAAAGCCTCCGGTTTGCTAGGGTCTCCGGCAAAAGTATGGGGGAGCAGGAGGGCGCAACTCTGGAACCCAGATCCGACGCCCTGAAACTGCAAAGATGGCCGCCTGGAGCAGCTTCGAACCGCCACCAACCTCCCGGAAAAGAGAGACAAGCCGAGATCTCTCTCTGAAAGATCCGCCACCGCACCATAACGACGCAACAGAGGAGTGACTCCTTGCGCTGCCGGAGAAGGGATCGCAACAGGGGAAATCGAGTCCTTTTACCCTACCACTACAAAAGAAAAAAGGAAGAGCAAAACCCTTTCATACTGCCGGCAAAGTCTCGGACGGCAGAGAGACAAACGGAACAAAAAAAAGTGGTGTTCTATAAGATTAGAGTTTTCGACGCTCTTTCGTTTTTTTTTTTGTTTTTCTCGTTAGAATAATGTTTATATAATTTACCTTTAGTACTCTAGAGACAAGACAGTACGTTCACCTATAAGAATATTTTATTTTATATGTTGATAAATAAAAATAATATATAAGTGAGCAGAAGGGATAAGGATGATGCATTTTATACTATATCTATAAATATATCATGGCCATCTTCTAGTGTCTTTGTATTTTCATTTCAAAAGAAAGTACCAAAGTAGGGCTGGCTGAGATAAGACACACGCACAAAAGTAAAAATCAAATGGAACTTTTCTTTTAAAATGGATAATTTTCTTTATTAATATAATTGTCAACCATGTTATAAGCGTAATCTCTATATCCACGACCACGAACCAATTTATAATAGTCGTCATTGCTCCACGTTTAACCTTTCATATTCCTAACGATATAGTTTACGTACGGTTCTTTCTAAATGTGGTACTTTTTTAATCCTATTAGAAATTCACATGGTTTTGTAACTTAAAAAAAAAAAAAAAAACTTAAAAATTTAGGCTTAGTTGGAAACTTTTTTTTCTTTCTTAACATAGCCATTTACTACAAGTCTACAACATTACCCACTGACATGAACTGAACCAGTTTCGTACCTTTTTCCAGGATGTTCTCATATTAGAGAATCATGTTCGATGTTCATTGGATTTGCAAATTTGGACAAGTACACGTAATTAGAAAGTTATAGAATCTTGTTTTCTTGGATATTTCTAGATTTATCGTACGACTGTGACACCTAAAATACACAACGAAACAAATGTTTAAATGCAAAAAATAAAAGAATAGTAATTACTGGTCTACCTGTTAAGGAACAACACCAAACACCTATTTAGCTGTTATGTCCTACTAAAAATAAATAAAATAAAAAAAAAAACCAAAAAATGTAAAAATGTTATGTTTGACCAAAACTATTCTTTCTTCTCCCATTCGTCATATTCGATGAATCTACCCTTCATGAATATATTTCGGATAATCTTTTGTAATGTAAAATATTTAAAATTTTACAAAAGAGAATATATATTTTTATTTTTTATTTTTATTTTTATGAATGTAATCTATAAATAAGAGCAACCTAATAAGAACAACTTCTCCCACTTTCATCTTTTTTCGATCTTATCCTTATCTTCTTCCTTGTTCTATTTCCCTTCTAACTAATCTCTCTCTTAATACCAAACATAATCATAAAGATCCTTCTTGTTTAATTTTGTCCAGATCCTCGTCAATCACAGATTCTTGAAAAAAATATTGAGAGTTCTTGAGTTATGAAATGACAATGGACAGTGTTAAGAAATGAGAAACCTCAACCAATTCTCACGATTACTTGTTTATCATTCCGTATCCGTTGTCATTCTTCATTGGTTTTACGTTATCTCTTGAAGCAGATTTTGATTAGACAACACACAAACATGGCAAACGCAGAGAAGACAACAACAAGTTCAGGTTCCGACATAGACGAGAAGAAAAGAAAACGCAAGCTATCGAACCGCGAGTCAGCCAGGAGATCACGTTTGAAGAAACAGAAGCTAATGGAAGACACGATCCACGAGATCTCGAGTCTTGAACGACGAATCAAAGAGAATAGCGAGAGATGCCGAGTTGTGAAAGATAGGCTTGACTCGGTCGAGACGGAGAACGCGGTTCTTAGGTCGGAGAAAACGTGGCTTTCGAATTACGTTAGCGATTTGGAGAATATGATCGCTAAAACGAGTTTGACGCTGACGCAGAGTGGTGGTGGCGGTGGGGATTGTGATGAGGATCATAACGCAAACGCGGAAATAGCGGTTGGAGATTGTAGACGACGTAGACCGTGGAAGTTGAGCTGTGATTCTCTACAACCAATGGCGTCTTTCAAGACATGATGAGATTTGTGTATTATTAGTGTGTGTGTTTTTAATTTGGTCATTTTTTTCTCGTTTAATTTGTAATCGTTATTTTATATCGAATTGTTTCTTCTCATTACATGATGATGATACAATTGTTTTTTTTTTGTTCTTGTTTTCAACATTTTTTATTTAACATTAAATGATTTTAAGTGGTTGACCAAAAAGAAAAGAAGAGATTTTCCGTGTCATATATGTTTTAATGGGAGAGTTTGTGATAATTGAAGGAAAAATGTGGGCAAGTAATTTGTTCATAATTGAGTAAGATCAGTTGTGGTACTAGACCCGACCGATCGATTAAAATTGCATTGATAACATGATTTGTTGTTTAATGGACAATTCAAAATGACGTAAATAAATGAAAATGTCATCGAATGACAATTATCAGTTTTTTCCTATAAACTTTTATAAGAAGTTTTTTTGACATATAGAATAAATTTAATTCTTTCAAATATGTTTGAGACTGGACTTTTAGCTCTAGGTGATGTGTCGTCAATTCATTTTTTGGAAGGAAAAAAAAAACGTATTAGAAAATATTTCACATTGGTCGATAGGATAGATCTTTGGATATAAGTACGAGGCAATCCTCCTTTTTTAAGTTAGTGTTTGGATGTTGGTTAGGCCCAAAGGCCCCAAACTGATAAAATGTTTCTTTAAAGTGAAACAATCCGTATAGACATGAGGTCTGCACAACAAAATGTTTCTTTAAAATTTTCTAATGCTCAAGTTAGAAACTATGTGCCTCATAAGTCATAAATGATCAGAAAACAAAAGGTCGGGAAGTATGTGATCTTATATACACGTTTACTGGCTTAGTAAAATAAACGAGACCTTTTTTTTTTTTTTTTGTTAAAGGGTATTCAAATTAAGGACAAGGGGGAATAAAAAGTTTACAGAGCCGGAGTCCAGATTAAAAACTCAAATAAGAAAAGTTCAAAAGCTAGTTAAGACCCATAGTTCAGAAGGAACCAAAGTGAACCAGAAATAAACCAAGCAAGTTAAAATCGAACCAGAAAAACGGTTGGCAATTAAACTCTTCACCCACCCAAAACGGTTGGCAATAAACCAAGTCTTCTTAGATTCCATCAATAGAGCTTCTTCTTCGACGATTTCAATTAGGGTTAGCCACCAGTAGAAGATGAACGAGACCTTCTTCGAAGACCTTCTTCCAAGATGAAATCGAATGACTTCCAAGATATTTTAAATAGTGTTCGAGAATAATGCTCTAGGCAAATCTTTTTGTTATAAATAAAATTAAAGTTTGTTCTCTTAAGTTGTTGAAATTAAAGAGTTTTATAGGCATATTTAATCTTCAATCTACGTCAAAATTAAAAATAAATATTAAACTATTTACTAATAAAAGGAGGTTATAAAGCCATCCACATGAGCATCTTTAAACTCTTCTACAAAATGCCACATCACCTTACATGTTTCAGTTTCAACATCAGCATAAAAAAAATTAACCTTAAAAAAAGAAAATAGTGTATACCCAAGTTAATCTCTTCGTCTCCTCCATCATGATCCTTTGTGTCGATTTAATCACCTAAATTAATAAAGGTTGCGTTGTAAGTTGTAACCCCTTTTTCTTCTTAATCACCCAATGGTGCCAATCTCTTCTCCTCCATCATTATGTTGTATATAAAGATGGCTCGAACAGTAGTGTTTTCATGAGACAATTGTTGTAGAAACGATGATGGAGGTTATTGGCGCGACATGGTTTTGGATCTCCTAGTCGGCCGATGGCCATAAATCGTTTATCAAACAGAACTAACTAGGTTTGCTTTTTCAACTTAGGTTTTTGATTTAAACCCTTGCAATTTGTTTTCTCATTTTCAGATGCATATATATTCAATCCATGCGATTTAGGTTCGGACATATATATAGTCCTGGTATAATACTCTAGAGTATGTTTAATATCTTTGCTCTACGATTTTTTTAATCAGTATCCTTCTTAATACTCTGAGGGTTGTTCATTCTTATATTTACATAGAAGGTCTGTAAATTGATCATGAGTCCAAATGAATTGGTATGTTTCTTATGCATGTGACATTGGCTTTTTAGTTATGTGTTTTAACTATCATATAGTCAGTTTTTCTTGGTGTTCGAACCACAAGAAGACCGAGGTATTAGCACAATTACAGATTTACAGTGCTTATTAGAATAGTGGTCTCAACTACTAAATATATATTTTTCACGATTATAGTTTGTGTCATGATTTTTTCATTAGAATAATTGATTTTGTTGGGTTTGTCCCATGGCTAACTATTGCATAATTGTTGACTGTTTCAATCTTTGCCAATATCTATTGACCACGCAGTTGCCGGCTTAGATAAGGGGACAAGCGGTGCAACCGTCCCGGGTTCATAGATTAAAGAAAAAAATAACGAAAGATAAAGGGACATAAAAATAATAATAATGCAAGATAAAGGGGCACAAAAAAATAATGCAAGATAAAGAGGCACAAAAAAAATAATATAAGATAAAAGAGACAAAAATAAAATTTGTAACACAAAAATAGTTCATTGAAGTATGTTTTAACGATTTATTTTTACGAGTCAATAACCAAAAAAACTCTTTATCTTCCATAATTATCTCAACTGAGTCCAACTTAGAACGAAAATATATTTTTATAATCTTATCAATTGTTTATATATTATCAAAATTAAATCCATATTTTTTTTAACATATAACAGAAGTTAAAAAAAAAATTTGGTCTTTTATTCCAACAAAAAAAAAAATTGCCCAGGGGCCCCTAAAAACCTTGAGCCGACACCACAAATTAGTACATCATATTGGCTATGAATATGATACGTACCTTCTTGGCAAAGAGTCCTGAGAGCATGATTATCGGACATACCCAATAGAGGGTCAAAACAATAAAAAAAAAAAATTAAAAAATGAGAAAAAAAATGGAGAGACGAGAAATAAGTGTCTCTGTCCAGAATTATTAAGTTACTGAATCTACACTTGTTTTCATTTTATTGGTTGCATAAATTAAAAAATAATTAAATAATCAAATTCAGTTAAAATTTATTAAATATTTTTTTGACACCTAAGACCATCTACTTTAGAGAAACGGTAAAGGTTTCTCAGAAAACTAAAAAAAAATTATTTTTATTACACATTTTTATTTTTTATTTATTTTTAAAATATGTGTCAATAAGTGAACGACACGTGTCGAGAAGCGTTTTTCAAAGCGTTCTCAAAATTCTCCAAGTAACGTTACTCTTTCTTTATTTTTCTCTCTCATCTTTTTATTATTTTTTTAATAAGAGTAACTACATGAGCAACCTCCATTATAAATGTCCTAAGTGGTTGTATAACTGATAATCATGCTCTTAGGACTGAATAGTTGGTGATGGAGATGGTTACGATCGAGCATGGAACATAGGCTGATGAACAATGGAGAGAAACATAAATGTTTCTAGAAAAATTATATATCATTGAGAGCATTTGTAAGGTAAGGTCATGGCTGAAAAGTGAGAGGGGATATAATGGAACTCATCCATCACCCTCTGTTTATTTTACTTTTCTTTCTTCCAACTTCTGCATCAACCTCATTTCATTGATGTTTTCATGTTCATACCCTCTTGGTGTAATATAGAATAGACGTACTCTCTTCTAATGTTTTAGAAATAAGTTTAATAATTTGTCTTATATTTTCTTCTTTAGTTATTTTCCCATAATCTTTACCCTTGCATACAAGGTTTAGAACTATATAAGTTAGTATACATTATACGGTTTGGAAACAGAACTTTGAATAAGGTGTGTTATCGTTTTAAATATATAAAATCAATGGTGGTAAAAAGTTTAAAATTTATAAAAACTTATTAAAGGATTTTCACACATTAATTAAACATTATGAAAATTTAAATTATGTATCAATGTATATAAAAAATGGAGTAGTACTTTAATATTTGTATAATCACATATGATGGTAAACTGATAATCTTTCATGTTTTTAAAATTAAAATTATTAATCGTGACAGACAGGGCGTAGCCCGGATTAACTTCTAGTAGGAACTAAAGTAAAACATCAATTTTTAAAATTAAGGAAAAATTTTAAAACTAGTTACTCAAAAGAATATACAGTATTATGAATATCACCAAACTACTAATCATATTAAAGAAAACGTATACAAGTAATCATTAAAATAATACAATTTACACCAAACAACCTATAGCGACTTTGATAACTATGTAGACAACGTGTATTGCTTATATCAATAAGTTATCATATATTCATATCCAATCTAACATTATTAGTTCCCTTAGAACGAAACCAATATTATGTTATACGAAAATTAATGCCGCATGCGTAAGCATATATCAAAAATGACAAAACCAAATGTATCATTCTCCCATACGGCCATACCTAAAAACTTGAGAATAACACAAACAATAGACTGATAGAGTAGAGTGTATTCAGTCATTCGAAATTTGCTACCGATCTTTTCACAAAGTCGCTACGTCCCTATATGTTCAAAAAATATGTCTATAACGATGAATTGCGGCATCGGCTAGACATGCCAAATGTTAGCTTGGTTATGCGTGATATGCATTACTATCGTTAAAAATGTTTTTAACTAGGCAATTAAATACATATAGGAGTATCAGTGAGATAGTGACACTAGTCTTTTAGAAGAAAAGTGAATGAAACATATTGACATTTGCAGAAAAAAAAAAAATTCAAAAGGTGACATATGGATGCAAATATATAGTTGTGTGGAGCTCATCTATATATGCACAATAAATCTTATCACTTTACTTGTATAGATACGAACGTAAGTTTCAGTATAACTGATTCACCCACTCTCACTTCCATAAGAAAACATAAGACAAAGAGTTCTTTCTTTCCAGTTTCCAATATTTCATTTCTTCATAAAAGCCATTTCTTTAAATTTCATGTTTCTTTACATTTACCTATTATGTTTACGCTAATATCATCATATAATAAAGCTATATCAGTTATCTAACTTTTCAAATACTTCAAGACCTGACATTAAAAATTCTTTAAAAAAATGTTTCAATGAATGCTTGCTTGATTCACAATCCCATCTTTAAAATAAGTTGCTGAATCTTGAAGACAAAACAGCCAAACACCAACGAGGACGACATTTAAACGACCCATCTTATTTTATGGTCTTAATAAACTAACCACGTTTTGCAAATTAAATTTACAAAATATTACTGTTAGGTGTTAGTTTTCTTCTTCTTTTGTCAATGCAAAGATTGAGAAATTAATTTTTGGGTAGAAAGAAGTTGTGAACTAACTACCTTACCAATAAGCCCACATGACCCTGATGATGATGATGATGATGATGATCCCATGTACCTGTCCACCATCACTGTGATGTGAGAAGCTTTTGTTTCCCTCCCATTTCTCTATATTAATGCTACTTCCTCTCTAAAACCATCCCTCTCTCTCTCTCTACCATCAATTTATTCTCTCTCCCTCATCACTACTGACTCGACTCGGGTCGTGACCAGGTCTGTTCTCTTTCGGATCGAACAATTCGTATAAGCTTCTTTAGATCTGTCTTGAGTCCGATCCGTGTTTTTTCATCTTAAAGTTTCGATATTTACGAGGAGGGTTGCGTAAAAATCGGAACTTTCTTTGTTTCTTTTTCAATCCTAGATTCGTTTAATGTAGTGATGAGATCTAGTGATTAAGTGATCCGAATCGGAATTAGTGTGAAGTAGTCTGATTTCTTATCCCTTACTCTGTTTCGTGTTCGATTCAGGTTCTCTCAGCATTGAAATAAGAACATTTATATAGCCAGTGACATTGTCTTGTGGATCTTATGATAATTGTCTCTATGTTTGTTTGTGATTTCTCAGTTTTGAGCTATGGCAACGGGACAGCTTTTTTCTCGGACTACACAAGCTTTGTTCTACAACTATAAGCAGCTTCCTGTTCAACGAATGCTCGATTTCGACTTCCTTTGTGGTATATATAGCAAATTGCAGTGTCTAGATTTCGTTGACTGAGATCAATGTGACCGTTTGAGATTTTGATGTTTAAGATCATTTGCTTTTTTGACAGGACGTGAGACTCCTTCTGTTGCTGGAATCATTAACCCTGGTTCTGAAGGTTTTCAAAAACTCTTTTTCGGGCAGGAGGAGATCGCTATCCCTGTTCATGCCGCGTAAGTTTGAAGCATGTCATGTAAATTAGCTATGTGCAAATCTTGTTTTTAACTTTGTTTTTGTAATGCAGCATTGAGGCAGCATGTGCAGCTCATCCGACCGCAGATGTATTCATCAACTTTGCATCTTTCAGGAGGTTTGTATGAGAAAATTTCATCATTTCCTGGAACAAACTTAGCATGCCTCCATATACCAAACTTAGTATTCCTCTTTGTTAAAATGTTTTAATTACTTCTTGTAATCAACAGTGCTGCTGCTTCATCCATGGCTGCTTTGAAGCAGCCAACTATTAAAGTTGTGGCAATTATAGCTGAAGGTGTTCCAGAATCAGACACCAAACAGCTGATTGCTTACGCTCGTGCAAACAATAAGGTGTGTTTTTGTGTGATGATTAGCTTCAGTTAACCGTATGGTAAACAAAAGTTGTGAGACTGATTGGGTTGGTTCAGGTTGTTATTGGACCGGCTACTGTTGGAGGTATTCAAGCTGGAGCCTTTAAAATTGGTGACACTGCAGGAACAATTGATAACATTATCCAGTGCAAGCTATACAGACCTGGATCTGTTGGTTTTGTCTCCAAATCTGTATGTGCTGAATTTTCAGAACTTTATACTCTGGCGAAAGCTCACTGTGATGTCTGACAGCTTTATTCATTACTCTTCTTTTCCCGCAGGGTGGAATGTCTAATGAAATGTACAATACTGTTGCACGTGTGACTGATGGGATCTATGAAGGTGAGTTTTGATGTAAGATAATCTACTAATGGACGTATTAAGCTGAAGATTCTTAACTCTGTTGTTTATTTGGGGCTTGTTATAGGCATTGCTATTGGTGGAGACGTGTTCCCAGGATCAACTTTATCTGATCACATCCTTCGGTTTAACAACATCCCACAGGTATATACTAATCTTCAACAGTTTAACATATTGGTTGCTGAAACGATCCTCTGCGGAATGTTTTTGAGTGGAAAAAATTACAAATGGTTTCACATTTCAATCATTCGATTCATCTATGCCTTATAATTCAATAAACTATATTGCAGATTAAAATGATGGTTGTGCTTGGAGAGCTTGGAGGAAGAGATGAATACTCTCTTGTTGAAGCCTTGAAACAGGGAAAAGTCAATAAACCTGTGGTTGCTTGGGTTAGCGGAACTTGTGCACGGCTCTTCAAGTCTGAAGTACAGTTTGGTCACGCAGTAAGTGGCACGAAAGAACCTATTAAGCAATGCCCTTTTTTGTCTGTTTTCCAAGTCAAAATATCTTTTGAACATAATTATATATATAGGGTGCCAAAAGTGGTGGCGAGATGGAGTCTGCACAAGCCAAGAATCAAGCTCTCATGGATGCTGGAGCTATTGTTCCCACTTCATTTGAAGCCCTTGAATCTGCAATCAAAGAGACTTTTGAGAAACTGGTCAGTTTCCCTGTGTTCTTTTGCTAGCTGGCGTTGCCTTTTGTTGCAATCTTATGTGTTCATTTCAACTCCTCCTAAAAGGTTGAAGAAGGAAAGGTATCTTCTATCAAGGAAGTCACTCCTCCACAAATCCCAGAGGATCTCAATTCCGCAATTAAGAGTGGGAAAGTTCGGGCTCCTACTCACATAATCTCCACCATCTCTGACGACAGAGGTATTGTTCTGGGAACTAAACTATATTCATATGCTCTTTTCTACTGAAACAAAGAGTACTGGAAGAGTTACACTAGATTCACATGCATCTTTAGCTCGTTTTCTGATAGTTGACAACAACGTGCCACAAATTAATTTGCAGGGGATGAGCCGTGTTATGCCGGTGTGCCAATGTCTTCTATCATTGAACAAGGCTATGGAGTGGGTGATGTTATTTCCCTTCTATGGTTTAAACGTAGTCTTCCTCGTTACTGTACAAAATTCATTGAGGTACTGATTTCTCTCTTTGCTTTTTAACATATTCTTTCCTTATATACAATGTTCTCATCTCTCTCTATCCCTTTATACATATGTACATTTGCGTTGTGAGATTTGACTCTGGTCTCTGCCACTTTTGAAAATTGCATTGAACTAGATATGCATAATGCTGTGTGCTGATCACGGTCCATGTGTCTCTGGCGCTCACAACACCATTGTAACAGCAAGAGCAGGCAAAGACCTTGTCTCAAGTCTTGTCTCTGGTAAGTCAACATCTTTTTTCCCAACCAAACACAATAGTTTTCTTTATGGTCCAGTATTCTTAAAGACTGTTAAACCTTCCAACAGGTTTACTAACCATTGGTCCCCGATTTGGTGGTGCCATTGATGACGCTGCTCGATACTTCAAGGACGCCTGTGACAGGGTAAAAGGCCATTTCATTTCGCCCAACTCCCACAGTGGATATAAATTCTTGAATTCTGATCACTCATTGGTTGCTTTGTTTCAGAATCTCACACCTTATGAATTCGTGGAGGGAATGAAGAAGAAGGGAATCCGAGTCCCCGGGATTGGACACAGGTAGAAAAGAGAACATTGCAAGAAATAAACAAATCTGCACCCGTTTGTCTTGTCTGAAACATGTTTTCTTCTTTTTGGTAGGATCAAGAGCAGAGACAACAGAGACAAAAGAGTAGAGCTGCTTCAGAAATTTGCTCGGTCTAACTTCCCATCAGTGAAGTACATGGAGTACGCAGTGACAGTGGAGACTTATACGCTCTCAAAGGCAAACAACCTTGTACTCAACGTTGATGGAGCCATTGGATCTCTCTTCTTGGACCTTCTAGCTGGAAGTGGAATGTTCACCAAGCAAGAGATCGACGAGATTGTTCAGATCGGTTACCTCAACGGTCTCTTTGTTCTTGCTCGCTCCATTGGTTTGATCGGGCACACGTTCGATCAGAAGAGATTGAAACAGCCACTGTACCGTCACCCATGGGAAGATGTGTTGTACACCAAGTAAACTCATCGCATGGCATCCTATTTTTGTTATTATTTTAGCTTTTAACATTCTTCTGAGAGATGTTACTAAAAAAAATGCATATCTATATGCTCTTCTTCTCTTATGGTCTCTTTTGTTATGATGTTTGTTTGTTTACTTGTTCGTCCATTTATCTAAACTTTCTTTGTCTTTCTTCCTCTGTTTACACCCAAATCAACAATTTTTGGGATTCTTACATACCAAAAGTTATATTCTTTTTCTTTTTGAGGTTGAATTATATATGGACAGAGCTTATCAGTTGAGATCTCACATGTTCATAAACGAAACCAATCCTGCATAACTCGAAGCTCTCCATCACTTGATGAATCTTTCCAATTTAGTTCTGATACAGAGGCCATTCCATTTCTCGAAATATGCTTGTGATGGCTTATGAAACTTTCCTAATTCTCTCTAAAGAAACAAACCGTCAAATTAATAATGGTATTCTTTGAGAGTAAAATATGTTTGAATTTTGATAGTTAAATACTTAAATCCATATTCTTCATATTCAAAGAGATTCGAGATCTTTACTTTGACCACATTAAACGATAAATATAGTTGTCGACTTCCAAACTAATCATTTCAATATTCAAATATATAGCATCATGAAAAACATAATTTTGAATTGATGAAGAACATGGATGTAATTGTCAAAGGTGAATTATATTGGTTACCAGGAATAATTTTTGTTTACGGTAAAGTTACAACAAACCGACATTAATTTGGTAGCATGAAAGCTAGCTAAGGTAGTTATTTCATACTAGAATTTGAACCCACGCGCGTGATTTTAATTTAAAATATTTTTTTTATCAATATAAATTTTTGAGCTCAAATATATTTATTGAAACTTTTGAGTATAAATCTATATAAACACTAAACTTACTTTACTAAGTAACATACAACATATATATTATTGAAGATAATGTTTATTTGTTATATTTATTTATGAGGAATTTTAATTTAAATATTTTTAGGAATAAGAATCATTAAATATAAATATAATTAATCATTTGAAGTTTAAAAGATAAATCCAAATAAAAGTCATACTTATTTTACTAATCTATATATAATATATATATTGTCTAGTGTCGCAATAATGTTTTTCTGGTAAATCAATAATATATCACGTAGTAACAAAAAATAACTTAAAAATCTCTCTCGAAGAGTACATTCCATATTTATATCCAATGAAAACATCATTTTAAAATTTATAACGCCAAAGGTCGATCATTGACCTAATTATAGAGATCATTTAAACATATCGATATTCCACATTAAATGCAAATATATAAAGTCTCATGAACATTTTTAATGTTATGTCGCTACAACGGAGTTATCCAAGTGCATTACCTGTCATAATAGAATTTTCGACCAAGTCAAGAATGTTTAAATGGTGAACTGATTAAATCCGACATCCGTTAACCAATCCAAGTTACATATATATCTAAAACCCTCATATGTTATTTTCAGATGTTAATTTTGTGATGTAACCTTAGGTTCGTCTTCTAAAAAAAATATGGTGTACTTTAATAATATGTTATTTCTGGCAATTTTTTTGGTTAAAAGCATTTGATTATAAATTGATAAAATCTCAAGTTTGTTATATATATATATATATATATATATATATATATATATATATATATTTTTTTTTTTATCATGTTATAGAATTGTAGCTCCGGTTGATAATATGCATTCTGAGAAATGCTATACATGTCATTTTTTTGTAATGACTTACATATAATTTTTTTTATACTTTGTGACCATTGATTTTGTGTTTTTTTAGATGGATTAATTTTTCAAGATTCTTTTTCATAGTTTTTTCCAAAAAAAAAATTGTGACCATTACAATGTCTTCGTTTTAGATTAAAACTTTTAAGTTAAGTTGAGTAATTAATTTTTTATTTTTCTACAAGTGAAATTGTTCCTTAGAAACTAATGTTTCACTTCAATTTTATTTTTATGTTTAGAATTTTATAAATACAATTACTTAATTTGTTTTTTTACTCCACCATGCATTAAAATCTTACTTATATTCTAAAACTTATTAATCCATTCTAAATTTTGGAATATGATCATTTTTGGTTAAAATTTGAATAATAATATTATTACTAAAATAAATCAATAGTATTATTTTTACTATTTTAAAATATTCATTTATTTAAAACATTTAGGTTTAATATGGGTTTTTAAACATTTAGCTACATAGTGGATTAGTGTTTAGGATTAGGCCCAAATAAAAAAAATGAGTTGGTGATGTGGCAGCATGAGGATGAGGAGTGAGGAAATGTAACTTTATATAGATACTTTAATAGATACCATATTCTTAATACACACTGCTCCTCGTGGATATGCGAACGAACTAAAGTTTATAAACAAAATGAAAATATGATCAAACTTGATATAACATGAGTCATGCATGTCTATATCTTAACCGTGATTTGTCGTTCGAAATTGTTGGTGATCTACCAAACTACCAATTGGTAGTCCAATATCAAGGCGATCGAAGATATTTTATATATTATCAACTCAAAGAATCTATAACCTCTCCTCTGTTATATGGATATAGATGCGTCGACGACGTTCTTTACTTAAACACTACTTGTATATGTGGCAATATAACAACCATCACTTAAACACTACTTGTATTATTTTTTCAAGTGATTAGCTTTTTTATTTATTTTGCATGGCTAAATTCAAATTATATGACATATGTATATATATATATATATATATATAGCATCCCACCTTTTCCCTCGTTAGGTTAAGGATCCGGTCCTTGTTTCTATTTTCAGACACGTAATTTGTTTGGTACCATACTCGTTTTTTTGACCAACTATTCTATTATCTTATATGAGTATAACATATACAATATCTACATATATAAGGTCATATATCTACAAAGATAGATACATATAAGGCCCAAATACATACTTAAATGGGATCTAGTTGTTTCCTCACCACTCACCACATAAATTAATTTTTGATTAGGATGGGTGACGAACTGTCGAGTCTTCTAAGTATCCGTGACTTGATTTTTAAAAGTGTTGGTTATCAATGAATATTATGTGTAGATTTTACAGTGACATTATTGCGAGTCTACATGTAACAAGAATGGTCACCGGATTATCTATACTCATATAATTGATGTAAACCAAAAATAAGAAAATGAGAAAAAAGTAGAGAGAGTGGGAAAGAGTTGACATTTGGAGCCAATAAGAGCTCAAATGCACGCAATCACAAAAAATTAATTAAATTATAGATGAGGTGTATTCATTGTGTGAATTAAATTAAGCATGTTCATTGCAGTGAGAACGACGTTAAGATGCATGCCAAAGCTAAATCCTTAGAAACATATATTCGTGGTAATTAGATATAAATATATATATCATAAAATGTGTTAAAAAAAACAAATAAATGTCCTAGATTTCTTGTTTTTTGGGGTTAAAACACCTTAGTTTTTTCGAGTATACAATTTACTTTAATTTGTAACTATTTTTTTGAGTATACAATTCACGGGTTATTTCTGTATGTTAAGTGCTTTCATGTATCTACTTTTGTTTTGAGAGACACTTACAAAAACATGTTTGGTTATAGTTAATTCACCAAAATAGCATACTCTACAAGACTACAAGTATCTAAAACGGAAGTGTGTATAGTTTGTATCACCACTAAAACTAAGCTACAAGAAAATAAATAACTCTTTTTATTCGAGGAAGTTGTTTTGGTTTACTGATTTCCATTTTAGAAAGGAGTTGTCCAGTTCCGGCTTAATTAGGAGGACGGTCAGTGCGACCGCCTCGGGTACATAAATTAAAGGGGCATATACGTATAAGAAAAGAGACAAAAAAAAAATTTTGTAAGTTAAAAAGGCAAAAAATAAAATTTTGTAAACTAGAAAAGGGCACAAAAAAAATTTGTAAACTAAAAGATACACAAAAAAAACTTTGTAACCTAAAAAATAGCACAAAAAAAAAATTGTAAGTTAAAGAGGCACAAAAAAAAAACTTTATAAGTTAGAAAAAGGCACAAAAAAAAATTTATAAGCTAGAAAGGGGCACAAAAAAAAATTATATGAACCAAAGAGACCTAAAAAATAGTAAGTTTTTTAATATGTTAAGGGTCATTTTTTTTTTAGTTTGCCCAGAGGCATGTAATATGTTTAAGCCGGCACTGATTGTCCTGTTGGGTCAGGTCAGGGATGAATTCCCCTCAAATGTGAAAATGCTAGTTAATTCTGTTTGGTTAGGACCTTTCACCCAGTCTTCTTTGGATCCTGGGGAGATTAAGGCCTCGGCTCTGAACCTCTTGATTAAAAAAAAAAAAACTCTTTTCACAAAAAGAAAAAAAAAGGAAAATAAATAACTCATATATATAGAAAGAAAAAAAAGTAAATAACATGAACGACAAAAAAAAAAGTTTCACATCGATGATGATTTTGTACGGTCACAATGAACAAAAAAAAAAAAGTCCAACCAATGGGAGACTTTAAATTTGAGCTTACCAAAAAGATAACTTTTATTTTGTTGTTGCTTGAGCAATTAATGGAATGGGGTTGCATGCAAAAATTAATTGCGTGGGGTCTTCTATTTAATGATATCTCCTTTAAGGTGTTTAGTAATATCAAAACACTAAATATAATTATGAGATTTCTAACTAATTTAGCTTAATTATGATTTTTGTTATTTTTATTTTATTTTATCATATAGTAGTATGTTTATTTATAATTTTGTCCTTTACGTTATTAAATAAAAATCAAGTCATATTTTTAGGTTCAAAATATAGGCTGCCTATAATAACATTGAAGACAAATCAATCTATTTCCATGTTTATCTGTTTTTTTCTTTCCAAGTCTTCACTTTTTCTTTTTTTTTTTAGTATTTCTGAGGAAAAAACCAAAAAAAACCAAAAAAAAAAAAAGACTGTTATGAAAGTAGAGTTTAGGGATAAAGCTCTTGTGTTTCTTATTGATAATTCCCAAGGATTACATGCATATATATAGTAGAGTACAAAGCTTAGGGTTAGACCGACTAAAGAGTTAATGGCCGAGTAAGGCTTCGGCCCGTGGGCCGAAGCTATATGGACTGAGTAAAGCCTATGGACCGAGACTCCATAGCTTAGTACATGGGCCGGTCTAGTGAGTCCACTAAGTGTTTCACAACACTCCCCCTTGGACGAACGACCGTACCAATGTTGGATGGGATCGCTGCAATGTGCTTAGGGGATGCTGCCTCATTAAAACCTTACCAGGAAAACCCATTGGGACAAAACCTTGGTGAAGGAAAAAGAGTACAACACACATTGCTCCCCCTGTTCCAAACATCACTCCAAGTCCCTAAGTCTCCGCATTCCAATCTGGTGCGCGAGCTTCTTGAACGTAGTTGTCGGTAACGATTTGGTGAAGAGATCGGCTGAATTCTCACTTGACTGAACTTGCACAATAAGAACTTCTCCGGCCTTCTGTAGATCATGTGTATGAAAGAACTTTGGTAATATGTGCTTCGTCCGATCTCCCTTCATGTAACCCTCCTTGAGCTGTGCGATGCAGGCTGTGTTATCTTCATAGATCACTGTTGCTTCTTTGCTGTCCTCCAATCCACTGTCCGTCCGTATATGCTGAGTCATGGACCGCAACCAAACACATTCACGGCCGGCCTCATGCATTGCTAGTATCTCTGCGTGATTTGATGATGTTGCTACAAGTGTTTGCTTCATAGAACGCCAAGAGATTGCTGTACCACCGTGTGTAAATACATAACCTGTTTGTGATTTTCCATTGTGTGGATCGGAGAGATAACCTGCATCAGCAAAACCAACTAAACCATCTTTGTTATAGTTAGTGTAATATAGACCATAGTCTGTCGTATCCTGTAGGTATCGCAGGACGTGTTTTATACCATTCCAGTGCCTTATGGTCGGACAAGAACTATATCTTGCTAGGAGGTTCACGGCAAAACTTATGTCCGGCCTAGTGTGGCTAGCCAAGAACATTAACGCTCCTATAGCACTGAGGTAAGGCACTTCAGGTCCGAGAAATTCTTCATCGGCCTTTCTAGGAGCAAATGGATCCTTATCCACTTGTGTACTTCTCACAACAATGGGGCTAGTCAATGGGTGAGCTTGCTCCATATTAAACCTCTTGAGTACTTTTTCTGTATATGCCTTTTGATGCACAAGGATACCATCGTTTCTGTACTCAAGTTGCAATCCCAAACAGAATTTTGTCTTACCTAGGTCTTTCATCTCAAATTCTCTTTTGAGATATTCTACAGTTTGGGCGATTTCCCCAGAGGTTCCAAGGATGTTCAAATCATCCACATAGACTGCTATTATCACAAATCCTTTGTTTGCAAACTTCTTAATAAATATACATGGACTGATTGGGTCGTTCCGATAGCCTTTCTTTGCCAAAAACTCGCTTAATCGGTTATACCACATTCGACCACTCTGTTTCAGTCCATAAAGCGATTTGTCTAGCCTTATGCAGTACTGTTCTCGAGAACCACTCTTATCTTTGAGTTCTATTCCCTCTGGTAATCTCATATAGATTTCATTATCCAGTGGACCATATAAGTAAGCAGTTACAACATCCATTAACCGCAAATCCAGTTTTTCCCTTACAGCCAGACTTATTAGATATCTAAAAGTCGTTGCATCCATCACAGGGGAGTATGTCTCCTCATAATCTATTCCTGGTCTTTGAGAGAATCCTTGTGCTACAAGCCGTGCTTTGTATCTCACGATTTCGTTCTTCTCATTTCTCTTTCTTACAAAGACCCACTTATGTCCAACTGGTTTAATTTCATGTGTTATCCGTGTGATCGGACCAAACACCTTTCTCTTCTTCAAAGAGTTTAGCTCCACATCAATAGCTTCTTTCCATTTAAGCCAATCTTTGCTTTGAGTGCACTCTAATATAGATGTGGGCTCTAGATCGTCATTTAGTTCAAGTGCTACCTTGTATGCGAAAATATCATCGACGTCGATATCCTTACGGTTCCAAGTAATTCCAGACATGATATAATTGATCGATATCTCATCGTTATCAATATTCTCAGGACCTAGAGGTTCAGCGTCCTGAACCCCATCCGGCTCCTTATCATTTGCCGCGGCCATGTCTGTACTCTCGGTAATTCCCTGAACCTCGGTCTGTTTTGCACCTTTAGTCTTTCGAGGATTTTTATCTTTGGAACCTAATGGTCTACCTCGTTTCAAACGGGTTTTAGACTCTGTAGCCACTTGAGTATTGTGTTCCTTCTGAACATCAATTCGTACTGGTGCATTGCAAGCTGGTATGTACGATTTAGTCACTCTCTTTGGGTCAGCAAAGGAATCTGGCAATTGATTAGCTAGCTGCTGTAAATGTATAATCTTTTGAACCTCTGCATCACATGCTAGAGTTTGAGGATCTTGCCAATTTAAGGATGTTTGATTCCATGTTAATTCCTTGACCAGCTTGCTGTTCTCACCACCCATTACAGGGAATTCGGATTCAATGAATTGACAATCCGCGTATCTGGCCTTGAACAGGTCTCCTGTCAGTGGCTCGAGATACTTGATGATGGTGGGAGACTCATATCCAACATATATTCCCATCCTCCTCTGAGGTCCCATCTTAGTTCTCTGTGGTGGAGCAATCGGTACATAAACGGCACAACCGAATGTCTTGAGATGGGATATGTCTGGCTCATGACCCGTTAATAGTTGGGATGGTGAATACTTATGTTCACTAGATGGCCTGATGCGTATGAGCTCTGCTGCATGCAATACTGCGTGTCCCCAAGCCGACACAGGGAGCTTCGACCTCATTAACAATGGGCGAGCTATTATTTGTATTCGTTTAATGAAGGACTCAGCCAGTCCGTTTTGTGTATGGACATGTGCCACAGGATGTTCCACACTCACCCCCATGGACATACAATAATCATTAAACGCTTGGGATGTGAATTCACCAGCATTATCTAGACGTATAGTCTTAAGTGGAAAGTCTGGAAAGTGTGCTCTTAGCCTTATAATCTGAGCCAACATCTTTGCAAAGGCGAGATTTCTTGTGGATAACAAGCAAACATGCGACCATCTGGTTGATGCATCTATCATCACCATAAAATATCTAAACGACCCACTAGATGGGTGTATTGGTCCGCATATATCTCCCTGAATTCTTTCCAGAAAGTTTAAAGTCTCTCTTGTGACTTTTACTGGTGAAGGCCTTATAATAAGTTTCCCTTGTGCGCATGCTACACACGTGAGATGTTTAGGGATAACTTTCCTTTCACTTAGGTTGTGCCCATTCGAACTCTTAATTAGTTTACGCATCATGTTCGAACCCGGATGGCCTAGCCGGTCATGCCATAGAGTGAACTCTTCATTAAACATTCTATGCTTTGCCAAGTTAGCCTCTATCATATTTATCTTAGCATGGTATAAACCAGAGGCTAGAGCAGGTATAGTCTCTAGGACCTTCTTTTGTCCATTCACATTTTCTGTAATGTATAGGAACTCTCTAGTTCCTTCACCCTTGGTTTCCACATGATAACCATTTAATCTTATATCTTTAAAGCTCAACAATTTCTCTTGGAGCTGGGTGAATATAGGGCATCACTTAATTCAATGTGTGTTCCCTTAGGCAACAACACGTGAGCCTGGCCGTAGCCTTCTAGAAGGTTTGCTATACCCGCAATTGTACTAACATTGGCACTTTTCATGGTGAGGTTTATAAAATATCTTTTATCTCTTAAAATAGTGTGGCTGGATCCACTGTCCACCACTAGTTCACTCATATCCTCAACCATTTCTATAAAACAACATTTGTGTTTTAACTTAATAAGGCAAATAATTTATAAAATAAAATAAATCCTTGAATTTAAACCAAATAAATTAACCCATACATAGAAATCAATCAAAGCATAAAATTAAACCAAATTAAAACCGAAAAACTATTCATCCTTTTTAAGGAGGTCGGAAGTCTCTAAGGAGTCATCATTCTCATGACCTTCATCATCGAGATGCACCATGTTTGTTTCTGCGTTTTTCTTCAGGATCTCTGAAAGCCATTCAAACATACCCACATATGTCTTGAAGCTCCTTTCACGAATTTGCTGCTGCTGTAGTTCATCATCAGTGTGAAAGGTTGAGAGTGTCTTCTCTATCAAGTCCTCTTCAGTAACCTCAATACCACATATCTTTAAATTTGTTGCTATCTTAAATAGCTCTAAGTGGTATTCATACAAGGAGTCAAAATCATCGATCCTTATTGTTTCCCAATCCTCTTGAGCCTTTGGGAGTACAATCACTTTGTACCCAAATCTGTTTTTCAACGCTGTCCAAAGTTCAAGAGGATCATCAACATGGAGGTACTGCAGCTTGAGGTTTTCATCCATATGGCAGCGCATATAGAAGTGCGCCGTAGCCTTGCTCCTTTCGGAACACTCATTCTCACTCTCTATGCATCTGAAGAGGTCTCTTGCTTTCAGGTTAATCTCGGTGTCTAATGCCCATTGAAAGTAGTTATCACCGGATTTTTTCAGGCTAGCATACTCTAAGCTCTTAAGGCTTGCCATCTGCATACAACAGAAACAGACATCCGAATATTAGCATGCGATATTTGAGATCGAACCATGCACTCAATCAATAGGACATGCGATATTTGAGATCGAACCATGCCTTAGGCCATGCGATATTTTAGATCGAACCATGCCTTTCCATATTTGGTTTTAGGTTTAAATTCATGCATGCAAGACAACAAAAGCAAATAGACTAATGCATGCAACAATCTTAAATAGGAGTTCCTTTTCCTTAAGTTTCCTTTTTACTCTAGGATTTAATATTCTAACAACTTAGGATAATTGCTAAATTAGTTTAGATATTTATCTCTAATATATTTTAATTCCGAAATCAAGTTTAACAATTATGGAAATTTAACAAAATAATTTACTTTGATCGGATTCAATCCTAGAACAATGCTAGTTCGAAAATCATGCAGCCTATTCAATCATCTTAAACAATTTCGATTTCTATATGCATGATCAATCCAAGTTTTAATTCTCCTAGAACAGTTAGATCAAATCCTATCTCATGATCCTAACAACATCAATTCTAGGTTCTTATGCAACATAACAATTCAAGCAATCTTAGACTATGCAATCAATAAATTCGGATTTTAAAGCTTGATGTATATGGTGCAATTCTCAATCAATCTAACAGCCCTAACAATCTAATGATAAGTTTTAAGATTTAGGGAAATTTAAGGTTCGTTAGATTGTATACTTGGATGTTTTAGGGTTCCATAGTTTTAAGTTCAAGTTCGATCATAGGGTTTTGAGGAGGTTCGAACTTTTGTTTACCTTAACACCTTAGGGTTCTGACTGGATAGGATCTGGGAGCTAAAGACCTCAGATATCACGAACCACGAACCTCGAACAGCTTCCCACGAACTTGAGCTCCTTGCCGCGAACTCGATCTGCTTCCCGCGAACTACTCCTTGCGCGCGAACTCACCCCCGAACCAAGTAACCGTGTAAACCTCGATAGGGTTTCGAGAAAGCTTGATCTCGAGCTAAGGATGCTCGAGTATCAACAGAAAGAACTTCGAGATCAAGAGATTCTCGAAGAAGAAGAAAGAACAAGAGGCGGTTTTAGGGTGTTTAGGGAAGAAGGATCGGCGGCTGCCTATTAGGGTTTTAGGGTTAGAGACTCGTGCTGATAACGTGTTATGAAAGTAGAGTTTAGGGATAAAGCTCTTGTGTTTCTTATTGATAATTCCCAAGGATTACATGCATATATATAGTAGAGTACAAAGCTTAGGGTTAGACCGACTAAAGAGTTAATGGCCGAGTAAGGCTTCGGCCCGTGGGCCGAAGCTATATGGACTGAGTAAAGCCTATGGACCGAGACTCCATAGCTTAGTACATGGGCCGGTCTAGTGAGTCCACTAAGTATTTCACAACAAAGACCTGCTTAACCCAGTCAAGCAGCCAAATTTTTAATTTAATTCCAAACTAAAAACATTTGATCAAACCACTAATCCAAACAAAATCTGCCTAAATCTAAACAAGTGATTAACTATTTTGTTTATTTTTTTTTTAATTTTAGAAACAAAGATCTAGATTATTTAATTACATAATCTCTCCACTATAAACAAAAAAAAATAAACCACTGTTAAAAAGTTAACACAATAATAATTAAAACAAACTTAAAACTGAGAGAAACCTAAAACAAGAAAAAAAGGAATCAAAAACTTAAGAAAGATAAGCAAAGAAGTTTTCCCATCATTTGTTGTTTGTTTGAGACTCTCTCCAGAAGAAATTGTTTTGTTTTCTTTCTTTCTTCTTCAAGCTTCTCACCATTTCCGCCGTGATTCATCATCTTCTCCGATTCCAACAACTACTCAGATTTGATCTCTGTCTCCGTTATACTATCCGCACTGGATTTGATTTGATTTTGATTTCCGCAAATGGAGAAGACGACTCCACCGGCGGAGGAGCTTTTGAAGAAGATACGAGAGTTAGAAGAGAGCCAAGAGCATCTGAAACGTGAGATGACGAGGCTTAAAGTATCGGCGGAGATGAAGCAGCGTTCGCATTCAGCGTCGCCGCAACGCCCTGTGAGGAGACACAGTGGAGATGGTACTCCGATGTGGAGAAAGAGCGGTGCTGCTTCGTTTCGTCATGCTTCTCCGTTGCGAAAAGAAAGCCATGCGAAACCGAAACTCTCCGGAGCTGGTGGCGGCGAGGGACAATCGGCAGGCAAGTTCACCGATAAACAGTATTTGAATATTTTGCAGTCTATGGCTCAAGCTGTTCATGTCTTCGATCTAAATGGCCATATTATCTTTTGGTGAGTACTAGTTTGTGGATTTGATTCGTATAGTTTTTGTTTGTAATGTATTTATTAGTAGCTGATGTATGTCCCAACTGATATTCAGATTCAAAATTCCAGGAACTCAATGGCGGAAAGGCTTTATGGCTTCTCAGCTGGAGAAGCACTTGGGAAAGATCCGATTGATATTCTTGTAGATGTTCAGGATGCTTCGGTTGCACAAAATATCACTCGGCGTTGCAGCAGCGGAGAGAGTTGGACTGGTGAGTTTCCTGTCAAGAACAAAGCAGGAGAGAGGTTTTCGGTCGTGACTACCATGTCTCCTTCCTATGATGATGATGGTTCTCTTATTGGGATCATATGTATCACAAATGATTCGGCACTCTTTCAAGACCCGAGAGGCCCTCCGGCGAAGACTAGGGGGCAAGAAGGGGAAACGAGCTTTAGCCGCGTGACTAGTAGTGTTGCATCTAAGCTTGGTCTTGACTCGAAAGAGGCTGTTGTATCGAAACTCGGCCTTGATTCTCAGCAGCCTATACAAGTTGCTATAGCATCAAAGATATCAGATTTGGTTAGTCTTATTGTAGGTTGCATATACTCTTTCATCTTTTAGTAATACTGTCGTTTGACTAGTGTAGTCAAACCTTGCAGGCATCTAAGGTGGGCAACAAGGTCAAGTCGAAAATACGAGCAGGTGATAATAATGCTTCACACCTTGAGGGTGGAAGTGGGGACAGTCATCAGTCCGATCAGGGTTTCTTCGATTCTGCTTTCTTTGAGCGGAGGGAAGATGCAGCAACAAGTGGTGCTAATACACCGAGGGGTGATTTTATTCAATCTCCTTTTGGTGTATTTTTGCGCAGCGATGACAAGGCTTCTTCAAAGCCTTTCAGAGATTCCAGTGATGAAAGTGATGGAAACTCTATTATCCCTAAAACACTGACCTCAAATGCTGAAGAGTGGATGTCAAAGAAAGGATTATCATGGCCATGGAAAGGTAATGAAAGGGAAGGTTTGGAAGGAAGGCGTGGTCATTCTGTGTGGCCTTGGGTGCAGAACGAACAACGAAAAGAACAAGCTTATCAAAGTAACTCTAATCACAGTGTTAAGTCGGAAAGCCAGGCATGTGAAAGTATTAAGGCTTCGAGTAATGAGCCTATGGGGTATTGGTCTTCCCCTGTTAATGTGAACAGCACTAGCAGTACTAGCAGCTGCGGAAGTACCAGCAGTAGTGTCATGAACAAGGTCGATATGGATAGTGACTGCTTGGATTATGAAATCTTATGGGAGGATTTGACAATTGGAGAACAAATCGGGCAAGGTGATGTACTCCTTTCCGAGAGATGACAAAAACATTTCCATCCTTCAAGTCATCTGACGATTTATGTGGTTTTCTTGTCTCTATTCTGCTAAGATGCTAAGACAGTTTTCCTTTTTATACATACAGGTTCATGTGGAACTGTCTATCATGGTCTATGGTTTGGATCTGTACGTTCTCGCTTTTTGTTGATGTTGTAGAATATGCATCATCGATGCTTACAAGCCCCCATGAGAAAATCATGAACAAAGAGGCTCTTACTGAGAGTTGCTACTGTCACTGCAGGATGTGGCTGTAAAGGTGTTTTCCAAACAAGAATATTCAGAAGAAATCATAACATCTTTTAGACAAGAGGTATTATGTTTTCTATTATATCTCTCATATTTGTAACAGACAACTGATATTTTTGGTTGGTTTTTAGTGACACCTGCCTTATTTTAGAAAAAGTATTCCCAAAAAACATATCACAATTTTCCCATCTGAAATCTTCTTCCAAACTGCATATACCTGGAAATGTAATCATTTCTAAGACCAGCCAAGCTACTCATTCTAATTCTGTACATATGCTGGACTTGTTTTATTTTGAAGGTATCATTGATGAAAAGACTTAGGCATCCGAATGTCTTGTTATTTATGGGAGCCGTGACATCTCCTCAGCGTCTCTGTATAGTGACAGAGTTCCTTCCACGGTTCGGTTTCACCTCTTTGGCTAATATTACACTTCCTTTTGTGCATTTTGAACTCCGGGGCCAATGGTCTGACTCACCCTATCATATAACATATGCAGTGGAAGTCTCTTCCGTTTGCTGCAGAGGAACACGTCAAAACTGGATTGGAGGCGACGTATCCATATGGCCTCAGATATCGTGAGTATTAGTCACACACGTGATTTTCCAGTTGTGGGACTGCATACCCACTGTTTTCTAAGTAAAAGCTGTTCAATTTTGGTTCTTGCTTGCATTTGTCTTGCACCAGCCTTAGTAACATTAGGTGCATATGAGCTAGAAAGTTTAGAAAGAATTGTTCTTTGGACTCTTTAATTCAGTTGCTGTATCCTTTCTACAATATGTTGCACATTTTTCTTACATACTTCTTCCCACAGGCTCGTGGCATGAATTATCTTCACCATTGTGCTCCACCGATCATTCACCGAGATCTGAAGTCATCAAATTTACTGGTCGATCGAAACTGGACTGTTAAGGTATTGTTTTCATTTTCGAAGTCATATAATTTCCCTTTAGACGGGACATACTAGCTTTTTACCATGCCTTTGATAATCTCAATAGAGCTAAAAACAAGATAATTACTATATTCCTTACGAAATACCACTTTCATCAGATTTCGGAGGTGAAACGATTTCAGTGGATGAATTATATATGGATGTCTCGAATGAAATTTGATTTATTTCCTTCTGTTTGTGACGTGGGTTGAATATATTAGTCTAGGCACAACAAAATAAATTTATTAGGTCGAGTAATTCTGTTGTGTCAGAACTATACTTTGATAGATAGACATTGACATTCTACTCGTCAGACTTTAAAGCAGAATGGAAAATCAGAGAAAGATATTTTAAACAGCAAATGAAGCTTGAGATAATGATTCGTCGTAGATATACCAGTAAAAAGAGGCTTGGTTCTTAATTGCAGAACTAGAAATTAATTTTGACCAAAAAAAAAGGCTCTGCTTGTCATAGTGGACTTACCGTGTCATCTCTAACAGGTTGCTGACTTTGGTCTGTCGCGTATTAAGCATGAGACGTACCTCACTACAAAGACGGGAAGGGGAACGGTACTTAACATAGCTCTTACCGAATTGATTCCTCTATTTTATGATGTCAATTTTTCCTAGGATGAATATTCCACTGGTTGTTACCTGTGTTGCAGCCTCAATGGATGGCACCAGAAGTTCTTCGAAATGAGGCTGCTGATGAAAAGTATATTCCCATTCGCTGCTTGGGTTAACTTCCTTTCCAAATTTCTGTTATAGCCTTCGTCTCTGAAAATGTTCTTCCTACTCTTTAAATTACAGGTCTGACGTTTACAGCTTTGGAGTAATACTATGGGAGCTGGTGACTGAGAAGATCCCGTGGGAAAATCTAAATGCTATGCAGGTATGATTTTCATATTTAGGTAAAACTGGTCAAGCATTGTCCCCAAATTTTTAATTTGACTAGAGAAATCGAAACTTGGGTTATGTCAATGTTACAAATACTGCAGCTATATGGTCGCTGTTAAAATGCATCTAGTTTCCATTAACCCTATCAATAAGCTGTACTCAGTAAAGAATATTAGTATTGCAGACTAAAAACAATGTAGTGAATACTTCCTATGTCTGCAAGTCGAGTAAGTTGATTTTTTTTGGTCAAATTGAAAGGGTAATATTTTTACGACGGCAAGTCCAGTGAGTTGATGATCTTTCTTTTTTGGTCAAATCGAACGGGTAAATTTGTATGAATTAGAGCCCTCTTGTGTTGTGTCCATCGCAAAACATCCCTTCTGATTAAGAAAGTTTGGAAATTATGGCTCATCATAGTTCCTAATATGTACACACAAAGTGAACCAAATATGAAGAGAAGTCTATTTAGGATACTTGCAGGTGATTGGAGCTGTTGGGTTCATGAACCAGAGGCTGGAAGTTCCGAAAAACGTTGATCCTAAGTGGATTTCTTTAATGGAAAGTTGCTGGCATAGGTATGTTTGGTCTCTTTCACGGCTATGTTTGATTAATGTGTTTTTGTAGTAGATGAAGTAGCAGCTAATATGAGTAAGATAATTTTTTGCAGTGAACCGCAGCACAGACCATCGTTCCAAGAAATTATGGAGAAACTAAGAGAGCTTCAAAGAAAGTACACTATACAGTTCCAGGCGGCTCGTGCTGCATCAATAGACAACTCTGCCCTCAAGGGAAAATAAAAACTATTAAAATGGACAGAGCAGAATCTGATTATGCATATTGCGTTTGACGAAGCTGAAAGCTACAGAAGCAAAGCAGAAAGGTGTTTTTTTTTGTGTTTGTATTGAAGCGCAACAACGACGAAGCACCAAAAAGAAAGAGTTTTGGAATATGCCACAATATTCTCTCTCTCATTAAAAGAGCCATTCTTTTGTATGGAATTGATTCTGATAACGTCATGTGCTTGCGAGGCGAGCTAGAGAGGTTATTTATATATATCAAAAACATTATGCCTGAGACAGACCCAATTTTTTTTAAGAATAGTCTGTACCGGTGTGAAATTACGAGAGAGAATCAAGATTTGTACCACTGATTTTGAGTAAATATTGTAACTTTTTATTTGGTTCATGACTTGTTATTGTTTGTGTGCGTTTGGGAAGTCTCTGTTTGCTTTCTTAAAAAACACGTAACTCAATTTACAAGATAAACTAGGATGAAGCAATTACACAATACCCCAAAATCCAAACAGCTTACAAGACATGAATATCTAATGTATGTCAAAATGCCTTCTGTTCAGGGTGAAGAATGGATTTTGATTTCTTTAATCCGAGGAGGCGTCAACACATCTAATGTAACGTCCGGTAAGAAAAGAAAAAATGATTTAAATAATATTCATATATTTTGTATAGTATGCGACTGTGCGTAGTTGAAGTTAGAAAATAGTGTGACGACGACCAGAAAATATAAAATCATAAATTTATGCGATTTTGTGTCGATGACTTGTCCTTTTATTGAGCTTGGTGGATACTCACTTGTTACTTACCCAACATTTGCATGGTAAGTACTAAAAGTAGCTAGCTAGCTATATATTCAAAACTTGGACCTTTACAAATAAAACAAATAATCGTACGTGTGGTAAACGTACGTACACCACTGATATTAGACACGTGAACTAAAAAAAAAAATGAAGCAAATTGCAGTATTTTGATCTCAATCCACACAAAATAATAAATGATTCCACATGAAAAAAGATTCTAGTGATGAAAACGAACATACTTTGTTACTAAAAGACTAAAAAAAGTTGGGTCCAATATAAAATTGAGGATCATATTGCTCTCACAAAAGACCTTTGCGATTGATTCTAACATGAAAAGACAAAATCAAGTTTCTCTATGAATCAGATACCCCTCACACCAGTCACTATTTCGGTGATGTCATCCACTACGTACTTCCGAATCCAAAAATATCCAATGATATTTCACTTTCCTTAATGTTTATTTTTATTTGTAACCGACTATAACTATTTTATATATTTTAAAACTTGTTTTCTTCTTAACAAATGTTAATATTTAGGATAGACAGGTGTAAAATAATATATTCCTGTTTATAAAATATTATTTTAAACCAAAAAGTTGAAGTTAAAAATGACACTAAATAGTATAAGTTTTTGTTAGTTTTCTTTTGTCTATAAAAAATAATTACTATGCAATTTTTTATTAATTAATATTATTAACTTATAAAATTAAAAACTACTAACTAAATAGTTTTAATGAGCAATATAGAGTGTCGGAAATAGTATATTTATAATCAAATATTAAATGCTTTTAATTTGTAGGAACAAAAACAGTATAAAATACAACTACCATTATTATTACTCTATTATTAAACACTCAAAACTTTGACCAAAATTAAATAAATAATAACCAAAAGAATTGGGAGAAACATAAATAAAATAAAATAAAGTAACCAACCTTTCAAAGGAAGCTTAAGAGAGATACACAGTCAAACATTTGACTTTTTGGAGCCTCCTCTCATTTCATTCTCTTCCCTTATATAAACCCTACGCTCCCACACGTCTCTCTATAGCTTCTTTCACAATCTCAAACGCCACTTTTTCAAAATTTCAAAAAAAAAAAACTCAGAGAGAAACAGAGATGTGTCCTTCCGGTAGAATCGCGATTCCGATAACCACCGCCACCGCGACCGCCGCGAAAAATTCAGATTTCCTGCCAGCTTTCGAAATCATAGACGCAGATCGCGACGGTAAAATCAGCAGCGAAGATCTCCGAGCATTTTACGCCGGAATCTCAAGATCTTCCTCCGGTGAGAAGAACCACCATGACGAGACGATGATCGGGACGATGATATCAGTGGCGGACGCGAACAAAGACGGATTCGTCGAGTTCGACGAGTTCGAGAGAGTTTTAGAAGAAGCAACGGCGCCGATGTATAGATCTGATGACGGGTTGATGAAAGATATGTTTACGGTGATGGATAAAGACGGAGATGGGAGGTTGAGTTACGGAGATCTCAAGAGTTATATGGATTCCGCTGGTTTGGCTGTTACAGACGACGATATCAAAGCTATGATTCGATTAGCCGGCGGTGATTTAAACGGCGGCGTTTCGTTCGACGGTTTGCTTAAGATTTTTGGGTGTTAACAAATAATTATTAAAAAATGGTACACCACATGTTTCTTCTTCTTCTTCAGACTTCAGTTTTGTTTGTTTGTTTGGAGGTGTATTTGTGTCCACCACCACCAGATTTTGTTTTGTGTTTTTTTATATAATTTGTTATAAAAATGTGAGAAAATTAAATTTTTTTTTTTTTTTTGACCTCGTGAGAAAATTAATTTGTTGGAACGGTTATTATCGTATATGATTTGACTTCTAATATCATATTATATGGTTTGTATTAACATTTGCTGAAGAATAGTGCTGTAAGTCGGCAAGACTCCAAAGTTGAGTGTTAAATAAAGGGTTAAAAAAATATCTTTGGTTTAGCAAAAAAGTTTTGGAAGATCCAAAAGACATATTTTCCCATCAGAAAACGATCCCAAATTTGATCTTCATGTTTCTTACATGAAGATGCCATATACTCGAACGCTCGAGCCAGTTCTCGCCTCATATTAATTCTATTTCCTTTTTTCGTTCTTTCTTTCTTTATCTGGTGGGATATATGCGGAGATAAACGCAAAATGAGTTAGACTACGCTATCTTTTGGGATTTGTTCAAAAAAAAAAAAATGTTATTTTTTGGGAAAGATTGATTTCTATTTTATTATTCCGTGTCAAATGTTACTTTTTTTTTTTGGTGAACGACCAGGGGAAGAATCCCCCAAGATTTTATTAAAAGAATTTCAAATAATAACTACATACGGATTCGCCTATAGCTTTGAACACCACACGCATCATCTCGCAACAAAGGTTCCACTAGACCAGGAACTACATCAAAAATATGAAAACCACAAGGTAAAGAAAAAGCATAGTTGGCTAATCCGTCTGCTAGGCGATTAGCTTCCCTATACACATGAACCACTCAGACTATCTAGTCCCTTGCAAGAAAGCCTTGGCACATACGTACCAGGAACGACAAAGGATGCGATTCAGCAATCCCGTATGTTAAAAACCCTACCACCGTCTCAGAATCCACTTCCAACTCCAAACATTGCACTCGGTGCTCCCATGCTGTACACAGACCATAATACACCCCCCAGAGTTCTGCGAGTTGTGCTGTACACCTACCAATGATGTAACATCCGTGAACCAGAATCCCGGTTTGGGAGTTGCATCGGTCGATGCACCATCTGCATCGGTCGATGCATGTTCAATTCTGTGCGTTTTGACTTAAGTCAAACGCTGCGTTTTGGGTTAAGGAAAACCCTTAGATGCGAGTTTTTGTCTCATTCGTGGTTGTGTGGCCGTTTTTGAGAAAAGAGAAAGAGAGAAAAGTTGTTCCTGAGTGTTCTTGAGAATTCTGGGAGATTGAAGGCGTTCCTGTAGAGATCTGTAGCTGGGATCGTTGTAGGAGCTTCCTAGAGGCTTGTTCTTATTTGTTTAAGGTTCAGATTCTTTTGTGGCAAAGGTAAGTGCATGACCATGGCTTATCTAAGCTAGAGATCTCTCTGATTTGCTTGTTATGTGTTGTTAGGCTGGTTAGATTGTTATTTGGGACGTTGGGAAGCTTTCTTGTGGCTTGGGATCGAGTTTCGTGGTTGCAGGAACGAAGATCCGGCGAGAAGCTTCGGAGGAAAATGATGCTCGGCATTGCATTGGTCGATGCACTTTGTGCGTCGGTCGATGCAGATGCGAGGACGGCGCGTAAACTCTAGGGTTTTCGTGTTATGTCGAGCATGCGTCGGTCAATGCATATCTTGCATCGGTCAATGCAAATTAACCTTGCATCGGTCGACGCAGATCTTGCGTCGGTCGACGCAACCTCCAACCTGGTGTCGGTCGATGTATGTTGGTATCGGTCGATGCAGAGTCCTGGTTTGTTATTGTTGATTGTTGAATGTTGTTTGATGGTTAGAGATGTCTCTATTGCTTGTGTGTATAGCCCAGTAGATGGGAGGATTGCCTTACTTAGTATTTATAAAATAGTCATGCATTGCAATATGTGTTTGTGGTGCAGGTAAAGGCAAAATGTGATCGTGGAATCAAGGCAATGAAGAGGAGGATGTTCTAGGGACTCGGTTTTATGTTGTCTGGCATTGATAGGTTGCTAGAGTTGGGTCATTAGAACATTGCTAGGTTGCTGGTTCTATGATTCCTGTTGTTTTGGATATTGATTATGTTGGAATATGGTTATATTTTATTATTGGATTATTATTAAATATTGGTTGGTTATTTCCGCTGTTGAATGAGTTTGTGGTTAGGTGGCTAGTGGGTATGAGACCACTAGTTGTAGTTTATTTTATTATATTATATTATATTTATTATTTATTATTATATATTTTTTTTTAAAAAAAAGAAGGTCGGTCGTTTCATTTTGGTATCATCGCCCTTACGGTTCTAGGATTGGGTTCACTAGGTTTCTGTTGTAGATGTTTGGGATTGCATGTCTTGATTGATTATGTGAGTTAGTCAATTATGTGTGGCATGGAGTCCTAGAACATCCTCTTCGAGCCGAGTGTGTGATTCTACGGTGAGTTTATATTTCTGTGTTATAATAGAAATTGTTTGCTTAGCCTTCTGTTCATGGTAGTGCAGATGGTTAGAGAGGATGCTGTGGCTGGTCGAGGTCGTGGACGCGGACGTGGTCGTGGACGCGGACATGGTCGTGGTAGGGGCAGAGTCCCAGTGGTTAGTGAGACCGAAGACCAGAGCGTGACAGCTGAGGGTGTTGGCGAGTCGCAGGGTGTTCCGGGGGATTCCGTGAGTGTGGCAGGAGGGGGCGGTGTTGATGCTCCAGTGGCCGGTGATGCTCGGGTTCTGGGTGTGGGAGTCCCAGCGGGTGGAGTCCCTGGTACTGAATTTGCGGCTATGCTAGCACAGGTGTTAGAGCGGTTACCACCAGTGGTACCGGCTCAGGCTCAGGTAGTGCCACCAGTGGTGGCGGAGGAGCGGCAGCTAGTGGTTGCGGATGTGGGAGCACATAGACGTTATTTGTCTATGCTCAAGGAGATGAAGGATCTGTTCACTGAGAGGTTTTCGGGTGGTACAGATCCTACTGTTGCGGATGCGTGGAGGACGAGTGTGGAACGTAACTTCCATATTCTGAGATGTCCTGAGGAGTTTTGGGTGGACATAGGGGTCTACTATTTGAGTGGTGATGCTGAGTTGTGGTGGAGATCAGTGGCTGCTAGGAGAGTGCAGCGGGAGATGACTTGGGCTGACTTCGTCTTGGAGTTCAACCGCAAGTATTTTCCTAGAGAGGCATTGGATCGGTTGGAGGTGCAGTTCCTTCAGTTGTCTCAGGGGACACGGTCAGTGCGGGAGCTGGACTTGGAGTTCAGTCGACTTCTTTGTTATGGGGGTCGGGCTTTGGAGTCTGAGGAGGCTCAGATCAGGAGGTTTTTGAGGGCTCTACGTGATGAGTTGAGAGTTCACTGTAGAGGGCGGAGTTATGCTATGCCTGCAGAGTTGGTTGAGACTGCAGCAGAGATTGAGGAGGATATCCAGGCACAGTCAGTGGCGGTAGCTCCAACAGTTCAGCCTAGTAAGGCTCAGCAGCAGGGTGGTTCTAGCAGGGGCGGTAGGCATGCTCAGGGAACCAAGAGGAAGTGGGAGGCTACGCAGAAGCCGAATGGTGCGGGTTGCTTCGGTTGTGGGAGCAAGGATCACAGGGTTGCTAGTTGTCCCAAGAGGAGTGTTCCGACGACAGGACCTCGGGTATGTTATCATTGTAGGGAGACAGGGCACATTAGGCCTTTTTGTCCCAAGTTGCAGCCGGCAGCAGTGGCAGTGTTGCAGCAGGTGCAGCCTGGAGGTCAGCAGGTGGCACGGATTGAGCAGACGCCACGTGCTTACACGACAGTAGAGACTGGTGGAACCAGTGCCGGGGCGATCACAGGTATAATTTCTGATAATTAAACTTTGTGAATTTTAGTAGGTTCAGATTGTATATGTTTCCTGTGATAAAGTGTTAGGTTCTCAACACATGAGGTTTGTGTAGGGACCTTGTTGGTGGGCGGGTTTAAGTCCCATGTTATGTTTGATTCTGGAGCTTCTCATAGCTTCATTACTCCGGAGTGTGCGGGGATCAGCGGGGATCCTGGAGAGCATGCAGGAGTTGTCAGGGTTGCGGGAGGTGAGTTCCTGAGAGTGATTGGACGAGCTAGAGGAATTGATATTCATATCGCAGGGGAGTCGTGGCCAGCGGATTTGCTTATCAGTCCAGTAGAGCTATATGATGTTATTCTCGGGATGGATTGGTTGCATCAGCATAGGGTGCATTTGGATTGCCATCGGGGTAGAGTGGAGTTTGAGCGTTCAGGAGGGAAGTTGGTTTTTCAGGGTATTAGACCAACTTCAGGGAGTCTCGTGATCTCAGCCATTCAGGCTGGGAAGATGATCGAGAAGGGCCGTGAGGCTTATCTGGTTACTATATCTATGCCAGAGTCAGTGGGGAGGTCTATGGTTAGCGGTATTCCGGTAGTGGAGGAGTTTGAGGATGTGTTTCAGTCTTTGCATGGATTACCACCATCTCGGTCGGATCCTTTTACCATTGAACTGGAACCGGGGACGATGCCGTTATCCAAGGCTCCTTACAGGATGACTCCAACAGAGATGGCAGAGCTGAAGAAGCAGTTAGAGGATTTATTGAGTACGGGATTCATCCGTCCTAGTGTATCACCGTGGGGAGCACCGGTGTTGTTTGTGAAGAAGAAGGATGGGAGTTTCAGGTTGTGCATCGATTATCGGGGTTTGAACCGGGTCACTGTGAAGAACAAGTATCCTCTTCCTAGGATCGATGAGTTGTTGGATCAGTTGAGGGGTGCTACTTGGTTCTCTAAGGTAGATCTGGCGTCCGGTTATCATCAGATACCGATAGATGAGGCAGATGTGAGGAAGACTGCTTTCAGGACGAGGTATGGGCACTATGAGTTTGTGGTGATGCCTTTTGGGTTGACTAACGCACCAGCAGCGTTTATGAGATTGATGAACAGCGTGTTTCAGGAGTTTCTGGATGTGTCTGTCATCATTTTCATCGACGATATCCTGGTTTATTCTAAGAGTCCTAAGGAGCATTCAGTACATTTGAGAGCAGTTATGGAGAAGCTGCGGGAGCAGAAGTTGTTTGCCAAGTTGAGCAAGTGTAGTTTTTGGCAGCGTGAGATGGGCTTTCTGTGTCACATTGTTTCTGCTGAGGGGGTTTCTGTGGATCCAGAGAAGATTCAGGCTATCAGAGATTGGCCTAGACCGCATAATGCCACAGAGATCAAGAGTTTCCTCGGATTGGCAGGTTACTATAGGAGATTTGTGCAGGGGTTTGCAAGCAGAGCACGTCCTATGACTAAGTTGACAGGGAAGGATGTTCCTTTTGTTTGGTCAGAAGAGTGTGAGGAAGGCTTTGCAAGCCTAAAGGAGATGTTGACTACTGCGCCAGTGTTGGCTTTGCCTGAGGAGGGAGAACCCTATGTGGTTTATACAGATGCATCTAGAGTTGGTTTGGGTTGTGTTCTGATGCAGCATGGGAAGGTGATTGCCTATGCTTCGCGGCAATTGCGGGTGCATGAAGGCAACTATCCTACTCATGATTTGGAGATGGGTGCTGTAGTTTTTGCCCTGAAGATTTGGAGATCTTATCTTTATGGTGCAAAGGTACAGGTGTTTACAGATCATAAGAGCCTGAAGTATATATTCACTCAGCCTGAGGTGAATTTGAGACAGAGGCGATGGATGGAACTTGTGGCGGATTATGATTTGGAGATAGCCTATCATCCTGGTAAGGCTAATACGGTTGTAGATGCTCTGAGTCGGAAGAGGGTAGCTTTGGCTCAGGAGCAGGAGATGGAGTCTCTGGTAGGGGAGATCAGTGCTTTGAGCTTGTGTGTTGTTTCACCAGAACCGTTGGGTTTGGAAGCAGTAGATAGAGCAGATCTCCTGAGTAGGGTGCGGTTGGCTCAGGAGAAGGATTTGGGGCTGGTGAATGCCTCTAAGGATGTGGATTCAGAGTATCAGGTCTCAGATAATGGTACTATCTTGGTGCACGGTCGAGTGTGTGTGCCCAAGGATGAGGAGTTGAGGTAGGAGATTCTGAGAGAGGCTCATGCGAACAAGTTATCTATACATCCATGAGCGACTAAGATGTACTGTGACCTCAAGAGGTACTATCATTGGGTCGGGATGAAGAAGGATGTAGCTAGTTGGGTTTCGAGGTGTGATGTGTGTCAGCTAGTGAAGGCTGAGCATCAGGTTCCTGGCGGTTTACTGAAGAGTTTACCCATTCCTGAGTGGAAGTGGGATATGATCACCATGGATTTTGTGGTAGGATTGACAGTGTTACGGACCTTTGATGCTATTTGGGTCATTGTGGACCGGTTGACTAAGTCAGCACATTTTCTGGCCATTAAGAAGACTGATGGAGCAGCGGTCTTGGCTAAGAAGTATGTGAGAGAGATAGTCAGATTGCATGGGGTGCCAGCGAGCATTGTGTCTAACAGAGATTCTAAGTTCACTTCGGTGTTCTGGAAGGCATTTCAGGCAGAGATGGGCACTAAGGTGCATATGAGTACAGCTTATCATCCCCAGACAGATGGACAGTCTGAGAGGACGATCCAGACGCTGGAGGATTTGCTGAGGATGTGTGTGTTGGATTGGGGTGGCCATTGGGCAGATCACCTGAACCTGGTAGAGTTTGCTTACAACAACAGTTATCAGGCGAGTATTAAGATGGCTCCTTATGAGGCTTTGTATGGGAGACCATGTCGTACACCATTATGCTGGACTCAGGTGGGGGAGAAGAGCATGTTTGGTGCTAGTTTTGTTCATGCGACCTCAGAGAAGATTCGGGTTCTGAAGCTAAACATGAAGGAGGCTCAGGATAGGCAGAGGAGTTATGCTGATAAGAGGAGAGATCTTGAGTTTCAGGTAGGAGACAGAGTGTACCTCAAGATGGCCATGTTGCGGGGTCCGAACAGGTCATTGTCAGAGACTAAGTTGAGTCCGAGGTATATGGGTCCATTCAGAGTGATTGAGCGGGTTGGACCAGTAGCATATAGATTGGAGTTACCTGAGGTGATGCGTGCATTCCATAAGGTTTTCCATGTGTCTATGTTGCGGAAGTGTCTCCGTGAGGGTGAGAAGGTGTTGGCTAAGATTCCTGAGGATCTTCAGCCTAACATGACTTTGGAGGCGAAACTAGTGAGGGTTCTCAAGAGGAGGATCAAGGAACTTCGGAAGAAGAAGATTCCTTTGATGAGAGTCCAGTGGGACTCTGATGGTGTTGAGGAGCAGACTTGGGAGCCTGAGGCAAAGATGAAGGCAAGGTTCAAGAAGTGGTATGAGAAGCAAGCCGCAACTTGAGCTTGTTTAGCCTGGTCCCATCTGTAATCCGTGGCTGGAGCGGGAATGAAGTATTCCAGCCCATCTCTCTTGTTACTCGGTCGCTTGGGGTGGTTGGTTGTGCGACTCAGTAACAAGATGAGTTGGTGTTCGGGATACAAAGTTTCCGTGAGGCGGGGTTTTGGAGGAAAGTTTCTTGAAATATAAGTTTCCAAAAGTGGGAAGTTTCCAAAAATGGAAAGTGCTAAATATGGAAAGTTTTACGGGAGTTGGAATTTGTCCATTTTAGCGGTGGAGAGCCTTGGGGGGCTTGTGTGTGGCCTTAGTGGCGGACTTTTGAGTCAGTGTGCCGTGTGTGGCAGTCTTTTTAGACATTGTGTGGTCTTTGTGACGGGCTTTTTAGCCAGAGTGTCTTTGTGACGGTCCTCTTTAGGACATTTGTTTGGCCTTGGTGACGGTCCTCTTTAGGACATTTGTTTGGCCTTGGTGGCGGTCCTCTTTAGGACATTTGTTTGGCCTTAGTGGCGGTCCTCTTCAGGACATTTGTTTGGCCTTTGTGGCGGGCTGTTTAGCCAGAGTGTCTTTGTGACGGTCCTTCGGGACAGATGGTCTTTGTGACGGTCCTTTGGGACAGATGGTCTTTGTGACGGTCCTTCGGGACAGATGGTCTTTGTGACGGGCTTTTTAGCCAGAGTGTCTTTGTGACGGTCCTCTTTAGGACATTTGTTTGGCCTTGGTGGCGGTCCTCTTTAGGACATTTGTTTGGCCTTGGTGGCGATCCTCTTTAGGACATTTGTCTGGCCTTTGTGGCGGCCCTTGTGGCATGTATATGATCCTTGTGTGGTCATGTGGTATTCCAGTGAGGGGATATGTGGTTGGTAGGACATTGAGATGTTTTACGTGAGCCACGGGAAGGAAACCTGGATAGGGATAGGACTCCGACGTGTTCAGAATCGTTTGCTCGCGACTCTTGGGGGACTTAGGTTCTCCTAGTACTGCCATATTCAGAGACTTTGTGACTTGGGAATATGGTTGGTATATCGACTTCGGATGACGATCCGAGGGCGCGCTGTAGGGTGGCAACCCGAGAGACGAGTTGGATTTTCCTTATATATTATGGCATGCGGGTCTAGGCCCGATGAGGAGCCAACATTATAGCATGCAGACTTAGGTCTGATGAGGAGCCAATAAAAACTCAAGGTTTAGGCCTATGAGTAAAGGAAAGTTCAAAAGTCGAGAGCAAATGACGCCTGGAGCGTGAGTCTATCGCCTAGAGGTGACCTTCTGTGGATCAGTCGGAGGAGTGCGGGCCGTGGAGACGGTTGCACGGAGTCCTTGGCTGATGGTTGTTCGAGATTCGAGGACGAATCTAGTTTGGTGGGGGAGAATTGTAACATATGTGAACCGGAATCCCGGTTTGGGAGTTGCATCGGTCGATGCAGATGGTGCATCGGTCGATGCATGTTCAATTCTGTGCGTTTTGACTTAAGTCAAACGCTGCGTTTTGGGTTAAGGAAAACCGTTAGATGCGAGTTTTTGTCTCATTTGTGGTTGTGTGGCCGTTTTTGAGAAAAGAGAAAGAGAGAAAAGTTGTTCCTGAGTGTTCTTGAGAATTCTGGGAGATTGGAGGCGTTCCTGTAGAGATCTGTAGCTGGGATCGTTGTAGGAGCTTCCTAGAGGCTTGTTCTTGTTTGTTTAAGGTTCAGATTCTTTTGTGGCAAAGGTAAGTGCATGACCATGGCTTATCTAAGCTAGAGATCTCTCTGATTTGTTTGTTATGTGTTGTTAGGCTGGTTAGATTGTTATTTGGGACGTTGGGAAGCTTTCTTGTGGCTTGGAATCGAGTTTCGTGGTTGCAGGAACGAAGATCCGGCAAGAAGCTTCGGAGGAAAACGATGCTCGGCATTGCATCGGTCGATGCACTTTGTGCGTCGGTCGATGCAGATGCGAGGATGGCGCGTAAACTCTAGGGTTTTCGTGTTATGTCGAGCATGCGTCGGTCGATGCATATCTTGCGTTGGTCGATGCATATCTTGCATCGGTCGATGCAAGTTAACCTTGCATCGGTCGACGCAACCTCCACCTGGTGTCGGTCGATGTATGTTGGTATCAGTCGATGCAGAGTCATGGTTTGTTATTGTTGATTGTTGAATGTTGTTTGATGGTTAGAGATGTCTCTATTGCTTGTGTGTATAGCCCAGTAGATGGGAGGATTGCCTTACTGAGTGTTTATTAAATACTCATGCATTGCAATATGTGTTTGTGGTGCACGTAAAGGCAAAGTGTGATCGTGGAATCAAGGCAATGAAGAGGAGGATGTTCTAGGGACTCGGTTTTATGTTGTCTGGCATTGCTAGGTTGCTAGAGTTGGGTCATTAGAATATTGCTAGGTTGCTGGTTCTATGATTCCTGTTGTTTTGGATATTGATTATGTTGGAATATGGTTATATTTTATTATTGGATTATTATTAAATATTGGTTGGTTATTTCCGCTGTTGAATGAGTTTGTGGTTAGGTGGCTAGTGGGTATGAGACCACTAGTTATAGTTTATTATATTATATTTATTATTTATTATTTATTATTTTTTTTAAAAATAAAAAAGGTCGGTCGTTTCAAATGATCACTGCAAACCCACCACACCAACCACCAGACTCATTTCTCATAACCCCTCTGCTGTAGCTAGATCCGGGTTGCCCCGAGAGGCTCCATCCGTATTCATTTTGAACAACCCAGAGACTGGAGCATTCCATCCGACCTCACTATCTGCACGTGCACCACAAGCATCCCGTGAATGAATATGCGTATTAGCCGCGATCACCTCTGCTGCCAAGTCCTTAACAAACCAAACTCGATCTCTGCACAGCCTATGCTCACCAAAAACATTACAGCACCTCCACTTCCATCCCCACCATACAGCAACAGCAAACAACGTAGGCCATGCTCCCGCACACCCACTTCCTCGTCCTGCCAGGTTATCAAATTTTAAGAGGCTCATTAATAACCTTCGTATGTGTAGATGTGGTTATAATGATTCAAGCCTAAGATATAAATCTTTATTTGGAAGCCATATGTTGTTACATTGTTTATATGAAGTATGAACACAAACCTATATGTTGCAACCTTATTCATTCCATTGTCACAGACTTAGGGTATAGATGTTTTATGTGAACATTTTAAATCGAGTTTTAGGTTAACATTGTTTATGTGAACTAGGTGTTAGTTCATGTTACGCATGGGTCGTTACATAATAGTTATTATATTTTTTTTTTAGAAATAACATAAATTAACATGTTTGCTAAAAAAAAAAAAACATAAATTAACATGTTGTTATTATTTATTTTTCTTGTGTACGTCAAAATTTAAAAACTATGTAGTATGAGTTTAAATAAACTAAAGAAATCAATTTTTCTTTTGACGATAATATATTTGATGCAATTAATTTCTATTTTAACTTACATGCCATATATTTTTGTAGTTGTAGTCAAATTTCAAAACCATTGTGATCCATATTTTTAATAAAATTTATTTTGTGATGTTAGTTATGCATTATTTTTATTCATTTATGGTGATAGCTTAAATATTATAAAATGTTTCAATAAAGAAAAAATTAAAATAAAGGTTTTCAATGTCTCATGCATATATAACTACGTGAGTCTAACAATACATTATTAGACTAATACATTTTCCATTAAAAAAAAGACAGCAACTATTTTATTAGGTTATTATCTTAAAGTCTTCACTTGTGTATGGAGTATGGACTATGATTTATATAAAATGAGACAGTTTCATTTAGAAAAAAATAAATAACATTTTATGGCGTTATAATACATAAACATAAATTTGATTTCTTTTGTTAATAAACATTAAGACCAATAGAGGTGTCAAAATGAGTCAATTTTGATGGATCAACTCAACCTATGAACCCTAATGAGTTAAAAAAAAATTATCCTAATGAGTTCATGAATAAAATGAGTTAGTTGGTCAAATGGTTTTATGGATCAAATGAATTGAGTTGTAATGGGTAATGGTTTAACCATTTAATCCATCAATTATTCTTTATATCGAGTCAAATTGACTCAAATGTTTAAACCGGTTAAATATAACCAAAACCTTTAAACCAATCAAATGTGTAAACCGATCAATGCTTTGATTTTATCCCCAAATCAAAGCATTTGGATTCACGAACCATCATTGTAAAGAGCTTCATCGTGATTTTTCCCACAACTATTCGTTTCTTTTACGAAATCGAAGAAAAGTTTTTGTGTTTTTGATTTGGAAGTGAAAGTGTAAGAACTTGTCCAACGAGGGAGTGAAATCGGAGAAAGAGGACAGACCTGGCCGCATGTAATTTGATTGCTTTTAAGTTTTAACCTTAACATGTTTGATATACAGTATTTGCTAAATTGCTTTTCTCACTTTTCCAAGAAATGAAGAATCACATGTTCCTTTGATGCCATTTTGCTGAACATGAATGTATCGTTATATGCTTGTCAGTTTATGTCTACATTGGTTTATGTCAGGACTGTGATATGTGTTAGAGATTCGATTGAACAAAGATCTGAGAGAATCCTTTTTGGTTTTGTGTAAACCATTATTGATACGTAAATTTCAGGTTTAATTTAATGTAATTTGTTGAGTTAACCATTTAACTATTTAATTTATTAAATTAACGAGTTTATGGGTTAACCCAATTCATTTAAACAAATAAGTTGGATCAATCCGTTAATTCATTCCATAACTCATTAGGTAATGAGTTGATTTGAGTTGAGTTCATCATTTTGACATCCCTAAAGACCACCAATAGAACTTAAGTTTTCTCTTTTCAATCTATAATATATATTTCTATTATAATATTAAAATTTGACATTTTACTATAACTTTATTTAGGCTATTGTCTAATAATAGTATGTTAAGTCATCAATTTTCTAAAAAATAAGAATCATCAAAATAAGACCAGAATTCGGAATTTAGAAATGTAGATACTTATATATAGTAGCCAATTTTTTTTTTGAATGTATATAATTGAGAACAAAAAAAATGTAAAAAAATGGTTTATATTAAATAATTAACGTAATATCAAGTCAAAAAATCTTATTATTGCACCAACTACACTAGAGGCGCAGTGAACCGTGAACCACCAACCATTCTATCGTGTGGATAACTAGTTGAAACTATCGAGGGCATTGACTCGAAAGTTCGAGGCCTTAAAAAAATAAACCCAAAGTATTTCTAACACATTATACGCCTCTTAGAAACAAAGCAAGACGATGTGTAGATTAGGAATGTAGGTTGTTTAAATATCTACTTTGATCTTGTGTTGTATATTGGTTCACTATATAATTTTTTTGTTTTTTCATTCTCTACGTACATTTTTTAAATGTATACTAGGAGAGTTACCCGCACGCTTGTGCGGGCAGAAACTGAATAGAAAAAAATAATAATTTAATTTTTTAAAATATTGAATCAAAATTTTATTATATTTTAAAAATCTGTTTAATTTTTTTAACATGGTTTATGTAATAACGTCCAGCAAACTCAGACCTATAAATATATTAAGTGTATGAAACAAAATTATTTTAACATCATACATAATCATATATAAAGTGTATAAAGTTATTTTTACATAATCAAATCTTACCAGTCCTTCAAACTGTGGTTTAAAAAGATCTTCGAAGAGGCTAATGTATTTTCGATACATGGTGCACCTATAAATATTTGCAGAATGAATATATTAGTTACCTTATGAGGATTATATCAGAACTATTTTATGTTACATACCTTCATATTTTCCGACCTTCACAAATCGCATTACACAAAACTCAGGTTCAGATTTGTATATGAGATGACACTTGTTTGATTGCCATTTAGACATGAATTCAGAAGCGTAGTTATCTTTGACACGACACTTCACAGTTTCATTCCTACATGTTTATTAAATTAATCAAAAATCTTAATAGAGACAATCTTAAAACGTAACTATCCTAAAGGTAGAGTAAATGTCTTTTACCTGCAATTCAACAACGTGAAAACAACTTCATTACTTTTAATGGCACTCTCAGGTCTTCTTTTATCTTCCACATCTACTATACACTCACATACATCTAATTGGGGGAAAAGATAGAATTTAGTTTTCCAAAGTGTTGCAAAGTTACAAAGCTAGGACACAAAGTTATAAAGATTACAACATTAATTCACAAGGGAGGGGCCAATACACAAAGTTACAACAAATCCTATAAAGATTATAGATTCCCGAACACAAAGTTACAATTAACTATACTCACGGATTGTACCATATCAATATTAAATTAATTAACGGAACACTTACCGAAAGAAATGAAATGATTTGTTCTTCCACGATATATATCATCCAAATCCTCAAATCAAAAGTAATTGTTGGACCATCGTCATAGTGGTATCGTCCATGAATTTAATTTGATAAGGATGATGAGTATTCCTCTCATTCAGGGTTGGATTGATTACTTTGAAAGTTCTAATATCATATCAGTTACCAACGTCGATATATTTTCGGAGTTTAGCGAGTGTATTTGGTAAAAAAGTAGCTTCAATTGTGTTACCCTTCACAGATTAATAACAATTGTGTAAGAAGTCATATATATATATAAGAACTGTTAAAAATTGAAATTTAAGTAAGAATGATGTTCAATTAACGACGTTAACCTCTACATCCACAAAAAGCAGTACTCTTTTTGTAAAGAACTCGCTGATACTCCAAGAATGTAAGACCTTGGCGTGTATACGCCAATTAATTCTTCCGGGAAGAAGATCATCAATTTTATGGAATCTCATGATTTTCTCAAATTAGGATTTTTCCTGTTTCTTCTCTGTTATCAAAAACGAAAAGTGGATTCCGGATTTGTAAGAATACAAACAGTCACAATTAAACTTTGCGTCTTAATCATTTTAGTATCTCACCTTTTGTTTGACTATTAAATATTTTTAGTATTTATTATTATCTATATATAATAGCAAACTCACTTTTGGGGGTCAAGTTTAATCTAACGGGTGAGATTGTTTCTACTATCTCATCTAACAGTCTAGAATTATTGATGATCCCATCAGTTGCAAGTATTTTTCAATAATCGTGTACCCCATCTTTTAATTTTTACACTTTTTTGTTTCACAGCTCTTTATTTTCACAGCTCTTTGTTTTTATATATATACAGATTTTTATGAACTTTGAAAAAGTTTTTGTTCTTTGAGTATTATATTATTAATGATGTCACCATTTGTTAATGATCTCAAAAGTTGCAAAGTTTTGATCCAACAATTGTGTTTCTTTGTCGCACGCCCATTTTTCTATGTTGGCACCCGTTAGTTTTCACACCTTTTTATTTTGCACATTTTTTGTTTATATAAAATTGCAGTGTTTTGATCCAATAACAAACCTACTTTTGGGGGTCAACTTTAATCTAATGGATGAGATTGTTTCTAATATCCCATCTAACGGTTTAGAATAATTAATGATCCCAACAGTTGCAAGTCTTTTTACCAATAATCGTGTTTCTTTGTCGTACCCTGATTTCATACCTCTTTGTTTTCACATTTTGTTTATATATATATATATATATATATATATATATATTATACACAGATTTTTTTGAACTTTGAAAATTTTTTTTGTTCTTTGAGTATTATATTATTAATGATCTCACCCTTTGTTAATGATCTCAAAAGTTGCAAAGTTTCGATCCAACAATTGTGTTTTTTCGTTGCTCCTCCAACTTTCCATATTAGCACTTGTTAGTTTTCGCACCTTTTTGTTTCACACATTTTTGTTTCACACCTCTTTGTTTTCACACCTTTTTGTTTATATTTATATACAGATTTTTATGGACTTTGAAAAGAGTTTTTGTTTTTTGAGTATTATTAGTGATCTCACCATTTGTTAATGATCTCAAAATTTGCAAAGTTTCGATCCAACAATTGTGTTTCTTCGTCGCACCCCCAGCTTTCCATGTTGGCACCCGTTAGTTTTCACACATTTTTGTTTTACACCTCTTTGTTTATATAAATTTGCAATGTTTTGATCCAATAACTGTGTTTCTTTGTCGTACCCCTAGCTTTCAATGTTTGCACTTGTTAGTTTTTGCATTTTTTTGTTTCACACCTCTTTCTTTTTATATATATACAAATTTTTATGGACTTTGAAAATATTTTGTTCTTTACGTATTATTAATGTTCTCATCATTTGTTAATGATCTCAAAATTTGCAAATTTTCGATCCAACAATTGTGTTTCTTCGTTGTACCCCCAGTTTTCCATTTTGGCACCCGTTAGTTTTCATATCTTTTTGTTTTACATCTTTTGGTTTATATAAAGTTGCAATGTTTTAATCCAACAATTGTGTTTCTTCGTCATACCCCTAGCTTTCAATGTTTGCACTTGTTAGTTTTTGCACCTTTTTGTTTCACACCTCTTTGTTTTCACACTTTTTTTGTTTTTGTTTATATACAGATTTGTAAAGACTTTGAAAAGAGTTGTTTTTTCTTTGAGTATATTAATGATCTCACCCTTTGTTAATGATCTAAAAAATTTCAAAGTTTCGATATAACAATTGTCTTTCTTTGTTGCACACCCAGCTTTCCATGTTGGGACACATTAGTTTTCACACCTTTTTGTTTTACACCTCTTTGTTTATAAAAAGTTATAATGTTTTGATCCAACAATTGTATTTCTACGTCGTACCCCTACCTTTCAATGTTTGTATTTGTTAGTTTTCGCACTTGTTAGTACTCATATCTTTTTGTTTCACACCTTTTTGCTTCACACCTCTTTGTTTTCACACTTTTTTGTTTTTATATATGTACAGAATTTTATGGACTTTGAAAGAAAAAAATTTGTTCTTTGAATATTATTAATGATATCACCATTTGTTAATGATCTCAAAGTTTGCAAACTTTCGATCCAAAAATTATGTTTCTTTGTCGCACCCCCAGCTTTCAATGTTGGCACCCGTTAGTTTTCACAAATTTTTGTCTTACACCTCTTTTTTATAACATTGTTTATATAAAGTTGCAATGTTTTGATCCAAAAATTGAGTTTCTTCTCGTACCCCTAGCTTTCAATGATTGCACTTGTTAGTTTTCACACTTTTTGTTTCACACTTATTTGTTTTCACACCTTTTTGTTTTTATGTATATACAAATTTTTATGGAATTTGAAAAGAGTTTTTGTTCTTTGAGTATTATTAATGATCTCACCCTTTGTTAATGATCTCAAAATTTGCAAAGTTTTGATCCAACAATTGTGTTTCTTTGTCGTAGCCCAACTTCCCCTGTAAGCACCAGTTAGTTTTCACACCTTTTTGTTTTACACCTATTTGTTTATATATAGTTGCAATTTGATCCAACAATTGTGTTTCTTCGTCGTAACCCTAGCTTTCAATGTTTGCACTTGTTAGTTTTTGCCCCTTTTTGTTTCACACCTTTTTGTTTCACACCTCTTTGTTTTCACACATTTTTGTTTTTATATATATACAGATTTTTATGGACATTTGAAAAAAGTTTTTGCTCTTTGAGTATCATTAATGATCTCACCCTTTGCTAATGATATCAAAATTTGCAAAGTTGTGATCCAACAATTTTGTTCTTTGAGTATCATTATTTATCTCACCCTTTGTTAATGATCTCAAAATTTGCAAAGTTTTGATCCAACAATTGTGTTTCTTCGTCGCACCCCCAACTTTTCATGTTGGCACCCGTTAGTTTTCACACTTTTTTGTTTTACACCTTTTTGTTTGTATAAAGTTGCAATGTTTTGATCCAACAATTATGTTACTTTGTCATACTCTTACCTTTCAATGTTTGCACTTGTTAGTTTTCGCATCTTTTTGTTTCACAGCTTTTTGTTTCACACCAATTTGTCTTCACATATCTTTAACTTTATATATATACATATCTTTATGGACTTTGAAAAGAGTTTTTGTACTTTGAGTATTATTAATTATCTCACCTTTTGTTAATGATCAAAAAAGTTGCAAAGTTTCGATCCAACAATTGTGTTTTTTCGTCGCATCCCCAGTTTTCCATATTGGCACCCGTTAGTTTTCACACTTTTTTGTTTTACACATTTTTGTTTATATAAATTTGCAATGTTTTAATCCAACAATTGTGTTTCTTCGTCGTACCCCTAGCTTTCAATGTTTCAACTTGTTAGTTTTCGTACCTTTTTGTTTCACACCTCTTTGTTTTCACACTTTTTTGTTTTTATGTATATACAGATTTGTAAGGACTTTGAAAAGAGTTTTTTTTCTTTGAGTATTCTTAATGATCTCACCCTTTGTTACTGATCTAAAAAATTTCAGAGTTTCGATATAACAATTGTGTTTCTTCGTCGCACACCCAACTTTCCATGTTGGGACACATTAGTTTTCACACTTTTTTGTTTTACACCTCTTTGTTTATAAAAAGTTATAATGTTTTGATCCAACAATTTTGTTTCTACGTCGTACCACTACCTTTCAATGTTTGTACTTGTTAGTTTTCGCACTTGTTAGTATTCACATCTTTTTGTTTCACACCTCTTTGTTTTCACACTTTTTTGTTTTTATATATATACAAAATTTTATGGACTTTGATAGAAAAAAATTTGTTCTTTTATTAATGATTTCACCCTTTGTTAATGATCTCAAAATTTGCCATAAAGTTAGTCATTTTAAATTTTCATTTTCCCGTACGATAACGTATGGGCTGACATCCTAGTATATATAATTACAGATTAAAGGTAAAGTTTGTAGTTAATAGATATAATGTAAAATTATATATACACTTTATGATACATCTAACAATTATATGTTTTCAAACAACATTGTTGAAACCAAATAAAATATAATCATGTGAAAATTTTAAATAATATGTTCTTAGACCATCTACAATGTGTTTTTCTATTATTTTATAATATAGAATAAGTCTAAATTAGAAAATAGTTTTCTCCAATGTGAAAGTTTATATCTGACTATAAAATAGAGGTAGTGTTAAAGATATTTAAAATCACTATATTCAAGAGAAGAAATATAATTCAAGTCTAAATATCCAAAACGATTATCCAGCTACAAACCATCATTATACAGTCTCAAATACCTCTTTGAAAATAACATTTAAGTGTTTTATTCTGGCATTTTCCATCTTTATCTGTAATTAACACCTTTAATTTTTTTTCTGGTTGTGACTCGAGAGAATGCAACATAAAGCTGTCCATGCGTGAAAACCGGTTTCGGTAGAAACAATCCAACATGTTCTAGCGTCTGACCTTGACTTTTGTTTATAGTAATTGCAAACGCCACAGTAACAGGAAACTGTCGTAGCCTCATACGAAAGGGAAACTTTGCATCAAGTGGACTAACATACATCCTAGGGATAAGTACTCTATCACCAACCTTTTTTCCTGTCAAGATTCTTGCTTTGATTACATGATTGGCCATCTGAGTAATAATTAACCTCGTACCGTTACACAAACCTCCTTTAGGATCTATATTCCTTAGCAACATGAAGGTGCTCCAATTTTCAACGTTAAAACATGGCTTGGCAATCCAGAAACTTGTATACTGTTTAGAAATTCCTGAGTGTAGATCATATTATCATGAGCACTTGTATCTGACGTTTCAATACTATCAGACCTAAGATATCATCTCTCCTCACCTGTAAATAAAAAAATAAAGATGGAATTTTAGATATGTATTTAATATTAGTATTTCTTAAAATTATTACTTCAATATCCATATGAGGAGCTTTGCTTCTCTAATTAAGTCAGCAAGATCTGATTCGGCATCGATAGTACACACATAATATTCATTAAGATTGATTGGAATATCAATTCTTGAATGAGCCGTTCTACCACCTTCCAAAAGCAAAGCAGCTATACCACTTGAAGCAACATTTTGAACAATATTACCTTTAGAGCTTATATCAGCACCAAGAATAGTCCACAAGAAAGTTTTCCAATACCACCAAATCCATGAACAAAAAACATACCACATTTGTCGTGATTCACAGAGTGAATGATTTCTTCATAACCAAGTCTTTGCTCCTCAGTTAGCATAGATAACAACTCACAATTCATGTATGTTGTTTATGAGGCTTATATATTCTCTCATCTGCGATAAGCCTATTTATACATGTGTTCATCATACTATTATCTGGTTTAGGCATTTTCTCAAAAGTCGTAAAAGACGGTCCATTCGATCGCAAAATCAATTCTATTTCAGTTAAACATATATTTTCTATCTGAGCATGTTTCGACATTAGACCTACATCAGTAAAGTTAAACACTGATTTATAATTTTGTTTAAATTACATTCAATTAACCAAATAACAATTTGACTTGTGCGGGAAAAAACTTTTTTAAAAAGAATTATTGTCTAAACTGTTTTTGTGGTCAAATATATCACTAATTCAATTCTTTTATAAATTTGTGTGGGCAAATATATTTTAAAATAATAGTTCAACTAATTTAATAAACCAAAAAGTAAATTAATTATAAGGCTAAAAAGGATTCCAACAAAAATGTAAATGGAAAAGAATTAACTAAAGGAGAAGCTATAATTTAATCTTCAAAAATAGTATTTATTTTCTATTTTTAATAATTTAAATGGGATTCAATTATTTTGTTTTTGAGATTTTCTAATTTTCGTTTAAAACATAATAATTCGTTTTTTAAACAGTTTATTTTTAAAAGTGAAAGAAAAATAATTTATTAAATTTACTCGTTTATATTTTCAATATATATACATTTTAATTGTCTGGACCTTTTGTCTTATTTAGAATCTTTGTTCCTCCTTTTAGTGATAGAGTATCCAGCCGGAATAACATGGGATTTCCGGGGATTAACATCAACCCTATGAGATTTTTTCGAGATCACAAAAGATTTGAAACAACCCGACTTTTTTTTTTCCTTTTTAATAATTAAATACAATATATAATTAAGTACCCCATACTACTTAATTAAACAAACCATCCCACACACAGTAGCCAACCAATAATAAACCAACATCCAATTACATGCACAGCGGAAACATATCAATAATACAAAACCAATACAATAACATTTCTATCCATTCTATCCAGCAACCTAACATATCTCTATCCAAGGTTCCATCCTAAACAATATAACAAAGACCAACAACACACAAACGAGACCCTAGTTCATCCTCCTCCTCATCGCCATGATTCCACGTCACATACCTGCACACCACAAACAACAATTGAGATGCGTAAGTATTATCATAAATACTTAGTGAGGCCGTCCTCCCATCTACTGGGTTATACACACAAGCATATGAGACCCTCAAGTTTAAGCAAAACAAACAACACACAACAATACATCAAACCAGGAAACAAGTCTCGACTGAGACCAGTGTCGACCGATGCCTCGCGGTGTCGATCGATGCTACAAACAATGGTGTCGACCGATGCTAAACAGTGTCGACCGATGCCACTCCAAATGGTGTCGACCGATGCTTCCTAGTGTCGATCGAGGCCTCCTCTGCAGACACGATCTGCGCGAAACCGAACATCGAACTCTCCTTCCCAATCATCTCGCATCCGTCTCAAACTCACCCAATTACCTCAGAAAATCACTGGGAATCACAAAAGCAACGAACCCAAGCAACAAAACAACACAAACAGCAAAGAAAACACACAAACAAGAGAGATCTCATGCTTAGATCAACCATGGTCAAGCACTCACCTCAAGAACAGGAAGATTGAAATGAGAAACGTGGAAAACAACACCCCCAGAAGCTCCCCCTTCGTGTCCAGCAACAGCTAACACTTCTACTGCCTCAGATCTCTCCAAAATCTCCAAGAACAAGCCCAGAAAAACTCAAGAACGTTTCTCTCTCTTTTCTCTCTTTCTTTCACTAAGCGGCGACCAAATATCTTCCCAAAAAACCCTTAAACTCGTCCTTAGACGCTTATAACACGATTTAGGGATTTAATTGAACCAAACCGAACCAATTCGGCAATTAATCAAACCGGCCGAACCCAGAAATTAGTGGTGTCGATCGATGCCACTAGGGTGTCGATCGACACTCCTTTCAAAATCACAAAATCCGGTTCGCGGATGTTACAATTCTCCCCCACCAATATGGATTCGTCCTCGAATCCCGCAAAACCGTCCAACTGTCAAGGACCTCCGTGCCACCGTCAACACGGCCCGCACGTCCCCGACCGGACTAAATACCGTCAGCCAAGGTTTCCTGTGCACTGTCGCAACAGCCCGCACACCTCCGACTGAACCACGAGGTCTCCCTCTAGTCAATATACTCACATCAAAGACACTATTTGCTCACAACTCAGTGCTTCTCCCGTCCGTGGTCGCAACCAACGAATCATGCCGGCTTGCTATCAGGCCAACCGCCTTAAGCTACGGCATCCAGGAAGTCACTCACACACACACTCCCCCCGCTCTCAGGTGGCAACCTTCGAGTCATACCGGCTCACTGCCAGGCCACAGCCTACAGCTACGGTATCCAGGGAGTCTCACATGCCCACTCCCCCCGCTCTCGGGTCGCAACCCTCGAGACATACCGGCTCACTGCCGAGCCACGGCTCACTGCCGAGCCACGGCTCACTGCCGAGCCACGGCTCACAGCTACGGTATCCAGGGAGTCTCAAAATCCCGCTCTAAGGTCGTCACCCTAAAGCGCGCTCACGGATCGTCATCCGAAGCAAACATACCACTCCCACTCTCTGGCCACAAAGTCCATTGATCTATCGGTATCACATGAGTTGGGCCCACACAATCCTGAGCAAATAAGTCCGATGTCAACGAGTATCTCCCGACTAGATCTACCTCAACACTTTCCATTTCTGGAAACTTCTATTTTTAGAAACTTTCCATTTATAGCAACCTTCTATTTATGGAAACTTTCCATTTATAGACTCTCGTGCTATTTCCTTTCCAGTGATTTTTCACAAATCCCAAAACCAAAGAACTCCAACTTTTATTAGAACCTCAAATGCAATAATCGTTTACAACTCCAAATGAAAATACATAATGAAAGAAAGAATACATAAGCTAAAACTAAGCGCCGGAATGGACACCCGGTCCTCCCTTCGGCTGCGCCGCAACCTCCATCATCTGCCTCCTCTTAGGACAGAAAGGCCTGATATGCCCTTCCTCCCCGCAATGATAACACACTCGACGGTACTCCTGCGAATCACCTCCCCTGGCCCCGCTTTCCGACACGTGATCCATGCTCCCGCTCCCATAACCTCTCTGGCCACCTTGGTTTGCCACTGTCGTCTCTTCCCGCTTCCTTTTACGCCTTTGCTCCAACTGCCTATCCTTGTTTGGAATGCTCTGCTCCAATGTCTCCTCTGAACGAACCGCTGGACTGACCACCACTAACTGTGACCTCAAATCATCCTCTATCCCAGCTGCAACCTCAACCAGCTCCGCCCTTGTGGCATAGCTCCTCACTCTGCACCGAGTCCTCAGATCATCTCGCAAAGCCAGCAAGAACCTCCGCACCTGAGCCGACTCTGGCTCCCAAGCCCGGCCTGCATACCCCACAAGCCGACTAAACTCTGCATCCAGTTCCCGCACTGTACGGTCCCCCTGAGTCAAACCCAAGAACCGTGCCTCCATACGATCAAGAGCCTCCTGAGGAAAATACTTGGAGTTAAACTCCCCCACAAAATCTCCCCAAGACATACCCCGCTGCACCCTCCGTGCTGTCACCGACCTCCACCACACACGAGCATCTCTTGACAAGTAAAACACTGCCAGATCCACCTTGTACCGGTCGGGACACCTAAGCGAAAGGAAGATATCCTCCATCCGCTCTCTCCACTCATCCGCTACACTCGGACTTCCTGAGAAATACCCAGCTCCCACATGCCGCAGCTGCTCCATCATCCGCACATACTGAGCATCCACTACCTCGGCCCCCGGCTGCACACCTGCCTGCAAACCCGCCACAGGCTGCACCGCTGGACCCTGCCCACCACCCACTGGCGGCACTACTGGACCCTGCCCACCAACCACTGGCGGCACTACTGGATCCTGCCCACCAACCACTGGCGGCACAACTGCTGGAAGTCGCTGCAAAACCTGAGCTAGCAAGTCCATCAAGACATCCTCCCTGCCTGGAGCACCTCCCGCTGCAACCCCCACACCCGGGGCAACACCATGACCGACACCGGGCCCATCCGCCCTGCCGTCACCCAAACCAGCCTGGTCTCCAGACACACTAGGATGAACCTGTGACTCCGCCACCTCCTCACTGGCCATGCTCTGGGCTACACTCACACTGGCCTGAAGAACCTGACCTCGTCCCCGACCACGACCACGACCACGACCACGCCCACGACCACGACCGCGACCAACAGCACCCTCTCTAGCCATCTGCACTACCCAGAACAGAAGGCTAAGCACACAATTCAAAAACCGCACATAGAGTACACATCTTACCGTGGAATCTCATTGAAGGCTCGAAGAAGATGATACTAGGACTCCATACCGCAAACAAATTGACTAACTACTCATAATCAATTCCATCACACAACATCATGCATCAAGCAAAAAGGAAAATAATTCACCCAATTAAATTCCTAACCGCTCTAACCATCCATTTAACCATCCTAGAACCGTAAAGGCTCTGATACCAAAATGAAACAACCCGACTTTTTTTTTTCCATTTTAATAATTAAATACAATATATAATTAAGTACCCCATACTACTTAATTAAACAAACCATCCCACACACAGTAGCCAACCAATAATAAACCAACATCCAATTACATACACAGCGGAAACATATCAATAATACAAAACCAATACAATAACATTTCTATCCATTCTATCCAGCAACCTAACATATCTCTATCCAAGGTTCCATCCTAAACAATATAACAAAGACCAACAACACACAAACAATACCCTAGTTCATCCTCCTCCTCATCGCCATGATTCCACGTCACATACCTGCACACCACAAACAACAATTGAGATGCGTAAGTATTATCATAAATACTTAGTGAGGTCGTCCTCCCATCTACTGGGTTATACACACAAGCATATGAGACCCTCAAGTTTAAGCAAAACAAACAACACACAACAATACATCAAACCAGGAAACAAGTCTCGACTGAGACCAGTGTCGACCGATGCCTCGCGGTGTCGATCGATGCTACAAACAATGGTGTCGACCGATGCTAAACAGTGTCGACCGATGCCACTCCAAATGGTGTCGACCGATGCTTCCTAGTGTCGATCGAGGCCTCCTCTGCAGACACGATCTGCACGAAACCGAACATCGAACTCTCCTTCCCAATCATCTCGCATCCGTCTCAAACTCACCTAATTACCTCAGAAAATCACTGGGAATCACAAAAGCAACCAACCCAAGCAACAAAACAACACAAACAGCAAAGAAAACACACAAACAAGAGAGATCTCATGCTTAGATCAACCATGGTCAAGCACTCACCTCAAGAACAGGAAGATTGAAATGAGAAACGTGGAAAACAACACCCCCAGAAGCTCCCCCTTCGTGTCCAGCAACAGCTAACACTTCTACTGCCTCAGATCTCTCCAAAATCTCCAAGAACAAGCCCAGAAAAACTCAAGAACGTTTCTCTCTCTTTTCTCTCTTTCTTTCACTAAGCGGCGACCAAATAACTTCCCAAAAACCCTTAAACTCGTCCTTAGACGCTTATAACACGATTTAGGGATTTAATTGAACCAAACCGAACCAATTCGGCGATTAATCAAACCGGCCAAACCCAGAAATTAGTGGTGTCGATCGATGCCACTAGGGTGTCGATCGACACTCCTTTCAAAATCACAAAATCCGGTTCGCGGATGTTACAATTCTCCCCCACCAATATGGATTCGTCCTCGAATCCCGCAAAACCGTCCAACTGTCAAGGACCTCCGTGCCACCGTCAACACGGCCCGCACGTCCCCGACCGGACTAAATACCGTCAGCCAAGGTTTCCCGTGCACTGTCGGAACAGCCCGCACACCTCCGACTGAACCACGAGGTCTTCCTAATCTTCCTTTATCTCTTTCCTTCTTGAAAATCTCTGAGATATAAAGTCTCGAATCCAATTAATATTCCTTCCTTATTCTTTCTATCAATTTAAGAGAAAGAAGGAATATTAGTCACAAATATTTATGAAGATATATTAGTCACAAAAATTTATTTAAATATTAGTCATAACAAACATTTAATTTATTTGTAAATAGAAAGAAATCAAATTTTTTAGAAAATTACCATAATTTTTTTTATGAATAGAATCCACCATAATTTTGTGTAACTATAATCATTACAAAAAATATTAGCAACAATATTATTTTAAAAAATTAAGGATTTTGGTTAGCAAAAATTAATACTTGAATTTCATTATATTCAATTTTGTAGATCCACAATTATGATCAATGATCATCCATGAATTCAACTGAAACAAAAAAAATTATGTAATAGGTTACATATAAATAGAATTATAATTTAAATCTTTTTGTAAACAGAAAGGAATCCAAGTTTTGAGAAAATTACCATAAATTTGTTATGAACAGAATCCACCATAATTTGCAACAATATTATTTTAAAAAAATAAAGATTCAGATTAGCAAAAATTAATACCTGAATTTCATTATATTCAGTTTTGTAGATCTACAATTATGATAAATGATCATCCATGAATTCAACTGAAACATAAAAATATTTATTAAGTTACATATAAAATTTTATTTCAAATTACTAAACTACAAAACAAAATATAGAAAATAATACAACCTATATTTTTTAAAGATGGAGAATCCATAGACAAAGTCTATGATTGCTTGATCTTGCTTTCCAAACAACCACTAAAAAAAACATAAAAAATAGAATCCGATGAATCATATAAAATTGTCAAAAGTTGTGTTTGCTCATTTGCTTGTTGAATAAAAAATCATGGAATAAAAATATGATCATGTTTAACCAAGAGAATAAAATTGAATAACAATCACCACTATAAAAAAAAAACAAATAAAAACAATTATTAAAAATACTTTACCGATTTGATTTTTTTGCTTGCTTCATCAACTTGTTCTTCCAATCTTGTTTTTGATATACAAAAAACATCCATGGTCCATGGAAGGTACACCTAAAACACAACCAAACAGTACAAAATGAGTAAAACTCTTGATATGATTCAACATAATAATTAAAAACTATAGCAGCATAAAAATTAATCATGCAAAGCACCAAAGCATATGGATAGTACATCAATATGAAAAAAAAAAAACATTAAAACCAAAATAATACAAAAGAAACATTATACTCTCAAAATATAGGTTTAGCTTTATGAATCCGACTTCTACTATTTTGGCTGAGCCTCTATATATATATAGTTTGAAAGAAAAATCGTCATAATTTTCTTTACCATTTTAATATTTTAAAAAATAGATATTTTCTTTAAACAAATATTCGTAATATATTCTAATATTTATATTCCATTTTTAAAAAAAGAGATATTGTGTAAATATATTAGATTTTCGATTTTGTAAAACAAATTTTGTTTTTTTTTTTAAATTTTCGTTTTTTAATTTTTTAAAACTTAGAAAAGGGTAAAAATGTCCAATTTTGAATCTCATTAATGGCAAATTAGTAATTTTAAGTCTGAGGATGAATGTGGTGCGTTTCAGCAACCTAAATAGAGAGGAAAAGCTTCTACGAAATATTTTTAAGGGTATTTTTCATTAAAGGCAAAGGAGGTCAATTTTTGTGAGATTGGTTGTAAGCTCTCTCGACTTCTCCTTTAATATATTAGATTTTGATCTTGTTTTCAAACTTTTTTCATCCTTATATAGCACTCATGCTATATAGGTCAACATGTTTTATGCGAACAGTATAATTCAAGCTCTAGGTTAACATGGTAACAAGAAAAAATAAAAAGTGATCATATAGAACTGTTTAGAGCATATCCAAGGGTTACTTGCTATTTAGAGTTTTCAAACATCAAACATAAAGTATAAGGGATTTTTTCTTTAAGAGTATACTTCAAATATGAAGCTTTTAAAATATGTATTTTTCATTATATTGTTCATAATTATTTTAAAATCATAAAACTTTTATAAATAACTCTAAAACAGACATTAAAATGTTATACACAATATTAACTCATAAGTCATAAAACATTAATTACAGTCCAAAATAATTTGAAAGATTAGTTATGAAATATATAATTTTAGGGATTGAAATGCAAAGAGTACCAATATTCAAAACTTCAAATTATGAAGTATCAGAGTCTTGGAGAGCATAAAATTTTAAAATTTGAGTATCTCTTGGATACTCGTAGTGCATGAAAGTGTGATCGGGCCTATTGCCCCCAATCGGGCATACTGTAGGCCCATTATAACTTTATACTAAATTGAAAAAGAATAAATGTTTTTTTTTTCTTTTGTTGCCTTTGCCAGAAAGATATCCTCTGCACTCTCCATCTTCATCGTTCGCTTCAATTGATTGATAGTTGTTGGACATGGGCTGCGCCCAACATGCCACTCGGCCCAACAAGACAAGATAATTGCGATTTCGGCCCGACAAAATTGGATGCAAGTCACTAATGATCCGTAAAGGGCAATTTCGGGAATTCACGATGGAAACCCTAGAAAACCCTCGGTCAACAGTCCACTATACAAAGAAACAGTATCCATTGGGAATCATCATCAGACTCACGTACAATACCCCGAGAGCAAAACTTTGCGTCTAATCACAGTTATTGTTTTCTGTATAATTTCCGTTAGCTTCCGAACTCGTCGTGACTCACTTGTCGGTTCTCCTGTGAACTGACGAGCACGATCTTGACTCGTTTTAGTGACGACCTCATATCTTTATCGTTATAAAAGAACAAACTTCACTCTTCCCCCAAAAATCATTATTGTTTAGTGTTGTGCAATCCTCAGTATAAACAATAGTGATAGGTATCGTCTCCCTCCCTTCACCGCCTTCTTTTTGCCGTTGGATTCCATGGATCATTTTTCAGTTCCAATAATCCTCTTTATAATTGTATTTGGTTTCTCTTGAATGTATTTTTTATTTCTAGGGTTTTTTTTTTTATTGTTATCCGATGGCTTCAAGTTCAACGCGAACTCTCCCTTCGGGTATATCTCGATCTTTTTAAGTCATATCCGATAACTGATTTTTTTTTTTTTTTTATTCTTAAATTGTAGTGATTTTTTCTTTTTTTGGTCTGGATTTTGTATCAGTAGTTGATTTGATGCATTCAAGCGAGATTAAATCCAATGCTTTATATTTCCAAGGCATGGCCTGTCTTTTCGATGTAACTCCCCTTTTTCTATTCTTTGTTTATAGATTTATATATAATGTAAGTTGGTCAAAATATGCGTTTTGTTGACGGTTTAAATTAAATTGGTATAATAGAAAGCAATCATCAAGGAAATGACTGAGAAAATGGATAGAGATCCTGGATTTATCCAATTAACTGAGGAGCTTGGGAGAAATTTCCCAACTGCATGGACGCAGGAGGTAACTGTTCTGAGTTTGATCAATTACCAACACAATGCGTCAAGCTTTGAGTAACCCTAAAATTAAGAAAATGACCGAGCGCCTTCGTAACCACTTCTTGGTTCAGGTAATATAGAAGCTCTGCTTTATTAAAGTCTTTTAACTGTTTTTTTATCCGTTGTGTGTGGGGTCTCGAATCCTGACATTTTCTTTGTCTTAGATTTCAGAAAGGGCTCTGTCTCTGGAGACTCTCTGGAATACTGAAGCATCAGACAAGTGTATGGCACGAATGAAAAAAGATCCAGAGTTGGAACCTATACTATCTGAAATAGAGGCTGCTGGCCCTTCTGCTATGTTCAAGTACTTTTGTTTTGTTTTATATCATTAGTTTTTTATAGAAACTACTATAACGTTTGTGTTCTGTGTATAGCTAAAAGAATCTGTTTCCGGGGTGTTAGGTACTGGAATGATGAAGATGTGTTGAAAAAGCTGGGTGCAGCAATGGATACTTTGACTCTCAGTGATGTCGAGGTAAACTACTTTGTCTGAAATTTTTATCCTTATATTTGAGGATTACTGCCCGAGGGTAGCTCGTAAACTCATTGTGCATTGATTTATCTTAACCAATCAGGGTCTGAAAATGTCCTTGGCATCTGGTGGTAACAAAGATGAAGAACTCTTCGAGGGAAGGAAAGCACTGGAGATTGTATGTGAATATGCCAAGGTATGTCGTTCTCTTTGGAGCATTATAATTTCCCCACTGCATCGTCTATGTGATTTTAGTGGGAAGCTCTTTTTTGGTTTTTGTAAACGAGCAATCTATATGCCCTTACCATGTGGGTTTATAGAACGGGTTTGGACCACCTAACTAACTTACCCTGGTTGAGTTTGTTCCTAGATGAAATGTTTTAAAGTTCTTCTGGATGCTAGAGCAAAAAGGTCAAGTCGGTTGACAAAAAGAAGAAAGAAAAAGGAGTCACCATTGCATTGTGCTGCGAATCCTGCGAGGAAGGAATGTGTAAGCCTTGATGATTCAGTGTAAGTTTGCAACAAAACAAAACTCTCTTTCAAACAAACTTGTACATGACTCAGTTATCTCATGTATATCAACTTGTCTTTGTAGCACTGCAAAACACCGAAATTAGTAAATATTATTGTGGGTATCATTTTAGCATTTTAGTAAGCCTTTGGAGTACGGCTACTAATAATTCTATAATCCTTAGAGAAATTTGAATATTTGTTTACTCTATTCCAAATCTGATGATTAAAAAAAAAAAAAAAATGACAATGCCAATCGCTGAATATTTACCATTTTGTTACTCAATCAAAAGATTATGAAAATGGTATGAAGTATGAACTATGAAGTTAGATGAAGTGATGCTATCATATCTTTATCACCTTCATGAAGATATTGCAGTCATACGTGGACAGTGGACAGATTCAATTCAGACGTGAAGCTTTTAGATCTGGAATAAACACATATTTGAGATTACCTATCTGTTTGAGTCAAGTGGCCTTAACTTTATTATTATTTATAGGATTTTTTTTTTGGGTGGTAAACTTTCATTTCGTTTCTTTGTTTTAAATTTTCACACCACTATAAATAAATAGTAGGGATATTAATATGGTAATTTTTCAAAAAGAAGAACAGTAATTTTCAAATTACTGTAGTAAAAAAATAAATAAATAAACACGTATATCGAAATTAGCTTGCTGTTGGAGTTAAGTGTCCTTAACTTGAAATTTTCATATTTTTCATCTTTTTTTTTACTTTTTCATGTCTTTGTTAACTCGAATGTTACTAAACAAAGTATTCATTTTCGAAATTATCTATCTACAAATTAGTAATGTAAAAAATTTAGGGTGACTTTTACTTTAATGAGATTTAAGTTACGTGTGGAGGACAAAAGAAAAAAATTACGTGTTGACAATTGATATTGCTGGTTTACATATTTCATAATTGTAAAGGGGATGATGAATTGAATTGATGATCTAATTGGCCAAAAAATCGTTTTCTCTTCCTTTGACAAATATTTTGTCGTCAAGCCTCTTGTCATGTAATCTGATATATTATATTCCTTCTTCTCGTCAAAACATTTTATTATTATTATTGTTTGGGCAATGCAATTAATTATCTATATATTCTCTTTATATTCTAACTCAAAGAGACCCAAGAAAACAAATACATCGCATTTTGTTCCAACTGCATCTTTCTTGCTCAGAAGAATGGCTGACGAAGAACCAATCACCAACGTAATCTTCACTGTTTCTCTTCTTCTTCTTCTATCATTTTCAATTTTTGTAAGTCTGTGTAATGATCTAGGGCTGGTCCATCCAATGTTAATTATTGACTTATTTTTACGAATGTTGCAGCCTGGTTCTGGTTCTGGATCCACAACCGCTTCTGGTACAGGTTCTGACTCAGATAATTCTACTGACTCCATTGACTTAGAATGCACAGCATCTTGTGTAGCGATTCAATGGAAGGTCCAAGAGGCTTTCCTTGAAGGAAAAAGAGTCGCAGCAACTACAAATGCAAACCCTAACCCAAACACAACAGTCTACAACAATCCGCCAGGGATCCTACTGGACAACTTTAACGAGGGATGGAATCGAGGTGTCGACAATGCAGGTCTAGTCCATACCATTGATTTCCCTCAGGTTGTGAATGCCTTTAGGTCTGCCGCCTACAAGGCTGGGCTTATCTTAGAGTCATTGTACGATGACTCGCCCAAAGCTTTGCCGACATCGGACTACCAAGAACTTGTCTCTGCATGGGAATTAGCTGGTTACTACGCGGGGACGTAAGTATATATTGTCTGGGTTTCCATTTAAACAAATATGTTATTTCATACATATGTCCTTAATCCGTTTTTTTTTTTCTATTTTTTTTGTAGTCACATGATGGAGCAATACCATTACGAGAAGCACTTGCACATCGCCACTTTCATGGATTTCTTCACTAATCGAAAATTCTGAACACACGCTTCGGGGAAAGGCTTCTGCCTTTGAAAAGATTCTGATTGCTACTACCTAGTATGAAAAGAAAACAATAAGGTTCTTAGATATGCATGGTTTTTAGGTGTTCTAATAGTATGAGTTCACCCTTAATTATTAAGTTGATCCTTCGTAATAAGTTAGTTTGGAAACACCACAATGTTCCACTTTAAGACTCTTTAATAGTAATTAATCATATATATATCTGCCATGTTCACCAATCATCTAATTAGGCCACTGCTGATGAGAGAACATCAAAGAGACACATATGACTAAGTTGTTAACTGGCAAAAATAAGAATGAGAAAACTGTAGCTACCAAACATGACGAAAGAGTTGTGAGACCCAAGAACGACCTCAAGAAGTTCTCTGGTTTACTTAAACGGGACACTCTCAAAGTTTTCACCACCAAGGGAAATTGAAAATATAGATCACCGAAATCAAATGTGACCCTCTAAGCTGTATACAAGAGAAGTTTTCCATTATAATTGAATGCTATTCATTAAACTTTTACATATGGTACATGACGTTTAAAATTCGTAGATCTCACTGTTACAACGCACTTAGATGCCTATAAGTATTAATACACAACTTACTGAGAGAAGGGTTCATTAATGTTGAACAGTACTAGGTTTAGCCACTTTATTTCTTAAACTTTCTTATTAACTTTGATTATACACATTACACTAATATATATGAGCTTCCTATGGTTTTGTAAACATAACAAAAACCATTTACGTTAGTGGGCTAATATGAAATCTGGCCCAACTCCATTTCTCTTTTCTTCCTTAACCAAAAGCCTTCTCACTTGTCTCTTCTCCTTCTCTCGTTTCTTCTTCTCTCTTGCTACGATCTCTGTCACAACTTCATCACTTTCTTCTTTCAATATTCCTATTTACCAATTTGAAGATTAATGAAAGATTGAATTTCAACAATTAAGATATGTACCTGCATTGCAGAACAGAACAGGTAGGAGTATTAATTACCAAAGGATCGGATATCGGCCATACTCTCAACAAAATTCCTCTGCCAAAGTAAGCTAATTTGCAAGGTTAGGTACACAACATGCATGCATACATGGCATCCAGCACAGGTAGCTAATATCGGAAAAACTAGTTGGCAGGAACTTCTATTGGTAGATAATGATGATTATCCATCACTATCATCTTTAATTTGACTGTTTACTTCACCTTTAAGTATTTTATTTTTACCTTCATCTTCTCTTTATCCCTCAAGTAATTTACTTCTTAACCACTATGAATAGAAGGATCAATGTACTAGTGGAGAAAGTAATATATCTCTATTATAGTAAAAGAGAAGTACAACTTACCTTTCAGAAGAAAATGTCCCCGGCGACCAAAAAATACAATGTCTGACGGCCCGGAAATTTGAAATCGGGTAATCGTAATCAACAGAAATGGATCCGGGTCAAAAAGATCCGCGTCCTCTAAAACGGGTTAACGGGTGAGTTTTTTTTTTTTCAGTTTTATCCCAATAAACATAATTTTAAAATCTCATATGTAATGTTAAAAAAAAAAATTCTCATATGTAAATTGGAGAATTCAAGTTCCCTTTTCCCTCACGATTCATCCTTCGTCAAAGAAGGACGTCGGAGAAGGCACTTACCGGTGGTGATTCACCGGAATTATGCCATGTTTTTATTTTTGACTCATAAATCAATGGTTAATAGATAGATTTAACATATTTCTGTACAGAACTCATCAAAATCGTGAAAAAATCAAGTGTTAGAGTGAATTTTTTTTTTAATAATCAGATCTGTAATAGTCGGATCTGAAGGAAGAAGACAAGGGTACTTTTGTAATTTATTATTTACTAAAAAATCAGATTAAAAAATGGGTTGTAAACTAGACCAAGTAAAAAAAAACTAGACCAAGTAATTCATCGGACTATGTTAAATTATAGAGTTTAACTTAACAACGAACTTTATATTCAGCTTACAATGGATTAAAATCTAAATAAAATAAATCATTAATTGCCGCAACAAATGGTAAAAAAATATTCCATAAATATTTCAAATTAATATCGAAATATTGAAAGAAGAAAGAATTTAAATAATATCCATAAGTGACTGTAACCAAAAAATCTAAATGGTGAAGATTTTGTATCTAACGTAACAACTACTATTATATTCAAATCCTAAAAATATTTAATGTTAATTATTTGGATTATGAAGAACTAACCATATTTAAAAATTGTTTAGAGATAATAAGGAAATTAGAATATAATCAATCACCCAAATAATTAGCCTTGACATAACAATTAAAAAATAACGATAATATAATTTAAAAATAAAATCTATCCAAAATTTTTGGAAATCATTTAAAGTTTTTACCATAAAATCAAGCTATTTTAATTTGGTGACATATTTTAATATAAGTCGTTAAATTAAAATCAAGCATTTAAAAATCCAAATTTTACATATGTAAACATATTTAATACAGTAAAATCAAGCTATTTAATTTGGTGACATATTTTAAGATAATTTGCTAAATTAGAATCAAGCATTAAAAATCCAAATTTTACATATGTAAACATATCTAATACAATAAAATATTGTGCATCCCATATATATAATCGAAACAGGTAATACACAATATTCCACATATATTTTCATTGCATTATATTTTTAAATTTCAAAAGATTTGATTTTATTAAATCTAATTTTTGATCATGATTAGCCGACTCTTCTTAGCCTATAAATTGATAATTGATAATCGATCATTTGCATCTTGAAAGTATCTCTTTCTCATTTTTATTATCATAGTTGTTCATCTATATTATAGATAATTTATCATTTGAAATTTTTTTTTATTTTGAATTTGCAAGAAAATGATTTATTATTTTCATTGTTTAGTACATATGTCATAGCTAAACTTTTTAATTTTATAATCTTTTCAGGTGTAGAGCAAATCACTTCTCTTAAGGTAATATAACTTTTTAATCGATTTCATGTAATTTTTTCAATCATTTTTTATAGCTATTTGTTTAATTCATGTACCTTTAATCATTTTTTATAGCTATTTGTTTAATTCATGTACCTTTAATCATCCCCTCTATGTGTTTGCAATAAGTTGTTTATCCAATATTATGTAAATTAATATTTTTTAGTATTTTGCAGGAACATCAAAAATTGTAATTATATCAAACCCATATATCAAACTACATATATTTTTTAGTATTAGATATATGTAGTTTTTCAGTGGGTTAGAACATCTTAAAATCTATATATAGGTCTACTTTGCCTATAATAATTATTGGAGTAATTAATCAAATTCATTTTGAAGATATATATATATATATATATATATATATAATTTTCAACGGCTCAGAACATGTAAAAAGATTTAGCTCACTGGTGAGTGTGTAATTTTTACGAATGCAATCTTTACATTGTGAATGTGTAATTTTTAGAAATGCAATTTTTACAATTTTTTAAAAGGTTCTTTTTACAAATATATACTCATATTATGAATTATATGTATCTCTGTAAATATTCTCCCGCGCTGTCTGATCCTAGTTCACTTGTATAGAAATAGACACGTATAGATTTATCTTATTGTTTTACAATACGTTATTCATCATCACGATGTAATCACCAATTGAGTTTTTACGTGATTAGGTAAAATTATATTATATTGTTAAAATGTTTCTGTTTATAATAACATAAGTTTCAAATGGTGAGGTGGTGTGGGACAAACAATTATAGAAATGTAAGGCAGTTTTACTACGGCAAAGTTGAACAAGTGCAGTTAATATATAAATAAGCAGTGCCACACAATATTGAACGGTGAAAAAACTATATGCGATGCGGTAAAAATATTTAAATGGTAAAAATGTGAAAAGCGGTACGTAGTATATAATACCATTAATTTGTTGTATTCCGTTGGCTTGTTTATTCTTTGTAATATTATTTTTATTTTACATTGACTTATTAATAAGGTTACTTTTTTGAATTATTGACTTACATTTTATTTTTTCAACTTAATTTTCTTCTCAAGTGACATATATTAAAACTGTCAACTTATATTTTGGTTAATTGATTTTTTACATTGTCGATTTTTTTTATTGATTTATTTGTTACAAATCGCGATAACTATTTTTGTTTATAATATAAAAATTAACATATTTTTTAAAAAACAACTTCAAATTTTATTCGTAATTATTTTTAAAATAAATATATTTATAACGTATTTAAATAAAATATATATATTATATATATATGTATATAATTATTTAATTTATTATTATCATAACTGTGAGTTTTAAGTTCATCATTATCTGACATTTGGACCAAATAAATAATATTTGTAAAAACTAGTTAATCAAATTACTTTTTTTTTTGAATTTTTATTCAAGACTAAAATGTCATTTCCAGTAAAACATAAGGTGTACCACAAGTTCTTTAAAGTTATACTGTATTTTTTAAATTTCTAAAAAAAATTCGAAATATTTTTAGTTTGAATACTCCATCTGTTTCACAAAAAAGTCATTATACATAAACTCATGTGTTTTTAGTTTTTACACCAAGTTTCCTAATTTACCCTATGTTTTTACACTCTTTGCCAAAGTTCTTTTTTTTTTTTTTGGTAAGTTAAATTTGCTAAATCTAATTTAAAACTAATTTGGTGGTAAAACCCAAATCTTACAAATAATTTGAAATCTATATTATTATTTAAAGAATTTGAGAATATACCTTGTATTTTCAATTTTTTTTTTTTTTTTTGACATTGTTGCCTTAATTAATTACTAACAATTCAGAAAACAACAAAAATATTGAAGGACACCACTCAACTTTTATCGAATTATTAAAAGTTCATCATATATTAGTTTTGTTAACAAGACAATGCAGATTCAGTCGGATGGTGCAACATCGATTATACTAACACAAACATGAAAAAGGTGTTTTTTTTTTGTCTATCATCAACAAAATACCAAACTTGAATTTGGATGATAGCATAACTAGTAACTACAACGACAATAGTCCAATCAATAGACTATAACGTTACACATAGAAATTAGTTAAATACATAACTCGATTAATGTATACGGAGATCACATAATCACATATTTTATCCCTTTTATGTCCTAAATTAAATTTCCCTTAAGCACACTTTATATTTTACCCACGCATTAACACTTTATAGTATTTAGTGTTCATAGTTATGGACTGGAAGAAATTACTCGTCTCGGCCACCAAACATTCCCATCAGGTCTTTACCCGAACCCATCTGCTTCATGAGACTCTGCAAACCACCCATGCCACCAATCTGTTTTAGCATTTGAGGTGTTAGGACCTTACTCAAATGCTGCGAGTTTTTGTTTCTCGAGAGTGAGCTCATATTTCCTTTCTCTAACATCTTAAGCCCTTTCACCTTCCCCCACATTGTTGCTAGCCTCTTGTACTCTTCCAACATGTCCATCACTTCTGTTACAATCCTCCCTGACCCTCTTGCTATCCGCATTATCCTTGACCCGTTAAACACCTTCGGATTTGAGCTGTCCAGTTCTGCACAACCACCCATCACTTATTCTCAAAACTAGCATTACTTTTACAAAGAACAAAATTTCCAAATAAAAACATTGTTCTTACCTTCATTTGTCATAGAATCCATCATTGTCATGTATCGCTTTATCTTCGCCTGGCTTTCTTTCTCATGTCCCTCTGGCATCATTTCAGCACAAATTCCAGGTAGCATGGAGAAAACCTACACACACACCAACACCGTATTCTGTCTTATCAGCATCATGGTGTGCTCTTCAGCCCTAATAGTATTTGACAAGAGATTCTGACCTCCTTAAGTGGGCCCATGTTCAGTATGTTCTGGAACTGATCGTACATAATTCTCAATGTAAAGTTACCATGAGAGAGCTTTTCCAGAAGTTCAGGCTGTTGATCTTTAGGTACCACCTCTTGTAGTTTATTTACGAATCCAGACCAATCACCATTTCCTGTTGCACATATACATTATCAAAATTCTGAGTCAACAACAAACCATGGTGAGCCTTTGATTACTCTTCACAGTTAGTCAATGGCAAGATATTTACCTAAGAGACGGCTGACAAATGGTTTAGCGTCAAAAATTTCAAAGTCATCCATATGCTCTCCTGTTCCAATGAATATGACAGGACTTTTTGTAGCTGCAACACTAACAAGATGAAAAAAAAAATGATCACATTCACTTGCCCAATTGGAAAAGCGAGCAAGATTTCCATATCAACATTTCGAGTACATGACCACTCAGCAACTACAAGAGATACTTACGCGCTAAGAGCACCACCACCCTTGGCATGGCCGTCCATCTTAGTAATAATTACAGCTCCCACTGCAACACTTTGTTTAAATGCTTGAGCTTGTTCAAACGCAGCTTGACCAATACTGCTATCCATAGCAAATATAACAAGATCTGGTTTCTGTAAAGTGAAAAGGCCACGATCATGGCCTCCAACATAATAAACAGTGAAACAGAAGACTTAAAGAAAAGAGAGCAAACCGTTGCTTCAGCAACTTGACGCATTTCTTCAAAGAGAGAAGCTTCTTGTTTATGGCGACCACTGGTGTCAACAATAATAAGATCACAATTTTCTTTCTTGAACCTATCAACTCCCTCAACAGCAATTTTCGCAGGATCGGATTCCGTGTAGCTGCGAAGAATCAAAAATTAGCATAAGCACATTCTGCTATCAAAGTATGCTTTAGCAAATGGTTTTACACAGACACTTCTGTATGGGAGCTAATATCCTTTGGAAATGCAAACACTAAAAAGTCTTACGACCACACAAGAAGAAAGCTGATACTAGAGAAACCTTAACACAAAGAAGGGGATAGACAAGACAAGAACAAGTTCACATAACACAAGAATGGTGTTGATTTGAGTACCTTCCATAGAAGGGGATCTTGGCCTTGGTGGCATTCTGTTTCAGCTGATCGAAAGCACCAGCCCTGAAAGTATCCGCACACACTAGAGCTGGTTTGTACCCTTTCTTCTGATGATAATAAGCATACTTGGTACAAGTTGTGGTTTTTCCAGCACCTACCCATAGTAATCTATATATATAAAGTAGACTTTGCTCATTCCTTGTGCTGCCACCTCAGCATACCAATGTGTGTAATAAGGCCTTAACAAATCGAGTTAGCCCATTTTCGTTCTCGATTATTTCCTTCTTCTGTGTTTCCAAGCCCAGTTCATATTTTCTCTCAGGGCCCAAATATCATTATCCGTTTGCTTTGTTCTCCAAATAAACCCTTTCTGCACGAATGTCTTCTCCACCGTCTTCTGCTGTGCGACCTCAACCTCCCCGTCTTCATGTTTCCTCCCTTCTATCGTTATCGTTTGGTTTACCTCTGAAACCGCCTAATCTGTCCTTCAATGCTTTCTCTTTCAATAGTAGTCCCACTACTTCTCATTCAATTTTGTGTTCCGCTTAATCATTCCTTTAATGTTTTCTCTATCAATAGTAGTCCCACTACTTGTCATTCAATTTCTGGTATTTCAATTCCTATATAACGCCATCTTCTCCAATTTCATTCTTTTTACAATTCCTCCAATATCTGAAATTTCTATTATCTATTATGGATTCTAATGTTCTTTCATTCGCTAATCTGAAGGCCGGACGCCTACACCAACAGATTATAGGGAGGATGCAAAGCATATAAAGTGTTCTGTATGCGCTCCAAAGATAGAATCATATATAGGCTCTAATTTCGAGGGCATATTTGTTTAACTTGCGGGCAGGTTTTGTCGGACAAAGGCTATGACGGAGCAGCAGCAGATATCTGGTCTTTTGGTGTAATTCTATATGTGCTCATGGCTGGTTACTTGCCTTTTGATGAGCCTAATCTCATGACATTATACAAACGTGTAAGTTTTCTCTTCCTCTGCTTCTTCTTACTTACTTTTCCTCAGTACTTTCTTAATCTCATCTTTGGTGTACTTCAGATATGCAAGGCTGAGTTTAGCTGCCCACCATGGTTCTCTCCAGGTGCCAAGAGAGTCATTAAGCGTATTCTCGAACCCAGCCCTGTAACCATAAGCACCTCTTACATGAATGCATAACTTGAGATGTGTCAACCATAAGATCAAATGGTCTAAAATGTGCAAGAGCTTAACAATACTTCTTTTTTTCTGTCTATATTGCAGAGAATAAGTATTGCAGAGTTACTAGAAGATGAATGGTTCAAGCAAGGATACAAGCCGCCATCATTTGATCAAGATGATGAGGACATTCACCATAGATGATGTTGATGCTGCTTTCAATAACTCCAAGGTAAAAAAAAACCATCCGCGCCATTTTCCCAATATTCTTTGTAGTTCATTTACAGTAAAGCAACTAATACTACTCTGCTGTGCATGTGTTGTTACTATAGGAATGTCTTGTGACAGAGAAGAAGGAGAAACCGGTATCCATGAACGCTTTCGAACTTATCTCTAGCTCAAGAGAGTTCAGTCTTGAAAACTTGTTTGAGAAGCAAGCCGTACGAACTCTTTTTCTACTTACTATTTGTTTCGATTGTCTAATATTATCATATGCATATATGGGGTAGTCTAACTAAAGCTGTTCTTTTATTGGTGTTGCAGCAACTTGTGAAGAGAGAGACGCGGTTTACATCTCAACGATCTGCGAGTGAGATAATGTCGAAAATGGAAGAAACAGCAAAGCCATTAGGCTTCAATGTCGTAAAGACAACTACAAGGTTTGTTTGTTCGTCTTCTTTATTTTGTCTGTGTCAAATTATGTCTTTGTAGCTCCAACATTATAAAACATTTGTTTGATAAAATCGCAGATAAAAATGAAAGGAGACAAAAGTGGTCGTAAAGGTCAGCTCTCCGTAGCTACAGAGGTAAGAAGAAAGATAGGTTTTGGTGATAACAACACTCCGGTTTGGTGAATACTGTTGTTTATCTAACTGTTTTGGTTTGGTCATCGATTTAATAAGTGTTTGAAGTTGCGCCATCGTTGCATGTGGTAGAGCTTAGGAAAACCGGCGGTGATACCCTTGAGTTTCACAAGGTAAATGTTTCAGTTCAATCTTTATCCGGTTCAGATCCGGTTAACACCTCGAGTAATTGGTTTATGTTTGAAATTATTTTTTGCAGTTCTACAAAAACTTCTCATCTAGATTAAAGGATGTAGTCTGGAATACTGATGCAGCCTCTGAAGAACATAAGCAATAAGATATAATAACAAATTGTTTATCAATTCAGATTTTTTTAAAAATTAAAGTCGAACTTGTATAATGAATAATTAGTAAAATTTGGAGTTGGCAAAACTAAAATATATTGCTAACAAAAAGAAGCCGAACTTATTAGAAGTGGGCTTATATGGAGGAGGTATAGATCCATAAGTTAGCCTTAGCCATATGCGATCTTCCTCAAAACTCGGTTTTGGCTTACTTTTATGTTTGACTCAAACGTCCAAGTCAAACAGTTAAATTAGTCAAACGTCCAATAAATGAAAGGGATCGTTGCGTCATAGTCGGGAAGTTCACTAATCGAGTATAGTTGAAACAATATTGTCACTTTATGGCTACGGTTTTGGCAAGTGGCAACGATTCACACTTCACAATAACACAATACCGATATGGAATACAATGATAACAAAATAAATTAACTGGAAAACAACGTACAAAGTGTGGATCTAGATTTTTTTTTTAAATAATGGATTGGTTAAGAAACTGCAATTCCAAAAGTTATTTTTATGCTTTATAGATATATATTACACACACACACAAATGTTGTATATATAACCAATGATAAGACTATAAATTGTCCATGTCAATGATAAAAACTTAGAAAGAAATTGTGGCGGATAAAAAAGACCTGAAAAAATTGTCGCTACTTTGTTGCTAAATCCATAAACTTTTCAAAACAGATGACTATGATTTGGCAACAGAAACATGTATAACAGATAAATTGGTTGCGTATTAGCAATTTAACATAATCAATCTATAATAGTCGATATAAAAAGAAAATCAGTAAACATTTTGTCGTGGCGTTGTAATAGATTAGTACTGTGATTTAATATTATCCATTTAAATGGTTTTCAAACAAACACTGTATCATCTACTTTAATCGTTACAAACAAAAATTTAATTTAAGGAGTAATTCATACTTTTTATAGGAGTTAAGCTAAGCCTACACATCTGTTATCATTCAGCGTACTAAGTACTACAGTACTATGCATATGATATTACACGGCCAAAATAAACCCTTTTATCAATATCGTTTTCAATAGACGAAAAGGTTTCTTCCATCTCTATTTCATTTATCACTCCCTCGATTAAGGAATAGTTATCTAATTTGTGTGTTTTTCCTCTAGAGTTGTGTCATCCAAGGTTCGATCAATGTTACCCACCTTGCAAAATTTGAAGACTCGCTGCGTGATGGGGGCCTATATATTATGTTAGACTTTGAAGTCATCATAAGCAACTCATGTTTCAAGCTTACTTCAATATGTTTCATATCAACTACTGTTTTTGAAAAATTTGATGTGTCTTTTGGGATTTTCCCAAAAGAGTTTTTCAGGTTCCGTACTCATGAGTAGTTGATTTCTCTTGCCAACACCAATACTGATCTTCCAAGTCTGTCTTATTTTTAAACCTTTCAATGTTTCCTGCTTCCAATATTAATTAGATCTCTTGAAGCTCAGTTCCATAATCGATAGTCTGTGAGCTCGCTGCTTTTAGATGGGTCAACCTAAAAAAATGTAGACAATATTAAGAGTGGGCGTCTTCAATTTCCTTTGTAGACCAAAAATCACTTCTGTTGTTTTGTCAAGTTAACCAGTTGTCCCCCCTCATGGTTGCGTCTTAACTTTCCCTCTCTGCTCCCTCATTAGATGTCATGGGCCAAGTATGTTCAAGCATGGCATATAGAAATAGAATCACAGAGACCTTGGAGAGGATGTTAGTAGTCCTGTCCCTTGAAAGGTTTGACCCTCTCTGACTTACACCTACTTCCGTGTACGCTGAATACAGTTCTTACATTAACCCTTTTTATTGCTTTTACACTTGTATTTTTTGTTTGGAAGCGGGGAGAAAGTTCGTCTCATTGCTTTTGACGATCACGCAACTTCACTTGAGAAGGTTTTGAGGGAAAAAGAAGGCGGGGCTAACATATTGTTGGCTACTAATTTCAACCCAAAGTTATTTGGAGGTATGTCATATTTAAAATCCCCACAACAATTCAGACTGTTTCCTTTACTGCATCTTAAACTAGGATGTCCACTAACGATAAGCTATTCACCAGGTGAACTTTACCTCAATGCTACTTCTGGGACCAAATTTTATTCAGATTTAGACTTCACAACAACTGCTCAGTTTGCCGATAGGTAGTGATATGTTTTATCCTGTAACGTTTTAAAATACTAATTCACACTAACTTCGACATGTCCCTTAACCATATTTTCGTCCATTAACAAGCAGGCTAAAGGGGAAACAGGAAAAAGACACCAACTATATTGCACCAATCCATGGTATTTCGAAGATTGAACATATATCTACCGACATCTAGATCACGGAAACAAAAGCTCAATCTTATGCAGACAAAAAGGTCTCCTCGATATCAAGAACCCAAATATCTTTACAGTTGCTGGAGAATTTCACGGTCTTGGCAAAGATCAAAGCTTCGTCAGAGACTCTCTACACAGCCGTGGCGTAGCTTTGACCCATGACGTTGTTCTTAACGTAATCGGCACACTGAACCGAAATCGATTCCCACAGGACAAGATTGTTCATCCCCGCCATGATTTTGTAGATCGTACAAGGCAAAGCGATATCTTCTTCACCTGCTTTCTTGTGCATTCTTCACCTGTTTTAAACGTAACGTCTTGCCATCAAAGTAAAATAAGTAATTTTATTTCAAACATGTATAATTTTATTCTATACATATAGCAATTTAGATTTAATAAAACATAACACATACGGCACTATAACACAGCTCAATAACAGTTTATTCTACTGAAATGCAATTTTTTCAAAAGGATAAAAGTAAAGCGTGTACACTATGAAGGTCTGTTGCTGAAAAGATCCTGGGAGAAAAAGAAAGCAACATGCATATATACGGTAGAAAAAAATAAAATTCTTACACATTTTTGAATAAAAACAGTTTCGACACAATACTAACTGTAATTAGTCAAATTATACATATACCCACATTAAAATTTAATTTAGTTTTAACCAAAAAAAAAATATTTTACATATTTTGACAAAATACCAACTCATTCGAATTTTTCTAGACTTTAGTATAACTAATTTTCATATTGAGCAATTTGTTATACAAATAATCCTATTTTAATATTTTATTTTTAAAAAAGGAAAATAAATTATACTTAACGCAAAACATATCTGTATTACAAATATCAAACAAAACAACATAAGCAACCAAAATCAAATACAAAAACCAAAAAAATAATAAGCACACCAAAATCCAAAACAAATGCCTCAAAATAATAACTAATCGAATGAAGCAAAGGAACCCGGTTATACGGGATCAAGAGAGAAATCAGTTGGATTTAAAATAGCAAACAGTTTATGAACAATGGTACAATTAATATTCAAAAAAATAGCTTAAATAATCCGGTTCTTTGGTTTTCAGATTCAATGCTTCATCTTCCAAATTCATATATTATATATTACTTCTTACATCATACTATAATATTATTTAAAACAACCACAAGCCAGCGAAGCTCAAAACAACCAAAATATTAACAACATATATAAAACAATCTTCTCAAAAAAAAAAAACAACATTGCCATTCTGTAATTATCATTGGCTAATTCATTAAGCTATGAGTCACCAAATTTTACATATCTACCGTTGATTAGATGCAATCTAATGGTCGAAAATCAACACTTACCTAACCCTTCTTCTCTTATTTTATAACATGTCGAAAAATTTAAATTCTATTATTTTCCATCAGGTTTTTAATCTTCGACGCTTGTGTGCCAGATCCAAAAGGTTTAGTTCGTTTTTTCACAATCACTGCCAAAGGAAAAAAGGGTAATACGTTTCTTGATTGTTCCAACTCTTACGATTTCCTCATTTCCCTTTTGCTTCTCTTCTCCTTTTCAGGTTTTGACTCTACAAATCTTATAGTTTCCTTTTTTGTTCAATAGAAATCTCATGTACCAGGTTTATATTTTTTTAACTCTTTTGGTCAATTTATTGTAATAGATCTTCTCTTATCATTTTTAGGTTCTCGATCTTCTCTTTTGGTGAACCGATTTTAAACATATGTAATTTTTTATTGTATTGAGTTTCTTAATTTTGTTAGTATTAAATTTCTTTATTTGATTGTTTTTTAAAAGAAAAACAAAAAAAAAGGAATCATTGCTATCAATACAGAGAGGATTTCAATGGAACCAAAATCTAACAAAAAAACGAAAGTATAAAATAAATATACAATACCAACATAATAGTATATACAACAAAACTGATAATACACTTTAATCCAACTACCGTGCGTAGCGCGGATCCATTACTAGTAATAAATAAATAAAAAATTACGACAGATTTAACTATGAATATACAAAAACTGCAATCTAACTACTCAATAGAAACACCATCAAACCAACCTCACCTTGTAATCCGACAAACAGTACTACGCTAGGTTTGGTCTTTTTGGGAGCAAAGGCAGACTTTCCTGGATCCAGCATCTTGCAGAGTTCACAGAAGATAGCCTGAAAGGGGAATCATGAGCAATTTCCATCGAAATAAGGAAATAGAGTTGCATGCAGTAAAAGAACCTGCTCAATGATACGCCGCTTGTTGTGGCCGACTGCTAGATCCTCAAGATTGACGATTTTCTTAATATTGGTCTGCATCTCCTTCACAAGGTGGAAAGAAACATCGGACTGGAGCAGAGCGCGAGTGATCTCGTTCAAGCAATCATTCAGAGCCTTTTCATCGACAATTGTCGCATTTTTCATCTGCTGTATGGCGCCGGTAATCCGACCGCACAGCTCCGCCAACACCATTATTCGCTTATTGTTGATCAGAGATTTTTTTTTCTTTTTTTTTTTGGTTGTTGTTGTTGTCGGATATTGGAAAGATCGAACGAGACGGAAGAAGTTGAGTATCTTACTTAATTTCTTAATCATAAATGTAAATCCCCTTACTAAACAGATTAGGATCAAAACGGTGGGTCTATAGATGGGTCGCATGCCTTAATTATATGGTTATTTAATTGTGTTTTTCCATAAATTTTATTGTCACTCCAATTTATTGGTTGTAGAATTATATAATAAGATGTTATAGGGGTATTGAAGTTGATATTTTAAAGTATTCTAAAGTATTCTTAAAATCTTTTATTATTCAATTGAAGATTTTAAAAAATCTCATGAAATTTTATGTTATTCAACTAAAATTTATATAAAATCCTTTAAAATAATTTAGTTACTCTTGCTATTCAATCAATAGTTTATAAAATCAAATTTAAATATCTTGTTATTCAAAATATCACAATTTTTTTCAGAATGCTACTTTGAATGATTTTAGGAGATTTTTTTTTTTAGTTGAAAAATACTTCTCTCAAAATCATATCCTTTAAGATAGAATTTTGAAGGATTTCATAAAAAAATTGTCTAAGCCAAAACTAGAGAGCGAGAAAAGCTCGTTATCTTTTTCTTCTCCACCGTCTCCAATGTCGAGAGGACCAGGTCGTTTAACACATAATGTGGCACAGTTTGCTGATGCTCAGTTCAAGCAACTCTCCACTCTTTATGGACAACAAATCATCGCTGGCTCCAATCAAGCTTGTGTTGTCTCCTTTCACTCTTGCCTTTGACATCGCTGGTTCGGCACCTCGTGGCTTTAGCTACGACTGCTTTGTTGTGCCTTTGTACTGTCTTCGGTCAAGAATTAATTCCGGTTCCTTTGCAACACCCACGTCCATCATAAATTGAGGCAAGGAAAGAGCAGATGTAGGAGGGTTAGGACAAAGTTTTAGCTGACTAACATGAAACACATCATGTATGGTGGTTCCACGTGGTAGAACAAGTTTGTAAGCAACATTTCCTACACGGTCGATCACACGAAAAGGTCCATAGAAGCGAGGTGAGAGCTTTTGAGGTACCTGTTTGGTTTTGAGAGAATTCTGTCTGTAGGGTGGAGTTTGAGATAGACATGATCTCCAATAGTTACTAATTTACTTTCCACATTTGTATCATGAAATTCAATTAGTATAACCTGTTCATAGTTAGTATCACATACGTTTTTTGTTGATCTCCGTCAAGGAGTTGTGTGTCACATTCAAGTTTGTTTCTCTTTGCTTCTATTTTTTTCTCACATTCATATTTGCTTATCTCTCTTTCTCAAGTTTGCCTCTCTCTCTATCACATTTGCTTCTCTTTCTCTCTCTCTCTCCTTACTCTGTTTTTGTTCTTGTCTAGATAGACAGTCTTTAGAGTTTATGATAGGATACAAGGAGAAGGTTCTGGTGACATGGGCTCAAAGGAGGTGGTCGTAATAAGAAGATCAGCAAGGCCACATAAGCGGAACCAAAAGTACATCGTTTGAATAAGTCTCACGACTTATCCCTTTGTTTAATTGTTCAAATAAGAGAATGAGTCTCCCTTGTTTGTAGGCAACGTTCTCCACTTTTCCCAATTCCTGCATTGTAGGAGTCGATGACTCCACTTTCTGTTTCATTTGCTTCTTGTACTTTGGCTATTTAAATCAATGAAAAACAACAAAAATAGGTAGTCTAAACTACCAATCAAACAGCTGAGTTCTTATTATCTTCTCTTGCTTTCAAGAGTGACTGAAATTAGCTTAAGGGCTATCATTTTGGTATCAGAGCACCTATCCTTCACGACCCCTATATTTTTTTTCATCGCTTTTCCACCCATCAACATTGCTAGAACAACATGAAATTCACAACGATTGGTCGTGACTCTAGAGTCAATGGCCAATAGCAAGGAACAAATCAAGAGTCTGGAAACCAACCTGGGTTTAGTCCGTGAGGAAATACGCGATCTAAGCACCATCATGGAGGAGAAATTTAAAACCATGGGCGACACTTTCCAGCACTAGATGGAGGAATCCCTCAATCGAATGACGGATACAATGCAGACAATGGTCACCAAACCGTGATGGTGGATCTAGAGACTGCCCCCGCAGTACAGATCCATCATTATATGTGCCGGTGCTACGAGGAGAGTACACACTAGCCCCAAATCGGGTATCAAACTGGATTTTCCTAGGTTTAACGGAGGGGATCCAACGGAGTGGATGAGCAAGGCTAAGCAGTATTTTGCCTACCACGAGATGCCGCTCAATGAACGGGTGGTTTTTGCCTCCTACCACCTCACCGAGGAAGCTAACCTTTGGTGGCAAGCCAAGGCAAAGGCAATTGGTCTGCCGGTACATCAGATTTCCTGGAAACGGTTCGAGAGGGAGTTATGGACCCGATTTGGACCCATCGACGGAGAGGACTTTGACGAAGCGCTGTGTCATATCCAACAAAAGGGGTCCTTGCTTGAATTCCAACGGGAGTTTGAGCGACTTCAGAACAAAGTGGAAGGCTAGACCGAGAGAGCACTAGTCGGAGCTTTCATGGGCAGTTCGCACAAATCAATTTCTAGTGGTATACAACTCTTCAAGCCGCGATCGTTACTAGAAATCAGTGATATGGCGAGATGGCGTGACGACCAGTTACAGCAGGAAAAGCGGTGGTCGGGACCACGACCATATCAACCAAAACCACCACAATCACCTAGCCAGCTAGAAGGGCCACCTCTGAACACTGAGAAACAAGTCGCTGCACCAAAACGTCCTGAGTTGGGATGAATTAAAAAAAAAACGGACTTTGTGGCTCAGTTTCAGCTGCGACGAACGTTACTCTCCCGGCCACAGGTGTAAACAGCCACAACTGTTCATCATAGAAGCAGCAGAGGATAATAATTTGGAGAGCAAGGAGGGTACCGATGGTTCGCCACAACCTGAAATCACCCTTCACGCGTTGAACGGTTGGGACGCTTCCACGACGACCCGTCTCCGTGCCAAAATCAAGAACCAGAACTTGCTTGCCCTTGTGGATAGCGGATCCACGCATAATTTTATCAGTGAGAAAGCTGCGTAAGGAATTAAGCTGAAGGAGACGGCGACGACCCCATTCACAGTTAGCGTGGCGAATGGTTCGCCATTGCAATGTCGCCGTCGGTATGACGATGTCTCAATTCAGTTGGGCAACGCCTCTTTCACGGTCACATTGTATGCCCTTCCTTTGGTGGGCTTAGATTTTGTAATGGGGGTCCAATGGCTAGAGAGTCTTGGGCCTATGTATGTGATTGGAAAGCCCAAACCCTTCAATTCCATTGGCAAGGCAAACACATTCTGCTTAAAGGGCTCTATCCACCAGTGATCCAACAAACTACTCACCACAATGTTGAGAAGGCGCGTCGTCAGGGACAAACCTTATTTGCGATATGTGCGACGGAGCCAACGACAGAGCTGAAGCCGTTGAGCGATGATATTCGTGTGTTGGTAACTGAATTTGAAGATATCTTCCAACCACCACAGGCCTTGCCTCCACCTCGAGCCATCGAACATCGAATCAACCTTAAGGAAGGTACTAATCCCATCAATGTTCGTCCTTATCGTTACACTTATTTTCAAAAGGACGAGATTGATAAGCAGGTTTCGGACATGCTCCAATCTGGCATCATCCGCCCAAGCTCAAGTCCCTTTTCATCGCTTGTCCTCCTTGATGTGAGCACAGGATCGAAAACGCATCCAGGACGCTCGAGCCAGACCTAGACACCTCTCGGACACTCATATCACCCGCGGGACAACTTGGAGCAAGCATGCCTAGGATCATTCCCGGTACAACCACTCAGACCAAGAACTCATCCAGGACTTCAAGACACAAGATCAACCACTTCGTCCAAGCATTCGTCCAAGAAGACCAAGAGATCGACTCGGCCAAGGCAACCATCGACGAGATGGTCTTCGTCCTTACCCAAGGATGAGGGCGCCAAAGACGTCAGGATCATGACTCGTACTCTTTTTCCTTACTTCGGGGTTTTCCCATGAGGTTTACCGGAGAAGGTTTTAACGAGGCGACGAGTGCTGACGCACAACACCGCGTTTAACCCAAGGATGCATGCAACACCGCGTTTAATATCAATGATGTGCATTCGCACTCAGCCTAAGGACGCAGCCTTTCTTTCTGTCTTTTTTCCTTTATGCTTTGCGTTTTGAACATTTCTAGATTCTTCCCATGTGAACGTTGGAATAGTGTGACGTGTGTGGACCTTTTTAAACCACGTAGAGGGCGTCGTGTTCACCGTCTGTGGAGACGCGTCAAGGGCAACGTGTGCGGACCAAAGCGAGTTCGCATGTCCCTAGTTCCCTCTAAACCCTTACACTATTTAAGCTCCCAAAGCCGCTAGCTTAGGTCCTTTAGACTTAAATATAGAATTAATTTCACAAAGAGAGAATCTTTGTTTCTTGTCTCTCCTTTCTCCTTTCTCGCAAATTAGTCTGGAACTAAGCTTGAAGGAATCCCTAGGAGATTCACGAACAGTGATCTCCTAGTCCGACCGTATCACGAGCCGAGCCATCTCTCGTGAGTCGTCGCATCGATCCACCGTTCCGTCCGCTGCGTCCGTACTTCCGTCCGTACGTAGCTTCCCTTCCATCCATCTTGTTGAGAATCGATCGGGTCGAGTTTCTTACCAAGACATTCTCCTATCCGTCCATCCGTTGCGTTCGACCGTCCATCCGAATTACCGTCCGATCATCCGTATGCGACGTCCTATCCATCCGTCCATCATTTCTGGAGATCGCCGAGTCGAGTTTCTTATCGCTCGATCCCCTCTGTCCCATCAAGCCTTGAAGAGAACCGACCAGTTCGGAGACTGTACGTCGTTCCGCAACCAGAGATCCGCGTCCGACTGTCCGCAACGATCGTGCGATCATCCGCAGCGATCATCCATCCGCAGCAATTGTCCGTCCGTCCGTAGCAACCGTCCATCCGTATGTCTCCGCAAACGACTGCGACCCGCGCTCACATCATTGGTATCAGAGCTAAAAGTTCTTACAAGATTGTATCTATTCTTACTTTTCTGTTTTGCATCTTCATAAAAACCCAAAAAAATTGCATCTTTTATCATCCTTTGGATTCATTGTGCTCTAGGTTGTTAGTTTCTATCTTGTTCTCTTGTTGTGTTCTTGTTTGTTCTTGTTTGTGTTCTTGAGTGTTCTTAGTTTGTTTGTGCTAGATCTGTTTTAGGTTGTGTTGCTTTTCGTTTTGTTGTTATAGGGTGTTAGATCAGCTTTTGCTTTTGCCTTGTTGCTCTATTGCGTTTTCAAACCTTTTGCTTGGTAAATTTTTGGGGTAAAAGTCACTTGGTTTCTACCACTTGTTTTTTGCTCTTTAAATCTTAGCCAAAAGCGTTTTGAATTTCAAAAGTGGTCAAAACCACGTTTTTGAAATATTGTGTGGTCTAGGTTTAGTTTCCTTTTGTATGATAGAGGATTAGCCACCTCTAAAGTTCTTTTGGTTAAGGCCACCACATGTGGACGTGGACAGCCATCTTTAAACCTTGTAGTCTATGGGTGAGTTGTCATCTTGGCCTTTAGTGACTACTCTAACCAATCATTGGTTACTTTTTGTTTTTGGCTTTATGTGTTAAAATTGTTTGTCTTGTTCTCTTTTATTAGCGTTAGGATTATATTTAGTTTCCTTTGATCATTTACTTAGTCCTCTCTTCTTTTCTTGATTGCAAGGTACCATTACCGCGTCACCAACCGTAATATAGACAAATTAACTTTTCTTATAAACCTTCTATTTTCAGACCCGCGTAACTATTTCCTTAGCCACCCGTCGTAGAACCGTAAGGGCTCTAATACCAAAGTGAAACAACATACTCATTTTTATGTATAATAATAATAATAATATAATTAATATTTAATTACAGACCAAACAATAACCCAACAACAAACCAACATATCCAACTTCAAATAACATAAACCATCCATTAACATACATAACGGAAACATATAAACCAAAATAACAAATTTAGCACATCAATTCTAAAGTTCCAAATATAGCACCATATTTCCAATTAATTTTTTTAAAATTAAACTCTAAATTCTAAATACAAAACCCTACCCCTTCAAAACTAAATCCTAAATGTAAAATATAGAATCCAAACCTAATTTTTTTAAAATGTGTCAAATAATGTTATTTTGGAAGTTTATGGAGTGTGTACTATAATTGTCCATAAAATTTGTTTTAAAGCTATTATAGGATACTAGGTTAGTACCCACGCTACGCTGCGGGTTTGTTTATATAAATTTTTTTTTATAATTTCTTTTGTTTTGTACTTTTAAATATCATAATTCATAGGGTAATCGTTGTAAACATGTTTTTATAGTTTTGTTTTCTAGAAAAAACTCGCATCTATGCCACATAATCTAGCTTTCAAATCTCATGAGTCTTATGCACCAATGTTCTAGCTTCTTCTAAATCCAAATCTGTAAAACTTCTCAACTGTTTTAGCCTAATCATCAAAAGACTTCAATTTTATCTTAAACACAGTCTTCTCCACAGCTGACTCACTCGAACTACTACCACTATATCCCTGATTCAATCCCGCCATGATCCCACCAGCACCAGGTTTCATAACAACAACGGTTCAGAGTTTTCTGATGGCGACAAGGAAAAAGACTAGAATTTCTACACAGAAAAAGACTGGAATATTAAGGTTCAATTTGGCAGCCAAATCTGAAACATAGCATCAAGTATGAGAGACTCGTAGCCTTCACTTGCTTCAAGCATGGTTGGAGACTATTGTTCTTTTCTTTGGATGACATCCGATTAGGGTTTCGATGTCCTCTTTCTTTCCTCTGGTGTTGAGTGTGCGTTGCTCGTCACCTTCCTCAGTTGCCATACACAGGTTAATTTGAGTTCTTTTACTGTTTTTCTTGGATACCATAATAATTGGGCTGGACCCATAAAAGAAAGCAGAAGGAATGATGTGGAATGGAGAAGAATTATTATTGGACAAAATCTTGAGCTGTATTAATCCTTATAATTTAATTGGCTAACTGTTTTAACTGATGTGTCAACTCCTCCTTCAATTAAAAAGTTGAGGTGTCAACAATAGAGAGAAACACATTCAGTTTTTATTGTATTGTTTTCTCATTTTTAATGATGTTGTTCCTTTTTATAAGAATGTTACATATTATAAGGTAAAACCACATGAAAATTTTATAAGCTATCTCATATTTTATCTCTCTTTTGTTTTGTCATAATGTAACTACGAGGCCAATTGTTTTTAAAAAAATCCATGTGTATAACTTAGAACATATTAGGTATTGTGCATATATATATTCTTCTTTTAGTTTCTTGAGATTATGATATTTGCCTTCTAATTTTCAAGATATCATAAGGAACTTGAGAAAAGATAATGAGCTTATATGATTCTTTATTAATTTAGGATAATGTTAGTATAGGTTTATTTAAAATTAGTCAAGATTTATGCGAAAATGGTTTTATTGTGTCATTTTTTGAAAAATACTCCTTTTAGCTATCCACTTTCAAAAATATCCCTCATCAAATCAGAAAAGTTTATAAAGTTTTATAAGATTTAGAAGGTACTTCTTGATGATTGGAGACTCTCGATCCAAGTTTTTCTTAAGTATAAAAAAGTTTTTATAAGGTTTTACAAGGTATTTTAAAAGGCTTTACCAGGCTTTTTATAAAGTATTTATACGATATTTATAGGATATTTATAAGATTTTTTACATGTCTAAAGATAGTTTGTGTATGTTCTTATAAGGTTACACACTTATTTGAGTTGATCTCAATTTTTAGAAGCACTTTGGAGAAGATTTTTTAAAAGAGGCATTTAAAAAAAAGGGAATGGTATGGGAATTAGGCATTTTTTAAATTTCTCTTTATTATTTGGACATGTAGTAATTTTACTGCATAGAGACTAAAATATATGGATTAAATATATTTAAGATAATATTAGTTTTTCAAATATGAGACGATTTTAGTTTTCAATTTATTTACTTTGATAATTATGTTTTATTAATTTTTTCATTATGTTAATACTAAGTATGATATGAAAATACAATGCACATACTATTTTGATATGAAAATTATAACCTTACTCATTAGGGTTGAGGGCATAGGATTAATTGTCAATTTAATTTTAAAGTAATATACAATTAAATTATATTGTAAGATGAAGTGTTTAACTCTAAATCCAATTTTAAAAGTACAAAATATTTAGAATACTACTTCAAATATGACATATATTTTTTAAACTCATGAATTTTACGGAGACCTAATCTAGAAAACAAATTGGCGACGACGATATAATTCTGATAAATTATTTGTTTCGTATTTATTACATTATGTTTTTCGTTAAACAAACAAATAAAACTAAGACACACAAAAAATAACTTTGTATAGTCATCTCCGTAGTTATTTTCTACTCCTTCCGCCGTTCTCGAACCTGGAGGGAAGTTTTTCCGTCCATCATTACACAACCATTTTTCGATTGGTTTTTACCTTTAATGACATTTTCTGATTTTTCTTATATATATATATATATATATTATATTTGTGATGTAAGCAAATAAAGTAATCTGACGTAAAAAGAACATGTCATTAGACAAGATAATATATTATTTGTACAATACAGGTGCATATCCAATGCTGTTTTTAAAATTATATGTAGTAATTAGTAAATGATCCAATATAAATACAAATTTTCGATATTTTGAATGAGCATTACTAGGTTCAGTGACAAGACTCAAAATATCTTTATAAAAAGATAATACTCAAAATATAAAACCAGTGATGCAAAACTTAAAATAGTTGTCTGCTTACGCATATGCGATCAAATTGATTAGACGAGCACGGAGCACCTATAGAACATTGACATCCCATATAATTTACATCCTTATTAATTCGAATTCAGATTAATCAATAAATAAATGTTAAAAGAGAAAATAGTGGGCTGGTTCATAATGAGTTAGGCCTTAAACCCACTGAAAAAACAGCGTCGTTTGACAGTTATTGATACGGCGTCGTGTTGCTGACCACTCCTTGGTTCGTCGCTGGTTTCACTCTCTCTCTCTCTCTCGTCTCGTCCCAAGAGTCGAAAAGTACAATCGAGAACGCAAGTGTCGAAGCTTTAAAAACCCTAAATCCCCAAATCGGAAACTGAGATTGAGATTCCGATTCGATTCGCAGATGTCGTCTTCTTCACCAAGTGGAAGCGGTGGCGATTTGACAGAGAGAAGAGGGATTCCTGCCGCCAAATTCATCCAAGATGTGGAGACTTATCTCTCTCAGTCTGGCCTCGATCCTAACTCTGCTCTCGCCTTTCATCAAGAAAGGTTTCCCCTTTTCATATTCTCTCTCACTCTCGATTCTCATTTTCACTCTTTAAGTCTATACATTTATCTGGGCATGTTGTTCTTTCGTAGCTCATATCCAAAAAACTCCTGATCTAGTTTTTACTTCAACGCTCATATTAGTGATTTTGTTTTCTTTGATTTTAGGCTTCAGCAATATAAAGTTGTTGAGATGAAGCTTCTTGCTCAGCAAAGGGATCTTCAGGTCCACTTCTCCTTTTATTTGTTGTCTCTAGCTTTTGAGGTGGATCCTTAATGTGTGATAATGTCTTACAGTAGTGATAGAATCTTGCAGGCTAAAATCCCAGATATTGAAAAGTGTTTAGAGGTTGTTGCCACTTTGGAAGCTAGGAAGGGTACTGGTGAGGTTCGTCGTTTTTTCATTTCTAGTCTTTCTTCACTGGCTTTTTTGCATATATGCTACGTTTTAGTTGTGATGTTGTGATCAGTGTCTTGCTGCTATTTTTGAGATGGATGGTGACCAAATATAAGTGTACTAACATTGTTATTTGAAATTGGATATTCTATAAGGTTGAAATTTGTTGTGCTTTGATTTCTTACCAATGTTAGAATGCCAACTTTGTATCCATGTGAAGATTTGTTTCTTTTCTTGTGTGAGTTAGGCTTACTTTAAAACATTTCCTTAGAACCTCATAAGCCTTATTGCATTTGAAAGTCTGTTTTTTGAAGATCAAGGTTGATTGGTTACAAAGAATATGTCTATTATCTCCAATCAGCTTTATTCTTCCTATTGGCCCTTAAATTATTGTCTTATAGTCGTGTTTGATGGTGACAGCAGAACATGTTGTGTCGAGGAACATAGTTCTAGCTTTGCTGGAAGTATCACTGACACAGATTGTAATGGGCACAATTTTTTCATCTTTTTTAGATTGAAGTTGCTTTTGATGTACAAACTTACTGTTGATTCTTGTGTTCTTCATCAATGTTTACTCACATGGAATTCTTCTTACAATGTAGGCGCTTTTAGCCGATTTTGAGGTCTCTGAAGGAATATATTCACGGGCCTGCATTGAAGACACAGACTCAGTGTGTTTGTGGTTGGGAGCTAATGTCATGCTAGAATATTCCTGTGAAGAGGTCCATTACCCTGAAAACATATTCTCTTCGAGTTTTAAGTCTTCTAGCACCTGGGACCATAGAATAAGTTCTTTTAATCTTTGTTCTTCCAATAGGCTACTGCTCTTCTGAAAAACAATCTGGAAAATGCTAAAGCCAGCCTGGAGGTTCTTGTAGCTGATTTACAGTTCTTGAGGGATCAAGTCACAGTTACTCAGGTACACAGATCCTTGTAAATTTATCTCATTTCAGCTGAGTCAGCGCCTAATTTCGTGAGAAATAAGTAGGGGCCTGCTTTTTAGTTTACATAACTCTAAATTTGCAGGCAACCCAAATTTGCAATTTAGGCAACCCGCAACCCGTAAAATCTTATCAATGTAGATGCTTTCAAAGATTGTGTAAATAGTAGTTTTATCTTTCTTGACTATGAGACTTTGTAATGGACAGGTAACTATTGCACGTGTTTATAACTGGGATGTTCATCAAAGGAGGGTTAAACAAGTTACCCCTACTGCTATTGCTGCTGCAGACTCATGAACCACAGAGCCAAATTGTAATCGTGTGGGATTAAACGAGGTGATATGATTATTGGAATACCTTTTGCCCCAACCGGTTGTTTGTAAACTCTTAAGCTTTGCTATCTTGATGAAATTTTGTTGCTGCGACAAACCTATGAATAGAACATTAGCATTGTTATCGTTTGTCTTCCGTGTTTCGCTACATATCTGTCGAGTTTTGAGAACAGCTTTTGTCTTCCGCGATTGAAGTACTTACTACTTGTTTAAGGATGTGACAGATATATCAAAGTATATGTAGAATCTGGTGGTCTTGATAGATATGTTTCTAGAAGTAAAAGAATGAGGAATACCAAAAAGTCAAGTTGTGTCGTTTTCTCAAAATTGTGTCAAGTTTTTAGGTTCAATATTGGTGCCGGCTTATGCTTTTGTTAGCAAAAAGTGGAAATGAGAAACAAAATCGTGTTCAAATCGAACCTTTTTATTTATTTGTTATTATTTTTTCTCATTAGTGCATATGCATTTGAAGGAATAAGATTCATTTTCTGAATAATAACATCTTTCCTGTCACTGATATGACGTTTTATAGTAAATAGTTTGGGACATTATATAATAAATAGCAAATATAATTCCTATTTTAATGATTTGGTCATCCATTTAGGTTGTGATTTTTATTAATGTTCTGTAAAAAAACCTGACTTATCAAGTTAAGAGTATTTTATGAACATTTTGAGTTTTTTCGTCGTTTCCATATTAAGAATATTACGAGAAACAAACAAACGTAATAAATAAAGAAAATGTAAATGGAGAAAAGTTTTTGTTGATGGTTAGGGCATGAGTTGACCCTTTGAAAATTGACCTCTATCTCAATTATTGACTTTCATTTCTTCTTTTCTCTTTTCACAATTTAATCTAATTTCTTTGTTTTCTACTCCATACATATACTTCATCTTGGCCTCATTTAAACTACACTCTTTAATTATGCCGATAATTTCTATTACACTAGAGTCTATATATTATATATTGTACATTATAAATCCCAAAAGCATTATTCTTCTTAGGATGATGATTATGCTCGACTTTCGACGATCCTGAAATAGTTTGGTGTCTGGTTACAGTTAGAAATAAAATAGTTTGGGAATACATGGTATCTTATTTTTAGATTTAGGTTATATACATGTCGATAATGACATGTAAATGCATTTATAGCTCTCCCACAAAAGACATAATTTGGTCTAACAACTTTAATGTATTGAGCAAAAGGTTTTTACCTATGGTTCCATATTACAGATCAATCCTACTACACTAATACAACACTACAATGGAAGTGTGTTGAATCAAGAAAATAATTTTTATGGATTCTGTCATTTCGCTAAGTCGTACTAAATAACGAGCTAATGAATTTCCTTATTTTTGCCACTGAATTTCCCATTCAAATTCATCGTAAGACTCATAACGATCAACTTTACAAAGATCCCATGATATTCCGGATGCGCATAGCATTGGTCCGGATAAACCCCAATTTATTGCTTCTTCCCCACCAAACAATCCCATATACGGACATGAAATTTCAACTCTCTTTACAATTCAAAGAAATACTAGTATTTTTGGGGATGTTTTTCCTATCTTTTTCAACTTTGGATGCATTAGACGTATTAAGGATTCGAATTGACTCAAGTTGACTTTCTTATAGACTTATACGATACTATCATAAATGTTTAATATAAATATATCGCTATACATAAGATCGGGACGATAGCATCATTCGTAATGGTTAAGAGTTAGGAGTTGCTCAATTTAGATAAATCAAAACCAATTCAATCCAAAAGAAAATCTAGATAGGAATTGAACGATGCTATGAGAAAGTGGTTATTTATTTGATTTGGATAAGAATTATTTTTTTTATCTATCAGTAAAAGGTGAATCAAATTAATTATTTATGTGACCATATAAGTATTTTGTAATGTTTAAGAAAGTGGTTATTTGATTTGGATAAGAATTATTTTTTTTATCTGTCAGTAAAAGGTGAATCAAATTTAATTATTTATGTGACCATATAAGTATTTTGTAATTTCTTAAACATCAAATCGAACTAGAACATCTTCTGTTCCGAATCATATAAAGATGTTTATAAGTTTATAACCTACAAATAAAAGTTGTAAATATTTAAATGTCTTAAGTACGTATGTAAAAACATATAAATATTTAGTATAGAAAGTCTAAAAAAAAATGAAAATAGAATTGTAGATAAACATCGTAATCGAAAAGAACAGTGAAAAAAAAGAAGAGAGAAGCGTACACGGAAAACGAGGGGGATTTTGGAGAGAAGCAAAGCAATGCAAGTGAGCAGCTGTCTGTCCCCTTCTCAGACTTATTAAAGTGTTTTTGTCTCTTTGTGTCTGGTCTGAAATAACGCGTTTTAGGGTTTTGCGTTACAAATATTATTATTCCATTCTAATCAAATCAAACTTTACTCATCTGTTGACTTTGACCTTTTCTTTTCTTCTTGTAATCTTCTTGGAGCAAATTAAAAAAAAAAAGTTTTGGTTTTGTAAATAAAAATTATAAAACTCACCTATGCCGCAATCATCGGTAGATGTTCTCACTTGACATCTGATTTCCTAAGTCAACAGGTTGTTTTTCCCGCGCTCCTGCATTTTACTCAGATCGAATCTTCACCTTTATTCTTCATTTTTTAAGTTTAATTTACACTAATCGATTAGAGATACAATATGTTTTCTTTTCATTATCTTTATAACCACATCTACACTGCTAGCTAGTATATCATTTAGATATAGCTGAGATCTACCAAATTCATATACAAAACATCACCTTTTGTTTCTTTAAAGATAAGATGGATTAGTGCGAAGAAAACTTGTTTTTTTTTTTTCTTCCAATTTATGTGTTAATTTGGATTAGGTTTGGTTGTTAGTTTCTTTTAAGACGTAGCTCTGACCACGCTACTAATATATTTTTTTCCACTGATCATATTGTGAATTTCTTCGGTCTCTATATCTTAATTTGCTCCGATGCCATCAATCGTATATATATCCTTACAAATCTATAAAGCAACTACTTTAGAATATACACAACGGACTTCAAAGTCAAGGAATACATTTTACATATGGACCTTACAATTACACAAACGAACACATGGCTCATTTGGCTTGGACCGACGATAGCTAACTCTTTTGTCCTTTATTCCTTTCAGCATTGACAAGTGACATGACTATCTTTTTCAAAACTTTACAAATTTAATTTATAGCATTTGAGTTTTGAAATTGTATTATGGTCAAAGGATATTATATCAATATATAGATAAGTCAGCTCGACATTATTTCCAACTATATATATTGTGGATGGTTGGTTCGAATTGCTGTCCTAGATTTTAATACCGAATAATTTTTGTTATATAGGCGTATTTGTTGTAATTAGAGGTTTCTGTCTATTAAATCAAAACACTATATATTGGTGAATTTTATCGTGGATTAACCTTTCATTGTCCAAATTTCTACAGTCGATCCTTACCACCCCTTATACAGTTATACTTAATACTGATCGATGTGATTATTAGATTATTAGAACATGCATACTTTACCAATAGACCAAAAAGTTTTAGTCTATTTGAACTCCCATAGGGGAAGGCAGTTCAGAGGGTTCAACCACCTTTTGTGGGATTGGGAATAAACCTACAATATTAGGGTTGAACATTAATTATGCCACCACCTTCTCCTGAATTTATTCATTTTAAATTTTTACTATCAAGCTCGAAGAAATTGTAGTTGTACAATTGTTACTATCTATTGATATGAAATTTTATTTTCAGCTGGAATGCTAAAATTTTTGTATGAAGAATTAAAATGTGAAATGAAACTGCAAGAAAATAACACCTACATAGTGATCACTTGCAGTCACTCGAGTGTAAAGCTTGATTGAACAATTGATGGTCAAGACCTTTGACTTTTGACCATTTCTTCTTCACCCATAAATGAAATATATATACATTTTCTTAGATCTGGTCTCGTGAACTTTAGCAGTTAACTAGCTATGATCCTGTGGTCAATCATACCCATTGTCTTTATTTTTTTAAGCTTTGAAAGCAATATTTTCTATTCGCGGTAATATAATAAATCTAGTAATCTACAAAACTTAACAAACCCCGATCTCATCCATGTCCCATGTGCACACACATGAATACGACATACATGCTACATATCTAGCATATATATAAAATATATAGTTTTGGAAAGTGAGATTAAAGTCAGTACGTATGGCACTAAAATAGTATGTTTTTCAAATAACATTCTGAAGTATTAATTAGTCTATTAGACCCTTTTATTCTAACTAATCGCACTACACTTGCATGTGTGTGTGAACGATAATTATGTTATTTGTGAAGATACAATTCCCTGTCTAATTTGTATAGTATATTTCCTAGTGAAAAAGAAAAGAATATTATTATTATAGACAATATTGTATATTTGTTGCAGGATACGAAATGGAGTCGTTGGATACACAGATGTTGATAAGTGTGTACAAAATAGATATATTATAAAACAGGACCGAGTGGTTTACAAGTATTGTATAATTTGTATTCGCAATTTGGCTATATATTTCGAATTGCTTTATTTTCTTAATCAAAACGTAAGAAAAGGGGGTGTGTGGACGTACGTCCTTAGTTTGCGGCTACTAAACTTTTAACGAGTGGACCATGTCAAACCAGTTCTTATATCAATGGGATTTGGTTTCCATCATTATTAATTTATTACTGTATGTATCACCTCGATACGGTACATCACTCAATATACCTGTTGAAGGTTTCTGATTCAATTCCTGATTTGATCTTGGTTAGACGTAACCGGCATTGAGAAGAGTTGAATTGGGTGGTTATCTCCGGTTTGGAGAATTTTGACTAAACCATAAAGAAGAAGTTAAATTGCGAAGCTTCTATTTGCAGTGGAGGGTTCGTTGATATATTGAAACGCTGAGTTTCACTTTTCTTTTAAGCTTCTTCTTCTTTTATCTTTGTTCGAGAGTTTGTTATCGTTAGAGAGAGACTTAGAGAGAGAAACCACCATTGTTGTAAGCTCGAGCTAGAGCTGAGATTCATCTTGCTTGATAGTGAATTTGCCGGATTGATTCGGTTCCGGATGTAGGCTTGATCACACCGATCTTGCTGAACCGGGTTAACAATCGTGTGTCTTGTGTTCTTGATTACTTTATCTTCATTCTTTGATTTCATATCGATTCCGATAGAGAGAGTGATTCGTGAGATTTGTGAGGTCGATTCATATTGTTCTTGGTTCAAATCATAACAAAGTGGTATCAGAGCGAGGTTCGCTTGTAAAACTCAATCGATCGATGGCAACAACTACGAGAGTTGAGATCAAGGTGTTCAACGGGGATAGCGATTTCTCGCTATGGAAGATCAGAGTACTAGCGCAGCTTGGGGATCTTGGTTTAAAAGGAATCCTCACTGATTTCACTCTGACGAAGACTGTTCCAGTAACTAAGGATGAGGAAAAGAAAGTTTCTTCAGAGGAATCATCAGAGTCTTCATCATCTCAGATTAAGGAGGTACGAGATCCAGTCAAGATCGATCAATCTCAGCAAGCTTTGACCATTATCATTAATCATGTTGGAGATAAGGTACTTAGAAAGATTAATCACTGTGAGACAGCAGCTAAGATGTGGTCATTATTGAATATGCAGTTGTATATGGAAACCTCTCTACCAAATCGAATTTATGTGCAGTTGAACTTCTATTCGTTTAAGATGGCTGAGGCTCAGACTATCGATCAAAACGTTGATGACTTCTTAAAGATTGTTGCTGAACTTGGTAGCTTGGAGATACAGGTTTCAGAGGAAGTGCAAGCTATATTGCTGTTAAATTCTTTACCAGCTAGTTACGCACAACTCAAGCATACTCTCAAGTACGGTAACAAGAGTTTGTCAGTTCAAGATGTTGTTTCTTCAGCTAAATCCTTAGAACGAGAGCTGGCAGAGTCAAAGGAGTCAGTAAGGTCTACATCTGCTGCTTTGTACACAACTGAAAGGGGAAGACCTCAGCAGAGAAGTCAGCAGAGTGGTTTTACAAGTAAAAGTCAAAGTCGATCAGGCTCAAGATCGAAGGTTACCTGTTGGTTCTGTAAGAAGACTGGACACCTGAAGAAAGACTGTTATGCTAGGAAAAGAAAAATGGAGAATGAGGGCCAGAACGAAGCAGGAGTTATTACAGAGAAACTGGTATTTTCAGAAGCTTTGAGTGTTAACAATCAATTGATTAAAGATCTGTGGATTCTTGATTCTGGGTGTACATCTCATATGACATCTAGAAGGGATTGGTTCAGTAGTTTTGATGAGAATGGTGGAACAACTATTTTACTTGGAGATAATCATTCAGTGGAGTCTCAAGGTCAAGGTTCTATACGGATTGAAGCTAATGGCGGGTCAATCAAGGTTTTGAACAATGTCAAGTATGTTCCAAATCTGAGAAGGAACCTTATTTCTACGGGTACTCTTGACAAGCTTGGGTATAAGCATGAAGGTGGAGATGGGAAGGTGAGGTATTATAAGCACAATATAACTGCCTTGTCTGGAAAACTGCAAAATGGTTTGTACATCTTTGAAGGTAAGACCGTTATCAGTGAGAATTGTAATGCAGAGGGTAAAACAGATAGTACAGTGTTATGGCACAATAGGCTTGGTCATATGAGCCTTAACAACATGAAGATACTGACTGGTAAGGGGTTATTATAGAAGAAGGATATTAAGGATTTGGCATTTTGTGAGCACTGTGTTATGGGAAAATCGAAGAAACTAAGCTTTAATGTTGGTAGACATACTACTGAAGATGTGTTGGGATATGTTCACGCTGATCTATGGAGCTCACCGAATGTCACTCCGTCACTTTCAGGAAAACAATATTTCTTATCAATTATAGATGATAAGACCAGAAAGGTATGGCTTATGTTTCTTAAGACTAAAGACGAAACATTTGATCGATTCTGTGAGTGGAAGGAGCTGATTGAGAATCAAGTTGGTAAGAAGGTAAAAATTCTTAGAACCGATAATGGTTTAGATTTCTGTAACTCTAAGTTTGATGAGTTTTGTAAGAAGAATGGTATTGAAAGACATAGGACTTGTACCTATACTCAAGAACAAAATGGAGTAGCTGAAAGAATGAATAGAACTCTTATGGAGAAAGTCCGATGCTTGTTGAATGAATCAGGTCTGGAAGAAAGGTTTTGGGCTGAGGCTGCATCTACTGCTGCATATCTGATAAATCAATCACCTGCATCAGCGATAGATCATAATGTACCTGAAGAGTTGTGGTTAAATAGAAAACCTGGATATAAGCATTTAAGAAGGTTTGGATCAATTGTCTATGTACATCAAGATCAAGGGAAGCTTAAATCAAGAGCTTTAAAAGGAGTGTTTCTGGGCTATCCTCAAGGAACTAAGGGATATAAAGTTTGGTTGCTTTAAGAGTTGAAATGTGTGATCAGTCGGAATATTGTGTTTCACGAAGAGATGATGTACAAGGGGCTGACAGGTAAGATTCAGGATGAAAAGTCAACTGAGGCTAATGGATGGTGATAAGGTGTTACTTGAGTTCGGTAAGCTAGGATTGGAACAAGGAGAAAGTTCAAGTTCAGGTGGAGCTAATATCGGAGAAGTAAGTGACTCATAAACAGAGTATTTTGAGCCTGAGGAACAAGCTCCTACGCCTATTGCAAGTTTAAAGCATTATCAGTTGGCAAGAGATAGAGTAAGAAGGGAGATTAAAGCTCCTTCCAAGTTATCAGATTATTCACAGTTTGCTTTTGCATTAATAACTGCAGAAGATGTAGTTTGTGAAGACCCTAAATGCTATCATGAAGCTGTTTCAGACAAGTACAGTAAAGAGTGGGGTGCAGGAATGTCTGATGAGATGAGTTCTTTGAAGAGAAATGGAACTTGGGAAGTTGTCGATAGACCTGAGAACGAAAAGATTATTGACTGTAGATGGCTTTACAAGAAGAAGCCTGGTATTCCTGGTGTAGAACCTGAAAGATATAAAGCTAGGTTAGTAGCAAAAGGTTTTACACAAAGAGAAGGAATCGATTATCAGGAAGTGTTTGCACCAGTGGTGAAACACATATCCATCAGAGTCTTAATGTCATTAGTTGTTAAAGACAACCTTGAGCTGGAGCAGATGGATGTTAAAACAGCTTTCCTTCATGGAGAGCTTGATCAACCATTGTATATGGAACAACCTGAGGGTTTTGAGGAGAATCCAGGTAAAGATCAAGTTTTTTTGCTGAAGAAATCTTACTTAAGCAGGCACCTAGACAATGGAACAAGAAGTTTAATGCTTTTATGATCAAACAAGAGTTCATCAGAAGTGACTATGATCAGTGTGTATATGTTAAAGAGGTATGTCTTGGAGAAATTGTCTACTTACTATTATATGTAGATGACATGTTGCTTGCTGCTAAGAGTATGACTGAGGTAAATAAACTCAAGGAATGTTTGAGTAGAGAATTTGAAATGAAGGATATGGGTGCAGCAAGTAGAATCCTAGGGATTGATATAACTCGAAACAGGGATAAAGGAACTCTGACCTTGTCTCAATCTGGTTATTTGGAGAAGGTGTTAGAAAGGTTTAATATGAGTAAAGCTCATGCTGTGGAGACTCCAACTGGGGCACATTTTAACCTGAAGGCTGTTAAGAATGAAAGTGAGTGTTTATCTGATAAAACTCCATATGCAAGTGCAGTTGGCAGTGTGATGTATGCCATGGTGGGTACTAGACCTGATATCGCTCATGCGGTTGGTTTGGTGAGTAGGTTTATGAGTAAACCCAGTCGTGTTCACTGGGAAGCAGTTAAATGGTTGCTGAGATATTTGAGAGGAGCTAGTGATCTGAGTCTGACATTTACTAAGGGAAATGATCTGAAGATAGAAGGTTTTGCGGATTCAGATTATGCAGGTGATCTGGTTCGAAAGAGGTCAACTGGTGGTTATGTGTTTACAGTTGGAGGAAACACTGTAAGTTGGAAATCGGGTTTACAGGCTGTTTTTGCATTGTCAACAACTGAAGCTAAGTATATGGCTCTTACTGAGGCTGTGAAAGAAGCTCTGTGGCTGAAAGGATTGCTTAAAGATATGGGTTACAGTCAAGAGAAAGTCACAGTTTGGAGTGATTCACAGTCAGCAATATGCTTATCAAAGAACAACACTTTTCACGAGAGGACAAAGCATATTGGTGTGAAGTACAACTTCATCAGAGACATTATAGAATCTGGGGAGGTTGATGTTCAGAAGATTCACACTTCAGTGAATCCTGCAGACATGCTTACAAAAGGTATTCCTGTGCAAAAGCTTTTCTAAAGTTGCTCAAGTTCGAGTAAGATGTAATATCATCGTTGCTGAAGGTTAAATCCAAGTTAGTGCAAGTTCATTGAGCAAGAGAGGAATCAAATCAAGGTGGAGTGTTGAAGGTTTCTGATTCAATTCCTGATTTGATCTTGGTTAGATGTAACCGACATTGAGAAGAGTTGAATTGGGTGGTTGGTTTGGAGGATTGTGACTAAACCATAAAGAAGAAGTTAAATTGCAAAGCTTCTATCTGCAGTGGGGGGGGGGGGGGTTCGTTGATATATTGAAACGTTGAGTTTCACTTTTCTTTTAAGCTTCTTCTTCTTTTATCTCTGTTCGAGAGTTTGTTATCGTTAGAGAGAGACTTAGAGAGAAAAACCACCATTGTTGTAAGCTCGAGCTAGAGCTGAGATTCATCTTGCTTGATAGTGAATTTGCCGGATTGATTCGGCTCCGGATGTAGGCTTGATCACACCGATCTTGCTGAATCGGGTTAACAATCGTGTGTCTTGTGTTCTTGTTTACTTTATCTTCATTCTTTGATTTCATATCGATTCCGATTAAGAGAGTGATTCGTGAGATTTGTGATGTCGATTCATATTGTTCTTGGTTCAAATCGTACCTTTTCGTACAGAAAACATCAGTGCACGCGTCTACACACAGAACCTCACAAGTACGTTTGGTACGTACGCGTGAGACGCTAAAATGTACATTTTTTATATTCATGGTAATTATTAGCAACTTTGAGGTTTAATAATAGTACGTATGCGTGAAAAAACTAAAATATACATTTTGACTAGGGTCGATGATGACAAAACTTTTTATATTATTATAAGTAATATGCAATTGTGTTTTTCCTTTTTTCTAAAGTTAAGAAGTATTAGCAATTCTGAGAATTCGTACGAATATGTGTGAAAAACTGAAATGTACATTTAATTGAATCGATATATAGTAACTAAGCAAAATCATAAACTCATTACGGGTACTATATGTCTATATCCGGACCAAGATCAAAGAGTCCCATTGGCCACTCTACCACCATACGTAGGTTCGATCATAACTTTTGTTTTAAGTGGTAAGTATTATGGCAACGTAGCATTTTTATAATTTATTGGTTAAAAAAGCAAAGTAGCATTTGATTACGCGTTTTCGTATTTTTCACCACATTTTAAAGATCTACTAATTAATTGATAATTTATACTGATGGTCCAATATCTCTTTGTTGTTTTTTGTTCTGATGGTCCATTTCCAATATCATCCATGCATTGACCTGTGAAGTTAAATAAAAGAAACAAAAAGTAACGTGTCTAGTGAAAAAATAAAAAAGGAGAATGGCTTGAGTTGGAAGCAACCGACATGAAGGGAAGGGAAAATAATAAAAACAGCTAATAACGCGTTATAACCACACGTGCTTATGACAACCTTCTCAATCCTTTGTGAAGTTTTGGCCGTTTGATCAGACCATATGTCATATTTAACAGCTGCTTGATATACGAATTTTTACAGTGTTTAAACTTTTGGGTCGGACCGGGTCCGGTAGGTCCATGATCTTGACACTCCATTCTCCTCAGACACAAAAAGTTATGTTCTGGGAAAAGCGTGTAACCCCCACCTCGCAACAAAAGTTTTCCTGATATTGTAACGAAGGAAACAAACCTGAAAATAAAATAACACTTTCCCAACCTTTAAAAGAGGTAATAGAAAGTAGTAAAATATAAACCGGTAAATGTTGTATAGCACTTTACTTTGTTACGGTTTAATTAGTTAACCGATTTATCGATCTGGTGAGTAACATAGAAGATTAGAAATGGTACGTACACCTTTTACCACAACGATAACTCGATAAATGAGGGGTGGACAGGGAGCAAATATCCTGAATCTTTGTGGTCTTTGTGATCCAATTCGTCTCGTATGAAATAAGTATTTATTTTTTCGTATTTACTTTCTTAGTAACTGGATACGCTTAGTAGATATTTAAAAAAATGTACAAAATCAAAATTTGATTAAAATGATAATGTTTGAAAATGATATTTAATATTTCTTTAATTGAGTAGTTAAAAAATTATAATTTATAATTTGTCCAAAAGAAAAGAGTGAAAAAATTAAGTTAGAAATATATAAAATATATAAAAGGGTAAAATTATGATACTTATGATTTGCTTCGTTTCGATAAGTAACGATATTTAGTAGTATTTAATTTATTGTTCCGGACATTCAAAGTTTTCGAATCATATAAATATATAACGAATTGAAGCGAATTGAAGCGGATATCTAAGAAATGATGGGTGGAGGCGTGGAGCAATAAATAGTTAACGGGATTTTTTATGACCGATGACTTGTCGGAGAAGAAGCAAACTCTCTCTCTCCTGACGTATGCTTTGTGTCACCTTTATTTTCGAAGCTTCTTTCTTACGCGTTATTCCTTTATTTTAAAAAATTTTACTTTCTTGCTTTTTACTGTTTCTCATTTTGTTTATTCATCAGCTAAATATTTTTAATCAAGCAACTTCTAAATTTCTTTGTCTCTTTCTGTTCGTTTTATCTTTCCCTCAGAGCATTTTTTTTTTCTCATCTTATACGTGAAAGTATGTGCCTCTAATAAAATTTCCTTATTGAAAATGCCGATATCTTAGTATGTACTGTATCATCATGGGAATATAGTTAAGTAATCAAGAAAAATGTACTCTCTTCATTGGTAAATGCGTTCAAATAATTTAAGAAAGGTTTATAAACTACGTGTTTAATTATCATAGTTATTGTAGTGATTACTTTAATCATAGTTGGTCCCTGCCATATTAATCTTTTAATAATTTTCACAAAAAGAAATTGAACAGAGAAATAAACTATTGCAACTAAACTATTGCAACTGTAATATGAAAAGAATCGGCGACAAGACGTCCAAGTCAAAATAGAATTAGGCTGAAATGTAAACAATTTTACGTCAGGAGAGGATCACAAAAAAAGTTGCTTTCCCGTTAAAAAAAAAAAAAACAATTACTTATATTGGAAAGTTAAAAAATCAAACAAAGGCCGCGAGAGATGAGGCAGCAGAAGAGCAGAAGAGAAGAAGAAGACCCACACCTTTTCGTTTCCTACGTGTCTGCCCTTACGCGCCTCTCCTCGTATCCCTTTGGTCATCACGTCGACCTTTTTTGTTACCGATTTTATTTATTTGTAGTACAATACAATACAATACAAACTACGCGTAAATACAAGAGTCTTTTTGCTAAAAGATTATTTGAGTCAAAGACTCAAAGTCTAGTTTAAAGTTGATACGAAATTCTTTAAACATATATATATATATATATAATTATATATAATTTGAGAGGTGACTACAATAATTTCCTAGGATTTAAATTCTTTTTTCCTTTGCATTTAGTTTGTCATATTTTTTCTCCACTAAAATGTCTTTAATATCTAATCAGCTGACATGTTAAGACGTTATGGCTTACACAGTTACACTACATTCTAAAAATTTAGGAGATGCTATTGTTTGTCAGTTTCCTCAACTATAATTTGGTTTGGTGTGTTGTTTACGAATCACGATCTAGTAACAGTAATATTTTGTTTGTCTATTTTTTTTATATACTATTTACCTATATGGTTTTGTGATAGATTCCATATACTCTTGCAGATTAAGAAGTCTTTATTTTTAACAAGTTCAACCAATCAGAAACAATACTACATAATATAAAATACTAAACTAATCTAAAAGTTGCATTGAAATTTGAAAGCATCCTATATTATGAAACAACAAACTTCTCCAAAACATCTTATATTTTGAAACGGAGGGAGTATATGATGTCCATCAATAGTGCGTTTTTGAATTTCGCCTATACAAATTATAAATGATACAAAATGTAAATATTATTGGAATTTGATGAATATATATATATATATATATATCTATATATATATATTAGAAATCTGATCAAACGGTAACCCGTCCGTAGCTTATGTCACAGTAATCATTTAGAAAGAGATAGTAATTCTTCTGTTTTCACGCTCATAGTACTAAAAATGAAATGTAACGAGCCCGAATTATATTTTGACTAGAAGAAATGAAACCAAGTATAACAAATGAGAGACCAAAATTGTAACTATGCCGTTTGGGGACACGACACAATGTGGGAATAAAGAAAAAAAAAAAGAAACAGAAATGAAGGGACAAAAATTAAATGCCCGGCAGAGGACGGCACCGTCTTGATCCATTCACAACCGTACGCCACACCCATCACCGGCGTTTACCGGTGTGCAGTGTTTTTAAAAAAATTTCTCCTTTCTATTATATTTTAATTCCATTTTTTTTTTTTTTAATATTCCTTTGCCCGCGTAAATGAGACGAAATAAATCAATAATAATATAAAAAACAAATGGGAAACCTCCTAAATCCAAGCTGTTTTCCAGAAGAACCCAAAACTCCACAAAAGTTATATTCACACCTCTCTCTCTGTCTTTCTCTTTCTCTTTCTCTCTTATCTCAAAATCACATACCATTACAAAATAAAATAAAAACATATAATCACCCCAGAAAGCTAAAGAAAAGTTCTCCTTTTTTTTTTCTCCTCACTAAATCTCAGAAGATGACAATGATGATGATATATCTATAAAAGTATCCATCTCATAGATTCCATCTTTTCTCTCTATTACATGGAGAAGAAGATAGAAGAGGATCATCATCACCATCATCATCAAGAAAAACAACAAAAAGAAATCAAGAACACAGTGACAAAGATCGAACACCAAAGAAGACAAGAACAACAACAAAGACAACAAATCTCTCAAGCATCATCTTCATCAAACATCATGGCGAATCTAGTTACGTCATCAGATCATCATCATCATCAGTTGGAGCTAGCTGCTGGGAATAATCTCTCAAGCATCTTCGATACTTCATCTTTACCTTTTCCTTATTCTTATTTCGAAGATCAATCCTCTAATAATCCCAATTCTTTCCTCGACTTGCTCCGACAAGATCATCAGTTTGCTTCTTCCTCTAATTCCTCTTCTTTCTCATTCGATGCCTTTCCTCTCCCCACCAACAACAACAACCCCTTTTTTACGGATTTGCCCTTGCGTCAAGCTGAGTCATCAGAAGTTGTGAACACTGCACCGACTTCTCCAAACTCAACCTCATTCTCATCTTCCTCCAACGAAGCTGCAAATGATAACAACAATAGTGGTAAGGAAGTTACTGTTAAAGATCAAGAAGAAGGAGATCAACAACAAGACCAAAAGGGTACTACTACTACTAAGCCACAGTAAGTTATTCATTAACCCTCCATATTAACATATGTTTGTGATGTATTTTTTATTAATTATTGTGAGTATTTATTGTTTTCAAGGTTGAAGGCAAAGAAGAAGAATCAGAAGAAAGCTAGAGAAGCTAGGTTTGCGTTTCTGACTAAAAGCGATATTGATAATCTTGACGACGGTTATAGGTGGAGAAAATACGGCCAGAAAGCTGTCAAAAACAGTCCTTATCCCAGGTACATACTTACATATAACTCTGTATATTCATATGTATTGTAGCCCTAGCTAGCTAGATCCGTATAGAACATCTTAACTATATTATATATTCATGTGTTTATATACTTATATGTAAACAAAACATATATCTATAATTATATCTACTTTATATATATATATATATATATTTATATATACTTTATACTTCACTAGATCGGGTTTATCCATTTCATAAGGATGATTCACAATTTTGCTACATATTGTACACTATACATGTTCACTCAGATAATCTTATGTATATGTAACATACCATGTTGTATTTATATTTATAAATTTGTTTATATTTATTTAGGTGTGAGTAGAGTAGCCCTAGATTCAGTGTGCTCTACATATGCAGAGTCTATATGCATATAACATGACTCTATGTAATCATATATACGTTTACTATATGTTAATTTTATATAGACGACTGTATATACCTAATACGCGTTTTTGTAGGGTCAAAAATGTTTTGAATTTTTGTTTTCGAGAATATTTTTTCTTTTGTTCCATTCCATGAGGTTTCTGTGTTTTGTGTTTTTCTCGTCCCTTAATTTATGTTGCTTGTGTCGGAAGATTCCTGTTTCAACTTGTTGCAAACTTCATCTCAGATCTCGAGATCTTCAGATTCTCTTAATTCATATCTTTCATGTTTCTAACTAAATTAGACAAGAGATTTTTTGAAAAAATATATTCTTACTTAACTTATTTTTTTTTATTGTGATAAACAGAAGCTATTATCGTTGCACCACAGTGGCTTGTGGAGTAAAGAAGAGAGTGGAGAGATCCTCCGATGATCCTTCAATCGTCATGACAACCTACGAAGGTCAACACACTCACCCTTTCCCCATGACGCCACGTGGACACATCGGAATGCTTACGTCGCCGATCCTTGACCACGGTGCAACCACCGCGTCATCATCGTCATTCTCTATCCCTCAGCCACGCTACTTGCTGACTCAACATCATCAACCCTACAACATGTACACCAACAGCTCTCTAAGTATGATCAATAGAAGCTCCTCCGATGGTACTTTCGTTAATCCAGGGCCATCATCATCATTCCCCGGGTTTGGTTATGATATCTCACAAGCTTCTACATCAACTTCTTCTTCCATTAGAGATCATGGATTGCTCCAAGATATTCTTCCTTCGCAGATCAGATCCGATTCTGTTAACACTCAAACCAATGAAGAGGTTAAGAAATGATGAACATCGATCTCTTTTTTTTTTCCCGGGGCAATTGTTTTTTTCTTTTGGCCGGATCCGGTTATAATAGGTTTTATGAGGAGTTTTTCACCGGTTTAGCTAAACCGATGTTGGTGGCTTTCTAATGTTTTTTTTTCTTCTTCATTTCATTTAGCATCGGTTTTGTTTAATCACCACGAAATAAACAATCGATGCTAAGTAGGAACAGAGGCTTGTAGCATATGTGATATAGGTATAACTTCATTTTTGTTTTGAGTATTTAATAAAGATGTATCGTTTACTTTTTAAGACTTCGGAGAGAGAAGACTTTAGTCTATAGTTAATTATATAGTATGTGTGTAGTTTGTATTATAGTGTTTCTAGATCATCTAATTTGTAATCATGCTATCAACTCTCTAGCCCGGCTCAAATTAAATCTAACATTTTTATTCGATTGCTATTCATCCCAATCGACGTAAATAATTAACATATCATAATCATGTATTCTTATAGTTACATAGATACAATATGTGTGTAACTTCAGTCTTCTATATATCATAGTCAAGATGCAACGCTATCACACACCAAATACCATCTTGTATGACCTAAATGTGATCCTTCGCTAGATATATGAAACTTATATATATATATATATATATATGTATATATATGTGTGTAAATAATAGACCTTAAGGAACATCTACACATGATTTCAAAAAAGATAACAAAGAGCCTAAATAACAATATACTTCATATCGAATTAGTCATAAGGGCCGTGCTAAATGTTTAGCTCCATATATATTTTCATTTTTATATAAAAATAAAGGAGAGAACTCTTAGCCTTCAACTCAAAGTCTCGTTTTTAGTTTTCTTCACTGCGACTTTTATGTTAGTCTTCAATCATCACAGATGATATTCAAAGCACACACTGTTTGTGTCTACATGCGTACTTGACCCATCCATTAGTTGTTGATATGGTCATATGGACCATATATATTTAAAGATAATCAAAATTGATCATTTGTTTATTTCTCATTTTCCCTAATGCAAACTGTAATATTTATAGCATAAACTCTCTTTTCATCAAGTATATAATTACAAGATAAAAAAAAATTTAGAAGTTGAACCGCCGTTAGGGTATGTTATTATAATTCGTTATACCCATTTCTTTTAATCAATTTATGTAACTTATCCTTTGACGTTAGTTAACAAACATACACATACACACACACACACTTTTATATATAAAGTTGATGTATGGAGCTATATATGCTTTAGGTCTTTTTCAGGAAGCCGATAGCTACGCAAGTCATGTATGGCTGATATTAAATATAAAAGTAAATGAAAAAAGCATAGAGTTAGTAATCTCCATAATGGACTGTCTTTTAATCACTAAAAAAATAGAAACAGAAGGAGTTCTAACAGGCTACTCATCAACCCTACTCCAACACCAACTAAGTATCAAAACAAAGCACGCTTTGTATATTATGGAGAGTTATTACTGATGATCACTAATGTGTTTCTTTAATCGCACCATTCCCGTAAAGTTACACACATGTACACACACCCCTGCATACGTATACATTGTCCATTTAATATGGCAGTTATGTTAGGGCCTTAAATGGTGATACTAAAATAAGTTGAAAAAGTAGAAATTTTTTGAATCAAAATTTGAAATATAGAAATAGTATATAGTATTATTGTTGTTGGAAGACCCTTTGATATGATTAAGGATGGAGATGGTCTAAACCCTAAATTTGTTAATGTCCACAAAGTAATAGGTCCAACAAGCACATGTACAATAATCCTGCCCGACAAGCAAATTCTTAATTTGTACCCAAACTTTACTATATTTCACTTTGAAAACTAACGAATTATGGTATATCTTAGTTTTCGTAAACAATAATCAACCAAAAACAGAGCTAAGTTAACCTATTGGAGCCAGACAGACAACCAAAATCAAATCAGGGGTGCCCCAAAAACAGAGCCTGATCAATATAAGCTAATCCACTTTGCTTTCTTACAAACCCATGGAAACATTGTGGACTTGGAATAAATGATGTAATTATTATTATATCAACCACTTATAGGTGGGCCAGTGGTAGGATGAATTTCGGGTTGAGGGTGAGATTCCCACTACTTCCGGGTTCGAATCCCCACGGCTGCAAACACCTTAAGTGGCCACCGCAGAAAAATTTAACATTGGGCTATGCGGCCTCCAGGAACCACTCTTGCCGCCTTCGGGACGCACGCCAAACCTTCGGGCTAGTGGGCTAGTCAGGGCCCACTGGACTTTAGATACCTGGATTATCAAAAGAAAAAAAGTTATTATTATTTCAGTTTTGTTTTCTATAACGGTTTGATGGATCCACAAAAAATGCAGGAACATGATCAAGAGACTTCCCAGTGCGCGGAGCCCCAAAGCCACTCGGGGATCAATTTTCCACATACTAGAAGAGGATGGTAAACCATATGTGAAGCTGAGGCAAAGACATTTTCTCTTGAAAATTTAGCGGAAATCAAAGTATAAAGTGCTAGTTTATTCCAGTTGATATGCTCAAATTTACCCTAGAGCTACTCTCTCAAATTAAGAGATCACTGCAGTACTTAGGGGTCGAATTCCACAAGGACTCAAGACTACACAATAAATTATAGAGTTTTATAATTATGCTAAACAGATTAAATTGAATTAAAAATAGCAATGCAAAATATTAAATAAAGCTTGTTGTAAATTCAGAAGATCAAAAAGCTAGGCCTAGGGAATTTCTCAGGAAATTATGAAATATTAAATCAATCAATAAATTAGGATTCAAACAATTAAGAACAGATCTAGAACTCTAAACACTTTTGTAAATTAAATCAGTTCTCACTGCAAATAATATCTAAATTTAAAACCAGAAAAATCAAATCTCTTTGTAAAATTCTAGGTTAAAAATCAGCAATAAAATCAGGTTTAGATTGTTCACAAAATTATTAAATCAAATCTCTTTGCAAGAAATAATTTTGCTCATCAAAAGGTTTTATCAGGAAAATCAATCATATTCTCATATCAATTTATTTTCCGAAAGTATTAATTCTAGGTGATCAATCAAGAATTAATATGAAGAACAACCTAAGATGAAGATCTAGCAAGATAAAGAATCCTAAATAAACAGATCTAATAATTCATAAAATCCCTGTGAAAAACCCTAAACCTAACAAACAAATTACTCAGACATAATCAATGAAGAACAAGACATAATTCTGAATAATATGCAATTGAAATTAAAAGAGTAAGGAAGGAGTTTAAGAATTCTTCTCTCAAAGCAGTTCAGATCTCTCTCCCAAAAGCTCTCAAAATCTCACAAGGTTGCAGGAAAAATAAAACTTGATAGAATGAAACTTAAGGGTTTTGAAAACCTAAAAACTATATATATATGTCCTAAAACACGTCAGGGACTAGTCTTGCAAATATGGAAAACTTCGGGCAATTTGTAAAACTTCCAAATTTGGCTCTTTTCTCGTTGGCAACAAGGGTGTCGATCGATGCTAAGGCAGTGTCGATCGACACCATCTCCTCTGATCGATTCCAAGTTGATTTCTTACGGATTATTGCTCCAAACTGATCCAAATTGCTCCACTTTGCTTCTTTCATGCTAAAAACCTGTAAAGACTCAAAAACAATATAGAAACAAATGAAAAGACACTAAAAGACTCCTTATATCATGGTTAAAAACCACAAAAACCATGATATATCAACTCCCCCAGACTTAGCCTTTGCTTGCCCTCAAGCAAAACATAAACTTAGACCTGTGAAAGAGGTTTGAAAACAGGAAACTCACTCAACTGCAGATTATTCTTATTCACACTCTTCATTTACCTGACTCAAGAACTTACTTCTTATACTCAACCATGATAAGCATCAACATTCCTTACTCAAATCCCACAATCCTTTGGAATCTCTGAAATCTCCATTGTCATCTCATTAGTCAATATTAAAGCATAAATAAGGTGAATTCTTACCTTGGGTGTATTGATCAGTGGCATGTGGACTCTCTTCAGGCCAAGACATTCTTCTTACATCTCCTTTCCTCTCCCTTTTCTCGCTTCCATTATTTTTTTCTTCTTTTTTTTTTTCAAAGGTGTAAGCGAATACCGGGGTCATCGGTAATTTACCTACCCCTCGCTTCCAAGCTTTGTGTGATCATTTGACTCAAGAGTAGAATAAAGAGGTCACTGGTAATTTACCTGCCTCTCTAAACTGATCAAAATCATCTCATCTTTTATTCTCTCTTTTTCTGATTTTTTTTTTTTTGTTTAAAGCACTGAAGGGAAGAGAGAGGGGAGACATACTTTGAAAAATTGCATTGTCTTGTATGGCCTGAAGAATAAGTCTAGTCCACTGATTTCCAACCCCAAAGTAAGAGATTAAGTCCGGTTAAAATCCTGATAAAGGTTGAGACAACGTTAGATCAATCAGATATCCATTGAATAAGGGCTTTCAGGATTGTTGATAAGGCTCATAGTCTTTCTAAGCTTCAGTTCTGAGATCAAGCATAAACAAATAATCATTAGAGTGTTAGCCAAATAAGAGAAATCATTAATCAAGATCATAATTCCCAAAGACAAAAAGAAAAATTTTGAAAAATTTGACTCAAACTTTATGGTTTTGACTGACACAACTGAAACTCAAAAACAGAAAACATAGTTAGTAATTAACCTCCCCCAGACTTAAACAACACTGTCCCCAGTGTTATCAAGTAAGAGGAAAGCAAGAATAAAAATAAAATAAATAAAAATCAAAATCAAAAGAAAAAGAAAAACCTACCAGTGGGTTGCCTCCCACTAAGCGCTTGTTTTCAGTCATTAGCTTGACTGTGTTGGAGCTCAGGAACCTGGTGGATCAGAACGTGGTTGTGAATGCCTCTTCATCCAAGGTGGTGTATAAGCTGTAGGTGCATGAGGTCTACCAAGGATGTTAGGAACAGGACCAGGGCGGGATTTAGGTATGGGAGGTTTTCTTTTCTGTCCTGCAAAATCATCAACAGAAGAAACAAGCACTCTACGATAATCTTGAGGCTTGGTTAACTGTAAAACAGTTTTTGTAGCTTTGAAGGTCTTATTGATGATAGGAGGAAGTTTAGGAGAAGAAGATGCATTCATTGGCCTTACCTGAGGGCTCTGAAGTGTGGAATGATGACTCTTCTGTTTGGGAACAGGTTTCTGACTTGGAGCATTTGTTTTGGACAAGCTTTGTCGCGGACGTGGAGGGGTGTCGATCGACACCCTCTTGGTGGCATCGATCGACACTGAGCCTGATGCTCGTGTTGCAGAAACTTTTTCAACAGAAAAAGTCTGTCCATCAATAGTAGGAGCTCTCCTTAGTTTATCCATCTCAAAACTCATACTCAAACCATCCACATTCAGTGCTATGTGTCCCTTCTTCACATCAATGATGGCACCAGCTGTAGCCAAGAAAGATCTTCCTAAGATGAGAGGATCTTTAGGCTCTTGATCATACTTCAGCACCACAAAGTCAGTGGGAATCATTAAGTTGCCAACCTTAACTGGAATATCCTCTAAAACACCTTCAGGAGTTCTTCGGGAGCGATCAGCTAGGATTAGAGAAATTTGAGTTGGCTTGAATTCTGTCATCCCAAGTCTCACAGCAACAGAATGTGGCATCAAGTTGATGTTAGAGCCAAGGTCACAAAGTGAGTGAGAAAACCTTCCTGCTGAGATAGAGCAATCAAGAACAAAGCTTCCAGGATCTGGTAACTTCTTAGCAGTCCTACATTGAATGATTGCACTCACTTCCTTAGAGACAACCACCTCCTGCTTCTTCTCCTTCTTCCTCTGTGAAGGCTGGTTTAACAGAATTGCACTGACATCCTTAGTAAGCAGTGCTCCTTCTTCAGGGCTCAAACCATTGGATACCATTCTCTTTACATAGCGTTTTAGTGGTGGTGAAAGCTTCACTGCATCAATTAAAGGCATCTCAATCATCACCTTGTCCATCATTGCTTTGCATCTAGCTTCCTCCATCTCTTGCTTAGACTTTCTTGGCTTGGGAAAAGGAACCTTAGGCTTGTAGACCCTTTCAACAACAGCTGGAATCTGAGATTTTGTGTTTTTCGCATCTGACTGAGATGGGTGTCGACCGACACCCAGGTGGTGTCGATCGACACCATCATCTGGATCCGACAGATTGGTCGATTTCTCTTCTTTTGCAGAAACAATTTCACCATCATCTTCATCTCTCACTGATATGGCATTGCAAGCATGTCTGGGGTTTGACTCAGTTCTTGCTGGAAGATAATTCTCTTGCCTTTTGACAGACCCAGCAGTCTGTGCAACTTGAACCTCCAGCTTCTTAACATGAACATTCAATGCTTCTATCTTCCCATTCAGTTCAGTGTAGACATTGTCAATCTTTCCATTGAATGTCACTGTCAAATTCTCTTGACCTTGTAGAAGCTGCTCAAGCATGGCCTCCATTCTACTCTCAGAAGAAGTCTTAGGAGGTGGAGACTGATAAGATAAATTCCCATAGGTTCTTGTATAGCCATTGTTCTGTTGCTGCTTCTGGTCACTAATGTAAGGCCTGTTGCCTTGCTGATTTCCAAACCGCTGTCCCTGATACCCAGCTCCATACACATAGTTAACATTCTCCTCTGTATTCTCTGGCTCTGGCTCAAATGTCTCAACTTCAGCAGCAAATTGGACTGACTTCTTTCCCACAAGAAGATTGTGCACTAAATCAAGCTTGGCGTTAACAGAAGCTAACTAGTTTGAATCAAATCCTCCATGCAATCTCTTCCTTTCAGCATCTGCTCTCTTAGTACTATTGCTAGCAGCTAAGTTCTCAATCAACAATTCAGCATCTTCTGGCATTCTTGTCTTGAAATTCCCATGACTTGCAGCATCTAAAGCTAACTGATACTCCCAGTCACACCCTCTGAAGAAGATACTTAGCAATTGAACCCTTGAGAAACCATGGTGTGGACAGTCCCTTTGGTAAGCCTTGAATCTCACCCAAGCTGCTTTGAAAGCTTCATCTGGTCTTTGCTTGAAAGTGGATAGCTTGACTCTCAACTCATCTGACATTGCATCATCATAGAAATGGTTTAGGAAAGCCACTTTGACTTGTTGCCAAGATGTCAAAGATCCAGCTGGCAACTGCTTCAACCACTGAGATGCCTCTCCTACAAGTGAGTATGGGAAGAGCTTGCAGAATATGAAGTCCTCAGTCACTCCATTAGCCTTGATACTGGTCACAAGATCCTCAAAATGCTCAATATGGTCCAGAGGCTTCTCATTGGGCAAAGCAGAGAAAGGTCTCTGCCCAACTAGTTGAAAGTAAGCAGGCTTCAGCTCAAAGTCATTCCTCTGGAATGGTGGAGGAACAATAGCAGACCGGTTCTCATACACAAGATCAGTCCTATTGTAGTCAGCAATGGTCCTGATCAAGTCCCGGTTTTGCTCATGTCGTCGAACTGGGTTTTGTACGTGGTTGGCAGCTCCACGCACGTCTACAGGTGGGTGTCGATCGATGCCACCTGGTTGGTGTCGATCGACACCGAGGTTTGGATCATCAACGACACCAGCTTGCTGGTTCACAACAGCCTGCTCGTTAACAACAAGTTCAGGAATCACGTTCCCTTCTGCATCAAGCTTTTGGCCCTGCTCATTACGCAAGTGGCCCTCTTGATCCCTCAAAACACCAGCCTCATCACGCATCAGAATGATCGTATTAACCATCTTCAGAGATTTAGCTGCCTTTCTGTTCTCACGTTCCAGTTTTCCCAACTCTTTGTTTGTCAAATTCACAGTAGGACCAGACTTATTGCTCCTTGTGTGAGGTCTAGGAGGCATGCACCTGAAACACCAAAGAGAAGAAAAACAAAAACGTGTAAGTAGAAAATAAAAAAAATTAAAAGTTTAGACAAAATCTAAAACTCAAATCTAATGGTAGATCAGAGAGTCCCCGGCAACGGCGCCAAAATTTGATATGCTCAAATTTACCCTAGAGCTACTCTCTCAAATTAAGAGATCACTGCAGTACTTAGGGGTCGAATTCCACAAGGACTCAAGACTACACAATAAATTATAGAGTTTTATAATTATGCTAAACAGATTAAATTGAATTAAAAATAGCAATGCAAAACATTAAATAAAGCTTGTTGTAAATTCAGAAGATCAAAAAGCTAGGCCTAGGGAATTTCTCAGGAAATTATGAAATATTAAATCAATCAATAAATTAGGATTCAAACAATTAAGAACAGATCTAGAACTCTAAACACTTTTGTAAATTAAATCAGTTCTCACTGCAAATAATATCTAAATTTAAAACCAGAAAATCCAAATCTCTTTGTAAAATTCTAGGTTAAAAATCAGCAATAAAATCAGGTTTAGATTGTTCACAAAATTATTAAATCAAATCTCTTTGCAAGAAATAATTTTGCTCATCAAAAGGTTTTATCAGGAAAATCAATCATATTCTCATATCAATTTATTTTCCGAAAGTATTAATTCTAGGTGATCAATCAAGAATTAATATGAAGAACAACCTAAGATGAAGATCTAGCAAGATAAAGAATCCTAAATAAACAGATCTAATAATTCATAAAATCCCTGTGAAAAACCCTAAACCTAACAAACAAATTACTCAGACATAATCAATGAAGAACAAGACATAATTCTGAATAATATGCAATTGAAATTAAAAGAGTAAGGAAGGAGTTTAAGAATTCTTCTCTCAAAGCAGTTCAGATCTCTCTCCCAAAAGCTCTCAAAATCTCACAAGGTTGCAGGAAAAATAAAACTTGATAGAATGAAACTTAAGGGTTTTGAAAACCTAAAAACTATATATATATGTCCTAAAACACGTCAGGGACTAGTCTTGCAAATATGGAAAACTTCGGGAAATTTGTAAAACTTCCAAATTTGGCTCTTTTCTCGTTGGCAACAAGGGTGTCGATCGATGCTAAGGCAGTGTCGATCGACACCATCTCCTCTGATCGATTCCAAGTTGATTTCTTGCGGATTATTGCTCCAAACTGATCCAAATTGCTCCACTTTGCTTCTTTCATGCTAAAAACCTGTAAAGACTCAAAAACAATCTAGAAACAAATGAAAAGACACTAAAAGACTCCTTATATCATGGTTAAAAACCACAAAAACCATGATATATCACCAGTCATTGGGCACAACTTCCTTTTCTGTTTACAGAGAATAGGATAAACCTCTATTCCATTCGGGCTCGCTCACTCCACTACACCACTTACTGTGCAGTCTCCAATACACCACTTGCAGTTCCACAGAGTGTTTTTCTAATCTTCTTGAGTATAAAGAGGAATCAGAAAGTCCTTCCCGCCCTTCCTAACCTTACCTGTTACCACGACTCCCTTTGATTATCATAAGTTAATATTCAAAATGTGGGTCTTTCTCGTCAGGTCTATGTTCTTGCTTTCAATTCAATCTTTCCAATCGGGTCTAGAATGACAATTTATCCCAGACAAACAAGTCTCCTCTAGATTAAGGAGTAGTCCATAGCTAATAATCTATGGTACCAGAGGTGGCCGAGAATCTTATGTCAAAAGGACTAAGGATGATCTTTTCGGAAAGGAGGAGTAGGAGGAGTCAGACGGAATCAAATGATTACGATCAAGATAGACAATGAGATCAGGGAGAGCAAGAGCACTTAGACAATTGACTTTGAGTACAAGAAAGTCTGCTGGTAGGAATTCCTCAGGGCGTATTACGGTTTTTCACCGAGGGGGTGGCTCGAAGCGATTGCTGCGAAGAATTGATCTGAAACGAAGCACTTCCTCTATGGGCATTAGTATAGAATATGACCCTAATCGTTCTTCTCAGATCGCTCCAGTACAATGGATCAAAAGAGGCTTCCAAAAAAAATGAACACGATCGAGGAGTTCGCTCTGTCGCGTAAGATCCTCGAACCTACCACGAACACCATCAGCGGCCTCTTTTCGTTCTCTTTCCTGCCCGGGAAGGTGGATAAAAGAAAGGTAGCTTGCTTCTCTCCTGGACTGATGGCCGCTTCGAAATAGACAAATTGTAAAAACCAAGAGGAAAAAGAAGAAAAAAAGATTGAAACGGGAAACCCCTTCAGATCCTAGAAAACATCCAAAAAAACTTGCTACAGAACTACCGAGCAGGTTCCAATCATGATCAAGGGCTTTCATTTCAAAGAAGACTACTTGTATCCCATGAATCACTTGAGAAAGCTGCCCTTTTGGACAAGACAGTAGACCTGCAATTTCTGTATTTTTTATTCAATTGGTGTTGGGACAGTCTATGACAAGAGGCAACCAAGTTCTGTGCCAGTGTCCCAAACGTTCACGTACAACGAGATAAAAAGGGAGCTGCAGTTTCTGGTTTTTAACTACCTAGTGTGACTTTCATCACAGGTTCTTTTCTATATGGGCATAGATGGGATTGACTTAAGGAGCGTACACGTTGGAGATGCTTGGTGAACTTTCATGCTTGTTGAACCTATAACAATTTCCATCAATTAAGCTTGAGGGGACAAGCTTCATTTCGAGGGCGGGAGTATTGATAGGGTGCACCTGGTCTATGTTGGGACAAAGAAACAGAGGATTGGTACCTTGTATGGGGGATCACACGTGTGGGAGACTAATTATTATCTGATGATGAGTTGGCACGTGAGAAAGGAGTCATCCCTTTGGTGTGTGAGTTAATTATAGAACATTTTGTGGTATAAATAAGAGCATCTTTATAGGCAAAACTGTTTTTGGTGATTTTAGATTAAATATATTAGGAAAATAATCTAAGATCAGTAGTTAAGATCTTTTGCTAAAAAGTTATGTATTGAGAGAACATGTATAAGATCTTAAGATTTAATAATATAATATTCTTAAACATATAACAATTATAAAATCTAATAAATTTGGTATATAATATTAAAATTAAACTTATTACAATTATATAATATTCTTAATCATATTCTTAAACTTATAAACATATAAATTATAAAAATTATAAAAGAACATTTAAATTTTAAACTTATAAAACTTTTACTAAAATTCATAATACAATACCAAATTTTTATGAAACAACAAAACATTGTAAATAATTTTTTTTTAAAACCAAACAAACATATTACTTAATTAATTAAAACACACAAACATTAAATTTAATTAATACATAGTTTAAGATCCAAATTTATTTCATATATGCTCAATCAAATCCTCCTTTAAATTGTGATGTGCTTGTCTATCACGGATCATTGTATGGCCTAATTCAAAACTTTGAATTAGGTTTTGAGTGTCGTATGTTACCTTGCTGAGCTGATGTACTTTGCCGAATAATTATGTAGTTTCCAACGCCAATCAGCTCACCACGTTTTCTTATCATAAACCGTAATGATACCACATATGGTGCAAAAATTCAAAAACTTGATGATGCTCAAGTGATACATACAATGCTGCTGTTTTTATTTATTTGATGGAAAACAACCTTAATTTTATCATCTCTCTATTTAAAACGCACAAGGCAGATGACAATTGTGTAGCCCAATCGCTTTACTCCGCAGTTGGTTTTTGTGGGTTTGGTCTTGTCTGGATGTCTAGAGAGAGAGAAGACGCAAGGAAATATACAATTACTACCATTTGTAGAGTGAGAGAGAGAGAGTAAGAGGACATATGAAGAGAATGTATTATATACACAACTTGGATGTTAAATGGAATTCAGGGAATTGCAAAGCGGCTGGTGAAAACTGTGCTACTAGAAGCAGCAAAGAAGCGAGAGATGAGATGCTCTGATCTGAAGTAGATTGACGAAGGGGTCTGCTGCCACCTCCAAGAGCTGAGTCAGAGGGCCTTGCATCATGCCAAGGAATCGAATATGAGCATGAAGAGTGATTGATGTCTAGGAGTTGTTTACTTTTGAGTGTTCTGTACAAAATGAATATAAACAGAGTACATATACCAGCGTGACAAGGTTGAGCCAATTTTGCAGAAGCCCAATGTACAAAGTTCTACCTTAAGCATAGAGAGACCAAGAACTGAGAGAAGACTATGAATTCACTCACCACTGCAGCTGGGGAATGGAGACCAAGGAACGGGACCACATCAACGTGGAGCCAGGTCTCCACGGCTGATCCCACCACTGCACCAGCCACTAATCCTTCTGCTGTTAACGCAGCTGCTTTTCCTGTACCACCAACACAGATAACAACAACATCAGAGGTGCTCTCTCGCTTATGGTGAGGCCGGCTCAGAAGAAGAAGGAATGGAAGTTATCAATCATTACCTAGCTTGACCTTCTTTTTGGTCATGAAGTATAAAGAAGCTCCAAAGCTACTGGCCAGTATCAGTCCATGAACATCAGCACCAGCATAAGGCATCCCAGAAGACTCCAAGGAACTACCGTTAACGTAAGTCAAAACCATCATAGCTCCATAGACTCCAGCTTGTATACCCAGATCACTAGTGGATGGCAAATCAACAGAGACAGGAGGATTCTTAATCCACTGAGACACGGTGGTACCTGTTGTTCCCAGAGGGTTACTAGTAGATTTAACATCAGCGTAGCGTATGTTGTTGCTCACAACTTTTCCTGCTCGGCGTTGGTTAAGGCTCTGCATCAGCAACATATCATATGCAGCCTCAAAGACAGTTGGTATAATTATTCGGCGAACAACACATGACACTCAAAACCTAATTCAAAGATTTGAATAACCCAAATCGATGAAACATCGATGAAACCAAGGAGATGAGATTACCTTTGCCTTTGTTCGCCGGAAATGAGATTTGCGAGCCAGCCGAGACAGAGGAGACGAGGAGATCTCTTGCAGAGGAGCTGAGGAGCTTCGCAAGATACCGGAGACAGTGGAGACGAGGAGCTTGGCGATACGACGAAGACAGAGTAGACGAAGAGATCGCCGAGGAGACAGAGGAGACACTGGGCTTAGACGAGGAGACAACGGAGATGAGATCGGCACAATATCGACGGGAAGAAAATGAAATCGCCGATTCGCCGTTGGGAGAGAACAAAAAAAAATTTAGGTCGACAATACCGAAGAAAGACGAAACGAGAGAAATCTCTCCACCGAACAAAAAAAACGTCAATGAAAATAGCACACGTAGCACAAGAACAACATAAAAACAGTTCTCAAATAAGATCAGTTTTTCTGATCTAAGCCCACTGTTTAATACTCCCTCCGTTTCAAAATATAAGATGTTTTGAGTGAAAGCACACAAATTAAGAAATAACCACTTTAAAAAAAGTTCAACCAATCATAAACAGACTGCATAAAATAAATAACAAGAAAATATAAAAGTATTCTAAAAGTAATCTAAAAAGTTGAAAACATCTTATATTATGAAACAAAGAAAAACCTCTAAAACATCTTATATTATGAAACGGAAGAAGTATTTTCTAATTTTAAAAAGCCCAAGAACAGGTCAACTGTTTCGGCGATAAAAATGGCCTAAAGAAGGAAGAGGTTAGCTGACATGAGTGGTAGAACAGAAGATAGAAGTTGATAAAGAGAATAAAAAATCCAATGCACCAACCGCAACAAAACGTGGTTACTCGTAAACTGAATCAAATGTAGTGACTTAATGGTGAATTGAGGACATGCATAGAGTTTAACTCATTATTCATTCATAAAAAAACTTTAAGTGGAGACGTCCTTCGAAAACAACCACGCTGCATTTAACAATAACGAACACAAGATTTTAACCCGCGGTACACCACGAGACTATATTTTTAAAAATAAAATAAAAATATATAATTTTTAGTAGGTTAAATATATATATATATGACTAATGTTTTGTAAATTTTAAATGTATATCCTTATATCTATTATATTATTTAGGTTTACCGGTTAAAAAATTTAGGTTTACCAATTTAAATTGTTAAAATCAGAATATAACCCGTGATACAACATAGTACTGCTTGTTTATTTTACATAATCGTAATTTAATAAACTCAATTAGATATGCCTAATATTCTAAGTCGATGGTTTAAACAAAATAATGAACTGATGATTTACTAACAATTAATGATATAATTTTCAATTTTTATTAATACACAAAATCATCCCGCTACATCATACAAAATCTTTATTGAGATATTTAATTTTAAAAAAAAGATGAAAGGAAAATCGTAATTTTAATTTTAAAAAATATTATTTTATATTTCAAACAAAATCTTTTAATTGTGTTTGGTTATAAGGATAGTAAATAATTAATTGAAGATATTGTTATTAATTTAATTAAATATTGTAATTAGTTATTGATTGATTATTGAGATATTTTAGGAATTTTTTGTTTAGCCCAAAATATTGGTTTTAAATTTAAATTTCAAATTTAATGATAATGGCATTCTTTGTAAATAAGTAGCAACTCTAGGATTTATTTGCTAAATGTCTCCAAAAATGTATATATAGATTAGAACTGCAACAGCAAACTCTTTAAGGTTTCAAAATCTAGCTGCAAAAATTAAAGACTTGTTTAAGTTAAAAACTTTCGGTTTGAAGTTTGAAAAACAAAACAAAATACTTTGGGATGTTGCTAAGTGTTACTAATATCTGAGTTGGCGAGAGAACTTATGGGTGTAATCTAACTATAAACACTCAACGTTTTGATTTACAGTTTTATCGGGAAAAAATCGAAACTTTTGCAAGAACTGTCTCCAAAATCATGTTAATTTGCGAGGCATTTGCTAGGGCTTTTATATTCGTAGCAGATGCCTCGCAATTCTATCGCAAATTTGTGAGGAATGGTTTTCCTCGCAAATATTCATAGCAAATTGATTGTTTTTTTTGTAGTGCAAGAATAATAAGGTCTACTAAGACTGCTCCTTTGGACCTCACGCACTGACCGACCCTCTAACCACCAAGTGGAGGCTGCGTCTGCGATTGCGGATGCGTGTGACAAAAAATTTGAGAAGCAAGAAGATTGAGATCGAGATGGGGATTGGAAGAAGGATATTGCTGCTGGATAACTTGAGAAAACTCACTCTAAAAGAATATTATTCCTGCCCGTCCAATCTTATGATCCGACCGGTGAATATATCCTGATATTTTATTGGATAATGATGATGATATTGGACGGCAACGTTTCTGCTTCTGATCTTGTCGGAGGCACTCACTCTGTTTCTGTACCAGTACTACTTGTTTCTTGTGCGACAAGTCTTCATTTATTGACTTGTACTCATTCTTCTCTGTATTTGAATAGTTCTGACTCTTGACTAAACAGTTTATATTCAACGTTTAACAAAGTTTGGATGTAACATTTAACTCTCGTAGTTCTAGATATAATATATATATAGTCCTGTTCAACACTAAAATAACAAATTAACTGAACTAACAAGTTACATCTAGGACAATCATATTGTCCTAAGTCTTTCCACCCTAATGGAATCTTAATATTTGTTACCCACTTTACCTTTTTTATTCTTTTCTTGTTGAAAACTGTAATTAACCACGATTTCTTTCGTCATCTTGACACAACTAACTACTTCATATATATATAAATGGAATGGTCTATAATCTTACAACTCTCAGTAATAGCAAAGATGAAAGTGCTGGAGGTTTAATTTGATCGGTTACTTCTTTTTCCTCCTAGCATTTGGTTTCTTCTCATTATGCTTAAGCATAGAAAGATTGACAAGTGCGCATATTTTGTTGTTTCGTACTTTAAATTTGTCAATTGTACACTTGGACTATGCAATTATTTATTATTTTTTAGTGAAACTGACTATGCAATTTATCTTTTTTTTTTTTCAAGACCTTTCATGGATATGGAGGGCTTTTTTTTTAGTGGTGACCAATCAATACTTATCATAACACAAATATTTGTTTATCTCTCATTCTTAGGGATGTTAATATGGTATATAACACCCATTTATTAATAAAGGGTATGTTGAATTAAAATGAGCCTAATTAAACCTATTTATGGGAAAAAGTTAAATTGGATTAAATGAGTTTCTCCATTTAGTCTCATTCATTATACGGATTTCATCATAAATAAATAGGTACCCATCTAGACCTCTTTAGCTAATATTGTTATTCTTATTAAATATTTATCATACAAAATTACATATTTTCTGCCAAAAATGCAAAATTATCTTATATTAAAATCATGTGTTTTTTCAAAACTGTATTTTTCTGGTCAAAACTGCAAAAAAAATATGTTTTCCCAGCAAAAGCGTAAAACTTTTTTTTTAACCATGTTCTCCCGCCAAAACCATAAACATGAGTTTTCCCGCCAGAACCGTAAAAACGTGTTTTCCTACCAAAAACACAAAATTTTCTTTTGTTATCCAACTGGTTTTTAATTCAAAACCGTGTTTTCTTGCCAAAACCAAAAATCGAAGTTTTTCCGTCATGAAAAAAAAAAATCACACAAAAATACATTTTCCCGCAAAATTGCATATGATCACCAAATGATATAATTACATAGGTTTGATGGGTTTAAATGGGTTAATGTATGTTTAAGTAATGGGGTGGGTTTACCGATGTTAACGAAGCTGGATTATATAACAAAGTTAAAGTAACTTCTCATCTAACAACATTGTTGTGGATTATAGACATTCATTATTTACCCCACGCTAAAAGCAGACCTAGATGACTTGAAACAATGTATCAGTTTCACTTTGACAAAATTATCGAGAGATCTAAAGGTCTACTCTTCACCATTAACTTAAATTTAATTTTATGGCTTACATTCCGATCAATTGAGCATCTTCTGTTCACCCTTGATTCCTAATTAAGGGCAGTTAATAGGATCAAGTGTGTACTCGAAATTTTCACTTTGTGCATTTGAAAAAAAATGTTTTCTTTCGATCATAATCCATTTCCCATCCTCATGAGTTCATATATATATGGATCTCTTGGTTATTGGTTTCTTTAGAAGGTTTATAATGAGTGTGTGTGACATCATATCTCTTGGTGATTGGTTTCTTTAAAAGGTTTATAATGAGTGTGTGTGACATCATATGGTTGATTCGTACTGTATAATTTCTAAAAGGGGATTAATGGACTAAGCATTTTGTATGGATTTATGATTTAATGGAATTAATTAATTGTTTATTTTATTACATGATTACGTATGTAACTGAATTCGTTTTTAAACTCCGGTCTGCTGAAATTGTTACGGTATATTGTGAACCGAATATTTAATTTTGTAGAGAAATTGGGTGACGACGATTGTAGTTAGGAAAAGAAGAAACCGAAGAAGCAAAGGATAGATTCTGAAGCTGAGAATGATGGGAAAAATAAAAATAAGGTTAAAAGGGTTGATTCTGAATCTGAGGATGGTGGAAAGAAGAAGAAGAGCAAGAAAGAATCTGAGGGTGATCTGATAGGGAACAGTGAAAGCTCCAAAGTTTATGAAGGGGACGAGAAACCACTCGATGATGCTGACATGAATACGGGGAAGATAAAGCTGGATGAGATTGATTTTGGAACTCAAGAAAACACAGACAATGAGATACAGAGGAAAATCAAGAAGAAGAAAAAACGAAGTGTGGATTCAGAAGTTAAAGATGAAAAAACTTGAACTCTACAAAACAGAGTGTGGATTCAGAAGTTGAAGATAACAACTTGAACTCTACGAAAATAGCTGCAAAAAAGAAAAGAAAAGCAAGGAGAAGAAACAAAGTGTGGATTCAGAGGCTGAGAAAAATGACTTGAGCTCTACTATAGATGCAAAGAAAAGAAGAAGAAGCAGAAGCAAAGTGAAGTTTCAGAGGCCTGAAGAAGACAACAATCATGGTAAAAATGCAAAGAAGAAAAGGAAGAGGAAAGAGTCTGGTAAGAGTGATAAAGATGTGACCACCCTATCAAGTAAAAGCTCAAAAAAGGTAAAGTTGTCCGACCAAGTGAAAAATTTTCAGTCTGAGGATGAAAGAAACGGAAGAGGAAGTGGAAGAAGTTAAGCTGGTGAGGGGTAAGCGCTTTACAAAAGAAGAAGATGAGCTGGTTAAAAAAGCTGTATATGAATATATACATTGATAACCATGCTTTAGGAGATGAAGGGTTAAAAATGGTTATGGACTGCAAGTCACACAAACAAGTTAAACGCTGTTGGAAAGAAATTGAGTCTGCTTTACCTTGGAGGCCACGTTTTAGTGTGTACCATCATTGGCCTATCTATTTGCGATTTTTTTTTTCTTTTTTTTTTCTGCATATCAATCTCCAAGCCCTTTTTATTTTTTAATCTCCGTTTCTTTTATCATATACTATTTTCTCTTTATAACAGCATAAACACTTTGATGCACTGTTACTTGTAACACTTTGCAACACTTATGTTATATAAAAGACAAACACTTATGAGAGAGAAAAAGAAAAACGAGAAAAAAGCACTTTGATGCAGGAAATTATTTGTATTTGTTGCTTCTTCTATATACCTTATGGAGCGTTAAAAATTTGATTGTTTAGGTCTTTGGTACACTGACAAAAACAGGGCTATGTTCTTGGAAACCCGTCCACAGAAAGTGAAAATGAGGAAAACCATCGTATTCCGTATGCTCATGAAATGGCACTGATCTCAGATGAACTCTATGAGGTATGTCTTTTCTTGCAGTTAATGAATAGAATCTGAAAAGGAGAATATATATTCACTACCCGTAACACAGAATGCTTCAAACTCGTGGAAGAATATGTAAAAGGTACACACACTCTTGGAAAGTTTAGTTAATGTAATTATGTTCTTGTCTTCCTAGTAAAAACTCATCTTTAATTTAGACTTTTGTGGTTTTTTTTTCGAAACATTGACAGAATAAAACAACCACTTACAATAAAGCCAAAGTGTGAAGAGACATCTCTTGATTGCTATGTAAGTAATCCATCTTGCCTTCTTTAAACCATTGAGAAAAAAAGTATTTAACAAGGTTCTATTTACAGCTTTATCAGATTTTTTTGAAAAATTATGTATGTAATACCATACCGCAAACAAGTTTTGCATATACTCAAACAAGTTGGTTCACCAAGTGTTATGTCTTCTTCTACTTAACATGAATAACCGATCAACACACAAACAAACTTGACATAACACTTATCTTCTACTTGGGATGCTCTCCTAATCTCTGTCTTCTCACCACATTTCATCTCTGATATTGTCAATGCGAAATGTCTCTTGCGTACCTAAACCCACAAGGAACAGATGAGCTTTGCCAACTAGTGCCATATGTGCTATAGAATAGTTATGAGTTATGACTAGAGAACTGGGGAGGAAAGAGAAATCATAGCCGATTCATATAAGACAAAGATTGTTTCAGACTGTCAAATGAGAATGTTAGAAAATAAGATGATATAGAGCCATACCACCTGTGTAGGATTCTAGTGAGTATGTTACAGGAGAAAACTGAATTTGAGTTGTCCTAAAGCAAAACTTGGGAGAAATGCGAGTTAAGACTTTGGCAATGACTCAATATTGTACCCTCCCTCTAACGCCAGCCAGCACTATCTTTCCTTGTGCAAACTCCATCAGCTGAAAGAAAGAAAGAAAGAAAAAAAGAGGTAAAATCAAAGTCTAGATTATGTAGCTAAGTTATTTTCAGTGGTACGCATACATAATAAACAATGGAGGGAAGAGGCAGTTCACTTAAACACCAACCTTCTTCAACCGGTAGCTGTAAAGAGGAAGGACAAAAGAAACACAAGGAATGTAACTAAAGAATAAATATTGAGAGCAGAGTAAAAGATAGTAAAAGCATAACAAAAGCCAAGAAGTAGGGCAAAGTAAAACAGAGGTTTGACAATTGACATCAAGAAAGAACAACTTACTAGCTGGATACAAAAAGAAAGAAGTAGCCGAATGCTCAAGCAACTTTAAGGAATAAAAGACCGATCTTACCAAGGAGGGATCTAGAATGCCAATTGCGATTCTCTAAAAAGTAAAAACATAAACCAAATCACTTATCATAGTCACATACAGTAGAAACAAAATGACACTAACGACATGAATCGTTCAAGTTCATCAAAGAGTGGCAGAAAGACCATCCGCATACAACAAGCAACAAGACTTGTGGCTTCTTCCATAACCTCGCCTTAAAATCATACCATTCCAAGAGAACAAAACATCATCTATCTACCACACTCTGACTGACACTAAGATAAAACTGGTAATCTAAAATAATCATCTATCTACCACACCCATAAGATAATCTAAAGTCCATGACTTCAAACTTAATCTAAACTGGTTGGAAATCATCTCTCTGATCAAGCGCAATTCGCCACGAACCTGATTATTCCATCACGGTGCAGTGATTGGATTGGATAGTACGACGAGAAGTGTTGAATGTGTGTATACCAAAATTCAACAGAGAGCTCGTACGTAGATGAACGTAAAACAGAAACTCAAACAAAAATTTAAAGGGTCTTTAAGTTAAAGACACTTTTATCAAAAGTGTGTCTCCTTCCAATTTTATCAAAAGTGTGTCTACTAAGACATAATGTCTTCAAATTTGTGACAGTACTCAAATATTTCTTTATACTAGATTTTGACCCAGTAATAAGTAAATAACTATCACATTTAATATTTTCTTTTCAAATTTACAATGAATGATATGGCTTATTTTTCAAATAGGTTTATTTATCTGATATCACCAAAAACGTTAAGTTACAAATTGAAATGCGATGTTTTTTAGTGAGAAGTATCCCAAACTTCAGGAATATGATTGATCCATATATAGCAAATTTAAAAATTGTTACCATTCAAAAAACCATTGATATTAATTATATAAATTTCATATAATTTTATTATATTTTTAAGAAATGAATTAATTTAAATATTAACTAATTTAAACATAAGTTACTTTCATTACAGCTGTAATAAAACATAATAGTTATTTAAACAAAAAATAAACAAGTTAACAAAATTAAACAAACAACAAAGAAAAGGTAAGCAAAACATAAGAAAAAAAAATTAAGATTGAAATATGAGAAACTAAAACAAAGATAGATGATTATTAATAACTAACAATACCAAAAAATGTAATAATAAAACATAATAGTTATTTAAACAAAATAAACAAGTTAACAAAATTAAACAAACAACAAGGAAAAAGTAAGCAAAACATAAGAAAAATAAATTAAGATTGAAATATGAGACACTAAAACAAAGATAGATGACTATTAATAACTAACAATACCAAACAATGTAATAATAAAACATAATAGTAATTTAAACAAAAAATAAACAAGTTAACAAAATTAAACAAACAACAAGGAAAAAGTTAAGCAAAACATAAGAAAAATAAATTAAGATTGAAATATGAGACATTAAAACAAAGATAGATGATTATTAATAACTAACAATACCAAACAATGTAATAATACAAAAGATTACAAAACAACAAATTTATAATGGTATACCGTAAGAGTAGATGATTTTATTTATTATTTCATGCGTCGTTATAATTTACTATATATTTAATATTTCAAAAACATACTATAACGACCAAACTCTTATTCTTATAATCTATGCGGAGGAGCTTCCGACAACATCCTCCTTTTTGGCTTTTCGTCTTTCTTTTTAATCTCTTCCTCTTTTTCCTCGTTCTTTTTTTGTTTCTTCATTACTTGTGTTGGGGCTCATTCCTTCAAAAACATTCAAAAAAAAAAAAAAATTTATTTAGTGTATTATAAAAACAAACCACATTGCCTCTCTCCTTTTCTTTTGTTTGAGTATAATTAAATAAATCTATATTTCAAGTAAAATAAAACAAAGTCAAAAACTCTAGGTTGATATATATCTTATTATATAAAGTTGGGTTTTGAAAGTTAGACATTAACAAGATTTTAACATGTGTACAAGTTAATATAATAAGAGAGTTTTGAAATTTCAACAGAAAACAAAATATTTTGTTTTAAACAATATTAATAATGTAAAAAAATAATTATCAAAAATTTACAAAAATTTAAAAGTTTTTTTAAAACAAGTAATTATAAGGAAATTATATATATATATATATATATTTCAAAATTATAACATCATTTACTTATTTTTAATTTTAAGTTATTAATTCTACAAAAATAATAGAAAAGGAATTACGGAAAATATACAGTTATCTATTTATTATAAGTTTTGAAAATGCTCACTTCTATATAAACATAGATTGTCTCATATTTTTCATCTAACAAAATAATTTATTCAAAAACACCGCTTTTAACTTTGTTCTATTTGTAACAAACATTTAATGGGAAAGTAAAATTTTTCTTTTTTTTGTACCAAAATTTTCTTATACTTTGTGCATTTTCAGTTTGGAATAGATAAGATTAACATATTGACCCAAAAAAAATCAATATACGCGTCTTTTTTTCTAATACTGTATTTTAAAATTTATTATAGTATTTTTAGATTATTTTCTTTAATTTATATTTTCATCTTTGAATTACTTGGGATTTATATATTACCGTGCTTATAATTTTCTATTATTTCTTTAATTATCTCAAATCATTTTTTTTTAATTCTCAACCTTGATTGGTTGGTCATAGACACTTTTTTTTTGCGCAAACATAATTATTTACATTCATTCAAATCCCAAAAGCAGATAACGAGTAGAAGCTCATCAACCTAATGTTTGGATAAAATAGGCTAATAAATACAAGCTTACAACAAAAATAGATAGATAGATTGAAAATGCATAAATCATTGTTGAAAGATCCATATGAGCTTGGAGACTGTGACACTCTGCTTTGCAGAAAAGTTTAAAAGAATTGATTTGACCACCTATGATGTGATCACGGGATCGGTCCTTCGGCCAAGAACACTCGCAGCCCTCGGACACTACCCGGCCACCACTCGGACGCCTCTCAAACTCTCGGACAACCCGCACTGGCGACCAGAAGCTAGCGTAGGCGACCAACGAGGCATCATTCAACCCCCAAGGATCATCAAGGCGGAGCAAGACATGTCACCAAAGACATTTCAACCCAAGCTCACCCCCTCTCCCCCAATGGCTCATGGCTAGCATCACCAATGAAGAGCCTTGAGTCTTGACCAGCTTTGGGAAGCTTGATTCGCGTGTCTTCACCATCACACAAGTGTGAAGACACCCCTAAGCCATTAGAAGGAGCTGTACTCTTTTTCCTACTTTGGGTTTGTCCCAATGGGTTTACCAAAGATGTTTTAACGAGGCAGCGACTCTAGTGCATCTCCACTTCGTTCCCACTTGGCTCGTGATCTTGAAACACCTAAAGAAAGACTTAGGAGCCAAGGAAGTGAAGATTATCACCACGTCCCAGCCAATGACGTGGCGACCCTATCCCCTTCCTTTTGAATTTCGTCTAGATCTTTCTATGACCGTTGTTTGGTCATTACCCTTGCTTTACTTTTGCTTTTGCTTTAGGACAAGTGTGTGGTTTAGATCAAGGCCACGTTCTCTAGGGTTTTAGAGTCTCCTTATATAAGCCTCACTATATAAAGGCATAGACTCTCATTTGTAAAGGCAGACTTGAAGTATTGAATTAAATTTCACAAGAGAGAATCTTGTTCTTGTCTCGCCTCTCTCCTTAGTCCAAGTCCGGGACTTGACTACCGAGAAACCCTAGCTGATCTCGAACCGGGTTAGACATCGACTAGTTGACCGTGTCACGGGCCGAGCCATCTCCCGTGTGTCGTCGCATCAAACCACCTTCGCGTCAATCTCTACCGTATCACGTCCGGATTCTACCGCTCGTTGTACTTCCGCTTCGACTCCACCTTCCTTATCGCATCACCGAGAATCCTTACCGCATCACCGAGGATTCTTACCCCCTCACCGAGAACCACTTCCGCGTTACCGAGAACCATTTCCGCAGTTTACCTTCAAACTCCGGGAACCGATTTCCGCATCGTCTGTACCGCGACCGAGACTGCTCGACCAAAGCCGAGACCAAAGGCCGGATCTCTCGATCCGCTCGTTCGTTTCAGCTCATCTCTCACTTCCACCGTTTGTTTCCTCCCTGGATTCAAATCACCGAGCCTTGTCCGAGGAAAGCCTCATCTAGTTTCCTTGGCCCGAGAGAGTTTCGTTCCGTCCGTCCGCAGCGACCGTCCGTCCGTGCGACTCGGTAGACGACCGCGTCCGGCGGTCACATCAGCTTGGTATCAGAGCTTCAAACGCTCCTACAAGGTTGTGTCGGTCTAAAACTCTTCTCTTTTGTATAAAGCTTGAATCTTTAGGTTGTTAGTTTCGTTTGTGTTCTAGGTTGTTAGATTCCATCTCGTTTCTAGCTTTGTTCTTAGTTGTTCTTTCTAGTTTGTTCTTGCTGTTCTTGTTTCTTTTCTTGAGTGTTCTTACTTTGTTTTGTCTAGATCTTTTAAAGGGTGTTTTGCTTTTTGTTTTGTTGTTATAGGATGCTAGATTTGTTTTGTGCTTTGTTTTAGTTGTTCTTTTGTGTTTTTACCTTGTCGCTTGGTAAATATAAAGGTGAAAGACATTTGGTTCCTACCACTTGCTCTTTCCTCTTTAATTTCTAGCCAAGTCTTTTGAAATTCAAAAGTTGGTCAAATCCGCGTTTGAATCCTTGTGTGGTCTAGGATTAGTTGCTTTTTGTGTGTAGAGAGGTTAGCCACCTCTAAAGTGCTTTTGGTCAAGACCACAAAAATTGTGGACGTGGATAGCTCCCTATGCACCTTGTGATCCATGGGTGAGTTGTCACCTTGCCTTTTAGTAACTTGCTTTTACTTTTGCTTTTGGGCTTTAGTAGATAGAGTTGCCTCTCTTGTTTAAGGTAGCATGCATCATTTTCTTGCTAGTTTGTTCCATTTCGTCATTTGATTTATTTTGTGCATGTGTGAGTTTGTTTTTCTTTTATCTAGGTTGTTAGCTTGCATCATTGTTCATCTTGTTTGCATCTAGGTCGATTTTGTTAGAGTTTTGTTCTAGGATTTGTGTTTTCCTTTTGTCATAAAGCAAAATTTGTCTTTTAGTATCTTTTGCTTTTGCTTTTGGGACAACTTGAAAAATATACTAAATTTGAAAAGAAATGTGAAAACTACACTTAATATTATAGTGATTTGGAAACTACACATTCTGAAATGAAAAAGGACAGAAATACCCTTATTATTAAACAATTTTAACAAATTTCAAAATAAATTAAAATATATAATTATTTTTCAAAACTTTTTTATTAAATGAAAAAACTAAAGAATTATTAGTGAATTATACATTTATTTAAAACTAATATTATCTAAAACATTTACTAAACATAAATGGAAAAAAATAATTCTAATTAATTATATTTAAAATTTTATATACTAAAATTTTAAAATTAAATTACTAAATAATACCGAATTTTTAAATTTTTAAATTTTAAATATTCTAACTACAAAACTTTAGCAAAATTCTGAATATCTAGTTTACACAATTTTTTTATAAATAATTTTTTTAAATGAATTAATTTAATTATATTTTATTTATTTTAATTTAATTTGTAATTGAGGATAACATAGTCATTTAGTAGAATACATAAAGTATATTTCAAAGACTAAAAAAATTTAGTATAGATTTCAAATTCCCTATGAAGTTTGAGGTATGTATTCAAATTTTTTCTTTGCTTTTTCCCTTTTGCTTTTGTGAATCTTAGGATTGAATTTTCGTGAGCTGTCCTCAATCATTGACTGCTCCCTAGAAATATCTTATCTGCTTGCTTTTGGACGCGTTTGCTCACGAATATACCTTTTTTTTTTGACGAGGTACCATTGCCACGTCACGACCGATCCATCGATCGAGCCATCCGCGTATCACTATCCAGCGCACGTATCATCATCCGCGTATCATCGTCCAAGCTCATATCGCGTATCATCTTTCGATCACCATCGAGCCACCGGACGAGATATCGACCCAGCTGTCCGTACTGACGTCCGATCTCCATCGATCGTCCGTACCATCGCCGACTAGCGATAGCCGTCCGTACCATCGACGATCTCCGATCGCCGTCCGTACCGTTGTCCGAACATCATCGATCATCCGTACCAGCCATCGCATCGGCCGATCACACCGCAAGACATCGTCCGTACCCGCTGTCCGTACCGTCGTCCGACCAACATCGGCCATCCGTATCGTCGACTGTACCGAGTTCCAAGTCCGCGATCGATAGCTGAATGCTTGATCTGACATTGATCAAGTATGGAAAATGCGGATCCTTACTCCGATGATGAACCATGGTGCGAAGAGTACCAAGGCAGCGACCCGGAGCAAGAGGCCACCAAAGACGAGCCATGGTACGACGAACACCATGGTACCGATCCAGAGGCTACCAAGGACGCATCATGGTACGTAGAGGACTTTGAAGAAGGCCCGAAACTAGAGGAACACGAGCATGGACCGCCGAGATATTATTGGCCGTCTATATCACGAGCGATCCGCCATACCGAGCCAATGGTGAACCGCAACGATGAGTCTGACAGTGACGACTTTGGTCCTTCCTATGGGAATACAAGGCCCCTCTTCCCGAGGGAAAAAGCACTTACCCGCGAACCACCTAGCCGAGGTCGCCAGCCGTCCCATGGACCAAGTCATAGGCGCTATGCTCCAACCGTGTACCGTCATGAGCGAACACTTGAGGAGACCTTACCGAGAGTCGGCCGCATGCGGAACCAAGGGTTGCCTAGTTGGTCTCCAAGGGCACCCACGCCTAGACGGATTGAGATGCACTCGAGTGTCAACCAAAACCAAGGAATTTCTAGTTGGTCTCAACGCGCATCATCGGTTTGCCAGTCAAGCCGCGGCGAAAACAAAGGGAAGACGAGCATTGTGGGTTCTCGGACTAAGTCAGGGGGACAAGCCTCAAGGAAGCCGAATCATTCTCCCGGAGCAACGAGTTTCACGGACGAGTTGATCTCTATCCGATCTGAACTCCAACATCTTGGAGAAATGTTGGGCCAGGCAGCGAGATCTTACACCCAAGGAGAATCACCACAGCACCAACACTCGGCCCTTGCGTCTGTACCGACACCGGTCCCGCGAGTTTCTTACCGGCCAGAACAAGACGTTTTGACGCGGAGCAGGCCGAATGCCGATTTGATCGAGGACGCTGCACCAACGACGCAAGTTTACCGAGAGCTGAGTTTAGGACTGGAACTCGATCAACAAATCGGTCCTAAGGAAGTCATTGGTCCGGGAGGACTCGTAGAGAAGCCATCCGAGCCGCCTGACCACCAAGCTTGCGAACTCGGAGATACAAGTCCCAACCTACGCGCGGACCAAGGTCAAATCATGACAGCTCTCGATCAAGACCAAACCAACACTCAACCGCCGCTTCCAAAGCCGACATGGAACAGGGAACCAGCCCAAGAAGAGGACCGCATCACGACCATACCGAATCCGAACATGGCAAGGATGAGCGTCAAGCCATGCACCAAGCTTTTGGAGGAAACCGTGTCAAGGATGCAACTGGACCGCGAACCAAGTTTAGGACTAGATTACTACCGATAAATCAGTCCTAAGGAAGCCTTCGACCCGGGAGGAATCAAAGAGGCGCCAGCCGAGCCCCCGGACCGACAAGTTCTTACACTCGAAGGTCCAAGTTCGGATCATTACGCGGACCACGGTAAACTCTTTACCGCTCTCGATCGAGGCCGAACCGACACTCGACCGCCGTGTCTGGAGCCGACCATAGTACGTTAATCCTTACCCAGGACGCGTACCGAGCCATCAACCGAAGCCCAAGGAGATTCTGGCCGTGCAATCGAAGTCATATCCGGAGTTCCATCGTTAATGAGGAGTTTCAAGCAAGCTAGGCCACCGGAGATGGCCATTGATGGATCTTTTCACTCGGTATTGTTCATGACTACTTCAAGTAGTAAGCTCCAGCTGGGAGTCGCCTATACCGAGCCATCCTTCTCCACTCTTAGCGCCAAGGCCCTTACCGCACATAGTCCAATGGCGACGCATTTGTCCAACTTTGGTGCGGACCAAACCTTTGTGTGGCACCAAGGAGAGTCTCAGCAGGCAACCACGGTTCATGAGGGGATCACAGCTCTCAACGCCACTGGCCTTACCGGGGAAGTCTTATCCTTTTCCCTCAAGGCTTTACTGTTTCCTTTCGATCCCGGTAAAGTTAAACCGCGGTTGAACTTTTGATGCTGCTGATTTTTGGGTTTTTCCTTTTTTGATCCAGGTAATGAGCACAGTTTTGAGGACAAAACTTCTATAAGAGGGAGGGAATGATGTGATCACGGGATCGGTCCTTCGGCCAAGAACACTCGCAGCCCTCGGACACTACCCGGCCATCACTCGGACGCCTCTCAAACTCTCGGACAACCCGCACTGGTGACCAGGAGCTAGCGTAGGCGACCAACGAGGCATCATTCAACCCCCAAGGATCATCAAGGCGGAGCAAGACAAGTCACCAAGGACATTTCAACCCAAGCTCACCCCCCCCCCCCCAATGGCTCATGGCTAGCATCACCAATGAAGAGCCTTGAGTCTTGACCAGCTTTGGGAAGCTTGATTCGCGTGTCTTCACCATCACACAAGTGTGAAGACACCCCTAAGCCATTAGAAGGAGCTGCACTCTTTTTCCTACTTTGGGTTTGTCCCAATGGGTATACCAAAGAGGTTTTAACGAGGCAGCGACTCTAGTGCATCTGCACTTCGTTCCCACTTGGCTCGTGATCTTGAAACACCTAAAGAAAGACTTAGGAGCCAAGGAAGTGAAGATTATCACCATGTCCCAGCCAATGACGTGGCGACTCTATCCCCTTCCTTTTGAATTTCGTCTAGATCTTTCTATGACCGTTGTTTGGTCATTACCCTTGCTTTACTTTTGCTTTTGCTTTAGGACAAGTGTGTGGTTTAGATCAAGGCCACGTTCTCTAGGGTTTTAGAGTCTCCTTATGTAAGCCTCACTATATAAAGGCATAGACTCTCATTTGTAAAGGCAGACTTGAAGTATTGAATTAAATTTCACAAGAGAGAATCTTGTTCTTGTCTCGCCTCTCTCCTTAGTCCAAGTCCGGGACTTGACTACCGAGAAACCCTAGCCGATCTTGAACTGGGTTCGACATCGACTAGTTGACCGTATCACGGGCCGAGCCATCTCCCGTGTGTCGTCGCATCAAACCACCTTTGCGTCAATCTCTACCATATCACGTTCGGATTCTACCGCTTGTTGTACTTCTGCTTCGACTCCACCTTCCTTATCGCATCACCGAGAATCCTTACCGCATCACCGAGGATTCTTACCGCCTCACCGAGAACCACTTCCGCGTTGTCGAGAACCGTTTCTGCAGTTTACCTTCAAACTCCGGGAACCGATTTCCGCATCGTCCGTACCGCGATCAAGACTGCTCGACCAAAGCCGAGAGCAAAGGCCGGATCTCTCGATCCGCTCGTTCGTTTCAGCTCATCTCTTGCTTCCACCGTTTGTTTCCTCTCTGGATTCAAATCACCGAGCCTTGTCCGAGGAAAGCCTCATCTAGTTTCGTCGGCCCGAGAGAGTTTCGTTCCGTCCGTCCGCAGTGACCGTCCGTCCGTGCGACTCGGTAGACGACCGCGTCTGGCGGTCACATAAACCTATGTCACCAAAGTGCACTTATCTTTTCGGTCAAGGGTCTTGAGAGAACTCCAGAGTTAAGCGTGCTTGAGTTGGAGTAGTTTTATGATGGGTAAGCTTCTGGGAAGTGATAGTAGGAACTGCGCGAGTGATGACAAAACACAGAGAAATATCATGTGGCGATTTGTAGGGTCAGTAAAGTATTTAAAGCCTCTCATATGTAACAAACCGGCCATCGGATATGGATGGGCCCACGGGTCGGGAGTGGACGTGGGGCTCACTAAGGAAGGTGGATATTAGGGCATTACAAAGACAGAGGCTACATCATCGTATGTCAAAGAAGCTTTCACGAATAGATTAAGAAATTTAACTTTATTTACTATCAAAACATTTTGTGACGTTAGAAAATGGTCTTTAGTTTCTTTGGTTATCGGAGCAAACCATTTCGAGATAGCTAAAAAATAGGAACATGTTCTCTCCACATAGAAGGAGTGCAGAGCCGAGGTTTTCTTGATGGTGGAGGAGGTTGGTCGCAAGGTTATCTCCCCAAAGAAAGAAGGTATAGAAGGTTAGACGCATGGTTATCTCTCTGAGGGAGGAAGGCGGAGCCAAGGTTTTCTTCATGGTAGATGAGGTTGGACACAAGGTTCTCTCCATAAAGGAGAAAGGAGGAAGGAGGGCGGAGCCGAAGTTCTCTTCATGGTTGGTAATACACTATTGTGATGATACATCATTGATTAGTATACTTTTTTAACAATAATTGATTAGTATACTATGTAATATATTTTTTATTTGAAATATTGTTTGAGTCAACAATTTTTGTAATAAAAAAACTAAGCAAAAGTGAAAGTAAAGAGATATATAATAGTTGGCTTAATATGTTCTTTTCTTTTTTGTCAACAAAAGATTAGCTTAAACGAGCTAATGGGAAAGAAAATTGTTTACATACAAAACATTATGCGGAGATGTGCGCGCATAGCGTGCCAAATAATCCGCTTTTACATTTGCATTTCTAGGAATAAAAGATAAGGAAAAAGAAGAAAATTCCTCCCTGTCCATCTTGATATCGTCAATGATGTGAGCGCCGGTCGGCTCGCGGTACGGACGGAACATCGGTTCCTCGAGATGGTTGGTGTATCGGAAACTTTCCTCGGACCAGACGGTGTGGAACGAAAGGGGAGAAGAAACGAACGATGGAAACGAGATTTGGGGGCAAACGAACGAGTGGAACACGGACTCGGTCGAGCAGCTGCGTGATAGTGGTTGGTTGGACAGATGAACGTTGTAGTGGATGGATGGTATGATCTGAAATGGACGGCGGCTAGCGAACCGAGTAAGAAACTCGACCTCGGTTCACTAGGGAAAGACTGAGTCGAAGCGGAACACAACGAACGGTCTGGACCAAATGACGTACGGTAAAGATGGACAGTAGGGTGGATCGATGCGACGACACACGAGAGATGGCTCGGCTCGTGATACGGTTGGACTAGGGGATTACAAACCCGGTTCGTGAATCTATTAGGGTTTCTCAAGAGCCAAGTCCCGGACTTGGGCTAAGGAGAGAGTGGAGACAAGAAACAAAGATTCTCTCTTTGGAAATTAATTCAATCTTCAAGTCTGAGTTTTACAATGAGGGTTTAGGCCTTTATATAGGGAGGCTTACATAAGGGAGACACTAAAACCCTAGACATGCGGCTAAAGATAAGGAACACACATGTCCCTAAAAGCAAAAGCAAAGACCAATCTAACGGTCATAAGAGAGTTCAAAGGAAAAATAAAGAAAAGAAGGGAAGAGATAAAAATGCCACATCATTGGCTGGACGCGGTGGATAGGATCTTCACTTCCTTGGTCTATAATCTTGTCAATGAAAGTTTCCAATTCATGAGCCAAGCGGGAACGAAGTAGAGATGCACTAGAGCTCGCTGCCTCGTTAAAACCTCTTTGGTAAACCCATTGGGACAAACTCAAAGTAGGAAAAAGAGTACAGCTCCTTCTAATGACTTAGGGATTTCTTCACACTAGCTTGTTGGTGAAGACACGCGTATCAAGCTTCCCAAAGCTGGTCGCACCCTAGGCTCTTCTTTGGTGATGCTGGCCATGTGCCTTTGGTGTAAAGGTTGGAGCTTGGCTTGAACTGCCCAATAGATGACCTTGTCTTGCTCCTCCTTGATGATCCTTGGAGACTGGTTGGTGCCGAACATCATTAGAAATACTGGTACCAAGTTGTCACACACATGTCCCCTTGACTTAGTCCGCAATTGCACAATGCTTGGCTTGGCTTTTTCTCGGCTGCGACTAGACTTGTTGATCGGTGATGCGCGTGGTTTCCAGCTCGGAAGACCTTTGTTCCAAGTACGGACGGCACTTGACTTGCTGAATGATGCGTACGGTTTCCAGGTCGGAATTGCATTTGCGCGTCTTGGGAACTTCTCCTTAGGCTCTCGGTGATATGTGGACGGTGGATAGTAAGAACCCAAGTCATCACTATCAGACTCTTTGTAGAGTTTCACCATGAGCTTGCAATGGTGTGTAGCTTGTGATGTTGACGGCCAATAGTAATCCGGTGATTTATGCTCATGTTCCACTTGATTCGCCCCTTCTCCATAGTTCTTATCGTACCATGGTTCGTCCTCGGTAGCCTCTGGTTCCAGATTGGTACCATGGTGTTCTTCGTACCATGGCTCGTCTTCGGTGGCCTCTTGCTCCGGATCTAGGCAATCCCAACTTGGAATCGCACCCATCAGATTCCATGCTTGATCAGTGTGGAATCAAACGTTGCATGTTGATCGCGTTTTTGGAAGCGGTCTCAGAATGAAGTATGGTCGACGGTACGGGCGGCTATCGGAGATCATCGACGGTACGGACGACGGTACGGGCGGCTGGTACGGACGGCCAATGGTAGTCAGACGTTGATACAGATGGCCAACGGTTTGTCGGATGGTGGTACAGACGGCTGAGTCGGACGGCTGGTACGGATTGCTGATGGAGATCGGACGTCGGCACGGACGATGATACGTGATACGCGATACGAGCTTGGACGATGATACGTGGATGTTGAAACGCTGATGCGGCTATACGATCGGAAGTGGATTCTCGAACGATGATGTGGACTTGGTGCGTACGCGTTGCGCTGGTCGAGTGAGTCACATACCTCGTCAAAACAAAACGAATATTCGTGAGCAAAACGCGTCTAAAGCTAGCGAATAAGATATTTCTTTGGGCAAGACAATGATTGAAGACATCAAGGCAAAAACGACAACCTATGACTAACAAAAAGAACCTACATGCGCCTAACAGCAAACACACGCACAAAAAAAGCAAAACTTTTGGGACCACAACACGAAATGAAAAGCAAACACTCTACTTTATGGATCTATCAAATCCTAAGCAAGAACAACGATGAACAAACACAGAAACAAGATGAACGAACGAAAGAACAAACGATCTAACGATGGCACAAAGCATAAATCGAAAACTATCAGACCTATGCGACGCTAAGGACGAAACTAAGGAACCGCAAAGACACAAAAATGAAACTAACAAACTAGAGCACACAAAGAAAGCAAAGGATGATACAAAATGAGAAACGGAAAAGTAAAGGATAGATACAACCTAGTGTGGAACTTCGGCTCTGATACCAATGATGTGAGCGCTGGTCGGCTAGCGGTATGGACGGAACATCGGTTCCTCGAGACGGTCGGTGTATCGGAAACTTTCCTAGGACCAGACGGTGTGGAACGAAAGGGGAGAAGAAACGAACGATGAAAATGAGATTTGGGGGCAAACGAACGAGTGGAACGCAGACTCGGTCGAGCAGCTGCGTGATAGCGGTTGGTCGGACGGATGAACACGGTAGCGGATGGACGGTATGATCGGAAATGGACAGCGGCTAGCGAAGCGAGTAAGAAACTCGACCTCGGTTCACTAGGAAAAGATTGAGTCGAAGTAGAACACAACGAACGGTCGGGACCGAACGCTGTACGGTAAAGACGGACGGAAGGGTGGATTGATGCGACGACACACGAGAGATGGCTCGGTTCGTGATACGGTCGGACTAGGGGATTACGAACCCGGTTTGTGAATCTCTTAGGGTTTCTCAAGAGCCAAGTCCCGGACTTGGGCTAAGGAGAGAGTTGAGACAAGAAACAAAGATTCTCTCTTTGGAAATTAATTCAATCTTCAAGTTTGAGTTTTACAATGAGGGTTTAGGCCTTTATATAGGGAGGTTTACATAAGGGAGACACTAAAACCCTAGTCACGCGGTCAAAGATAAGGAACACACATGTCCCTAAAAGCAAAAGCAAAAGTAAATCAAAGCAAAGACCAATCTAACAGTCATAAGAGAGTTCAAAGAAAAAATAAAGAAAAGAAGGGAAGAGATAGAAATGCCACGTCATTGGCTGGACGCGGTGGATAGGATCTTCACTTCCTTGGCCCATAATCTTGTCAATGAAAGTTTCCAATTCATGAGCCAAGCGGGAACGAACTGGAGATACACTAGAGCTTGCTGCCTCGTTTAAACCTATTTGGTAAACCCATTGGGACAAATCCAAAGTAGGAAAAAGAGTACAGCTCCTTCTAATGACTTATGGATGTCTTCACACTAGCTTGTTGGTGAAGACACGCGTATCAAGCTTCCCAAAGCTGGTCGCACCCTAGGCTCTTCTTTTGTGATGCTGGCCATGAGCCTTTGGTGTAAAGGTTGGAGCTTGGCTTGAACTACCCAATAGATGACCTTGTCTTGCTCCTCCTTGATGATCCTTGGAGACTGGTTGGTGCCGAACATCATTAGGAATGCCGGTTCCAAGTTGTCGCGGGTGGTACGAGTGTCCGAGAGTTGTCCGAGAGGTGGCCGAGAGGTGTCTAAGAGATGCGAGTGTTCTAGCCCAAGTGACCGATCTCGTGCTCACATCAGTCAAGGTATGTCTAGAATGCTGGCCAGTCATGTGGCGAAGACACCATCTTCACCAAGTCCGAACAGTCCAAGTAGAAAGCCACGTCCCGGTAGTCATGCCCGATCATACACCGCATAGCCCAAATGAAAGCTTCGACTTCGGCATGTAAAGGGGAAAGAATCCGCCGGAAATTGGTAGCTCATACTCAGCGTGGGATCCTGAAACTGGGTACAGAACCATCCTGTTCCGGCATACGAATCACCAGCTTTCCAAGATCCATCAACAAAACAGCGGTAGCCTGAAAAGGGAGTGGGAAGTGATGTTGCAGCCACCCTCAGCCGAGAGTTGGGGTCAATTGGATGGGCGGTGGAAGCCTCATCCTTATCCTCCTCCTGAGACTGCTGCCATGTCAACGCCTCGCCTTCTGCTACCCGAATCACCTCCTCTGGCCGCTCATCATCATTCTCAAAAACGCTTGCATTTCTCGCTTTCCATATATACCACAAAATCCACGGGAAAGCCGAGACATGAGAGGCCGGACTCTTGGTGCCCAAAAAATGATCCACATTGGTATACACGGACTCCATCGGAAAGGAGTGTGGTCCAATCGGTACCTGAGATAACGCCCAAACCTGGCGCGCCGATTGACAAAGAAACAAGGCATGATTAACTGTTTCCTCATCGGCACCGCATCGAGCACAACTCAAATCACAAACAATACCATGCCGACGCAAATTTGCCAAAACCGAAATGCACCCTGATAGTACCTGCCACATAAAGTGTTGAAGTTTTGGCGGACAACAAACCTGCCACACTTTGGCTAGGAGAAGGGTAATCTCCGGCCCGCCACCAAGTGCTTCAAAAGGCCCTGGGACCTCCATACGTGTCGTATGATATCCAGACTTAACCGTATACCTCCCATTCTTCGTAAAGTGCCAACCGAGAGAGTCCTCCTTTGGACAATTTCCTAAAGGTAAAGCCCCTATCAATTCAACATCAATGGGATCAAAATGCTCATTAAGCAAATCCATCCGCCACAAGATCATTTGACGATCAATTAAGTGAGAAATTTTAAGAGAAGGGTCCTTAAACGGACCCTTGCTACAAACTGGTCTCGGGAATTGAGCCAGTATCCAAGGATCAGTCCTTATAGAAATGGACTCTCCAGACCCAACTCTTTTAATAAGTCCTTTGTTTACTAGAGAGCGAGCAGAAACAATACTTCTCCACCCATAGGAGGGAGAGTATGAACGAATCGGTTCCATGGGATTCGAGTTCCGATAATACCTACTTTTAAAAACCCTGGCGAACAAAGAGTCCGGGAACTCAATTAGCCGCCATAATTGTTTTGCCAATACAGCCGAATTAAAATCATCCACATTCCGAAAACCCAGCTCACCCAACTGTTTACTACAATACAGTTTTTCCCAAGCTAACCAATGCATACCTCTTGTCCGACCATTTGTACTCCACCAAAAATTCGCCACTGCACTAGTAAGTTTGGATGTGATTGTTTTGGGTAGCCGAAAACAAGACATTACAAAAGTTGGGACAGCAGTTGCAATTGACTTAATCATCACCTTCTTTCCCCCCTTAGAGAGCAATTTTGCCGACCAGCCAGTCGTCTGACCCTGCAGCCTTTCCCGAATGAAAGAAAAAACCTTTGTTTTAGACCCACCTAGACTCTCAGGCAGACCCATATATGAACCCATGCCGCCCAAGTTCGTTATTCCCAGGACCCTCTGGAGCTGCGTTTTTGTGTCCTCAGCAACCGTATGACCAAACTAAATAGAAGATTTTGCAAAATTAATTTGCTGACCCGAAACAGCCTCATATTTCCGTAGAATGTCCAAAACTACCTCACATTGTGCTTTTTCGACCTTGCAAAAAAATAGACTATCATCTGCAAACAAAAGGTGCGTAATTGGCGGACATTGGTTGGCCACCTTGATCCCTATAATCAGCTTATCCTCCTCTGCTTTCCTAATATTGGCAATTAACACTTCCATGTACAAAATAAACAGATAAGGAGATAAAAGGTCCCCCATACTCAACCCCTCCCCGGGATTATCAAGCCATTAGGTTGACCATTCATAAGAACTTTATACTCAACCCCTCTCCAGATTTAATGTACAAAATTGGCAATTAACACTTCCGTGTACAAAATAAACAGATAAGGAGATAAAGGGTCTCCCTGACGTAAACCCCTCTCCGGGATTATCAAGCCATTAGGTTGACCATTCATAAGAACTTTATAATCAACCCCTCTCCAGACTTAATGTGTTCATATAGACATTTTTTAGGTGGTGGTAACAAATATATTTGTAATATACAATATATAAGTGTAAAAAATACACTTTTAATGGTAACATACATAAAAATGTGTAAATAGATATAAATCAGTGTATTATAGCAAAAAAAAGAATTATAAATAACATAAAACAAATTTTAATATATTTTTGTTAAATTTAATTTTATTTACAAAATTTTAAACCCGCACATCGGGCGGGTCTTTATCTAGTATATATATAGTTATATACTAAGTATTAAACGATTCACCTGCAGCCATTGCTCCTATAACTCCAGCAAATACCACATTCACTCCCACATCCCTTACGAACCTTATCACTTCTTCTTTATGAGGCACACGACTCATGTTTGTTTGTTTTTTTTTTTTTTTTTTGTCTGTGTATATATTGAATTGTAATTCTCGATAACTTTTTATTGGATGATTTACTCAAGTGTCATACATTTTAGGTAATATTTCCAGAACCATACAAAACTTTTTTTTTATTACTATCATATTTCACAACGGCGGACCTACTAAGGAAGAAGGAGGGTCACCTGACCTGGGTAAACTAATTAAAAAGCTGTTTTTACATGTAATTTCAAAATATTTCAGTAGCACAGATGGTAAAATTTATAGTGTTTTCCTGCCCATACCCGAGTTCGAACCACCAATATAACACAATTAATTTTTTTTCTTTAACTGACCTCTCTAAAAAAATTTCTGGGTCCGCCACTATATTTCGGATCTATTTTCTATATCCAGGGTATCATTGTTGCACGTTAGAGAAAAAACGTAATTCCAAATAATACCATTGCCACGTCAGAAATCGCTGATGTGTATTGAATAACTCAGCTGTATAGCGCTATAGCGATAATGACGACTGATTCACATGCAGCCATTGCTCCTATCACTCCAGCAAATACCACGTTCACCCCCACATCCTTTGAGAACCTTAGACCATCTACACTAGAGAAACTCATCTAAATTGCTCAAAATTAAACTAATCATATAATTAATGTTAAACTAATCAAAGCAACCTACTAACAACTTTGAACAAAATCACCCTCCACTAGAGAAACCTATCATCATTTTTATTTAAATTTTTAAAACAACTGCAAGTTTCTTAATTATATGTAAACCTTTAATTTAATCAAATTGTATGTAGAAACGTTCATCAATTCACTGGACTACAAAAGAAGAGATGAGAACAGACCTGAGTTTTCTTGAGAAGGCATAACAGGAGCTTCACATAGAAAATCCTCTATTTTGTCAACCGAGTCATTGTCAATAGCACCAGCTGCAAAGCTTCCTTCAAGTCTGATTCTCCACACGACCAAACAGCTTCTGAACCAATTGGGAGGAAGCAAAACGTCCGATTTATAAGTAGAAACAGAACCTGCAGTTTTAAAAACCAAAACCTGAAAGTGTTCAAAACAGAAATTACAGTTTTCAAAACCAAAACCTGCAAGAACAAAAATTGCAGTTTTCGCTCTATCACTCTATCAAAACAGAAATTTCCAACCACCAAAAGAACTCCGACCAAAGATATCAACTCGCAATGTATTGGTGGCTCTGAAGGGAGCGTTATTTGAACGAAGATATTGTGATCAGACCTGCAGAGTCCAAATACGAGGCTAGACTGAGCAGACCAAATTCTCCAACACTCTCCCTATAGGTCCTGCTGCTGCACTACATCCCGCACCTAGAGAGAAGTGCATTTTGCTGCAGAACGTCTTCACCTCTTTCACATAATGCACTCTCCCAAGTGTTTCACCAACTCTCTGTTTCATAAATTGAAGAGGGGTAAACGAAATTGGAATAACACATCAAATAGCAATTAATGTATATGTTTTGAGTGCAGCCATAAAATGAGAAAGAATACCTTGGAGTTTGCTATGTATATATCTGCAGTAGAGTATAGCGAGGCAACATGGGTCGTCACTGGAGTCCCCAGAATCGAATTCTAGAAGTTCTCTTGAGATTTGAAACAACCCCTCCGTTTTTTTTTTAATAATAATAATTTTTTAGTGGTCCCACATCTACTAACAACCTAACAACAATCAACAACAGTGGATAACAAATAATTCCATTAACCAACAAATGAATAATCCAATAACCACCAATTCAATAATCCAAAACCAACAATGAAATAATCAAGTTCCAATATCCTACAATGTTCTATCAACTCAATTCTAGCAGCCTAACAATAGCTAGACCACAATCAATCAAGCCTCTACAACATCCTCCTCCTCATCGCCTTGATTCCACAATCACACTTTGCCTTTACCTGCCCACCACAAACAACAATTGAGATGCGTAAGTATTATCATAAATACTTAGTGAGGCAATCATCCCACAAACATTTGAGAATCCAATGTCAAGCAATCATCAAACAATAACAATCAAACCAGGAAACAAGCAATCATCAACCAACGAAGGTTGGTGTCGACCGACACCATACCAGTGTCGATCGACACTGCCAACCTGGTGTCGACCGACACCTCCCAAAAACCCTAGTTGTGTCGACCGACACCTCCACATGGTGACGATCGACACTCCCAAAGATTCCCGAGTCGTCCTCGCACGGGTGTCGACCGACACACCAATGTTGTTGATCGACACTGATGCCGAGAATCGTCTTCCTCGACGCTCTCTTGAAGATCTCTGCCTCCCAACGCTTCCCAATCATCCCAAACTTATCCACAAGCCACATAAGGACGTAGAAACACCAAAACAACCACAAGCAAGCAAGGAATCAGACAAACAACTCAATAATCACAAAACAAAGAATTCTCAAGCTTAGTTAAGCCATGGTCATGCACTCACCTCTTTTGCAGGAGATTCTGACTCAAACTGACGCCCTCACACTCCTAGCAAGCTTCTAATGCAATTCCAGCAACAGATCTCTCTAAAAACCACAAATAATCTCCCCAAAGCTCAAGAACACTCAACTAAGCTTCTAATCACTTTTTCTCTCTTGGGAACGGTGACAAAACTCTAAAACACGACTAGGTCGACTTTTTCCCTTTAAATACTCGGTTTGGGAAAATCAATTAAGTCAAACCAGCCAAAATTCGCGAAATAAAAATCAATCTGGTCGAACCAGACAAGCTGGTGTCGATCGACACACCCCTGGTATCGATCGACACCCATCCCCAAATTTCACCATTTGATTCGCAGATATTACAATTCTCCCCCGCCAACAAGGATTCGTCCTCGAACCCCACAGAACCGTCCACCCGCCAAGGACCTCCGTGCCACCGTCAACACGGCCCACACATCCTCCGGCCGGACTGAACACCGTCAGCCAAGGTTTCTCGTGCCACTGTCGCAACAGTCCGCACACCTCCGACTGAACCCACGAGGTCTCCCTCTAGTCAATATACTCACATCCTAGACGTTATTTGCTCACAACTCAATGCTCCCCCTGTCCGTGGTCGCAACCAACGAATCATGCCGGCTCGCTATCAGGCTAACCACCTTAAGCTACGACATCCAGGAAGTCACTCACACACACTCCCCCCCGCTCTCAGGTCGCAACCCTCGAGACGTACAGGCTCACTGCCAAGCCACGGCTCACAGCTACGGTATCCAGGGAGTCTCAAAATCCCGTTCTTGGGTCATCACAGTAAAGCGCGCTCTTGGATCGTCATCTGAAGCAAACATATCACTCCCACTCTCCGGCCACAAAGTCCATCGAGCTACTGGTATCACATGAGTTGGGCCCACACAGCCTTGAGCAAACAAGTCTGATGTCATCGAGTATCTCCCGACTAGATCTACCTCAACACTTTCCATTTCTGGAAACTTCTATTTTTAGAAACTTTCCTCTTTAAGCAGTGCGCGTTCACGGAAACTCATATCCCGAACACCACCTCATCTTTGTACTTAGTTGCACAAACAACCACCTCTAAGCGACCAAGTACCAAGAGAGATGGGCTGGAATACTCTATTCCCGCTCCACCCATGGACTACAACTAGGACCATGCTAGGCAAGCTCAGTCGTGGCCTATTTCTCAAACCACTTCTTGAACCTTGCCTTCATCCTCGCCTCCGGCTACCAAGTCTGCTCCTCCACACCATCACAGTCCCATAGGACTCTCATCAAAGGAATCTTCTTCCTACGAAGTTCCTTAACTCTCATCTCGAGCACCCTCAATGGTCTCGCCTGCAAGGTCATGTTTGACTGAAGATCCTCAGGAATCTTAGGCAACAAACGATCACCCTCGTGAAGATACTTCCTCAGCATTGACACATGAAACACCTTGTGGAACACACGCATAACCTCAGGCAACTCCAGCCTGTATGCCACTGGCCCCACCCGCTCAATCACTTTGAACGGTCCCATGTACCTCGGACTCAACTTAGTCTCTGTCATTGACCTGTTCAGACCCCGCAACATAGCCATCTTAAGGTACACTAATGTGAGCACAGGACAGGAAATCGACCAAGACGCACCAGACGCGACCAAGACTTTTGCTTCGAACGCGGCCAAGGCACCAGTAGTCCTCCCAGGAGCCAAGACAAGGTCTAGGAGCTCCACCAAGGCCACCAAACAGAAGATCAATCTCTTTGTCCAAGCGTTTGACCGAGACCAAGCCCTGATCGAAGAAGACCGCGAAGACACAGTTCGCACGGCCTTCACCCTTACCCAAGGGTGAAGGCAACCAAGTCATTGTAAGTGAGGAATCAAACTCTTTTTCCTCACTCCTGGTTTTTCCCAAGTGGTTTAGCGGAGGAGGTTTTAACGAGGCAAGGAGCTTCAATGCACAACGTCCGAAGCCAAGTCGTTTCCCACACCAAGGCCAAAGACGGTTTCCTTGTCTTTCCTTATGCTGTGCGTTTTATTTTGAACTCTAGAATGTTCCTTTTTGAACGTTAAGAGTGTTTTGTGGCTAAGTTTGTTTGTCAAAGGGAGCGACGTGTTCTATTTCAAAGAGAACACGTCGAAAGATAAGTGTGCGGACCATTGCGAGTCCGCGTGTCCTTAAGCCTTCTCTTAACCTAGCTATTTAAACCCTCTCTTAGCTTCTTGTAGACTTTAGACTTGAATGAAATAAAAACATTTCTCAAAAATAGATTCTTTGACCTTGTCGCACTCCTTTCAATAGATCAATCCGGGATTGCTCTAGCGAGAGAACCCTAACGACTCGAACCAGATTCGTCGTCGTTAGCTTGGCCATATCAAGAGGAGAGCCATTACTATCGTGTCGTCACTCGTTCCACCGTTGCTTCCATCAACTCGTTTCCACTCGCGTTCACCATCGCTTCGTATCGAGACCATTCGTTAGCCGTACTGCATTCAGACCGTCCGTATCGCATCTGTTTGACCTGATCGCGGCCAAAAGCTTGATCTCTCAACCCACTCGTTTGTTTTCCCTCATCTTCAGTTTCCATCTTTTGTTTCGTCTCCAGATTCGAATCTCCAAGTCTTTTCTGAGGAAAACTTCACCTAGTTTGAACGGCCTGAGAGTGACCTCTCTGTCTGTACCGCAACCGCGACCTCCGCTCGAGCCGTCAACAACATCACTATCAAGTATAGACACCCTATACCGAGGCCGGACGACATGTTAGACGAGCTGAGCGGATCAAGCGTCTTCTCAAAAATCAATCTTAAGAGCGGTTATCACCAAGTCCGCATGAAGGAGGGTGATGAGTGGAAAACCGCATTCAAAACCAAGCAAGGTTTGTACAAATGGTTGGTAATGCCATTCGGTCTGTCTAACGCCCCTTCTACATTCATGCGACTTATGAACCATGTTTTAAGAGCTTTCATCAATAAGTTTGTTGTGGTTTACTTTGATGACATTCTCGTATATAGTTCATGTCTATCGGATCATGTTAAGCACCTTGAGTCTGTTTTACAAACCCTCTGCGAAGAGCAATTGTACGCCAACTTGAAAAAGTGCGTCTTTGCTGCTGATGAGTTAGTGTTTCTAGGTTTTGTTGTAAGTTCGCAGGGCCTCAAGGTGATGGAGAAAAGATTTGCGCCATAGAGGCGTGGCCCACGCCTACAAGCATGTCGCACGTCCGATCGTTCCACGGTCTCGGCGCCCCTCACCGCAATCATCAAGAAGAACCGGGAGTTCCAATGGGGAGAAGAACAAGATTGAGCGTTCAAGGAGCTCAAAAGGTGACTCACTCAAGCCCCTCTACTTACCTTATCTGACTTCAACAAGACGTTTGAAGTTGAGTGCGACGCGTCTGCTGTAGGCATCAGTGCAGTTCTTACTCAAGGAGGCAAACCGGTGGCTTACTTCAGCGAGAAGCTCAGCGGCGCCACCCTCAATTATCCCACGTATGACAAAGAACTCTACGCCCTAGTCCACGCTATGGAGGTTTGGCAGCCAGACCAATCTGAAGAGTTCGTGATTCACACCGATCACGAGACGTTGAAGCATTTTCGCGGCCAGACCAATCTGAAGAGGAGACACGCGAAGTGGCTTGAGTTCATCGAGTCATTTCCGTACGTGATCAAATACAAGAAGGGAAAGGAGAACGTTGTAGCCGACGCCTTGTCACGAAGGCACGCGTTGATCACTACAATGGAAGCCCGAGTCTTGGGGTTCAAAAGCATTAAGGACGCGTACGCTGAAGATGTCAAGTTTGGTGATTGCTTCAAAAATCATGGAAAAGGCATCTACACCGAGTTCTATTTGCATGAAGGGTTCTTGTTCCGAGGCTGGCGTCTATGCATCCCCACCGGATCCATACGCGAGTTGTTAGTTCGAGAAGCACACAGTGGAGGTTTATCCGGTCACTTTGGTATCACCAAGATGCTAGCCGTGCTTCAAGAGCATTTCTATTGGCCGAAAATGCGCAACATGGTCGAGAAACACTGCGGACGCTGCGTAGTGTGTCGAGCCTCAAAGTCGACAACTCACCCTCACGGCCTCTACATGCCTCTACCAGTGTCAACAGCGCCTTGGATCGACTTATCAATAGACTTCGTTCTCGGCCTACCTCTCTTAGCACATAAGGACAGTATAATGGTTGTGGTGGACAGGTTTTCAAAGATGGCGCACTTTATACCTTGCAACAAGAGCAATGATGCTGTACGACTGGCGAACCTCTTCTTCAGTCAAGTGATCAGACTTCATGGCTTACCGCGCACTATCATCTCCGACCGAGACCCGAAGTTCCTTGGTCACTTCTGGCGAACACTATGGAAGAAACTCGGCACCAAACTCCTATATTCCACCGCCGCTCATCCGCAAACTGACGGCCAGACCAAAGTCGTGAACCGGTCAATAGGAGCGTTGCTTCGTACGGCAATCACAAGCAACAAGGGTTCATGGCTCGAGTGTATTCCCCTCATTGAGTTCACTTACAACCAAGCCGTCCATTCTTCAACAAAGAAGTCTCCTTTCGAAGTTGCCTATGGGTTCAAGCCGCTCACGCCTATGGATCTTCTGCCTCTACCACCGGACGAGAGCGAGAACCAAGATTGAGCCGCGAGAGCAGAGTTAGTCAAGAAGCTGCACGAGGAAGTTCGAGCAAACATCGAGAGACGGACCAAACTGTACGCGCGCTTCTTGAACTGAGGACGCAAGCCTATGTTGTTCAAGCCAGGCGATTGGGTTTGGCTTCACTTAAGGCCGGAACGGTTCTAGCAGAAAAGAAAAGACAAACTCAGCCCCCGAGGAGACAGACCATTCAGAGTCGTTGAAAAGATCAACGATAATGCTTACCGTCTCGAGCTTCCAGGTGAGTATACCACATCAACATCTTTCAATATTACTGATCTCGTTACGTTTGACGCAGGTGACGACGAAGATGTTTTGGGGACAAAACCTTTTCAAGGGGGAGGGAATGATGTGAGCACAGGACAGGAAGCCGACCAAGACGCACCGGACGCGACCAAGACGTTTGCTTCGAACGCGGCCAAGGCACCAGTAGTCCTCCCAGGAGCCACAACAAGGTCTAGGAGCTCCACCAAGGCCACCAAACAGAAGATCAATCTCTTTGTCCAAGCGTTTGTCTGAGACCAAGCCCTGATCGAAGAAGACCACGAAGAAACAGTTCGCACGGCCTTCACCCTTACCCTAGGGTGAAGGCAACCAAGTCATTGTAAGTGAGGAATCGTACTCTTTTTCCTCACTCCGGGTTTTTCCCAAGTGGTTTACCGGTGGAGGTTTTAACGAGGCGAGGAACTTCAATGCAATACGTCCGAAGCCAAGTCATTTCCCGCGCCAAGGCCAAAGACGGTTTCCTTGTCTTTCCTTATGATGTGCGTTTTATTTTGAACTCTAGAATATTCCTTTTTGAACGTTAAGAGTGTTTTGTGGCTAAGTTTGTTTGTCAAAGGGAGCGACGTGTTCTATTTCAAAGAGAACACGTCGAAGGACAAGTGTGCGGACCATTGCGAGTCCGCGTGTCCTTAAGCCTTCTCTTAACCTAGCTATTTAAACCCTCTCTTAGCTTCTTGTAGACTTTAGACTTGAATGAAATAAAAACATTTCTCAAAGAGAGATTCTTAAACATTTCTTAAAAAAAAAATATCATATCCCACTTCCACTCTAGAATGGATAAACTCTGCAATAAACCACCTGGAACCTGATGCTCAGCCTTCACTAGCTGGCAAGTGTCGCACTTCGAAACCCAGTCGGCTACGTCCTTCTTCATCTCGACCCAGTGATAATACCGCTTGAGGTCACGGTACATCTTGGTCGCTCCTGGATGAATAGAGAACTTGCTCGAATGAGCCTCTCTCAGTATCTCCTGCCTCAGATCCACGCCCTTGGGCACACAGACCCGACCATGCATAAGGATAGTCCCATTAGCAGAGACCTGATATTTCGAACCCGCAGCCCTAAAGGCATTCATCAGCCCCTCATCACTCTCCTGAGCTAACCGCACTCTACTCAACAAGTTTGCTCGATCAGCTTCCTCCAAACCCAAAGGTTCCTGTGAAATAGCAAACAAGCTCAATGCACTAATCTCACCTACCAACGCCTCCATATCCTACTCCTGAGCTGATGCCGCCCGCTTCCGACTCAAGGCATCTGCAACCAAGTTAGCTTTACCAGGATGGTAAGCTATGTCCAGATCATAATCCGCTACTAACTCCATCCAACGCCTCTGCCTCAAATTCAGCTCAGGCTGAGTAAAAATGTACTTCAAACTCTTATTTTCTGTAAATACATGTACCTTCCCGCCATACAGATAAGACCTCCAAATCTTCAGAGCAAATACTACTACTGCCATCTCCAAACCATGAGTAGGGTAATTAGCCTCAAGCTTCTGCAACTGCCATGAAGCGTAGGCTATAACCTTCCCCTGCTGCATAAGCACACAACCTAACCAACCTCGAGAAGCATCTGTATACCCAACATAAGGCTCGTTCTGCTCAGCCAGTGCTAACACCGGCATGGTAGTCAACATCTGCTTGAGGCTTACAAAACTCGCCTCACACTCTGGTGACCACACAAATGGAACCTCCTTCCCTGTGAGCTTAGTCATCAGCTATACCATACTCGCAAAACCCGAAACAATCCTCCTATAGTAACCCGCTAACCCTAGAAAACTCCTGATCTCAGTGGCACTCTGCAGCCTCGGCCACTCTCTGATGGCCTGAATCTTCTTGGGATCCACTGAAACTCCCTCTGCAGAAACAATGTGACTCAAGAACCCCATCTCACGCTGCCAGAAACTGCACTTACTCAGCTTAGCAAACAACTTCTGCTCCCGTAGCTTCTCCAGAACTGCTCTTAGATGTACTGCATGCTCATTAGGACTCTTGGAATATATAAGGATATCGTCAATGAAAATGATGACAGACACGTCCAGAAACTCCTGAAACACGCTGTTCATCAATCTCATAAACGCAGCTGGCGCGTTTGTCAAACCGAACAACATAACCACGAACTCATAATGCACGTATCTCGTCCTAAAGGCAGTCTTCCTCACATCTGCCTCATGTATCGGAATCTGATGATAACCCGATGCCAAGTCAATCTTGGAGAACCAAGTAGCACCCCTCAACTGATCCAACAACTCATCAATCCTCGGGAGAGGGTACTTGTTCTTCACAGTGACCCGGTTCATACCCAGATAGTCGATACACAACTGGAAACTCACGTCCTTCTTCTTAACAAACAGCACCGGTGCTCCCCACGGTGAACAATTAGGACGGATAAAAAGCTTGCTCAACAAATCCTCCAGCTGCTTCTTCAGCTCTACCATCTCTGCTGGAGCCATCCTGTAGGGCGCCTTAGACAACGGCGTTGTCCCCGGTTCCAACTCTATCGTGAAGGGATCAGACCGAGATGGTGGTAACCCCTGCAATGGATGGAACATATCCTCAAACTCCTCCAAAACCCGAATACCTCCAACAGAAGACTGTCCTACAAACTCCCACATCAAAATCGTAACCAAGTAGGCCTCACACCCCTTCTCGATCATCTTCCCAGCCTGCACGGCCGAGATCACGAGGCTTCCCGAAGTCGGTCTCACTCCCTCGAAAACCAACTTCCCTTCTGGACGCTCGAAGACGACTCTGCCCCTGAAACAGTCCAGATGCACCCTATGACAATGCAACCAATCCATCCCCAGAATTACATCATACAGCTCCACCGGACTGATAATCAAATCTGCTGGCCTCGACTCTCCCGCGATATGAATATCCACATACTTGACACGACCAAAGACTCTGAGGAACTTCCCTCCTATAACCCTGAAAATACCCGTTCTGTCACCGGGATCTCCTCTGATACTAACGCTCTCACCACACTATGGAGTAATGAAGCAATGGGTTGCTCCAGAGTCAAACAGAACGTGAGACATAAACCCACGCACCGACAAGGTCTCTACACAAACCTCATGTGTTGAGAACCTAACATTCAATCACAAGCGAATCAAACATAAATATGAACTATTGAATTGACCAAGTTCGAGTCTTAGAAGTTATACTTGTGATCGATCCTGCACTGGTGCCACCAGGATCCATAGTCGAGTACACCCGCAACGTCTGCTCGATCCATCCCACCGGCTGCACACCCAGCTGCACTCCTGGCTGCCTTCCAGCCTACACCGCTGCTACCGCAATCTGCTGCAACTTGGGACAATGAGGCTTAATATGCCCCGTCTCCTTGTAGTGGTAACAGACTCGGGTATCTAACCGCTGCTCCGTCACTTCCCGCTGCTCACCTCTTTGCGGACAGTTGGCCACCTTGTGGTCCATGCTACCACACCCAAAGCATCCCGCACCACCAGACCCTGATCTCTTCATAGCATCATACTTCTGGTTCTGCCCCGGCGCAGGTTTGCCGCCCTTACTAGAAACAGAATGCGGCTGAGACCGCTTTGGCTGCACCGAAGGACTGACACCACCACCTGTGACCTCAAGTCATCCTCTATCCCAGCAGCAACCTCTACCAGCTCCGCTCTCATAGCATAGATCCTCACCCCACAACGAGTCCTCAGATCATCCGCAGAGCCAACAAGAACCTCCGCACTTGAGCCGACTCTGGCCGGTTGAACTCCGCATCCAGCTCCCGCACTGTACGGTTCCCCTGATTCAATCCCAAGAACCGCGCCTCCATGCGATCTAGTGCCTCTTGTGGAAAGTACTTGGAGTTAAACTCCTGCCCAAGTCATCTCCCGCTGCACCCTCCGTGCTGTCACCGACCTCAACCACACACTTGCATCTCCTGTCAGGTAATTGATACTAGGATTTGTGTGTGTTTATCCTAGTAGGTCTCAATTAACCTGATGTAGTTGTAGTACTTAAGGTGTCAATCCAAATGAGATGTTGCTAGCAATCAAGATGCAATCAAGCGGTCACAAGTTAAGCCAGATTCAAATGAGTTTTTGTCTAACAAACTTGAGTGAACGAGATACAAGAACAAAACGAGTTTGCAGAACAAGAGCTAAAATGTGATAACAGAAGAGAGCAAAACAAGCTAAACGTGCAGAGAAAAATGATCAAGCTATTGCAACTAAAACAAAGAAGAAGCTTAAAGATGTAGAAACAATCAGATAAGTAGAGGCCTTAAGGATGGGGTTATTGATTTTGGTGGAGTCTCTTAATCTACCCAGAATTCCTAACAGAATACAATCAAGTTATCCCTAGACAACAAACATCACAACTTAGCTAATCCAATCTGTTGACAGAAGCTACTCGGACTCAATCACTTTCAAACCTAACTCTCGCTAGAGAAACATGGTTAAGCAGGCATGACAAACAAGTTCATTCATGTCAATAGACCCCCTAGACATCCAATCTCTTAGGCTAGGTATGTAAATCTCTGGTATTAGTTTGTTCAAGCATCTCATGGAACACCTTTTGGATGCTGAGATGCTTAAGATCTAATTCCAAATGATCAGTAAGAAATTAGCAGTCAGAACACTAATCCAGAAGGGAAATCAGACAATCTAAGCTTAGGCATCCTATTAGACCAAGATTTTCCACCTAATCTATCTCATCCTCAAGAACTCTAGTTCACTAATCAGATCCAGAAATCATCATCAAGGATGCAAACCCATAAAACATTGAATCAAGCATCATGAGATAGACAAAAATGGGATGAACAACTTTGTATAAGAAATCCAATGCAAAAACTCAATAAAATCAAAGCTATCTGGATTACAAAGTCTCAAGCGTTTTAGGTGGCTAGGTCAACCTTAAGGAAAAGAACAAAAACGAGATGTCTCGGTAAAAACTTAACAAAACGTATTTATAGTAAAACATGGAAATCCCTAAAACATAAAACGACAAGATAGAGCGTCGGTTCGGGAACCCTTCTCGGATGCGTCTTGAGAAAAAAACCAGGACGTTGGTTTAAGAGCGTCGATCGAGTCGCATCGTGAGAGTGTCGATCGAGTCGGAGTCTAGGAAGTTTGATCGAATGGCGGCTTGAGATCGTTGATCGAGTGGCAGCTTGAAATCCTCGGTCGAGTGGCAGCTTGAGAGGTGTCGTCTGAGAGCTGCTTGAAAAGTGTCGTCTGAGACCTGCTGATCGAGTCGCATCTTGAGAGTGCTCAGGAGCCCTCCTGGGACGTCTTGGTGGAGTCGCTGCTAACATCCGATCGAGTGGGAGCTCTCCTTTGTGTGCAGGTCGAGTCGGAATTCAGAACGTACGTGCTTCTACTAAAACGGCGATAACTCATGAACCACGACTCCGATTGTCTTGAAAAAAATGGCATTAGAAAGATGATCCAATTACCTACAACTTTGATGAAGACTTTGAAAGCTGAATCCCAAAGTAAAATCTTCACTCGACTCGATCAAAGACGTGGAAGGTTGGGTCGCTGGGTAGTGTTAATCGAGTCGCTGGACTGCTTTCCTTCTCCCTGTTTGCTTTTGATGGTTTGGACATCCCCTAAAACACCTGAAACAACTCCAATATGCAAGATGCATGCAAGACCAATGCAAAGACTACCTAGATATGCATATTATGCAAAAGAGACTAAAAACAATACAAAGCAATGAGTTAAGAGAACAAAATGAATGACAAATGCATGATGAAAAGGTGTAAATTATATACATATCAACTCCCCCAAACTTATTCTTTGCTTGCCCTCAAGCAAACAATCAATAATAAAGTATGGAAGAGAGGTTTGAAGATGAGGTCTCAGAACCTAAAACATGTTGAATAGAGTAGATAGAATCAAGGTCCTTGTTTTTAGTTCTATGATGCATGGTGAAGAAACTCTATTTAAAAATTTTAGACAACCTGAAAAGATTCCGAACCTTAGTCTACACATGTCATCATTTATATCATTCCCTTTAACATTCATTAACAAAGAACCATGAATCAAGCTATGCAATGTCATCAAACTCATTTGGCTGGGGTGAAGGGTTAGAGATAAAAATGGTCTCCTTTGCAAGTCGTTTTAACAATAAAAAACAGGGATCTCTCGCGAAAATGAGTTGAGCTTAAGAGAAGGTTAAAGGTCGAAACCAACTGATACATACAAGAGCAGTGCCCCGTCTACCCAAAGGTCCCAAGGAAACTTAGCTCTAACTTTCTATCCCAGAAGTTGGTCCCATCTCTACCCTTCATCGATATCTCTTTTTAAACCCATTCTCTCATTCTTTTCACTTAGCCTTAGGAGGAGGTTACTTCATATCAATCTAGCGGATGGGAAACCTTTTTTTTATCACTATGGTCCTCTTTCTTTTCTTCTTAAAACTCTAGACTTCTTAAGCGTTTTGCTTTTTCTTCTTTGTCTAAACTTTTCTTTCTATGACTAGAACCAAATAATTATTTTACATTGCACAACCAACATCCTTTACTAGACTTGTGAACCTTGAAAACACATTCCCCCTCCTAAAGACTCTTTATCCTTTTTCTTTCTCTTTTTCTCTTTCTCTTTTCAGTACAAATCCAATCCCAAAACCCAAAATCGAGTCTCACCTAGTCCTACTAGTCTGGATAGCGCGAACTAGAACCACACAGGATTCTACTCTTGTCGGCTAGAACCTAAGACTTTCTAACAAGCTCAACTCGGAAAAGACCTCACACTCAAGAATACAATTGGCTTGAAAGAACGTTTGGTTAAGGGAGCTGGAAACTGTTACAAAGATGGGAATTAGCTACTTGGATTAACAAGGGTGGTAAAAAGGAGAAAGATATTTAAGTATGTATGTGGTATCTATGAGTTCAACTTCAATGCATAACAAGATAATTGCAAGTCAGGATTAGGTTCAGGTTGATAGGGATTGATGTCAATTCAAAACATGCTTCAATCAAGACTAGAATGCAATTTTGAGAATTCAAAACCTCGTTCAGTCTTACGTTTCAAGTTCAATCAACATGCATCAAAGAACTAATAACAAGGGCCTTGATCCTATCCTATTGAATTCAACATGTTAACAAGGTTACAATCATCATCAACCCCTATGCTAAATGCAACATTCCTAAATGAATAACACTGGACTCAATCCTAATATGCAAATGCAAAATACATGAACACTCTGTTTTTGTGGAAATTTTCGAATTTTTTTCAAATTTTTATGGTTTTTCTATGCAAATAGATGAATGCAGACTCAAACATGATATGATGCAAAAATTTGAAATAAGAATCATAGAAGACATCATCAGATACATCATCTCAAACCCTCCCCCAAACTTAAATTACTCAGTCCCGTGTGTAAGAAAAATTTGAAGTAGGATTTGAGAATCATAATAGAAACAATGCAATGATGAGATGATATATACAAAGGAAATGTAGGAGTACCTCAGTAGTAAAAGAAGGAGTCGGTGCTCGGTACGGCGGATCGAGTGAGATGATGGCGAGAGAAACTTCATGGCATCAGATCGAATTAGGTGAGAAATTTAGTTTTCGCGAAGGTGAGCTACCCTGTCCCACTAAGACGTTGGGTCGAGTTGGAGCTTCGTCGGGATGAGGATGCTCCAGGTAGCAGCTCCGTAAGATGTTGATCGAGTGGAGTGATGGTTGGTTCCAGGAGCAGCTTCGATTCGTCGTCGATCGAATGGAGTGATGGTTGGTTCCGGGAGCAGAGCCGGTTCGTCATCGATCGAGTGGGAGTCTTCAACACCGGATCAAGTCAGAACTTCGTCGAGTCGTGGCTTGGTCGAGTCGTCGGCAAGAGATTCACGAGAGCTCCTCTTCTATTGCTTCATTCCATGTCTGCAAAACCCAACACTCTGCTATTTGTATTTTTTTTTGTCTTTTCCACTTTAGTTGACCATACTCCCTTCTGTGGATTCCTAAACAGCAGAAAACGAAAAACAAAAATTAAAAACACAAGATCCTAAATTGTATTTACAGAGATACCTTTGGGACTTCCTCCCAAGTGAGCTTGTTTAAAGTCTCTGAGCTTGACTTTGCATACTCCTTATGCTTTGGGAGGTTCATAGAGAGGTGATGAGCTCCCCTCTGGTATGTCTTGTCTAGCCAGATACTCTTTAACATTCTGCCCAGGTTCAACAACAAATGAACTGCTCTTCTTCATTATCCCAAACCTCCGCCTTTATTTCCTTGGAGGAGAACTTCTTATTGTACCTTGGAGCTTCTTGATTTGCCCACTCACCTCCTTAACCATAACTGTTAACTCTCTCACTGAATCCCCTAGAATATTGGTAGTTTGGAGTTCAAACAAACTGTCAAGCGCGTGAGGACTTGTCTCTTGCGGTTGGTGAAGTTTAGGAAGCATGTCATGAAGCTTAGGGAGAGCAACAACTGCACTCGAGTTGGAACACGGTCTAGTGCTCCTTCGAGTTTTTTCTTTGGATACCCAAACTCCTGTTTCTGCCTCATTCACACCCTCAAAGATGTCAAACCCAGCTTTCTGATCTTTCTCTTCAATCACGAAGGTCTGCTCATCAATAGTTGGCTTCTTCTTAGCATCCTTGATATCAAACTTCATCTTGAAGTTCTTACCCAGATTGAGATCAATCATCTCCTTCTTGACATCAATGACTGCTCCAGCTGTAGCTAAAAAAAGTCTTCCCAGGATTAGTGGATCTTTAGGCTCTTCATCCATTCCCAGCACCACAAAGTCAATAGGAATCTCAGCTTGTCCAATTTTGATGGGCAGGTTCTCTAGTAGACCATGAGGCAATCTAGTAGTCCTATCAGCCAATATTAAGCGGAGGTTGCATGACTTGTATTCGTTGAATCCTAGTCTCTGAGTTACAAAGAGTGGCATGAGGCTTACTGAAGCACCAAGGTCACATAGACAATTTTTGAAGGCCAATGGACCTAGAGAACAAGGCAAGGTGAAAGAACCAGGGTCCTCTAGCTTCTTTGGGATAATCATCTTCTGCATAACAGCCTTGCATTCATGAATAACCCCACCTATGTCATTCACTACCCTCTCATCTTCCAGAGCCTTAGCTTGAGCTCCTTTTCCTATCTCCTCCTTCTCTTTGGTATTTTCTGTTACCAAATCAGTTAAAAACTTTTGATATTGAGGCACAAGTGCAAATGCATCAAGCAATGGCATCCTAAGTTCAAATTTCTTGACTTGTTTTTCGAACAGAGCTTTATACTTCTCAGTAAGCTGCTTCTTAAACCTCACTGGAAATGGTAGAGGTGGCTTATATGGTGGAGGAATGAATCTCATAGGTTTATCCTTAGGAGCAGCGGGTTCTTTAGTAGCTTCAGGATCATATTGCTTGGCTGACTTAATTGGATCCTTGAGCACCTCGACATGATCCTTTATTTAAACTTCATATTGAAGAAAATCCTCCCCATCTAAAATCTCATTGTCCTCAGTGAGCCGTACATCTACAGCTTGGGTGGTGATTGAGCGATTCGTACTTGGCGTTCAAATCATTGTATCCTGAGTCGATCTAGTTGCTCATCTCCGCAAAACGTTTTGCGGTGTCCATAGCTGCTGAAGCCTGATTCTAAATCATTTGCTGAAGTAGGCCGCGTAACTCAGCTTCTTGTGAATGGTTCTACGGGCCTTGTTGTTGTTGGAATCTAGGTGGTTGGTTGTAGCTTCCAGAGTACTGCTGCTTAGGGGCATAGCAAACAAGTCAGATTCTGAACCAATAGATATAAAAGAACTTAATCTAGCAAGTGCTGAAATCCTAAACGTAGCAAAATAAATACAACCAAATGGCAACGGCGAAAAATTGATAACATGATTTTAACCCAGGGTATCAATTCCCTATGCAGTTGTAGTACAAAGGGTTATCAATCCCAATGGTTGTTTATGCTAGTAGGAATGATGCAATCAGAACAATGCAAGTCAAGCCAAGCAATAGTGGGGTTTTTATCTAACAATCCTAAAATAATAAAAGGGAAGAATATAAACAAAGAACCACACGACATAAGCACTCGATGCAAGCATTCGAATACAGGATCGGGTGGGGTGATCGAGTAAGCAAAGATGGTATGAGCAACTCGAGGGGTTACTCGATGCAGGTTATCGTGTACCTGATCAGGTAAGGGATCGAGTGATGAATGAAATGCAAGCAATTAAAATACAAAAGCTTCTAAGGATGGGGTAATCGAATCCTAAGTATTCCTGACCAATACAGATGTCTTACATGCCTCAAGCAAATATTTCCTAGATAATGAATCTCTAAAATCTTGTTAAAACACTCTCGTGATAGAAACAATCAACCTTAATCACTTCCCTACCCAACTCTCGTTGGAGAAACATGATCAAGCAGACATTAAGATCCGACTCATTATTGTCAGTAAACCCCTTACTCATCTAATCTCTTAGGCTAAGTGAGTAAACCTCTAGCATTGGTTGATTCAAGCATCTCATCTACACCTCTCGGTGGTAAAACACCTTAGATCTAATCTCACCCTCTCGGTTTGTTGACAGCATTAAGAACACCAATCTAGAAATATACAATCAACTAAGACATCTTAACCGATCAAGAACATAAAATCATCTATCCCATCCCTTTAAACTTTACTACACTACTCGGAAATCATAGCAAGAAACATAACAGCATATATGAACGAAAATTGCAGTATAATAAACGGTAGAGTAGAGAAGTAAGAATACAAGATAGAAATCTAAAGAAATGATAAAAAGTTATGAAATAAAATCTAACAAAAGGAGAAAAGTGTTTTGAGTCGCTCAGTTCTCTCACAGAAGCTCTCGCTCTCTGGTTTGAGAGTCTGCGGCGTGCTCGTTTGCGAGGAAGGAGAGGAGGGATTGATATATGGAAACCCCTTTGACCTAGCTTCCCAGTCCTACCCGAGGGTCTACTCGATGGGGTACACAAGGATGAGGTTGGGTTACTCCTCGCGTAGATCTTCGGGTTGTTCTATCGGCTCTTGGATCCTCCTCGATCGTGTTGGGGCTCGGACTCGTTCTTCCAGCTCTATGGCTCCTTTGGGTACATGCTCGGGTTTGTCCTTGTTTTCCCCATTTTAGGCTCTTAAGCACCTGTTTTCATCCAAAATATGCAAATGCAAAAATGCAACACCCTAAATGGCCTAAAAGTGAATTCCTACAATTAATGACCTAAAAATGCTAAGTGAAGGGTATGAACAATGCAAAATATGGAAAAAAAAGATGCTAAAAACATGTAAATTAGAGAGTTATCAGACCCCCAAACTTAAATCTTGCTAGTCCTCTAGCAAGGAAGTAGGAGGGTGCGGTTTAAAAACGGGCACTCATAACATTTTTATGCTAAGCGAAGGATTCAAGCTATAGTCCTTAAAGATAGTTTAATGGTGCTAAGATCAATCAACATATTTACAAATAATTTTCTATGCTTATTACCATGCATTGATCTAGTTCAGCCTCCAACTAAAGTAAGGAACATCTCTTTCACATTCAATTAAGTGTTTGGCGAATTCTTGCAAATGGAAGGTGAATCAAGCTCAATCGGTTTCAAGGGTAAGGCTTTTTGGTAAGGTGGTTTCAAACAAATTCTTTGGGTGGTTTTCTCTCAAAAGAAAGAATGCTAGACAGTTGTGAAAACTATCTAAGATTGAGAACAATATGGACATACAAAGCTTAACTCTTGATGATCTACCCTTTTCTCATTCACTTTCTCTTTTTTTTTTTTTTTTTTTTTATTATCAAACCCCCTAGACTTAAACTACCCACATTCTTGATTTTAACTCTCTTTTTTTTTACTCCCTAAGGTTTAAACTTTAAACTTCTAGCTTTCTTTTTTTTTCTTTTTTTTTGTTTATTTGCTAAACTCCTATATATATATATATTTTTTTTTTTTCTTTCTTTCTAGGAGACTATAGCAAGATCTTTTCTCTTTTTTTACTTAGAGACTTAGAGCTAATTGATTCTAACCTTAGGGACTTCTTTTTTTTATTCCTCAACCCAATCCCAAATAAACATACTAACGACCTATCTTTCAAAATCGAATCTATTAGCTAGTTCAAATTCTAACTTAGCTAAATCAAGAGGCAGTTCTTTGTCATTCTCAATACTCTCAAGGTTTCACAACCTATAGCACAATGAAAAAGGCCTCACTCAAAAATTCACAACAAGGTTTGAAAGAAAGGTTTGAGTTCATGGGTAGGAAAAACAAATCGGGTTAAATGAAAAGATTGGTAAAAATGGAGTGCTAACTCGAATTTAGAGTTACCATGAGCAAGTATTCAAGTTCCATAAGCAAGACAATTAAAGTTCAAATTAAATCCAATAATATAGAGATGTTCCAATGTTCTTTTTTTCCACAAATCAGGTTTCCATTAAATTCAAATAAAGAGTAATTTACAAAGCTTTTATACAGAATTATTGTAACACAATTATTACATACGCAGATGTATGCGCCATACATTAAGAAAAATACAGCAGAAGGGAGATTGACGATGCTTTCCAAAGAGTAGCCTTACTCGCTAACCGCTTATAGAACTGGTTATTGTCCAACTTCATATTTGATTTTCCTCTGTTACGATTTGCATGCAGCATCTTGTGGCTGGACTTTCTTTTTGCGAACCTGTAACATCCGCGAACCAATTTTTGTAATTTTGGTGTGGGTGTCGATCGACACCCTTGGTGGCATCGATCGACACCATGTGTTCCGGTTTGGTCGGGTTCGTTTTAATTGTCGATTGGTTCGGTTTGGTTCAATTAAAATCCCTAAAATCGTGTGTAAAAGGGGAAAACGACCCTAGGTCGTGTTATTTTGTTGGTAGTCGCCGCTTTTGAGAGAAAGAGAAAGAGAGAAAAGAGAGAAAACGTTTCTGTGACTTTCTGGGTTTGTTCTTGGAGTTTTTGGAGAGATCTGAGGCTGTAGGAGGGTTAGCTGTTGCTAGAAACGAAGGGGAAGCTTCTGGAGGTGTTGTCTTCCACGTTTCTCAATCCAATCTTCCTGTTCTTGAGGTGAGTGCTTGACCATGGTTGATCTAAGCATGAGATCTCTCTTGTTTGTGTGTTTTCTTTGCTGTTTGTGTTGTTTTGTTGCTTGGGTTCGTTGTTTTTGTGATTCCCACTGGTTTCTGAGGTAATTGGGTGAGTTTGAGACGGATTCGAGATGATTGGGAAGGAGAGTTCGATGTTCGGTTTTGCGCAGATCGTGTCTGCAGAGGAGGCATCGATCGACACTAGGAAGCATCGGTCGACACCATTTGGAGTGGCATCGGTCGACACTGTTTAGCATTGGTCGACACCATTGTTTGTAGCATCGATCGACACTGTGAGGCATCGGTTGACACTGGTCTCAGTCGAGACTTGATTTCCTGGTTTGATGTATTGTTGTGTGTTGTTTGTTTTGCTTAAACTTGAGGGTCTCATATGCTTGTGTGTATAACCCAGTAGATGGGAGGACGGTCTCACTAAGTATTTATGATAATACTTACGCATCTCAATTGTTGTTTGTGGTGTGCAGGTAAAGGCAAATTGTGATCGTGGAATCAAAGGCGATGAGGAGGAGGATGTTCTAGGGGTTTGATTGATTGTGGTCTAGCTGGTGTTAGGTTGCTAGATTAAGTCATTGGAACATTGTAGGATGTTAGCTTTTGGTTGTTCTTTTGTTTGGATTATGATGTTATTGGATTATTTATGTTGGAATTTTCTTGGATTAATGGAATTGTTTTATTTGGTTATCCGCGGTTATTGTTTTGTTGTTAGGTTGTTAGTGGGTATGGGACCACTAGTAATTTAAGGTATAAAAAAAAAAAAAAAAAAAAACGGGAAGGGTTGTTTCATTTTGGTATCAGAGCCCGTACGGTTCTAGGACTAGGGTTCATTGTGCTTTTGCTGTTGATGTTTAGGATTCCATGCTATGATTGATTGTGTGAGTCGGTCAATTGAGTGTGGCATGAAGTCCTAGAACATCCTCTTCGAGCCTGTGTTGTGATTCCACGGTAAGTTGTGTTTCTTGTGTATTAGAATTATTGTTTGCTTAGCCTTCTGTTCTTGGATGATACAGATGGTTAGGGGTGAGGATGCTGTTGGTCGCGGTCGTGGTCGTGGGCGTGGTCGTGGTCGGGGTCGGGGACGAGGTCAAGTTCCTGAAGCCAGTGTGAGTGTGACCCAGAGCATGGCCAGTGAGGAGGTGGCGGAGTCACAGGTTCATCCTAGTGTGTCTGGAGACCAGGCTGGTTTGGGTGACGGCAGGGCGGATGGGCCCGGTGTCGGTCACGGTGTTGTCCCGGGTGTGGGGGTTGCAGCGGGAGGTGCTCCAGGCAGGGAGGATGTCTTGATGGACTTGCTAGCTCAGGTTTTGCAGCGACTTCCAGCAGTTGTGCCGCCAGTGGTTGGTGGGCAGGATCCAGTAGTGCCGCCAGTGGTTGGTGGGCAGGATCCGGTAGTGCCGCCCGTGGGTGGTGGGCAGGGTCCAGCGGTGCAGCCTGTGGCGGGTTTGCAGGCAGGTGTGCAGCCGGGGGCCGAGGTTGTGGATGCTCAGTATGTGCGGATGATGGAGCAGCTGCGGCATGTGGGAGCAGGGTATTTCTCAGGAGATACCGATCCGAGTGTAGCGGATGAGTGGAGAAAGCGGATGGAGGATATTTTCCTTTCGCTTAGGTGTCCCGACCGGTACAAGGTGGATCTGGCAGTGTTTTACTTGTCAGGAGATGCTCGTGTGTGGTGGAGGTCGGTGACAGCACGGAGGGTGCAGAGGGGTATGTCTTGGGGAGATTTTGTGGGGGAGTTTAACTCCAAGTATTTTCCTCAGGAGGCTCTTGATCGTATGGAGGCACGGTTCTTGGGTTTGACTCAGGGGGACCGTACAGTGCGAGAGCTGGATGCAGAGTTCAGTCGGCTTGTGGGGTATGTAGGCAGGGCATGGGAGCCAGAGGCGGCTCAGGTGCGGAGGTTTTTGTTGGCTCTGCGGGATGATTTGAGGACTCGGTGCAGAGTGAGGAGCTATGCTACGAGAGCAGAGCTGGTTGAGGTTGCAGCTGGGATAGAGGATGACTTGAGGTCACAGGTGGTTGTGGTCAGTTCTTCGGTGCAGCCACAGCAGTCTCAGCCGCTTTCTGTTCCTAGCAAGGGCGGCAAGCCTGCGCAGGGGCAGAAGAGGAAGTTCGATGTTATGCAGAGATCGAGGCACGGGGGTGCGAAATGCTTTGGGTGTGGTAGTAGGGACCACAAGGTGTCTAGCTGTCCACAGAGAGGTGAGCAGCGGGCAGTGACAGAGCAGCGGGCGGTGACGGAGCCGCGGACAGATACTCGGGTGTGTTACTACTGCAGAGAGACGGGGCATATCAAGCCTCGTTGTCCCAAGTTGCAGCAGAGGGCGGTAGCAGTGTTGCAGGCTGGAGCTCAGCCAGGGGTGCAGCAGGGTGTGCAGCACGGTGTGCAGCCGGTGGGTTGGATTGAGCCGACGACTCAGGTGTATTCGACTCAGGAGCCCGGTGGCACTAGTGCAGGAGCGATCACAGGTATAACCTCTGAGATTCGAACTTAGTCAATTCAATAGTTCAGATTATATTTGTTTTTGTTTGTGGTCAAATGTTAGGTTCTCAACACATGAGGTTTGTGTAGGGACCTTGTTGGTGGGCGGGTTTAAGTCCCATGTTATGTTTGATTCTGGAGCTTCTCATAGCTTCATTACTCCGGAGTGTGCCGTGAGTGCGGGGATCAGTGGGGATTCTGGAGAGCGTTCAGGAGTTGTCAGAGTTGCTGGAGGCAAGTTCGTGAGGGTTATTGGACGAGCTGGAGGAGTTGATATTCAGATCGCAGGAGAGTCGTGGCCAGCGGATTTGCTTATCAGTCCAGTGGAGTTGTATGACGTCATTCTTGGTATGGATTGGTTGCATCGGTATAAGGTGCATTTGGATTGCTATCAGGGAAGAGTGGAGTTTGAGCGTCCAGGAGGGAAGTTGGTTTTTCAGGGTATTAGACCGACTTCGGGGAGTCTCGTGATCTCAGCCGTTCAGGCAGGGAAGATGATCGAGAAGGGCCGTGAGGCCTATCTGGTTACTATATCTATGCCAGAGTCAGTGGGGAAGTCTACGGTTAGCGGTATTCCGGTTGTGGAGGACTTTGAGGATGTGTTCCAGTCATTGCAGGGATTACCACCATCTCGGTCGGATCCTTTTACCATTGAGCTGGAACCGGGGACGATGCCGTTATCCAAGGCTCCTTACAGGATGGCTCCAGCAGAGATGGCAGAGCTGAAGAAGCAGCTGGAGCATTTGTTGGGCAAGGGTTTTATCCGTCCTAGTTGTTCACCGTGGGGAGCTCCGGTGTTGTTTGTTAAGAAGAAGGATGGGAGTTTTCGGTTGTGTATTGACTACCGGGGTTTGAACCGAGTTACTGTGAAGAACAAGTACCCTCTCCCGCGGATTGATGAGTTGTTGGATCAGTTGAGGGGTGCTACTTGGTTCTCCAAGATCGACTTGGCTTCAGGTTATCATCAGATCCCTATTCATGAGGCAGATGTGAGGAAGACAGCCTTCATGACGAGATATGGGCACTATGAGTTTGTGGTGATGCCGTTTGGGTTGACAAACGCGCCAGCTGCGTTTATGAGATTGATGAACAGCGTGTTCCAGGAGTTTCTGGACGTGTCAGTCATCATTTTCATCGACGACATCCTGGTATATTCTAAGAGTCCTGAGGAGCATGCAGTACATCTGAGAGCAGTGTTGGAGAAGCTGCGGGAGCAGAAGTTGTTTGCTAAGCTGAGTAAGTGCAGTTTCTGGCAGCGTGAGATGGGGTTCTTGGGTCATATTGTTTCAGCTGAGGGAGTTTCAGTGGATCCAGGGAAGATTCAGTCCATCAGGGAGTGGCCGAGGCCGCAGAGTGCCACTGAGATTCGGAGTTTCCTGGGGTTAGCAGGTTACTACAGGAGGTTTGTTCGGGGTTTTGCGAGTATGGCTCAGCCGATGACTAAGCTTACAGGGAAGGATGTCCCGTTTGTGTGGTCACCAGAGTGTGAGGCAAGTTTTGCAAGTCTCAAGCAGATGTTGACTACCACGCCGGTGTTAGCATTGCCTGAGCAGGACGAGCCTTATGTTGTGTATACAGATGCTTCTAGAGTGGGGTTGGGTTGTGTACTTATGCAGCAGGGGAAGGTTATAGCTTATGCTTCGCGGCAGTTGCGGAAGCATGAAGCTAATTATCCTACTCATGATTTGGAGATGGCAGCAGTGATCTTTGCTCTTAAGATTTGGAGATCCTATCTGTATGGTGGGAAGGTACATGTATTTACAGATCACAAGAGTCTGAAGTACATTTTTACTCAGCCTGAGCTGAATTTGAGGCAGAGGCGTTGGATGGAGTTAGTAGCGGATTATGATTTGGACATAGCTTACCATCCTGGTAAAGCTAATCTGGTTGCAGATGCCTTGAGTCGGAAGCGGGTGGCTTCGGCTCAGGAGCAGGATATGGAGGTGTTGGTAGGTGAGATTAGTGCATTGAGTTTGTGTGCCATCTCACAGGAACCTTTGGGTTTGGAGGCAGTTGATAGAGCAGATTTGTTGAGCAGAGTGAGGTTAGCTCAGGAGAGTGATGAGGGGCTGGTGAATGCCTCTAAGGCTGCGGGTGCAGAGTATCAGGTTTCTGCTAATGGTACTATCCTTGTGCATGGTCGGATCTGTGTGCCCAAGGGTGAGGATTTGAGGCAGGAAATACTGAGAGAGGCTCATTCGAGCAAGTTCTCTATTCATCCAGGAGCGACCAAGATGTACCGTGACCTCAAGCGGTATTATCACTGGGTCGGGATGAAGAAGGACGTAGCTGACTGGGTGGCAAAGTGTGATACTTGCCAGCTGGTGAAGGCGGAGCATCAGGTTCCTGGTGGTTTGTTACAGAGTTTACCCATTCCAGAGTGGAAGTGGGATTTGATCACGATGGACTTCGTGGTAGGTTTGCCTGTGTCGAGGACGTTTGATGCTATTTGGGTCATTGTGGACCGTTTGACTAAGTCTGCGCATTTTCTGGCCATCAAGAAAACTGATGGAGCAGCGGTTTTGGCCAAGAATTACGTGAGGGAGATAGTCAGATTGCACGGTGTGCCTGCTAGTATTGTGTCTGATAGAGATTCCAAGTTCACCTCGGTGTTCTGGAAGGCATTTCAGGCGGAGATGGGCACGAAGGTGCATATGAGTACAGCCTATCATCCTCAGACTGATGGTCAATCAGAGAGGACGATCCAGATTTTGGAGGATTTATTGAGGATGTGTGTGCTGGATTGGGGTGGTTATTGGGCAGATCACTTGAGCTTGGTGGAGTTTGCTTATAACAACAGCTACCAGGCTAGTATTGGGATGGCTCCTTATGAGGCCCTGTATGGGAGGCCGTGTCGTACACCTTTATGTTGGACTCAGGTGGGGGAGAGGAGCATATTTGGTGCAGATTTTGTTCAGGAGACCTCGGAGAAGATTCGGGTTTTGAGGCTGAACATGAAGGAGGCTCAGGATCGGCAGAAGAGCTATGCTGATAAGAGGAGAAAAGATCTTGAGTTTCAGGTTGGTGATAGAGTGTACCTCAAGATGGCCATGTTACGGGGTCCGAACAGGTCATTGACAGAGACTAAATTGAGTCCGAGGTACATGGGTCCGTTCAGAGTGGTTGAGCGGGTGGGACCAGTGGCATACCGGTTGGAGTTGCCTGAGGTTATGCGTGCGTTCCACAAGGTATTTCATGTGTCGATGCTGAGGAAGTGTCTTCACGAGGGTGATCAGTTGTTGGCTAAGATTCCTGAGGATCTTCAGCCTAACATGACTTTAGAGGCGAGACCAGTGAGGGTGCTCGAGAGGAGAGTCAAGGAACTTCGGAAGAAGAAGATTCCTTTGATGAGAGTCCTGTGGGACTATGACGGAGTAGAGGAGCAGACTTGGGAGCCCGAGGCGAGGATGAAGGCAAGGTTTAAGAAGTGGTTTGAGAAGCAGACCGCGACTTGAGCTTGTCTAGCCGGGTCCGAGTTGTGGTCCGTGGCTGGAGCGGGTACGGAGTATTCCAGCCCATCTCTCTTGATATTTGGTCGCTTAGGGGTGGTTGGTTGTGCGACTAAGTATCAAGATGAGGTGGTGCTCGGGATGCGGGTTGTTGGCTCCGGTTGTTGTATTTTTGGTTTTTCTCATGTAATTTCGTTGAGATTGTAACGATTATGACATTTTTGAGATTAATAAGATGAGTGTTTTTCTTTATGTTTGACTGTTGTTGTCAAGGGAAAAGAGAAATAGCTCGGGTTTCTATTTTTGGAAAGTTTCCATAAATAGAAAGTTCCACAAAGGGAAGGTTTCCAGAAATAGAAAGTTTCTAAAATGGGAATGTTTTGTGGAAATGTGAGGTAGATCTAGCCGGGAGATACTCGTTGGCATCAGTGTTTGTTTTTGCTCAAGGCCGTGCGAGCCTAACTCACGTGATACCGATAGCTTGATGGACTTTGTGGCCAGAGAGTGGGAGTGGTATGTTGCTTCGGATGACGATCCGAGAGCGCGCTTGAGGGTGACGACCCAAGAGCGGGATGTGTGAGACTCCCTGGATACCGTAGCTGCAGGCTGTGGCCTGGCAGTGAGCCGGTATGACTCGAAGGTTGCGACCTGAGAGCGGGGGGAGTGTGTGTGTGAGTGACTTCCTGGATGCCGTAGCTTAAGGCGGTTGGCCTGATAGCGAGCCGGCATGATTCGTTGGTTGCGACCACGGACGGGGGAAGCACTGAGTTGTGAGCAAATAGTGTTTATGATACGAGTATATTGGCTAGAGGGAGACCTCGAGGGTCAGTCGGAGGTGTGCGGGCTGTTGCGACAGTGGCACGGGAAACCTTGGCTGACGGTGTTTAGTCTGGTCTGGGGACGTGCGGGCCGTGCTGACGGTGGCACGGAGGTCCTTGGCAGATGGACGGTATTGCGGATTCGGGGACGAATCCATATTGGTGGGGGAGAATTGTAACATCCGCGAACCAATTTTTGTAATTTTGGTGTGGGTGTCGATCGACACCCTTGGTGGCATCGATCGACACCATGTGTTCCGGTTTGGTCGGGTTCATTTTAATTGTCGATTGGTTCGGTTTGGTTCAATTAAAATCCCTAAAATCGTGTGTAAAAGGGGAAAACGACCCTAGGTCGTGTTATTTTGTTGGTAGTCGCCGCTTTTGAGAGAAAGAGAGAAAACGTTTCTGTGACTTTCTGGGTTTGTTCTTGGAGTTTTTGGAGAGATCTGAGGCTGTAGGAGGGTTAGCTGTTGCTAGAAACGAAGGGGAAGCTTCTGGAGGTGTTGTCTTCCACGTTTATCAATCCAATCTTCCTGTTCTTGAGGTGAGTGCTTGACCATGGTTGATCTAAGCATGAGATCTCTCTTGTTTGTGTGTTTTCTTTGCTGTTTGTGTTGTTTTGTTGCTTGGGTTCGTTGTTTTTGTGATTCCCAGTGATTTCTGAGGTAATTGGGTGAGTTTGAGACGGATTCGAGATGATTGGGAAGGAGAGTTCGATGTTCGGTTTCGCGCAGATTGTGTCTGCAGAGGAGGCATCGATCGACACTAGGAAGCATCGGTCGACACCATTTGGAGTGGCATCGGTCGACACTGTTTAGCATCGGTCGACACCATTGTTTGTAGCATCGATCGACACCGTGAGGCATCGGTGGACACTGGTCTCAGTCGAGACTTGATTTCCTGGTTTGATGTATTGTTGTGTGTTGTTTGTTTTGCTTAAACTTGAGGGTCTCATATGCTTGTGTGTATAACCCAGTAGATGGGAGGACGGCCTCACTAAGTATTTATGATAATACTTACGCATCTCAATTGTTGTTTGTGGTGTGCAGGTAAAGGCAAAGTGTGATCGTGATATCAAAGGCGATGAGGAGGAGGATGTTCTAGGGGCTTGATTGATTGTGGTCTAGCTGGTGTTAGGTTGCTAGATTAAGTCATTGGAACATTGTAGGATGTTAGCTTTTGGTTGTTCTTTTGTTTGGATTATGATGTTATTGGATTATTTATGTTGGAATTTTCTTGGAATAATGGAATTGTTTTATTTGGTTATCTGCGGTTATTGTTTTGTTGTTAGGTTGTTAGTGGGTATGGGACCACTAGTAATTTAAGGTATAAAAAAAAAAAAAAAAAAAAAAACAGGAAGGGTTGTTTCAGAACCATAACTGTAAACCCGATGTGTCCAAACATAACTCTGAAATGTAGACATAATGGTACCAATGCTTCCGTACCAAAGTCTTTCTGACATATATCGACTTTGTAATATTCAGAGAAACCCACAATACTTTATTTGATTTTATAATTTGGCCAACACCATCATCAACAACACCCAAAAAGCAATGTATTGGAATAGGCACAACCGGAAGTTTTTGACTTTGCAAATGTAAAATCATTGCCACAGGAATAAGCCAAGTCGTCTCCTTCTCTTGAACAAACTGAATCAACAACGTAACCTGAGTATCATAAAAACTAATTCCTTGTGACCCTATCATGACAATAAAGTCGCATCGAAGCTTTGTTAAAACGTTCTTCAAACTCAATGTCTGCCCATTACCAATAATATATTGTCGCCCATATGTGATCAATCCCACCATTAATTTCGATATGATAGTACAACAATAGCCTAATTGATGTAGTCCTAAACCCATCCCCCAAACAATAGAATCACCAAAGGTTACTCCAGGATCCCAAGTCTTAATCTGATCTCTTTTTCTCATGTAGTAAATATACAAATTAGATTGAACAGAACATATATGGGAGATGAAACAACAACCATCAATCAGAGATGGAAAGAGACTGACACAATTACTCTTGGGCTGTGGTTTGAGTAAGGTCAGAAATACACTCTTCCATAAGAAGAGAATGAAAACGCGAGTTTGAAGAAAATTCCAACCGCGACGGAGACGAAACAGCGACACAACCCTTTTCCGACTCAAATGCAAGACTCCCGGTGAATTTTGGGTGTGATGAAAGACCATACATGTCGAGAATGGTGCCAGGAAAGTTGTTGGACTCAGATATGTCCACACCGTCTTTCCAATGAAGCAAATGATGGAGAATTGGAAACCAGATTTGCCAAGATAATTAACTAAAAAACTATACAGAAAGAGAAATTGAAGAACTGGAATTAAGGAGAAAGAGCCGACCGACGCCGGAGAAGCCAGCGCCGGCCGGAATTGATGGAGATAAAAAAACGGTTACTATAGAAGCGGCACTTTGAGAGAGAGAGAGAGAGAGAAAATAATATAAGACTAGTTAACCCAATGTTCAAACAAGTGGAGGAAACATTCAAAAGACACAAGGTTTTAAGCAAAGATTTTTCATTTTTTTCCAAAGATTGATCTAGCAACAATGAACTGTGATTAAGGGCTATAGCTTCAATCCTAGGGTTTGATTTTAAACAAGGTAGTTTTAATCATTGTCCCCTAAGATGCATATGCAACAATCCTATATGAAACAAACTAGACTCAATCCTAATATGTAAATGCACCTACATGAACACTCTTTTTTTTTTTTTTAATTTCAAATTTTTTTGGGTTTTTCAATGCACATAGATGCAGACTCAAATAAATAAAACTAGCATGCAAAAATTTGAAATAAGAAAATAAAAAAATAAAACACAATGTTAAAAATATTCTAGGACCCTCCCCCAAACTTAAATTACACAGTCTCTGTGTAAATAAAAGTTGGAAAAAGAATCCAAGAATCACATAAAATGAAATAAAACTAAATGCAATGTTATTTACAAAGATTGGATGGAAGTGGTACCTCATGGGTTGGTGAAGAAGGAGGTTGTAGCAGCCTCCATACTCGCCAACGTGTAGCCAGGGTCGTCTCCGGCTTCAGCAGGTGCCGGGGTTTGCTCGTCAGAGAGCTCGGTGATATGCACGGACGACTTACTCGGACCAGCATCCAAGGGGTTGATCGAGGGGGGCATCGCGTAGCTCATCGGGTAGTACGATGGGCATGGTTGAAGAGGTCCAGAATGATCACCCGTATAGCCACTCGCAGGGTGCATCGTATACTGCATCGTGTATGGCATTTGGTAAGGTGGAGGGAAGAGTCCTGTGTAATCACCCGATTTTGTGCTCGATGGGTGCATTGGATAAGGCATCGAGTAGCCCATCGGGTTAGGCATCGGATAGGCGTCTGAATGGCTTCTCAGCGATGCTTATGGTCGTGTGATGTTCTCCTCAGCTTGGGGCTCGTAAGATGATGCTCTGTGAGGCTCTGAAGGTGTCAGTCCTCGAATTCCTCCTAGCGGTCCGCTTCTCCCCATCCAAGTTGGTGCGTATGCCGAGGTAGGGGCTGAGGCACAGCTTGCCTTGTCTTGCAGCTCATTGATCTGACCTCCCATAGTCTTCACCAAACCGGTAAGATCTTTCACCTTTCTCACCAAATACTTGTTCATCTTCTTAAGCCATCCGATCCTCTTGTGGGCTTCCCTCACTCCAACAGGTTGCTTTTAAGAGCAAGTATACTCCTCAAAGTCAAAATCTTCCGAGCTATCTCCCTGTCTCTGCCCGGTTGTCTCTCTCTTCTCAGCTTCGGATTCCTCCTCCGGATTGTACAATTCCTCCAAAGGCGGTGCAAAGTCGATTGTGTCCCCCAGCCGGACTTTGGTGCACATAATGTTAGGCAGGATCATTTGGGCGGCTCCGGCGGTTGGATGGACAAACTTGAAGAGCATCATGTCGTTAGGCCTCTCATAGGCCAAAAATCTCGCCAGCACGAGGTAGTCCACGTCCAGCCATCTCGGTTTGTGTACCACTCCCTTCAAGGGCACATCGCAAGCCACCAAGATCGGTGTGACCAATCCTCCAATGGAGATCTCTCCGCCTCCTTCTCTTCTCTTAATAGCCCATGACTTGAGGTAGAGGAACTGATCGAGCAACACAAAGACCATGCTAGTATCTGCAACATCTCCAACTAGCGTTGTACCATCCCTAGCATTGTCCAAAATTCCACACAATGCAATGTCCAGCAGCTGGAGCTCGTGATCATTCACATTTCATGTCTTCTTTCTAGCGAAAAGAGTGCATGCAAGGGACTTGTGAAAATACCTCAAGACAGGGCCCCTTATTTAAGCGGATTTGGAGCTTGTGGACTTGTAGGGGAGCTTGTCTCCTATTGTCAGCCATAAGGACCTCATTTCCTCCTTGCTAACCTCCATTCCTTCTCCACTACCAGCTTTGAAACCATACAGCTTCTCCTTGAAAGTGAGCCGGTACTCTTTGTTCCTCACGGAGAAGGTGATGAACTTGATCCCCCCCATCGGGTAGTAGGGTCGGGTGGTCCTCAAAGTAGTGCAATCGAAGTGTGGAGAGAAAGTGGACCGTCTCCTCCTCATAAGCTTTAAGGTGAGCTCGCATCATATGGCCCATGTGGCACATGTCGAACAGGAACTCGACATCTCTAGCGTTGCCCAACTACTTCATCGTCTCACGGTGAGGGTAGCAGGTACCAACGAAGCCCATCTTCCAGAAAACCTTGAAAAGTTTTGCCGGAGTCTCCACGTCCTTCTGCTTCAGCCTCCGCGAGGCTTGGCGGGTTCTTTCTCTCAGTTCCTCCTCTCACTCACGGTTCTCCTCCTCTGTGTCTCGATCCTCTTCCTCAGCTGCTCTCTGAGCTATCTTCTCAGCCTTCTCCGAGGCTGGTCTCTTCCCTCTTGCAACCGCAGCTCTACTCCTTAGCCGTGACGTTTGGATCTCCCGTTGCTCTTCTTCACCAGCATCAGAATCAACCTCCATGGGGTCGGTAACAGTTCTCTCGGACGCAGACAGGTCCCTACGTCGAGGATATCGGCGAACAGCACTCGCCATCGGACTTGGTGAGCGAACTCGATGGTCTACACGATCGGTTGCTCGAGCACCGGATCGGGTGGTGGATCGGGTTGAGTATCGGGTGGGTGAGGCAAAACGTCCAGCCAGCGGTTGGGAATGCGGAACGTTTCCTCTTCCTTGGGATTCTCAAGGTTTGACGGCATCACCTCCAGTTGTAGCAGCGGTGGAGGTTGATCTTCTTCCCTTCCTTTGGTAGGTTCTCGTGTGTGGCTCCATTATCGAATCCTTGAGAAGAAAAAGATAAGCTTCGAGGTTAATAGGGTTAATTCCCAAAGAAAATCGAATATCACTTGAGTTTGAAAGAGAATAGAAAGTATGGAAAACAAAAAGCTTTAGGGTAGAGAGACTTATCGGTGCTGCTGAGAGAGAAGGGTTTGAAACCCTTGAATAGGGTTGGGTTAGTGGTATGGGCTTCACCGAGAGTGGGCTTGCTTGCGGAATTCGGACTCCACTCGCCACCCGAGCAGGGACACGATCAGGAGCGTCGAGTACGGTGTCGGGTTGACCCTTGGGTTCCTCAATTTCCTTTTTTTTTTTTTTCACTTTTCCTCTTTGTTTTTTTTTTTATAAATTTACAAAAATAAAAACAAGATTTAAAACAAATAAAATTAAAGAAAATTAAATAGAAGATACCTTTAGGACTTCCTCCCAAGTGAGCTTGTTTTAAGTCACTAAGCTTGACTCATCATGCTCTTTAAGCATGGGATCTAGGAGGGAGAGGTTTTGGAATCCTCTCCACTGTAGCAGGCTGGTTCAACTGATTCTCCAGGTTTTGTCCAGGTTCCAAGGCAAATGTGGTGTTGACTTCCTCAAGATGTTTGACTTTTCTCTGCTTTGTCTTTGTGGAAAAAGCTTGACCATCAATGGTTGGCCTCTTAATCCCCTTCTTCACATGAAACTTCATCTTGAAGTGCTCCCCATGCTCAATTATGATCTTGCCTTGCTTTACCTCAATCACAGCACCTACTGTTGCCAAGAATGGTCTTCCTAGGATCAGTGGATCGTCTGGTTCCTTATCCATATCAAGGATCATGAAATCAGTAGGGACTTCCACTCTTCCAATCCTGAGTAGCAAGTTTTCTAGGATCCCAATAGGATGTCTGACTGTTCTATCAGCTAGAACCAGATACAGACTACTCGGTTTAAAATCGCTGAAACCCAACTTGTTGGCAATTGACAGTGGCATAATGCTAACTGAAGCTCCAAGGTCGCACAAGCAATTCTAGAAAATCCGAATTCCTATCGAGCATGGCAAAGTAAAAGAGCTAGGATCATCCAATATTTCCTCGATTCGCAGCTCATGATCTAAACACACTCCACTCCTGAGAATCTCAAACCCAATCTCTTGACATCCTCCTTAACCTCATTCTCCAGCCGAGCTGCCTCCTTGGCAGATTCCTCTTGAAGTTGGTGTGGTGGCAAAAGCTTAGATGGTGGAGCTTTACGCTTGGCCATATGCTCTGAAAGCGCCTCCAGTTGGATGTCAAGTGCAGCATTGAACCTTTTCTCTAGTTCCTCTTCCTTTGCTACAGGTAGTTGAGGTTGATCTCTCATCTCAACATCTAGTCGATGTATCAACCGATCACCATCATCGGGTAGGTCATCGGGTTCAGCCTTGGGTGGTTCTTCGATTTGTGATTCTCGAGCCAGTGCTCGATCATCAACTCGATCAGTCTCCTCGGGTGAAGGTTCGGGTTAATACTCGGATATGTAGTACTTGGCCTTGTTTAACCCATAGTGATCCATATCCTCCCCATCTTGAACATCACTGTCCTCAGTGAGGTAATCCTCATAGTCATCATCAAGGAAGATGGCTTTGGCAGTGGCATAATCCTTAGGGTTCTGAACAGCTTTACCTGGGAGCTGGTTGGTTGTTGTGGTGACCCTCTAGGTATCTCAGCTTAGTATTGAGCGATTCGTACTTGGCGTTCAAATCATTGTATCCTGAGTCGATCTTGTTGCTCATCTCCGGAAAACGTTTTGCGGTGTCCATAGCTGCTGAAGCCTGATTCTGAATCATTTCCTGAAGTAGGCCGTGTAACTAATCTTCTTGTGATTGGTTCTGCGGGCCTTGTTGTTGTTGGAATCCAGGTGGTTTGTTGTAGCTTCCAGAGTACTGCTGCTTAGGGGCATAGCTTTGATTGTACTGAACAAAAGGCTTTTGTTGGACCTGACTCCCTTAAACTGCAGATGGGTAGGTTTGGTCCTGAGGACTGACAACATTTGGGTTACGGTAGGACAGATTCGGATTCGGCTTGTAATTGTTGTACCCTTTGCTGTAACCGCCTTGGTTGTTAATGTAGTTAACATCCTCTATTTGTAAAATCTCCCCATCTTGTTGTAAAAACTGCTTCCTCTGATATTGCATGAACATGCTGCTATTGGCTGAGTAGTTTATCAAGCTTGTCATTGAGGGCTTTCATGTCCCTCTTGTATTTGGCATCTTCCTCTCCAGTAGATCGCATAGTGCGATCATACTCCTCATTGTAATTGCCATCAGATTGAGCCAAGTTCTCCACTAGGTCCCAACCTTCATCAACATCCTTGTTGAGGAAGTTACCATTGCTTGCGGTGTCCAGCAACATCCGTATCTTAGGGACCACTCCTCTGTAAAGTGTACTCAGCAATGAAGCATTGCTAAAGCCATGATGAGGACATCTTGTAGTGTATTCCTTGAAACATTCCCAAGCTTCACTGAACGTTTCATTTTTCTTCTGAACAAAGCCGGAAATGTCATTTCTCAGTCTTACGGTTCTGGAATTGGAGAAGAATTTTGCCAGGAATACCTTCTTGCACGCTTTCCAAGTGGTGATGGACTCCTTGGGGAGTGATTTCTCCCAGATGTGTGCTTTGTCCCCGAAAGAGAATGGGAAAAGCCGGAGTTTGAATCCATCCTCACTAACTCCATTTATCTTGGTGAGGCTACAGAGCCTATCAAATACATCCAGATGATCCAATGGGACCTCCATTGGCAGTCCATGAAACTTGTTACTCTGTATCATCTGGATGAGACTACTCTTGATCTCAAAATTGTTTTTCTGGACAGGAGGTGGCACAATGCCATTCCTTTGAGTGTGAGTAGATGGAGCATCCCCTGCTCCTATGTTGGTCCTTGCTGGAGGAGCTGGTGGACCGTTATGATTGTTTATTGTCTCCTCAATGATTGCTGGTTGCGGTTGTTGAACTTGTTGTTGTATGAGTAGCCTTGGTCTCTTGATGTTGTTGATGAAAAGGACTCAAGTTTTGGCTACCTCTGGATCATGTTTGCATGCACAAGTAGATGACCGAGTGTCTACGCGAGGGTCAACCCGATCCAGGTTATCAAGTGAAGGGTCGGGTGAGTGCTCGGGTTGTACCTAAGATTCAAAACAAATAAGAACGAAAGCAAACAAGTCAGATTCTGAACCAATAGATATAAAATAAATTAATCTAACAAGTGCTGAAATCCTAAAAGTAGCAAAATAAATACAACCAAATGGCAACGGCGCCAAATTGATAACATGATTTTCACCCAGGGTATCAATTCCCTATGCAGTTGTAGTACAAATGGTTATCAATCCAAATGGTTGTTTATGCTAGCAGGAATGATGCAATCAGAATAATGCAAGTCAAGCCAAGCAATAGTGGGGTTTTATCTAACAATCCTAAAATAATAAAAGGGAAGAATATAAACAAAGAACCACACGACCTAAGCACTCGATGCAAGCATTCGAATACAGGATCGGGTGGGGTGATCGAGTAAGCAAAGATGGTATGAACAACTCGAGGGGTTACTCGATGCAGGTTATCGTGTACCTGATCAGGTAAGGGATCGAGTGATGAATGAAATGCAAGCAATTAAAATACGAAAGCTTCTAAGGATGGGGTAATCGAATCCTAAGTATTCCTGACCAGTACATATGTCTTACATGCCTCAAGCAAATATTTCCTAGATAATGAATCTCTAAAATCTTGTTAAAACACTCTCATGATATAAACAATCAACCTTAATTACTTCCCTACCCAACTCTCGTTGGAGAAACATGACCAAGCAGGCATTAAGATCCGATTCATTATTGTCAGTAAACCCCTTACTCATCTAATCTCTTAGGCTAAGTGAGTAAACCTCTAGCATTGGTTGATTCAAGCATCTCATCTACACCTCTCGATGGTAAAACACCTTAGATATAATCTCACCCTCTTGGTTTGTTGACAGCATTAAGAACACCAATCTAGAAGGAAATCTATTAAACATATACAATCAACTAAGACATCCTAACCGATCAAGAACACAAAATCATCTATCCCATCCCAAGAAACTTTACTACACTACTCGGAAATCATAGCAAGAAACATAACAGCATATATGAACAAAAATTGCATTATAATAAACAATAGAGTAGAGAAGTAAGAATACAAGATAGAAATCTAAAGAAATGATAAAAAGTTATGAAATAAAATTTAACAAAAGGAGAAAAATATTTTGAGTCGCTCAGTTCTCTCACAGAAGCTCTCGCTCTCTGGTTTGAGGGTCTGCGGCGTGCTCGTTTGCGAGGAAGGAGAGGAGGGGTTTATATATGGAAACCCCTTTGACCTAGCTTCCCAGTCTTGCCTGAGGGTCTACTCGATGGGGTACACGAGGATGAGGTTGGGTTACTCCTCGGGGAGATCTTCGGGTTGTTCTATCGGCTCTTGGATCCTCCTCGATCGTGTTGGGGCTCGGACTCGTTCTTCCAGCTCGATGGCTCATTTGGGTACATGCTCGGGTTTGTCCTTGTTTTTCCCTATTTTAGGCTCTTAAGCACCTGTTTTCATCCAAAATATGTAAATGCAAAAATGCAACACCCTAAATGGCCTAAAAGTGAATTCCTACAATTAATGACCTAAAAATGCTAAGTTAAGGGTATGAACAATGCAAAATATGGACAAAAAGATGCTAAAAACATGTAAATTAGAGAGTTATCAATCCGTGATGTGGACACTGGCTCTGATAACTCTTGAAACGCTCCCAGGCTTCACAGAATGATTCTGAGCTCTTCTGAGTAAAGCTAGAAATGTCATTCCTGAGACGTGTTGTTCTGGAGTTGGAGAAGAACTTGGCCAAGAATTTTCTTGCAATCATCCCAAGTGGTGATTGTTCCCTTGGGAATGTTTTTCTCCCATTGATGAGCTTTTTCTCCCAAGGAGAATGGGAAGAGTCAACTTGTAACCATCCTCACTTACTCCGTTGATCTTGGTGAGACTGCCAAAACGGTCGAACTCGTCTAAATGGTCGAGTGGATCTTCCATAGGCAACCCGTGAAACTTGTTTCCTTGGCTCATGGAGATCATACCACTTTTGATTTCGAAGTTGTTGTTCTGCACAGCATGAGAGACGATTCCAGCATGCTGAGTATGAGTGTTCGGTGCATCTCCAACACCAATGTGTCGCGGTCTTGGATTGGGTCCATTAGGTTGTTCCATAGTGACTGGTGCGGGATGATTAGTGAGAAGACGAGCTTGTCGTGGTCTTTGTAACCGATTGATGTCGTCAATAATAGGAAGGAGATTCTGATGCCCTCTTGATCTGGTTTGCATGCAAGGTTGCAATCAATAGGTTCCTGAGATGCAAAACAAACAAGCAGACAACCAAAGCAAGTCAGTACTCAGAATGATAAGTGTAACAGAACTTAATCTTGCAAAACTTGAAATCTCAAATGTAGCAATACGAATCCCAAATGGCAACGGTGCCAAATTGATACTAGGATTTGTGTGTGTCTATCCTAGTAGGTCTCAATTAACCTTATGTAGTTGTAGTACTTAAGGTGTCAATCCAAATGAGATGTTGCTAGCAATCAAGATGCAATCAAGCGGTCACAAGTTAAGCCAGATTCAAATGAGTTTTTGTCTAACAAACTTGAGTGAACGAGATACAAGAACAAAACGAGTTTGCAGAACAAGAGCTAAAATGCAATAACAGAAGAGAGCAAAACAAGCTAAACGTGCAGAGAAAAATGAGCAAGCTATTGCAACTAAAACAAAGAAGAAGCTTAAAGATGTAGAAACAATCAGATAAGTAGAGGCCTTAAGGATGGGGTTATTGATTTTGGTGGAGTCTCTTAATCTACCTAGAATGCCTAACAGAACACAATCAAGCTATCCCTAGACAACGAACATCACAGCTTAGCTAATCCAATCTCTTGATAGAAGCTACTCAGACTCAATCACTTCCAAACCTAACTCTCGCTAGAGAAACATGATTAAGCAGGCATGACAAACAAGTTCATTCACGTCAATAGACACCCTAGACATCCAATCTCTTAGGCTAGGTATGTAAATCTCTGGTATTGGTTTGTTCAAACATCTCATGGAACACCTTTTGGATGCTGAGATGCTTAAGATCTAATTCCAAATGATCAGTAAGAAATAAGCAGTAAGAACACTAATCCAGAACGGAAATCAAACGATCTAAGCTTAGGCGTCCTATTAGACTAAGATTTTCCACCTAAGCTATCCAATCCTTAAGAACTCTAGTTCACTACTCAGATCCAGAAATCATCATCAAGGATGCAAACCCAGAAAATATTGAATCAATCATCATGAGATAGACAAAAATGGGATGAACAACTTTGTATAAGAAATCCAATGCAAAAACTCAATAAAATCAAAGCTATCTGGATTACAAAGTCTCAAGCGTTTTAGGTGGCTAGGTCAACCTTAAGGAAAAGAACAAAAACGAGATGTCTCGGTAAAAACTTAACAAAACGTATTTATAGTAAAACAAGGAAATCCCTAAAACATAAAACGACAAGATAGAACGTCGGTTCGGGAACCCTTCTCAGACGTGTCTTGAGAACAAAACAAGAACGTTGGTTTAAGAGCGTCGATCGAGTCGCATCGTGAGAGTGTCGATCGTGTCGGAGTCTAGGAAGTTTGGTCGAATGGCGGCTTGAGATCGTTGATCGAGTGGCAGCTTGAAATCATCGATCGAGTGGCAGCTTGAGAGGTGTCGTCTGAGAGCTGCTTGAAAAGTGTCGTCTGAGAGCTGCTGATCGAGTCGCATCTTGAGGGTGCTCAGGAGCCCTCCTGGGACGTCTTGGTCGAGTCGCTGCTAACATCCGATCGTGTGGGAGCTCTCCTTTGCGTGCAGGTCGAGTCGGAATTCAGAACGTACGTGCATCCACTAAAACGGCGATACTCGTAAACCACGACTCCGATTGTCTTGAAATAAACAGCATTGGAAAGGTGACCCAATTCCCTACAACTTTGATGAAGACGTTGAAAGCAGAATCCCAAAGTAAAATCTTCACTCGACTCGATCAAAGACGTGGAAGGTTGGGTCACTGGGTAGTGTTAATCGAGTCGCTGGACTGCTTTCCTTCTCCCTGTTTGCTTTCGATGGTTTGGACATCCCTAAAACACCTGAAACAACTCCAATATGCAAGATGCATGCAAGACCAATGCAAAGACTACCTAGATATTCATATTATGCAAAAGAGACTAAAAACAATACAAAGCAATGAGTTAAGAGAACTAAATGAATGACAAATACATGAAGAAAAAGTGTAAAATATATACATATCAGTAATACACTGCCAAATCCACCCTGTACTAGTCAGGACACCGAAGCGGCTGGAAAATATCCTCCATCCGCTCCTTCCACTCATCAGCCACACTCGGATCCGTGCCTCCCGAGAATGAACCCGTAACCACATGTCGTAGCTGCACCATCATCCGAACATAATGTGCATCTACTCCCCCGGTCCCCGGCTGCACAACTGCCGGCACACCAACCTCAGGCTGCACCGCTGGAACCTGCCCACCAACCACTAGCGGCACCACTGGAACCTGCCCACCAACCCTTGGCGGCACTCCTGGAACCTGTCCACCAACCTCTGGCGGCACTGCTGCTGGAAGCCACGCCAAAACCTGAGCTAGCAAGCCCATCAGGACATCCTCCCTGCCTGGAGCACCCTCCGCTGCAACCCCCACACCCGGGGCAACACCGGGCCCATACGCCCTGCGACACCCAAACCAGCCTGGTCTCCAGATACTCTAGGATGAACCTGTGACTCCGCCACCTCCTCACTGGCCATGCTCTGGGTCACACTCTCACTGGTCTCAGGAACCTGACCCCATCCCCGACCACGATCACGACCACGTCCACAACCATTTCCACGACCACGACCACGACCACGCCCGCGACCAACAGCATCCTCACCTCTAACCATCTGTATCACCAAGAACAGAAGGCTAAGCAATCAAACAATTCTAATAACACAAGAATACAACTCACCGTGGAATCACAAAGCAAGCTCGAAGATGATGTTCTAGGACCTCATGCCACACGCAATTGACCAACTCACATAATCAATTCTAGCATGAAATCCTAAACACCAACAGCAAAAGCAACAATGAACCCTAGACCTAGAACCGTAAGAGCTCTGATACCAAAATGAAACAACCCTTCCCATTTATTTTTTAATAGTAATAATTCTCAAGTGATCTCATACCCACTAACAACCTAACAACAATCAACAACAGCGGATAACAAATAATTCCATTAACCAACAAATGAATAATCCAATAACCACCAATTCAATAATCCAAAACCAACAATGAAATAATCAAGTTCCAAAATCCTACAATGTTCTATCAACTCAATTCTAGCAACCTAACAATAGCTAGACCACAATCAATCAAGCCTCTAGAACATCCTCCTCCTCTTCGTCTTGATTCAACGATCACACTTTTCCTTTATCTGCACACCACAAACAATAATTGAGATGCGTAAGTATTATCATAAATACTTAGTGAGGCAATCATCCCATCTACTGGGCTATACACACAAGCATTTAAGAATCCAATATTAAGCAATCATCAAACAATAACAATCAAACCAGGAAACAAGCAATCATCGACCAACGAAGGTTGGTGTCGACCGACACCATACCATTGTCGCTAGACACTGCCAACCTGGTGTCGACCGACACCTCTTTGGTGTCGACCAACATCTCTTTAGTGACCTCTTTAGTGTCGATACCTTCTTGTCATTTCTTCCCTGAAAATGGATTTGATTTAATTGTACGTTGTAATGATTGTGGGAAATTAAATGCCGTAATTAAGAGCTTGTGATGTTTTCTTCCTTATGTTGATATTGGAATTCATCATAAGTAACAACGTGATTAAAATTAAAAAATATACATTGTCTAGGAACATTTTACCAAAAACATTATGATATATATTAAAGAGAAGATCTTATATACAGTTGAAAATATGGTCACGATCACGACTTCGATTGGTAACTACGTTTAACAACTTATAGCGGTTGTAAAAATCTGGTTAAAAATAGCGGATGGAAAAGATGGTATTGTAAAAGAAAGCGGTTGAGTATTTAGCTTGATTGGTAATATTGTAGGGATTGAATAGTATAAGTAATAGTAAATTATAAAAATTGATATTTGTTTAGCCAAAAGATGAAAAAATAGAATAATAAATTTTTATTTAATTCATAATAGAAAATATTAATATATTTAAAGGATATTAAGGAAATTATCAAATGTGATATTAACAAAATTATCAAATGTTTAATTTTAAATCTCCATTATATGATATTAAAAAAAATTATAATCTCCATATAAAAAAAGCAAGTTACTATGTGTTGTTATTTCTTTTCAATATGTTTTGTTTAAAGGTTAATAAGCCAAAAAAACAAAGAAATATAAATTATGCAACCTTTTGTGAAAAACAAAAAAGAACTTTGCAACCTCTTTATAATACAAATGTTGGTTTTTGTTAGTGGTCAGAATTGGTGTTTACAACCACCAAAAAGAGGCTCTAACCACTCTCTTCAACCGTTTGTTCAAACCATGATATCCAACCGCCTTCTTTAAACGATTTGTTGATTGGTGATCATTAGACCAATTCGTTTGCAAACGAGGTGTTTAGTTGCTTTAATCAGACCGGTAATCATTCTTCTTCTATTTAACTTTTGAAACAAACACAAAAAGAAATGTTTAGGTCTACAAAAGACCGAATTTTATAAGCTATTAACTGTCAAAATTTTACGAGACACAACCTAACTTTTATAAACCACACACATTAGATTGAAAATTTGGAAATCCCAAGCCCACGGGGAAGCAAAATAATCCGACCCAAGCCCACGTTCCATAATTTCTATTTACCAAATCTTTTGAGTTTTGACTAAACTACAACAACTTTTCTAAATAACCCAAAACATATTTTTTTATATAAAGTTTGATGTCAAAATTACTCATTAACGAGATCGTGATACGTGTCAAATCTATTGATTAGATGTTGACAAATGTTAATTTTTCTTTTTCTCATTTGGTTGATATGTGGCAACTTGTTCTGTGGGAAGGTTGTTAAAGGCTGAGGGACCAGGGTTCGAGGAACGCCTGATGCACCAATAACCTACTGGTGGATTTAGATATCCACCGTGATGGGTTAGGATTGATGCCCTGTAGGGCCAGCCTATAGGGGCAACTAGCAGTGAGGCTAGTGGGGTCCACGGACGGGTTGTCACATAAACTAAAAGGACCCGACTTGTTTTTTTTTTAAATAATAAATAATAAATATATAAATATAATATAAATATAATATAATAATAAACAACTAAACTACACATACCCACTAGCCACCTAACCACAATCACATCAAACAGCGGAAATAATAAAACCAATAAATAACCAATAAACCAATAACCAATATCAAACAAACAAAAATAATTCTAAAATCATAAACTAAAGATCCAATACACATAAACAAGAGAACCAGCAATCCAAAACAATATTCTAAGAGTCAACTCTAGCAACCTAACAAAAGCCAGACAACAACCAAGCACTAGAACATCCTCCTCTTCATTGTCATGATCCCACGGTCACACTTTGCATCTACCTGCACCACAAACACAATGAGATGCGTGAGTATTACCAGAAATACCCAGTGAGGCAATCCTCCCATTTACGAGCTATAAACACAAGCAAATCAAGAGTACAACTACAAATAAAATATAACAAACCAACCATTAAACTGAACTACTAATAATACTTTCACCACACCTACACATCATCACACAAAATAAGTCATACAACCCAATCGCTTAGATAAGCTCATGGTCACGCACTCCCCTTAACAAGTGATTCACGAACATCACTACCAATATCCAAGAACAACCAAAATCGCTCCTACAACCAATCACAACAACAAACAAACAATGAAAACAAACTGCGAGAAAAAAAAACAGAAAAGAACAACCTCACAAGTGAAACCACGAAATCAAAACGAACCGTTAACTTTATAATCCCTCCGGCGAAAAGCAAAGTCTATACGTCCAGAAGCTTCCCACAAAATTTTAGCACGATCAGATCTCAGATGAAACCGCAATCGATCCCGAAACATCTGTTAGTCTCAATCCGCGACTGAGACGAAACGCTCCACGAAACTGTCAATATCTCTTAGAATATTAATTCAAATTCACTTCTGTAAAAAGGAGAGTGTACGAAACTCTCTTAGCTACAACCCTACCAAAAATCAATACCTTTCGAAACGTTTTGAGTAATCGTATCTTCCTTCTCCCAAACCCTGATAGTTTTATTCTTCTCATTACTCTAAAGAAAAAGCTTCATCTCCTTCTCTTCCTCCTTTACACTAAACAACCAAGAGTTCTCTCACTATCTCTTCCTTTCTCTCCCTCTCTCTCTCATAACAATGTCGACAATAGCTAAAACAGGAGAGGAGGCCTGATTTTGAGAAAGAGATTAGGGATTTTTGGTTTACTTAGATTAAAACAGGATTTAATTAAACCAAAATTCATTAAAATCCACTCTTATGGTTTACTCAACATATCTCAAACTCTATTTACAGCTTCTCCTGTAGGAAGGTTGTTAAAGAGTGGGGACCAGGGTCCGAGGAACGCCTGGCGCACCAATATCCTACTGGTAGATTTGGATGAATAGTTCCTGTCCACGGTGAGGGGTTAAGATCGATGCCCTGCAGGGCCAGCTTGGGGTCCGTTGGGGCGGCTAGCGGTGGGCTAGTGGGGTCCACGGGACGGGTTTTCATATAAAAATCCCCTCACCGTGGAATGGAACTATTCATCCAAATCCACCAGTAGGTTATTGGTGCGCCAGGCGTTCCTCGAACCCTGGTTTCCATCCTTTAACAACCTTCCCACAGGACAAGCTGTCACCAATTGAGCTGCAGATCAATTGGTGACAGCTTGTCCTATAGGAAGGTTGTTAAAGGGTGGGACTAGGGTTCAGGAACGTCTGGTACACCAATAACCTACTGGTGGATTTGGATGAATAGTTCCTGTCCACGATAAAGGGTTAGGATCGATGCCCTGCAGGGCCAGATTAGGATCCGTTGGAGCGGCTAGCGGTGGGCTAGTGGGGTCAACGGGACGGGTTGTTACAGTAATAACGTGGGCCTTATCTAGTTTTATAGGATTTTGAAACCATAATTTTGGAGGATTTTATGGGATTTAGGAAATTTGGAATTTTGATAGATTTTAGGGAAATTGATATGATTTATGATAAAAAAAATTTCAAATTCCACCTTTTTATTTTTGTGCAAACTTCAAATCCCACCTAAAACCATGAAATTTAGATTTATGTATTTTAAACTAAACAAATCCTCTTAAATTCTCCAAAATCTCTAAAACTTATTAAAATCCAAATCCATAAACTGTTTTGAATAACAATAGATTTTAAAGTAGATTTTTAAATCATAAATTTAATAACAGTGAATTTTAATAGACTTTTTAAAATTCATAATTAAATAACATAAAATTTGTAAAATTTACACAAATTACTTAAAATGTAAGTTGAATACACTATCTAAATATACCAAAACCCAAATTTTTTGTTTATAGGAATCTCTGGATGAGTCACACAAATTATTGAAGAAGAGACAAGGAAATTAAGAATCGACATGTGTTGTCCACATCTTGAGAAAACGTGTCATGTCGTTGCAATGCAATCTTGCCACACTATATTGGAAGAGGACTAAACCAAGACTCGGAATTGTCGCGTGAGAAGAGAACCGGTTTAGAAGAGCTGGTTTACTTTGGCTTTTAGACCCTGTTGTATATAAACCATCGTACATTATATGTTTAGAAGATTTCATGCTTTTGTTTGTGAATGTAAAGTGACGCATGTGTTGCTGGTGAGAGAGAGAGAGAGAGAGAGTTATGATCTAGAGATGCTCTAGAGCTCCTTTCATTAAACAATTGTATCGATTCTTCCATTTTGTAGACAAAGATCACTTCTCCTCTCTAACAAAGTGTATAGACAACATGCGCAATATATGGTTCGTAGCTGTAGATTGGGTGTTTGTCCGGTCAGAGTCTATCAAGAGTTTGCAATCACCTTGGAAATTGATATATTTTCCTCTATCTTAGACTCCAAGCCGATTGCATCAGTGTATCTATATATTGTATCTATATATTGTATGTAATATATACGAGCAAGCTTATATAAATATGTTTAATACTCTATATGTTTCAAAATATAGGATGTTTTAACCAAAAATACACAAATTAAGAAGTGTTTAATTTTTAAAAGTTTAATCAATCAGAAACAATATCGCATAATAGAAAATATTAAATAAATTTAAAAGTTGTATAGAAATTTAAAACTATCTATAAAACAAAAAATCTTCTCTAAAACATCCTATATTATAAAACGGAAGAAGTATATAAGAAAAAAATGTTATATGATTCATTCCTCTGTTTCTTGATTCCGAAGGTATGATATAGATAATAATATGTTTTCATGCCTAGTTAATGAGAATATGAAACGTATGTTTGTTGTTGTTGTTGATCTTTTTCAAAAATCAGAAATGTTAGCTCTATAGTTTCCAAAAAGTCCACCATCTTTACCAGCAACATGACTCGATTGCCTCTTGTTTTGGCTTGGCTTTCAACAAAACTGATCACAACTTTGGTACATTAAATTACCGTGGAAGATTCTCGTTGTAAGGAGTTCCGGTGAGGTGACTAGTTATTTTATTCCACTATAAGATTAACTAAAAGATTTGACTCGTATTTAAAAATAGAATGTTATTCTTACGTACCATCTACGTCTCGTTTAACGTATTTTACTATGGAAACAGATCCATCTACGTCTCGTTTAACGTGTTTTACTATGGAAACAGATCCATCTACGTTTTCTTGTAAGCTAACATACCAATTTTTTTTGCTATGTAATTACATTGCATCCATTCAAATCTGTATTTGTTTTAATTCTGGCATGTGTAAAACACCTAAAAACCAAACTAAACTGACCAAAGTAAGCGGAAATGTGCAATCCAATTCCATAGTTACAAACATAAGAATTAGTGTACGATTAAAGTACATTTTTTGGGGGTCATCATTATTATGTACAAAAGAAACCTCTGACCTAAATAATGGTACTAAAATAGTCTAATAGCAAAATTGGGAAGAGTTGTTATAAAATTATAACAAAAACAAGTTTTTCTTAGTTTTAGATTTTTTTATCATGAAGCTACTAAAGAACTTGGTGACATGACAGGCTATGGAGGATGCTAGAAAAGTCTCGAATTCATTGATTATTCTATTTACAAAGATTTTAGTTGGCAATAAGATCCGGTACAAATATGAAAAATTAAATAATTAAGAAAAGGAATTAGAGGGTACAACCACAAAACAAGAAGAAGCAACAGATCGTAGTAGCGATAGCTAAAGATTCAACGATCGAGACAAAACTCCACAAAAGATCATCGATTATGGAGAGATTACCCGACAAAGACAACAATCTCATGTTCCAACCGGAGCTCAGGTAAGAAAGATTCACCTCCGGCCACCGGAATGCCCATGATGACGACAGATACGATGGTAGATCCATCAAAGTCCATCGGGAAGCTGACATCACCACCTTTTTTTGCCTCCCTCCCTTTCTTCTTGGTTTTATAATTTTTGTTCTTTTTGTTTATACAAATCTTTTCTTCTGGGTTCTAAAAAGACATAGGAGAATTGTGTTATTTGTTTTGCAAAGACAAAAATGAAAATGTATTTATTAAAATAATGATGTGAGTCACTGTTTATGACAAGTGGTTTTAATATAGAGGTCATTCTTTTAATTATATTCTATGTTATAAACGTATCTAGTCGACAAAATATCTCAAGTTAGTAGGACCAGATAAAAATACTCCACAAATGATGATAATTTGGATATCAGTATATGCAAATCCACTTTGATCCGTTTTGGAAATTTGGATATCCAATAACACGTTGAAAAAAGAAGAATATAATTGCGTATTTATCTTGAATAGCATAAAATTTCTTTATTATTTTCTTTTATTATATTTTTGAGGGATACTTTGAGAATTACAAAATAAAACCAGCGAAAAAACAAATTTTTTTGAAAACTAAACTCTATAAAAAGGAAGCAAGCAACTGATATTAAAAAAACAAATAGAATACAATGATAAAAGATGTCAAACATAAATGAAACATACACAAAATGAGAGATTCGACAAATTAGATTTATCGAACTAAACAAGAAATTATATCTTCAACAGACTTTAAAAATATATATCAAAAATGTTCATGGGCTCACGGCTAAAGTGTTTAGTAATCGAATTTTCTTCTAAGTATACCAGAGTGTTTAAAAATAACATAACTCCTATCTTAAGTTTCATAACTTGCCAAGATAAAACCAGTCATAATTTTTCACACTTTTTCAGTATATACAATAATATTATAGATAAGGTGCTAAAAGAGAATTTATTCTACTAAAATTTGCAATAAATATCCTCTATATTTCATATTTTTATATTCCTAACATTATATAGAAAACATTAATAAGCTAAACATTGAAGAAATATACTTAAGTTCACCGAGGTGAACCCCTTTGCTCACGTTCTCTTTGATAAACCAATGAAAAATGCGAAACAATACTTTATTTTTAAAAAATCAAAATTAAAATCTTAAAAACAAAATCATGTAAAGAAACAAAATATGTAGACCTTTTTAATTTATTAAATGAGTTTGAATGTCAATTTAGATTTATATAAAAGGATTATGATTTCAATTTTTGATTAAACGAAATTATACGTTGGTTTTGGTTTATAAATGAGGATTTAGGGTTTAGACTGTACAATTAAACGAGAATATATGTCAGTTTAAGTTTATAAATGAGAATTTGAGTTTACAATTATTATGTGGTGGTTTAAGTTTATAAATGAGAATTATATTTTAGATTTTATAATATCAAACAAATTTCTATATCAGTTTGGGTTTAAAAAAAAATCGGATTTAAATTTTATAATTTAAACGAGTTTATGTATCAGATTCGGTTTAATTAAATTAATTTTTCTGATTTTCGTAACAAAAGGATTCTAGATATTTTTTCAAAACTTCTAATAATATGTTAGGACTTAGGACTAAGATAAATAAAGATAGAGATAAATACACAAATCCCTAATCTAAATATTAAGAAAAGAGGGGACGTCACAAAATATTAATACATATATATTTTCTAATTTATTTTGTTTTATTTTGATTTTAATGGGATGATTTTCTAAAATGCCATTTTTGCCTAACCATTTTTAAAATTTGCCATTTTTTACTAAACTTAAAAATTAGGGAATGTTTTTTTCCATAAAATACATACTTATAATAACAAAAACTATACCCTAAAAGAAAATGGAACCTAATCAACCCAAACATAATGTGTAATTGTGTTTTTAAATATAAGAAAATAGAAAATTTAAAATAATTTTAAGGAAATGGCAAAATCTATCAATGTCACTCAAATAATTCTTTATCTATAATTAACTTGATTTATTTTGAAGTGTTTATATTTAGTATTACTTGGCATATTTTCATTGGTTTACAAAAAGGAGGTAAAGGAACTCAAGTATTTATGTAAGGAAAACAATATGGTTTGTATCAAGTAGATCTTTCTTTTTTTGTACTATTTCAATAATTATGTACTGTTGTAAAATATGTGTTTATCCATCACAACATGTGTCCCTCTTCATTAGATAATACTTGGAACACTTGTTCACCACTTATCCTCAACCTTTCATTGTCTCCTACCTCTATAAATAAGAGTTATGTACAAGAGAAGAAAGATAGTGAGAAGTCTTACCATCTCTCTAGTTTCTCTGTAGCTTCTCTCTACCATCCCTCTAGTTTTCATACACTCATCTCTAGATCTCTTCTCTTCTCTTTTGATCCTTCCAAGCTTATGATATAGTTCACAACACGTTATCAGCACGATCAACTCTCGATCCGTCATCCGTTTGAGGTAACATTTAAGTTATGTTAAATTTGTTTAAATTTAATTAGCTTACATGCACATTACTATATGTATTATTTATAGAGTAAAAGACTATATATATATACATTCTTGATCTAATGGTAGGCTCTGCCTCTTTGATCATTTAGATCTACATTCTTGATCTAATGGTAGGCTCTGCCTCCTTGATCATATGTTCATATCTATATATTTATAAATCATATGGAAGGCTATGCCTCCTAAAATGATTGTTTTAATTTATGAATTTATTATATAGCTTATAATTTTGTTTTATAGTTTAGATTTATTGCTAAAACAATATTTTACAAAATTATTTCATAAAATTTTATATTTAACAAATTGTCTTATTATTTATATAGTAATCATGTCAAACTTGGCAAAGCTTAAATTCGCCGTCCTTGATGTCTCTGGAAAAAATTATATGACATGGGCACTAGATGTAAAATTCTATCTGAAAGGGAATGGGTTTCTCAAAACCCTTGATCCGTCAGAAACGGGGTTAGAAGAGGAAAAAGCAAGAACCATGATGTTCTTGCGTCACCATCTCCACGATGGTTTAAAAAATGAATACATCACGAGAGAAAATCCTGCAGATCTCTGGATCGCGCTCAAGGATAGGTTTGATCACCAAAAGTATGTGATCTTACCAAAAGCCAAACATGAGTGGCTAAACCTGAGGTTTCAGGATTACAAAAGTGTAAGTGAGTACAATTCCGCTTTGTTCGGAATCACTTCAAGGATGGCTCTCTGCAGAGAAGAAGTTTCCAATTATGATATGATCGAGAAAACATTCCAAACTTTCCATCCTTCAAATGTACTCCTGCAGCAACAATATCGAGAAAGAGGGTATACTCGATATTCTGAATTAATGCAAGTTTTGCATGTTGCTGAACAAAATAATGAGCTCGTGATGATAAATCATCAAACCTGTCCAACTGGATCAGCTCCACTTTCAGAAGTGAATGTTGCTACATCCAGCTATAATAATTGGCAAGGAAGAGAACGTGGACGCGGACGCGGTCGAGGCCGTGGTCATGGTCGTTGAGGAGGTCGTGGAGAAGGTCGTGGACGAGGAAGAGGAAGAGGTTTCTCTCCTAATGACTTCAACGCAAGAAAAACCAACAAGCATCTTCAAATCAATAATGTTGGTCGCGTTATAAAGAAACAAGATGAAAGTACTTGTTACAGATACGGCATGAAAGGACATTGGTATCAGACCTGTCGTATTCCAAAACATTTAGCCGATCTGTACCAAGCATCCCAAAAGGCAAAAGAAAGGGATGTTGAGACCAACCTCATCTATGATAAAGCTGGACCTTCTTTCCATGGCCTAAACGATGGACCCCATCTTGATATAGCAGATTTTCTCGTTGATAATGAAAATGGAAAATCATGCGAATAAGGCCTATATGCCAGATATGCTTTGTCATAGTTTGATATGTACTTTATGTTTTAACAAATGTCTTTTTGAATAGTAGGTTTATTGTAATATATAATAAGCTTTTTTTGTAAGACTTTATGTTATTTTATTAATTTTTATTTTATAAATATTTTATCTCAGAAAATGTCAAATTTTGAGATTGAGGATGGAGACATGTGTCTAGCAGACAGTGCTATAACGCACTCAATACTTAAAGAGAAAAAATAATTCTCCTCTCTCAAAATAAAAGACTCTGCTAGAAGCGTGAGCACTATATGTGGTAATGCAAATATTATTATAGGCTCTGGAAAAGCCAGTTTTTCAATACCAAGGGGAACAAAATTTGAAATTGATGCATTATATTGCCCTAAGTCTCATAGAAACTTGATTAGTTTCAGAGATATCCGAAGAAATGGATATCATATAGAGACTCTGAATAAGAATGGCATTGAATATCTTTGCATAACATCTGAGGAGAAACATATATTGGAAGAATTGCCAATGTTATCCTCTGGATTATATTGCACAAAAATAAATAATTTTGCGTCTTATGTTACAATAAACTTTAAGTTTACTAGAACATTTAAGATATGGCATGAAAGACTTGGACATCCTGGTTCAGTCATGATGCGAAAAATTGTGCAAAATTCCAATGGTCATCCATTGAAGAACAAAAAGATTTTTAGATCTGATGAGTTTTCATGTGATGCATGTTCTCAAGGAAAACTCATAATTCGGCCATCGCCAGCCAAAATTGGGAATGAATCACCATTGTTCTTAGAGAGAATACATGGTGATATATGTGGACCTATCCACCCTTCATGTGGGCCGTTTCGTTATTTTATGGTAATGATTGACGCATCTAGTAGATGGTCAAATGTGTGTCTATTGACAACAAGAAACACGGCCTTCGCAAAATTCATTGCCCAAATAATCAGGTTGAAATTTCAATTCCATGATTATGCCATAAAGAAAGTCAGACTTGATAATACTGGTGAATTCACTTCACAAGTTTTCAATGACTATTGTATGTCAATAGGAATCGATGTTGAGCATCCGGTTCCTCATGTTCATACACAAAATGGCATGGCTGAATCTTTAATTAAACGGCTACAACTCATTGCTAGACCGTTAATATTGAGAACAAAGCTCCCAATTTCTATATGGGGTCATGCTATATTGCATGCTGCGGCATTGGTCCAAATACGACCAAGCGCATAGAATAACTATTCCCCTTTACAATTAGCATCTGGCCAAGAGCCAAACATATCCTATCTCCGTATTTTTGGATGTGCGGTTTATGTTCCTATAGCCCCACCGCAAAGAACAAAAATGGGACCACAAAGGAGATTGGGTATATATGTCGGTTATGCATCACCGAGTATAATTCGATATCTTGAACCGCAAACTGGTGATATGTTTACGGCATGCTTTGCCGATTGCCATTTTAATGAAGATGAATTTCCAGCGTTAGGGGGAGGAATTAAACAAGTACCAAAAAATATTACATGGTATACACCATCTTTGATATATCTTGATCCCCCTACAAACCAATGTGAACTGGAAGTTCAGAAAATTGTACATTTACAAAATTTGGCAAATCAATTACCAGATGCGTTCATAGATACAAAAAGGGTGACAAAGTCATATATCCCCGCTGCAAATACACCATCAAGAGTTGAAATTCCTAGAGAAGAGTTTGATGGGAGCAAAGCTAATGAACCTAAGGTTCAATTGAAAAGGGGGAGGCCAATGAGCTCTAAAGATAAAAATCCCCGAAAAAAAAAAAATGGGAGATGAAAAGGTTCAGGAAGAACCAAATAAAGAGAAAAGTCCTCAGGATGATACAGAAAAATGTGAGGATTCTATTAACTATGCCCAAAATGGAATGTTATGGTATAGAGATGAAATCGATGATGATAATGGAATATTCCCTTTTTTCTGTATCTAAAGAGATTGATCATGAAAAAGATGATCCAGATCCAAGGTCCGTATCGGAATGCCAACATAGGCCTGATTGGGAGAAATGGAAAAAGGCTATGCAACTAGAGTTGCTCTCCCTCAATAAAAGAAATGTCTTTGGACCTCTTGTCACTGCATCTAAAGATGTAAAACATGTTGGTTGCAAGTGGGTATTTGTGCGAAAAAGAAATGAGAAAGATGAAATCACAAGATATAAAGCCCGACTTGTTGCACAAGGTTTTTCTCAAAGACTTGAAGTTGATTATGAAGAAACATATTCTCTAGTCATGGATGCAATTACATTCAGGTACTTAATGAGCCTAACGGCTTCTAAGAATTTAGAAATATACCTAATGGATGTAGTGACAGCATATTTATATGGATCATTGGATAATGATATATACATGAAAATTCCAGAAAGATTTAAGATTCCTGAGGCATTAGACTCTAAGTCTAATGAAATTTGTGCCATCAAATTACATCGATCACTTTACGGATTAAAACAATCCGGGCGCATGTGGTATAATCGCTTAAGCGAATACCTATTGAAGAAATGGTATGTTAATAATGAAATATGTCCATGCGTCTTTATAAAGAAATCTCCATCGGGATTTGTGATCATTGCTGTATATGTTGATGATCTAAATATAATTGGAACTCAAAAGGAGATTGATGATGCAAGAACTCATATGAAAGAAGAGTTTGAAATGAAAGATCTTGGAAAGACTAAATTTTATCTTGGGCTCCAAATAGAAAATTTCCAAGATGGAATATTTGTGCATCAATCAAATTATACGAAAAAGATTTTAAAGCGCTTTAATATGGACAAAGCGACTCCTTTGAGTACTCCAATGGTCAACAGATCTCTGAATGTCGATAGTGATCCATTCAGACCTTGTGAAAACAACGAGAAAATACTTGGTCTCGAAGTACCTTATATGAGTGCTATCGGTGGACTCATGTATCTTGCAAATTGCACTAGACCGGATATTGCATTTGCTACGAATCTACTTGCAAGATACAACTCATCTCCTACTCGTAGGCATTGGAATGGGATAAAACATATTCTCTGTTATCTTCAAGGTACGATTGACTTGGGATTATTCTATCCTAGAAACTCTTTGGTTGGTCTAGTTGGTTTTGCAGATGCAGGATATTTATCAGATCCACATAAATCCCGATCCCAAACTGGATATGTTTTCACAATTGGAGGAACTGTAATCTCGTGACGCTCACAGAAACAGACTTTGGTCGCCACTTCCTCAAATCATGCAGAAATAATTGCTCGTCATGAAGTATCAAGGGAATGTGTATGGCTCAGATCAATGACTAACCATATACAAGAATCGAGTGGAATAGTCATCAGCAAAGAGCCAACAACATTATTGAAGACAATGCTGCTTGTGTTGCCCAAATCAAAGAAGGTTACATCAAAAGCGACAGAATAAAGCATATACCTCCAAGATTTTTCTCCTACACTCAAGAACTCGAGCAAAAGAAGGAAGTTGATATCCAACATATCCGCTCATGTGACAATCCAACAGATCTATTCACAAAGGCGCTTCCGACTACCACATTCAGAAAGCATATTCATAATATTGGAATGCGGCATCTACGAGATCTGTGAAGTTTTTTCGAGGGGGAGTTTACACTACTGTACTCTTTTTCCCTCGTCATGGTTTTTCATCCCACTGGGTTTTTCCATGATGAGGTTTTTAATGAGGCAGTGTGTAACTCATTGTTGGTGATGGATACTCAAGGGGGAATGTTGTAAAATATGTGTGTATCCATTACAACATGTGTTCCTCTTCATTAGATAACACTTGGAACACTTGTTCACCACTTATCCTCAACCTCTCATTGTCGCCTACCTCTATAAATAAGAGTTATGTACAAGAGAAGAAAGATAATGAGAAGTCTTACTATCTCTCTAGTTTCTCTCTAGCTTCTCTCTACCATCCCTCCATTTTTCATACACTCATCTCTAGATCTCTTCTCTTCTCTTTTGATCCTTCTTACAATCATCTTGTTGCTTCTAAGCTTATGATATAGTTCACAACATGTACTATTTTGTTGTACTATTTGAAAACATTAATAAGTTAAACATTGAAATATATATAAGATCCTACAAAAAATCTTGCGATTTACATGTCACCCAATTTTTTTTGTGCTATTTTGTTTTTCCTACTTTTTTTTTATTGTGAGGACGAAAGTTAAATACTTGTTGATGTTTTGGTCCCATATTCATCCGAACGTGTTTCATGTTTCCTTGGGCTCTTCTTCTGTGTGTCCCACTGTTTTTGCTTTGGTGGCTGATTATCAATAATGATCATTGTGTTTTGTGGGTACTACTACTACTACTATATGTTGATACAATCAGCGAAAAACCAAATTCCAATTCAAATGAAATCTTTAGGAGAAATTAAGGAGTAGACATTACATTATATTAACATCCAATTATGTTTTGGGAATATACAGTGCTTAATTTTTTTTTTTCTGTATAATTTTACTCTTAAAACTTCTTTTAAGCTGAATTACCAACATTTTAACTTTTATTAACTAGTAGAAAGTAAAGAGATTGTGATATATTTTATATAGGATTGAATTTCGAGCAACATTTTGAGACAATAACAAATTGTGTATATGGTTTCTAATTTCAAGCTAGGATCTTCTAAATTTCATTCACAGTAAGATATTCTTTTATGAACCAAATTGAAACCCATCAGTTTACTAAACTCCCGTTCCTAAAAAGAATAAAATAAAATTAAGATTCTACGTAGCATTAACTATTAAGTTAACACTGTTGGCCAATGGATGGAGCTTCGTGGATATAGATCCCAAACCTAAAGCCAATGAACCAACCACATGAGCTGGACTTAGGGACCAAAGCATGATCTCCAATGATTTGAATTTTCAGGGAATAGGTTTTATCTTTGGAACTCAAAATTTGTTCTGATTACATCTTTTGGATTTGTTCTTTGTTAATAAAGCCCAATAAATTTATGTTTTAGTTCATAATGAAAATTTCTTAGATATTGTAGTCTTTCTTAATTGATACTAGGATATATCCCGTGCTTATAGCACATGTCAACATTTTAAAAAAAAATTTATAATATAATAATAAAAATTATTGTTTTATTTTTTTTTTAATTATTTTGTTTGAGATAATATTTATTTTTAATTGTTATATAAATCTATTAGTCTATTTGAATACTAATTATTTTAGAATATTATAGTATTTTATTTTTGACGTATTATTATAATTTTATATTGTTTATTTGTTGTATTTGCATCATATTTTGTGAAATATAAAATAGTAATTTTAATATTATAATTGTGAGTAAATAAAAATTATTAATTTACATAAATTTATTTTTACCAACCCGCCAATGTGGAAATTAAAACACATATTTTCATATATTGAGTAATATATCTTCGTTTTAAAAAATTCAAATCACAGCATATGCAGAAAAAAATATGCATTTTATTAATTATAAGTATTATATGAAAGTTCTAAACAATTTGTAAATAAAATAAAATAAAATAAAGATGATAGGAGAATCATAATTTGAAATCTTAACAAAATCTTCGAATTTAGTTATTAAAAATAATTGTATTGTATACTTGAATATAAAATCTTAGATTTTAAAATTCTGATTAGTTTATATATTTTCTAAATAAATAATTAGTAATTTCGTCCATAATTTATTAGAGAGAGAAAATATTTTTTTAGATTTTTTTTAGATTTTTTAGTATTTGATATGTGAGTGTTTTTATTTTTAATTTAATTATATTTACTTAAATTAGTTCATTAAGCTTAATTAATTTTTTCTAATGGCAGTTGAATGTAATTTTTTACACATTTTAAGGTTAATTTCATATTTGTACTTCTCAATTAATATAGTAGGATTGTTTTTTTTTCTTCTTCTTGATTATAAATCAGTATATACAATTAAAGTTTTATAAAGAGACATAGATCATCATATTTGAACTAATAATATATTTTCATTATTTTTTAATGATTTTAATATATTAAATACACTAAATATTCTAAACTTAATTAATACTCCCCCAATTGGTCTTATAACTTCAATAAATATTAGTTTTTACAAAAAAACCCTAAAAGGTTTACTAGCTCTGTTGGAGAATTCGTCTCATAATATCGAGTTTTTGTTTTCATATATCTCTGGTTCGAGCCTTAAAGGTTTCAATTTTTTTTTTTTCAGTCTTTCACTTTCTTCGCCGACGTTTCTCTTTTGCCCGGAGGAGTGTGACTATATCTTCTCTTCTGTTCTTGATTTACAGGTTTTTACCTTGTTTCTTTCTTGTGCACACTTTCCGTTTCTATCTCAGTTCGTAACAGTTCAAGATTTATCGATTAAGATTTCTGAAAGTATTGGTTTTTAAAATAGTGATTTAGACAAAGTTTGAATCTTTGTTATGATTACGTATTGGGTTTGATCGGTCTTTTGTTTTGTTTGATGAATTAAAACCCTTAATTGCAATTGTCACAGGAAGCAAAAAGCTAAAAAAAATATGGACTTTGATGATGAACCCAAGCCAAAGGAGGTTGCTAAAACCCGTAGATTCGCACCTGGCCGTGCGGGGAAGCCTAAACCGAAACCTAAACCGGAACCCCCTGCAGCTAAACCGGAGCAGCCGGCGTCGTCACAAACTGAGTCTGTGAGCAAGAGTGAGCATGACGTTGATGCCAAGTCCACTGGTGCTGCTAAGGTTGAACCACCTGAGGTCTATAATGGTGCTGTGAAAATGGAGATTGATCCAAAAGTTGATAAAGAACCGGAGATCATGGAAACTGAGTTGATTGTGGAAGAACAGCTTCCGTTACAGGAAGAGAAAATGGAAGAAGATGAAGAAGAAGAAGAAGAAGAAGAAGAAGAAGATGTTGTTGTTCGTGAAATCGATGTTTTCTTCAAACCGTCTATTGATGCTAATACCGAGGTCTGTATTGGATTAGATTCTTCAAACGACATTTTTGGTTTTCCTAATTGTTTATGGAGTTTTGATTAATGTGTGTGTTTCTTAAATGTGACAGCTTTATGTTCTACAATATCCTCTAAGACCGTCTTGGCGTCCATACGAAATGGATGAGCGATGCCAAGAAGTGAGTGTTCTACTTTGTGTATTGCTATTACTTGATCTGCATCTTTCTTTTGGTTCTAATCTTTTCGTTTATTTATGTGTTTTAAGGTTAGAGTGAATCCTTCTACATCGCAAGTGGAAATTGATTTGTCTATGGATGTTCATTCGAAGAACTATGACTCCACGTTTGGAGTAAATATGACTAAGCAGGTAGGGTTTTAGTTTCCAACCTTGATTTATGTTTGATCTTTGTGATGCAACTTCATTTCTCTTTTTTCTTTGTTCATTTTGGTAGACTTTGAAAACAACTTGGAAGCAGCCTCCTACGTTGGATTATGCTGTTGGGGTTCTTTCAGGTGATAAGGTATTGTTTTCCTCGTTTCGAAAGCTTGATAACATTGTTGTGGAATGTGGACTGGATACCTTATTAATTTTGGACTTGTTGACTTGCAGTTACATTTGAACCCTGTTCATGCTGTTGCTCAGCTTCGACCGTCTATGCAGTATCTTTCATCTGACGGCAAAAAGAAACAAGCAGAATCCACTGAAGAATCTGTCGGAACATCCAAAAAACAGGTATAGATCATGATCCAAATTTTGCAAAAGAATTGAGGTTTATTGATTTTGGTTCAATTTTTAAAGCGCTGAAGATTTAGCATTATTGCTCAGTCTTATTTCTATTTCATTTCTTCTTTCTGCTGTGTCAAAGATTGGCCTGAGTAGTTTGGCTACGCTTATGCCACCGTTTACGTGATTCTAGTTTTGAGTCTATATATTCTATTTGTGGCAGAACAAGGGAGTGCAGGCTTCGACGGATCAGAAACCAAATAATGAAGATGTATGACTTTTATTTAGCTTTTATGTGATCTTTTCTTTGGTTTGTTGGTGGATATGGCTTGGTAAACTTATGCTGCTATCTTTCTTCTTCCTTTAGAATTGGGTTGCACTCACGTATCATGGACTTCAGTCCGAAAGTTGCTCCAAATATCTTAACGGGATGATGTCGAATGGCAACTCTTCATTAGATTTCAACATGAGCCCGTATGATGTCTTCCTTTTCACTTAGTTCGCCTTAGAGAATTTGGGGCTTTCCTGCTTACCGTAAAACTTGTATTTCCTTGAAGGGGCGTTTATATCAATGAACTGTGCCGTGGAGGAAGCAACAAAAACTCTGAATCGAAAGAAACATCGAAAAGGTACAATATATCAGGGTCATCTAGTTAACATTTGTCATCTAATCATCAAAAAGAAAATTCACTGTCGCTTTACCAATGTCTGGTCTCATGTGTCATCTAGTCAACGTTTGCACCCTTTTATTATGTTCCTTAAGATGTAGTCTTCTGCCTACAGGGACTTGCTCTCCTTACCACTTAAAGAACGTGTGCAAAAGTTGCTCTGCGAGGTTGGTAGCTATTGTAGTCAGCGTTATGTTTCACAATTTCCTGTTCTTTTCTGTTTTTCAAGATGAAAGTTATATGGTTTGTGCTCTTTTAGTTTTGAGTAAAATATAAGCCATTTGTCTAACTCGTTCTATCATAACAGGGACCACCGCTGCTTCGATACAGTGTTCTTAAGCATTATGCCTCTGAGTTCTCAGACGAGGATTTCTTAGAGGCCCTCCAAGAATATGGCTGGTTAGTTCAAGGTTTATGGACTCCCAAAACTAGTCTACTAAAACTAGACGGGCCTGTAGGAGCTTCCAGGGATTATCTCCTGTGTCTGTTCAGCAAGAAGACAACTATAAAGTACTCCGAGGTTGAAGCGATGGGTGGCCTTAAGGATAAGGCGAAAACTATGTTGACTGCATTTGCCAAAGAAAGGCCTCTGCTAAACGATTGGAAGTTCAAAGAGCCCACTGATGTCTCATTCATAAAATCCTACCCAGCGATTGTTACGGAGCAAGATAATTTTCTTACGGAAAAGAAAAAGAAGCTAGAGTCAGTAATGAGTACCCAAGGAGGAAAAAGTAGAGCTAATAACAGGAGGAATGTTGTTGGCAAAAATGCATCAGTTACAGTTAAACCGGAGGTTCCAACAACCCTCTCTGACAAAGGAGGAAGTTCAAGAAATACGATACCTCGTGCTGATGGACAAACAATGCCACCGGAACTTGAAAGGGCGTTACCAAAGGCCTTAAAGAAGGTGTTTCAAACTCACAAAGTTTGCAGGTGAGATTCGTTAGAATTATACTTTTCAATTATCTGAACTTTGAAATATTTCAGATTATTGGATATGAAACGGATTTTTTTGTGCAGCTACGAGACAATCTGCCAAGGACTTAGGGATCTTGCAGTTTCGACATCGAATAATCCAAAAGCTGATTCGGGCATGGCAGTGAATGTGGCGTTAGCTGTAGATGCTTACCAAGACGTTCTCCAAAAAGCTATAAGTGATGTGGCTGTTGACATTTACGGCTCTTTTGTCTCTAAGTCGTCTCCAGACCACCCAGAATATGATGCTTTGAGGTTACTTGTTTGTTGGAGCATACTCACATTGGTTCTTTATGTTTCTGTGGAAACTCTAATGTCTGTGTTCGTTATCATCAGGAGAGTGGTGATTAAGCTCTTACGTGATAATCCACCTGGAACAAGGCTTATGAAGGCTCAGGTATTTACAGAAGGCAGGACCGAGCTTAAACGTGAAATCACCAACAACGAATACATAAAGGTCTTCACTTGAGTTCTCTTCTACTTTCTGTGTTTTGACCAAAAGTGTTGTTGTTTTAGTCTCTGACTCTGTGTTGCCGCAGGTGATGCACGACCTCTGTGAAACCAACTCTTCGGGATGGGTTTTACAGAAAGCTCGATGATGAGTTCTTCAGGATCATCACTCACAAATCATTATGACTAGAGATTGAAAATTAGAGAATAGGTTTTCATAAGGATCTATAAATTTTGATATATCCTGAGAATTCATTTTGTAAACGGTTCAGTAATTTTTGAGAGTTTTTTAGTATTTATTTTTCCTCTTTGACATCAAACATCTATTTTTTATTACTCAACTAGAGTTGGTGAGACAAGCCACACTGTTATTGGAAAAGAAGTGGTCAACTTTAGAGTTCCAAACCTAGTCGAATTAGTTTAACTACATACAATCAATCCCAAAAGCTGGATTAGACAATCAATCCCCATTGCATTGCCCATAGAAGAGCTTCAAACTTGACTGAGAGTGTGTCATAATTATTTTTATGGATTAACTTATCTCAGTAGGCATCTTCCGGTATACTTAAAACATGCAAGTGAACAAAAGAAAAAAGAAAACAATGGAAACATTGAAAACTGGAGGAAAGTGTAAAAATACTTGAAACTGTTCAATCTAAAAGGTTTTCATAGTTGATGTGATCTCAAGTAACTTTAAAACAAAAACAAAAAAAGTAATACGAACTCATATTCTGTTGTTTAAAAAGGGAACCAGAGAAACATTGTCCAATCTATCCAGTTACTTGAAGAGGCTGCAAACCCGAACTCACTCTTGTGTGTTATTTCACCATCTTCATTTGCTGCTGAAGTTCCCTCAGAATATGTGCACCAAGTCATATGCAAATCTACTCCAACATTAAGGAAACCAACTTGGACAAAGAGAGGCAAGAGAGAACTATTTTCGAGTGCACATAAACTTTTTCTCTATACGAAGTTACCGTGTTTACTAAACCAAAAAGGCCATTTCTAGGTTAATCACATGTTTCTAGGAAGTTATCTATTATTACCTACATCATATCATACCATAGATATTCTTTCATAAAGCTACTCAAACCTTCAATTTACTTTTTCAAATTTTCATATTATAAGTGTGACAACCAGATGTTGAGATTAAGGATACGTCCAGAACAGTACAAACGACTGCAAAAAAGAGAAAACAACACCACAAGTATTATGAGCATAACAGGTTGATAAGCACATAAAAATAGTTGAATCTAAGGATTGTATCTGGAAAGCAACAAACAATGTAAGAAAAAGGAAATGATGGCATACCATAAGGCCACCAAGAAAGCCATCAAAAAGGACCCGATTCAACGAATCAAAGTACAAGTCAGCTGAGAATCCTGCCTTAGCCATGAGCCCAACTGATGTGATCAACATCACAACAAAGTAAAATACAAAACCAGTCAAGCCATTGAATCCAATTATTCCTGCAAGGACACCAGCTATGATAGACAGAAACGTCCGGCTGCAAAAACAAGACAAAATTAGGGACGACGAGAACGATCATCTTTTCAAGGAAAACAAAAGAGAGATATATAGTATAGAATCACAGACCTGTTCTGTATGACTTTCAAATTGTTCTGCAAATTCTCAGCACTGAAGGTTGGGATGTCACTCATGAGATCCTTTGATCTCTTCTCAGATGAACCCATTTAAGATAGCAAAAATCTGAAACAACATAAATTTCAAATCTTTACACTGGAATTTACATTACAGAAAAAAGAAAAAGGGACGAACTTGGACACCATGGAGTACATGTTAGATTGGAAACCCTAAAAAGTATTGATTTTGAAGCAAATTCCACAGAAACACATCAGGGTTTTTTTACTTTGATTCAATGATTCCATAACTGGGTTTTTGCTACGTAAATACGAATCCTAAATTGTAAGACTTTACACGATGATATCATAAGTAGTCTAGGTAAGATTCCTACAAGAGAGTGGGAGGAGCAACTATGGTTGATCTGATCTGGTTTTGTCGATCTCTTGAAGTCAATTCCGATCTACTTTGAGATCTATAAACAAACATTGGAAAAGGATTTGAAGAAGGCTTACAATTTAGAAACAATAGCAGGCGAGAGATAGACCGAAGCAGCTTGCGTGGTACTTGAGAGGAACTAATGGAGAGGATGAGCCAATTTGAGAGAGACAGAACAATCAGACGAGAATTCGTAAATCTCTCTCTCAAATTCTCTAAACCCAATCAGATCTTTTTAACAAAAAAAAAAAATATATAAACCGGAAAATTGAACCGGAACCAAACGATAAACTGAATTGTCCACTATTTAATCCAAAACTAGGTACACCACAGACCAATTATTTAATTTTATTTATAATGATGTTGATTTTAACGGTATTTAATTTAGTAATAAAAATTTATATTTTTTAATTTTTAGTATTTTTTATATTTAAGCGGTGAAATAATTATTCTTAAAGTATTATAATTTTATCAGGATAAAACACTAAAATTATAAAATATAACTGTTTCTATAATGTATAATTAATCAAAATAATATTTTGTATTTATTTAAAATAATACTATTATTGTTTTGTTTAATATATAATTATTTAATTTAACTGATTGTTTAATTTTAGTGTATACAGTACAGTTTAATGATGAGAATTTGTTAAAAATGCCCCTTTTGATATACCCCTTTTCAAAAATACCCTCTTTTCTGGCCATTTTTATTTATGTCCTCTTTTAATTTTTAATGACCATTTTACCCTTAGACAAAATTATTTTATTCAATAAAAAGAAAAACAAAATTTTCCCGCCAAAAAATTTCCGACATATTTTCCCGCCAAAATTTTTTTTTGTCAAAAAACTTTTGATAAAAAATTTCGAAAAAAAAAATTTTCCCGCCAAAAAAAATTTACAAGGTTTTTAAAAGGTTTTATAAGGTTTCTACCTTATAAAAGCCTTATAAACACCTTGTAAAGGCTTTTACAAGATTTTTTAAAGAGTTTTAAAAGATTTTTTAAACAACTTGTAAACGCTTTTACAAGATTTTTAAAAGGTTTTTAAAAGGTTTTAAAAGGTTTTTAAAAGGTTTTTAAAAGGTTTTCAAATGGTTTTTTAAAGGATTTTTAAAAGGTTTTTAAACACCTTCTAAACCCTTTTACAATGTTTTTAAAAACCTTGTAAAAGTTTTTATAAAATTTTTAAAAGGTTTTTAAACACCTTTTAAATGGTTTTAAAAAGTTTTTAAAAGCGTTTACAAGGTGTTTAAAAACCTTTTAAAGCATTTACAAGCTTTTTAAAAGCATTTACAAGGTTTTTAAAAGCGTTTACAATGTGTTTAAAAACCTTTTAAAAACATTGTAAACGCTTTTAAAAGTTTTTTAAAAGCATTTACAAGGTTTTTAAAAGGTATAAATTTCAATATTTTTGGCGGGAAAATTTTTCGATTTTGGCGGGAAATTTTTTTTTTTGGCGGGGAAAAATTTTCGATTTTGGCGTGAAAAAAAATTTTGGCGGGAAATTTTTTTGGCGGGAAAATATTTTCGATTTTGATGACTGTACATTCTTGCTGTCACTCAAAAAGGGTAATTTGGTCATTTTGTATATAAAGAGGGGTAGTTTTAAAAATGGTCAACATGAAGGGGTATTTTTAAAAAGAGATATGGAAAAAGGGGCATTTTTGAGAATGCCCCTTTAATGATTGATTTTTTTATTTTTTATTTTATTTTGGGATACATATATAGAAAACAAATTTGCTATTAATAAAGAATTTAGGTAAAATTAATTAGTTTCTATAAAAAATTCGATTTTGTCAATTTACCATATTTTACTTATTGTTTTTAGTGCAATTTTATAGGGACTAAAATTTTAAATAAACAATATTACAAGGGTAAAACCCAAAATATACTTCAAATATATATATATATATATATAGATTAACAAAAACTCCAACTATGCTAGTATAAAATTGCTTGATTATGAAACAGAACATAATTACATTGTCACAATTTTTGACGAGAAAAAAGCTTATTTCGACTAGGTTTTAATAAAAACTATAGTCAAGACTAAATTTCTGATTCGTATTTTTCAGTAATTTATGTATTTCACCGATGTATTTTTTTCTAAACAAATAGACAGAAAAAAAAAATAGATTGTTGCTTTGGTTTTATATAGTTCAGTTTAGTTTTAGTATGTTTAACAGAGAAAACAAACATAACTCATCTTCGTTACTTGTTAGATAAACATCCATTTAGTGAACGCTGCGACTATTTCCAGCGACTACAACAAAGACAAAATTACAACCTTGAAAAAAATCTGTCGCTAAAAATGGACGCTGGAAATCTGTTACAGTTGTAGAAGATGAACGGAGGAGACGTATTTCAGTCGCTGCTTTTTTTAGCGATAGCAAAATCAATCGCAGCGTCCTCCATAATCAACATTAATAATAATCTCCACATTCTTTCCCCCCCAAATAAGTTTATTTTCCCTTGTTATTTGTTGTCGCTAGATATGGTCGCAGCGATCATCTGCCGAACAGGCCACTAAACTAGTTAGAAAATGTAAGGAATAACAAAAGAAATCGATTCGAAATATTTAGCATACTGCTTTAAATATCGCTTTTACAGAGTCATCAATCAAACTCATAAACTAAAATAAAAATAAAAATAAAATATCAGCTCAAATATTTAGACAAAACAACTAGCAAAGTTTTACAAAAAGTATGTTTAAGGTTGTTTAGTGGACATCCTAAGAAAATTGTGCTTTGGTTTGAAACCAAGCTAAACCAAACTGTTTGTGTTGAGAAAAAACTTAACCCAACGGTTTGGGCATGGATTGAAGTTTTGTTACTCACTCACTCCTACTTGCTACAAGCCTACAATTAGTAGCCACCACCACTGATGGTTTGGTACTTTGGTTCAGATCGATACTGATTTAGGACATTTCCAACCCATTTATTCATTTTTGACTCTAAATAACTTCGTTTTGGAGATGGTTTTGCTCCAACCTAATTCTCCATATTTGACTCCAAAAGAGAATATTCTTAAAATATTCTAAGAATATTCTTAAAAAATTCTTAAAATATTCTTAGAATATTCTTAGAATATTCTTCTTATATCTTATTATTAATTTATATAATGATCCTTTATTTTGTTAAAATTACAAATTTGACCATATTATTTTATTTTTAGCAAAAAAAAAAAAATTTAGCATATTATTTATATTTAAAATTTATTATTAAACAATCTATACTATTAAATGGGGAGTACACTTAGGGATAAAATAAAAACAAAAAATATGACATATATCCATGTTGCCAAACAGACCAACTTGCTTACATAATTAAAGAAAAAAAAAATTTCTAAAACAATGGTAACAATTATTAAAGAAATAAATGATTAATTCTTTCATAATTGGTTATAATACTTAGATTTTGGATCTTATTTTGGATATGGGTATATAACTAATTTCGAATATATGAAGTTTTTCAAAAAAAATTCTAAATTAAATATTAAACATTTATAATTTTCTAAAAACAGTTAGTAATGTGTTATATTCATTCAAAATATTCCAGTATTTTAGGAAACAATATTAACTATAAAAGATGCATTCCTATATTTTATGAATTTATATTAATTACAAATAAAAAATAAAATTTCCTAAAACAATGGTAACAATTATTAAAGAAATAAATGATTAACTATTTCATAATTGGTTATAATACTTAGATTTTGGATCCTATTTTGGATATGGGTATATAACTAATTTCGAATATATAAAGTTTTTCAAAAAGTTTTCTAAATTAAATATTAAACATTTATAATTTTCTAAAAACAGTTAGTAATGTGTTATATTCATTCAAAATATTCCAGTATTTTAGGAAACAATATTAACTATAAAAGATGCATTCCTATATTTTATGAATTTATATTAATTACAAATAAAAAATTCAAAAATTTGACATACCGTCACTAGAAAAAAAATTATAGCCAATAAGATTACAAAATGACAATTTTAAATATTACAAAATGACAATCTTGAATTTTATATAGTTCTTAGAATTTTATAAAATAATAAGAGATTTTTGCAATTAATAAAACTTATCATTTAACAAGATTTCCATAACAATTGTATCTAATTAATTTCGAATAGTAATATGAAAATAACTTAACTTTAATTTAAACAGATGATTTATTTTATGTATGTGTCTCTGTATTAAAGTTTGCATATATGCATATACCTTGCTAACATCTACTATATTCTTTTTTTAGTTCACTAATACTATGTTCTATGTCCTGTTTATCATTTGTTATTCTTACGAATTGTTAAATTTATAATTTTTTGTCGTGTACATAAGCCTATACAAATCAAGATTTTTTTTCATACATTTTTTATCTAGAGATTGTATATAAAGAAGGATTGTGGTATGAACAGGTGTTCATCCAATTGACATAGCATCTACAAAACAAGGAAATTACATTTGATTGCTTAATAGAAGTCCACATTTTTTATATGAACCCGATAAGTTACAAAATACTATATTAGTGTTTGTTTTCTTCAGTTTTATATAGATTTATTTAAGTAAACACTATAGAAAATTCTTATTAGGGCATCTAGTTGAGCCTTGCATTAACATTATCAATTCACTTTGGAAACCAACAAATAAAAGTATAATTTAATCTTCAATGACTGTATTGTAAATTTATAATCAGCTGTATGTATTAAATTATATTATTTTCTTATTTTTCAAATATATGATGTGAACAGTCTTTATTAAAATGACACTATAAGCGTTATGTATATGGAAAAGAAAACAAACAACACACATGGCAGTAAAATTTTATAATATGAATACCTTGAAATTTGTTTTTAAGTCATCATTATCTTTAAAAAGTCTATAAAATTTAAAAAACAAGACTACTCCGAAAAATACCACATGAGATTAGAAAATTTAGATAACAACATTCAATTTTTAAATTGTTAATAATTTTGGTAAGGGTTAATTTAAGAACATATATTTTGTAGAATTCAGCTATTTTTGGATTTTAAAAAACAGATAATCTTTTTAAAAATATAAAGAAAGTTTGTATAATTTCGATTAATTTTGTAAAAGTTAAATAATCAAATGTAAAACATGGATATCCCGTTAGAAGCTTTCTCTTTTTTTTTTTGACAACCAAATACGGATATTCTTTTTCCGATCTCTTATCCGCTGGACTAATATAAATATTGTCTAACAAATAATAATTAAAAAAATATTATATAACAAAAATTTATATTTGGTGGACACAGAATGTCCAAAATATACATGCCTATGTTCCTCATTTATAACTTATCTTTAACAATGAACCATATAATATATAATAAGAATAAAGAAGTCAATTAATTTTGTAATATTTTTATTATAACATATGATATAAATATACTATGAATTATATTTATATTTATGTTTGTTCTATAAGGGAGTTTGAGAATGTATGGTTTGAGAATGTATGTTTTCGATCGAAAATAAAAATTGGTCCCATATTCGGAATGTTCCATATTGAAAATGTTTTCTTTTATGCAACGGAAATTTGAGAACGGATGTAGGACATGATGGAACATGATAAAATGGAAAGAGAATTACGTCCACCCCTAAATATTCGTATTTGTCTCCAACGGGTTTTCATCATTGTTAGTGGTTATATATTTGATTTGATAGTTCACTAATTTAATAGAATCTAACCAACCATTTATCTGATTTAGTTTGTTGTCAGTCCAACCATTATGTTGTTTCGAATTTTAAAATATTGGTGAACTCATTATTATTTTAAATTTTCAAAAATTAATTAACTAACAAAAAAATTAAACTAAAATCTCAATTAGTATGAGTTTGATTATGAATACTAAAATAAATTAGTTTATAAACATAACCCCGCACGTACGTGCGGGTCCGAACCTAGTATTACATTACATAACATTCATCAATTATTAGTATTTGTTGTATTAAGTTGTTTTTGATCTTCAATTTAAGTTATATTATGTGTTTTAAATTTTATTGGTAGTAATGTTATTTTGTACTTTTGTTTGTATTGTCTATTTTCTATGTTATATATGTTAACTGTTAAATTTTAAAATTATTATTTTATAAGTTTAAATAGAAAATAATAATATTTAACTGTATTTAGATATAAAATATAAATTTATATAAATTTAAGGGATTAATTTGCAAATAAAAAATCTCAACTCCAAAATAGAGAAATGAATTAAAAATCTCCAAATATAGAGACAAATATAGAGATCTCCATTTTGGAAATAGAAATGGAAATAGAGTGGGGTTGGAAAAGATTTTTCTTTGGAGGTAGAAATGGAGATGGGTTGGAGTTGGTCTAACTTAGTAAAACAAGTTTAGTTCAGATTGATTAATGAAATCTCTCATATATTTAATTAATATCTTTGTTAAACTTAACATAATGGAGACAAAATCTATCTAGCTAGCTTCAATTTTAGCTAAATGCCTAAATCCAAATACGTTCGAATCTCAGTAACATACCACAAACGATGACAAAGTATTGTTGTTACAAATGGTTGGTGCTAAATTGAATCAAATCAATCTGTAACAACAGAGTCATTAGAGCGACGATGAGGATGACGATACTCAGTTCGAATTTTGGACTCGAGAACAGAGACATATCGATCTAGGACAGAGATCACAGCTTCAAACTCGGACACTTGTTTCTCGATTGCGTCAATTTGTCCGACAAACTCATCAAAGCCACCACTTTTTGATTTCATCTGCTCCGCGAAAACCCTCAGCCCGGCTGCCACGTCACCGAGATCATCGTACTCCGACGCAACTCTCAGATTCATCTTCTCCAATAAATCCAGATGGTTGTTCGTTCCCTGTTTTTTTTAATCCAATTCCAAATTTTGTTTCAGATCTGTTTTCTTAAAAAATTGATCAAAAAACAAAAAAGCTGAAAAAAAGTTAAGTTGACCTGGAGCTCGGATTTGACCATGGTTGATACACTTGTGAAGAGGTTTTGTAGCGATTCAGCTAGATCATCACGCGATTCCGCCATTGTTAGCAGAGAGAGAGAGATACAACAATCGGAATACACAAATAAATGATGAGTCTTCTGTTGTTGTTTTTTTTAGTTATATGACCTTTCATTGAATTAATTGTTTACTTTGATTTATAATTGATATTTTTTTGTTTTTTTTTGTGGTTTTGATTTGATTGTTTCATGTGTTAATTCGAATTTGTTAGAAATTATAGGATATAATTCAGCAAAATGTCGTAATATTTTCTTGAATATTATTATTTTCCTTAAAAAAGAAAAAAAAAACATTTTTGAGATTACAAAAATCACAAAGCTTCCACAAATAGTTCGCAAATTTATGAATAAAATGATTGCAAAGTTTTCGGTTCACAGTTTAGAATTCACTGAGAATAGTTACAAAAATTAGTACCAAATGAAAGCTTTTGGTACTGAGGTAATTTTGTTAACCTGACCAATAACGCTACTTAAAGAGACATCAAACACACAACAATTGGTCTCATGAAGTTACATGTTATAACTTATAACCATAACAATAGCTTTCACATGCACATTATACAACAAAAGGCCAATTTGCAGAGGAGTGAAGACAAACAATTTGATGTTTATGGTATTATAAATACACAAAAAGTACATTTGATATGCATCCTTGATTTTACGGGTGGCTTCTGTACAGATCGATGCTCCCTAGTTGTAGTCTTGAGGTCGAATTCACGTCTCTAACACTAAGAAACCGGAACCTGCAATATACACATTAGATCATGACATTTGGAAAAAAGAAAAGCAAATGGGACTGTCAAAAACTCGATTCAAAACACATTTGTGATTATATGACTCTCACAACCAAGTCGTTGATCAGGGAAAAGTTCTTTAACATACCTGAAAAGATTTGCTTGGAATCCAGGTGTTGTTATTTTGTAGGACTTGCGTTGGAACCTCTCCTCGAATACCTGACAAGTTTGCTTGTCCAAAACACACCATGTCGGTCCACCATCGTTGCTTCCTTCAAGAACCCTGGGTGAGGCAACAAACAGTGTTGTTAAAGCATCAATTGTGTATGTTTAGACTTTGAATAATAGGAAAAAGACATTACCAATCTTTGGGGTCTCTCTCTGGGGCATCGTTAGCAGACATGAGCTCGTATGCTATGAGTTGGTGCATCTGGTTGTAGAGTGTTTTGTACACGATCCAACAGCCTGTAAGAGGAGCGATTGAGATTGGTATATCGTATCATAACATGTACTAACAAATATCAAATTTTGAATCAGGCTTTATTTCATTACCTTTTGCACCATTTGGTTCTTCCCATTTGGACTCTTGGATTCCATCAAAAGCTGCAGTTGCCTGAGGCATTGAGGCATGCTATTTAGGAACAACCACAATGCGTTTAACTAATGGTAAGATGAGAGTTGTAGTTAGTGTACTACTTACAATGCCAGCAGGAAGCTCTTCACCACTTGCGAGAACAGAACCAGAGCATACCCTGTTTTGTTTCACAAGTGGAAAAGAAAGTGAATCTTTGTTCAAATTTTGGCATTTGCTGAGGTCAGTAACCAGTTCCTTTAAAGCGTCCAATGCAACTGGCAATGCTAAAGCAGTTTTTGTGGGTTTCCCGTCCAAGCATAGTATGACACTTTTCTCATCTGTGTCTAGTTTCTCGCTCTTTAAAGAAACAGCGAGAAGCAAACCACCCAGTGCATGCAGGAACGAACTTAAGCTATCTAAATCTAAAGTCAAGCGAGCCTTCCTTGTTTTGTACGGCGCATTTTTCAGATCATCTAGGACTTGCTTGATCATCTTAAGTACCTCAACTGCTCTTGCTACAGGTAAGCCGTCGTCAACTAACTGAGTCAGGATAGGCAGAAACGAGTCATAAATGTTGGTCACATGGTCATCAACGCATTTGCGAACTGGGCAAGAGGAAGAGCTGACAGAGGAATTTTCATCTGAACCAAATTCTGATCTCTGAATGCGCCATTCCCTGTCACCACTTTGCCTTCCAGGTAAAGAAACTGAGGCATCATCTGGGGAATACAGATTTCTCTCAAGTTCTTCCTGCTCATGTCTGTCTCGGGTTTCAAGCTTAGGTAAAGATTGGTACATTAAGCTATTTCGTCGTTCCCTTGTCAGGGTTCGAACAACATCTTGCAAAGATGATTCAGTTGTGAGAGCTCTTCTAGATAAAACCTAAAAGTGGAAAAATGAACAGCAAGACCATGAGTGATGAATGTAAATCCTGTTCCAGATACTTAGTCAAACAGACAGAACATTCAATGTTTTCGTGTAGCATTACCTCATGCCATTTCTTTGTATATCGTTTAGTAACATCACAAACCCCATCCTTGGAAATCGCAATAACATAATTCAATTTCTTATTCCATCTACAAGGCAGAGACTTTGTGAGAATACGGCATATATTTCCATTATGAAGATTGTCAATGTAGAACATGAAAAGCAACAAAATCTTACCCTTTCTCATATAACATAGGTTTGTCATACACTCCTTCACAAGGGTCAAGATGGATCCATCTGCAAAAAGACAAAAACGGCACAAATTGCTTCACAGTTGTAAGATCCTACAAAGGAAACCAATTAGACATTTGTTTGACTCATGAAGTTTACCTCTCCATCGACTGAGAGAAGCATTCTGTCCAGACGTGATCTGTGAAGTCCAGTATCTGTAAAATGAATACAAATATTACATAACAAAAGAAAAAAACTAAAACTTTTGCAGGAAGTGACAATGTTAGTTAGCAGGATTACCAAACGAGAATCATAGCCAAACGAGCGGCAGTATAGCGTAAAGCAGTTTGCCCACTCTCCACAACGACCTCTCTTTGTTTCTACAAGCTGCACGAACAGGGAAGAAAAATAGAACCTGTCAATGAAGTCAAGAACATATATCTTCCAATGTACAAACTGATTAGTTACCTTTAGAGGGTCGTTGTACCGAGGGAAACGAGTAATTGTTGGACACATGGTACAGCTGTATAAGTTATAGTCAAATGATAATACGTCAATTAAATTTAACGACAGAAAATACGAGTAACTATTGCTCTCAATCTAATACACATGCTAGCATGTTACATTTCCTGCACAAAAGAAACTATACAGAAGTACATAGTAATTTTACGTACCGATATAATTCAACTCGATTGGCTCCATAAGCAAGCTCTGAGGTAAGTGGGTCACCCATCCCCTGGCCTATGGTTTTGTTAGCACAAAAGTCACAAGGAGGTTCATTGACCCATCTGCATTATCACCCAGTAAAACAACTTAGGAAAAGAGGTTCTTTAAAACTACTGTGCCAATATATATTCTTGAAAGTAAATATGCTACACAGAGAAAATAAATAACAGAACAATCCAGCGTAAAAATGATATAAACTCCCATCAAATATCTCTATAATGTAACTTATAATATCGATTTGGGCTCCAAATACGAACTAACGATTGAGAAGTCTTAAAAGACAAAGGAAAAGGGAGCTTAGGGGAAAACCTGAAGGATCTTTTGAACCAGAAAAGTAGCTGAAGCAGGAAAGCATCGTCCTTTTCATTTTTCGATGGCTCAAAATTCCCCTCCTAAGTGTTTGTTAGAAGCTTGAATCAGTTAAAAGTCTCTCACATAAAGATCAATATCAGAAATTATTTAGTTTCTGTTAATCGGTGAATATAATAAACTCAAACCTTGGCAAGAGAAACCAATGCTTTCTCCTCGAGCTCGTCTTTAGGAACAGTCTTTCGAGCAGCTTCTTGACGGACTGGATCTTCATACTGAACACAAATACACAAAAATAATTACAATCAATACATCAAACCAAAAAAACACACAAAAACTGGAAATCATAAATCAAAGAATCTTAAGTGTATCATCATCACACCATGAGAACTTGGCTGACATAAGGCCTAACTCTCCCTTCGAACCCACCGTTATCTCGTGCTGCAACAAACTGCTGAAACATCATCGCATCTTCTTCAGCCTGTAAAACCAAGAAACACACAAACAAATCAAAACAGGTTTCATCATCATCATTATCATCAAATCAATTCATAAATATTCCCATGAAGTAATAAAAAAAAAAACCTGCAACATTCGAGCCAATTCTTCATCTGATTTCACCATTTCCGCATCTGAAGTCTCAACAGAACCTTCTCCTCCTCCTCCTCCAATTGAGAGCAATCGAAGTTTATCGGATATAGAAGCGAGATCAGACTCATCTGATACCAATCGATCATCATCTTCCACAACGATCTATATATATCAACCAATTTGATCACCAATATCATCAAAAGATTCCTTTAACAAAAAAAGCAGAAGAAGAAGAAGAAGAAGAAGAAGAGGAAGAGTTACCTTTTGTTCTTCAGGAGGAACCAAAGTGAGAGAGAAGATTTGAAATCGTAAGACCTCAAGGCCATCTTCAGTGTCGTAGTCGACATCGAAGCTCGAATCTTCGTGGCGTACGACAAACCTTCGAGCCACCATTTTTTTCTCAGATTATGGAGAATTCCAAATTGATCGATTCCTCTTTTTAACAAGTCTTGGAGTACAGAAACAGAGTCTTGAAGAAACAAGAACGAGAAAACTTATTCCGGTTTTGTTCTTATTTCTGAAAACCATGTTTGGTACGATTTGATTTTATGGTCTAAAGTCTAAACCATGTTTGGTTCATCACCTCATTGTTTAACCTCTCCTCTGAACATGACTAGATATATTTATTCGCCGTTGCACAAAATTTCAAAATTTCAAAATTTCAAACCGTTAACACTTCGATTTACGATTATTGAATATTATAAACATGTATTTTCTTAAAATTAAATTTCTTAAATTTTTGAAAAAAACTTAAATTAAATTTAAACTTAAACTTATTAATTTAAGAAAATACATTATTTAAGAAATTTTTAAGAAATTATTAATTTGAAAATACATGTTTAAATTTAAATTAAATTTCTTAATTTTTGAAAAATTAAATTTCTTAAATATATACATCTTATATATTTTTTTAATCATCAAAGGGTATGTTTCAATCTTTTTTTTTTTAACTGAAATTCAATTGAACCAAGATCAAGAAAAGAAAACTACTATTAGAGAAGACATTATGCATTTTATTAATAGCAATCTGAAATCATAATCGAAGTAAAAAAGCAACAAGGAAAAATAGCAACGTAAAAAAAAAAAAACACTTATTTTGAGAATAGTTTAACTTCAGCGATCATCTTTCACTTTTACCATTAAAATCCTTCTGAACGGGATTAATATCATCTCCCGATAGAGACTTGTAAAAATTACAAAAACGAAAACAAGGATGGAGTAAGCCCAATACCATGATGAATTACCTCCTACTGACTCAATATCAAAATATAGACCGGCGATTCCCGAAGCAAATCCGGATAAGGCTACCATCATAATATATAGAATCTCAAACCCATCGATAGGGTAACTCAATTGAACAAATGAGATCACGGTGAGGATTATACAAATCCATATCAAAAAGATATCCCACCTCTGATCCATAGAAGTGATCAGAAACATGGTTAGGCTAACCATAAATTGGAAAATATTAAGGATAAATCGGTTAGCCTTTGTTGGTGTTGGGTTTCGACGAGTTAGAGGCCCGAAAGAAAGCCCACTAAGGAGCGGATGCCAAACCAGTTAATGGGCCTAACGCGGGCCCATGAAGAGAATTCGATTAAGATGCTGAGTCAAACCGGAGATGAGGTCGAGAGATCGTAGGTCGAGAGATCATAGGAGGAGATTCAGGAGAAGTTCAAGTTCGTTTAGTTTAAATATTCGAAGTTTGTAAAGAGAAAAGACACATGTAATTTTTAACCACGCAAAAGAAACCAAATCAATACAAATCCAGTTTGTCGTTCTTCATAGTTCTTGTCGATTTAAACCAAAAGTCTGCCCAGATCTTATTTCTTACTCAAATCCATTTAGTTGTTGTTTCTGATATCAACAGCCTTGAAAACTGGAGTTGGTGAACTTGAAGAGTTGATGCAATCAATTAATATGCGAACGAGACCAAAAATGCTACCCAACCCCCCGTACCTTAGACATGCATATTCGAAGCTCATCTCTTCCTTGTATGGATATATATTTTCCCATGCTATTCCACCACAAAATATGGATAAAATGGACATATGGATCCATAGTGTTCGTGATATTCGATCATTTACTCCTATGATATCATCAACAATTTGGTGGGATTCTGTATGAGTGCGTCCGAGCTTATTTTAATTTCATCCAAGTTCACCAACCGGTACATTTTATGTTTGTTGTGTTGTCTACGAAGCTCTATAATGAAAGAGGAAGCGAAAACCTAGAATTTAAGTTTTAATACTAATACACCATTTTTCTTTTATGCTATAATTTTTTTTTTTTTTCTACATAACTAATAATTAGTCTTAAAACAAGAAAATTTGTTTAGAATCTGTTGTTATTCAATCACAAATATTAAAAGGAAAAATCAAAAGTATTTAACTTTATTAATGAAAACGATAACATAAGTAAAAATCATTATATATTTGTATTTAAAAAAAAAATATGTAAAATTATATTATTTGTACAGGTGTTAGAAACTAGAGACTATTTATCATTACTTGTAATATTTTAAGTTATACAACCATATCTTTTTCACAGTAAATAAAGATTAAAAATAAACAAATTAAATACGACAAACATATATAGTATAAAATATATCTATGCAATGCCAGTTATCTCCAACGCAAAAATGTTGTCCAATAGGTCAACTGAAATTGTTGGTGTCAACGACATGAAGACCCGAGCATTATTTTTTGATTTAGCATTGAATTCCATCTTTGGCTTCGCGAGGGCATGTGACTCTGTGATTGCATACAAAGAAGGAATGAGTTTTGGTTTTGCTATATTTAGGTATTTGGGATTCTTGTGCGCCTACTGTTACGTTTGCAAGTTGATTAGTCTCTTCAGATTTACCAAACCCGGCTTACAAAGCCCACAAAATCTTGATCAACATTTTACCATTCGTTGTCAGCGTAGCTATGTTCCTCATCAGTTACACGTGGCAGCGGTTGGATGTTTCTGCTCTTATATTTTGTTCCATCTTCGCTACAATCTCATTGCTTCAGTTAATTCTTCCCGTGGATGGCTTCGGAAATTGGTATATTTCTGGCTTAACTTTATTTGGGATGGCATGGGGGGTCGTCGGTCTATATTATTCTGATGCACCAGTCGGTTGGATTTTTCTTGGTGTGATCATCATCATAATTATCAATACGGGTTTGGTTTAGTAATTTATGGCAATGAGATGAAGTATGTTGAAGAGCGTTTTATTGCCGACATAAAACGTTCTCATGAAAATAAATCTAAAGTGTACAGTTATTTGAGGAGTTGTGTGAGTTTTCTCCCAAGAAAACTGTTTCTTTTATTTTTCTTAATGTTGTAATTTTTTTGTTTTGTAGGAAATGTTATTGTCCTTATTAAACATTTTAATTAACGTACACTAGAATGGTAAAAAGTGTGCTCAAAAAAAAAAAAAAAAAAGAATGGGCCAAAAGAAAAAAAAAAAAGAGTGATATTTGCTGCTTAGATATTAGGGATGTGATTAATATAGATTTTGTGGTTTTGTTAGCACAAAAGTCACAAGGAGGTTCATTGACCCATCTGCATTATCACCCAGTTAAACAACTTAATAAAAGAGGTTCTTTAAAACTACACTGTGCCAATATATATTTTTATGCTTACATAGAGAGAACAAAAAGAACATTACAAACCAATGAGAAGATGATATGAATCCCCATCAAGGATCTCAGTAATGTAACTTATAATATCGATTTGGGCTCCAAATACGAACTAACTATTGAGAAGTCCTAAAAGACAAAGGAAAAGGGAGCTTAGGGAAAAACCTGAAGGATCTTTTGAACCAGAAAAGTAGCTGAAGCAGGAAAGCATCTTCCTTTTCCTTTTTCGATGGCTCGAAATTCCCCTCCTTTAGAAGCAGCTTGGATTAGTCTAAAACCTTTCATTGTAAAAGAGAAAGACAAAGTCTTCATGTTTTTGAGAAAAGAGTAACGAGCGATTCTCCTCAAGGCTCTACTTGCGATTACTTGGTCTGTACTCCTCTATGATTTTGAAAAATCAAACGGAGACGATAACAACAACAACAAGATGAAAGCTTTTATCACGTGTGATCCACGTTACGCGAGTTGGTGAAGCTTTATATCACGTGAGATCCACGTGACAAGAGAAACCCAAACTCGTGGTGTCGTCTTTTTCTCTTCGATATTATATCTCAATGGGGAATTTTATCGAACAACTTGTGTGCATTCTTTGTTTTACACATCTGTTACGATTTGATTTCATCTTCCCACGGAATAAACAGAGATAAAAACCAGAAATTGTCTGAAATATTTCGAAGTCGCGATCAAAAAATGATACTTGGGAATTGGGATGATCAAACCCATCATAAGTCCAGTCCGGTTTATATTTGCAGTCGCATTTCTTAGTAATAATTTATTAGTAAAAAATCAAATTATGAACAAAAAAATATAGTATATATATATATATTTTAGTGTAATGAAAAAGTTTATATTTTATCATCTAAAAATGTGATTTAATGGTATATTGAGAAATTTTTATGAGATAATTTATGAATTATGTATATATTTTTCTCTTCCTTTTGTGGGGATGTAATCATGTAAATAAATTAAAAACTTAAAATAATTACAGAACAATAATCAGTTAGATTTCAACACTCAGATAGATGGTGTTACCTTAATAGAAGAAGACAAGAAGAAATTGCTAAATGGCACATATAACTTAAATAAATTGGTGAGTAGGAGATATAAACCAAACCAAAACCATAACAAAACAGATTTAAGAAAGAAACAAGGATCTACACAAACAAAAATTAAATAACTAATAAGGTCATTAATGAAAACGCATACACCAGAGTAGTCATACATGCATGGTAGATAGAGATAAGAATTAAGATAATTAGATTATCCTAAACATAGATAGAGCGAAGAGCTTATCCTAAACATAGATAGAGCCAAGAGCGTTCACATCACATTCAATCCCTACGCATAAAACAGACTAGTCATACATGCAATGCATGGTAGATAATAAGATTATCCTAAACATAGATAGAGTGTTAACTTCACATTCGCATAAAACAGATTAGGTACGTCACGCAGACGGAGAGAGGTAGCAGCTAAACAGATACCCTAAAAGAAGGGGTCGTTTTTTCTGGCGTTAACAACTTCGCACTCCATCTCTACATTCAAGGTATCTTCATGGTCCAAGTAACCCTCCTGAATTTCAGCTAAAGGCATGGACTGAGCAAGGCCCCTCCCTGCGTTCGAGGTCATGACCCAACTTTGAACTACAAAACAAGCCAAGTGTGTAATTCACGTTAGTTATAAACTCAAAACCACTAGGTTATAGTCAATGTATAGTAGGACATCAGACATCATCAGTTAAGAACGCCAAACGCCTAATGAGAATGTCATCCGCATCTATTTTATCCCATGCATTAGCACCGACAATAAGCAATATTTTTTTACTTACGGCATCCTGAAAGGTGTTTCGATCCACGCGGGTCTAGAACCTGCAGCTGTGCTCGCACCATGACCAGCTCACCCGTCAATAAGTTTTCCCCTTCAGCTAAATGCACATAGCTGGACAATTGGCCCCCTGCGCTAGAGTCTCCCTTTGGATACACGGTTAGAGTCCTGTAATACATTATTTGTCCACTTGTTAGAAAGAGTTCCCAGCACTTATACAACAATTATATCACAAAAACAAAAAGAAACATTCATAGACTCACCACTTTTTCTCTCCCATTTGGAAGGTTTTTGAGACGTAATCACTCTGTTTCAGAAGAGAGAAATCCCTAACACTCCAAGAGAATTTGTGAAAAGGGAGATTTTCATCAGCAGCGACAGGTTGTGAAGCAATCTTCACATGAGCACCAAACTCATGTTCATCTCCCTCCAAGATGTATCCATTGGCAGGGTCACTGAAGGCCTCAACTGGAAGAACTTGAGAAACTCCCCAGACCGTTCTTGAAGAACCGAATTTCTTTACTTCCACATCTACATGTCAATACGTTAAGGATGTTATACACATATCACTGACGCATTCATAAAATATATGTTCATACGACAGAGAGAGATACAAGGGTATGTGCATACGAACCTTGAACTGAAAGGTACTTGTTCTCTTTCTTGTTAAAGACAAAGAAAGAGAGATAAGCAAAGAGCTCCGTGGGTGGTGCTGATGTGGATGAGAGGCTGCTCTTGTCAAGTTCCACATACATTGACACAAATCCTTTTCCATTGTCTTCTTCATTTCCTTTAGGGTATACAACCAATCTCCTGATTTTCATAATTTTGAGATAGATCGGTTATAAAAAGACAAACTTTCTTACTTAAAAGTGGTGAAAGATATGAAATTTTTAGTTTAGAACAAGATCACATACCAGCTGTATCCACCAGACGAGAAAACAGAGGATTCGTTTCTGTTGTTGTTGACAGTAGTAAGCTGAGAAAGCTTGACAACAGAAGCACAAGGAGGAAGATGATCTCTCCAACTCTTCAAAACTGCAACATCTGGTACACTTGAACCCCTCTACACAACAACAGAAGAGAGGTTTTTTTGATTTAGAATTTTCCCAAATACTAATCAAGCCACACAAAGCTACAGCAAGTTTTGAACTTTATGTTCTTTAAGACTAAGAAGAAGAAGAAGAAGAAGAAGAAGAAGAAGAAGAAGAAGAAGAAGAAGTTGAAAGCTTGAGAAAAAATTAAAACGAACCTGAGGGAAAGAAGAAGGAGGAGGATGATTTGCTCTCCAATTACTCATCATAGCAAAAGCTGATGCAGCAAAATCCATTCTTCTATCCATTCTACACAGTTACACAAAGACAAGCTTTTGATTTAGAATTTCCCAAATATGAAACGACGTACACACAACACACAGAGCTATAGATTCCAGAGAAGCTACAAAACTACAGAAGACAAGGTTTTGTGAAAGCTTGAGAAACATTCCGACGTACCTTAAGAGGCAACGAGGGACGACGAGACGAGACGAGACTGAAGAGGAGAGATCCTGTGACACTTGTTGAGTGTTCAGCGTCGCTTATAGAAACTTCTGGAAGCTCTCAACATTTTCTAGGGTTAGATAGGTGTGCGGTTTTATATAAGTGTTAAAACTATTAGTGGATCCCTTAGAAAGCCCAATGCAATGAGAAGTCCATTAGTCTACCTTATTAGGATTTTATCAGATAGAGAGAGATACATATTATATATAATTTGTGTTTAGAACATAAAAATGTAGATTGTTCTTAAATTTGCTATTTGGAGATCAACTTTTATTATATTACCAATTAAAGATTTAAGAGAATGCGAGAATAAGTATTTATAGGAAGAGAAGTGATGGAAAATCATATTTAGAGAAATGTGAGTTATAATTCTAATTTATTACTTGTTTTAATACAATTGACTGGAGATATATAGTTAATGCATAATTGTTTTAATATAATTGAGTGGAGAAATATAGTTAATGTATAATTTATATGATTTCAGTTTTATATTAAAATGTGAGTTGAATGTGAAGATTAAATGTTTTTTAATTTATGGTTTAATATAAATATTTTTCATGTATATGATTATATGATAAAGATATTCTTTAATTTAAATTAGTTAAAAACCTCATATATGATTTACTTCATTATTTTTTTCTAAGTTTCAAACTATTTTTTATTAACACAGTAATAAATTACAACAAATTTTATTGTGAACCGCAACTATTATTTACCTAGGTATTCTTCACTTACATTTTCCTCTTTTAGTTTCTTTGCACAATAAAAATCTTCATAAAGTATATATTTTATTTGTAAAGATGTAAGCAAATATGTTAACATTATTTTTATTAGAAAAAATACAAATTCAAAGCTAAAAACTTTCCTAAGATACAAGTAAAAAATTCACCTCCAATGGTAAAGTTGTTAATTCAAAGTTCTTAAACTCTTTTCAAAAACTTGCTTTAAACAAAGGAAGAAGAAGAAGCTTCAACTTCAAGCAAAGGAAGAAGAAGAAGAATCGTCGAAACAGAGGGGAGAGGACGTAGAGTCACCTGAAGTTGGTGCTGACTAGAAGGTTGAAGTTGCTCTTGGGTTGTTGGTGCTGAGTACAAGTTGATGTGGGCTTGTTGGTGTTGTTGCTCTCAACTCTCTGCTCTTTCCCGCATATACTCATTCAAGATCAGAAATTCAAACACAAAATCAGTCTTACTCAAGAACACAAACACTCATTCAAACTAAATCAAGAACAGAAAGAAGCACTTTCCATGAAGTATACTGATTAGGGACAGTTGAAAAAAAAAAAAAAAAAAACAAGCCATTAACGAAATATGAGAATGTGAGAGGCCGTTACAGAATCATACCTCGAGATCTCGTTACAAAAGTGTGGTGGTACTGTAATTGAATCCCTCGAGAGCTGTACCTTGAGTGGGTGATGAATGAAGCTGCTTCCTCACCTGAGTAGCCAGTACTTTTCCTAGCTCAACTTCCCACTGGTCAAACGAATTGATACCCCACACAAAGCCTTTATACAAAACATATACAAAAATGTCAGCATTTATAGCAATGGACCTCTGATCTCAATCTTAAAGACTATACTGATAAACCTGAAATAGAGACAGACCTGGTCTATTAGTTGCAGAAATTACAAAGGCCATCACTCACTCCTACTTATTCCATCCATTAAAATTCAGTAACGTAGCTAGCTACCATCCTCTGAGACAATTCTTCGCCTCCTTCTTTCCGGGCAGGAGCAATGGCATCCAAGTCATTAATGAACACCTTTATAAGAAACAAAATTCGCAAGCAGTTACTAACTCAATAAAGTGAAGGGTGCAATGCATCCCACGGAGAATTGGACCAGATAACCCTAAATATCTAACATATCAAATCCCAATTGTGAGAAGCCTAAAATCGAACACAACCAATAGATAGAATCGTACCATTAGAAAGAGATTGGAGCATCGTTTCACCAAACTCTCTATCGATTTGGTTCACCCAACTCTTCGTTCGCAGATCGTGACTCTCGGCTCTTTCGATTGCTGATGCTGAACAGACTCAGTGTGGATAATGATCACATCGGATTAGATATTACTTGCTTCTCGATTAAACTCTCAAACTCAAACGATTGATCTGCGTTCTTCGTTTTTGTTTTTTCGGATATAACTAGAAAGAGACAAGGAAGAGAAGGAAAAAAAAAAAAAAATTACGCGCAAAAAATTGTTTGCCAAAAAAAAAAAAAAATGTAATTGTAATCGACAAATATGTGATTGTTTGTCGAATGGAATAAAATGAAACCTATACAGTATTTTAATAGACAAATATGTGATTGTTTTCCCTAACAAATGTAATCTAGGGAAAGAATGTCTAGATTGAAATGACTGATTGAGTTTAAACATTATTGTTACTATAGTTTTCCATATATTATGAGTTTAAAATATAACACACAATATTTTTTTAAAAAATTTGGATAAGTTTGGTCAATTTTAGGCAAGACTTGTGCATATGTTTAGGAAAATGTTTGTAAATATTATGATATAATTTATAGTTTTGTTTTGTTTTAATTTAAAGTTAAATTTAGCTGGTCAGTCACACCGTGCATGGGCATGATAAATTTTATAAATAACACATGTTAGTAGTTACTAGAAAATATCTATATTATTATATTTATCTAAAAGTTTTGTGTGAAATAATTGTACTAATATATATAGACATTTCAACTAAGATCACTATATAGTTAATTACATCATTTTCCCATTTCACCATTTATCAATTACAAACTTTCTAATTTCATCTAATCTGTAAAATTCTTCCTAGTTACTAATATTTTAACTGACCATTACTAAAAGTAACGATTATTATGGACAGTAACATTCACAGTCATATGAATCTGAGAAGGAGAGGTATTGAGAGTAACAAAACTATTTTTTTTCAAGTTTGTTTGGGGATTTCAATTTGAGTTCTCCGTTGAACAAAAATATAATTGAAATCTACCAAACAGGCTTCCTTTCGAGAGCTTTTTGCTCTGTATGAATAAAAGTTATCATAATAAAGTCAAGTTTAATATCTTGAAACGAAAAGGTACAAAACTTTTCACCATGTTAATATAGTCGAACATTGGCTCTGCCTTTCTCACCATTGCTTCTTTCCCTTTTTCTTTTTCTTGCTGCTACTACTACTAGTGCTACTGGCAGTTGCTGAAGACGGGCTTTCGCTTGCATTATCAAACATACCAGCTTGCACGGCGTTCTGCAACCACTCGTAGAACTCATCCTCTGTCATTGTTTCATCCGGGTTTGTGTTTGGCATTCTTTGGTTTCCTCTTTGCCCTGACGAACCACTTGTTCCTCGTTTTGACGCTGTTGCGTTCATGTTCACATGGAAGCTCGGCTTGTGGGTGTTTGCTGGACATCTCATTCCCTTCCAACAATTCAAACAAAAACATTCAATCTTTCCAACAAACAAAAACCAAGAAATCTCTTGCCAAAAGCAAGCAACTGGTTCTCAGTACCTGACAAATATACCACTGAGAAGCTTCATATATTTTGCTGTCTGCACAAACGTAAGCACGCGGCATATCAACCTGCGTTACAACAACAAACCCTTTCACATGACCATGGGAAGTATATCAATCAAGTCATCTGATTGTGCAAAATTGTCTTCTTGATGATCAACCAGCGCAGAGCGTCTAGTTCTACATACATTATGTACCAATGAAATGATTTTTTTTTTGTCGTTATAAAATAATACCTTTTGAAACAGCCCGAACAAGACATGCTGAGAAGATTGTTCAACCCAACCATCTCCATCTTTTGCTTGATGGAATTCCTTGCAATCCTTGAGATAAAAAAGCAGTAAGTCAGGTAAGTACTATGGATTATACTTCTTCTCAAGAAGTTTCATCATTGGTGTAACATTTACGATCTTAAAGATGCATATGGAAAGAGTTGGAATAAACCTGGCACCATCTTGCTGTAGATTTTGATTTTTTTGTAAGATACCAGGCATGGAGATTGCCACATTTTTTACATGCTATTTGTCTACACTCTCTAAATGCTTCCTCTCCTTCACCTTCTGAGCTTCCAAAACCCGAGCCAGAGAAACCGTGTCCTCGAGTCTCCTGGTTTTTTATGATGAATTACATTAGCAACTTAAAATAAAGACAAAGAGAGAAACATGCCTACTTGTGTACAAGTATGAAGGACGGAAAAAACTGACACTTTTAGCAACAAATATGTATTTCAGAAGATTAATATAACAGCCAGAAAACTAGAAACATACCTTTTGAGAAGAATTCTGAAACCTTCGAAAGTAGTTCATTAGTTCTTCCTTCTTCAGTTCATCATCATACGATTTTTGCTTTACAGAATCAAGTAATACCTACAGGCCAGCTAGGGAGATCAGAGATGCAGTGACTACAAATTGATGAAATGCAAAAAAAAAAAAAGAACGTTACCTCATATGCATTCTGAAGTTTCTTAAAAGCTTCAGCTGCTCTCTCATTCCCCATATTTTTATCAGGATGGACCAGCATCGCCTAATCATTCACAATGCTTATAAACTCAACACGCGTTTTTGTTGCTAAGAAGTATCCAAAGAGAGAAATAAACAGCATTACCTTTTTCCTATATTCTCGTTTGACATACGCCATGTCAACATTACCATATCGAGCTAAGCCCAAAGCTGAGTAGTGGTCCGCACAATTCAGCAACCGAGAAACTTCATCTTCAGATGTTAACTCAGAGTCTGTTCCGCTAGTTGACGCGACTCCTGGGCCACGGTCTCCCGGAAAGCCAGGGCCGTTTTCAAAAGATGAATCATTTACGGGTGGTCCACCAGCAGTGCTCTGCTGATTTACTTTATTCTTGAAGAAATATATGAGAGCATCGGTTGAGATGAAAGCAAGATTAAAAGCCAAAAGAAGACCTAGCCACCCAACATAACTCTTTGCACTATAGACTGAATACACTGTGATGATAAACAGTGCAATGCGCTCGTGCTTCATCATGAATGCCAGACCTTTACAACAACGAACACTGCAGTGTTAGCAAAAGAATGAAAGAGAGAGAATGGGTCGTTGCTACAAGATTGAGGTAGGAAGGACTTTACCTCCGAAGAAAAGGAAGAGCAGTGTTGTCCAAAAGCTACCATAGAGCCATAGCAAAATCAAACCAGAAATGGCAAGGGTAACAGACCCAACAACGAAGCCAATGAACAACGACACGAGAACAGTTGCAACCTGTATTTCTCAAATATTTTAGATATGGTTAAAGAGTAAACACTATAAGAAATCAAAGTTGAGATTCTTACTGAGATCAGTATAAATTTGGTCATGCCGATCATTGAAAACGCTGAAAAGAGACCACACCACAAGATAGAGAAAAAGGATGCTGTTCCCATCCGAATGAAAGAATCAAAACCCCGGATTGCACAGTCCAACCAAACCAGAGACAGAAGAAGAACTATGCTGCCAAAATGCATAAGCCATCTGAAAACAACCGGGAATACTTGCCGCATTTTTGTTAGAACAAGATCACGGGCTTTATAAACTCTTGATTTGGCAGAATCAATCAAAGGCCTGTGTCTTTCCATACACTTAGTCATTTCCCTTGATATAGTAGCAGCAGATATCCTCAGTTTCCTGAGTACTGCATTGTACGCTAGCTCAATATTCTCTGACGGGCTGTTCGTGCTCAATATATCTAGCAAGCTTCTCACAACATTCTCGATGTGTTCACGACCAAAAGGAATATATCTAGTTTCATCAGTGGTAAACCCTGATTCATCGTTCTCCGAAGCAACAGGCTGATCTATATCCTTAGCGGCTTCTACAGCATCCACATTTCTTTCCAAAGTTTCAGAAACTGGACTACCTCTTGACTGCTTATCATCCTGGCAATTCTCTTTCAGAACACTCTCAGCTTCACTAGTTTTCCCTTGTCCCTTTGTAGACAGCATAGAATCAGAAGCTTTCTTTCTTTGCTTCGTTTGGTTATCCATTCCATTCTTCTGATGACTTCCTTTTCGAGCCATTACCAAATTCAAACAAACTTCTACCACTCAAAATCTTAAACTTTCTCTAACATCCCCTGCTACTAGAGAAGAAGAGCTAACCCATATAAGCAAGAAGTGATCAAATCGAAGATGCAGAAATAGAACAAAGTTCAAACCTTTGAATAAAAATACGAAATTGAACAAGATTTTGAAGTAATTGAGATCAAACCCATAAGTAAAAGCTTTTGAATTTCGTAGTTTATTCAAGAAATCAAGCAAAAACACATGCCCAGAAATCGAATTGAGATTGTAAAACAGGGGAATTGCACAGAAGAGGAGTACCTGAAACTGAGATTCCAAACGAGTGGCGTACCGAAGGGCATAGAAGATTCCATGAAAAGAGAGAGAAGTCAATGGTCGAAGAAGAAGGCCCACAACAACAAGTGTGCCCTAAAAGGATCAATTTTTTTGGGGGAGCTCGTAATCGATGAAACCAAAACTGGGATTTAAGTGTGGGTTTGGTGTTGAATTAAGAAAGGGTAGAGAAGAAAGAAACACGCCTTTCAATTTCTTGCCGAATGAATTGGAAAAGAACCGATCACAGAAACGGAGGCTTAGACCGGCGGTGTGTCACTGTTTTTGGCTTTTTAAGATGAGCTGGTCAAATTCAGTTTTTTTTTTTTTGGAAAATATATGTATGCTTTTGGCAAATTGGGCTGTATAACCAAAAAAAATTCTATAATTTAAAGACTAACTATACTAATCATATATCTACTATATACTCTATATAATATGTATTAATAACACTTTTTACCCTTTCACCACTTTACCTCCACCCACCACAAACACCACCTCCGGCCACCTCTTCTGCCGAGACCTCCGGCCACCTTCTCCATCGCCGACCTCCGGCCACTTACTCCACCACTGACCTTCGGCCACCTCCTCCACCGCCGACCTTCGGCCAACACCTCCGCCGCCAACCTCTGGCCACCTACTCCAGCCAACTCTTCCGCTTCCCACCTCCGACCACCTACTCCGGCCACCTACTCCGGCCAACTCCTCCTCCGCCGACCTCCAGTCAACTCCTCCACCTCCGACCTGCGGCCACCTACTCCGGCCGCCGACCTCCGGCTACCTACTCCGGTCGCCGGCCACCTCAACAACCACCACTCTCTCCACCATACAAAACACTAAAATGGTAATTTTGCCTTATTCCTATCCTGATTCCCTAATTTTTTTGAATATAGTGTTATTTTCTTCTATAATTTTTTTATTTTGGTTACTGAGCTAATTCATGCTTTTTAGTATATAAATTGAAAAAAAAAAGATTATGGTCAAATTTAATTTAATGAAATTTGGTGACAAGATATAATACCATTTAGTGTACTATATTGATTAGCACGCACTAACCCAGCGCCTAGTACCTAATACACTTAGTTAAAATATAAGCAATCTTAGATAATTTAGGCGTTCCAACATAAAACATTATAAATATGATATTATAGATAACAATTATACAAATTTATCCATTAAAAAATTTAGAATATTAAATCTTAAACAAAAATTAGACAAAAATATATATTTAATTTATATCAATCAAACAACATATTATCGTTCCCCCTACGAAATGTTTGGTCTAAACTTGTTTCCTTTATAGAGCTTTGTTTCGAAAGTTCAATGCCCACCTAAAATTCGACATTTTTTTTGTAGGCAATTACTGGTTATGTAGCAATCACGGCTAACCTTCGAAAGCAAGGTTTGAGTTGTGATGTTGAATGTTCTATATATGGCTGTTCTGACGAGACGATTAATCACGCTTTGTTTGATTGTCCACCGACAAAGCAGGTTTGGGCTTTATCTTCAGGTCTCGACAACACTGGGATTTTTCCTTCGTAATCGCGATATACGAACATGGAATCTTTATTTTGGCGTCTCCCGCAGGTTACTCCACATGAGTACTATCCTTGGATATTATGGTATATTTGGAAAGCGCGCAATGATAAAATCTTTGCTAACGTGGATTTCAACCCATTTGTAGTTCTGCAAGTCGCAGAGGCTGAGTCTAAGACTTGGTTTGCAGCTCAAACTGAGGATTTGGTTGAGGTTCCCAATGAGGTTTCTTGGACAACAAAAGGTTGTGGGGTTTTGCCCGTTAGGAGTATGACAACCTATTTATGTTCTGTAGATGGTTCCTCGAAGGCGACTGATAAATTTGCAGGAAGAGGATGGTACTGTTCACCACCCTCAGGGGAGGCACTAACTATGGGGGCAGCGAATATCAGGTGTAGTCTCACGCCTCTCCATGCCGTGATTGAAGCCCTAATATGGGACATGAGGTGTATGATTGGGGTGGATAATCATAAAGTTGTCTTCCTCACCGACTGCTCTGATCTGGTGAAGATGGTTTCTTCGCCTTCTAAGTGGCCCGCGTTTACACTTTACTTGGAGAACATACAGGTTGATAAGGGGGGTTACGTACTTCTCGATAGCTTTGCTTCCTCGCACACAGAATAGTAAATCGGATAATTTGGCACGTTGTGTTCGTTCAGAACTACATTGCATTACCTATGTAAACAATGTTCTCTCGCATGGGCTCATTTGAGTCAATCTTCTTTAGTTGTTGACAAAAAAAAAATATTAACGTTTATAATAGTGTGTATGGAAATAAAACTTATAAACTTAAATTTATGTAGTTGTAAATTGACAAAGAAATACATTAAAACAAGCCTCATGTGAGTTAGGCAGTAGAGGAGGTTGTCTTGGCGTCATTTGAGAGCTTAGCACCTAAACGGGCCTAAACGACTGTTTAGACCTGTTTTTAGAATACTGATTTTAACGCGTTTATTAAAATATATATTTTTGTTATTAAAAAAAGACAGTTAGACGATTATACAGATTTGGATGGATCTTAAATACTTTTGGGTGTTTTTATACAATTGACCAATCATTAAAATATATTTTTTTAAAATTGATGTTTTGTTATTCTTCAACTTCTAATTACATAAAATTATATTGATAAGTATTTTTTATTAAGGAAAAAACAGTTTTAGACGATTTTAAAACTATTTAGACATGTTAAAATAGTTTTTGGTGTCTTTTTTTTTTTTTTTTTTTGTCATCTGATAATAAATAAAGTCACAACAGGAGTTCAAAAAAACAAGAAACAAAGACAAAAACCAATGAAAGTAACACTTGATATAGAAGTCAATCGACTCTCCAAGTGAAGAAAAACCCTGAGACAAGGCAGCACCACATAGAGCCATAATCTTGGCCCGACTCTCCGCAAACCCTTCTCTGCCATTACCAATTCATAGACCACCTAAAAACCCATATCAATCCGTACTTGATCCTGCAACCACGAAGGGCCTCCAAGAGAAAGATATGACTGGAGCCTACCTTCTTTTGTAACACTTTTAGCAATCGCCACCGCCACCTGGTTCGCTGATACAGCCACTTGGTGACATTCCCAGTATTCAAAATTTGCTAGGGACAGTTGAATGTCTCTCAAAATGAAAGCGTATCTTGACCACGCACTTGGATTATTAATTACGTCAACCACTTCAGCTTTATCCAACACCACTTCCACCCGAGTTATATGTAAGATCTGCAACGCCTCCAATGCCCATAGTGAGCATCGTAAACTTGCTAACATCCCCGAGTCAGAAGCCTGAAAAGCAGTCCTTGCATGATGTAATACCTGCCCTTGACAATCTCTAGTAATCCACGCTCCACCAACCATTGATAACTTATTCCTCCATGAAGCAGCAATGTTACATTTTACAACCCCTACCATTGGTCTTCTCCACTTCATTTCAATCATCGGTTGCTTAACACCCAAAGACTTATCCAAAGATTTAAACACAGCTTGAGCCGCGATCCACTGTGAGGATTCCTGAAAAGCTTTGTTCACCACTTCTTGAATATCCATTTGCTTGCCTTGGAAGATAAAGTTATTTCGCCATTTCCATATTCCCCATAACAACCAGGGGATTGTTCGGCTAGTCACCTCTGGCAGTCTCCCTTCCTACATCAAACCCATCAAAAACTCCCAATTCTTTACCACATCGTGATCCGAGAAACCAGTAGGAGGCAATGGGACATTCGACACCGCATAAACTTGTCTAGCGACAGGACACTTAAACAACATGTGACAGATAGTCTCCTCCGTATGACCACACACCATGCATCTTGTATCTAACACTAATCCCCGCGAAGCAAGCCTCTCAGAAACAGCCAGAGCCCCAGATAACATTCGCCAGAGAAATGTTTTAATTTCCTCTTTCTCTGGCAGTTACTCCACCAAAATTCGCACATAGCACTTGTGAGGTTCCGACAAAGATTCTTACTTAGTCTAAAGCATGACATCGCATAAACAGGTAATGCCATGGCGATAGACTTAAGTAAAACCTCTTTACCACCTAAAGACAGTGATTTAGCATACCATCCATGCAATCTCTTTTTCAGTTTTTCCCCAATAAAGGCTAAGAGAGCTTGCTTTGAACCACTGAAGCACTCTGGCAAACCCAGATAAGAACCTGTACCACCCTCAGCTGATATCCCTAAAGTCTGTTTAACCAAAACTTTCACTGGGTCTTGCGTTTTACTACCAAAAGTGACGGCAGATTTCTCAAAATTAATCTTTTGGCCAGAGGCTTTGCCATACAGATGAAGACAATTTAGGATCTCCTCACACTCTGCCCTTGTTGCTCTACAAAACAGCAGACTGTCATCTGCAAATAAGAGATGCTGGACACTTGGACAATCTTCATTAAAACTGAAACCAGATAACCTCCCTTGTGCCTTGCTTCGGTTCATAACATGAATAAGTGCTTCTGCACAGAGTATAAACAAGAATGGCGATAGGGGGTCCCCTTGTCTGATTCCCCTCTCCGGTTTAATGAAACCAAAGGCACACCCGTTGATCAGCACCGAGTAGCTAACTGACCTCACACACAACATTATCCATTGCACCCACTGACTATGAAAACCCATACGTAGGAGAAGTTGCTCGAGAAAGTCCCATTCAACTCTGTCATAAGCTTTAGACATATCAGTCTTAATAGCAACATAGTCAGAATTGAACTTGACATGAGTCCGTAGAGCATGCACCATCTCGTGTGCGATGAGTATGTTATCCGAAATGAGCCTGCCAGACACGAACGCCCCTTGAGTCTCTGAGATCAGAGACGGTAGAAAGCGTTTCAACCTTGTGCAGAGAACCTTTGATATGAACAGAGGCTGATCGGTCTCATATCCACCATCTGATTAGCATTCTCCTTTTTTGGAATTCGGCAAATCTGCGTGTGATTCCAATCTTGTGGGAGAATACCAGTCTCAAAGAATCCTTGGATCTCCTGTATAACATCTTGACCAACCACAGACCAATAGCGACGGAAGAAAGCCCCAGTCCAGCCATCAGCTCCAGGAGCACTATCACCCTTGATATTGAAAGCAACCTGTTTTATTTCCTGAGCAGTAACTGGAGAAATGAGCTGCTGATTCATCATATCATTCACTCGTGGTTCCATCCCTGATAGAAGGTCTTCAAAATCACACGGCTTCGTGGACTTGAAGAGATCAATGAAATACTCAGCCGCTATGTTACCTTTAGAACCCTCTTCAAAGCACTCAAACCCATTTTTGTCAATCAGAGAGTTGAGTCTGTTCTTTAATCTCTTATAAGTCACACACCCATGGAAAAACCGTGTGTTCTTATCTCCTGCTTGAAGCCAGGACTCACGACTTTTAGATTTCCAATATATCTCCTCCTCCCTATATGCAACCGTCAACTCCCATTTAATCTGTCTCAACTTTTGAAAATTAGGATCCAGTTTTGTAGCTTCCTCCTCCAAGTCTCGACGCAAAAGTTGAATCTGTGTGAGAGAGTTAGTGGGGTGAGTTTTCTTCCATCTTGACAAAGCTTTTCGACATCTGACCAACCCATTTAGGACAGATTTATTTTGTCTCACATCCTCAGTTGCCCATTGTTCTTTAATAATCTCCAATGTTTCAGGCTTATTAATCCACCGCTTATCAAAGATAAATCTCCCACGAAACTTGATCTCCTCACCAATAAACCTAGTGATAATAGGCCTATGATCTGAGCCCATGAGCTCTAAGTACTCTGTTTTGGACCGCGGAAACAGATTAAACCAACCACTGTTTCCAAAACTTCTATCCAATCGGCATTGGACCCACACACCATCTCTTCTACCACCCTAGGACACTGATTACCACTGCTGGGAACCTCTTTAATTCGACTGCATCTTGCCATATTCCTGAAGGGATAGAATGTGCTCTCAGGCCTTCTTGGACCTTCCATCTTCTCTGAATTATCCATAATTTCGTTAAAATCACCGGTAAGTAACCATGGATCATCCCGTTGAATACCAATGCGAACGATGCGTTCCCATACTTCATCTCTTAGATGTCTTGCAGGATCACCATAGAAAAACGTGATATAAAACTCCAGGGCACCTTGGCATACTTTTGTATCAATTATTCGCGAATCCGAATGTAAAATCTCCACCTTATACTGATCTTTCCAAAAGAGAGCCAGCCCCCCACTCAAACCAACCGGATCAACAATGTGGATATTATCATACCCCATCCAATCCTTCACTCCCAACACATGATCACTGGAGTTTTTAGTCTCCGAGAGGAACAAAAAGTCCGGATAATGCTCACTACGCATTTCCTTCAGACGTCGAACTGTCGAGGTGCTCCTCATACCTTGACAGTTCCAACTGAGTACACTCATTGAGAACTGGGTGGTTTCTGGAAAACCACCAAACCCGTTTTTACAGCAACAGAATTTTCCCCACCAGAAGGAATCTCTCCACCCTTAGCAGGCTCTAAATGTCCCTCTTGATCTACATGACCTATCTCAGAAACCCTTTTTAAAAGTTTGGAGGAGACCTCACCATCCTCCAGAGCCTTTCTCTTACTCAGATTACCAGACTGATCATGTCTCGCACCTTCCTGAGATGTACTAATAGCATCACTACCCGAAGTAGCACTTCCTTCTTTCGACCTCCTTTTCCAGGAAGCTTTCCTGCTTTGATTCCTCTAATTAGTGTCCCACGAGTTCTTTGTACCCGCATCAGCTTGACCCATGTGGAAAGTGAGACGATCAACATGACCCCTCTCCATAGTAGTATGCACAAAAGACCTGTGCGGAGATGTCCTAGCCGAAATAGTCATATCCTCCTCCCGTTTTTGTGTCAACTCATGCGTATTCCCCAGAGAGATATTATCTTCACCCAGTGCAGCGTGTTGATACCCAAAAACCAAACCTTTCCCCTTACCAAGATCCTGTGTAAGGGAAGGAGGAGCCTCTAAACGAAGTAGTGCATTCTGCGCACGTGGATCCGAGGCAATGTAATCTAGAGTTGAACGAAGCATTTGTTCCCTCTGAGCCAGCATTGAAGGATCTCCAGACAACAAATACTTCTTCATTTCAGCTAGCACTTCAGGGGCCACAATGTTAGACTGCGGTGTACTACATGGTACATATGGTTGCTTGACCAGAGGTAAAACGGCATTAGCCAGGTCTTTGGGAAAAAGGTTCTCTCTGTTGACACCCCGTTGTATTCCTTCTACATCCAGCTTTGAACCGCGAGCATCTTTTACAAGGAAAGGACATTTTTGTTTTTCGTGTGTCAGCCGAAAACAGTGAAAGCAGGTCTTTCGAACTCTTTCATACTCAATATTCACTACTGCAAACCCACCCTTCGGAAGCTGGACTGATTTAGCTTTGATCAACGGGTTAGCGGCACTGAAAATAATTTTGACACGAACAAAAGCATTAAACTGGGATTTCGCCGGATCAAAGGCAATCTCCTTCACATAACCAATCCGCCCCGCGACAGCTTCGATCGTCTTGATCATCAGAAAGTTAACAGGGATATTGCTTAACCTAATCCAAACCGGAAAGGTCCAGAGGAAATTTTCCGGTGGCGACTCCACCCATCTGTCTACGATCATACCCCACTCATCAAAAGTCCAGAAACCATACTTAAGGACCCTTTCCAAATCACTTTCCAGTTGAAATATGAACTGAAAAGTATCCTGAGATAAAGCTATCCCTCTAACTCTTTCGTATACTCCCCACACTCGTGGCATCTTCATTATCATCTTAGCCATCTTTTGTACCGCCGGATTTAAAAGTCGTCCCAGAAGACTCAGTTTACACTCTACAGCTACACCAAAATCTCCTTCTTCAGTAAGAATCACCGGATTGTCATCAACAAGCGACATCGACCCCATTGCCAGATTCAAAGATGCGTCCATTAGCAGTAGGAAGAGCCCAAGTACCTTTCTCGATTCGAATCTATAGCTCCGAAACCCTAAAAATCTCAGAGGCGGAGATGATAGACCTAAATCTTTCAAAGGATAGATGGAAATATTTCGCGAATATTCGCCCAAAATCCATTGTTTGAAAAAGATTTTGCAGATCTTTCGATATCCCCAAGAATTCGCAACCCCTAGTTGCCCTTTTCCGGCAAAGGAAGGTTCTTTCCGGCTGCATATCCCACCCTCACGGGATAAAAGAAAGACTCTAAATGGAAAAGAGAGTCCTAAGCTAAAACACATGTTTCTTTCTTTCTTTTATGAAATTGTAATTAGAATGGATTGCCTCATATTTCTAATGTTCTTTTGAAACAAACAACGTATTCTCTTTTTTTGGTGTCTTTTATACAATCATTTAATCATTAACTATTTTTTATTTGAAATCAATGTTTTGTTTGTCTCATCAGTGTTGTTCTTCAATTTTGTTATGAAAGATATGGAACTAGAGGTTGTATTCTCTTGTATGTTATTCATTCAATCAATAATAGTACATATATATAGGAGTACACAAACCCTAAGTACAATAGGAATCATAAACCGACAAGGAATAAGAGGAGGTAGGACGATGGGACTTGTGGACTTGGACATGTATGGACCGGTTATGGAGATCCATCTTTTAATGGTTTACAACACTCCCCTTTGGATGACATAACCGTGCATATGCTAAGAGATCATCATAATACGCTTGGGGATGCTGCCTCATTAAAACCTTACCAGGAAAACCCAGTGGGACAAAACCATGGTGAAGGAAAAAGAGTGCAACACATATTACTCCCCCTGTTCTGAACATCACTAAAAATCCTTGAGTCTACACATCCCAATCTGGTGTGTGAGCTTTGTGAATGTTGTTATCGGTAATGAGTTGGTGAAAAGATCGGCTGAGTTGTCGCTAGATTGAACTTGTACCACTTGAACTTCACTGGCCTTTTGTAGTTCATGTGTAAAGAAGAACTTAAGCAATATATGTTTCGTCCGATCTCCCTTGATGTAACCTTCCTTGAGATGTGCGATACAAGCTGTGTTGTCTTCATACATGATAGTTGGTTCCTTGTCATCGGCCATACCACAATATGATCTAATGTGTTGAGTCATTGATCTCAACCAAACACACTCACGGCTGGCTTCATGCATTGCCATAATTTCTGCATGACTAGATGATGTGGCCGCAATGGTCTACTTCATTGAATGCCATGAAATTGCTTTACCACCGTGTGTAAACACATAACTGATCTGAGATCTAGCATTATGTGGATCCGATAGATAACCTGCATCAGCAAAACTAACTAAACCTTCTTTGTTATGGTTAGTATAGAATAAACCCAAATCCATCGTTCCTTGTAGGTAACGCAATATATGTTTGATACCGTTCCAGTGCCTTTGGGTCGGACATGAACTAAATCTTGATAGGAGGTTCACGGCAAAACATATATCTGGTCTAGTGTGGCTAGTCAAATACATTAAAGCTCCTATGACACTAAGATATGGCACTTCAGGACCGAGAACTTCTTCATCGTCCTTCTTTGGACCGAATGGATCACTGTCCAAATTGAGGCTTCTCACAACCATTGGGCTGGTCATGGGTGTGCCTGGTCCATATTAAATCTCTTGAGTCATTGTATGCCATTTGATGCACAAGGATTCCATCATTTATGTACTCAAGCTGCAATCCCAAACAAAACTTTGTTTTACCTAGGTCTTTCATTTCAAACTCTTTCTTAAGATATTCAACAGTTTGGATAATTTCACCAGAGGTTCCTAGGATATTCAAATCATCCACATATACTGCTATGATTACAAATCCTTTGTTTGCAAACTTCTTTATAAAAATACATGGACTGATGGGATCATTCTTATAGCCTTCTTTGACTAGGTACTCACTCAATCTATTGTACCACATACGCTCACTTTGTTTCAGTCCATAAAGGGATTTGTTCAGCCTTCTGTAGTAGTGTTCTCGAGAACCATCCTTATCTTTGAGCTCAATACCCTCTGGTAATCTCATATATATTTCATTATCCAGTGGACCATATGAATATGCGGTCACTACATCCATTAGCCGCAAGTCAAGTTTTTCTCTTATAGCCAGACTTATCAAAAATTTAAGTCGTTGCATCCATCACAGGGGAGTATGTCTCCTCATAATATATTCTTGGTCTTTGTGAGAATCCTTGTGCTACAAGCCGTGCCTTATATCTCACAATTTCATTATTCTCATTTCTCTTCCTCACAAAAACCCATTTGTGTCCCACTGGTTTTATATCGAATGGTGTCCTAATAATCAGACCAAACACATTCCTTTTCTTTAATGAAATAAACTCCACGTCTATGACTTCTTTCCATTTTAACCAATCTGATCCTTGAGTGCACTCTAATATAGACGTGGGTTCATGATCCTCATTTATTTCAAGTGCTACCTTATATGCATATATTTCATCGATGTCGACATCTTTCCAGTTCCATTGAATTCCAAACATGATATAATTTATTGAGATCTCATTATTATCAATACCTTCAGGACCTTGAGGTTTGGCGTCCCAAACCTCATTGATCGGTTCCATAGGGTTTGCCGCGGCCATGTCTATGGTTTCCTTAACCTCGGATTGAATTGCACCTTTCTTTGATTTCCGAGGATTCTTATCTTTGGAACCTATTGGTCTACCATGTTTCAAATGTGCCTTAGACTCTGTAGCAACTGGATTGTGTCCCTTTTGAATATCAATACGTACTGGTGCATTACAAGCTGGTATATACGATTTTGTAACTTTCTTTGGGTCAGCAAATGAATCTGGCAATTGATTAGCTAGCTTTTGTAAATGTATAATCTTTTGGACCTCTTGTTCATATGCTAGAGTCCGAGGATCTTGCCAATTCAAAGATGTTTGATTCCATGATATCTCTTTGACCAGCTTGTTTGTCTCCCCACTTAATGTAGGAAATTCGGATTTAGCAAACTGACAATCCGCGTACCTAGCCTTAAATAGATCACCCGTGGTTGGCTCTAGATACTTAATAATGGTGGGAGAATCATATCAAACATATATTCCCATCCTCCTTTGAGGTCCCATCTTTGTTCTCTGTGGTGGTGTAATGGGTACATAAACGGCACACCCAAATGTCTTTAGATGGGATATGTTTTGCTCATGACCCATTAGTAATTGGGATGGTGAATATTTATGCTCACTAGATGGCCTGATGCGTATAAGCTCTGCTGCATGTAATACTGCGTGTCCCCAAGCCAACACAGGAAGCTTCGACATCATGAGTAATGGTCGAGCAATCAATTGAATACGTTTAATGAAGGATTCAGCTAATCCATTCTGTGTATGTACATGTGCTACGGGATGTTCTAAACTTACCCCCATGGACATACAATAATCATTAAACGCTTGGGATGTGAATTCACCAGCATTATCTAGACGTATAGTCTTAAGTGGAAAATCTGGAAAGGATGCTCTCAGACGTATGATCTGGGCTAACAATCTAGCAAACGCTAGGTTTCTAGTGTACAATAGACAAACATGCGACCATCTGGTCGATGCATCAATAAGAACCATAAAATATCTAAACGTCCCACATGGTGGGTGTATTGGTCCACATATATCTCCTTGTATCCTTTCCAGAAAATTTAAAGTCTCTTTAGTTACTTTGACTGGTGATGGCCTTACAATGAGTTTTGCTTGTGCACATGCTACACACGTGAGATTCTTAGGGATAACTCGTCTCTCTTTTAGAGTGCCCATTTGAATTTAAGATTAGCTTACACATCATGTTAGAACCGGGATGGCCAAGCCGGTCATGCCATAAAGTGAATTGTTCATATTGAACATCTTGTTCATTGCCATATTAGTTCTATCATATTAATTTTGGCATGGTAAAGTCCATTAGATAATGCGGGTATAGTCTTTAGGACTTTCTTATGGCCTTGGGTGATTTCAGTAATATGTAGGAACTCTTGGTTTCCTTCACCCTTAGTTTCAATATAGAAACCATTCAAATGAATATCTTTGAAACTCAATAAGCTCCTTTTGGAGCTGGGTGAATATAAAGCATCTGTTATTTCAAGATGCGTGTTCTTAGGTAAAAGAATATGGGTCTGGCCGTAGCCTTCAATGAGACTAGCTATACCCGCTATTGTGCTAATATTGGCATTTTTCAAAGTGAGATTTACAAAATACTCTTGTCCTTTAAAATCGTGTGGCTTGATCCACTATCCACCACAAGTATGTTCTTGTCCTCAGTCATTTCTTAATATAGACAAAAATCATGTTTTAGACATAAAAGAATAAAGCATAACTAATGCATATTGAAGGTAATAAAGTAATTGAATTTAAACCAAAATCATAATTCAATAAAACCCAAAAGTATAAGGCATGGAAATTAAAAATAAATCAAGACAATAGGCATTTAAATTTAACTATCCTCTCTTAAGCAATCAGAAGTCTCATAATCCAATTGATCATCTTTCTCATGGTCGAAATCTCCTTCACCATCGATATGAACTAAGTTAGCTTCTGGATTCTTTTTCAAACTCTCTTGATAAAGATCAGCAAGATGGTGTCATGCACGTCTTTGCCCAATGGTTCCCCATACCGCATCTGTGGCAAATGGATTTGGTCTTGCGTTGCGGTTTGAAAATTCTGCGGCCTCTACCTTGACCACGACCGAAGTCTGATCGATTCCCACAGCCATGACCATCATAATGGTTTCCTTGGTAATTGCCATGACCACCACGTCCTCTACCACGACCACAGCCATGATACTTGTCTCTATGGACGTAATTGGACTCTTTAGTCTCTTTAGGCCCTTTAGGCTCCTTTTGGATCATATCAGCTTTGTGGGCTTCTGGTAATGGGGTAGAACCAGGAGGTCTCATTGCACTGTTCATTAGCAATAACTCATTGTTTTGCTCAGCAAGTAGCAAACAAGAGATTAGACTTGCATATGTTTTAAAACCCTTTTCACGATACTGTTGCTGAAGCAGTATGTTGTTGGTGTGAAAGGTTGAGAATGTTTTCTCTAGCAAGTCTTCCTCAGTAACCTCCTTACCACATAGTTTCAAGATTGAAACGATCTTAAACAGCTCTGAGTTATACTCATCCACAGTTTTAAAATCCTGGATTCTTAGGTTCATCCAATCGAATTGGGCCTTTGGTAACAACACCGTCTTTTGGTGACCATATCTATTTCTCAACTCTACCCAAAGGTCAAGAGGATTCTCAATGGTAAGATACTGATTTTTGAGACTCTCAGCAAGGTGATGACGTATGAGGAGAATCGCCTTATATCTTTCCTTTTCAGTGGTATCGTTGTCATCCTAAATGCATTCGCAGGTGTCTTTTGATTTCAAGGTAATCTTAATATCCAAAACCCATTGTAAATAATTTTACCAGAGACATTAAGTGCAGCATATTGGAGAGTGTTGATCTTTGACATCTATAAGACACACAAGCAATCGACTTAGATTATGTCATGTGGTTTTTAAGACCGAATCATGCAATCCAATTTTAGTCTAGGCCATGCGGTTTTTGAGACCGAATCATGCTGGTCCTAGTAAACAATTTCTCACATAGTCACATGGTTAGTTTATGCATGAAACAATCCTAGACAAATTGATCTAGTATGAATAAGGAAAATATGCAAATAATTTTGGGTTTTAGGGTTTTCTCTTTTAAGTTTTCCTTTTTTTGAATAGGATTATGTTTTTCTTAGGGTTCCGATTTTAAGATTTGATTTTAGGGTTTCATGCAGTCAGTTTTAAATAAGCAGTCAATAACAATCGGATTTCAAACATAGAACAATCAGTTTAATAGCAAACAATCTATCCTAAGAAATCCTTAACCTCAAGTAATCGGATTTTAAAGTTTCAGAATTTAGGGTTTCAAAATCGGGACTTAGAGTTTAGGATATCTAGGATTTAAAGCTTTAGGGATTTTGTTTGTTAATTGTGAATATGTAGATTATAGGGTTCTAATACAATTAGATTCAGATTCGATATATATATGTTCGATGAGTTCGATTATTTACCTTAAACACCGATGGGGTTGAATGGATTGATCCGGGAGCTAAAGACCACGGAAAACCTCGAGCTGATCACGAACACAGATTGATCACGAACACGGACTGGTCACGAACAACGAACTGATGTGTGGTTTTTAGTGATTTAAGGTTAGGGGATTTTCGAAAAGCTTTTAGAGCAACCTCGTGCTGATAACGTGTTATGAAAGATATGGAACTAGAGATTGTATTCTTTTGTGTGTTATTCATTCAATCAATAATAGTACATATATATAAGAGTACACAAACCCTAAGTACAATAGGAATCACAAACCGACAAGGAATAAAAGGAGGTAGGATGATAGACCTTGTGGACTTGGACATGTATGGACCGGTTATGGAGATCCATCTTTTAATGGTTTACAACAAATTTCTAATTACATAAAATGTATTTATGACGAGATACACGGTTTTAAATGTATTTATTTTAGACAGGTTTCCACACAAACTTTGTTGTACAATCCGAACTTTGTTCGCTAGCTACTTTACCCAAATGCCTTAAATTCTTGTTTTTGGGTAAACCTGTTTTGTATTCTTAAAAATATTGTTGATGCTTAATCATATGTCGATTCATCTTTAATTGTACGTCAATTCTAACCCAATTTATTCTAAACTTACTTGGGGAAAAAAAAATATTATATTGAATATCAATATAGTAATTGCATTGTTTATATCTCACTTACGTGCAATTAAAAAAAAAGAAATTAGTCTTGAACAAGAAAAGGATATCCTTTGGGTATATATATTATATATAAAAGAATATAACAAAAAAATTGATTTCAATTTGCAAAGAAAATGACATGAGAGAGATCCACTCGAGAACGCATATTCTCAAACTTGCACAACATGTAAAAAACACATTAAAAGGTTAAAAAGACAACTTTGAAAACCTATATTTCCACAAAAACTCTTATCCAAACTCAAAAGATAGATTTGATCATATAATCTTTATGGTGACAGAAGCCATGAAAGCCAAGGCAGAGGTGTACCATGGAGACAAGACATGCAGAGAGAAATTCGGTTCGCTTTTATCCGAAATCGGTTTACCTAACCGGCTTCTTAGTAACAAGGAGATCGAAGAATGTGGTTACGTGAAGGACACTGGTTTCGTGTGGCTAAAGCACAAGAAGAAGAAAGAAGAAGATCAGAAAAGGAGGTATCAAGACTTGTTTAGATTCGATAACGTTGTCGTATGTTTTGAAGATGAAGTCACTGCGTACTTCGAACCTAACAAGATCAAGAAACTCACTGGGGTTAAGGCTAAGGAGTTCGTGGTCTGGATCTCTCTCGGTGAGATTCATGTGAACCGGTCCACTAGTTTGATTACATTTAAGACACAGGTCGGTTTATTGTCTAAGTCATTGCCCTTGTCCGTGTTTGAAGACGTTCATGATGATGTCAAGGAGAAGCCAAAAAAGGTTCAACAAAAATTCAACAACAGCAAAATGTATTTGTACTAGCTAAAACAAAAACATAAGAAATCAACTGTTTATTCATTCTCTAAACATATATATTAAATTGATTTCGTCTATTAATTCGCAAATTAGCTAGTTTAAGAACGGTTCATATATGAAATTGTTTGCGAGTCTCATTTGCTAAACTTTGTGTTGAAGCAGTGTATGTTACTTATTTGAGCCCTTCTATTTCATATTCTAGTTTCTCTGATGAACTTGGGGCAAGTATTCATCCTATATATGTGGTCAAGGAGAACTTCCACAAGCATTTGGACAATTTTGTACTATGTTGTCCTGATCTTTGTTACTTATTTCGGAGTGAAGAATTGTTTAAGGAAGGTGTCTTGCTAAAAAACACCAATGAGGACAATTATGATACTGAAATGAAAAAATGAGGTTCTGATGTAAATAGAGTAAATAGACAATACATACAAGAGAGGAATTGGAAAAAGTTGGGATCTACATGTTAATTTAAGAACAGTTTGTTTCAAACAAATTTGCATAAAAAAAGGATCCAAGAGCTGAAAATAAACAAAAACAATATGTGGAGAGAAGGCAACATAAACAACTTAATTACAGGGTAGTATGGTGCTGCGAAAGGCGTAAGCTGAGAACCACAAAGGCAGAGAATAGCTTCCTTTTAAAGAAAACAACTCTTTCCATAACTTACTTCGTCTGTTATACACCAAAACCTGTTTATAAGTAGCCAAGAAAACATACTCACCGGTCTGACAAATTGGGAAGATTCCAGGTACCAATCCTTTAATACACCTCAAACTTATGCTATCAACAACACTCCAAGTTTCAGTCTCGTACTCTATCATCTTCCAGATCTTTATCCACCCATCTGATAACTGAACCACCGACAAAAACCCATCGGATTCCAAGAGATAAACCCGATTACCACCGTTCCCACATCTTATCTCATCAGGCAAAGAAATCTTTCTCCACACATCATGTTCAACATCAAATGTAAGTATATAACACAAACCACTCATCAACCAATGAAGTATCCCATTAACAAACACAGCTTGGTTCTTGCCCATGTGTGTGAAACTATACTCTTCTACCGCCGAAACAAACTTCCTCCACTTGTTTGTCTCAGAATCAAACACTAAGCAAATGAAACTCCCATCAGGTCTCTGACCAAAAGACCTATGGTAACCAGCCAAGACAACATTAAACTTATTCCTATTCAAATCACAAGCCAAGCCAACAAGAGTCGCCTCACCATCAGGAACAAAGCGAGTAACGGGTCTTTCTCGACTCCTAGGCAATTTCCTAAACTCTCTAGTCGAAGGATTACAAACATAGTAAACACCCTTTTGAGGAACGCTAGAGCAACACAACAAACCATTACAAGAAACCCTAATTCTCACCCTATCTCTAAGAAAACCCAATGATAACTCAGTAACACCTCTCAGACTATCAACACAGATCAAACTCGACGAATCTGATACATCAGCCACAAGCAATTGCTCTTTGACAGAGACTTGATTGAACAAATTAGTAAAGTACTTGTCAGAGGGTAACCTGTACCAAGATTTGCAAACGGATTTGAACCTGAAGAGAGATTTCACAGGTAATCTCGCCAGAATCTGAAGAATTACCTCATCGGGAAAGAGAGCACCTTTTTGATTATCCATTATCAGATCAACTCAAAATACACAAGAGACAGAGGAATCTACCAACAATGGGGTCAAAGACTAAAACTTTCTCATTTTATCGCAACAAAGCTTCTGTCTTTCGATTAACCATTGATGGAAGCAAGGAAATTGACCCAAAAGAAAGAAGAAATGACCATTTCAGAGATCACTGAGGAAAAAATGGCGAAAGAGATGAGACTTTTTAGAATCGCTTTGAGCGTTGAACAAGTTTTAGTGATTGGGGAAGAAGCGCGTGTTTCTTCTGACTTAGCCAATAAAATGCATCATCCTTTTACCCCACTTGTGTTTAATCTAGGCCCAAGGCCCATATAAATTTGCTAACAATGAGAAATGAAAAGCCTTTTTGAATATATCATTAGATGGTTTTTTCTTTTTCGATCTCTTGATTTTCTTCTAAACAAATAAGCCGTAAAAATGCCACATATGTATTTGTTTCCTATGAAGTTACCATAAAATGGATAGACCAACTAGGAGATGCGTTCTTGTTCTTACACCATCTATAATATTGGATGCCAAGCCAATAGTATCTTAACAAAATATTATAGGATATTATATATATTTAAACCATTTTGACAAAGGTTTTACTGTTTTAGTGTGTTTATGACAATGTTTGTACAAATAATTTGACCGCTTAGACAAATGGTTGTTTAATGTGTTATTCGATATACATCTAGGGGTCGATGTAGGATTTTTATTGAATTTGAAAGAATTTAATCTTTTTATATATAGAAATTTAGTGTTCTTTAATTGTGTATTTTGTGATTTTTTTTAATTTACTTATATCGTGATTCAGTTTAATGGTTTTAGAATTCTAGTTTGAATGAAAATTTGATTTCTAGCTAGTAGAGACGCCAGCCAAGTTATAAGTTATATAACCTAGGATTAATTCTTTCATTTACTCATCAATTCAAGAAGCATATTTTGAGGTCTTGCTTGTTCTTGGGCCAACCTTAAATTAAACTCTTTTATATGTACCCCTTATGCATGCATAATATTTGATATAACCATGCTAAATTGATGATATGTATGTGTATAGATGAATTATTAAAGTTTGTAAAAAGTGTAATTGAGGAGAAGTATTTGTCGGAACTCGGTGACTTTGTCTCAATGATTTGTGTCTTTGGTCACATCAGTTTCCCCATCTTCCTCAGGCAACTTAAGTTGCTTCATTTGCTTCTTCAATTTTTTCTCCCTTTGCCTTTTTTTCCCATTTATTTTCTCCTTTATTTCCCTGTTCCATCATATTGATTGGATCATAGTTGTCACGTCGACCCCTTTGTCTTTCCCGAGGATATGGAATGGAGTACTTTTGTAGTTTTGTTCGCTAGCTAATACCTTAATTAATTTACATCTACAAAACTTACGATAACCCTGTATTAATCAAAGAGTATCCTAATTAATTAAATTCGTAATGATCTTGTAGAAGATGACACGTCTGCATACGAGTTTTCATGATCTTGTAGTGTTAGAATTTACAAGTAAATTGATTCTGACATTTGATAACCAAGAATCTTGGAGTGGAAGCCATATTTGTAACGTACTTTTTTTTTTTTTGCATGGTTCAACTTTGAATCTAGCTTTTGTATCCAATAACATTAAGCGTATTAAAATCTTGATCAAGTTAAGTCTACATCGTTTAACTTTTTATTTTAAATGACTATATGGTGCACGTGTTAGTTTCTTTTGTCGGTAAGGCTCTACAAGAAGATTCATGGTAGCGGATGATGCTTTTGCATAGATCCAATATAATGGAGGTACGAGTATAGATGTAAGTTTTGTCGATATATAGATTCCATGTCAAACGAATGAACCAAAAATATAACAATAGTATATGTCAAAAGAAAATATACATAACCTTCTTGTTTTTTTTTTTTTTTTTTTTTTTTTTAATTTTATTTTATTTAACACATACATTTTCTATTACTGCAAAAAAAGAAGCAATACAAGGTGCCTCCAGTCATGAGTAACACCTGAAACAGAACAATGTTACAAAACTAAAAGAACACCCCGAACCAAGTAACCAAGAGTGTGTCATTTGGGAGAACATTCCTTTGTCTGAGTGTTAGTGTCCCGAGATGCGCCCTTAGTAAACTCTTGATTTCCACAATCAGGCTCGAGGCTGGTCTAGAAGTGGCAGTATGAAGCCTTGAGTTACGTTCCTTCCAAATCATGTACACTGAGGCTTGATAAGCTAACCGGAGAATCCAAACAATTTTTTTAACCTTCTTGTTTTTGTTTTTACTTTATATAGACAAAACAGATATAAGATATTGTGTATATGTTGTACTAGGAATACTACATTTACTTTATGCATGATGTATCTATAGACTATAGCAACGGGGTGCACAAAAAAAAACCAATAGCTACGTTCGTGCGTGTATCTTTATAAATATATATATATAGTTCACGCAAGGCTCTCTCTATCATTCTCTCAAGCTATGGATAAATGGGAAAGCGTTTCATGCATTGAAAAACCACCAAAGTGTCATATTCAAGGTAATGCACGCAGACTACACAAATAATTATATGTTGTTCATTTTTTTTATGATCATAAGTAATATAGGCCTTATGAAGTTGCATTAATTTGTGATAGGCTTAGGACATAAAGGCTATTCCAAGACGAAGAAGAAGAAGATGATCAAGACTTCTGCTTCGTGATCAAAACAATGACGCTATCTTAATCTGAGCTTTAATAATTGGTATTGTAGTATTCCTATATTTTTTTTTCTTGACCTTGTAAGACATTTTCTCCACTTTTTTCTGCTTTCTTACTATTTCCATCTTCTAGATTTCTCGATTCTGTCAACTTTATAGATCAGTTGTTTAGTTTTACTAAATAGATCAAGAGTTTGTTGTATACTCTTAGAATTCATATTCCCCCTCTTTTATATATCCCTCCTGAGCTATCTAAGGATTTCACTGACCTCTTTTACTATGTATACTGGATGTTAACCATATTCTATATATAGGACAAAGTCATGTTCTAAACTACAAATCTTATATATAGAACATTTAAAAACCAGAAATAATGAAATGCAGTTTAAACCAAACAATACATGGAACATTCTGAGTATGTTGACAGATACAAGAAATTCTGATTACGTTGAGAATTAAATATACAAGAAAATAGTGATATATCAACATAGAAAATTATTGCAACAAACCAATATATCATTTTCTATATATATATATATATATATATATATATCAATCGTATGTTGTTTGTTTTAGTTTTCACCATATATACAACTCTCAAATGTAACGTTGATGTACACGATACATATCAAATAATTAATGAATACATAATTTCTTTGATAAAATATGATATAAAATTAGCATTTGCAGAAACATATAAAAATACTAGGAGTTGTTCCGTGCTACGCACGGGCTTATCTTCATATTTGTTCTATTGGCAAATTTTTTTACTGTTAGATTTTCATCTTTCTGTATTTTGTTTTCTTAATTGGTTTTTTTTATTGATAAAAATGATATTAATTTTTGGGGAAAGAGTATGTATCTTAAGTAATTAAACTACACCCCCTCTTTGGAACGCTTTCTCTCTCTTCTCTCTCTCAAATCTTTTAGAGAGAGAAAGCTTTCGTTCTCATTTTCCGACGAAACTTATCGTTTTCTAACACAATTATACCGTTGTGTGATATATATCTTAGGCTAAGTTACATTGTTTTGACTTTATGAATATGTCGTAGTGTACATGCACGTAGGCTCATGATGTCTCCATACCGTAATTAACATTTTAAACTTGTTGAGATAAAACAGAAAATGTTATTACAGCTTACTCAATATGGCAATAGGAAAAAAGCTTAAAGGAGAAAATAAAAATAACTAAATTTTTTATTTGATTGTTTGGTCATTCCGTAAAGGTTTTCTCCTCCACCTAACCACCTGTCCAGACTACTACTTTACATTTTTGCATAAACTTCAGTTCCTTGTCGGAGATCTTAAATCCTCCATTTTCATTTAACAATGAATTGTGCAATGAGCAAATCATTTACGTGATCTAAAGGAAAAATACTTCAGAGATATTAGAACTTTCCTCGAATCATAACAATAATTTGAGTACGAAATAGAATAAAATCACATGAAATATACATATTAAGGAACCAGCCAGTCAACCATTATAGTAGCAGAATTTGACCGTTTGAAATTAGGATAATTTAGAATTTTATATAAAGAGAAATAAGAGATTGGAATATAAATTTATGACTATACATTGAATTTGATTTTTTGATATAAATGTAAGCTAATTTATTGGGATTTTAAAGGCGATAATGGGATTTAAAAATAAAGTGTGCAATGAGCAAATCATTTACGTGATCTAAAGGAAAAATGCTTCAGAGACATTAGAACTTTCCTCGAATCATAACAATAATTTGAGTAAGAATACAAACACATGAAATATACATATTAAGGAACCAGCCAGTTAGCCATTATAGTAGCAGAATTTGGCCGTTTAAAATTTATGGGACAATATAGAATTTTAGATGAAGATAAATAATAGATTGGAATATAAATTTATGACTAAACATTGAAACTGATATTTTGATAGAAGTGTAAGCTAACCTTTCAAAAATGCAAGCCAGTGTTAAATTGAAAGTTGTCTTCGAAGAGTGGTTTTGATCTTTGTTTTCAGATGTTCGAGATAAGGATATTTTGCCAACAACATCTGGTGAGTGGGTAAATGTAGATATAAATCATATACTAAAGAACAAAGTGGAAGCTAGGATACCAGAAATATGAACAAGGCAAAATAGGTTGTTACCTGGAAGCTCCTCACTCTTGTCTAAGCAAGTCTGAAAAAGTAGAGAACCTAAAATAATCAAAACCAATAGAGCATTGTCGTTTTTTAACAGTCTCCAAAGACGTTTTCTCCGTGAAAACAATTCTCCACTTGTGTTTGGTGCGACGATAACGGTTGGAGGATGCGACAACATCAAATCATTGATGCTGTACAATTGGCCTTTAACCAATTGATCTTGATACTTAGGCACACGATTAGGAAGGACTGAAGCTTGTATAGCACAATCCTGAAACAAAGGCAAAATGAATATGTTAAAATAGAGGTAAATCAGGGTCAAGAGGAACAATAATAGAGATAATATACATTTTCATCAGGAAGGAGACATTTTCATCAGGAACAATAAGTAAGATATTGTTTCTTCGAAAGTCTCGAACTTTCCAAATATGGATGACCCGAACAACAATGCTATTAATACCAGTGTTATGTGTTTCGCTGGAGGTTGAATAAAGGGTAGAGTAGGGCGGTATTGTTTTAGTTTTATCCATGCTGTGTGAGAGAGAAGGTTAGTGTCGTCAACGGTTGTTATTTAATGCAATGATTGAGGGAGATTAATCAGGGATTGGAATGAAATGGTAATGACCATGAAATCATAGGTGTTTGGTATTAGTTTCATTACATTATAATTGGGTGGTAAACGTAAAGATGAAAATGAAGGATATACTTCAATGGAATTCTTTAATTACCTTAAAGATTGTAATGAGTAATACAAATAACGTAATCATAATAATGGTTCATATGATTCTAATTGGTAGTGCAGATCTAAACCCCTTTTTAAAAAAATTTAAATTTGATTCCAAACAATTTGAAAACGATTTTGGACAGGATTAATGTTACATACTGTCTTTAATTACCTTAAAGATTGTAATAAGTAATACAAATAATGTAATCATAATAATGTTCATATGATTCTAATTGGTAATGCAGATCTAAACCCCTTTTTTAAAAATTTTAAATTTGATTCCAAACAATTTGAAAACGATTTTGGAGAGGACTAATGTTACATACTGTTCGAAACTTCAAATGGGTGTTCGGGATCTTGACACAAATATTAAACCGGAAATGATTTAGAATTTGGAGGTGGAGTAGGAGAATTAAACCAAAGAAACCCAATGATTATGAGATCTGTGAAGGTACATCGGAGGTGGTAGCTGCTGGGAACGATGGTTGTGAGAAGGTGAGTACAGGTGAATTCGACATCGTTTGGTTCATATACTCCTGATGGTGTAAGGGCTGTCAATTATATTTGTTGGGCTTGTAATTGGTCTTATTTTGTCAAGCCTAATATGAAAATTTAAAAACAATGGCCTTTAAAACTAAGAGAGGACATGTGTCAGTTATATAATAAGCCAGGTGTCATGTTCTAAGTAGAAGTTGAGAAAAACCTTCTGTTATTATATAAGATTTTTGACTAGGAATTTGGCGAGGAAACGATACTTGATAACGCAGGTCGTATTTTGTTGATCCATCATAGGCAAACCTTTATGATGCAAAACAAACTAAGTAGTTTTTTCAGGCAATAAATTTTGTGTGGCTTCAACACCCCGTAATATTACGATAGTCATCACTACAAAGCAAACCATATAATTTTATGAATTATAAACATAAACATGTACTAGTACTTTTCACACATATATGAAATATGAAACGACCGGATGTAACAATCACGAAACTAACCAAAGCAAACATTTGTTTGTTTCTCCATGTAAAAAACCTATTACAAAATATTGTCAAAAGAAAAAAAAACCTATTACAAAATATGTTGAGGATATGGTTGGTAGCTAAGGCTGTTTGAGATATTGTGGAACTGCTTTTATAGAATGGAGATATGGTATGTTTGATCAAACACACGTCAAATTATACATAATATCTTAATCATTAAAAGTATACTAGGTAACAACCCGCACATAGTGTGATATAAAATAATTATATAATATTTTTACTGCAATTTTTATTTACAAAATCTATTATATTTATGGGTAATTGAAATATTTAAAATTCGATTGTGTAATATATATCTATATAAAAAAATTGTATAATAATTAAAATTTAACCAGTGAGAGTTATTATAATATCAATCTTATATTATTATATCATATGAACAAAGGGTTCTTAAAATTCATTTTAAAGATTTTATGAAAATATAATTAAAAGATATAATTAAGTTAGAAAGATAATATAAAAATTTAATTTTGGGTGTTAATTGTATTTTTGAAAAAATACAATGGTAAATAAATGTAAATATTTTTAAAAGCTGATGACAAATAAATGAAAGAGTATCATGAGCTCTGTAATTCTGACAACTCAGCTTTTTGTCAAAAAGTTCCTCTATTAATATATAGGAGATAAAAGATAAATGTAAAATAAAATAATACTTTATTCTTAATCTTTATAATAATATCAATGATTAAGAGATCAAATTATACATAAGTAATACATACCTTAATCTTTTATTAGTTTCTTATAGAATTAAAATAAAATTAAATACTTAGTATCTTTATGTTTTTTTAATTAATAAAATCAATACAAATATATAGATATATATATATATATATATCTTATTATATAAAGTTCGATGTCAAAATTACTTATTAACAAGATCGTGACATGTGTCAATTATATCATTCGGATGTTGACACGCGTCAATTCTAAATTTATTAAAATTTTTTTAAAAATGTAAAAATTCAAAACCTACCATAAAAATATTTTATATAAAAGTAAAATAGAGAAAAGAAAACTTAATAAATAGAAATTTGAAATTTGAAATTATAATATTGTTTACTTATTTTAATTTTAAGTTGCTAATTTTACAAGTAAAATGATAACTTTTTTTTATAAGATAAATAAATGATTGTGAAAATTATACAATTAATTAATATTTAAAGAAAATGTAAATACTCACCTTTACAAAAAGAAAAAGATTGTTGAAGTAGAAAAACAAAATTTACTCATTAACAAGATCGTGACATGTATCAATTGTATCATTCAGATTTCAGATAAAGAAAAAGATTGTTGAAGTTGGAAATAATAATAATAAATTATCTCATTTTTTTTCACCAATCAAATAATTTATTTAAAAATACTGTTATTGTAATATATATAAGATTGTAATAATAAATATATATATACTGTTATTGTAATAATAAATTGGCGGTTAATGGAATTTCCAGACTCATTGTTTGCTTGGGTTTCTAAGAGTAGGTACTATCGGAATTCAAATCCTTTGGAACCTATACGGTCATATTCTCCTTCTTATGGATGGAGAAGTATTGTATCAGCTCGCTCTCTGGTAAATAAGGGGCTTATTAAAAGGGTTGGATCTGGGGACACCATTTCTATATGGCATGATCCCTGGATTCCAGCTCAATTCCCGAGACCAGCTTTAAGTAATGGTCCTGTTCAGGACCCAGATCTTCGATTGACTCACTTGATCAATCGTCAAACAAATACTTGGCGCAGGGATATGCTCCTTGAGCATTTTGATCCCGTGAATGCAGCTTTGATAGAGGCTTTGCCTTTAAGTAATTGCTCGAAGGCCGATTATTTCGGGTGGCATTTTACTAAACATGGAAAATATACGGTTAAGTCAGGGTATGAGGTGGAACGTTTGGCGATCCCGAATACCTTTCAAGCTCCTGGGGCTGGTCCAGAGATTACTCCTCTCCTTGCTAAGGTCTGGAAGGTTTCATGCCCACCAAAACTACAACACTTCCTGTGGCAGGTGTTGACGGGTTGTATTTCGCTTTTGGCTAATTTGAGACAACGAGGAGTGGACTGTGATGTCGAATGTACACGGTGTGGGGCAGAGGTGGAGACTATAAATCATGCCATTTTCTTATGTCCACCAGCTCGCCAGGTCTGGGCTCTAGCTCACATTCCCGTGGGGCCACAACACTTCCCTATGGAGTCTGTTTATGCAAATGTGGATCATTTTTTGGGTTCTACAAACCCGGGATCACACATTGCAGCATTCTCTTGGATAATGTGGTATATATGGAAACCACGGAATGCTCGGGCTTTTGAGAATCAGGTTGAGCGACCTGATGAGGTTGTTCGGGTGGTGGTTGGGGAAGCACACACTTGGCAGCAGGCACAGGTGGAGGCCGAGTTGGACGACTTTCCCTCTTCCCCTGGCGGGGGGCTTCCTCGGGCTGGGGGGTGTGATGTTCCCCTCCCATCGGTTTTTTCAGGGCATCGATGCTTTGTGGATGGTTCTTGGAAAGCAACAAATGTTTTTGTAGGTGCGGGGTGGGTTTGTACTTCATCTCAAGGGTCACCACCGATTCACGGTGCAACCAATTACCGGCGTAGTCTGTCTCCGTTACATGCCGAAGTTGAACCTTTTATTTGGGCGATGCGATGCATGATTGGGCATAATTGCCGGGAGGTATTCTTCTACACGGACTGCTCCGACTTGGTGAAGATGGTGTTTTCGCCTCAGGATTGGCCAGCCTTTGCAACATACCTAGAAGATATCAAGACTGACAGGGAGGAGTTCTCTTCTTTCTCTTTGGTTCCGGTGTCTAGAAATGCTAATGTACGAGCGGATTCCTTGGCACGCCGAGCGCGTTTTAATCCGCATCCTATTTTATTTGTAAACAATTTACCCTCAAATTGGCTCAACTGAGCTGATTTCTTTTGTTGACAAAAAAAGTAATATATATAAGATATGAGTATGTAAGATTAACGTATGTGTTTTTGTAACTATAAAAATATTAAAGTAAATTGATATATAATAGATTATTTAATGTGTCGTAAATAAAATTTGTTGGTTGTAGTAAAGACAAAAGAGTATATTTTACAAGTAAATTTTTTGTGTGTGTACAAATACATTTTTAGTGGTAATGTCAATAGTATATTTGTAAATGGATATACATTAGTGTATTATAGCACAAAAAAACAACTATTTTCTATAACTAAAATTTTATCTCTTTATTTTTATACATTGATTTTACTTACAAAAAGAATATATATATTCTTTGTTAAATTTCATTTTATTTTAATAATTTTGAACTCATCTACAACTATTTGCTTTAACTAAAAGTGTATCTATTTACTTTTTTTTTTCAACCAAACAATAAATTAAAAGGAAATTCCTCGGTTAGTTGCCCAAGCCAGAGGGAAGGGGTTTACAAAATAAACTTCAGAGATAAGAGACCAGAGTCGGAGATAAATCCTAAACTTCACACGAGCGAGGACAGTCAAAGAAAACGTGATTAATTGTCTCAACCGTAGAATCGCTCCTTTTACATTAAATGTCACATTTGATACCTCGGTGTATCTATTTATTGGATACCTCGGTGTATCTATTTACTTTTATAGATAGATTACTAAAAATTTACTTTATATTCTTTTAAATTTAATTTTATTTTAAAAAATCTAAACCCGCACATCGGACGGGTCCTAATCTAGTATATATATATATGATATTTTAACATCAATAAGAATTCTCTCATTTTTTTATTTCTTAATTTCTTTTTTTTTCCGAGTCTCCAAGTAATAGTTACTATTCACAAATGTCTTATAATACAGTAAAATCTTAGATTTAATAAGGAGTATTTAAAACTGAATAGATAAAAATGATATTTTGAAAAGAATATACCAAACGAGATATTTCTCAAGTTTCTCATTTCTATTTGACAAACTAAGTATTATAGAATCCTATAATGGTTTGAACATTTTAGAGCATATGTGGAGTAATTACTACTAATAAAAGGGACAATTTGAGCCCCCTGACCATCTCCACTCCTGCAAGTCAACTGAGTTGCTCAAATATAAACTAATCATATATTTTATATTAAACTAATTAGAACAATCTAATTAGAACTTAAGCAAAATTATCCTTGCACTAGAGAACCCAAAAAAGTTGCTCAATCATTAATTATTTTTTAAAACAATTTTTTATTAATTATCAAATTTAGATTAATTATTTCAATTACTTATATTACATTTAAAAGAAAACAAAAATATTTTACATAATTCAGAAATATTAAACATATTTTACAAAATACAATAAAAAATTTGATCAGTGAGAAAAAAATCAAAATCTTGATTAGTGAGAATCAAAAGAACAGAACTAATTGACTAAGCCAAAACTTGAAGTATCTTCGAGTTCAGTTTCTGTTTAGTAAGATTTTCAGCTGCAATACCCTGGATTACGACAACACCTCCATGCGTTTCAAGAAACTCATGCAGCAAGTTCCTCATTTTGAAAGCTTCCTCCATGTAATTGTCCTGTTTTATCGACTGTTTTCTCCAGATGGATTGTGTTTCAAGACATAAACAGAGCCTTGCATTTTGCCATTGTGTCATTTAGATTCGTAACTGCAGCAACAGAAACAATCCTACTTGTCATGAAAAAATACCTTCAACACAAACAGAGAGATACATTGTGTAATATATTTAAGTGACTAACTTGAATGGCCAATTGTTTTTGGTGATTCATAGATTTCATAATCGTTTCTTCTTGGCTGCAGTTACGACCAATAGGTGGCACATTGAGCATTCCATTACGGAATTAAATAAATGTTCCCCTTTTTTTTCTTATTTTTTGGCAAACAAGATTTTTCATTAAAAGAAAAACGACTACGTTTCAGTACAGAGAAATCGAAGAGCCTCTTTTGCTAAGAGATCTGCTTGGCGATTTTTGTCTCGTGATACAAACGAGAAAGTACAAGAGGTGAATTGAGACGATAGTGAGAGGATGTTATATAGAATCCCGTGGAGTTCCAACAATTGGATCTTCCTGTCAATAGCTCTGACTAGCAATTGCGAGTCTGAAGCGAAACAAAGGTGTGTGAAGCCCGATTCAATAGCAACTTTCATCGCCGTGAAAGTTGCGAGTGCTTCGGCCATCAGAGGTGACCGCACGTGGGGGTACGCCATGGATCCCCAGGTCAAGGTTGTGTTTGATTGATCTTTGAAGACCCATCCACATCCTGCAGATTTTTTATCTAGCCATGCTCCATCAGTGAAACAGACCACAACGATTGGAGAGGGTGAGATTACAGTTTGGGTGGTACTTGATTGGTGAGATTGTCGCGATGTTGGCTGGGCTGCTTGCCATTCTCTTGCGCGTAAGATTGCAGTGTTCAGGACCTCCTCCGCTATCGGCTGTATCTTACTGAAAATCAGTCTGTTTCTTGCTGTCCAAATAGCCCAGAAGATCCAAGGTGCTAAAGGACCAGAGCCAATTCCGGTGGGAGGTAGACAGGTCAGCTTTGAAGTAACATTGATTCCCAACTTCACAGAGCTTATCCCCTTTGGTGTTAGTTGTTCTTTGAAAGGAGCCAGCTTCCAAACCAAGGTTGCAAAGGGGCAGTGGAAGAAAGCGTGAGACTCTGTTTCTCGTTCACCACAGTGTGGGCATTTAATTCACTCGTGATATTCCTGGAGCGTAGGTTTTCTCCCACTGGGAATGCTGTCTGTGCCAACTTCCAGAGTAGAAGTTTAATCTTTGGTGAGGTTTTCAAGTTCCAGATATTCGTCTTCCAATTAAATTCGGTATCCGGGATTCTTGTGGGGGCTAGAACAGGTGAGGGTGTTAGTTTTTTCTTGGTATTGAGGGCTTCGTAATATCCTGACTTTGCTGAGTATATTCCATCTTTCGATGCCAACCATGCCCATTGGTCCTCACCACCATGTTTACTCGGTCTTAGCTGTAGGATCTCAGCTTCATAGAGTGGGAGAGTTTGCTGGATGCGGGTTAAATCCCATTCCCCTGAGACCGGGTGGATTAGATCCGAGACCATGAAGGTTGCATTTGATTCAGTTGGTGGGCCCATTGGGGTAACAGGTTCAGATAGGGAGATCCATGGGGTTCCCCAAATCGGGGTGGTTTACCCTGATCCAATCACTTTCCCCAGTTGAAGTTTTAGGAGATCTCTCCCAGCACAAATGCTTCTCCACCCGTGTGAGGCAGAGCCTGGCACAGAGCATTCAAGAAACGATGAGTTTCTGCAATATTTCCCCAGGAGAACTTTTGCCAAGAGGCAGTGTGGTTGTTTGAGGATGCGCCAGCCTATTTTAGCAAGGATAGCATCATTAAAGGTTTGGATATCTCTGAAGCCCAAGCCTCCTTCTTTGTATGATTGAGTCATTTTGTCCCAAGACAACCAACACATTTTCTTCTTTTCAGGGTTTGAATCCCACCAGAAACGGGTTAAGACAGACTGGATGCGGCTGCAGAGGGAGTTTGGTATCTTAAAGCATGACATTGTGTACGAAGGCATGGTGGATAGCATGGACTTACGGAGGGTGAGCTTTCCTGCGGAGGAGAGAAAGCGGGAAGACCAGCTAACAGCCTTTTGTTTGATACGATCCACGATCAGGGTGAAGAGGTCTTTCTTTTTCCGTCCAAACAGCTCTGGTAAGCCTAGATATTTACCCTGTCCTCCCTCTTTAGATATACCTAAACCTCTTTAGATATACCTAAAGCTCGCTTCACCCTGCTTCTAACCTCGTTCTTTGTTTTTGAGGAGAATGTGATTGAGGATTTGTCCTGGTTGATACGTTGTCCCGATGCTTGTTCATACTTTTGTAGGATCAAAGAAAGCTGGTTGCAGTTTGACTGGTCAGATTTGCAGAAGAACATCGTATCATCTGCAAAAAGTAAGTGATTAACCCTTGGGCTTCTTTTTGCCACTTTAATGCCCACTAATCTTCCTTGATCTTGTGCCTTATTGCAGAACCCTGACAGAACCTCGCTGCAAAGGATGACAATGTATGAAGAGAGGGGGTCTCCCTGGCGAATACCTCTTTGGGGTTGTACTCGGCCTTTTGCCTGTCCATTGATAAGGTAAGAGTAACTAACCGTAGTGATACATTGCATTAGCCAGTTGATCCATTGGGTGTGGAAACCCATCCTTTTGAGCGTAGTTTGTATGAATTCCCATTCTAGCCTATCGTAGGCTTTGCTCATGTCAATTTTAACTGCCATGAAGCATCTTTCTTTCGCCTCAGAGGTTTTCAAATAATGTAGAGCTTCGTGGGTAATAAGGACATTATCTGTTATAGCTCTTTCCGGGACAAAGGCCGATTGGTTTTGAGAGACACTAGTATTCAGGATAGGCTGAAGTCTCTTTGTTAGAAGCTTAGCTATGATTTTGTAGTACACTGAATGTAGCACTATTGGTCTATAGTCCGAGACTTTCTTTGGATCTCTGATTTTTGGGATTAGCCTAACATGAGTGTGGTTAATTTTCAGGGGGAGGCTTCCCGTGACAAAGAAAGCAAGGATTTCTGCTACTACTTGGTCTCCCACTGTATCCCAATTAGTTTGGAAAAAGCTAGCAGAGAATCCATCTGGTCCAGGAGCCTTGTCTGGGTGGATCGCAAAGCAGGCTTGCTTTATTTCTTCCTGCGAAGGGATTCTGATGAGCCTTTTATTCATTTCTGGTGTTACCGATGGGGAGCTTCCCTGGGAGGTAAAACATATCCTGGTAATATTTGGCTATAGTCTCTACAATATCTTTTTCCTCATAGATTGCAGTACCCTGGTCTGATTCTAGAACTGAGATATTGTTGATGGTTTTCCTTCCTTTTGTTGCAGCATGGAAGAAGCCTGTGTTTTTGTCTCCCAAGCCAAAGTTGGCGGCTTCTTTGTTTCCAGAATTCTTCTTCTTTAAGGTAAGCGGTCAACAGCCTTTGGTTTAGACTATTGATTTCCTCTTGGGGGTAGTCATCATTAGACATTGCTTCCTCTAACTGGTCTTTAAGATCATTTATGGTAGTCTGAGAGTTCAATTGTTGCTCTTTTGACCAGGCAATAATGGCCATTCGACAATGATGAAGTCTAGTGTCTACATCTGCCTCTGGGGTGTGGTTCCATGCGTCCATGATTAATCTCTTGACCTCAGGTTCAAATCTGAGTCTTCAATCATACCTGAAGAGGCCACTTCTTTTTCTCCTAATCAGATCAAAAGACGTCACTAAAGGTTGATGGTCAAAACCTTCTAATCTGAGGTATTCACTTCTTCCTGAAGGGTATGAGATGGTCCATTCGCTATTAGTCATAGCTCGGTCTAGGCGACACCTTACCAAGTGTGAGTACCGTTTTCCTCTCCAGGATAAGCAGTTGCCTGTATGTTGCAGATCATACAGGTCGCAAGTGGACATTAGGGTCCTGAGGTCCGAGAAGGAGCCCTCAGATCTAGGGGGACCACCAGATTTCTCATTCTGACTGATGATTTCATTGAAATCACCAGTTAAGAACCAAGGATCACTTCTATGTTCGCCTTGTAGAGAGATTTTGTTCCAAACTTCCATTCTTTTTTCTCTATCTGGTTTGCCATAGATGAAGGATGAGTAGAAATACTTTCCTTTTGTTTTGATCCTGGTGTCGATGATGTTTTGGCAGGAGCTAAGGATCTCAACTTCCAGGTCCTTATTCCAGAGGAGCGCCAGACCTCCGGATCCTGGTACTTGAGGGGGAACAAGATGGTGGTGGGTGTAGTCGAGACATTGGAGTTTCTTCAGGGTATTGGTTAGTAGATGTTGGTTAAATTCGAGAAAGTAAATCAACTCATCACTTTGCAAACATGACTATATAGACTAGTAGATGTTGGTTAAGCTTCTAGAATGTTCTAGAATAGATATTTTTAAAAGAATTAGGAATCTAGTTAGGAAAAAGAAAAATTATAATCCTAAACTAAAAAGTAAATTAGGGTGTTTTAGAAAAGAAAGTCTAAAACCATATAAATAGAGATCATAAGAAGGATGTATGATAATAAGGAAAAACAGAGCTTGTGATTAGTTTTGAGAAGATTTTCTAAAAATTAATAAAGGAAGGATTCTGTTGAGAATCGCAGACCCCGATTCACCTCTGTAGTGAACCGCAGACCGCGACTCTGCCCCTACTCCTCTTCTACTTCACAGATCAGTTTGCATAACATAAACATAACACAGAGATTTAACGAGTTCTCCTCATGCAGAGGGTACATCTCGTGTGGGAACCTTCTCCCACAAACATCCACTATCAATCAACCAAGGTTTTACATAGTATTACATATACAAGCTTAGAGAACTAACAACTACAGAGAACCTGAAGAAGAAAACACATAATAGATCTAGCTTTTCTTCTTCCTCTTTTTCTGTCTCTGGTTCAGCTCTCCTCTCCATGTATAACCCATAAACACCTCCATAACCCCAAAGAAGCAGCTCCACCTTCGTCTCTCATCAGAGTGTCCTGAAGACACCTTAAACCTAGACAAGGTTATGTCCGACTCTCAGCCCTTCGACCCCAGTCGAGCTTCTGCTCCTTTATCATGGTTCTGCGCACAGCTTCAAGCTCCATGTACGACGCCCTGCGCATGCTCTCTGCACTGCGCCCTGCGTCTCTGTGTCTGCCATGCACAGCGCCCTGCGCTGTGCCCTACAACCGTCACCAATGTACCTCCAGCTTCTTTAGTGCGTGCTCTGCGGCTTTCTTCAGCATACATGTTTCTACAACCCTAGTTTCCCTTTTATAGTGAAACCCTAGAGCTTATGTCGGTTTAGTCCGGCAGGCCACAAAACACGGATCCTGTATGGACTTCACACCAATAGAGGCCCAGTTCTTGGTTCAGACCAAATAAGCCCATATGAAGCAAACATTTACAACAAACTCCACCTTTTGCTTCATTTGGTCCAACTCACAAAATCCCCTTTGTGTTGATTCTTTCCTGAAAAGAAAAACAAAGCTTGTCTTCTCCTGTAGAATCTGCAACTCCCAATGATCCTTATCTTTTGTCCACCTTAGGAATTTTTAACTTCATCTTCAGAAACTTAAAGAGATTCGCGACTCTCCCTCAAGCTTCCTTCTTCTGATGACTGTAATCCCACTTGCAGACGAACTCCGACCACTGAACCCGACAACTGAAGAAACCTTTACAACCTTGTTTCTTGATAATCAATACAGAACACAACCAATCATTGAAAGTTCCTTTGTGTTCTCCAATGTCATCCTGTGACATTGCTCTGAAATCCCCCGCACCTATCGAATCCTTAGATAGTGTTATGACTGTCCCTATATTCGAACTTCTTGAAATTTCAGTCTGCAAAGCAATACAACTTCACCTTGTTCTTGACAGCTTCTCTGATTAGCTTACGATGCTCTTCAGCTGTCCCAACAAGTTCGTGTAACTCCTTACACGAATCATCTTCTTCAACCTTGTTTCTCTTGGTTTTAGAAACACTTATGAAGACCTTTACTTGATTCTCCTGTTCCTCACAACAGCTCCACCTAGAACCAGAACTTCTAATTCACCCGCAAGTAACACCTTGCTTGCTTATGGAACCTTGATCTTGAAACTTTTAGAACTAGTAAAACCTGAGACATCAACCTCTCCGAACACGATTACAACAATCACACAACCTCTTCCATGGTTTCTGATAAATACCACAGACCTGTTATCATGATTGTATATCATCTGTATCCGTCTGCAACCTGATTTACTTGGTCGACCTTTGATTCCCCTCATGTGCACTGAGCTTGAACCAAACTTCCTTGAATCTCTTGCAGAACACATGAATCATACATGCTTCAATCCTGAAACTATCTCTGATTCATCATGTAAACAATCTCAACCCAATGCATTACTCTTGAGATTGAGTTTACATCCCATCTGTTTAACCAATTGATTCTTGAATCCAGCTTGTACGATCTGACAGTACAACCTCCTGTTCAACCTCATGTTAAAACAGATGTCCGACCAACAGCTTAAAAACCTCTGCTAGTCTCCTTGTAACAGCCTTCAGTGCTTCACTCTAGAATCCCTGAAGCCACACCTACTGTTAACATAACCCTGCAATAGTTCTTCACGTTTGCAGACCTTACCAAGAAGAACCTTGGTACCAGCATCATACCTTTTCTCACCATTCATCAATACAACTTGACATGTCTTTACCATTGATGAATCCTCACTTATCCTTCGTGTAAGTGACTCTCCTGAGAAAACTTAATGATGTTGCTAGACCCACTAGTCTTCTACTAGTCTTGTCTATCATAACCTGCATCTTTAACCACCAGAGATCTACTTGAATCCTCCCCTTATACTCACATGCTTCGTTATTAAGTGTCAACAAACACTTAAACTTCCTACAAGTTATACCTTCAGAAGATTCATCCACCAGATCATCTCTGTAGATGCAAACAGGCGAACCAAAACTTTTCTGTTTCTAATTCTCTTCTCAATGCAAAACCTAACCCCAGTCACCTTCCGCCAGCCTTGTAGATTCTTGCACTTACTTGCAAACTCTTGCACAGTCCTGCAACGTCTACAAAAGTCTTCTAGAGATTTTAAGTCACCTTGAAGAACCAACTCCACCTTGACAAATAAAATCGCATTGGCTGCAACTTCGACTCTTGGTACTCTTCTGCATTCCCATTCTCTGTAGACCTACCTTGATTGTAGTCCTTTCAAATCTCTAACAACCTGATCCATTCCTGAGACTTCACCATTCACCCAACACCTCTCAAATCTGACCACTTCAACACAAATTGCCTGGTCCATCTTCATACTCATCTGAATCTTAGACACAACTAGCTGACCTAACAACCCTCTTACATAGATTTACCTTTGAAGGTGTCCCTTAGTAAATCTGTGACTCCAATAGTTGTACCTTCAACCAATTTCTAAACACCACTACACAGACTTTCAACAACCGAAAACTGACTTTTCAATAGTTGAAGACGTCTACATCCTTGCGTTCTCCTAGTGTCTAGATTTCATAAACTGAAACAGCTTTGAGTATTCAGAAGCTTCAAAACAGAACATCACATGTACCTTGTGACCGCAGCGGAAAACTGAACTCCTGTTTTGATAAGTTTTGAGCCTTATGGATGATGCTTCAATTCCTTCTTCACAGCCATGTGCAAATCACCTTCACACATCCATCCATGAACCTGAATCAAATACTGCAGATAACTCCACCTTAAACCAACCCCATAATTGATTCAACCTTCGAGTCTTCTACAACAGTCTCCAGATCCTCCTTGTATGCTTTTAGCGTCATGCCTGAGTCTGTGAATTCCTGAGCTTGTGCTCTGATACCACTTGTTGAGAATCGCAGACCCCGATTCACCTCTGTAGTGAACCGCAGACCGCGACTCTGCCCCTACTCCTCTTCTACTTCACAGATCAGTTTGCATAACATAAACATAACACAGAGATTTAACGAGTTCTCCTCATGCAGAGGGTACATCTCGTGTGGGAACCTTCTCCCACAAACATCCACTATCAATCAACCAAGGTTTTACATAGTATTACATATACAAGCTTAGAGAACTAACAACTACATAGAACCTGAAGAAGAAAACACATAATAGATCTAGCTTTTCTTCTTCCTCTTTCTCTGTCTCTGGTTCAGCTCTCCTCTCCATGTATAACCCATAAACACCTCCATAACCCCAAAGAAGCAGCTCCACCTTCGTCTCTCATCAGAGTGTCCTGAAGACATCTTAAACCTAGACAAGGTTATGTCCGACTCTCAGCCCTTCGACCCCAGTCGAGCTTCTGCTCCTTTATCATGGTTCTGCGCACAGCTTCAAGCTCCATGTACGACGCCCTGCGCATGCTCTCTGCACTGCGCCCTGCGTCTCTGCGTCTGCCATGCACAGCGCCCTGCGCTGTGCCCTACAGCCGTCACCAATGTACCTCCAGCTTCTTTAGTGCGTGCTCTGCGGCTTTCTTCAGCATACATGTTTCTTCAACCCTAGTTTCCCTTTTATAGTGAAACCCTAGAGCTTATGTCGGTTTAGTCCTGCATGCCACACAACACGGATCCTGTATGGGCTTCACACCAATAGAGGCCCAGTTCTTGGTTCAGACCAAATAAGCCCATATGAAGCAAACATTTACAACAAATTCTTTGTTCAAGCTTTAAGGTTTTGTTCTTTTGATTCATTATTTGGTATCAGAGCAAATCCTGGAGTATGGAGAGCTCATACGAATCATGGCTGAGACCAAACCATCGGAGAAGACGCCGACATCAACCTCTGCAGTTCAATGTCCGATGTTGAATTCAACCAATTACACCGTCTGGACATTGAAGATGAAGGCGGCGTTAAGAGTTCTCAAAGCTTGGATTGTAATTCAGCCTGGAATGGACAATGAAGAGAAGAACGATGTTGCAACAGCTTTGTTGTATCAATCTGTACCAGATAACCTAATTCTGCAAATTGGTGACCAAGACTCACCAAGGGATATTTGGGAAGCTATCAAATCGATAAATCAAGGAGTAGAGCGCGTCAAATAAGCTCGTCTTCAAACCTTAATGTCTGAATTCGAGAATCTGAAGATGAAAGACTTAGATACTATCAATATCTTCTCATGTAAGTTATCAGAGTTAGCCTCGACATCAGCCTCTCTAGGTCAACCTCTTGATGCACCAATGTTGGTGAAGAATTTTCTAAATATCCTGCCCGCCAATAAATTCATACACCTCATTGCTTCTCTTGAACAAGTCTTAGATCTAAACAAAACTAGTTTTGAAGACATCATTGGAAGATTTAAAGCTTTTGAGGCTCATATAAACGGGCAAGCAGCACAAGAAACTCAACAAAACCTCTTGTTCTCAAATATGGAAGGAGACAGCGGTAGAGGTAGAGGACGCGGCAGAGGCAAAGGACGTGGTCGAGGAAACAGAGGCAGAGGACGAGGAAGAGGAAATTTTCAAAATAGAGATCAAAAGAACATATCTCAAATTATATGCTTTCGATGCGAGAAGCCATGACACTTTGCCTCTGTTTGTCCAGTGAAGTTCGTAAAGGAACAAGAACTCAACAAAAACAAAACAGAGGAAGCAAACACAACATTATATATGCATGAAATCGTGTACTTAAATGAGGAGAAGGTAAATCCAAAGAAGTACGAGATAAACAAAAGAGAAGATGGGATATGGTATTTGGATAATGGTGCAAGCAACCATATGACAGGAGAGAACATATATTTTTCTGAGTTAAACGAGAACATCAAAGGAACCGTAAAATTTGGTGATGGATCTTGTGTCAGCATTGGAGGAAAATGATCGATCCTCTTTGAAGGAAAAAACGGAGAACAGAGACTTTTAACAGACATCTACTACATTCAAGTATTAAAGAGCAATATTCTTAGCTTAGGAAAAGCTATTGAATACAGCTGCGATGTGAGAATGAGGGCGGATTATCTCACTTTACGTGATCCTAATGGATGCTTGTTAGTCAAAGTAACTCGTTCTCCCAATAGACTTTACAAGATCAGCCTAAAGGTATGCAAACCAACTTGTTTACACTCGAGGATAGAAGATGATTCATGGAAGTGGCATGCGAGACTTGGTCATATCAGTTTCACAACGATGAACTCTATATCTACACAAGAGATGGTTCGAGGGATGCCTAATCACAAGTAAGAAAGAGTTGTGTGAATCATGTTTGGTAGAAAAGCAGACGAGACATGTTTTTCCGAATGCAACTCAATATAGGTCTACTCGAGCATTGGAGTTGTTACACGCTGATCTGTGTGGACCTATATCACCAGCCACACTTGCTAGAAATCAGTATATCTTTGTAATAGTGGATGATTACACCAAATATATGTGGACAATCTTGGTCAAAGAGAAGAGTCAAGCATTTGAGAAGTTCCAATCGTTTAAAGCACTTGTCGAGAGGGAATGTGACAAGAAGATTGTAACTCTACGCGCAGACAGAGGTGGAGAGTTTACAGCAAGAGATTTCCAAGATTTTTGTAATGCAAATGGAATCAGAAGGCACCTTACAACACCCTACACACCTCAACAAAACGGAGTAGTTGAGAGGAGAAACCGGACATTGATGGAGATGACTCGGAGCATTCTTAAGGTAATGAATGTTCCAAATTATTTGTAGGGAGAAGCTGTAAGACATTCAACATACTTGATCAATAGAGTTCCTACTCGAGCTCTAAAGAATCAAACACCATATGAATGCCTTAGAGAAAGAAAGCCGAGTATCGAACATCTTAGGAATTTTGGTTGCATCGCTCATGCAAAGGTAGAAGCTGAACATCTAAAGAAGCTTGATGATCGATCACAAACACTTGTCCATCTCGGCATAGAACCAGGAACTAAGGCATATCGACTTTACAACCCAAAAACGAGAAGAGTGGTGGTAAGTCGTGATGTGGTCTTTAATGAGAAGGAATCTTGGACTTGGAAGGGAGCAGACAACAAAGGAGATCAACCAGGGATGTTTCAAATGACATGGGCAGAAACTATAGACAGTGGACAAGGACCATTCACCGACAACAGTTCGCAACCCACAGAGGATCAAGAAACTGCAGAAGAAGAGGAAGTGCAGGATCGTGAAAATGTCGAAACAGAGCCAGTTCCGGTTAGAAGATCTAGTCGACAACACAATCCTGCACTTCTAGCTGATCTAGATTGTGAATGCTCCTCCTGTCGCTAAATGATGAACCTATAAGCTATCATGAAGCAAAAGAATCAGTCGAATGGACAAAGGCTTGTCAAGAAGAGATCGACTCGATCAACAAAAACAATACATGGGATCTAGGTGAGAAACCATTTGGTGTTAAAGTGATTGGTCTTAAGTGGTTTTTCAAGATCAAAAGGAATGCTGATGGAACAATCAACAAGTTCAAAGCTAGACTCGTTGCTAAAGGATATGCACAAAGAGAAGGGATTGACTTTGATGAGGTTTTTGCACCAGTTGCAAGGCTGGAAACAATTAGAATGTTGATTGGATTATCAGCTTCACATGGATGGGAAATTCATCATCTCGATGTTAAGACCGCTTTCTTACATGGTGAACTAACAGAGGACGTTTATGTTTCACAACCTGAAGGGTTTGAAAAGAAGGGAGAAGAACACAAGGTTTTCAAACTCAAGAAAGCTCTTTATGGACTACGTCAAGCTCCCCGCGCATGGAACACAAAACTCGATCAAATCCTTAAGAGCATGAAGTTTAACAAGTGCCAGAAAGAAAGTTCTGTGTATCGCAAGGAAGAAGGACTTAAGATTTTGATCGTGGCCGTGTATGTTGATGATCTTTTTGTCACAGGAAGTACAGTAGAGATCATCATGGAGTTTAAGGCAGGAATGTCTACTAAGTTCGAGATGAGTGACCTTGGTAAGCTTACTTACTATCTTGGTATTGAAGTTAGTCAAGGAATCAATGGAATAGAAATCAAGCAAGAAGCCTATGCTCGTCGAATTCTTAAGGAAGCTGGTTTAGATTCTTGTAACTCAACGGTAATACCAATGGAGTTCGGGTTGCAATTGTCAAAAGGACTTGATAAACCATAAATTGATGCGACCATGTATCGAGGAAGGATTGGATGCTTGAGATATATGTTACATACTCGACCAGATATTGCTTTCTCGGTAGGGATTTTGAGCAGGTACATGCATAATCCAAGAAAATCACATGGCATTGTACTGAAACAAATCTTAAGGTATTTGAGAGGAATAGTGAGCTATGGAGTCTCATACAAGAGAGGAGCACCAGAAATTATAGGCTATAGTGATAGTAGCCACAACACGGATCCTGATGACGGAAGAAGCACAACAGGTCATGTGTTTTATCTCAGAGGAGCTCCTATAACTTGGTGTTCGCAAAAACAAGAAATAGTTATTTTATCCTCATGTGAAGCAGGGTTCATTGCAGATATGGAAGCGGCAGAGCAAGCTATATGGATTCAAGATTTGCTAAGTGAGGTCACCGGGAAAAAGTATGAGAAGACTATGATTCGTATTGACAATGAGTCGGCCATAGAACTTACAAAGAACCCTGTTTTCACAAAAGGAGTAAACATATTCACAAACGTTTCCATTTCATTCGTGAGTGTGTGGAGAATGGACTACTTGAAGTGGAGCATGTACCTGGAGAAGAGCAGCGTGCAGACATTCTTACCAAAGCCTTGGCGAAGAACAAGTTTTCTGAAATGAGAGAGATGATCGGAGTTCAAGATCTCATGAAAAATAACTTGAAGCTTAAGAGGGTAAATGTTGGTTAAGCTTCTAGAATGTTCTAGAATAGATATCCTTAAAGGAATTATAAATCTAGTTAGGAAAAGGAAAGTTGTAATCCTAACTAAAAAGGAAGTTAGGGTGTTTTAGAAAAGGAAGTCTAGAACCATATAAATAAAGATCATAAGAAGGATGTATGATCATAAGGAAAAACAGAGCTTGTATTTAGTTTTGAGAAGATTTTCTAAACATTAATAAAGGAAGTATTCTTTGTTCAAGCTTTTAGGTTTTGTGCTTTTGATTCTTTAGTAGATGGATCCACATTATACCTTTTAATTGGAATATCCAAGTATGCAATGTAGTGCAGCGTGAAGTTTATCAATCCGCTACTTGCAACATAACAAGTATCTCTTCACCGCCACAATGGATGTCAAACTCATCCTCCGCTACACATCAAACACACACACACACAACATCATGTGTTAAAGCTCATATATAATTGCACTGGTGAATCTTATATTGAGTTAATCTTTCTTCATGAGACAAGTTAATACATGAAACTACAGGTCACAAAAACACAAAGCAGAGACATGAACTATAAACCTGGCACAGCCGCAAGATGAGACAAGTCTTTTGACAGCGCCTTGCTCTTTGCTCTTTCCTACATGGATTTACAACTTTCACAGGAAAATAAGAAACGATAAAGTATGTTCTTAACAAGCTAACAGTTGTCGGTTAAAGAATAACACACACACACACACACCAATTTGTAAGAGATATGTGTGTTTTAGTACTAGTGTACTACATGCTGCAAGTTGGGGAAAGTAATAAGTTGTACCTTTCAACCTGCAGCTTCATGGAGATATTATGTAGTCATCTCATCTAATCTATCTGACTGATAAAAAAAAATCTCAAAAGAATAGAGAACAAGCCACAAGATAGCAGAGGCCGGAGAACCCAGATCTGCAGACATACGGCGAGTGACGGGTCTAAAGTTCGTGGCAGGAGCAGGAGCAGGAGATGGAGAGGCTTTTTCGGAAGCAGTCTCGGAAGTAATAACAACATCTTTGGGTTTCTCCTTGAGCATAGTTTGATCGACTAACCTCTTGAGAGAAGAAGTGACACTAGGATTCGCGAATTTGAGTGAAGAAGATGGCTGTTGTCGAGAAGATCTGGAGACGATGTTGGTACAATCGGCAAGCGCTTGCCGGTGATTCGATTGATTTCTATGGATTTGAGGTTAGCCGGTTCCATCGAGAGAGAAGAGAGAGAAGAGAGAGAGAGTCGCAAAAATTGGAAGAAGAAATTGGGAAAAAAAATTCTTTTTTATTTACTCATTATCCAACCAAAACGTGACACGTAGCGTGTTTTATCTTATTGGTTGCTTCCCGTTGCTTCTGGTGCTTCCCAAAAAAACGATTCTCTAAAACGTAAGCCATATATTTTAGTTTTGATTTATTTTTAGGTTTTAAAAGGGTTGAGCAACCCATAGAGTAACTCCAGCGGAGATGCCCTTAAGCTATCCACCTCAGCAAAAATCTAACATCCTAAAATCTTGCCACATCAGCTCTTTAACTAGATTAGTTTTCACAAAATCGTATGATAACCTAAGGCGTTGCTGTAGAATTTTACATAAGTACATTATCGATTGAGTAAATATATTAATTAAAATTCCACTTTATTAGTTTGTTAATGTTGTATGTTGTTCAATTATATGCGGACATATCCAAAACTCAACCAAAACCAAACAGAAATATAAAAATAATTACAAGAATAATGAACGAAAAAGTTATACCAGCTGAATGAAAATGCAACAATTTAGTAAAAATAGCCTTCTATGTCACAGTCTCTAGACTCTTAGGCTATTTCTAGATAATTTTTTTTTTCTTTCAGATATTAACTATTGTTTAAGAAAGCTTTAGACGTTAACTTGTTGATACGTAGGTTGAAAGAGGTATGTATACATACGCGCATTTCAAAACAACCTTTGAATATTACATCTTTTGCCTGGTGATCAGTAAGAGTATAGTTATTGATTTTGATTCCTGAGTCTCTTGTTACTCTGTTCTAGTAAAAATTTCATGGAACAAGCCATTGCTATTTCCACAAGCTCTCTTCCACGATCCATACCATGAATGTTCAAATGAAAGCTAACGCAATTATTGCTGACAGGTGGTTGAAGGAGAAGCTGAAGTTTATAGATGCAAAGCATATAAACATGCATGAAGATAGCCATCCTATGTATCCAGCAATAGTGAACGACCACAAGTTTACACGAATACACTGAAAAGGTTTTGAAAAAATTGATTGGACCCAAGACGGTGAAACCGGGTGAAAAGATAATGGCGGGTGAGGATTTTGCCTTCTATTCTATCAACAAGAAATACCTGGTTACTATCTAGGAATCGGCATAAAAAACGAAGAAATCGGTTCTGTACTTAGCGTTCATTCCCCTTACTTCTTCCTCGATGAGAATGTTCTTCCTTTTGGATCAGCAGTGTTTGCTGCCTTAGCTGAGATGTTTCTACTAGAGCATCATAAGCAAATTGAAAAAAGTACTAAAGAAACTTAGATTCTTTCTAAGTCTCTTAGTTAGTTTGCCTTCATAAGTAAAGCTATTGTAACTTTTGAGAAATCAGTTGTGATAATAAAATTGTAAGTAATGAGTTTCACTCTCACATGGGTAAGGTGCATGTGATGAAGTCATTGGAAACGTAGCCGTTTTTTTGTGATCGGTAATACTATTACCGGACCAAAAGAACAAAAAAAAAAAACAGATTTGTGTAGTTTTTTTTTCTTCTTCATAATTATAAAGAGAACCTATCAATCTATTAAGTAACAGAAAAAATGTTTTGTTTTGTATTTTATAAATTATAAATTTGCCTTTTTCCTAAAATTTAGATAAAGATAAAAGATGAATATGTCACATAGACACACTCGCTCGCATAAGATCCAAAGCTGATCATCAAAAAGAAGAGACAATTTAGCAGAGACAGAGAACACGATGAAAAGAGGGTTTAGACTGCTGGAGAATTCGATCGGAGAGAACAGAACATAAAGACGATGAAAAGGGGGGAGGAACAAACAGTTTAATCAGAGAACTAAATTGAAGACGATCAATATGAGAGAACAGAGAGAGACAGAGAGAGACGTGAGAACAGAGAACACAAAGTCTTTATTATTTCCTCCGTCAATATAATTTATTTTATAGTTAATATTTCAAAGACATAACCAAACTCTCCTTCTTATTCTTATAAATCTATACTAATAAAAAGTATAAGCTCCTAAGGTCGTCCACCTAGGATTTTAAACATCCAATAGAGATTAGCCACCTCACTAATTAACATTTTTAAAGGCGTCTACCTAAGCTTTAAAATTACCAATAGTGATTAGCCATCTCACTAATTAACATTTTTAAAAATCTCCACCAATAGTGATTAGCCACCTTACTAATTAACATTTTAAAAAATCTCCAGAATTTATATATTATTTAGATTTTTAAAGAAAAAGAAAAATTAAAAAGGCATCCACCTAAGCTTTAAAATCACCAATAGTGATTAGCCATCTCACTAATTAACATTTTTAAAAATCTCCACCAATAGTGATTAGCCACCTCACTAATTAACATTTTAAAATAATCTCCAGAATTTATATATTATTTAGATTTTTAAAGAAAAAGAAAAATTTAAAAACCCACCAATAGTGATTAGCCACCTCACTAATTAACAATTTAAAAAAAATCTCCAGAATTTATATATTATTTAGATTTTTAAAGAAAAGGAAAAAGGTAAAATCTATGGAAATAAAATCTATGTAAGTTTGAAAAAGTTTAATCTATAATAAAAATTGTAAATTTAAGATGAAAAAGTTTAATCTATAATAAAAATTGTAAATTTAAGATTTTCTTTTCCAAAATAATTGTTAAGTCATTCATAAATGCTAAATCGTTCAAATTAAAAATTCCAAATTTAAAAAATACTCTTTTTAGCTTAAAACAAAAAGGGAAGTATTCTACTTAGCAGCAAAAAAGAAAATAGGAAAGCTTCCAAATTCTAAATTAGGCGTATTTGTATAAATAGGCATCTAAAACAGAGAATCTTTCAAAACTCCAAAACTTTTCCAATCGTCGACGTCCTCTTCAAGCTCATTGAATTACAATGGTACCTGCAACTTCTCCTCCTTCAGCTCCATTACTTCCCTCCTTGGTTCTTGATGAGTTATCAAAAGGGTTTACTAACAAAGAAATTGTTGTTAGGATCATCCACGTATGGGAAGCACGCAATCCTAAAAAAGGTGGCTTACTTATGGGGTTTGAACTGCTTCTCATAGACCAGAAGGTACTTGAGTTTCTTTTTTAAAAAGGTTTCATTATTCTCATAAGTAAACACTCTCATAGTTGACAATTTATTGTACAGTCAACTTTGATCCAAGCATTCATTACGGCAAACCGAGTAGCCTACTACGAGGAAAATCTCAAACCTGGAGTTGTCTACACAATTAAAAATTTCTTGGTAGCTAACAACAAAAAAAGCTACAGAGTATCTCCACACAAGTTTCTGATCCAGTTTACCCAACAAACAAGTCTGAATGAGGTTATTGATGTTGGCGAACTGATTGAAAGACAAAAGTTTAGGATTCGTTCTTTTGCAGAATTTGAAGAAGCTGTTGACATGAACGAAGACCTATTTGGTAAATATACGTTGCTTATATGTTTGTAATAATATCACCATGTTCTAACTCTAAATTTGATCGACCTAGATGCTATTGGAAAACTGGTCCTCATCAATGATCACAGCTTCAGCAACATAACTGATGAGCAACCAAGCGGTGTGATTAAAGGCAAAATAGAAGTTCACCTACAACTAAGGGAGTAAGCAACTTCTTCCCTAAACTCTAGCAACTGAAAATCTATCTCTGTTACCCTAACTACCCTTTGTCTTTCTATGTTTTCAAACAGTGGACCAGTAGTTCGTCTCACCCTATGGGACAATGTTGCCTTCAACTTCCGGAAAAGATTGACGAAACATGTCACTAAACCTGTCGTGCTCCTCGCTACTACTGTGAACCCAAGGACAATTAAAGTTTCGTAATCTCAATCCTATAACTACCATTGCTTATTCTGCTATCTATCTGTCCAAGTTTAATCTTGCTATATGAACGTATTGCATAACCAGCACAATTAATTTGCATGATGCTGATATGTTTTGTCTCTCCTCCACCTCTTCCACAAGGATTTTTATCGACAATGATGTTGATCTAACTACTGAATACTTGACATGGTATGTACGCTCACTCACATACTTATAATGTGTTCAAGTTGTAAATTAATCTATGATAATATCTTCACTAAGATGCATGTATTTATTTTCCAAGGTTGGGGGAAGAAGGAAAGAACGCATCTGTTGTCGTCAACAACTTCACCTCAGAAGTTGTAAAGCCTGAACCAGTCACCATTAGCGGACTCTACCAATTTCTGAAAAACGACACTCCACAGGTATTTCCATTCTAAATTATACTGATCAGTTTACTGGTTCGTTCTAAATTTTGAAGAATTGGTCTCTTACAAATATACCATGTAGCAGAAAGCCCTTTTTTCCTGCATTGCTACGATCGTAGAAATATCACCTCACTATGGCTGGCACTACATTGCATGTACTAAATGTGCATGTAAACTTGAGCAAGGAGACACGACCTTGGAATGTAAGACGTGCAACAACAAAAATGCTGTTGGTGTTGTCAGGTTTGCAAATTCCTTTATGATATGCTTTTTATTGATGCACAAAAAACCAAAAAATAAATAAAAAACAGCTAACATAAACAATAAATGGTTAAATAACAGGTATCGAGTCGAGCTATCTGTCTGTGACAATGACAATGTTGCAACTTTTGTACTTTTCGACCGTGATGCTACTAAACTAACTGGTATGAGAGCTGCAGAAATATTGGAAGCCTCTATGCAGGTAGACTTTACTCATCAAATATTAATTTTTCTCCACCAAATAATTTCCTATATACAGTATTTAATCACTGTGTTTTCTTTGTAGGGTGATGATAATGGTGTCATAGACAATCATACTTCAATACCACAATGTTTGTTAGATGTTGTAGGCCACACTTATAAATTTCAAGTAACACTTACTCCCTATAACTTCATTGCTACCCGCCAAACAATCACAGTTTCACGTATCTTTGAGGAAGTTACTGGTGATGACGAGAAATCTCTTCAAGACGAAACAGCTGGTGATGACGATGATAATGATGACGATAACGACGACACGGTTGGCAGCAAGCACAAAGAAAAACGTATGCGTCATGCATGACTTAGATTTACAGCAACATCCTCAATACATTAATTAGCACTGCTTTCTAAATTTTCTTGCATCGAAAACTTTAATAGTTAGTTTTAATCTTGGTTTTTCCGAATTTTTAATTGCTCTTGGGATTTCAATATAATAAGCTTTTAATTCTACATTTTTAATTAATGCCAAATTCTATTTCTGAATCTTTAATTGCTCTTGCGATTTCAAAATAATAGTTCCCAATTTTGTTTTTACTTATATATCCATGTTTTAGCTTCAAGGTTGTCCAAAGCTCATGTCATGCAATTCACCACAATTGGTGTAAGCTAAGAATATTCTTAATACCGCATAAAGCAGCAAAAAAATAATTAAAATCAAAATTCTCTATTTAAAATATGCATGAACCATGTTTTAGCTTCAACGTTGTCCAAAGCTCATGTCATGCACTTCACCACAATTGGTGTAAGCTAAGAATAAAGAATTCTTAATGGCTTATAAAGCAGAAAAATAATTAAAATCAGAATTGTCTAATTAAAAATATGCAGAGAGAGTGTTTTTATTATTTAATCAGTAAACACGCTTAACCCCTCTAATGGAAACATTCTATATTTATCAGAAATAGAAATTTTTGTAAATTTCCATAACTAAAAGACTAAAACGCTTTAACCCCTCTAATGGAAACATTCTATATATATATCAGAAATAGAAATTTTTGTAAATTTCCAAAACTAAACCGACAGACACCCACGCCACATCTATATATTCGAACAACCATCTCCACTAGAAACATTGTTTCAAAATAAACTACACCAAACGGTGATGGTTTCTCAACAGCGTGGGAGGAAGAAACGAACTGATGCAGCTGCCTAGGTCAAAATCGTCTATTATAACTGTGAGTTGCCAACAACTTATGTTTGTCTTTAAAAACTCAAGCACTCCATATGAGAAAAATACAAAAACTTAAAAAGTTTTGTTTTCCCCTTTTGTCAAACAGGTAGATGTGATGTTTGCTTCAAATATGGTAAAGGCAATTCTCAATGAAGGAAGAAAAAAACAAACTCCATCAAAATAACATATTTTCTAAATAGTTGTGCAATACATGTTTAACCTTATTTTTTTCTAATCACAGTTGGCCAAAAAAGCACTCGAGCAATGCGGAGAGCCATTTTGAAAACCAAAAGAGAGTTTAGGAAAAACAATGGTACTCTCAAACTCATAATCACTAACAATTCTAACTTCACCGTATTAATATTACAGAGAACTCAATACAATAATTATATTCGAAACAGGGATTCAACCTTCAATTGCGTCAACATCCCAGCCCCCTAGAAGAAGAAGAACACGAAGAAGTAAGTAAATAAACAAATTCCACATTGTAAACAACTTAATATCATGTATTGATGTATCTAACTGAAATTGACCTTCTTGCTTGCACACAACTTTGGCTCCAACGAAGAGCCGGGTGATATTTTCCATTGCCCTTACTGCGATGCTTTAGTCTGGCATTCAGAAAAAACTGGGGTAGATCCAGATACTGGGAACCCGTTATACACAATTTGTTGTCAACAAGGCCGTGTAAAACTGCCACCAGTAAGACCACCACCGCCTGTACTTGAAGAACTTCTAGAAAAGAACACCACTTTCCAGAATAATATAAGAGTATACAATGCTATATTGGCGTTCACATCAATCGGAGCAAATATAGATCACACAGTTTCATCTGGAAAAGGTCCCCCTACATTTAGAATACAAGGGCAAAATTATCATCGCATTGGTTCTCTTCTTCCTATGCCAGACAATCCGCCTAGGTTTCTCCAGTTGTACATTGTCGACACAGCAAACGAAGTATCAAACCGCATCAAGTCTTTACCGCGAACTCCCTCAGGTGTCGAAGAAAATGTTGTCAAGCAATTGATTGACATGTTAGATTCAAACAACCATCTTTTCCAAATTTTCCGTAGAGCTCGAGATCAGTACGAGTCAAACAATGCAGAAGAGTTTAACATAAGGCTAATAGCACATCAAGGGAAAGAAAGACAATATGATTTGCCAGACACCAACGAGGTTGTTGGTTTAATAGTCGGTGATATGTCAACAACTACCGGTCACAGAGATGTTATATTACAATTTCAGTCTAACCATTTGCAACAAATAAATGACGACCATCCTTTGTATATGTCCTTGCAGTATCCATTGCTTTTCCCTTACGGTGAGATTGGTTTCCACACTAAGATACCTTATGTTGTAGCTGAAGCTAGACAACGGAAAAAGTCATTCATAAGCATAAGAGAGTTTTACGCTTATCAGATCCAAACCCGGCTAACAGAAGGGAAGACGATTATAAAAGCAGGTCGTTTATTACATCAGTATGTTGTAGATGCATACACAGCTATTGAGGCGGAAAGGTTGAGGTGGAACAGAAACAACCAAGAGACTCTAAGAGCAGATTTGTACAACAACGTGTACGACGCAGTTGGTAAAGGAGATACCGATGCAAGAATACATGGAAAAAGAGTGATCCTACCTTCAAGCTTTACTGGAGGCCCGCGATATATGATAGAAAAATATCATGATGCGATGGCTATATGTCGTACATATGGAAATCCAGATTTGTTCATAACTATGACTGCCAATCCAAACTGGAAAGAGATAAACGAGCATTTAGAAGCATGTGGTGGTGGTTCAGGAAATGATAGACCTGATATTGAATGTCGAGTTTTCAAAATGAAATTAGAGCAATTGCTAGCAGATTTCAAGAAAGCAACATTCTTCAAACCAAACATTGCAGGTATGTATGAGTAATCTTGCCTTTTTGTTAGCGTAAGAATTCATAAATTTGTCATTCTTCATATCTTCATAATAGCCTCACATTTAAAATGTAGAAAAAGTCTCAATTTTATATTACATTGACTCATAACATATTTTTAATCTACAGTGATCCACAAAATAGAATTCCAAAAGCGCGGGTTGCCACATGCACACATACTGCTTTGGTTGGATGGGGCATCAAGAATCCCAGCAATCAATGAAGTTGATGCAATAATCTCCGCTGAATTGCCACAAAAAAATAACGACCCAGAAGGGTTTGAGCTTGTGGAAAGACACATGATGCACGGTCCTTGTGGATTGGATAGACCAAAATCACCCTGCATGAAGAACAAGGAATGTTCAAAGAAATATCCAAGAAAATTTACAGAGCATACATCGATTGACAAATCTGGTTACATAACATATCGTTGGCGTCGGGATGAAAATAACTTTGTTATCAAGGGAGGAACAAGATTGGATAATCGCTTTGTTATTCCACACAACTTGGCTATTCTTAAAAAATACCAAGCTCATATAAATGTGGAGTGGTGCAACAGAACAAATGCTGTTAAATACCTATTCAAATACATTACAAAGGGTGTTGATAAAGCAACCATTGTGATAGAAAAGGGTCCCAATGCCTCAGGAAACACTCAAGATAATGGACCAACAAAGAGACCAAGAGACGAGATAAAAGAATACCTTGACTGTCGATACTTATCTGCTTGTGAAGCAATGTGGCGAACGTTTGGATACCACATACACCAAAGGAAACCTGCAGTTCAGAAACTTATAATCCATCTACCTGGACAACAAAGCCTAACTTTTAAAGCTACAGCTGATCTCAGTCAAGTCCTGTCTAGAGAAAATATTGGGAGAACAATGTTTACAGCGTGGATGGAAAAAAACGAAGAATGTGAAGAGGCTCGGGAGTTAACTTATTTGGAATTTCCTACAAAATTTACTTGGGACGACGACAAAAAAGTCTGGATGGAACGACAACGGATAGGGATTTCAACAATAGGAAGAATAGTCAACATTCACCCAGCATCAGGGCAATTATACTATCTAAGGATACTAATCAATAAAATAAGAGGACCAAGAAGTTTTGACGAAATACTAACAGTCGATGGTCAAAGATATGAAGATTTTAAATCAGCATGCTATGCTCGCGGTTTACTAGACTCTGACTCCGAATGGCATGATGCAATGGATGAAGCTATACAATGGGCTACACCTTATCAACTACGACAACTATTTGTTTTATTATTGATATATTGCGAAGTGGGCAGTCCAATAAAATTATGGGAACGCTGTTGGAAATCACTCGGTGAAGACATGCCTTACAAACAACGCAAGATTTTCAACTTTCAAAGGCTACACCTAGAAGAGCCTGATATTCAAAAGTATACTTTGATTGAGATAGAGAAGATAATGCACCAGTATGAACACACACTAACTGAGTTCAAAGATATGCCACAACTAGATGTCGACGTGTTAAAAGATCTAGGTAACAGCCTGTTAACTGAAGAATCAGGATACAATGTACAAAAGGGGAAAAAAGACCACAAAAAACTTCTGAGCAGTCTAAATGTTCAGCAAAAGCAGGTTTATGATGCAGTTATGGAGTCAGTTGAAAATGGTTTGGGAAAATTATTCTTCCTTTATTGTCCCGGTGGAACAGGAAAAACGTACCTTTATTCGACCATCATTTCTAAGTTGAGATCAGAAAGAAAAGTTGTTCTCCCTGTCGCTTCATCAGGAATCGCAGCATTGCTTCTACCTGCAGGAAAAACGGCACATTCACGCTTTAAAATACCCATGGATCTTAATGAAGATTCATTATGTCATATAAAGCCAGGAACGATGTTAGCAGAACTAATAGAGAAAACTGATCTTATCATATGGGATGAGGCGCCCATGGCACATCGGTACGCATTTGAGGCGGTTGACAGAAAATTACGAGACTTGATGTCCATGAAAAAATCAGAAGCTAAAGACCAACCTTTTGGAGGCAAGACTGTAATACTAGGTGGGGACTTCAGACAAACACTACCAGTTATTCCACAAGGTTCTCGAGCTGATACAGTATTAGCATCAATTAAACAATCATACTTGTGGGACTCTTGCAAAGTTTTCTCCCTAAAAAAGAACATGAGACTTCAAGAATCACAAGCAAACTTCGCTGCATGGCTGCTTAGTGTTGGAGATGGAACTGCACCTACAAGTGAGGCAAAAGATGTCAACGAAGATGATGGTCAGATGGTAGTCGTTGATCCCAAATTCATAATGCAATCAACTGGAGATCATTTACAAGATATTTTTAAAGCCACAAATGCAGAGAACAAGTTATCAAAAAGTACATATGCAAGCGTTACAGAGAGAGCAATCCTAACTCCATGAAATGAGACAGTTGATGAGATTAATGCATACATGTTAGAACATCTACCAGGAACATCAAAGGAGTATCTCAGCTCAGACAGTATGGGCAAGGGTGACACAGTAACTACTGACTTCGAGTCTCTATATACGGTTGAGTATTTAAACTCATTAGAGTTCCCAGGACTACCAAAACATCAGTTGGCTTTGAAAGTAGGAGCTCCAATAATGCCGATTCGCAACATTAACCAAAAAGAAGGTCTATGCAATGGCACAAGATTAATTGTAACACGCTTGGGAAAAAGACTGATTAAGGGTGAAATAGTCACGGGCACACACGCTGGTCATAAAGTGATTTTGCCACGAATAATCTTATCGCCACCTGACTCAAAGCATCCTTTCACACTTCGAAGACGTCAATTCCCAATCAGAGTATGCTATGCAATGACAGTTAACAAAAGCCAAGGACAAAGCTTAAAATCAGTTCTTCTCTATTTGCCTCAACCAGTTTTCAGTCATGGTCAGCTGTATGTGGCACTCTCACGTGAAACATCTCCTTCAGGTTTAAGCATTCTAAAACCCCATAATGATGCCGAGAAGACAGTAAAAAACATTGTCTACAAGGAAATATACAACGGGCTACCTAGAAATTAAGGCCAGATCCGATATTCCATTCTATATGTTTAAAGAGAAATCAACTTCAGTTTTGGTTTGGATTAATGTATTTCTTTCTGTAAAGAGTTATGGACTAATTGCTCATAAAAGCAAGTAATAAAAACCAAAGACACAGAACCTCTGAACCAATCTTAAGTCAAAAGGAAGAGCAAATATATATAACGTGAAGCAAGATTTAGACGTTAATAAGAAAGAAGCATAGATGGATGAACAACTAACTTAACCAAAAGACATAACCAATACTAACAAATTCTCCAACAGACAGTAATCAGATTAATCCCTAATTCATTTAATTAAAAGGGAAGAAGAAGACGAAGATTGAAAAAAGAAGCTTACAGTGCTTTCAAACGAATTCCCAATTCCCAATTGATATGATGATTTATCTAAACCTCGCCCTTCTTGGTAGTCTCGGCAGCCAACCTCATCCATTTCCATAATGTGTCCTTAATCGAACCAATCGTATTTGCCACCAAAACAATATTAATAATAGGATTAGGATGCGAATATCGGATAGAGAATAAAAGAAGAAGACAGGGGCAGGAGAAACATAAGGATTAAACTCAGTCAATTTCGATTTTGAAATCTAATAACCAAAAAAAACAAAGGAATCATTACCGGAGAGGTTTTATCACCGGATCTGATATGAATAGATGCTTCAGCGGAACGGTTAGGGTTCTTGAAGTTTCGTACATCAGGTGGGAGGGTACAGGGAAGGAGATGCGATTGGAGGCGATCCTCCAGCGTCGACATGAGACCAGCCATAAGCTGCCTGCGCGTGGGTGACACGTACGGGTAATCCATGAATTTCCGGTGGAGATAATCGTCCATGGACTAGGATTGAGCTCGAACTCTGAGTTTGTTTGAGAATCGCGATGTGTTTGTTCGAGTTGGAGTTAACGGCGAGAGAGAAGAAGAGTAGAGAGTGTTGCAAAATATTTTGGACATCGTTTATATGTGGCTATGATTAAATCACATGACTTCTACATTTATAATACCACACTAAAGTTTCTTTAAATATTTGCATTTAACACACGTGTACTTTTATTGGTAGTTTTTTTTTCTTTTTTGGTATAAACTATAGTACTTATTTCTAATGTTTTGTAAACATTTTTATAAATGTTTTACTAATAGGCTAATAAGAAAATGTAACATTTTTAAATTTGATATTTCTAATAGTTAGCAAGAGAAATTGACAAATCATATTTCTATAACATTATTCCTATAATTCTACTATTAATATATTTTTATTCAAATTAAAATTTTAAATAAAAATTAAAAAATAAATGATAAAATTTTAATTTTTTAAAAAATGAAAAATTGAATTAAAAGAAAGTAGAAATTAATTTTATTATTAGATATTAATGTATAGCTATTAAACAAAATAAGCTTATAAATATATAAAAACAAATTATAAAAATATACCCGCGCATAGCGCAGGTTCAAAACCTAGTTATACTAAATAAAAGTAGGAGCTATAAGCTTCTAAGACTGTCTACCTAAGCTTTAAAACAACCAATAGGGATTCAACATATCACTAATTAACATTTTTAAAATTTTGCAGAATTTTATATATTAAGAATTATTTTAAACAACCTATCAGGATTTGACATGTCATTCATTAACATTTTCTAAATTTCTAGTATTTTTTAGAAAAAGGAAAATTTTAAATTTATGGAAATAAAAAAACTATGTACAACATCCCACATTGGCTAGAAATTTTTTAGACAATGGTTCAAACAAGTATAAATAAGATTAATATGCTTCCAACAACGAATGAGCAGGAAAGCTTGATTTATCATGCGTCAAAGTTTAAAAGTTTTATTCGGTTTGATCCGGTTTTTTATTTGATCAAACTAAAACTTTAAAAAGTTTCAAAAAAATATTATAATATTTAAATTTTTAAAAATTTTAAATTGAAAATTTTAAAAGCTCTTAGCTTTTAACATTATAATTTTAAAATTTTAATAGTTTAAAATATTATAAATATTGAAACTTTTTAAAAGATTCAAATATTATATTTGAATCTTTTAAAAATTTAAAATATTATAAATATCGAAACTTCTAAAAATTTTAGCTTTAATTATAATTTATAAATTTTAAAAATTTCTTAACATTTAAAAGGTTTTTAAAACCTAAGCTTTAAAACAACCAATAAGGATTCAACATGTCATTAATTAACATTTTTAGAAATTTGCAGAATTATATATATTAAGAATTACTTCAAACAACCTATGAGGATTTGACATGTCATTCACTAACATTTTCTAAATTTCCAGAATTTTTTAGAAAAAAGAAAATTTTAAATTTATGGAAATAAAAAAACTATGTACAATATCCCACATTGGCTAGAAATTTTTTAGAAAATGGTTCAAACCAGTATAAATAAGATTAATATGTTTCCAACAACGAATGAGCACGAAAACTTGATTTATCAGGTGTCCAAGTTTAAAAGTTTTATTCGGTTTGATCCTGTTTTTTATTTGATCAAACTAAAACTTTAAAAATTTTACAAAAATATTATAATATTTAATTTTTAAAAAATTTTAAATATTATAAATATTGAAATTTTAAAAGCTCTTAGCTTTTAAAAAGTTTTTAAATATTATAATTTTCAACTTTTAATAGTTTAAAATATTACAAATATTGAAACTTTTAAAAATGTTCAAATATTATATTCGAACCTTTTAAAAGTTTAAAATATTATAAATATTGAAATTTCTAAAAGCTTTTTAAAAAATCTAAATTTATAAATTTTAAAAATTTTAAATGTTAGAAATATTGAAACTTTTTAAAAGGTTCAAATATTAAAATATTTAAACTTTATAGAATGTTTTAAAATATTACAATTACTTAACCTCCATAGAAATTTTAAGATAGTATATCTATACTAATAAAAAGTTGAAGCTATAAACTCCTAAAAACTATATACCAATAAGAATTAGATATTTCGCTAAGAAATTTTTTGGACATATAGTAGTAATCTATATTATTATGATTTTTTAGGAAAAAAAATAAAAGCTATAGAAGTAAAAGAAATATGTACAAAGTCCCACATCGGCTAGAAAATTTTAGACAATGGTTGAGAACCATTATAAATAAAAATAATATGTTTTTAACTATAAATTTATCAGGTTTGCTTGATTTATGCTTATTTATCTGGTTTCCAAATTTAAAAGTTATTTGATTTATTTTAGCAAATTAAAATTTTTAAAGGTTTAAATATTTATTATATAATGTTTAGAAATATTATAAATACCTCCATAAAAATGTCAAAATATTATAACTATTTAAACTCTATAAAAAGTAAAAGTGTCAAGAATATTTAACTCTAAAAAAATGTTACAGATAATTAAATTACATCTAAATTTTGAATTATTTTAAATATTTAACCTCTTTTACAAATTTAAAAGTTTAAGAATTACAAAATATTATATATCAAATTTTTTAATATATTGAAAATATCTTAATTATCTCCGTTTGTATTTTATATCTCTTATGAGCTGTAAAACATGTTTTTGTGTATGAATTTACAGATGATTTGATACGTTTGCAGTAAAAAGAATTATTTCTAAGTCTAAGAAAGAAGTATTTACGTCGCAAGACCTTGATTTGATGTTATTTGAGTTTAAAGAAGAAGGATCGACGAAAAGCACAAATATTGTTTTTACTCTACATGTGTTCATATTACTTTCTCTGAAAGTAAGGATTTTGGTTTGAGAAGTAGATGGATGAAATTATCAATAATTGAGTGCATATGTTGACTATGCTGGTTTTCATGAATTGCACAATTTTTTATGAGAAAAAAATGATTTTGTTTTTGGAGTTTGATGGGTTAACAAGTTGTGTGGTAGTCTAAAAAAAAGTTTTTTCAGTGAAAGAATGTGAAAAAGTTGATGAGGAAGAACAAGAAGAAGAGTATAACAAATAACTGGTTGGTAAAAGTAACGATGACAATTACCATAAAATTTGACAATGAAAATGACAAGAAAGAATATGAAGAATAAGAAAACATTAAATAAAAAACATGAAAACATAGGTGATAGCGATCAATTAAATATGAAAAATGAGATAAATTCATAATTATAAATTTGTTTCATTTTTCTGGTGGCCAAAGAAATGGTTTAAGATATGTGAGGTCACCAGTTTGATCCGCCTCGCCTGAACGTCGAGTTAGATTCATGATTTTTTTATCAGATTTGATTTTAAAACACAACTAATTTTTATATTTTTAAAAATTGTGTATAAGAAATTTAATTTTTTCCTTAATAGTAATTTAAAGTTTTCTGTAAGATAACATTTCATTACCGTCATCAATCATATATAATTTTTATCAAAATATGTCAAATAAACCCACGCGTAGCGTGGATTCAAAACCTAGTATATACTAATAAAAAGTAGAAGTTATAAGTTTCTAAGGCTGTCCACCTATGATTTAAAACCTCCAATTGTAATAAGACATGTCACTCGTTAACATTTTTTCAAATTTCCAAAATTTTTTATATTAAAAATTATTTTAAAACAACCTATCAGAATTTGACATGTCATTCATTAACATTTTTTTTAATTTCCAGAATTTTTTAGAAAAAGGAAAATTTTAAATTTATGGAAATAAAAAGACCATGCACAATATCCCACATCGGCTAGAAAAGTAGACAATGGTTCAGAACCAGTATAAATAAGATTAATATGCTTCCAACAAATGAGCAGAAAAACTTGATTTATTAAGCGTCCAAGTTTAAAAGTTATTCGGTTTGATCCGGTTTTTTCTTTGATCAAATTAAAACTTTAAAAACTTTCAAAAAAAATATTATCATATTGAATTTTTTAAAAAGTTTAAATATTATAAATATTGAAACTTTTAAAAGTTCTTAGCTTTTAAAAAGTTTTTAAAATAGTTTAAAATATTATAAATATTGAAATTTTTAAAAGGTTCAAATATTATATTTTGAAAACTTTTAAAACTTCAAAATCTTATGATCTTTAAATTAACCATTGAATTTTCGTCTTCATCATTGGCGGGGTTCACGGGACGGGTTGTCACATAATTGAAACGATTCGACCCATTTTTTTAATAATAATAATAATATAATACAATATATAATTAAGCATTTCATACTACTTAATTAACCAACCCAAACCACAACTCAACATTTGACCAGCAAAAACATTAAGCACAGCGGAAACATACCAATAATACAAAACCAGCAAAATCATCAATACATTAACTTCCTAACCATTCTATCTAACAACCTAGCATATCTCTATCCAAGGTTCAAATGAAAACAATATAACCAACTACACACAAACGAGACCTTAGATCATCCTCCTCCTCATCGCCATGATTCCGCGTCACAAACCTGCACACCACAAACAACAATTGAGATGCGTAAGTATTATCACAAATACTTAGTGAGACAATCCTCCCATCTACTGGGCTATACACAAAAGCAACTGAGAAACCAATGCCTAACAAATAACAACCAAACACAAACAAACTAGGAAATCACGAAAACAAGCAACTTGGTGTCGACCGACACCAGGGAGGTGTCAATCGACACTGGCCAAACATGGTGTTGACCGACACCAACTTGGTGTTGATCGACACCGACTCCGCAGACACGTTCTGCTCGAAGCCAATCGTCGAAAATCTGCTTCCAATCATCTCCAATCCGTTTCAAACTCACCCAAAAGCTTCAGTAACCTCTAATAACCATAACACAACCACCACAAGCAAGAACAACACCACAAAACACAACAAATCAAGTAAACAAAGGATTCTCAGGCTTAGATAAGCCATGGTCATGCACTCACCTTATCAAGCTGATTCTAACAACAAATACAACCAGAAGAAATTCTCCTTGCGTCTGAAACAGTCCAGAAACGTCCTACAACAAGTAACACAACCAAAACCAACCTTGAAGCAAACTGGACAGAAACATCAGAAAAAACAATCTTAAAGAGGAAACCCTAAAAAAAAACCAACCGTTAACTATCAAATCCCTCCGGTAAAAAGCTATTCCCAGACGTCAAAATGCGTTCCACAAAATCTCGTGCCGATCAGAAATCAGACGAGACCACGATCTAAGTTAAAATCACCGATGGTCTCAATTCGCGTCTGAGAAAACGTGTCTCACGAAACTGCCAATAAATCATCGAATTTAAATCCCAATCCACTTCTGTAAAAAGGAGAATGACGATGAAAGACTTGAGAATAAATCTACTCCCACCGTTTCACAAAGAGTGTCATTTTGGAGAAAATTTTTTGTTTCACAAAGAATGTCATTTTACATTTCCAATGAGTGTTTTAATGCGAAATTCTCTTTTTTACCCCTAAACCCAAAGCTATTTTCATTGAGTTTAGATCATTAATCACTTATTAAATAGGGGCAAATATGTATAATTCAAACTTTTCTTAATTTGTGTGAAATATGTCAGAATGACACTCCTTGTGAAACAGAGGGAGTACAAAATTTCGTTACCTTTGACAACGATTTGATATATCGAAACTGTTTCTTCCCAAACCCTAACGATTCTGCTCATTCTCCTTTAATCTCCTTCACACCACAATATGCTCTCTCCTCTCTTTCTATCTCTTTCTTCCTCTCAACACAAGTATTGAATAACAGCCACGACCAAATAGAGAGAAGAGGCGTCCATATAATTATAAATACATCACTTAAGGATTTCCAAAAACTGGCTCTAAACCGGGTGAACTTAAACCAAACCGTGCAATTTTATGATTTCACATAAATTGATTGGTTCTTCTACTTTTCTTTGGGACACGGGTGTTACAAATTTTAAAATTTATTAGCTAATAAAAGGTTTCTAAAAAATATAATTTATAAATTTTAAAATTTTAAAATATTATAAATATTGAAACTTTTAAAAGGTTCAAATATTAAAAATATTTAAACTTCATTAAATGTTTGAAAATATTACAATTACTTCACCTCCATAGAAATTTTAAAATATTATATCTATACTAATAAAAATTTGAGGCTAAAAACTCCTAAAGGTGTTCATATAGGATTTAAAACAACCAATAAGAATTAGATATTTCACTAATTAACATTTTTGGAAATATAGTAGCAATCTATATTATTAAGAATTTTTAGAAGAAAAAAAATAAAATTTATAGAAATAAAAGATATATGATTTGATATTCTTGCAGTAAAATTTTTATTTTTAAGTCTAAGAAAGAAGGATTGACGTCGCAAAACCTTGAGTTGATGTTATTGAGTTTAAAGAAGAAAGATCGACGAAAAGCACAGATATTATTTTGACGAGGAAGAAGAAGAAAAAGAAGAAGAGTATAACGAAGAACAAGATAAAAGTAACGATGACAATTACCATAAAAATTTGACAATGAAAATAACAAGAAAGAATATGAAAAATAAGAAAAAATTGAATAAAAAATACAAAAACATAGGTGGTAGCGATCAATTAAATATGAAAAACGAGATAAATTCAAGATTACAAAATTATTTCATTTTTTTGGTGGTTAAAGAAATGGTTTAGAATATGCTCAAAGGGTTGAAGGGAAATAGTGCATCAAGCTGTTTTTATATTTTAAAAAATTGTGAGGTCACCAGTTTGATTTGCCTTGCTTGGACGTCGAGTTAAATTCATGATTTTTTTATCTGATTTGAATGTATAACACAACTTATTTTTATATTTTAAAAAATTGTGTATCTCTGAAATTTAAATTTTTATTTAATACTAATATAATTTATTTTTATAAGATAATATTTCATTAGTGTCATCAATCACATACTCCTATATTTCATAATATAAGATGTTTTAGAGAAATTTTTTTTGTTTCATAATATAAGATGTTTTCAAGTTATGCTACTTTTAGATTTGTTTAATATATTTTATTATGCAGTTTTATTTATGATTGGTTGAACTTTTTTTTAAGTGGTCATTTCTTATATTTTGAAACGGAGTGAGTATATATAATTTTTATAAAAATATATCAAATAAACCCACGCGTAATGTGGGTTCAAAACCTAGTCAATCTATATTAAATAAAAGTAGAAGCTATAAGCTTCTAAAGCCGTCCACATAGGATTTTAAACAACCAATAGTGATTAGACATGCCACCAATTAACATTTTTTAAAATTTCCAGAATTTTGTATATTCTGATTTTTTTAAATAACCAATCGGGATCAAACAACTCAATACTTAACATTTTTGAAATTATGTTAAATTTCTATATTAAAATACTTATAAATAAGTGTATTTACAACGTCCCACATCGGCTATAATTATTTTAGACAATGGCTGAGAACCACTATAAATAAGACTAATATGCTTCCAACTACGAATGACCAGGAAGCTTGATTTATCAGGCGTCCAAATTAAAAAAAATTTAAATATTATAATTATTGAAACTTTTAAAAAGTTCAAATATTATGAATATTTAAACTTTGTAATTTGCAATTTTGTAGTATTAAGGATTTTGGTTTGAAAAGTTTCAATACGTGTGGATCTAAAACCGAGTAAATATAAAGGTGAAAGTATCAATAACTGGGTGCATGTAGTGACTAAGTTGGTTCGTAAAATTGCACAAATTTTACGAGATAAGAGGCAATGATTTTGGTATTAGAGTTTGATTAATTAACAAGTTGTCTGGTAGTCTAAAAAAATGTTTTAAATGATTATTCAGTGGAAGAATGTGAGGAAGGTGATGAGGAAGAGAAAGAAGAAGGAGTATAATGAAGAACCGGACGGTAAAAGTAACGATGACATTTAATATGAAAATTTAACAACGAAAATGATGAGAAAGAATATGAGAGTAAGAAAACAGTAAAAAATAAATCATAAAAAACATAGGGAAAAATAAATCACGAAGACATAGATGCTGGTAGTCAATTAAATGTGAGAAAACAAGATTAATTCATGATTATAAAAATGGCTTCTTTGTCTGATGATCAAAGAAACGGTTTAGAATATGCTAGGTCACCAGTTCGATCCGCCTCGCCTGAACATCCAATTAATTTCATTATTCTTTTGATCAGATTTAAATTTTGAACACAAGTGACTTTTATATTTTTTAAAAATAAATATTTCACCAATCAATTGTAATTTAAAATCTTATATAAGCTAATATTTCATAATTGTGATCAAGCATATATAACTTTTACCAAAATATATCAAATAACCCACGCGTAGCGTGGCTTCAAAATCTAGTATAATAAAAGAAGAAGGTGTTTCTCTCCAGAGCATGACACATCAGCTTTTGTATTGAAACGGAGACTGACACATAAGAAGGTGTTTCTCTCCAGAGTATGACACATCCTCCCCATCTTGACCATCACTGTCCCCAGTGAGGTTGTCCTCATAATCATCATCTAGGAAAATAGCTTGAGCAGTCGCATAATCCTTGGGGTTTTGAACAGCTTTATCCGGTAGTTGATTGATCTTTGGTGCGGGTTGGTTGTTGTGGTGGCCTTCCAGGTATCGAACCTTTGTGTTGAGTGATTCGTACTTGGCATTGAGGTCATTGTATCCTGAGTCGATCTTGTTGCTCATTTCGGCGAATTGTTTCGCGATGTCCATAGAACATGTAGCCTGTTGCTGAATCATTTGCTGAATAAGACCACGCAACTCGGCTTCTTGTGACTGGTTCGGTGGACCTTGGTGTTGTTGGAACCCTGGTGGTTGGTTGTAGGTCCCTTGGTATTGTTGTTTAGGCGCATAGCCTTGGTTGTACTGGACAAAAGGCTTCTGTTGGGTCTGGTTCCCTTGAACTGCAGATGGGTATAAATTGTTTGGAGTCAAGTTTCATAATTTTTTTGATAATTCCAATGCTAATTTTGTGTTGATTTTGTTATTATTATTTACATTATCATATGATACTTGAGTTTTTGAATGTTTGTCTTTTTGTTTGGGGTTATTTGGTTTATGTAGTTGATGGATTGATCTTATTCCATGGGTGAAGTGAAGGACAAGAAAACACAAATAATATTTTTAGTTTATGATTTTATAAGAAAAATATGCAGCAAAAAAAATTTTTAAAATGAAAAACTAAAAACCAAAATAATATCAACAAACACAATAAAATCTATATTAAAGATGCAATTTAAATTTCATTTGAATATACCTATATTTTTCAAATATACATTTAATTTTATTGTTTTTATGAAAACTGAACATTTTGGATTCACTGTATTTACATCCAAAATCTTCAGTATTGTTTTAGACTTTTAGTAACTGAAGAATATTATTTTGAAGTAAAAAAAACAAGATTTATTTTTTAAGGTAGTAAAATGAAAATATATTCAGAAACAAAATATATTAAATCAAAAACTCAAGCTAATAACAAAAAGAAAAACAAAATTAACATTGAAATTATCAAAAACTTATGAAACTTAATTCCAAACAACATATATTAAATTATGAAAAACACAAAACAATAAAATAAAATAAAAAAACCAACATGCGGTATAGCTCGGGTTCCAACCTAGTTAGCCCTGGACAAAATACCCGAACCCGAAACCCGAACCTCGAACCCGATCCGAAATACCCGACCCGAACCCGTATCCAAAGTTCTAAAATACCCGAATTGGTATAGAATTTATTATGATCGGATTCCCGAACCCGATCGGGTACCCGAACTAATCCGCACATATATAAATAACACTGCAAAATAGTAAGTAGAGGGATTCGAACCCAACACCTACAACATTTAAAGGGTGTATTGTAACCATTTTGCCACTTTAATACATTTGGTTAATATTAAAACCTCAAGTATTTATACATTACTAGGTGTAACATTTTTTTTCTTTTAAGGATTTTAGTTATGAGATATTTTACTTATTGTATAGAGACTTAATTGTATATTTTTTTATCACACTCATAAACTCTAGATACCAAAATATTATTTTTAGATATTAAAAAATATAGAAAAGGAAAAATGCAAAACAAATAGAATCAAGACATTGCAATTGAATCAAGAGTTCTTACCAATGCTCAAATTATGGCAGAAGTAGAATATGAAGATCAACTTGAAAAAGGTTAATATATCACTTGATATTGTTATTTTTTGTTATTGCCTCTCTTATAGTTTATGTTAGCTCATCCAATTCTTTTGTTTTCAGAGTTCTGCATTGAAGAGTAAGGTCTCGACTACTTGAAGCTACAAGGTGTTTTATTTGTTTTGATTTTACAATTGGTGACAGTTCTACAAGGTGTTTTGTTGTTTTAATTTTGGTTTACTTTGTTGTCTCTCTCGTTTAGTACTTGGTTTATTAAGACATGGATTTGTTTGTTTAACATTCTTGTTATGTGGTTGTTTGAACAAGATTATGGTTTGAATTTTGAACATTGGTCTCTTTATGTTTATGGTTATTGATCAGTTTATTGAATTTAATTGAGTTTGGTTTAATTAATTTCGGATTGAGTTTGGATACCCGATCCGATCCGAACCCGATGGGTGTTTATCCGAAATCCGATCCGAATATTAGAAATACCCGAATGGGTCTAGGACCCCTTAATCCGAAATACCCGAAAATCCGAAATACCCGACCCGAACCCGATCGGGTCACCCAAATGCCCAGGGCTAAACCTAGTGTTAATCTTCCTAGTTAATCTTACGCCAACATCATCATCATCCTCCTCCTCCTCGACATTTTGTCCTTCCGTGTTTTTAATCTCTTCCTTTTTTTCTTCGTTCTTTTTCTTTCTTCATTTTCTTCATTCTTTGTGCCAGGGATCATTCCTTTAAAAAAAAAATTTAACAAAGGCAAAACGGTAATTCAAACCCTAAATCTATGGCCGCCAACTTTTTTTTAGTTCAGTTTCTACCCAATTTTTTCTTCTTTTCAATTGAATATATGACATAAAAATAGTAGATCTCTACTCTTAACATTATATTTAATCAAATCAAAATCAAAAATTGTTTTCTTTTCGATTTTTTGAATCAGGGTTTCAAGTAAAATAAAATGAAGTCAAAAACTACAAAGGATTAGACGATTCACCCGCAACCATTGCTCCTATCACTACAGAAATAACCACGCTCTTTCCCACATCTTTTGTGAACCTTAGCACTTCGTCTTTGTGAGGCACACGACGCATGTTTGTTTGTTTTTTTTTATTTTTTTTTATTTTTTATTTTTATTGTATACACTACAAAAATTATATACATTGATAGCACCTCGTAATAGCACGAATTTCAAAACTGCTATCGAAGTGTAGTTTATAATTTTGTTACCATATGATAGCATTGTATAAACGCTATAATAGTGTTTTTAAGAAGAGGGAACTAAAATCACTTATTCCGCCAAACACTTAGCAAATTTTACCAAAAAAATAAAAATATTAAACACTTAGCTTCACTTATCGCACTCTCTCTCCTTCACTTCACCCCTTTTCTCTCGAAACCCTAAAATCTCGAGAGGCAATTCCTCGCCGTTGCCGCTTCTGAAGCACCGCAGGACTCAATTAAGCACCGCCGTTGCCGTTCTTTTGGTTTGTTTGAGTCTCTCTCCCAGTTACCCGTAAATCTCTTACACATACCAATTGGTTCGCCAATCGCCGTCGCCGTCACCACCCTCTGAAGAACCGCCGGAGTTAACTTCTGGATTTGAGCTCCACTCGAAGGTTGTTTTCTTCCTCATTTTATTGTTTTATATAAGTTTTGATTTTTGGACATGCAATAGATTTTTTCAATTGATTACTTCTAGATTTTTTCAATTACTATCCGATTAGTTATGAAATTGATTCACAGTTATGAAATTGGAACAATACACAGTTATTCTTCGACATGCAATAGATTAGTCTCTTCCATTCTCTGACATACACAGTTATGTATCCGATTTGAAACTTATACTCTTTCTCTAATTATGTTTTGCAAGTGTTGCTAAGTGTATATCTTGGAACTGAACAAGAGTTTATTTATCTCCATTTACAGGACAGGTTAGTTGCTTCTTTCTTTCTGTCTCTTATGTGTATTGAACAATCTTGCTAAGTATATTGTTTTTTTTCTTTTCTTTCTGTTTGGTTGTTTCTAAATACTGTTTGTGATTGCTATTGATTTAATATATGCGATATAGTTGTCTAAATACTATTTTGTGTTTGTGATTGCTATTGATTTAATATATGCGATATATGTGTGTGTCATTGTGATTCATGTCTAAGATTCTGTCAATAAATCGTATATGTTGTTTATGTAGTAAGGTTAGATCATATAATGGTGGACAAGGATTGGGTGCATCTTTGCAGGTATATCATTGCATAAATTATTCAGGTTAGGCTAGCTTAAGTAGGGGTTTAGAGAGTTTACCTTTTTTTTTTCTCTTCAATTATGCAATGAAGAGCTGATCCAGCTTACGAGAGAGGGGCTTCAAATTTTGTACGAGTTGTGGCTGCTGCTTTGGGAGATGGTGATATGATTATATGTCCTTGCATTGACTGTCGTAACATTGATCGTCACTCAGCCAGTGTTGTAGTTGACCATCTTGTTACAAGGGGTATGGATGAGGCTTATAAGTGGCGGTCAGATTGGTATCATCATGGAGAGTTAAAGTCTGGGGTTGAAGGTGACAATAATGCCAGTCAGTTTAATGATGAGATATATGGGTTATATCAAGCTGCTGAGTTCATGGATGATGACTTTGTTAGAAATGCTGAACTCGGTGAGATTGCAGACTGTGAGGACAAGAAAGAAGATGAGTTTTTTGCAAAGCTTGCAGATTCTGTAACAACCTTATATCCAAGTTGTGTTAATCACAGTAAACTCTCGGCAATAGTGTCCCTATTCAGACTTAAGACACAGAATGGTTGGTCTGACAAGAGTTTCAATGATCTTCTGGAGACATTGCCGGAAATGTTACCAGAGGACAATGTGCTACACACATCACTATATGAGGTGAAGAAATTTCTTAAGTCATTTGATATGGGCTACCAGAAGATTCATGCATGTGTTAATGATTGCTGCTTATTTAGAAAGAAGTACAAGAAGCTCGATAATTGTCCTAAATGCAAGGCTTCTAGATGGAAGACGAACATGGTTACTGGTGAAGTAAAGAAAGGTGTTCCACAGAAAGTGTTACGCTACTTTCCCATAATCCCACGGCTGAAGAGAATGTTTAGGTCCGAAGAGATGGCTAAGGACTTAAGGTGGCATCAGACTAACAAGAGCAACGATAGTAAACTCCGCCACCCTGTGGATTCAATTAAATGGGATCAGATGAATGCCAAATATCCTTCCTTTGCAGCTGAAGAAAGGAATGTGCGGCTTGGTCTTTCCATAGATGGATTTAATCCATTCAATATGAAGAACAACAACTACAGTTGCTGGCCTGTTTTGCTAGTAAACTACAATTTGCCACCTAACCTATGCATGAAGAAGGAGAATATCATGCTTACATTGTTGATACCTGGACCACAACAGCCTGGTAATAGCATTGATGTATACTTAGAGCCGCTCATAGAGGATCTTAACCATCTCTGGAACAATGGAGAGACAACATATGATGCATTCAGTAAATCAACTTTTAATCTGAAGGCAATGCTGCTTTGGACGATTAGTGACTTTCCGGCTTATGGGAATCTTGCAGGCTGCAAAGTAAAGGGTCAGATGGCCTATCCATTATGTGGAAAAAATACAGACAGTTTGTGGTTGAAGTTCAGCCGAAAACATGTCTATATGTGCCATCGAAAGAGACTGCCACCAAAGCATAGTTTCAGATTAAAGAAGTCGTGGTTTGATGGAAAAACTGAACAGGGGAGAAAAGGAAGGATATTGTCTGGGCAAGAAATTTCTCAAAACCTGAAAATTTTCAAAAATGACTTTGGAAATTGGAAACGATCTGCGCGCAAGAGGAAAAAGACTGAGTGTACTAGTATGGAGTCTGATAAAGAGGAGTTATCTAGTGAGTCAGAAGAGGATATAGAAAATGATGTAAATGTAGATGAGGGAGAGTTATCAAGATGGAAGAAAAGGTCTATATTTTTCAAGTTACCGTATTGGGAGGTATAATTTTATTTTCAGATTTTATAGTTATTTTCATTTACACTTTGTGTAAACTTATAGTTATTTATTGTATTTGTTCTGTTTATTTCTTAGGATCTTCCTGTGAGGCATAACTTAGATGTTATGCATGTAGAAAGGAATGTGGCTGCAAGTATTCTCTCTACTTTGTTACATTGTGGGAAATCAAAGGATGGTCTAAATGCCCGTAAAGATTTGGAGAATCTTGGTATTAGGAAGGATTTGCACCCTAGGATTCAAGGGAAAAGAACATATCTACCTGCAGCTCCTTGGTCTTTATAAAAGAAAGAGAAAAAAATATTATGTAGTCGTCTTGTTGATTTCAAAGGACCAGATGGCTACTGTTCAAACATAGCGAGAGGCATATCTTTAGACGACTGCAAAGTAACAGGTCTGAAATCACACGACTATCACGTGTTAATGCAGCAACTCCTTCCGATTGCACTTAAAGGTTTGTTGCCAAAAGGTCCTAGGCTAGCGATTGTATGCTTATGTGCATTCTACAACCACTTGTGTCAGCGAGTAACTGATAGAGAGCAGATTTTGGTAATGGAAGCTGAGGTTGTTGAAACGATATGCATGTTTGAAAGATTTTTTCCGCCAAGTTTCTTCGATATCATGGTGCACTTGACGGTTCATCTAGGAAGGGAAGCTAGGCTAGGTGGACCAGTCCATTTAAGATGGATGTACCCTTTTGAGAGGTATAAATTGTCTCTTTTTGTTACTGTTAATATGTTCATTTTGTTCATTTCTAACCTATAAGTCTTCAACATTTCACAGGTACATGAAAGTTCTAAAAGACTTTGTGAGAAATACTTCGAGACCAGAGGGGTGTATTGCTGAGTGTTATCTAGCCGAAGAATGCATTCAGTTTTGTAGTGAATTCTTAAAGAAGTCTACAAACGTACAGGAAAAGTTAGATAGAAACACTGACTATGATAATAGTTCTATTCTAGAGGGTCGTCCTATATCCGCTGGAACTTCCATAACTCTTTCAGAAATGGATAACAAAATAGCTCATCTTGCTGTCATCCAAAATATGGCTGTGGTTGAACCTTATATCGAGTAAGCATATTTTTTTTTCGCTTATCATTTACAATTACATTTGCAGTCTCTCATGAAACTTATTATTATTAATTTTGTACAAGTGAGCATCTTCAGTATCTACAAGACACAAATGAAAGATGTCGATGTGATGCATCAGTTTTATGGGCTACGCACACTGAGAATTTTGCATCTTGGTTAAAACTACAGGCAAGTTTCATCAATTCTACTATTTTCGGTTATTATTTAATGTTTATGTTTGATACCACTTGATTAAGTTTTATCAAGTCTGACTTTTTATTTTGTTTTATTTGTTGTAGATACCACTTGATTCAGACTGCCATGGAGAAGTTCTAAAATGGTTGGCTTATGGTCCATGTAGCACTACACGGTCATATACGGGTTACATAGTGAATGATCAACGGTTTCATACAAGATCAGTTGATAGGAAAAATCAGAATAGTGGGGTTTATTATGAGGCGACGTCAGTCTGTAGGGCTAGTGCGAAAGACACTTCACAAGTGGTTGATTTGGTATCCTACTACGGCAGAGTGATAGATATCATACTGTTAGATTATAATGTTTTTTATGTTCCTCTTTTCCGGTGTCAATGGGCAGTGTTGGGTAATGGAGTTAAGGTAGAAGATGGTTTCACATTAGTTAATTTGAATCATAGTCAAGTCTCCTTTTTAAGAGATCCATATATATTAGCCTCGCAAGCAAAGCAGGTGTTTTACTTACGGGAAGATGCAGAATCAAGTTGGCATGTTGTTATGCGAGGTCCTTCAAGAAGATATAAGAAAGATTTGGATGATGGGATTGGAGACATTGGACCATTACCGTCAAATGTGGACATGGATGTTCACATGGATGAATCTGAAAATGCCCGAAATAATTGTGAAGGCGTATATGTCTGAAATGGAGTTTGTTAGTCATTTACATTCTTCTAATTGTTTATTTGCTATGTCTGATGAGTGCTTCATAATTGTTTCATTTGTAGTTGTGTTTGTTTGTTATGTCTGATGACTGCTTGGTAATTGTTTGCTATGTCTCATGACTGGTTATTAATTAATGACATGGTAATTGTTTATTTTCAGGTGAATTGACATGGGACGACCGAAGAAGAATGTAGGGAACAGAAAAAAGAAAAAGAACTCTGATGAGCCAGAATTCGTGTGTACATTGCCTCCACAAACTGAGCAGCCTACAGGAGAGCAGCCTTTAGGAGAGCAGCCTTTAGGAGAGCAGCCTTTAGGAGAGCAGGCTGAAGAAGAGCAGACTGAAGAAGAGCAGGCTGAAGAAGAGCAGACTGAAGAAGAGCAGGCTGAAGAAGAGCAACCTGTACAAGAACCGCCTTTAGAAGAGCAGCCTTTAGGAGAGCAGGCTACACTTAAGAGAAAGCGAGGACCAACAAGGATGAAAGACATCGCCAAGGATCCAAATAGCAGAGTACATGTAGACTTCACTTTCATGGGAGAACATTACGGTCCTGGGTCTGTTAAGTTGTCATCGTATCTGGGTCCATTGGTACGAGAACACGTTCCTGTGACAGTTGAAAAATGGTCAAAAATTACTGAGGATGTCAAGACAATGCTTTGGAAATCTGTCCAGGTAAACTTTTCTGTACTTTGACATCTACTTACTTAATAGCTGGTTTAAATATTTATTCTTTCAATGTGATTGATTATAGGTAAGGTTTGAATTAGATGAAGATTACCAAAAGACTGCCGTCCTTAAACAGATGGGAGGTTTGTGGAGGTCATCAAAATCACGTCTGGTTAAGAAAATAAGGGAGGCTCACACTAACCAACAACGGATGAATATGCGACCCAAGAATGTTAATCCAACTTGTTGGCGTAAATTTGTGAAAAACAAAACTAGCAATGAGTTTAAGGTATTATTTTTTAATTAAGTTAGTTAATTCTATGTTTGTTTTGGATCTAATATGACATATCTACAATCATGTGTTAGGTCATAAGCGATAGCTATAAGGAAAGGAGACGCAAACATATACCACACACTTGTAGTCGCAAAGGAATGGTTAGACTAGCTGAAGAATTGGTAAGGTTAATGCAATTACGTTGTTAATTCTCAGCACTTAAAAAATATTTTGAATGATATATTGTTTATTTGTTTAGAAACAAGAAAGTTCAGATCATTCTAAAGTGTCAAGACTAAAGGTGTGGGTGAAATCGCGTACTAGAAAGGATGGGACACCCGTGAATACAAATGCAGCTGAAAAAATTGCAAGTTATAATTTAGTATGCTCGTTAATTAGGTTTTTAGATTAACTCGTTAATTTATATTTAAATTATACTGTTTACACATGTAAATGACTACATTTGCAGGAAAAGGCAGCAGAACTTGTTAATGCTGATCATCCATCAGTTGCAACAAATGTAGGACAAGATACACTAACCCAACTGTTAGGACCAGATAATCCCGGTCGATTGAGGGCAATGGGCAGAAATATGAGTAAGACCAAATTTGCTTGTTTCCAAGTTAAGCACAAGTCTATCGTTGAAATGGAAGAGAATCAAATTAAGCTCAAGCACAAGGTTACTGAACTACAAAATGAAATTTTCAATCTGAAGAACCAGGTAATGCACTATTCTATTTGTACAATAAGCTGATTGATAATGATGTAAACTTTGTTTCATATTTTTCTTGCATTTTACAGAGACAAGAAGCTGAAGTTGGTGAAAACTCAGCTGCAAGGGTAAGTGATTAATAATCCACTATATTGATTTCTTTATAACTATACACTCTATTTTTGTTTTTAATAATCTAAATTTGCATAGAGTGTGAACAAGAAAACACAACCAAAGTGTATTTTGATTGACTGGGCTGGTGATGCTGTGAATGTTGCTGAGGGACGTATTATATCGACGGATCCAGATGATGTTGTGAATGGGATTCGTTTAGGTCCTTTAGATTATAAAGTATTGGTTGACACTGCCACTGTACCCGAAGCATTCCTTTGGAGACCTGCTACTGAAATGTTCACGATTGAAGAATATGTTGGGCACATGATTGCATGGCCTGCCACGAAGTGTGTTAGTCTAGAACAGGGGGACCACGAAGAAGATATGACACCACTTGTAATGTTTCTATCTTGTTTAAGTATTAAACAGTTCGTACATATTATAGATCATCTAGAATACTGAAGTGATTTATTGATGTTTTTTACAGGGCACAAGAACCAATTCTTCGAACAAATGCAAACTACTTGATCTGTCTGACGATGATGTAGTTGTTGCTGAAGGCCGTTGGAACACACAAGATCAGAAAGCTTTAGTGAATGGACTTCGACTCGGACCAAAGGGTGTCAAAGTTTTTGTTGATGTGGTACACGAACCCAACACATTTATTTGGAGGCCTACTGTAGATGTGACATACATAGAGGACTGTTTACTGTCTTTTGTAGCATGGCCTGTCACCAAAGTTGTCTTTGAAAACAACCTAGATGAAACAGGTCAGTTATCTCCTACTCAAAAGTCTGCATCTAAATCGCATAAGACACAAACCTCAGCATCATGCGAGAAGTCTCCAAGAACAGTTCAAAAATCTAATGCAATGGAAACTCAAGTAGCTGCACAGTCACCTCTTCGAAGATCTCCGGTAACTTATATTTATATGTTCTGAGAAGTTGATTATGGTTATGTCTCCTTCCTGTAGTAATTGGTTGATATTGTCAAATTGTCAGCGAAAAAATGGAGCTATCAAGGAAAATCAGAAGTGTAAGTTAATGGATATTAGCGGAAGGAAGCGGGTTGTTGCTGAAGGTCGGGTGCATTCAACTGATCCAGAGCAAAAGGTACACTGTGTTCGGTTGGGTCCTAACGCTGTGCGAGTTTGGATAGATATAGTCAAGGTAGATGACGCAGCGGTTTGGAGGCCATCAGATGAGATTGAGTATATGAGAGATGCACTTGGTTCATCTATCGCATGGCCAATTGATCAGTTGGTCATCTATTGACTGTTGTAAACTGATGCTTGTGCTTTTGGTAAGTATTATTTACTGTGATCCTTGTGCTTTTAGTATTTCATGTGCAACACTGATATAAGACAATGTCCATTATTGCAGGGATGAAGCAACTTTGGTCCAGCTAGTTTAAGACTAGTCTTATGTATTTCGAATTTGGAATGTTTTATGTTGTGCATTTTGGATTTGGAATTGTGTTTGGTATTGTGATTTAGAATGTTTTGGAATTGTGTTTGGGATGTTATTCACAATGCTTTTGAGATGTTATATAAATGGTATCATTTTCGGGAAATTTCAGATTATATATATTACATATGATAGCATGTTCTGTTTTAAATGATAGCACTAAGTCATCTATATAATAGCAGGAGAAAAATGTTATATGCAACTATAATAGCAAAAAAAAAAAGACGTTATAATATATATCATAGCGAATAAACTTAGTTATGTAATAAGGTAATATAACACGAAAAAGAGTTATGAAAACATAAATTACGGCAAAAAGTATTTGCTATTGTACAATGATATATCATAGCACCCAATTTGAGTTGTTAGAAAAAATTGAAATTTTTTATAAATTGTTATGAAAAAATAAATTACGGCATCCAGATATTGCTACGAAAACACTAAATTAAAACATTTAACTAACGCTATTGTATAGGAACTTATTATAGCTCAGAAAAATAACGCTATCGTAGATTGGGTATCTATCATAGCTGCCGATATCATAGCATTTATGAAATCGCTATGTATTATATATGATAGCATATTTTCCGAGCTAACAATGTACGTTTTTCTTGTAGTGATATTGAATTGTGGCTCCCATTATATTTTTTATATAGGCAAAGTTTTTTGGATTTGATTCTCTTTTTGGACAAAAAAAAAATTTCTCAAATCACCTCCTAATAATATTTATTTTATACTTTTAACAAAAAATAATAATATTTTTTTTATTTTTTGTTTTCTTTTAATCAGAAAATTAAAAAACTACTCTGTCCCAAAAAAACATTTCTCAAACCTACTTTAATCTAATTTTCTTTTACAAGACAAATTCACTTACTGCAACTACTAATCAGCCATTCAACCATCACCGACTCTTCTCTCAAACCTTCAAATCTTGATTTCAATATTACTAATCAAAAAAATGTTTATACCAAAAAAATGATTAGTCGATAAAATTTTGGGGTTTGATTAATATGATATGGAACAGGCTTTGTTCATTCGCATGTACCGTGTACGTGTGTACAAAATATTAATTTTATTTTAAGTTGTATTCAAAATATTAATTAAGTTGTATTCAAAATATTAATTTTATTTTATTTGATTTTTTAAAACCGGATTTAGAGTTCGCACACTCCATCTTGCAATACAATTTTTTTTGTATATTTACATGATAATACAGTTAGATTTTAGTTCTATGCACTCAATCCTAATGAATTACATTTATAATTTTCATATAAAAAATGTGCATTATATCAAATTTATATCTTACTCAATATTTTTTTAAAAAATTAAAGTTAATAAAACATAATTCCAAAGCAAAACTGAAAAATAATTTTATCGCATATTTGAAAAAGTAACAATATCTTAAATATATTTGTTTCATACTTTGTAATCTCATACGTAATAGTTTTATTACTAATCCAACTAATTTTTTTTTTTGTTCAACCAAACATTAATAAATTAAAATAGAACTCCAAGATTGGTTGCCCAAACAGGAGGATAAGAGTTTACAAAGGATAATTCGGAAAAAAGAGATCTTGAAGACCAAGCAAGACAATCCGCCCTTACGTTGACATCTCGTGGTATCCTGACTAGAGTGAAGGAAGGGTAAGAAGTTCGGAGCAAAGCAAAGTCCTCCAGCATATTCGAGAAAGCGGACCAATCGTCCGGCGTCTACACCATCGCAACTAACTCTGCACAGTCCGTCTCGAAAGTCTGGCAATCAGCTCCCGCCTCCAGCAAGGAAGCCATAGCCCAGATCAGAGCTTGTAATTCTGCATGTAAGGGAGAAAGGCTTCATCGTTGACTCCGTGCTCCCAATAGTAGTGTTGTATCTTCTCCACTGTAGCACCACCAGCCTAGACCCTGTAAAGGATTTGTACATTTCCAAGAGCCATCAACCTGACAACGGGGAAAGGGACCCCTCTCCTCCAATAAAGGCGGAGACTCCAGATAACATGCCGAGAAAGATTTGGCCTCCTCCCACAATAATTTATCATTAGCCGCCTGAGTCAAAATTTCCGTTGGCTCTAACTCAATACCTTGGAAGACTTTTTTGTTCCTATCTTTCCAAATTGACCATACAATCCAGGGAAGACGAAGGGCTATATCTGAAACCCCGGATTGTGAAGATTCCCGCCAGAATATGAAATCTAAATTCGCATAGATCGAGTCATATGGAAATCTCCCTGATCAAGCACCACTGAAGACATCTCCCAAATACATCGCGACCGAGGACATCCAAAAAGCGCATGATTTATAGTCTCTACTGCAGAATCACACTTCTTACACAAAGTATCACACCGGACACCCCTATACGCAAGCCGTTCTACCACCGGAAGAGTACCCGATCCAATTTGCCAGAAGAAATGTTGAATCCTCGAGGGTACATCCAACTCCCAAGACTGTGCCCGCAAGGCCACACAAGTCAGCCCATACTCAACATCCGATAATAATTATCGGGCCAAACGATAACCTGATTTGACCGAATACTTCCCTGATTTAGTAAAATGCCATAATAGTCTATCCAGCTGAGAGGTTTGACTGACCGGCATACTCCGAATAAGAGAAACATCCACTGGATCAAAGAACTCCTCCAGAGTAGGCAAATGCCAGTCCTTTGTAACTGTATTAATTAAATGATTAACCATCAAACTCGGCAGCCACAACCTCCCTCGACCATTCGCTGGGAGGTTATCATGAAAAAATTATATATACTAACATTATCATAAATTGATAAAAAATTCAAAGATATTATCATAAAAAAATTATTTGTTTATGTAAAGGTGATTATCTACAATCATGTTTCTTTTAGGATTAATAATTTAAAGTATATATTAAATTATGGTATTATAGTAATTAATTGTATAATTTTCTTAATTATTTTTCTTATAGAATTAGTAATTTAAAATTAGAATTATTGTTATTTTTATATAAATATATGAATTATCTTTTTATATTTATTAAATTGTTTAAATTTTTAGTTTCTTATAATTTACAATATGTAAAACAAAAATTTTGTATAACACATGACAAATCATTAATTTTAAAATTGACACATGTCGCGAAGTTACTAACTTTGAAAACCAAAGTTTATATAATAACATAATAATATATAAGTTATCAAATCATTCACATATTAAAAAACTTAAGAAAATTACATTAATTTCTTCCTTTCTTATATTATGTTAATCACTAATTTTAATACATTAACTTTTTTTATATACTTTAATCCTTTTTTTATAATTTGTTTTTACTATATGATTATAATAAATAATAATTGCAATTTAATTGCAAATATTTTTCTTACTAATTGCAATTAAATTGCAAATATTTTCCTTATTAATTGGACATATTTTTCTATTTAATTTAATAATTTAATAGATAACTTTCCTATTAGAATTAGTGATGTAATAGATCACTTTTGATTTTATATAATTTTCAAAAATATTAATTGTAATTCTTTTAATTTTAGGATTTTATTTTTATTTTTATTATAATTATTAAAGAATTATTTTTTCACACATCTCAAAATATTATCGATAAACTTGATAACTAAGTTTGAATTACTAAGCTTGAAAACTAAATTTTATATAATAAGATATGAGGTTTAAACCTTAATTTGTCTTTCTTTATATTTTCGTTAAAAATAAATTGGGGACTGTAATAATTAATGACACGGCATAAATATTTAATGAATCCCAAATGACAAGTCAATAAATATATATATACAAATCAACCTCTTTTTCCTCTTTTTCCTATTTTTCCATTTCTTAAATTTCTTCATTACTTGTGCCGCCGGGGATCATTCCTTCAAAAACATTCAAAAAAAAGAGGAAAAACTATGTCAGCCGCATTGGTAGGAGCAGGAGCCAAGGCTGCAGGTAACTTTGTTTTACTTTACCTACTCCAATACCGCAGACACGACGTTAACACCCACATCTCTATATATTAATGAGTTGTGATTAAACTATGGATTCCCCGTGGTTTTATTTTTTATAGTCAAATTTTTTTTCTATTTGTGTATAGCATTTTCTTTTCCAAAGTCTTAGTTATGAAGATTTACCCTATATTGACAAATTCACTAACTACCGTTTGTGAATCACTAATCTTGATTCTTCTCTTAAACCGTTGGGCTAAGTTTTCCTCAACATTAACAGTTTGGTTTAGCTTGGTTTCAAACCAAAACACAATTTTCTTAGGATGTTCACTAAACAACCTTAAACATAGTACACTAGTTGTTTTGTCTAAATATTTGAGCTGATATTTCAAATTTTCTTCATTTTAGTTTATTAGTGTGATTGATGACCGTAAAAGCGATATTTAAAGCAGTATACTATATATTTTGCATCGATTTCTTTTGTTATTCCTAATTTTCTAACTAGTATCTTTGAAAGAACTATCTAACGAAGATGAGTTGTGTTTGTTATCCCTGATAAGTATACTAAAACCAAACAAACTATATCAAACCTAAGTACCAATTTATTTATTTTGGTCAACCAAAGTACATCAATTATTTAGAGTATAATAATACATCGGTGAAATACATAAACCTTTAAAAATATATATATATATTAATGAATCCCAAATGACAAGTCAATAAATATGCACATAGATTGGGTGTATTCAACTTGACATTTTAAGTGATTTGTGTAAAATTTACAAATCCTATGTTATTCAATCATGTATTTTAAAAAGTCTTCTGAAATCCACTGTTATTGAATTGATGATTTAAAAATCTATTTTAAATTCCACTGTTATTCAAAACAGTTTATGGATTTGGATTTTACTAAATTTTAGGGATTCTAGAGGATTTGAGAGAATTTGTTTAGTTAAAAATACAGAAATCTAAATCTCATAGTTTTAGGTGGGATTTGAAAGAATTTCACCATAAATCATATTCAACTTCCCTAAAATCTATCAAAATTCCAAATTTTATAAATCCCATAAAATTTTCCAAAATCATAGTTTCAATACACCCCTCTAAAACTAGGAAAATTCCACAGGTCAATATTTTGTATAGCAAAAGGAAAAGCAAAATGCATTTTAATTAGAATTCTCGATTTCGTCTCATCTACGAAACAATCTGGAAAACTAAGTAAAAGAGAGATGATTCGTATAAAGTAACGGATCTTAGCATGCATCTTGGAGGATCCATACTCAATGATTTTAAGATTTCCCCTTGTAAAATACCCCTTAGAAGTTTGATGAAAATAAAATCTTTATAAATATAGTTCTACAAATCATTTTACATTTTAGCCTCTTATGCTATATTTTTTTAAATTCTCAAGAGCGTAGGGACTTCTAGCTAGCTCTCAGAAGTTGGATAAAATGAGAAATGGAAACAATGCGGCATACTTATTTATTAATTTATAATCAATCACTATAAGAAAATAAGTTTATTGAGACGTATTTTTGAGACAAAAAATTTCTGTCACAAATTTGTGACACTTTAAATACGATATTATGACTAAGTTTATTTGTAACAAATTCATAGTATTTTCGTCACTATATTATGACGAAAAAACTCAGTAACAAAAGTTTGTCACAATTAGTGACGAATATGCTACGATAATATTAATCGTCACTTTTATGACTACATTGTGACCAATATGTTGTTGCAAATTAGTTATAAACTTATAAAAGATATGCAAGTCACAGTTTGTGACAAAAAATGAGTAAACATTAGTCATAAAATAGTATAAATTGTTATGTCATTTATACAAAGCCCATTAAACCAAGTCTCTAACCCTAATTTAACCAGACTTATTTAAGAGATGATTAGGGTTTTATTCTTTATAATTTCGTGCCTCCATAACCTAGAGAGAGAGAGAGAGAGTGAACCATTTGAGAGAAAGAGAACAAGGAGCCACAATTGAGATTAAGGACAGATTTTACATGTTCTAGGAGATGGTGGAAAATAAGGGGTAAACAGACTCTTTTATGGACGAATTTTGGTGAGCAATTTCCCAACCCATAGGTGTAAGTTTTCCCCAAAATATTTTGTAACCCCTTTTGTAGATTAAAAGTTATACATGTTTTCTCAAACCTATTCTGCACAGATCCGCGAATTAACATCAGTCATCTTGTGAAATCGTTTCCCACTGCTACAAATTGAACCAGAAGCTGATCTACCAACCGTTGGAAAGATCTGAGTCTTAACTTTCCAGAATGCCTGAAATCGTTTCCATAGGAGTTATAACATGGAAGTTATCATCGAATATGTTCATCTGGACGAATTTGTGATTTTTTTTTTTTGTAAGAATAAAGATAGCTTATAATGTATATTTAATGTTTATGATTATAAAAAATTTGTATGATAATAAATTTAAAAAATAATATTGTTTTGAGATTGATTTTTTAGTTATAATTTTTATCATATGCAATGAATTTTTATTAATAACACCATTTGAAAATAACTTCTAATGATAAAATTGGACATTACGATAGTCACAAAATATCATGATTTTTGAGTATTTGTTAAAATTTTGCGAAAAATTTCTAATTATCATTTGTGACCATTTGAGACTATAGTTTCGTAACAATAAGATACATAATTAAAACGTTATTTTAAACACGAATTGTGACGATTTAAAGACGTTTTGTTAGTCTGTAATTAAGACAGTTTTGTTACTTTTGGTGTCGTAGTTATTGATCACAAAATGGTTACTAATATATTCATTGCAACTCTTGTGACGTTTTTGTTAGAAATAAAAATTTGTGACCATTGTATTGCAACCATTCAAAAATCGTCACAAATTCGTAACAATGTTTATATTGTGACTAAATACTTTGTATTGTGACTAAATATTTCGTCTTAATAAAATTATTTTCTTGTAGTGAATAGTTTTCAGTTTATCATTGATGTGCTTTTAGATTGAAAACCTAAAAAAATTGAAACAATCGTTATATGTAGAAATTGAAACAATCGGTTATAAACAATCGTTAAATTAATACCTCACCAGTATTACGAATTTCAACTAGAATAGGAAGTTTCTGAGACATCAACGGCGAGTGGAGATTCCAATTGAAGGTAAATAAGCCAATTTTGTGCTCTGTTTTTGGTCTGACCATGGAAATGGTCTGAAATGGAGCAGTAGATATATGAGTTTATCTACTTCTCAAATATTTGAAATCACCAAGCTCCAATTTCGTAATTAATTAGTACTTCTTTTGTGCAATTTCATGAACATTTGTGATATCTTTCACTCTTAACTCGCCTTCCTCACTCGTTTTAGTTTCAACAATCGTTGAGGAATCAAACTCTTAGTTTGAAGGTAAGGAAATAATATTTGGCAATGCAAATTTTATCACTACGAGTTTAATTGGTTCGCTTTAGTTTCATTCATATGTCTTGGATTAAGGGTGTAGTTCTAAATACCACCGCAAAATTAAATTGGTTTCCGTTAAGTTTAGTCATATGTCTTGGCTTTAGGTATAGTTTTGAACACAAATAAGTCATTGAATTTGTTTTCCTTGGGTTCTTTCATCCATCTTGGTTTTAGGGTATAGTTTTCAACACAAACAAGTCGTTAAATTTGTTTCCCTTGGGTTCTCTCATCCATCTTGGCTTTAGGGTATAGTTTTGAATCCAATCCCATCGTTAAATTGGTTTCTCTTGGGTTCTTTCAACCGTCTTGGCTTTAGGGTATATAGTTTTGAACAAGTGAACACCTATCATGTATCTTAGATGGACAAAATTTTGAGATATCTCCAACATCTGGTGCATGTAATAGTTGTAAGTTATAACTGAGTTATTACAAGCATTATAAAGATGTTGTGGGCTGAAATCTGAATCCTCCTAATATACTAAGTTGATATTAATTTGTGTAGGTGAAACAAATGTTGAACTATCTTCATCACAGTAAGTTTACTTTCATGGTGTGGTGTTCACTTCCTTCCTATGCTTCTTTCTCTTTTAATCCCTTTTGTTTCAGCTAATGTCTAAAGATAGGTTCAAATAACATGGAGAGATGGGCGTAGACTTATCAAAAAGATTGGAGAGCTTCTCATATTACTTTCTGACTAATAATCTGGATCCAAAATAGTTTAGTTGATCAAGATACTAACACATTATGTATCATTGTTTTTTGTCGATTTCTTTGGATGAACAAATAGTTTAGTTTAATTATCTAGATTCCAACACATTATGTATCATTATATTTTGTGGATTTCTTTTGAAGAACAAAAAAATGTTATAAACGTGTCTTACACCAAACAAATGGTACAATATGTTTGATAACAATACAGAAACACGTATGAACACAAAATCAACTATCTTACACCAAATCAATATTGCCAAAGAAAAATGAATTAAACGAAGACGAGATTTACATGTCTGTTTCTCTCCTTTGACGTCATCACATTATTCCTGTTCAGTAAACATAAGGGCAAAATAGTCAGGTACAGTCATGTTTATGTGTGATATGATACCTTTCACTATTGTAATGCCTAAAACCGAATCTCTCTCCCAAAAACTGCCTATTTTTCTAAATTTCCCTATTTTTAATGTGTATTGTTTTTCATCTTGTATAAACTTCATATCAAATGGATTTGAAGAGATTATACTATTTTTTAGCATGAATATAAAACAAAACTAAAACACAACTTACCACAGTTATAAAGAACATTACGAATCAGATTTACCCCACTCCGTCTGTCAATTATGGGCAAAAAGCATTCATCCATGATAGCCAGCCCAACAGCTAGATTTGAATTATGTTCGATCCTTTGTGCCGACAATTGAGAGTTTGTATTTGAATCAGTTTCCACCCTATGTATAAGAGACCATGAGTAGCCGCCTTCTATTTCATTTTTGACACCAAGATACTTCTGTAACTTTTCGAAGAGCTGTAAAAGATGATGAAAGTACTATTGAGATATGGCTATACGAAGAGAATTGGGACCGATGGAGATTGTTGAGCAAATAGATTAAAAAAAGCTCTAACCATCGTATAATTACAGATATTGCAAATTCTCACTCGAGAAACAGATTATATATAAAGGAACACCAATAGAATTAGCTTTTACTGATGCTATTACACGTACAAGAGTTTTGTACGATGCACAAGCAATATAACAAAACGTGAAAATGAGGTTTAAGAAGAATAACATGATACTTTATTGAGTATCGCACATGAGGCTGATAAGTCATCACCTTTTCCTACGACATTTAAATGTCCATAACCATCCTCTCTACTCTAAGAAGAAAACGGACCCAAAAAGTAAGAGAACAAATTACTGAGAGAAGTAGAGAAGTCAATACCTCTAAGCAATTAGGCCCACAAAAAGAAGAAGCTGAACCATTTTCACAACTCTTCAAAATGTGTATATTATTAATTAAAAGGTTATGTTCTCTTCAGTCTTGCTTTGTACATTAATTTTTAAATTTTTGGTTGTATATTAATATATAATTAGTACATATGTTGTAAAGATTTTGAGCAGTAAATCATCTTGTTGTGATACGTTGACAAAATCAAGATAAATGAACTAACTTTTTAAGCAATTTGTCCATATCAATATCATACGGTGTATAATAAATGGTCCAAATATTTCTTGTTATTAGAGAAGAACAACACCAAGGGCATGTACTATTTTTGTACACAGCGTCAACCCAAAATGCATATTCACCGTCCTCATCAAGTGGCCTAGAATCTGTGGAAAAGCAAATATTAGGTAAGTTCAGAAACACGAATTCAACAAGACAGGAAGAGAGAGAGTAGGACAAATACAAATACATTTCCAGAGGAAGTTTGCAAAGATGATCAAAGCTGGAGGTGGATTCTCGTAAAAACATCTAAATAAGAGTGAAACCATGATGACAACGGGACCACCATCTTGATGGAGATCTCTCCGTAATAACCGCGGGAATTCATTAGCCTTCTCATCGCTGGAGTTAGACGGGATACGTCGAAGTCCCATCGGAGACACGAGTTTTCATAATCTCACCATATATATTCTCACCCGTCTAAAATACTTCCTTACGGTCTAAAAAATCGATGAAAATAAGATAATAATGAAATTATGTCTAAACAGTAGCCAAAAAAAATGTTATTAAAGAGGAAGAAAAAAAAAAGAATATACTGTCTGGCTCATGAGATCTCTCTTTTTGGAAAGAAGCGCTTTTCTCATGATTGGTAGGCGTATTCTTCTTGATGCCTGATTTGGTGGAATGCTATTTGGGAGGAAGATAAAGAAAATAATGTATTGTATTACAGTTGGCTAGGGTTTCAAGATTCTTTCTTTTTGGAGTAAAGATACTTTGGGCTTGGCCCACGTTGATGTCTTGGTTCTTTTTAGGCCCAATAAAAAAAAGTATTCTAAATCCATCTTTGGTGATCCATAACAATTAAATTCTTCCATCTAAGAAATACTAGTTCAACACTCTTCCTTTATGGTAAGATTTATTTTTGACATCTGAAACTATTGAAGAAAGATTCCAACAAATCACATGAATCCTCTCAGACAGCAACACTAACTCTCAGACAACACGTTGTATTATTTTGGTTATGTATTTGAAAGAATCTACAATCTAGTTTTCCTACTTTATTAAATTACTTTGTCTTTTGCCCAAAAAAAAAAAACAAAAAACAAAATTGTATGCTTACTTAAAATATGTAATTTTTTGCTTACTTGAAAGTAAGACCGGATCCGCGCTACAGTGCGGAGGAAAATATTAGTGTTGTTTAATGGGTTTTATGCAAAAAAACCCTCCAACTAGTTTTTTTTTGCAAGAAAACCCTCCAGGTGTGGAAAATGCAAGTCAATACCACCAACTCGAAAGTCACCCGCAATACAGCCCTCTCCCGTATCGATGACGTGGCATCCGTCTATATCGTTTAAAAACGTAACAGAAATCAAAACGACACCGTTTTCGTCTTTTAAAAACGACACAAAGTCCCCTGTCGTTTTAAAGTCACAAAAACAAGATCGTGAAACATAAAATTTGATTTGGGGATTAGGGTTCATCGCTGGGTTTGATTTGGGGAAAAGAGATTTAGGTTATAGATTTCGATTAGGATTTAGGAGTTCAAAGTTTGGTCTTTTTTTTCCTCCTTCATCTCTTTCGTTCACAATGTCTGATTCATACTCTCTATCAAACACAAGTCAAGTTGAATATGAGGATGCTGAATATGGGATTCCTACAGTTTGTTACTGTGGTGAAAGGCCAAGGCTTGAACCTTCTTTTACAAGGACAAACCCAGGAAGGCTCTTCTACACATGTCAAAATAGAGATGTAAGTTTTTTTATAATTTGGTTATATTTTGCGACTATGGTTGAATTATTGTGATAAATGTTGAATTGTGGATAAATTTTATTTGAATTATGGTTTAAATATTTATTTGTAGGATGGAGAATGTCATATTTGGAAATGGTGGGATGTAGCTATGATGGAAGAACTAAGGGCACTGAAGCAAGAAACTTATGGCTGTCCTAGTTTGAAACGAATGCGTGAAATAATTCAGGTCCAAAGAGACGAGATTGCTCACCTCTATGATATCCAATCAAAAAATCAGATGGAGTTGGATAGCCTTAAGGTATTGATTGCAAATAAAAGAGATGGAATAGCTATGGAGTTGAAGAATGTGTTTGTTGCGGCTTTTGTTTTGCTTGCAATGATAATCTATTTGTTTTAGTAGAATATTAAGTAATTGCGGATGGAGATCTTTCAATTTTGATTGTTTTTGAAAGGCTCTTCAAGTAGTTTAGGTGTATGGTTTTGTATTTTGTTGGTGTATGACGTGTGTGTTAGTATGTGAAATTTGGTTTGGACATGTATTTTGGTCTGTAACAATGAGAATTTCGAATGGTCTTAACAAGATTACAAAGACAATGGTTTGGACATGTATTTTGGTCTTAACAACAAGAATTTCGAATGGTCTTAACAAGATAACAAACACAATGGTTTGGAGATGTATTTTGGTCTTAAGAAGATAACAAACACAATGATTTTTGTGAAATAAACTCAAGTTTAAAACAGACGATGGTTAAAACACACAAAAGAAAAGGTTTGTCAAACAGAAATCAACTCATAAGATTCAAAACACACACATGATGCTTTCCCTTATTTCTTCTTTCCACGTCCACGTGAAACCTCCATTTTCTTGCGTTCTCTAGCTTGATACAGACTGCTTGGTAGTATGGTGTTGTCTCGTGCATCAGTTACAGACCTCCCTACCTGAATATAGTCGTCACCAGTTACAGGACTGGTGAATACACCATAACCTTCCTGCACAATCACAATCACAACACAAATTCAGTTTTGTTTTTGGCCAAAGTAAATAGACTAGACCAACATTAATCAACATTAATAAGAATCGACAAACGAAAAGGCTTGGAAAGTCTCACTATTGGTAGATACATGGGCCCTGTGTCATACATAGGAAGTCTCTTAGGAGTTGGTTGTGAAGATGATGCATCATCATGCTGACTTTTCCGAGGCCTTCCTGGACGTCTTTTTGGGAGAGCAGATGAAAGGCTTGGAAGATCTTCTTGGGCTGGCCTTTCTAAACCAAGTTCAGTAGTTGAGGCCGATTCAAATGGTGTGTCAGCAGTTGGTTGTGATGATGATGTACCATAAGGCTGACTTATCCGAGATCTTCTTGGACGTTTTTTTGGGTGAGCAGCTGAAAGGCTTGGAAGATCTTCTTGGGCAGTAGAGGTTGATGCAAATGGTGTTTTTGCAGTAGCTGTCTTTCTTGGTCTACCTGGTGGTTTCTTTGGCGGCTTAGGCATTGGTCCATTCTTGCATTTCAGCTTGTTGTGGCCTTCTTCTCCACACAAGCTACAATGCTGCATAAAATAAGAACGATAAGGTCAGAAATCAGAAATGCAAATACAAAAAAGGAGAACCTAAGACATTAAGAGAGTCTTACAATTTTTGTTCCTCTTTTAGAAAGCTTGGTTCCTCCTTCCCTTGGTTCACCCTTCTCCCTCTTTCTCTTCTTCCCTGGAGGTCTTCCACCAGGCCTCTTGTAAGGAGGTGGCAAGACCCTGACTGTTGTAGTCACCTCCCATAGATTCATTCCATTCACACCACAAAGTCCATCAGCATAACAAGTCTGCAACTTCTGAGCAGTGAACCATGGAGAAATCATCTTCTTAGGATCTTGGTCAGTATTCTTCTCATGTCTAAGACAAGAAACAATGTGGCTACATGGGATCCCACTGACCATATACATTCTACAACTGCATTTGATCTCACCTCGCATCTGCACCACAAAACCTTCAATTCGCATATTAGTTTTGTAGTTAAAGTAGCCAACCTCATAATTCCCCAATCCGCAGCTCAAAGGTCTACAATTCTTTGCCAAATCAATCTGCTGGTCTAGTAAAGCTATCGCCTTAGGAGTGTACTCTCCTTTTGTTTTCTCAGCCTCGGCTCTTTTCTTTTCATTGCTCACCATAACCCTTTTTCTTATTTCTTCCAGCATCTCAACAACCGGTTTACTTCTTGCTATCCGGATTGCTGCATTGAATGACTCTCCAAGATTGTTTTCTACAGCAGCACACTTTGAGAACTCTGTAAAATAAGCCCTACAAGAGACACACCAAGTTAACAATCAAATAAAACAAAGTCATATCCGAAAAAAAAAACAGAACAAGTAAGATAAATTACCTTGACCATGGACAAAAAAGAGAAATCTTCAAGTCATTAAAAGCAGCAGGATCATACTCTTTCAGCTCTTGCATCTTTCTATCAAATTGTTGTGGATAGTAAGAGTCTGCAGCAGCCCAGAACATGTCCTCATATTCTGCTCCAGCATACTTCTTCTTCCAGTTGGCATAAACATGCCTTGCACACATCCTGTGTTCAGCATAAGGCAATACGTAAGCTGAATGATTCAGCTGATACCAAACCCACTTTATGTCTCTCTCCTCCAAGATATTGGTCCTCAGCTGACCAATATCCACCAACATGCATAAACAAATCAAAACTGAACCAAAAAAACAAAAATATTAGAATTCTAAAATTTTGCACATATCAAAATGAATGGACAATAACAATTGATACTCTCAAAATCATCAATTCTCACCTCATCGTTGCCCTCCTTTGATTCCCCAACACTCAAATCAATCTTCTCTCCGAATCGTTTCCCTTCAACTCAAACTCAACCCGATTAATTGCCCTTCACCTCTTCGCTCTAACAGATCCCTAATCGCAATAAAACAAAACCCTAATCAAACCCAACAATGAACCCAACGATGAACCCAACGATGAACCATAATCAAATCGAACAGAACCCTAATTCTCTAAGAGATCTCAAGAAACCATCTCTTTTTCCCCAAATCGAGCCCAACAATGAACCCTAATCGAACATATCTCAAACAATACAAGAGAACTCGTGAAACCTAATTCTCTATCTCTTTTCCCCAAATCAAACCCAAAGATGAACCCTAATCCCCAAATTAAAACTTCTTTCACGATATCGGCTTTTGTTTAAAAGATGACAGAACCCGACTTTTGTTCTGTGTCGTTTTTGAGATTTTAAAACGATAAGGATGGTAAACTTTCTGTCGTTTTCAAAAGTAACAAAACGGTGTCGTTTTGATTTCTGTTACGTTTTTAAATGATATAGACGGATGCCACGTCATCAATACGGGAGAGGGCTGTATTGCGGATGACTTTCAAGTTGGTGGTATTGACTTGCATTTTCCACACCTTGAGGGTTTTCTTGCAAAAAAAAACTAGTTGGAGGGTTTTTTTGCACAAAACCCTTGTTTAATAGGATAGTTGAGAGCAAAATGTTATAGTATCTGTTTATTATACTGTTTCGTATTTTTACTACTGTTTTAAAAAAAATAAAATAAAACAAAACTTTCTTTGTGAGTATTTTAGATTTTGAACCTGGTAATATAATAAAGATTGTATAAACAGAAAAGGACCCAATTACGGAAACATATAAGTTGAATATAAATAGAATGAAAAAATATTTTACTTAGGACGTGGTATTTGAACATTAGTACTCAAAAATTATTTCTCATGTTTGTGTTTATTAATACTGACTAGGTTGGTACCCGCGCTAAGCCGCGGGGCTATATTTTGTTTTTTCTAAAAAAGTATTTTCTTTTTGTTTTGTGTTTTCTAAAACTATAATTTTTGTATGTTGTTCGTTTGTAATCAAAACTCATTATTAATAAAGTTTTTGAAAATATTTAATGCTAATATTTTTGTTTTTAGTTTTTTTTTTTCCTAATTTTTCTTATTATTGTAATAGTCTAATGTTATTTTTTTGCTTGTATTACGATGCTATGGAAAGTACATTTTTATTCAACTCTTGTTCTGATATATTTTGTCTTTCCAAGTGAAAATGATCATATATGAGTCGAAAATTGAACTTTACAACATTTACATACTATATAATAAAAGTCTAAGGTCATATAATTTAGTTTCTAGTGAGCTGACATTAATTTAGGTAGTCTTTTTGTTGACCAATGTATTCATGTTCGTTCAAAAACTTTTTACAAACCTTTTTGCAAGAAGTTTCCAGAGGTTACATTATGTGTCTTTATCAAAGTTTACAATAGCTTTTGTAATCCCATGGTCGAACCTCGTTCAGGCAGGCAGTTTATGTCTTTAACTCTTTATCAGACCAACTGAGAGACTTTATTCTATGAGTCTCTCTTGTTCAATGCCTTCACAGTCTTTGTCCACTTGCCTGGTAGAAATCAAACCGCCTATGGATGAAGTGACCAGTACAAAATAGATTACCCATTATCATAATTCGAACATGCAGAAGCAAGTATTTTCTCATCAGTACATCCAACTGAAAATGTTAACAACAACAATGCAGAGACATGAATACAATAAGGGTATGGACATTTTTCTGTGCAGTGCCAGTCAATTACACGCAAAAGTGTTTTCACTTTTCACATTGCCTGTCATGATTGTAGTAAGCCGCGAGCATCTTCATAAGAACCTGTTAATAGAAAAAAACAAACACATGAGTGAGTTATAATAATCAGAATTAAGCGGTTAAAATGCAGCTCTTACTTTAGCTTATGCCTTCTTCATAGTCTTGATCTACATTGGTCAACTACAAAAAGCTTCCACTTTTTCTTGGAGATGATAGCTCCCTGATGACATCATCCCCACAAATCGATAACTTATAATATGTTGCGTCCACATTTGTTAGTTTCTGGAGTCTTACATGAAACAAAATATCTTTATATGTTTTCTCAAAACCACAAGAAAAGAAATCAAAAGTAAGAGAGGTTATAACATGAACAGGACAATAATCCTTTCATTTGAACTCACAAAAATGGTGTGGAAGAGTGTATTTTGATCCTTCATATTGGAATGTCGTCCAAAGTTTTCCTTTGGATCGTACACGGAAGCCTTCAGATCATGAGACGTAGTGCTGGTGTTAGTCTTCCTACAGAATGTCTTCCCAACGAAAACAACAATCAACATCAAACAAAGCAAAAAAAACAAATACAAAACGAAAAACAAAAATAGTTTTGGTTATCTAACTCCAAGCTGCAAGTTAAGCATAAGCTCATAATTCTTGTGCCCTTTGGAGATAGTTTGTCCTTGTTTTTTAGCAGGATGTGTTCTCAATGGCCCTAATGATGATCTTTTACTCTCTGTATTATCATCTAATTGAATATAACCAGAACCATTATTCATCAATTCTATTTTTCCATTACTTACTCTTCCTTCAACGAATCTCCTCCTCGACCTCTTACTATTCTTGGTCATATTCACATTACTACTCTGCTCCAAAGAACCGTACCAAAGAAGCATCTTTCTGAGACGGCAAAACTGCATTCTGACATGTAGAAACCACAAATGAACTCAAATCAACATAGAACACTTGTCTTGGAATCCCTTGAAACGCTCCCAGGCTTCACAGAATGATTCTGAGCTCTTCTGAGTAAAACCAGAGATGCATTCCTGAAACGTGCAGTTTTGGCATTTGAGAAGAACTTTGCTAAGATTGCTTTCTTGCAATCATCCCAAGTGGTGATGGATCCCTTGGGAATGTATTTCTCCCATTGATGAGCTTTATCTCCCAGGGAGAATGGGAAAAGTCACAACTTGAAACCATCCTCACTCACTCCGTTGATCTTGGTGAGACTGCACAGATGGTCGAACTCGTCCAGGTGATCGAGTGGATCCTCCATAGGCAATCCGTGAAACTTGTTCCCTTGGATCATGGAGATCAGACCGCTTTTGATTTCGAAGTTGTTATTCTGCACAGCAGGAGGGACAATTCCAGCACGCTGAGTATGAGTGTTCGGTGCATCCCCAGCACCAATGTGTCGCGGTCTCGCATTTGGTCCATTTTGTTGTTCTATAGTGACTGGTGCAGGGTGATCAGTGTGAGGACGAGCTTGTCGTGGTCTTTGTAACTGATTGATGTCGTCGATAGCAGGAAGGAGATTCTGATGTCCTCTTGATCTAGTGTGCATGCAAGGTTGCATTCAACAGGTTCCTGAGATGCAAAACAAACAAGCAGACAACCAAAACAAGTTAGTACTCAAAATGACAAGTGTAACAGAACTTAATCTTGTAAAACTTGAAATCTTAAATGTAGCAAAACGGATCCCAAATGGCAACGGCGCCAAATTGATACTAGGATTTTTGTATGTCCTAGCAGGTTCAATTAACCTTACGTAGTTGTAGTACTTAAGGTGTCAATCCAAATGGGATGATGCTATCACTCAAGATGCAATCAAAGTATCACAAGTTAAGCCAATTCAAAAGAGTGTTTTTGTCTAACAATCCTAGAATGATGAAAATGCAAAAAGGAAATGGACTACATAACTAGAAATGAAAATGTATGATGAGAAGCAAACATAAATAAGTAAAAACCAAAACGAGTCTAAGCATGAACTAAATAGCGAGAACCGAAACAGTCTCAGGAATGCAATATCAATCAGAAATATAGAAGTCCTAAGGATGGGAGTAATTGATGTCGGCGGAGTCTCCTAGTCTATAGAGTGTTGAACATGCCACAAGCAAACTATCCCTAGACAATGAATATCACGACTTAGCTAATCCAGTCTCTTGGCATAAGCTACTCAGACTCAAACACTTCCAAACCTAGCTCTCGCTAGAGAAACATGGTTGAGCAGGCATGACGAACCATTTTATTCACGTCAACAAACACCCTAGACAACTAATCTCTTAGGCTCGGAATGTAAGTCTCTGGCACTAGTTGGTCAGACATTTCATCAAACACCTTTTGGGTGTGGAAATGTCTAAAACCTAGTTCCAATTGATCAGAGAGAAACTAGTGTTACTAACTCTAGTCCAGAAGGGAATCATACAAATCAAAGCTTAAACACTCTACATCCTATGATCCTCCACCTAATCTATCCCATCCTCAAGAACTATCACACTACTTAGATCTAGAAATCATTATCAACGATACAAACTCATAAAACATTGAATCAAGCATCATGAGATAGATAAAAATGAGATGAACAACTTTCTATAAGAAATCCAATGCAAAAACTCAATAAAGTCAAAGCTATCTGGATTACAAGATCAAAGAACGTTTTAGGTGGCTAGTAAACCTTAAGAAAAAACTAGATGTCTCGGGTAAAGACTTAACAAAATGTATTTATAGTGATATATGGAAAGCTCTAAAACATAAAACGACAAGATAGAAGGTCGGTTCAGGAACCCTTCTCGGACGCGTCTTCAGAACAAACCAGGACGTCGGTTTAATAGCGTCGATCGAGTTGCGTCATGAGAGTGTCGATCGAGTCGGGGTCTAGGATGTTTGATCGAATGGCGGCTTGAGAACACCGATTGAGTGGCAGCTTGAAATCTTCGATCGAGAGGCAGCTTGAAAAGTGTCGTCTGGGAGCTGCTGATCGAGTCGCGCCTTGAGGGTGCTCAGGAGCCCTCCTGAGATGTCTTGCTCGAGTCGCTGCTAACATGTCCGATCGAGTGGGAGCTCTCCTTTCCGTGCAGGTCGAGTCAGAATTCAGAACGTATGTGCATCCACTAAAATGGTGATACCTTTCCAACCACACCTCTGATTGGCTTGAAATCAACGGCATTGGAAAGATGACTCGATTCTATACAACTTTGATGGAGATGTCGAAAATTGAATCCCAAAGTAAAATCTTCACTTGACTCGATCAAAGACGTGGAAGGTTGGGTCGCTGGACTGCTCTCCTGCTCTCTTTTTGCTTTTGATGGTTTGGACATTTCCTAAACCACCTGAAACAACTTCAACATGCAAGATGCATGAAAGACCAATGCAAAGACTACCTAAATATGCATATTATGCAAAAGAGACTAAAAACAATGCAAAACAATGAGTTAAGAGAACAAAATGAATGAGAAATGCATGATGAAAGAGTGTAAAATATACATATCACACCTCCAGCTTTGGTCATCTTTGCAAAGTGTCTTTGCAAATTGGTATTATACAAAATAATTATTAAATAAATTCCAACAAAATCTGTAAATTCTAAAAAATGTGAATTCCTAAAAATAAATGTTTGTCCCGTGGTATACCGCGGAGTGAAAATCTTGTATATATAACAAAACTATCACAATTAATTGATTTTCTGTTATACTATTTACTACAGAGTTATTACATTATTGAGAATTGAAATTAACATGTTTATACAGTAGATAAATAACTAGGAATACTATATATATACATTGAGTACAGGGGCAGATCTAGAGTGTTGGGAGGTGGGGCACGTGCCCCATGCTCTTTACTAATATTTGTTCAGTTCAGCTTGATAAAAATATTACTTAGCTCATTTGGTATAATGTTCCCCATACTAAACTTAGTGACTAGGGTTCGATGCCCCGTTTCTATAGTTTTTGTATTTATTTCATTATTTTCTTCTCAATATTTTAAAGAGTGCCCCATACCATTTTTCCTTCTAGATCCGCAGTACTAGTACTGTTTTTATACAAAAAAAAATTGAGGAGAGGAATACGAGTCGGTTGGATGACGTGTTACAGTGTTAAGGAAGGATCTAGATAATGGTAGGATCATCCGTACAATAATGGGGTTGTTGTAAAACACTTAGTGGACTCCATCGACCGGCCCACTATCTAGTCCGTCCATACTCGGCCTATCAGCCATACTTAGTCTATGCGCATTAGGCTCATTAGCTGAAGCCCGTCGGCGATCCTTAGTCTTATGTCGGTTTAACTTAAGTCCTTGTAATCTTTATATATATGTTGTAACCTCAAGTTTGATCATTAATAAGAACAAGAGATTTCCCTAAACTCTCTAGTTTACAATACGTTATCAGCACAATAGCCTCTAACCCTAAAACCCTAAAACCCTAAAAGCAGCCGCCAATTCTCTCTTCTTCCCTAAAACCCTAAACCGCCTCTTTCTTCTTCTTCTTCGAGATTCATCTTCTTTGTCTCGAAGATCTCTTACTGATCCACAAGCATCCTTAGCTCGTGATCAAGTACTTATCAAAACCTGATCGAGGTTCGTTGGTTCGCGGTTTCGGGGGTGAGTTCGTGAGGAGCTGTTCGAGAGAAGCTGATCGCGGGAAGCTGTTCGTGATCAAGGAAGAGAGGAATTACCGAGGTCTTTAGCTCCCGGTTCATAACCAGTCAGAATCCAATTCGGTGAAGGTAAACAAAGATCTAAACATCCTTAAAACCCTATAACTCGAATTTGGACCTAAAGCTAAAGAACCCTAAAAACATCCAAGTACACAATCTAACAAAGTTTAAATTCCTTAAAATCCTAAGACTTAAAATCGGGTTGCTTAGGTTGTTAGATTGTTTGTTAAATTGCACCAAATAATATCAAGCTTGAAAATTGTTGATTGAACTGCTTGATTGTTGCATAAGAACCTAGAACTGATTTAGATTCATAAGGATCAAATTAAAACAGATTGTTCTAGGAAATTAAAACTTGGATCATTCATGCATAGCAATTAAAATCGGACCATGTATATAGGTTGTTTAAAAATCGGCTGCATGAATCAAACTCTTAGGATTTCTTAGACAAGCTTGAACATAGATTTCCTGGAAAATTTTCGGCCATGAAACCATAAAATTTCGAGCATGAACATGTCTAGAATCAATTAGGATAATTTCCAAAACCTTAAATCATTATCCTGAAATTTAAGTAAAATTTACTTTAATATTCTAAGAGTATATCCGATTAAATAAAAACTTTGTTAATTTTCTATAAATTAAAACTTGAAATCGGAAATTAAAATATTGGTTAGGATAAGTTCCTAATTATTTATAGTAATTATACTAAAGTCTATATAAAATTAACTTAACCGTTTAAGAGTAAATCCGATTGAGAATAAAACTTTTGTTAGTATTCTATAAATTAAACATATATTTTCGGATTAAATCTTTAATTAGGATAAGTTCCTAAAACTCTTAAAACAAAATATACTAAATCCTAGATTAAAAAGGAAAACATAGAAAAGGAAATTCTATCTAGAAATTAAGGAAATTATTGCATGCATTATCTATTTGATTTTGTTGTCTTTGCATGCATATTAAAGCCACGAAAATTGAGTATAATAAATGCATGTTTTGGTCTCAAATACCGCATGACCTAAGTTCGAAATTATGAGTAAAGGCAAGGCATGTTTCGGTCTCAAATACCGCATGACCTAAAGACTAAAACAATCCCATGGTTCGGTCTTAAATACCGCATGGCATGATCCAAATTAATTACATGGTTCGGTCTTAAATACCGCATGATATAATCGGGCACATCGTGGGTGATTGCACTAAGAAAATATATATAAGGTGATTATGCATATGCACACCTTGCTGAGAGTCTTAAGAATCAGTACCTCACCATAGAAGATCTTATTGACCTTTGGACAGAGTTGAAAAACAAATATGGACACCAACAGATGGTGATCCTACCAAAGGCTCAATTCGATTGGAACACCTAAGGAACCAGGAATTCAAATCCCTGGATGAGTATAACTCAGAGCTTTTAAGATTGTCTCAATCCTAAGGATGTGTGGTACTGAGGTTACTAAGAAAGATCTGCTAGAGAAGATATTCTCTGCTTTTCACACTAAGAGGTTTAAGACCCATGCAGACCTCATACCTTGTTGGCTGCTTGCTGAGCAAAACAATGAGCAATTATTAATGAAAAGTGCAATGAAACTCACAAGGTTGATTTGGGAAAGAAAAATGCAGTAGAGCCTAGAGAGCCTAAAGAGCCTAAGGAGGCCAACTACGTCCACAGAGAAAGACACTACGGCCGTGGCCGTGGTGGCAGAGGACGTAGTGGTCAAAGAGGCCAGGCTAGCCGTGGAGGCCGCGGAGGTGGTGGTAGGGGCCGTGGATCCTTTAAACCACACACCAAGGCCAAATCGGTTTGCCACCAATGTGGTATGTCAAACCACTGGGCCAAGAACTGCAAGAACACCCAAACACCTCATTGATGCATATCAAGAAGTCTTGAAGAAGAGCCCAGAAGCTAACCTGGTTCATCTCGATGGTGAAGGAAATTTCAACCATGAGAATGATGACAAAATTGGATTATGAGATTTGTGATTGCCTAAAGAACAATAATTAAACTCATGTGGTGTATTAATTTAATTTCTATGCTTTAAATTTGATTGAATAATTACTTTGGTTTAAATCCAATGATTTATTTTATATGATTGTTTTATTAAATTAAAACATAAAATTATTGTCCTATTTATAGAAATGGCCGAGGACATATAATGAAAATGCCAATGTTAGTACAATTACGGGTATAGCAAATCTTATAGAAGGCTACGGCCAAGCACACATACTGTTGCCTCACGGCACACACATTGAGTTATGTGATGCTTTATACTCACCCAGTTCTAAGAGAAGCTTATAGAGCTTTAAAGACATAAGGTCAAATGGTTATCATATTGAAACCAAGGGTGAAGGATCTAAAGAGTTCCTCTACATTACAGAAAATGTGAAAGGACAAAAGAAGATCCTAGAGACTATACCTGCACTAGCCTCTGGTTTATACCATGCTAAGATTAACATGATAGAATCTAACTTGGCAAAGCAAAGAAAGGAAATATTCAACGAATAATTCACTCTATGGCATGACCGGCTTGGCCAGCCGGGTTCGAACATGATGCGTAAACTAATTAAGAGTTTGAAAGGGCACATCCTCAAAGAAAGAAAAGTTTTCCCTAAAATCTTACTTGTGTAGCATGTGCACAAGGGAAACTTATAATAAGACCATCACAAGTAAAAGTCAGCAAAGAAATTTTCTGGAAAGGATACAAGGTGACATATGTGGAGCAATACACCCACCATGTGGGACATTTCGATATTTCATGATGATGATAGATACATCATTCAGATGGTTCCACGTATGCTTGTTATCCACAAGAAACCTAGCATTTGCTAGGCTATTAGCTCAAATCATAAGATTAAGAGCACATTTTCCAGACTTTCCACTTAAGACTTTACATCCCAAGCGTTTAATGATTTCTGTATGTCCATGGGGGTGAGTGTGGAACATCCCGTGGTACATGTTCATACACAAAACGGATTAGCTGAATCCTTCATTAAACAAATACAATTGATAGCTCGACCATTGTAAATGAGATCGAAGCTCCTTGTGTCGGCTTGGGGACACGCGGTCTTACATGCAACAGAACTTATACGCATCAGGCCATCTAGTGAGAATAGATATTCCCAACGGGTCATTAGCCAGACATATCCCATCTAAATCAATATTCGGGTGTGCCGCCTATATTGCATCCACTAAGATGGGATCTCAAAGAAGAATGGGAATATACGTTGGATATGAGTCTCCCACCATTATAAAGTATCTTGAGCCAACCACATGTGATTTATTTGTGGCCAGATACGCGGAATGTAAGTTTACAGAATCCAAATTCCCTATGATTAGGTGGAAAGACTAGCAAGCTGGTCAAAGAATTAATATGGAATCAAACATCCTTAGATTGGCAAGATCCTCGAACTATAGCATGTAATGCAGAAGTTCAGAAGATTATACATCTTCAACAGCTAGCTAATAAATTGCCAGATTCCATTTGACCCAAAGAGAGTAATAAAATCGTACATACCAGCTTGTAATGCACCAGTACGTATTGATGTTCACAAGGAACACAATAAACAAGTTGCTACAGAAAGGTTCCAAAGATAAGAATCCTCGGAAAATAAAAGAGGTGCATATCAGACCGAGGTTAAGGGAATTACAGAAATACAGACATAGCTGCGGCAAGACCTAAGGTACCAAAAATGAGGTTTGGGACGCTGAACCTCAAGGACCTAAAGGTATTGATAATAATGAGATCTCAATAAAATATATCATGTCTAGAATATAATGGAACCACAAAGATGTCGACATTAAAAGAAATATTATGCATACAAGGTAGCACTTGAGACAAATGAGGATCTAAAGTCCACGTCTATATTAGAGTGCACTCAAAGCAAAGAAAGAAGCTATTGACGTGGAGCTTAACTCTTAGAAGAAGAGTAGTGTGTTTGGTCCGACCTTAAGGATAACACCTGAAATTAAAGCCAGTTGGACACAAATGGGTCTTTGTAAGAATGAGAAATGAGAAAAACGAAATTGTGAGATACAAAGCACGGCTTGTAGCACAAGGATTCTCTCAAAGACCTGGCAAAGATTATGAGGAGACATACTCCCTTGTGATGGATGCAACGACTTTTAGATATCTAATAAGTCTGGCTGTAATTTGTGGTTAATGGATGTTAAAACCGCATACTTACATGGTCCACTGGAAAATGAAAGATTACCAGAGGGTATAGAGCTCAATTATAAGAGTAGTTCTCGAGAAAATACTGCATAAGGCTAGACAAATCCCTTACTGGACTGAAACAAAATGGGTGTATATGGTACAATAGATTCAGTAAGTACCAAGCCAAAGAGGGCTATAAAATGATCCCATTAGTCCATGTATTTATAAAGAAGTTTGCAAACAAAGGATTTGTAATCATAGCAGTATATGAGGATAATTTGAATATCCTAAGAACCTCTGGGAAATCACCCAAACAGTAGAATATCTCAAGAGAGAATTCGAAATGAAAGACCTAGGCAAGAAGAAGAAAAATTCTGTTTGGAATTACAACTTGAGTACATTGATGATGAAAACCTTGTGCATCAAAAGGCATATACATAAAAGGTACTCAAGAGATTTAATATGGAGCAAGCTCACTCATTGACTAGCCCAATGGTTGTGAGAAGTGTAGAAGTGGATAAAAGATCCATTTGCTCCTAAGAAGGACAATGAAGAAATTCTTGGTCCTAAAATGTCACACCTCAGTGCTATAGGAGTGTTAATGTTCTTGGCTAGCCACACTAGACCAGAGATAAGTTTGCCGTGAACCTCCAAGCAAGAATTAGTTCTTGTTCGACCCAAAGGCACTGGAGTGAAATTAAGTATTAATTACGTTGCCTACAAGGAACATTTAAATTTGGGTTTATATTATACTAACTATAACAAAGATGTTTTAGTTGGTTTTGCTGATGCAGGTTATAACAAAGAATTTTTAGTGTGTTTGGAGCCAACAGTACTATATGAAGATAATACAGCCTGCATCGCACAGCTCAAGGAAGGTTACATCAAGGGAGATCGGACGAAGCACATACTGCCAAAGTTCTTCTTCACACATAAACTATAAAAGGCCGGAGAAGTTCAAGTGGTGCAAGTTCAGTCATGCGACAACTCAACCGATCTCTTCACCAAGGCATTACCGACAACAACTTTCAGGAAGCTCACGCACCAGATTGGAATGCAGAGGCTTAAGGACTTAGAGTGATGTTTGGAACAGGGGGAGCAATGTGTGCTGTACTCTTTTTCCTTCACCAAGGTTTTGTCCCAATGGGTTTTCCTGGTAAGATTTTAATTAGGCAGCATCCCCTAAGCACATTGCTGCGATCCCATCCAACATAGGTACGGTCATATCGTCCAAGGGGGAGTGTTGTAAAACACTTAGTGGACTCCATCGACCGGCCCACTATCCAGTCTGTCCATACTCGGCCTATCAGCCATACTTAGTCTACGCGCATTAGGCCCATTAGCCGAAGCCCGTCGGCGATCCTTAGTCTTATGTCGGTTTAACTTAAGTCCTTGTAATCTTTATATATATGTTTTAACCTCAAGTTTGATCATTAATAAGAACAAGAGATTTCCCTAAACTCTCTAGTTTACAACAGGGGTCTAATTAAATATTAAGGATTTGCACGCGTTAATGGTGAAAAAATCATCACTAAGCATGTACAGTATATTTTAATAACTAAAATTCCATGATTATTAGTAGTACATTCTCTTCCAAGAACAATCTCACTAATGATGGCCATCTTAAAAGCTCATACATTAACCATTAAGACGACTCTAAGTGGAGATACAATTATAATTAAAAATTAAAAATGATAGTTTTTTTGGATTGTCTACTTTTAAACCCAAAGCCTTTCACACACTTGGGTTCCCTTTTTCCCATATACAGGTCCCATAGACATGTTTCCTAAAAGCATCATGAATCGGATTATCCTTTTTTTTTTTTCGTTTTATCATGCCAAAGTCATTTACATATGTACGTTAATGTGTATTGTTTGTCGGCTTGTATGACATATATATTGGGTTAATTAAGTGTATGAAACATGGACGTGGAACCAATTACACATGGTTGCTTTGACAATATCATAAAATATAAAAAGTAGTGTGTTTATATGCTTCCAAGTAGAAAATTTATATTTTAGTGTCAAATGTCATCTTTCGAATAAAATTATACTCTTTCCATTTTAAAATATAAGATCTTTTGAGTGAAAGCACGCAGAATAAGATATAAGCACTTTAAAAAAATTCAACCAATTATAAACAAGACTACATAAAATAAATAATAAAAAAATCTAAAAGTTACCTAGAAATTGAAAACATCCTATATTATGAAACAAAGAAAAACCTCTAAAACATTTTATATTATGAAATGGAGGGAGTATATCATTCCGAAAACTACAAAAATATAATAAAATATTTGGTTATTAATTGGACTCTGAATTGTTTTGGAAATTATCAGCACAAAAAATAGTATCACAATTCCAAAATATCAATCGAACTTACTACAAAAAGAAAAAGAAAAAAAAAAAACCTTCAAATATATTATAACAAATTCCTTTCACACCCTAATTTAGAAGCTTTTTTTTTTTTTTTTGCCAGCTCCCTAATTAGAAGCTTTGTTTTTCTCCTTTTACTTTTGTTGTTTTTATGACTTTTTAGTAGCTTCTTCTGTCTTTTCAGAAGCTTCCATTGCCGAGGACACCTTGTTGTTGTTGTTGTAAGAGCCAGAGGTCTTCATCATATCCAATGTTCCAGAAACTGTCCCAGTAATTAGGTATCATCCCATTCGTAAAATCTCCTAATAAACCACTTTTATTATCCAAATAATTCTGTGATGACATTTGTGGATGACACTCCGTCAAATCTGATGAAGGGGATACTGCCACGTTGGAATGATCCGATTCCGACGTGAAGATGTGACCATTAGGGTTACTCATCAAACCGGAATGCTCCATGTTGGTACTGTTGTTGTTGATCACGAAGTGATCTGAAGAGGTGGTGACGCAAGATGACGTGGAAACAGACCTCGTGGAGGTGGCTTGGATCCGTTCTACGAGCCGAGGCATCCACAGATACTTCATGGTGTCTTTAAACTGTTGACTGTTCACGTCGCACCTAAGCTGTTTCGCATGCTTTTGAACACGTGTTCTCCAATAGTTTTTGATCTCGTTGTCTGTTCTCCCTGGTAAATATTGTGCAATCTTAGACCATCTGTAAATCATAAGAAAACGAAATGTATTAATAACTAAAGTTGGTAACACAAAAATAAAATGTATAGATGTAAATACAATAACTGGCCATCTTTGTGATTGTAGAAAAATAAAGTGTACATTGACGACTTGTGTAAATCTAACGTTACTTATTGTCTGGTCTAAAATTTTATACTACAACCAAAAAAAATGATTAAAATATGTACCTATTGCCCCAACGGGAGTGTAGTTCAAGAATCAAGAGTTGTTCTTCAAGAGTTATGTTTCCACGGCGGACATCTGGTCGGAGATAGTTCAGCCACCGAAGTCTGCAGCTTTTGCCGGTCCTTTTGAGTCCTGTTCCATATTGGAAGTTATTATTATTATTTAGACATCATCGTGTACACGTATACTGTACAGCCACCGAGGTCTGTGTGATGATTTCATACGCAAGAAACTCATGATATTTGGTAAGTTATCAAAATTACTCCAGAAATAATTGGGACCGTTGCTATGAGGCAAATTCTCTAAAAGGGTCTTTGTCTCCAGCAAACTTTCTTCCATTGGGATAGTGCTTTCCCCATATAGATGTTTTTTTTTTTTTGGTGAATTCCCCATATAAATGTTTACCATTATATTATAATTACTTATCTTCATTTTATTTCAACACGAATATAGTACTTTCTATTCAAAACGTAGAGGGTTAAATAATTGAATCCATATCCATAGAGATGTAATATTTGAGTCCGAATAATGAGAGGAATAAACATAAAAGCTTTACATTTATTTTGTTTTATCCCCAAGATAGAAGAGTTCTTTTCGTTTGTGGATAGAAGGCAAAATCCATTTATTGAAATTTATAAATAAATAAAAAGAGTGTTACGAAGACAAAAAACAAAGACACATATGGAGATAGAAAACATGACAAGAATTGAACAAAAGATAAGTATAAGTTTAATTAAGTTATGCAACTTGTGTATAGGTTTGTTATTATAATTTTCTCACCCTAGGAGCACATTCATGCACAACCGCGCGTCATACCTATCTTAATCTAAGTGTGCATATGTGTACGTAGATGTTAGTGTATCATACCGGCACCACGAGCTAGAGAGTTCCATCGACCTTCACCATGATTAGCGATGTAATTGATGAGCTCTAAATCTTCCTCAACGGTCCATGGACCTCTCCTTAGGTCCATTTCTTCTTCCACGTTCGAAAAATCCTCCATGTTCTTGTTGATCTTTAAGCTTCTTGCTTTGTCATCCATTGATGCAGAGTGACGCACAAAGAGAGATTCAGAGAAAGAAAAGAATCGAGACTTCGTACTTTTTGTTTGTGATGTGCTGAATGAAAAAAAGAGTCACTTATTGGAGTTATGTGTAAAGACTAAAGAGATAATGGATGTTGTTTTTATAGATGAATAGATATATGAAAAATTCTTCTTTAAGATTTATTTGTAACATGTGGGACAAAGGCATAGACGGCCGCAATATAAGAACTGTTAAGTTTTCCCAATAACTTATACTTTTTATATATAATAGAGAGCATCTCCAAATATTTTACTACATATCAACAAACTTTATAAGAGGAGAACATCGTCATTATATCAGTACTTATCGGTGTTTTGAGCTTGCATAAATACATTGCTGAGAAAGTGAAATATATATTTCTTATATATACATCAGGTGTCCGGAAATATCAAAATATGTACTACGTACCCGAACAAAACAGCTTGCTCTATTTATTTACTAGTAGAACTAGTTCTCGTGCTTGTGTAAATGTTAAGAGGCAAAACTAGGAAAAAAAACACAAAATATGCCAAAATATAATTAGTAAAAAAAAACAAAATAGAAATTTTTTAATATTTTTTATTAACAAGGTCTGACGCATAGTCAATTTTTATTACAACGGATAATGCAATTTGAAAAGTCGAACTCCAGTAAAAAAAATCGCAAAGGTGGACCGTTAAACACTTGAGTAAATACACATTTTTGAAAACAAAAATATAATTAATCTACTAAAAATTATTTTTACATTGTTTATAATTTTTGACAAAATTTTTATACAATTCTATTTGTTTGTTAACAATTATCCCATTTATATTTTTTTCCACAAGGTATTTAGTTGTGAGAAATTATTCTGTTTTTTTTTTCACAATAATTCTAATAGCTTAATGTAAATGCTGCAGTAATGAATTACCTTGCTTAACTCATTTTTTTTATTCCACGCGTTATCCTAATAAAAATTTTAGAAATGAGAAATTCACTGCGTAACGATTTAACTAACATGGGTTTTGTACAACTTTACAGTGTGACATAACTTCTGCACCTTCCAAACTTTATTTAACTCCCACAGATAATGCTTTGCGGAGTCACAGATGATCAAACAAACACCATCGATGAGCCTATCAAAATCCCCAATCTTCTTTTTCCTCACCAAACTCTTGGTGTACAAAAAAAACATTTCATCCCTTACCAAGAATCACCGACAATGTAAGGCTTATGTAAACTGTTAGCTCTCTTTTTTTGGTGCGTTATGAACTTGCCCTTGGACCATCTCTAACCCATCTTTATTTCTATCTACAAAATGGAGTTTGAAGTTAATTTTGCTCCAACCAATCTCTATTTTTATCTCAAAAATAGAAATCTTTATTTTTTTTTCTCTATATTTGGAGACATTCATTTCCATTTTACACTAAAATTTAAGGATCTCTATTTTTATACTTTAAAATAGAGTAAAGTTGGAGAAAAGTCCATTTCCAAAAATTATTCTATTTTAAAAGAAAAATTAGAAAAATAGGTTGGAGATGCTCTTATAGTGCAATTGAACATTAGTTATACGATCGTGATAGGATTTAATTAATTTTTAAGGGTTTACGAGTGTACTTACTTAACACTTAATTGAGAACTATAGCTTTGAAAGTTGACATTTGACTTTCTAGTTTCTACGCTTGTAATTCTATTTCTTAATCATATTTTTGACCGATGTTTCTTATTAGTCATATTATAAGTTGTTGTAGTAACTTAATTATTCTTTTTGTTCAATTTCAAACAAGTTGCCAAACACTATATTTTTCATATATTTTTGTACTCCATTTCCCCTTATATGTTCATTGGTCTGACCATAATATTCAAATTCGTTTAGCCAACCTAGCTAGGTGCGCATTCAAATAATAATGAGGGTCAAATTCAACGTTTATTTTATATATTATGATATGAATGTACAGTACAGATCATTAGAAAATGGATATTTTGGTTCTACAAAATGTCAACCATATCTATTTGTGTGTTCTTGCCAAAAATAGAAAACAAAAATAAAGGGGTCACATGGATCTTTTAATTAATTCGAAGACTATTCTTCAGCGATTGCCAAATCAATACGTTGTAATCACAACGAAAGAGCAGGTGGTCTTTGCTTTCATCATATATAGAGAAAAGACAATAGTATAAGTTGCAATCTGTACACCCCCGCGACCAAAATGCTTCCTATAGTTCCCATGTTAAGCTGGAGGAGAAGAAGTTTTCTTCACCATCAACAGTCCAAGTATACTAGTAATGAGTTGTTTAGGCAGATTTGTAGGTGAAGAAGCAGATTTGTTCTTGGCATATGGAGCTTCCATTCTTGAGGGCCACAAGCAGCAACAACTCGTAGGTAAATGGGAAGTCCCAGTAGACGAGGCTATCTTGTCCCAATTGTTTAATGAGTGGTCCAAATGGGATCCAAGCGCTTAGATTTGGGCCATTCCCCACATTGATCCCTTCTAGCGACCAAAAAATCAATTTTCAATACATATTTATGAACAAGTTTAACGTTTAGTGCTGATGTTATTGAAGGTAGTCACATTAGGAGACAGTAATATGAACGTTAAGATGGTTATTGCACTACATAATTTTATCACTAAATTTTTTGTCTAACTTATTGCCGAAGGATAAGAATCATAAGAAAATAAATTCGTCTTTAGTTCTGTAAGATCTAGCACACATACATTCACAAAGTTTTAACGAAATGATCATGATGACAGATTGACAGAGTTGAAAGTTTCAGTACTCGATTCATGAGGTCCTCACTCATTATTATTATTTGAAAGTTTCAGACCTCCTTTTGGTTTGATCACTGGTGTGCTCTTGGTCCTCTTCATGAGATTTTTGGTTCTCGTGGTGTGATAGACCTCGGAATCCCCCTCTCTGCCACAGTCGCTGAGGCTCTTCAGCATCGGCGACGACATCACCGTGTGGTCCTGTTGAATAAGACTGAGGAGGAATTAGACAGGGTTCGTGCTAGACACCGGGAAGAAAAGCCAGATATTGTTCTTTGGCGAGGGAAGCAGAACAAGTTTTCCCCACGGTTTTCCTCTAAGATCACTTGGTCTTTGATTCGCTCAGCGGGACAACAACAGCAATGGTATGGAACAGTTTGGTTCCCCCACTCAACTCCTAAATTTGCTTTTGTCTCTTGGCTAGCTGTGCTTAATAGGTTAACTACCGGAGATCGCATGAATGGTTGGACAGTGGGAGTTTCTCCACGGTGTGTTCTCTGTAATGATCTGTGGGAAACCCGTGACCACTTGTTCTTCTCTTGCTCTTACTCTTCCTCTGTTTGGGAGAATTTAGCAGGCCTCCTCCTGCAGTCGCACTACACCCATCACTTTGGAGATGTTGTATCCCTCCTCTCGGGCTCTGCTCTTCCCCCTGCTACTCGGTTTCTCGTCAGATATGTTTTTCAGGTGGTCATTCATTCACTTCGGCGCGAACGTAATGGTCGCCGTCATGGTGAAGCCTCCACACCGCATACTCAGCTCTCTGCTCTGCTGGATAGAGTAATTCGTAATCGGTTATGCACCCTGCCTACAGGGGACTCTCGACTTGAGGATGTTTTTGCTCAATGGCTAGCTACCCGTTACTGATTTTCTGTTTTAATTTCTCTCAAAAATTCAGTCTACTGTTGGAAACTTTGTAAATGAACAACGTATTTTTTTGGTTTGAATATAGTTTGGGTCAATTTGCTGAATAACCATATTCACAAAATTAATTAAGAATATAGCATATTAATTGACAAAATTAGAAAAGTAGGAGGAGGGATAGATAGAATTACTATTTTAGTGTTCTATTTATTTGGTAGGTGGTGGCTGGTGGTGCCGGAGGCCAGAGGCCGGCGGCCGGAGTTCGCCGGATGTCGGAGGCCGGCGGTCAGAGTTCGCCGGAGGTGTTCACCAGAGGTCAGAGATGGCCGGAGTTCGCCGGAGATGGCCGGAGTTCGCCGGAGGTTGGAATTCGCCGGCGGTCGGAGATGGCCGGAGTTCACTGGAATTCGCCGGTCGAAAATGAACGGCGGTCGCCGGAGGTTACGGCCGGTGGCCGGCGGTGGTGATGGCTGTTGGAAAACTAAATCCTAAGGGATAGTACTTTGTGAACCCTAAGGTGATAGTAAAAGAGGTGCAGGTGGTGGTGCTGAAAGGAGGTTGAGGTGGTGAAGGTGAAAGGAGGTAAAGGTGGAAAAGTTATGGATAAGGGTATAAGGATATATATTATATAATATATAGAGTATATTAACTCCTTATGGTTAGAGTAGTCACCCAGTAAATTATAAATTTTTTTTATGTTATTTCTGCCAATTCCCCATATAGTTTTACATTCATTCAAAAAAAAAAAAAAAAAAAGTTTCACTACGTAGACACAAGGCTACAATTGATATGATCACAAATAAGCCCTACGTGACTATAAATCTATAATGATCACATCACTGGTGACTGGTGTTTAACATTTTAACAAAATATTGAACCCACTACAAGCGTGTTTTATATTTTTCTAGTTCTTATTTAAAAATTGTTGTTTTGTAACCTTGGTAGATAAGATCCAATCCTTTAAGCATGTAAATTGGCTATTCCTTAGTTTGTGTTGTGTTTTAGCTTGTTATATGCTTTCCATTTTCCTTTTGCTAAGGACCAAAAAAAAGGAAATGGGGCTAATTGCTGATAGAATTTTTTCAAACAAGCAAGTACAAGTACAACATTTTGCTATGTGATAAAACACCAATAAATTACAAAGAAATAGACACTTTTATTAAAGAGAAGAGAGTGCATGGAAGTTGTGTTCTTTGAGACGTTTTGGTGAGAACACAGATTTCATTAGGGAGCTTGGAAAGGCTTGAAATCCTTGAGACTTGTTATGAGTCCTTGCACAGATCCGGCTGCAGCAACGAGTGAGACGATGAAACAAGCCCAGCTCAAGATTTTTAGCCAAGTCCAAGTGAAAGAGAACTTATTTATCTTCTTCTGAGCAATGTGCATCTCAATGGGAAAGTAAACTGTTAAAGGCCAGAAGGAAGCTGCTCCAATAAGACCCAAGAAATCGTTGAAGAAAGGGAAGATCATGGCTACAACCGCGGTGACAACAACATATGAAGTCCTCCAAACCAATCTGAACAAGTTGATACTAAATTCACCACAGCAAGGGACATGGACTTTGTATTCTCTTGTGATGAACTTGTTATCTGGCCAACGTTTTGCGCTCTGGCTCTCTACGAACTGAAAAATGGGCTGACAAAAGACCTGGTAAGCACCAACAAGATGCACTGCTATGCAAACATTGGCAAAGTCAATTAGCCAGAATGGCTCATAGAAACCAAAGCCGGTTAGAAAATTCCCGGGCGCATCATTTCCAAAGGCAGCATAACCAACACATCCGCATAACATGTAGAAGAAGGTCGTTGTGGAAACACCCACGAGGCTTGCTCTTTTCATGGCTTTGTTCTCTGATGGTGGACCTACTTTCAGGGTGTCCTGCCGCATTTAGAAAGTTACATAGTTTAATTAGTAGAGCTAAAAAACACATTTAAAAAAGAAGCTAATTAAATTACACTGGAACTCTTTCTTTTCGTTTTTGAGTGTATTATCGGAATGTGATCGTATATAAGGTCAAACAAAGGTGTAGCTCATTTCAAAAAAAACCAAAAAAAAAAAAAAAAAGCGTATCCCTCAAAATGGAAGTACATGAAATTTAGGAGATGTTTATTCAAGATAATATTTTGTTTAATTAGTGAATATCTTGATTACTAGTCACATATGTTTTAATAAATATATTCGAGAAACTAGGGTTATTAATCTATATATTTATATGTTTCCGTTACAGTGAGTTTTCATAGAAGTTAATTATCTCTATATGTAAGGCTCTTGTCGCTGAAAAAAAAAATGTAAGGCTCTTGTCAGTAAACTTAAACTTTATCATATTGTAAATCAAATGGTTGTTTGGATAGAATTTTTATAAATTATAATAAGATTTAAACAAGCTGAATGATATATACTAAAATTTAAGTTTATATAATAAATAGTAAAAACTATCCATCTTTTCCATTCATATCATTTCTCTAGTAAAATGAATATTTAAAATTAATTAAGACGTATTCATGAAAATTTCAGAAATCCTTAGTTACATCAAAAATTACACTAGTCTCTCAAATATAATTCAACTAATGTATATAAGAAAATAAATATGAATTGCTTTTAAAAATGTTGTTGTTTAAACTCCAATCAATTAAATCCGTAACAATTGCTATTCAGAATTATATATATATATATATATATATATAAGAGCATCTATAGTAGATAAAACTCTCATAGTCTCATATATAATATTTTAATAATTATATATTAACTAAATATTTATTAAATTTTAAACAATCATACATTGACATGTATTTAATGAATCTTTCAAAAAGTTCTTATTTGTGAGAACTTCTGACTCGACATGCTCTAAGTAGAGTTAGAAAAAAACATGATTCTTGGATGGTGGTGAAGAATTGTTTTAAACTTTCACTACGAAGACTTATTTCTAATAACTTTCTTCCTATTTAATGGGTAGGTCCATGCAGTGATGTTTACTTTGCGGCCAAACGGCACACAATTCAATTCATTTGGACTCTCTCTTGTTGCTGTCTCCCTAACTCCTACTATCAATAAGTCAAGCCTCAACATAAAACCAGCAGTAGGACATTAATAGTGACTACTTGCCTGTATTTCAATGAGTACAGTTGAGTATGCATAGGCAAATGCGATGTCTCCAATCGCTTGGAACGTTCTCCATACTTTCTCGGAATCCGATACATCAACCCCGACCGTAACTCCTGTCAGTGCCGTTCTTACGTGCTCACCGCCACCTTTATAATTTTTTTCTTGAAAACCATTAGGATTGAACACTCTTTCAAAAGTTTAAATTACTATAAGTACATAAGAATGTATATATCTTGTTTACCAGCCGCTTTGGCGATGGAGAGACCAATGCCAATGGAGGCGTAGCAAAAGGACATTACAGCCGCTAGGATGGAGAGCCAAGAGAGGTTGTGGAAATTTGGGATTTGGCTAAGAATAATTTGGATGATTGCAAATACGATCATAAAGGGAGTGTTTGAAGTGGCACATTTCACTTTATGCCCATTTTTGTGGAAGCAATTCGACCGCTTCACCGCCCTGTTTCAGTAAATCATTAAATTTATTACCATGTTGTTTTCTTTCTTCTATTTTTTAAACAATTCAAAAATATTCATGTTACCCCATTTGCATCAAATATACAACCAAAAAAAAAAAGAGTTTTGGAATTTTGTATAGCATAACTCTACCTATATCATAGGAATTTGTCTTTAAAGGTAGAATAATAAATAAAATCATGAAATACTTTGTCTTGTCAAGTTACTAATAAACATGCTTGATTTTAAGTAAGTCAAGAAAAAGACGAGGTTGCTAAAATTGACTTTGAGTATTTGAGAAATAATTGAAGGAAGAAAAGAGAAAAAGTAATTATATATATATATATATATATATATATATATATATATATATATATATATATATATATAAAAAGAAGCTTACACCATGCTTATCGAAGCTGTGATTGTGTAGCCAATTGTTATTCCAATCAGATTCCCGTATTGAGCCAATCCGCATAATTGCACTTTTCTTCCTCCTATTTATTTTTAACATCAGTATTCTATCTACAAAATATCGTTGTTATATATACATATCATCAATTCTTGAAAATATTACTCTAATAAACAAAAACTGTCACAGGAAGTCAAGTTGACGAGGCTTTTATACAAGAGAGTTGAAATCTGACCGACCACAACACGACACTTTCCAAGAGGTCTTAATCCAAAAAAATTGCTAAGCTCTTAGATCTTCCGTATCTGAACCACAGTATCATTTCTTTTTCTTTGTACAAATTCTTAATAAAAATGTTAAATGTTAAGTAAGAGAGAGGAAGATAAATAAATAAAAAATTGAGAATCGATAGATGGGGAGAGTATATTTCGATATTTTTAGAAGAAGGAATAGAATAATAAGTGGAGTGATGACAAAGAGAAGACTCCAAGAAACTATGATGTTGAAATAATGAATGATCACTTCACATGGGATGGGATGGTAGAATCCAAACATGCCAAGTTTAAGACAAACTTTAAATGTGTTTATATATAAAATATATGTCATGGAAATATATTGAAATGTAAACTTTTAGTATTTACAGATCGAGTTTGAACTAGAATTCATAAAACTTAATATTGATTATCATTAAAGCTCTTAAGATATTGGAAAAAAATAGAAGTGACGAGATATTTCAGCATTTAAAAAAGTCATAAACGGTTGTTCGGTCGTTTGAACCGTATAAGAAGATACAAAGCACCAAACAAAAAAAAGAGAGATGGAGAAAATGACCTAAGTAGGATCGGACAACTTCCATGTAGGTGTAGTTGCGTTTGCCGGTAACAGGGTCAGGGGAACGATAACAATCGGCAAGCATAGTTGATGTAAAATATGTTATGAACGAAAAAGCCATTAGCACGGCGGGTCCTGCCACCCATCCGAGCTGTGCGATTGCCCAAGCCAACGACAACACTCCCGACCCTATCACCGCGGTTATAATGTGTGCACTCCCCGTCATCCATGTCCCTATTCAATTCATCAACCACACAAAACTCTTAAGTTATTTAGGTATTTTGCGAAACACATATTTTTGCGTTTATGTTTGCACTAAGACGTAAGAGAAACATTCAATTTCACAATCTCTAAATAATTTATAATAAAATAATAAAATATTTCTACAACGTAAAAACTCAAAATCACAAATAATTTTCTTTTTGTTTTATTTTATTAATGTTTCATGTTTGCTTCTAAAGTTGCTTGACGTCTTAAAACTCAAATATACGCTATCTATGTGTTCATGTTGTATCATATTCATACCGTATATATTAGGTGGTAAGAGCTAGAAAATAACGGTGAGTCGGCAAAAATAAAATAAATGAGTTTACCAGTTCTTTTCTCGCGGCCATCATCGTCGAAGTTTTTGTTAGTATTACCAATCTCGTGATCCGTGATACCCTGTTCAACGAACATGGTCTTCTTCTTCTCCATCTATGGGCTCCTCTTTTTCTTATAATTTATTTATGATGAAATAGGAAGAGGAGGCCACCAAAGGTAGTATGTAATGTATGGAGTGTGAAGGACTCTCTTCTCCACTTAAATAGACACACCACATTCAACACCTAATCCTTTTGTCTCTCTTTTTTATTATTTCCTATACTTTGTCCTTTATTATCGGGTTCATTTTTGCACACTCTTTTTCTCTCACTTTCATTATTGTCTGTCTCTTTAATTAATGTATTGATTACTCATTTGGTATTGAACCCCAACAATGAAGGAAAAAAATGTATTAGCTAAGAACACATAGATTAATAAATCATACTATAAAATAATTATATTAAAATACAAAAATATAACATATCTTATACAGTAAAAGAAGTTGTACTGTATAAGATATGTTATATTTTTTTGTATTTTAAGTATTTAAATATCATTTTATCATTATATTTATAAAAAATAACTAATTTTTAAAAGATTGTATAATACAAATGGTTACAAAATAAGTTACGTTAAAATTTGCAAATATCAAATAGGATAAAGAAATACTTTTGAAAAACATCTTTTAAAACCAGAAGGGAAGAAGTATATTTTTTTTTGCCCAAACCGAAAAAGAAGAGTTTACAAATGTAGTTCCTAATAGAAAAGATTTCACAGTTCGTGCGAGACAAGCCGCCTTTAGATTTAATGCATGTAGAATCCTAGACAGTATAAAAAAGGAAAGAAGTTTTGAACAACCTGAAATCATCTAGAAAATTAAAGAATGCCAAACAATCGTCAGGATTCTGCACCATCGCAAGTTCGCATAAGATGGAAAAATTTATTTTATGTCGTGTTTCTTTAAGATTGATTAATATCAATTGCTCAGATCGGGATTTTAAATTTTTAAAATTTGGATATGCTTATAATCCCTGAACGTTGACTACTGTAGAGGTAGGGGCTTATTTGATTATAATTTACTGAGAGTGATAAACTAAATTAACTTTTTTTTTCTGTGATGGGTGGGAGAATAATTATTGATACACTATCAGTGGCTCTCCTCAGTAGTTTCCCGGATCTAACTAAGGTTACAAGGTCCACCACGAGTACTTATCATTTTTTTTTTCTTGATTCCTAATAATATGAATATTTCAATTGTTATTCTTAAATTTTAAGTCATTCTTTCTACTAAAATTTAACTATTTTTTCTTTTAAAATATACTTTTTCTTTTTATTGGACAAAACTTTAAAAATATTAATATGCAAATTCGTAGAAACATAAATATAAGTTTTGAATAGATGTTGTAATTAAGCAGAGTAGACCACTCAATTTTCAGAACAAATAATAATTTATCGCATATTAAGTTTGTTTTTATATGTAAGAGGCAACCATTCGAAACCACAAATTTATAAAACATTTTCAATCCGTGGTACAAAAATATAAATATAAATAAATATATATATATATATATATGTATGTATATACGATATATATTATACCACACCGAGTTCTAGTAAATAAATAAAGTCTCTACAAGAACTTTATAACTATAACGACAAGAATCAAGAAGCGTGTGCCAATAACAGAAGAGGCTTTTAGTGGGCAATTAATCTCCTTCATAGATTTTGCCTTTTGATTTTTCAACCAAGCTTGGAGCCAATCACGGTTTTTCGTTTCATATTCCTTTTGAATTAGGTTGACGATTGTAGAATTTTCAACGATTCTATTACTATCAAATATTTTTTCTTTCCACTACATGAGACCATGTTCTTGATGTTTTATCATGCCGACTTGACATCAAATTCTGATAAGAGAGTCGACAAATTGGAAAGCCCATTTTTGGTGTATATTTCACAGAAAGTAGTAGAAACTTATACTTTTACCAAAGTTAAAGAGAGTGAGCTAATCAAGTGTTTTCAAAGTTTTGTTACTCAAGAAAACATTTAATCAATGATGGTTTAGTGGTCAAAGTTTTGGAGGCATGGTGTTAATATTACCTCCTTCAAGTTCGATTTCCATCCATAATTCATTCATTTCTATCTAGCAGATAAAAAAAGAATAGTATTGTTACTCCCAACAACCATTTGTTATCAGAGTAATGAACAATATATGATATACATATAATATCATTGTAACGACAAGTTTTGCACAAAGTTACAAAATAATATCCAGCAAACGTAGTAGGAAAAGTAATCGTATGCACAAAGTTACGCACTCCAACGTATAACAGTCGAGCTATATAATAACGATATGTTAGTAACTTGTTTTGTTTGGGTTTTGAATTAGCAATAAAATTCCTGAAGGGAAATTGAAATTATAGAAAGTAAAATATGCAACATGAAGAAATAATGAGGAATTTAAACACTTGGCAAACTCAAGAAATGATTGAGAAAAGAAAAAAAAATGATTAAGAAATTTCAGAAAAACTTGGACTAGGGTGATGGCCAGAAGAAAACAAAACTAATGTATCCAATGTATATGCATGCATGCATCATGCATGTAAATATGGGAAAAATGTCAAAAAAATCACGAACTTTCAAATTGTGGCCAAAAAAATCATGAACTTCTAAAATGTCATTTAAATCACCAAGTTTTTGTTGATTTTTCAAAAAAATAGGTAACTTTCGTTGAATAAGCCATTTGGAGCACAACGTTAAATTTTCAGTTAAACGGCGATAACGGAGTTGACTTCCGTTAGAACATCTATTAAGCCAAAACGATGTCGTTTTAATTAGAAGATTAAAACACAAAAGTTTTGCATCAAGCAGGAGTGGAACAGGCTACCTTTAAAACTAAAAGCATTGAACCACAATCACATTTCAAAATATTATCAAACAAAGATATATTTATATATAAAAATCGATTAAAATAACAAAATTAATAAAGGTTATATGTAGTGTATTTATATCTATATATATGTTATCATATCATTACTTTACATATATATATATTAACGTTTTAGAATATAATATATAAAAAATATAAAAAGCAAAAATTAATATAACTTTTTTCTTTATTATACAAATATTTTTTTTATTAAATACTAAGTAAGATATTTAACTGATAGCGTGCATTTATTTAAATTAGTATGTCTTATTTATCGGGATGAAGTGTATAAATTTTAAATACGGTTTTTTTACATATATACCAAATAAAACATATTGATTGTTTATTTGATATTTGTAAAAATATTTAATTTTTACTCTTTATATTTTATATATATATATATATAAAGAGTAATGATATGATAACATATATATTATAAATATATTACATATAACAGTTTTTTAGTTTTGTTATTTTTAATCGATTGTTTATTTATATGTATATATAGATGTTTGTTTGTTGTTATCAAAATATTATTGTGGCTCAATGGTAGAGAGTGGGTAATGAGCCTTCAAAGGTAGGCTGGTCGATTCCCACTAGACCCAATGTTACTTTTGTTTTAATCTTCTAATTAAAACGATGTCGTAGATTCTGACGGAAGTTAACTCCGTCATTGCCGTTTAACTGAAAACTAGAATCGGACCCGCGCTACAGCGCGGGGGATTGTTTATTAGTATATATATATGATATTAATAGATTGAAATATCCTATATTTTTATTTTTAGTTTTTTACAGTCAATTACATTAAATCATATATTTGTGTAATGAGTTTGGTAAAAGAATTGTAGGGAAAAAAAAAGAGTAAATGGTAATAAAATGAGTTTTGATAAAATAAATATTAAAAAGTTTAGAAAAGTACTAACAACACAAAAATAGATAATTCATTTTGATCATTTTAGTAGTAGAAAATAGGAATCTACATAAAATATTCCGCTAATGTGATGAACCATAAGAACAATTTATCATTTACCCAAAAATGTTAGTCTAATTTATAATTTACTCAAATTTAGCAAAACAATTTATCATTTACTCAAATTTATCTAATTTGAAATTTAGCAAAACATTAAAGCCAAAAATTTATCATTGACTCTTTTTAAAAATATCAAAATCATATTTCTTGAACTGAAAACAAATTAAATAAATAAAATCTTGAACTACTAATTAATCCCACTATTTTCATTACATCATAATTATCTATTATTTTGTGTTTTTAGAATTTTCTAACTTTGGTTTTATTTTTTTTATGTTAATGAGTTTTGCTTAGGAAAGATCTTTACAGGTTTCTTCTTTAGATTCTCTTGGAAATGGGTAAAAAATAAAAGTATTAATATAGTTCATATATTAAGTCAAATTATTTACAAAAATATAAAATAGTTCATAGATTAAGTTAAATTATGTATATACCAGATTCACATAACAACAATATAGTAATTTGATAATTTTTGTAATGCTTCATATGTCTTGAATATAAATAAAAATATTAATTAAATTCATAATTGAGTTTGATAGTCGTAATCAACATCATAATTAGAAAAATATTAAATGAAATTTTGTACATACCCGTATCACATAAGAACATATGAGTTTGATAGATTCACAATGATTTTGATGTTCCAGTAAAATTAAAATTAAAAACATTAACATATATCATATTGGATAAAAGTACATGAATATAGTAAATAAAATCATAAATAAATAAAAACATCAAAAAAATTATTGTTCAAATTGGTAGAGATATGTGAAAATCTTTGAAATTAATCATATATGGTTGTTAAACTGTATTTATTGGTTGTTTCCAGATCGAACAATAATTTTGCATAAATTATGCTAATGTTACAAACGTTTTCCGGTGTTTAGGCAACTCAAAATTGATTGAGATATGTGAAAATCTCATAACATCTTTCCATATCTTTTTTTAAATTATCATTAGTATTTTTATTATACATATTAAGAATGATAACAAAACTGATAGACAATATTTATGTAATTATAAACATCTCATTAATTCTCATTAGTATTTTCGTTTTTGTATAGTTATATAATTTAAATTTTATTTTTCAGATTTTTATAATTATTTAATTATATTATCATTATTTATGAATTATATTAAATTGGAATCTAATTTCGGAAGTATATACTAATATATAATGAAAATAAAATTAGTTTACATATATAAGAGATTGAGATCTTACTGATTGATAGTCCAATTTAATATCTAAATTTAAAATAAACATTAATTATGTATATTTGTTAGTTTCCTAAATTGTAGGAAAATATATATTATCTTAACTATTATGATTTTATTTCTGTGAGAATTTATTAATGTTTACATTTATGATTGATTTTATGATTTATTTTTTAGAAAACCCGATAATCCATTTATAACACTACGGATCATTTTTACCTGAATCCAACTCCCTTAATTTCGGGTTATTTTTGTGAAATTGATCCGACCCGGAAGCATTTTTGTACTTCTCTTTTACTTATATAGGGATTTAACCTCGTGCCTCAAATGGTTTAGTCAACGAAAGTTAAGTTAAAAATTTATTTTAAAGATTTTATGAAAATGTAATTAAAGGATATAATTAAGTAAAAAAAAGAATTTAATTTTGGGTATTAATTTTATTTTTGGAAAACTGATGTAAAATATAATTAAAAACTAATGACAAATAAAGAAAATATTGTCTGGAGCTCTGTGAGTACGACACGTCAACTTTTGAATAAAACAAAAATAAACTCCAGAGTTAATTAAAAACAAAACCAAGGCCATACGATCCATCACTTGAATCCACAATCCAGAACTTGATATATTCATTTCACCACATGTAATTACTTGTGTATCATGAGAACTCCATAAAATCATCACTACGGGCTTCTCATGTCCCAAATAGTTTTATGTTTCTCTGGAAACTTCTCTTGTGCAACGATATGCAAAATATACATTTAACGTGATTTGCTTCACTATGAGCAAAGATAATCATATTTTAGGGGATAATTTCTGGATTGTTTTCTCTTTAAACTTGGCAATATTATTGATAATGGTGAATATTTGAAAAAAAATTGTGATTGACAATTTAACATCTACTCCAACCCATTTCTATTTCTACTTCTATAATAGAGATTTCTATTTTTTCCTCTATATATAGAGGAACTCTATTTTTTCCTCTATAATAGAGTTGAACTTTTTTATTTATAAAGTGGTCCTTAAACTTTTAACACTTTTATATTTATGATCAAAATAAATAAAATCTATATTTAAATAGTTTGATAATAATTTAATGAAGTGGAGGTTTTGTATTTAAATCATATTTATGAATGTTAAAAAATTAAATAATATCATAATTTTATGAAAGTTTCACAAATACTAAAATAAATAGGTTAGTTTGCAACTTTTATAAGTAAAAGATATTAATAGTAAAATAAAAAAAAGAATCTCTACAGAATATTCTTTTTTAGAGAAAAAATAGAAATATCTATTGGAGCAAAAGTCACATCTATTATAGAGTTCCTCTATTTTAGAGGTAAAAATAGGGAAAACCATTGGAGATGGTCTTAGGAATTGATTTTGGTGTTATATAAATAGAGGTGTTATGAAAAGAGAATAATGTACGAGGGGGGTATTGAAGTTGACATTTGAAAGGATTCTAAAGTACTTTAAAAATCCTTTGTTATTCAATTAATGATTTCTAATAATCTTCTAAAATTCTATGTTATTCAATTTGGAATCTATGTAAAATCATTTAAAATAATTTACAATCTCTTGTTATTCAATCAATGATTTATAAAACTTATTTAAAACCTAATGTTATTCAAAATATCACAACTTTTTAAAAAATTGCTACTTTGAATGATTTTACAAGACTTTTGTTTGTATTTTAGTTGAAAAATATGAGTACCAAAATCATATGTTATGAGGTGGAATTTCAGAAGATTTCTTAAAAAAAAATAAACACAACCCAACCAATAACTCTTCCCTGGCGAACCTATCATCGTCTCTTTCTCTCTCTCAAACCCGTAACTTCTCCTCCTGCAATCGATCGAATCTAATGGCCAATACGTTTACGCAATCCTCTGTACAATCCTCCAAATCCTCTCTCTTGTCGTTGGATGCTCAATGGTGGCTGGTGAGTTCGGAGTTAGGTGAATGAAAAACTTTGTTTCTTTGCTCATTGGTCAAGTGTCTTCTATGGTGTAGTTATTTGTGAATTGAGTTACGAAATAGACAACTGGTTTGAATATTGGTATTGTGTCCATGGATGTTTCTGCAGTATAGTGGAGAGCATAGGGGAAGGCCTAACTGATTTTGAGAAAGGAGATCACGTGAGAACATGGTTTATGTACTGCAATTGTTTTTGTACTGCAATTTGCCGGTGGATCATGGTTTACGAGAGGTCAACTATTAAAGCAATCTGAAAAAGGACAAGCTTCAAACAATGGGACTTAAAAAATCCGACTTCTCTCGAAATGTTATGTGGTAGAAAGCCTCAATCTAACTTCTCTTTTGTTCTTCCTCTCCAAGAATTCTTCTTCACATGTATATTTTGGTAACTTTACTTGATTTAGATTCATTCTTGAGACTTCTTCACATTACTGTGTTTGGTTGCAGAAGCATGGACTGGAGATTGCTTGAAGCTGTCAAGCTGCGGCTAAAGGGGACACTGTAATGACCCTCACCAAGAGTAGAAATCTCAAAATAAAACATCAAGGAAATGGTCCGGAAAAGACTTAAAATAAAAGAAGAAGAAAAATAAAGGAGAACGACCAAAGGAAGTCCAAGGATAAATTCATATGTCGGAGAATGGCCGAGCCAAGACCAGAATGACCGGATGCATGATCGAGACCCTAAGACCGATCGGGAGTTGGAAGAGTCGGTCAAGTGCCGGGAAAATTCGCCGAGGAAATCTATCGAGGACCCGAGAAAATTGACGATAGCTCGAGGAAGTTGCCGAGTACCCGAGAAAATTGTCAAGAGCTCGAGAAAGTTGCCGAGTACCCGAGAAAATTGTCGAGAGCTAGAGGAAGTTGCCGAGTACCCGAGAAAATTATCGAGAGCTCGAGAAAGTTTCCGAGTACCCGAAAAAATTGTCGAGAGCTCGAGGAAGTTGCCGAGTACCCGGGAAAAATTGTCGAGGCATCCGAGACGCATAGTCGAGGTATCCGAGACGTGCTGCCGAGCGAGACCGATAGTAACCAAGGGAAGCGTCCGAGCGAGACCGGGAAATGCCGAGAGCTATCGAGTACATCGGACGAAGCATCGAATATTTTTGGGAAAGTTATTATTTCCCTAAAACTTCGACCAATAAGAATTAAGGAAAGTGGAGGATAAATTTAATCAAGGTGAAGTTAGTGGAGGAAATTAAAAATTCAAGGAGATTAAGAGAGATAGTGGAGGATTAGGTTAATCAAGGAGATTAAGGAAGATGGCGGAATTCTAGTGGGCAAGAGCTAATGTTAAGCACAATTAAGAGACATGCACTAATAGGAGGGTTTTCATGCACTAATAGAGTGGAGTTAGTGGAATAAATGGCGATTAACGATTGGGGGGTGTTAATCACACAAAACATGTAAGGCATGAGCTAGCCACTTGTCGAAGAGCACTAAGGGAAGAAGAGGAGAAATCTCGTCTATAAATAGAGAGCAATCGACCTCATTTTGGTGTTGGTTCTCTCATTTTGCTCTCAAACACTTAAACGCCTAAGCTTTGTTTACTCTCAAAGTCAAGAGAGAAACCAGAGAGATTGTCGAGAAAGAAATCAAGAGAGTTTGTCGAGGGAAAGATCAAGAGCGATCGAGAGAGGTCGAAGGAGAGACGCTTGCGTCGAGAGGGAGATAATAAAAGACGGTGTTTTGTCAAAGCGGTCGAAGAAAAGGAGACTTTGTCGAGAAATCATCGACGAAGAACCGGAGTTCGTGTCGAAGAAATCACCAAGAAAATATGGTGATAGTGTCGAGAATCTCATCGAAAAAGACGGAGTTTGTGATCGAGAAAAAGTCCGGTATTGTGACAAAGAAAGACCGAGAGCGAGACGTATCTGGTGATCGAGGAAGATCGAGACTGAAACACGGTTTGCGGTAGAGTGAAGCCGAGGGAAGAATTTGGTTGCAGATCGAGGCGGACGAAGCGAAAAGCTGTTTGACGCGAAGGAGTAGCGGTTTGTCCGATCAAGTGGTGCGGTGAAGTCCGAGTATCATCGACGGTTGCGCAAGAGGTGAGTCTGTGGTAAGCATGTAGAGTCGCTGCATGATGTTGCGGTTAAAGCTGGTTGCATGCGTGATCGAACCTAGAGGAATTTGAAAGTAATAGGTCTTGCTTAAAATTGGGTACATGCATGACTTAACGAGTAAAGCATGGTGCATTCTAAGGCATAATATCGGTTAAAGCGGTTGGCTTGCATGCATAATTTGGACTTAAGAGACCTAAACGGTTAAAGCGGTTGGCTTACATGCATAATTTGGACTTAAGAGATTTAAGTGGTTAAAGCGAATGGACCTACATGCGTAAATTGGACTTAAGGATTTAAAAGGGTAAATCAAATTGGTTGCATGCATAAATAAACTTGTTGCATGAATTGCTTAAGTTGAGGATATAAGTTGCATGCATGAAGTTTAATCATAAGTTCCTTGAATTTCTATTCTCGTTACTTGTTGATTTGCTGCATGTACTCTTGCTTGAAGTTTCTTGCCTGTTGTTGCTCGATTTTCTTGCTTGAGTGGTGGAAAATGTGTTAGCGAAGTCTCTTGAATATGTTTCTTGAGTCTTAGCTAGAATAGTGAGTCGATTCTTCTGTTCCAAAAACGGTTGTCACGCGTGAGTTCCCGACGACCACTCACGCGGGGACACTGTCACGGCTAGCTAGCTACTAGCGTGACCGCTACATGACAATGTAGCTTATTTGTGGGTGCATGTTGGTGACCTTTGTGGTCTCAGCATGGGAAGTGTTGGAACGGAACAGATTATCGAAGGGCCCTAGGTGTAAAGAGTCTAGAATATTCAAGTGCTCCTTGTTTATGTGTAGTCGTCTTTGCATGTTGTGTGTTGTCTAAGAGTCTAGGATATTTCAAGTGTCCTTGTCTTATTCTAGATGTCTTAGCAAGTCATGAAGGAGGTAAGAGTCTAAGGTGTCCAAGTAGTTCCTTGTTCCCTTAGGTCGTCTTTCTCAGATAGTAGCAAGTTTAAGATCATTCGAGTTAAGTCGTAGTGATCTAACCTCTCTTGCGTGGTTGTTGTTTGAATGCTTCCGCTAAAGCTTTTGTTGCGTTGCTTTGATAACTTGCTAAGTTTGTTTTACTTGCTTGTTTTCTTGCTTACCGGGGTAGTCGGTTGGGGAAGGTAGAAACCTGTTTAAGAAAAAAAAGGGGTACCCAGACTCACTGAGTAATCTTAGATTACTCATGTTTTTACTTGTTGTGGTCTTGCAGGGAAGCCTAAGTGAGTCTAGAGCTGGAGCAAACGTTAGGGTACCGGATAGGGTTTTCTTGTGTTCTTTGTAAAACCCTATATTTTATAAACGGTTATGTAAAAATTTACCCAACTATCTTATATATTGCTTTGATAAATTATTTTCGATGAAATATTTTATTAAAGTGATATATACGGTTTTCAGGGAAAGCATGGCAAGTTGCAAATGATACTCGGCCTTGTCTGGGCTAACACAACGCACCAGGCCGCGAGGGTTGCAAAGCCTAAGTAACCTCGGTTGCGGGTGGAGTTGTGCCAGGGAGAACCGGTCGGGAAGTCTGCAGCATCCGTCCCTCGACCAGATCATCTCGGTGCAATTCCGCAAGTGGCGTCCCGTGGCTGACCGATGGCCTTCGTGGTCATAGGACGGTTTGGGAGCGTTACAGACACTAATCTCCTTGATCTTACCACATTTCACCAATCAGATTTCGAGAAGGTAACGCCACAAAACAACAACGTTTTTCATGTTGCAGCTAAGCATCAGAGGCTGGATTTCACCGCTGCCTTACTTGATCTTTGCCCATCACTCCTCCTAAAAGAGAACAACAATGGAGACACACCTCTACAAGTGGCAGCTAGTATCGGTTCCTCATGTGTCGTTGACCCTCTTCTTCCTTTTGCTCATCTTCTTCCTTTAGCTTCTCCTTCTGTACTTCTATCTCACTTAAGCTTTTTTTTCTTTGTTGAAGTTAATTATCAAGAATTCAAGTCTTAACAATCAAATATTTAGTAGGTGGATCAGCTTGACCAGATTAGGTACTATGGTGGTGGGGACAAAATTTACGTCTTTCCTGCACCTTCACAAACACAAATAAGCGATTAGTTATATTATCGTATAGAGTTTTCTTTTTTTGGTGTTATAAAATATCTTAAAATCATTAAACGTTTACTAATAAATCTCATAGAATCAAAATGAATCTCATAAAATCACTTTTTTTTTTTTTAATATAGAATAACTCTAAAACACAATCAAATCTTCTAAAATCATTCAAAATTCTAAAATTTTAAGATCCTATCAAATCCTAAAATAAACAAGTTGAATACCCCCCTTTAAGAATTTGAGAGAGAGAATTGAGAGGCTTTGTTTTGAGAGTCTTCAAAGCTAATAAAAGAAGTGCTTTTATATCTTAATCTTATTATACAAATTCTAGACACCCCTTTAAATTAAGGAAACAAATCTTAATTAAGGAAACAAATTCTGTAGATTAATCAATTCTAAAATTGTTAATTCTAATATTATATTACAGTTTTTAATTATTACATCTAAACCCTAACTATTTTTTATAAACTCAAACCTACATATAATTTTGTTTGATTGTAAAATCTAAACCCTATTTTATTTCGTTTTGTAATATAACTTCTCTTTGCTGACGTGGAGGGCGATTTCTAAGGTGATTAGGGTTTCTTTACTTGGTCACCAAGTCTAATGCTGACGGCGGATCTGCTGCCTCAGGATGGCGGTTCTTCACTGGCCGGGGATACGGGTGTATCACCGGTGCAAAGTAGCAGTCGTACTAGCTCGCTGGAAGTGGTAAACAAGGTTTCTAAGGAAGTGAATTCTGGGGTTTCAGCATCGCAGCCGGTTGTATCGGGGGATCAAAAGCGGTGGTTGAACGCGGTGAAGAAGCCCATCTTCACTAAACAGCCTTTTGTTGTATTGGAGGTGGATGGGAAGCAAAAAGTGGTAGTTCCAAAGGCGGTGTTTCAGAATGCGAAACCTCTTTGGGAAGATTTCTTGGTTGGGAAGTTTCTAAGTGAAAAAGCGCCCCATGTGGGGAAAATTCACATGATTATGAATAAGATCTGGCGGTTGGGTGACCACTCGTCTCTTATTGATGTCATTGTGGTTAATGAAACAACGGTGAAATTTCGAATCCACTCTGAAGGAACCCGGCACAGAGTTCTGAACAGAGGTATGTGGAATATTATGGGCATCCCTATGATACTCTCTAAATGGTCGCCTTTTACAGAAGAGGCGCAACCAGCTCTCAAATCCATACCTTTGTGGGTTGTTTTGAAAAATGTACCTCCCACCCTGTATACTAACAAGGGACTTGAGTTTCTGTCCATACAGTGGGTCAACCTTTAAAATTACATCCCAAAACCGAGGCCTGCACTAGCTTTGAAGAAGCTCAGATTATGGTAGAAACGGACTTAACGAAAGATTTACCAAGTGAGTATCACTTGGCCGGAGAGGAAGAGGGTGAGTTAGACATGGTGATAAGGTACTCCTACCCTTGGTTACCTCCTAAATGTGGTGGTTGTCACAAATGGGGACATCTGCAATACGCTTGTCTTGTGGGTCGGCCGAGTACCCCAAGTGCTAAGCCGGATAACTCTGCTACTATAGTTGCTGAGGATATTGAGCAGGGTGAGAATTCTCTCGCTGACCCACAATACAGCGCTGCTGTTATGGAAAAAGATATGGGTGTAGCTTCCACAGGTGTTGTTGCGGAGGGTTATCATGATGGATGGATTACTCCACAGAAGTCGGGTTCAAAGCCATGCCCAAGTTCAAAAAAACCATACACCTGCTATTGCAATGGAAGTAGCATCTATTCTATCGAACTCTTACTATGTTATTAGTGGGAAGGGTGAAGATGATGAGGATGACAAAGAAGAGGACAGTGCTAATAATGAGGAGGAGGAAGTTACTCAGTTAACTGAGACATCTTCTGCTCATCCTGATGACGCTCCGCCTGTGGAAATACAGATTTCGATGGCTGCTGACAGCCTTGCTCAAACGAAAACTCGGGGATCTAAGGCGAATGTTCCACCACGTCAGTCTATTCCCCATGCCTCAAAGGACTCTCATAAATTTATTTCAACTAACTACACTCAACCTCCCAAGGACCAGGGTCAGAGGACCCCTCATCATTAATCTATGTCGAGTTTCTTTTGGAATGTCCGCGGGTTTATCAAAATGTCTAAACATTCCATTTTAAGGGACTGGGTCAAGAAGGGAAGTTTTCAGTTTGGTGCTCTTTTGGAAACCAGAGTAAAGGAGAAAAGGGTTGAGTCTATCGTAGGATCAGTATTGCCGGGTTGGTCCTCTCTTTCCAACTATACTTCTAACCGGCGGGGACGAATTTGGGTTGTTTGGGATCCCAATGTTCGTTTAACACTATGCTTTACGAGTGGTCAAGTGATCACATGTTCTGTTTTAATGGAAGGTGCAGCACAAGAATTCTTTATTTCTTTTGTGTATGCGGCTAATGTTGTAGAGGAGCGAAAGCTCTTGTGGGAGGATTTGAAAGCTCACCAAGACTCACCCATGTTTCGAAATAAACCATGGATGGTGGTTGGTGATTTTAATGAGGTGCAAAAAATGAAAGAACACTCTCTTCATGATGCGCAAATTGTGGTGATACCAGGAATGAGAGATTTCCAGGAGATGGTGCTGTATTGTTCTTTTGCGGACATGCCATTTCATGGTCCATTATACACTTGGTGTAATAAGAGAGACAATGGCCTAATTTGCAAGAAGCTTGACAGAGTCTTAGTCAATGATTCGTGGTCTACTGAATACCAACAATCCTATAGTGTTTTTGAGGCTGGCGGATGCTCTGATCATCTACGGTGTCGAATAAAAATTGGTGCTGATGCCATTCAACCGCGTAAACCATTCAAATTCACAAATGATGTTATCCATGATAAAAGGTTTTTGCCTTTAGTCAAGGATTTTTGGGAAAATACTGAGCCGGTTATATCATTCCACTTCTGCGATTTTTCGATTCTCAAAGAAGTTGAAGGCACTGAAGCCACACCTCAAGCAGTTTAGTAAGGATTCTCTTGGAGATTTAATTAAAAAAGGCAAAGGAAGCTTACATGCACTTATGCCAAGCTCAATTGGCGACATTTCAAAACCCCACTGAGCTAGCTATGAAGCAGGAATCAGTAGCATACAACCGTTGGTTACTTGTTTCAGGGTTAGAAGAAAAATTCCTCAAATAGAGGTCAAAGTTACACTGGCTAAAGGTGGGAGATGGAAACAACAAGGTTTTCCACAATGCTGCCAAGACTCGCTAACTACGAAATGCGATACGAGAGATCAAATGTGCAGATGGCTCCATTGTTGATACACAAGAGGAGATCAAAGTTGAAGCAGAGAGGTTTTTTAAGGCTTTTTAGACCGTAAACTGCCTCACTATCAAGGAATTCCGGAAGCAGAGTTGTCTTCCTTATTAAGTTACCGTTGTTCTGAACAAACTCGGGTACAGTTAGAAGCAGAAGTTACAAAAACTGAAATCAGAGATACCATCTTCTCTATGCCTGTTGATAAGAGCCCCGGGCCTGACGGCTACACCGCTGAATTTCTCAAGTCGACATGGTCTATTGTGCAGAAGGATTTTACCAATTCCATTCAATCTTTTTTCCAGTATGGCTTCTTGCCTAAAGGGGTCAATGCTACTATTTTAGCATTAATCCCAAAGAAAAAGGAGGCTACTGATATGAGAGATTATCGACCAATCTCGTGCTGCAATGTTATCTACAAGGTGATCTCAAAACTTCTTGCTAGTCGATTAAAAAAGTTGCTACCTGCTTTCATTGCTCCCAACCAATATGCCTTTGTTAAGGGTCGTTTACTCATGGAGAATGTTCTACTTGCCTTTGAAATCGTGAAAGACTACCACAAAGATATTGTGTCTCCTTGAAATGCAATAAAGATGATATTTCTAAGGCTTTTGATTCATTCCAATGGCCATTCCTCCTATCCATCCTATCGACTCTACAATTTCCACCACGTTTGATACGGTGGATTAAACTATGCATCACTACAGCATCATTTTCGGTGTAGGTAAATGGTGAGCTAGCAGGTTTATTTCGTAGTGAACGTGGATTTTGCCAAGGGTGTTCTTTATCTCCCTACCTCTTTGTAATCTGTATGCAAGTCTTGTCTGCAATGCTTGACAGAGCAGCTTCGGAAAGATGCATTGGATATCACCCACATTGCCACAACGTCAAACTCACACACATGTGCTTTGCTGATGACCTCTTGGTTTTTACTGATGGAGCCAAGAGTTCTGTTGAGGGTATTTTACAAATCTTTGATCAGTTTCCTGCATTCTCGGGTCTCAACATTAGCCTCGAGAAGTCGACTCTCTATATGGCAGGAGTCACACATAGTGATAGGGAAGCAATTCTAAGTTCCTTCCCTTTTGCCACTGGCACTTTGCCTGTCCGATATCTCGGTTTGCCTCTCTTGACTAAACGCATGACCACCTCAGATTACACGCCTTTAGTAGAACGAATTCGAGAGCGGATTGGAAGTTTGACTGCCAGACATCTCTCCTTTGCGGGGCGTCTGCAACTCATCACTTTGGTTCTCTACAGCCTTACGAACTTTTGGATGTCAGCTTACTGTTTACCTAAAGCGTGCATTGCAGAGACTGATAGCTTGTGCTCTGCATTTTTATGGTCTGGCCACTCACTAAATGCAAAAAAGGCTAAGGTAGCCTAGACAGATGTTTGTCTCCCAAAGGAAGAAGGAGGACTGGGCTTGCGTTCTCTGCACGATGTTAATCAAGTCAGTTGCCTAAAACTCATTTGGCGACTTATATCAGGTGACTCACTTTGGACCAACTGGATTCGAGCGTACCTGCTCAGGAAGGGGTCCTTTTGGTCGATATCTCCTAATTCCACTACTGGTTCTTGGATGTGGAAAAAGTTGTTGAAATATCGCATGCTGGCTTCGGAGTTTGTAAAATATGAGGTGCATAATGGCAAAAACATTTCCTTCTGACACGATAATTGGTTGCAGCTAGGTTGCCTGATTGATGTTGTAGGTCCGCGTGGGTGCATTGACATGGGTATAAGCTTACATGCCACTGTCGCTGAAGCTTTGCTCAGTATGCCGAGAAGACACAGGTTTGACCACTTCAACAAAATCGAGGAAGTTCTTGATAATTTTCGCAACAGGGGGTTGGTAGAAACAGAGAAGATTGTCCTTTGGAAAGGGAGATGAGATAAATACAAAACATCCTTCTGCACAAAAGACACCTGGGAATACATCCGAGTTGTTAACCAACAAAGAAGTTGGTATGCGGGTGTTTGGTTTTCCCACGCCACACCTAAGTACTCTTTCTTGGTCTGGTTAGCCATCTTAAATCATCTTACGACAAGCGATCGAATGCAGCAATGGAACACGTAAATTGATGGTTCTTGTGTCTTTTGCCGTAACCTGCAGGAAACACGTCACCATCTGTTTTTCGCCTGCTCATACTCCAAGGAAGTCTGGACATGACTCACCTCGACACGCTTAAAGACCAAATTCTCTACAGAATGGGAATTACTCTTGCCACTCCTAACAGACGCATCTCAAGGGAAGGACATCCTGTTTCTACTACGGTATGCTTTTCAAGCTGCAGTTCACTCCCTGTGGAAGGAGCAGAACAGCAGACGCCATGGTGAATCACCCATCCCACCCAATTTGCTCATCAAACAACTAGACCGCCAAGTCAGGAATCACTTGCTCTCCATACAAGACAACGGTCCGTCTTCTGATGGTCTGGCTCGCATCAAGATGAAGAAGTCCAACCTCACAGCACTAGAGTTTTTTTTCACTTTACAAAACTTTTTTAAACTTTTCAATTTTAAAGATTACATATTCAAATCCTGCACTATGATGTAAAAAAGTATTTTTTCGAATAAATTTTACATTTTATTCACACAAAAAAAAAAAAAAATCTAAACCCTAGCCACTCTTTTATAAACTCAAACCTACATATAATTTTGTTTAATTGTAAAATCTAAACCATAATCACTCTTTTGTAAACCCAAACCAACATATAAATTTGTTTAATTGTAAAATCTAAACCTTAACCACTCTTTTGTAAACCGAAACTGACATATAATTTTGTTTAATTATAAAATCTAAATCCTAACCATTCTTTTATAAACCCAAACCGATATATAATTTTTAAAATTATAAATTTAAACCCTAATCCCGTTTTATAAACCCAAACCGACATAATTTCTTTAATAAAAGATCTACATAATTTGTTTTGTCCTTTTATTTTAATTTTGATTTATTTTTTCAATATGACATAGTATATAGTTATATTTTTTCAACAAAATATATGTAAATAACTGTACTTAAAAAACTTTGGATGCATTTTCACACAAAAAAAACGTGAATTTAAATTTTATGAAAAATAAATAATCTGTCGATCGAACGGATCAAATCTAGTGTGATATATATATATAAATTACCGTAAATAAACTTTTTTTTTTACCGTTACATTAGAATTTTTTATTTTTTTTTGTCAACAAGAAATTATTTCCTACATGGCTGTGAGTAGTTTTTTTTCTTGTTAACTTAATTGGATAATACCCTAATTTAAGGTTAGAAAACAAAATTATTATCCAATCTGATCGCAGTTTTAGTCAGAGTCACTAAATTAATTGGATAATACCCTAAATATTCGGAACCTAGTACTTTGACTACCTCCGCTCTTATCCAAAAACTGACTGTTTTAAAATTTTGATCAAACCTTATAAGAAGACAAAAAAAAAAAAAAAAAAAAAACCACACATCTCTCTCGTCTTCAATCGTTTTAATCGTTCCCCTACAATCTTTGGATCAAATCAATCAACAATGGCGGATCTCTCTCTTCCTCCCGATTCCTTCTTCCTCGGCTTCGACAGCTCTACCCAGTACGTCCCCCCCTTCCTTCTATTCCTCCTACGTTGTTGTTATCTCTCTCCGATTTGATCATTTTGAAATTCATTAATTTGATCGATCTGAATCGTGGATTCCTTAATGAATTGAAAGGTCTTTGAAAGCAACTGTGTTGGACTCTGACCTAAACATAATCAAAACCGAACTCGTTCATTTCGATTCTGATCTTCCCCATTATAAAACCAAAGACGGGGTTTACAGAGACACTACCGTCAACGGTAGAATCGTCTCCCCAACTCTCATGTGGGTGGAGGCACTTGATCTCATCCTCCAGAAGCTCTCCTCTGATTCCAGTTTCGATTTCGGTAAGGTCATTGCTGTTTCCGGTAGCGGGCAACAACACGGTAGTGTGTATTGGTCTAAAGGTAGTTCTGAGGTATTGAGATCATTGGATTCAAAGAGATCTTTGAAAGAACAGCTCGAAAACGTTTTTTCGGTTAAGGAATCGCCTATATGGATGGATAGTAGTACAACAATGCAGTGTAAAGAGATTGAGAATGCTGTGGGTGGAGCTATGGAACTGTCTCAGATCACGGGGTCTCGTGCTTATGAGCGGTTCACTGGTCCGCAGATACGGAAGATTTTTATGACTCAGGGGGATACTTATAAGAGCACGGAGCGGATTTCGCTTGTTAGCTCTTTTATGGCGTCTTTGTTGATTGGAGATTATGCTTCCATTGATGAAACTGATGCAGCTGGGATGAATTTGATGGATGTAAAGAAACGATGTTGGTCTAAATCTGCTTTAGAGGTTTGTTGTGATCGGAGTTTTGAGGCGGCTATATATAGTTAGGACCCCAAATAATGGATGTTTCCTAATTTGCAGGCTACGGCTACAGGTTTGGAGGAAAAACTTGGGAAGTTAGCACCAGCTTATGCTACTGCTGGTTCCATTTCTCAGTATTTTGTTGAGAGGTTAGTATTGGTTGTGATCAGGATTCTTATGTCTTAACCGGATTTGTAGACTTACTAAAAAGATGATAATACTCGGATGTTGTTTCTGTATGCATTTAAACAAAACTTTAAGATTCTTGCAGTTTTACATGTTTGATTCAGAGACTCTTTTGGTGTTGTTGCAGGTTCGGTTTTGCAAAGAACTGTGTGGTTGTGCAGTGGTCAGGAGATAATCCTAATAGCTTGGCAGGTACATATTAAGAACAGAAGCTTGGGGTCACACTTTATATATTTTGCTTTTGAGTAGCAACTGCAACAATTATGACGAAATGGAAGTTTATCTTGCGATTTAATTCTGTTTGTGTTCGTATATGAAATACAAGGTGCCGATGAGGTTATACAATGTTCTGAAATGTTCTGCAGGTTTAACTCTTAGTACTCCTGGAGATCTGGCGATCAGTCTTGGGACCAGTGACACGGCATGTCTCTTGATTTTTGTCTAATTTGATATTTAGGTATCTCATAAACGGACTAGTATTCTTACCATTTCACATGTCAAACATTGTAAACTCTTACAGGTATTTGGGATTAGCAAAGAACATCAACCCAGTCTTGAGGGCCATGTGTTCCCTAATCCTGTGGACCCTGAGAGTTATATGGTAATGTTGGTTTACAAGAATGCTTCTCTCACCCGGGAAGGTAGTCATTACTGCAAACTCCAACTCTTATCTGTTCTTATACTTTGTTTGATCCTCTGAGACAACTAAGAATATGTGACTCTCCGTTTCAGAAATTCGTGACCGTTGTGCTGAGGGATCTTGGGATGTTTTTAACAAGTATTTGCAGCAAACACAGCCACTAAACAGTAAGTTGCTATTTCATAATCCTTCAGGTGTCCGTCTATATTATATTCAAGTTCTTTGTTTTCTAAATACACTACTGGATCCATTAGATGGAAAACTCGGCTTCTACTACACTGAAAATGAAATTCTCCCACCACTCCCCGGTATGTTGTTGAGTTATTCTCCTTTCCATGCCATTGCTCTTGGCAAAAAGCTATAAGCTTCCTTGACTACTGTTTTTATCAATGCTTAGTTGGCTCCCATCGTTACATTCTTGAGAACTTCTCTGGTGAGTCTCTTAATGGTGTGAAAGAACGAGAGGTCGATGAGTTCGACCCTCCCACAGAGGTAAGCAAGTGCACACACACAAACACACTCTCATACACTGTTGTTCTATGCAGTCACCTACTTGCAAAGTTTGTGATTCATCTCAATGTATTGTTTCCTGTCAGGTAAGGGCATTGATCGAAGGTCAGTTTCTTTCAAAACGGGCTCATACTGAGAGATTTGGTATGCCTTCCCCTCCGATCCGAATAATAGCGACAGGAGGTGCATCCGCTAATGAGAACATCTTGAGTTGGATCTCAGCAATCTTCGGATGTGATGTATATACTGTCCAAAGACCTGGTAACACTTGTAACATAAAAAGTTGCATCATGATCTCCAGAGGATTAAACAAAGTGTCTGTTTTTGTGTGCAACAGATTCAGCATCACTAGGAGCTGCACTGAGAGCTGCTCATGGCTGGCTCTGCAACAAAAAAGGAAGCTTTGTGCCAATCTCAAATCTCTACGAAGGGAAACTGGAGAAGACATCTCTCAACTGCAAGCTCAAGGTAAAAGCAGGAGACGCAAACGTGGCTTCCACCTACGGTCTGTTGATGACTAAGAGGATGGAAATAGAGAATAAGCTTGTGGAGAAGTTAGGCCACTTCTGAGAAAAAAAAACTCCCCAGTAGTACTCTGCTTATAGAAGAGTTGGAATAAATAATTGGATCTTACTAAAACAAAAACAGGTTTGCTTGTTACTCGGAATAAATGGATTGAAAGCTCAATACTCGTATAAGATCTCTGAGAAACTTATGATTCGTAATCAGAGATAACAGTGTATAGAATGAGAGATAGAGATGCGCACACAAACAAAATCAGAGGAGGCCATAATTGTATATGAATAATGAATCTCATGTAAGTCTTCACGAGGGAGACAAAAATTGAACATAAAGACGACAAAAAATGATTTCATATTTCACTTAAATCTTCTTCCCCATTCGAAAATGTCACCAGGGAAAAAAAACACAAAACACAAAACCCAGATAAGAGCTTTTAAACTTGTGTTTGGTTTTAAAAGATTGTTATCAAAATCAATTCATAGGAATATATGATAATATAGAAAAATAGTTTATAGTATTTTGCCTGGCTCCAACCTGTCTGCCTTTTCCCCCCAATCTCAATCTCTCTCCCTGTCTCTGTCTTGTCTCTATCTCAGTCTCAGACTCTCAGTCACTGTTCGCATACATCAATGTTGTCGGAAGTATTATACAGAGAGAAAGTGGCGTCTTATCTTTACTTATTCCAGCACTGTTAGTCCGGTTGTTGTTATACCGCTCGCCGCCGCCGAATATGGATTACGACGACGGCGTGCGGCGGGCGGCGGTGAAATCGTAGCTTTTTCTCAGTTTTCTTGGGTTTGATTGAAATAGAAAAAAAATGGGTATTGACGGACACTATCGAGGAACGGGTTTGCTTAAAAAAAGCAACGGCTAAAGAAGAAGAGAAGAGAGAGAGGGGAAGGTTGTAGTAAGATGAGGAGCCATTTTCAAAGTTGCAAACTTTTTTTATTGTCTGTTCAATTTTGCTTTCCGGTTCGAGACACCGTTTTGTCTTCCCCTAAGGAAAAAAAATGTTAGCATTATTTCAAATTTTATTTTTGTAGTCTCTTCTCTTTACGGTAAAGAAAAAACTTAATTATTTCTCATTAGCCAAATTATTTAATGTCCACATTAATTTTGATCTGTATCAGCCTGAAATTAAAATTAATACTCTAACCTAGTCTAAAGTCTTAACTTGAAGAAAAAAACAAACCTAGGCTCTCAAGTCGGTCATAAATTTTGTGAGCTAATCAGAATAACAATTTGAAAAATATACTTTTTTTTTTCTTGGTCAACAAAATATCAAGCTCAAACGAGTCAATGGGTGAAAAATTGTTTACAAACAAAACATGACGCGGAGAGGTACGCGCTTGGCATGCCAAAGAGTCTGCACTAACATTAGCTTTTCTTGAAATAAAAGATAAAGAAAAAGATGAAATTTTTTCCCTATCAATCTTGATGTCGTCCAGATACGTCGAGAAAGCTGGCCAGTCAAAAGGAGAAGACATCATCTTCACCAAATCTGAGCAGTCCGTATAGAAAGCCACGTCTTGGAAATCATGACCAATCATACAACGCATCGCCCACAGGAAAGCTTCAGCTTCGGCATGTGGTGGAGATAGACTTCGACGAAAATTCCTAGCACCCATCAGCGGTGACGCAGCCTAGAGCGAGGTACAGCACCATCCAGCACCTGCAAATTGGTCTCCTGCTTTCCAGGAACCATCTATAAAGCAGCGATAACCCGAAAAAATGGTGGGAAGTGAGATCGTGTCCGCTGGAACCGATAGACCTACAGGGATAGGATAAGTTGTATCGATATCATCTTCTGCTTGAGCCTGCTGCCATCCTGTAGCTTCTCCTTCTGCAACCCTAACAATATCCTCCGGTTTCTCCACAATATTTTCAACAACGCATGCATTCTGGGCTTTCCAAATATACCACATAAGTCAAGGAAAAACCGCAATATTAGCCCCTGGATTTTGCTGCCCTAGGAAATGGTCCACATTAGCATAGACCGATTCCGTCGGAAAGGAAAGTGGGCCCACTGGGACATGGGCTAAAGCCCATACCTGACGAGCAGGAGGACAAACAAAAATTGCATGATTTATTGTCTCCTCATCCGCTCCACAGCGAACACATCCTACGTCACATGCAATACCACGACGTCCCAGGTTAGCCGAAACCGAAATGCAACCAGACAAAACCTGCCACATAAAATGTTGAATTTTAGGAGGGCAACAGACCCTCTTGAAAAATATACTTGTTAAAAAAGGTATTTTATTAATATATACAATTAACATTTTCTCTCCTACAAAATGTTATAACACTAGGTCTTTGATTGGTTTCACTAATTAAGATCATTTGCAAACGAACCGCTCCTATAAGCACCAATTAACATATCATTTGGAGATAGCGGTTGGAGATCTTGGTTGGAAAATGTGGTTAAACCTTATTTTTGGTGGTTGCAAACACCAACTTGAGTCACTCGATAAAACCAATGTTTGGTGAAGTTTAAAAGTTATGCAGCTTTTATTTTGGCATTTTGTTTTTTTTTTTAATTTAGCATTTTAACATTTTTAATTTAATTATGTTCATATATCATATTATGAATTAAGTAATAATTTATTACTCTAATTTTTTCATTTTCAAACTAAACTAATTTATTATTTATTATTTATTATAATTTATACTATTCAACTGCTAATGTTACCAATCAAACTATGTTCTTACAATAATATGTTCTTAAATTGTATGCAATAATAAATATATTTTACAAGTTCTTACAAGTGAATCTCTCATTAAATTAAAATTGTGTATATATTTTTTAAGCCAAAATTAATAACAAAACATAAAAGCTTATCGGACTAGTTTGAAAATCCAATTAAATTTAACTTCTTCACATGTATTACTACAGACACATTAATATTTTCCTCTTTTTTTAAAAAAATCCATCATGATAAACAAATATTTAATGCAAAAAAAAATTGCTTAATCTTCTTCGTTTGTAACGGAAGTTGCCAAAAGCTCATATTTTTGTGTGGTTAGTTTTCACCTTCTCAACCGCTCAAAATCACTTCCAACCACTCACTCCTTCCATCGACTCCAACCGCTCATTACAAACACCATCTCCAACCGACATGATGATTGGTAGCCATTTGAACATCTCGTTTCCAAAAGAGGCGGTTGAGTGCTACCAATCAAAACCCATAATTTTCTAACCGTCTCGTTTAAACGTGGTTACCAATCAGAGCCTAGAATATTTAGACCAATTGAATCGCTTATGTGGCATGGTGAATAAGATCACAGAAGACACCTCTTCCAGAGACCATTGCTAACAAACTTGTCCTCTAAATCAAAAACGACTAGACTAAGGAATAAAATTTCAACCTTCAAGAATATAACAGTGAATCTCAATATTAGGCTTATGAAAAAGAAATTAAAAGGTTAAACTAGATCTCTAAACCACACCATAGGTTATAAAAAAGAGAGTCAATATTGAGTCTATTGGATCAGCGTATCCTTCCACCATTTGGGATGGTTCTTGATACGGTTAGAAATGGTAACTTCAATGGAATTGATGTTGAAGATGGTGTAGGTGTTAAAAGGATAATTTAGCTCAAATAAATGGGAACCATGTTGACGGTGTTGATATGACTTTAAGAGATGCAGCTAAAACTTATGAAAGGTTTTTAGGCATTGATGTTAAATTTGTCGATCTTTTTAAGGATGAGCAAAATATCAATTCTTTTTTTCTTTCATATTGATTGTTGATTGTGACTGATATAATAGGCACCAAAGATACAAGAAGGAGAATTCTAGAAACAATATGAAGAACTGAACTATGTTGGAGGACAAGGAGGGCATCAACCAAAACCAGTCAACCAACACCTAATTAAACTTTCGTACCGGAGCAACAATATTAAAATCCTCACCATCAAATATACCTATCTTTAGTACAAACAAGAAACCTTTTCTCAGATATATACATCTATTCAATCCCAAATACCACTACTTTTATCAAACTCAAGTGAACTCAAGTTTTCACGGCCTAGGAAGCTCCTCTACTCATCCTCTTAATGATAACAACTTGGAACTTATGCCCAACAAGTGCTAGAAGGAAAAACAAAGAGCAACTTGGACGTTAGTTAATAACGCACCTTTTTCTATCGATTTTAATTGGTCAAACTAAGTACTCAGATATTATTTTTCAACACTAAGTCACCATTTGTAGAAAAAATCGATTGTTGACTGAAAGAGATTTTCAAGGGATATCCATACATCATTGGTTGTAGATTTCCCAACATCAAATCCCATTACATGTTTTTTATAAAGTCACAAAATGATCTTGACTTCACTAGATGATTAGATTGAATTAAACCATACCTCATAATTCATGTGAGTTACCTCTCTAGTTAAACACCAAAGATTCAAACTTACTCTTTCATGAGAGGTAATTCTTACCATTTACTTTGATTGTTAAAAAATTTAACTTTTAACTATAAAAGTATATTTCGTACTCCCTCCATTTCACAAAGAGTGTCACTCTGACACTTTTCACACAAATTAAGAAAACACTGAAATATACATATATGCCCTTATTTAATAAGTTTTTAATAGACTATTTTAGTTATAATTAAGGGTAAAACAAGGAAATCTAAGATAAAAGATGCATTGGAACTATAAAATAATGCATTGGAATTGTAAAGTGACAGTCTTTGTGAAACAAAGAAAAATCTCCAGAATGACACTCTTTGTGAAACGGAGGGAGTATACTTCTTCGTCAGAAAGATTCATAGTGATCAAAGTAATTCTGGTGAATCATGTTCATTATATATTCCTCATCAGTTTAGTTATAATATATATATATATATATATATATATATATATCTAAATAAATTAGAGACCAAAACATGTAACATATTGGTTTGTAATAACTCAAGATAAGTTATTACACTTGTGGATATGAACCACCAAGAATCTCATTTTGAGTTTATTACTATTTGATGGGTCTGTCTTTTTTTCCTATGAAGCTTATTCCACTTTCAAGTTCTGAAGTCATCTCTTGATATTCCATTGAAATTGATCAAGGTTCTTCCTTATCTTTTATACCGTTTCTTCTTTCTTTTGTACTCATTGATGGCGTGCCACCACTAATTTCACAAAAGATGTAAAGAAAAATAAATGAAAAAAGTGATGAGAAGACTTTTCAATTTTGTGAGAGTTGCTTCAACGAATCGTATTCGTCTTTGTGTGGACCCTTAGAGCAACTTAGTAGAATCATATACTCACCACCACGATTCATTTCCAAGAATCCAAATCAATGATCAGCTCTTCAAGTACAATAATGATTGATCCGTTTAAAAATATAAATATTTCTTTTTTCTCACTAAAATCTTGGTAAGATTACTTGTGGTGGTTACTTCATTTAGCATGACTAAAAATATTTCCTTTTGGTTAGTGTTTTCTTACATTAAATGAAAAAAATATTCCCCATATTGAGATATAAAGGGTGAATTTGCAGGAATCTTGGACAAAAATGGTCACACTCCTCTTCAACTTGAAGAATGAAACTAACTTAGAATGGTCACACTCTCCTCTAAAATCTTTTTTTTTCATTATATGTCTTAATCATATCTAATTCACTGCCCTAAAATTTTTATTTTACAGGACTTATTCGTTGGGAGACAAAATAAAAACATTTCTTTGACTATTAGAATCTTATTATTCAAATTAGTCTTTCGACATAAAACTCAACTGTGTGTTTTCCGAAAATGAAATTGGAAATACCTTTTAACCTTAAGCATAGAGTGTTCAGAATATTTTACATTATATGCTAGTATGCTACAAACATTTATCGGATAAAATTCTGTTATTCGCTAAAGTTATTCTTCAGTAAATTTGTTAATTAAAGGGAGAAGAACTCACTTATATATCAACCAAAATCGTTGTTACGATAAAGCTATCATCTTATGGGCGTTCACTTCTAACGAGAAGATTTATGGCTTATCATATTTTTTTTGTAAAAGCTTTTTGTTTTTGTAAAAATTTGTCGATAAAATTAATATTATTTTTCATTTGAATAATATGAATACATAATTTAAATTTGGTAGAAACTTTAAAATCTATGCTAAATTTTTTAAGTTTTTGAAATATACCTTAATTATGATAAAGGGCTTTCTACTTAAATTGCTTATAAAGGGTCATAAATTCATATTCTTTTGTTTCGACTTTCGAGTAAAAAAATGTGTTCATCCATTTTCCTGATATACTTCTTTTAATTTCTGATTTATTGTTATTACCTCTTCATGAGTCAGCTTTATCATCATTAGAGCCTCCTTTTAAAGTTGCCTTTAAGTTGATAATAATTTATTAAAAAGGTGCTATATGGAAATAATTTTAATACATATGCTATTCAAACACGTTTGCAAAACTTATTAAGACAAGCCATTATGCTACGTATTTAATTAAGAAAACACAATGGAGGAACCTGTTATCAAACATTACATAATGGTTGGCATATTTATATTGTATAAATTAATGAGAAAAAATTAACATAATATACATAAATCCATATATATTGTTTAGGAACCATTGTTTGATTGATTAAGAAGTGATATAACTCGTATAATTTCACTATCGCATATTAATGGAAAGTTTCAAACAATTTCAAATATTAGAATTGAAAAGCATGACAGAATAAAAAATATGAGTCTCTTGCTTTTTCTCCTTTGTCCCTTTGTTGATATATAGAGACAAATATGACGATGCGACTCATAGATCGATCATACGTATTCGGATCATACTGATGAACATATATAGACACACACACAAGTATGTATAGCCTATATATTACTTTTTCCCTTTTTTAGGTTTATAAAAATGAGAATCAAGAATCCACTTCCATGCCATGCAATCGAAAAAGAAGTTCCACTCACTGATGAATAAAGAAAAATGACGAATTAAAAAGTCTACAAAAAAAAGGAGCTTGTGAATTATCATGATTCATTTAGTGGGTCTACTACATACAGACATTCAGGTTCTATGCGTTATTTTGAAGCAGCTATAAAATTCTAGTCAGAATGATGATCATCGATCCATATATAGTATTTTTGTTTACTGTTTACATGTTGATTAGAAATCGGAGAAGAAAAACCGGAAATAATTAAAGTCTTTAAAGGATAGATGTTAAAATACATGTAGAAGTATTTAAAGACTATATATAAGCAGTTTCTTCTATGATATATATTTAAATACAGGATATCTTAGAAGTTATACGAACTGTTGCTACACCTCTCCATCAAGAAAGCATGAGACTAGAGTCTTGTTTGTGTGAGATGATCTGATGATAGTACTAAATCTTTAATCTTTGTTGTGGATTTAGAGGTCATGTCAGGTCCTCCTTGAGGCGCTGCGTCGATGAGAAGCTGGACGACTTCGTTCATGGTAGGACGGATTGTTGGAGTTCTGCTGGTACAACGGATAGCCACACGCAAGGCATTTATCATATCGGCTCTCGATGATTCGGCTAATCTCTTGTCTAGTGTCTCCATCAATCCTTCTTTTGTGTCAATCTTTGTTGACACCCAGTTCACTATGTTTTTGTTCTCCCCGAAACACGAATCCACCGGTTTCTTCCCTGTGATGAGCTCCATTAACACAACCCCGAAACTGTACACGTCGCATTTGATCGTTGCTTTGGATGAGTACGCATATTCTGCCATTTCCAAATGCATATCATCAATTCGTTAGTATGGAAAAACAAATTGAACTACATTTTACAAATAAAAACACTATCAAAAGAAATTTTTAGAATTGTTGAAAGATAGTTAAATAAAAATATTTCGATAAAATTAATTATAATTAACACCATGAAAATAAATGATCAAATTTAGCAAAATCGTTTACTTGTAACAATAAATAAAAGACCTTTCTTTTCTTTTTTAAGTTACTATGGCGATCATATTAAGCTTAGGTCTAATTGTGTTTGTATTTCCATTGTAAATCATTTTAATGTTTCATAATATAAGGTATAAAGAGGTAATATATATCACCTGGGGCCAAGTAACCATAGGTGCCAGCCATAACTGTCGTGGTTGAATCTTTCCCTCTAGCTTGTAACACTTTTGCAATGCCAAAATCAGCAACTTTAGGCTGATAGTTTACATCCAATAAGATGTTTGTCGATTTGATGTCGCGATGAATGATCGGTGGTGAGAGATCATGGTGAAGGTAAGCCAATCCTTGAGCTACTCCGACCGCGATTTGATGACGAGTACGCCACTCGAGATGAACAAAGCCTTTGTGAAGAGCGTCCCATAAGTTACCATTAGGCATGTACTCGTACACCAGAAGACTACAATCCAAACTTGAGAAATAGCTGAAGAGTTTCACAATGTTCTTATGGCGAATGCTCCCGAGGGTCTCAACTTCGGTTTTCAACTCCTTGTTCAAATGCATTTTGTCTTCGGAAGCTGAGTCTTTGCTGCTTTGGCTCCATAGTTTCTTCACCGCAACTACTTCCCCGGATTTAAGCTCTACTCTGTAGACAGTACCCGAACCACCATGACCTACTATGTTCTTGTCGACAAGAGATTCGAGAATCTCCCTTTGGTCGAAACTTATGCGGTGGAAACTCTTAACGTCGTAAGAGAAGTAAGAAGATGCTAAGGTCTCGTCTTGCTCTATCACTGCTCTGTTTTTACTCATCCGTTGTCTCAAGTAAAACATGATGCACCCTAGGACTAGGATGAAGACTGAGACAAGGATTGCCCATATGGAGCTCAGCTTCTTCTTCCCGCGAGGCTCTTGACACATTGGAAACTTCAAATCCGATGAACCAGCAGTTGGAGGAACACAGAGATTAGGGTTATCCGAAAAGCTTTCTACAAGACCTCCTCTTATTAATGAGAAAGGGATGGGACCAGAGAGCCGGTTGTTGGAGAAATTTATCGAGGTTGGGAGCAACTCAGAGAGGTCTTCAGGGATTCTTCCGGTAAGGAGATTACTGGAAAGATCAAGAACGTTGAGAGATCTTAGATTAGAAAGCGATTCAGGTATCGAAGAATCAAGATGGTTGCCTTGCAGCACAAGTAAGTTCAGTTTCCTTAGTCTTCCGATCTCGGACGGTATTGGACCAGACAATTGATTGTTACTGAGATCAAGCTTCACAAGATTGGTGGCATGAGAGATCTCGTGAGGCATAACACCGGAGATTCTGTTACCCTGCATAAAGAGCTCTGACAAATTCCAAGCGCCTCCAATAGCATTAGGTATTGGACCAAACAAGGAGTTGTAAGCCAAGTCGATGATGGAGACATGAGGTAGAGACATAACTCCTTGTGGTATGGTTCCCACGAGGCGGTTGCTCGCAACACGGAACCGTATGAGTGTCTTGCAGTTCCCATAAGTCTCAGGGATTGAACCAGAGAAACGGTTTTGTAGGACAAGAAAGTACAAAAGCTTACCGGATTTGCAAACATGAGCCGGAAGAGGACCTGAGAAGCGGTTTTCCGAGACATCAAGAGCGACCATAGGCGAGGAATATCCAAGATTTGGCGGGAGTTCACCGGTTAAGTAGTTGTCGTAGAGAGACAATATTTTCAAGGTTCTTGAGTTGCCAAGTGACTTGGGAATCTCACCAGTCAAGCTGTTGTTGTAAAGCTGAAGCACTCGTAGTTTCGGAAGACTACAGATTGAATCCGGTATGCTTCCGGTTAACCTGCTAACCGAGATATCGATATCCGTAAGGTTCTTGAGTTTACCGATTTCCTCTGGTATACTCCCAGTTAAGTGATAGTTGTAGTAAAGCTCAAGCTGCCTTAGGTTGGAAAGGTTCCCAATTTCTTTTGGAATCTCACCAGAGAGAAAGTTTCCGCTAAGTTCAAGATCAACAAGAGAACTCAAGTTACCAATAGATCTTGGGATGTTACCATGGAGCATACACGTCATCAGGAGCATGTGTGTGAGCTTCGTGAGCTTAGAGACAGAATCAGGTAGAGTCCAGAGGTCGAGCTCTGGATTCTCATTGAAGTTGAGATACTCTAGATCAGTGAGATTAAAAATGGAGAAAGGGAAGCTACCGGTGAAGTGGTTCCAAGACATGTCGATGACTCTTAAAGCTTTCATTGATGAGAAATCAGGGAGAGTTCCTTTGAGATAAAGAGAGCTCATGTTTAGCTCTCGAAGCAGAGAACAGCTAGGGATGGTGCTAAGGAAGCTGCTGCTTCTGTTGAGATGGTTGCGAGAGAGACGAAGAACACGAAGGTTTGGGAAGTAAGAGCAAATCCCATCTGGGAAAACCCCGGAGAGTGACCAACTGGAAAGGTCAAGATCGGTTACTAGCCCTTGACCGTCGCATCTTACCCCGGTGAAGTCACAATAGTTAGTACCAACGTCGTCAGAAACATTCCAAGAGGACAAAGCGTCACCGAAGAGAGAATTTTTCATAAGCTTGAAGAACTGAGGTTGTTGGTTCGAACTCATCAAGCCCCATGATTGGTTATTGCTGAAGCAAAAGAAGAAGAAGAAGAAGAGAACAAAAACGGTGAAAAAATTGAGATGCATTTCAGGGGAAGATCAAAAGTAAACCTAGAGAAGCTACCTTAGGTTGCAAGAAAAGAGAGATATATAATTTTGGGGTTGGGAGAAAAAAGAGATCAGGAAGAAGAGAAGAAGCTTACAAGTTGAAAGACTGAAATTATTGATAGGCTTATAAAAACAAAAGAAGGGTTCATGTTTTTTTGTACACGATCAAAAATCAGAATCAGATAGATGCATTATACGAAAAGAAATATATAGTTTAAATAATAATATCATTGAAGAAAAGGAACATACATATCTTTCTTTTACATAAAGAAGCTTTATGTTTTATACCCACTAAGTTTATTATAGAGAGAATAACTTAGAGGTGTATGTAGCCAACTTTATACCCTATATAAAGCTTTACTTTAAAAAAAAAATATATCTATATATTAGGAAAAGGAAGAGTTGAAATATCACTGAATCTGATACTAAAGAGTGCATGATCATCTGTCCAAGAACCTCGCTCTTGTCTCGACATGTTTTTTGCTTGTGCTTTTTTGGATGGACATTGGACACAACCATGCATGAGACTATATTAATTATATAAAACATTTTCTCTCGCCATAACTATATTATTTTTATTTCTCTCAAATAGATTTTGAGCTTTCTTCAAACATATGTTCTGTGGAATCGGAAATACGTATATTTAAGTGCAGCATTTGAAAATGTACAAATAATTCTTTTAAAAAATTATTAGTTGTAAATAAAATTCGTATAATTTTCTAAAATTTTAATTTGATATATGTGAATTGTTTAACGAATACATGGTCGTTTAAAGTTTATATAGTTTTCTTTTGTCACAAACACACTTTATTTATCATTGAAACAAATATACGTACGCTCTATTTAATTTAAAACCAGTTAAGAACATAAGCGTAAATAAAACAAAATAATGTATTCATCTTACATATATAGCGCTGCTAATTCACTTAGTTTATAAGTAAAAGTAGGCCATTTATCCGGTTCAGAAATTTCATAAACGTTTTTACTTTTCAACCTAAGTACACTTCCATATGGAGAGAGGAGATACCTCATCGGTATGAGACTATGTACATACAGTTGCTGCTTTCCGTCATGACGAGCATAGTCCATATGAGGTCAGAGGTCTGTCGTCGTCCCAACTTGAAGATTGAACCTCTTGGACTTGGTTCGTCACATTTTTTACGTAAAATATTTGGATAAACCCGGAGGTATGCAAGTGTAGAATAACTAGTCCAAAGAATTTATATATTCGATTAAGGCCCAAACTGTTAATGGGTCTTGGTTATATTAAGAAACAAGTAGTAAACCTAGGTCATCCTTTGGTGTTAGTATAAATATGTGTTGTAATGGTATAAAGTATAAACAACATTTAGGGGTTGTTATTGAATAATGGATTTTAAAAGAATTTGGTGTATTTTGGAATCCAGTGTTATTCAATTAGGTATTTGAAAAAGTACATTAAAATCTGATGTTATTGGATTATGTATTTATTTGATGGATTTTAGAATTCTTTAAAAACATTGTTATTCAATTTCCATTGGATTTGGTATCATTTTAGATTTCAACGTATTTCACTCCAAAAAGATGAACAAACACAATCCCACATATTTTTCAAGTATTTCAATCTCTCTATCTTTCTCTCTTTATTCAAAATTGATTTAGGAGATTATTCTAAGAATTAAGAAATAAAATATAGCTCTGGCCAAAAGACCACTATGATCTTTCATTTTGGGGCTTGACACAGTTTGCAGATCCTTAGATCTGATTCTGCCTATCAAATTCATTGTTTACACAATTTCACTGGTTTTTCTTCCCTTTTTTTTTTTGAATAAGATTGAGGATTAAAAACTCTTCTATCTATGGTTTCATTTTGATTGAAGATGTTAGTTCCTCTTGTTTTTGTTTCATCTAATTGAAGAACAGGGGAGAAATCACATAAAAAGAAAATCCTAAAAGATTGATATTTCATCTCAGATCCAAAAAAATCAAAACTCTTAACAACTGAATCAAACAACAAGAATCTCCAGCAGAGATCCACCACCATAAATCAAGAAGAAACCCTAATCAGATCTCCAACTCACATGTTTTTTTGTTTCATTTGATATAATTATGGGTAATTTATTTTATTTTTATTTAACTTCAAAAATAAATCCACTAGTAATGACTTTCAAATCTATTAGTAATGTCATTCAAATCCACTAATAACTAGGTTTGGACCCGCACGTACGTGCGGGGTTAATTTCAAAAGCTAAATATATTTTAAATTTGTAATAATTGTATAATGTATTTTATTAACATTCATAATTCAAAGTCATATTAGTTTAGTATTCGATTTGTTTTTAACTCAGTTAAAAAAAAATAATAATAATAATAATTTGATTTGTTTTTTTATCATTAATGACATTTTTAAAAATAAGAAAAAGAAAACTTTTCCCGTCCTGATATACCCTAAAAATCGAGACATTGTTTTCTAATGGCATGTCAAATTCAAGCTTCACGCGTCTCCCCAGTTCTGGAAATTGATAAAGGTCTCTCCTTTATGATAAATGTCTTCCATAGCAGACGAAGAGCTTCCTCCATTACCCTTACTTCATTTCCTTATCCCATGAAAAGGTACCGTTTTGCGTTTCACGTTTCGATTCTGTGCATAATCATCATCATTGGTTTCAGCATTGCAAATTTTGAATTTGATGCGTAATCATCTTAGGGTTTGAGTATTGAAAAGTTTTCTTCATTTTTGTTCAATAGTTTTCAGATGACAAGACCAAACCGGAAAATAGCGTTTGCGTTAGACACAGGTTCTTCTGTTCCTGTTCCTGGAGATAATGATGGAGGAGGACAAGAGATGAATGGAGACAGGACCGTTCTCGGTAGCACTCGATTGGGTCGAATTGCGATCGCAGGAGGCAAACAGCTGCTTGGGAAGATAAACTCTGCAAGAAAAAACTTCCCAATGAAGATATTTTTGCTGCTTCTTGGCTTCTACACTGCCAATGCATTGGCTACGATTCTTGGACAAACCGGTGACTGGGACGTGCTTGTTGCTGGAATCGTCGTGGCTGCGATCGAAGGAATCGGTATGCTTATGTATAAGAGGCCGTCTTCTTCAATGTTTTCAGGGAAGTTGCAGTCTTTTGTTGTGTTTATGAATTTCTGGAAAGCTGGTGTTTGCTTAGGTCTCTTTGTTGATGCTTTCAAGTTAGGCAGTTGAAATAAAGCATCTTTCTCTTCTTCTAGATGAGTTATGTTTGTGTATATATATACATTTGTTACTACTGTTTTGGAGATTCACAAGTATCTGCTAAAGTTTCAGTATGTATGAAAATGCAAGTCTTTGTTCTTGGTAGATAAAAACCCAATTCTCATTTATGCATTATAGAGTGAAATCTCACGACTTACAATGCTTCCCTGATCTACTCTTCTAAGAATAACGAGTGTTTACAAGTAGGCTAAGCTTTGTTTAGGAGGAACTGAAGTTTCTTGTGAACTAATTGCTCTCAGACGGTTTCTTCCAAATCTTAATGGGAAGCCAGAGGTATATATATTTGCCAGGATCCAGACATATGTTGTGTGCCAACCGTGTCTCGTCGTTTCTTCATCCCAAATTGTCTCAGATTGCGTCCCCTAGTATCTGATTGGTCCATCGAGGCTGCCTGTAGCAAACTGAGAGATACAAAACAAAAATGAATGACTCAAACTGCATCCCAAGTACGTCCATGTTGATATTAGATGTGAACATGTGAAAAGAAGGGACCTGTTGAACTATTGGATTTGTTGAGGTTGTAAATTCATGTGTCATTCCTTGCCAAACGATCTTTCCTTCATACAGAAACAATAACCTGAATACAAGAAGAAACTTAACTTTCTTCAGGGATGAAGTGAGAGCTGCAAAAACCATATCTTGTAATATGGACTGAAATCAGAACCTGTCTACAGCTCTTTGAATGGTGCTATGTTGATGTGTTACAACCAGATAAGACGCAATTTTTCCAGGTTTTCCAACTGCATCCTCATCCGTCATGTGAACAGACCGTATAAGATCTTCAACTACAGTTGATGCAATTGGATCCAGTCCAGCAGTTGGCTCATCGTACAAGAGCACCTAAGAAAAGGCAGCGCATAATTAAACTAACTTCAAAACCCATAAATGAATGCTTAATTTTCACCACCTGATAAGTTAAAAACTTTCATCATGAACTATGAGATGCAGGAGTCGAGCCTCTAGAGAAGAAACAACATGAGTAGATCTTCAGATTACCTCTGGCTCTATGACCTCTTTTGTTGTATCAAAAATTAGTGAACGAGCTAAAGCAACCCTTTTCTTCATTCCACCAGATAGCTCAGAAGGTAATCGATTCTCAACACCCTGATCTTATTAGAAACAAAAATAAAAATAAGCTGGATGTGGACTATTCACCAGGTATTTAACTAGCCTATGTTTGTACTGAATTAAGATACCTTCAAACCAACAGCTGCTAAGGTTTGTGTCACAAGCTCAGATATTTGATTCTCCGGCATTTTTGATCTTTCATAACTGTGATCATTACCATAGACAATCAATATGTCTAAAACCAAAAAAAGCATCCGTATCCGTAATCTTTTGGCTAAAAATGAGGCCATATAGGACGTTAAAGAATAACATCTTACAGTAGAAAACCAACATTTTCACGAACTGATAGAGAATCAAAGAGAGCTGCACTCTGAAACACCTGTAAGATAGAAAAAATGCCATTTATATACACAAACTCGAAACAAATAATCCACGACTCATGAGAATCATATCTCAGAACAGCAGTTACCAGGCCAATACGAAGTCCTGATATTTCCTCATCACTTATCAAACCAGCTCGTTTTTTTCCTCGTATATAAACTTCTCCCTGCATACCAAACATCAAAGAAAATCCATAATCTGAAGGTTATGATCTGCCAGATAGAGTAGAGACAGTTGCAGACCTTGTCTGGAGCAAGAAGTCCAGCCATGATCTTTAAAATGGTTGATTTCCCAGTCCCAGAAGGACCGATCACCCCAACAGCTTCGCCATGTCTAATCTGCATTCAAAAGAATTTGGTTAGCATGTCGTCGTAATTCTCGTTTCGTTCTATCATGTACCTATTTTGGTGTACACCCGTTGACAAATTTCCATCGTATTAGGAAATGTATTACCAATACAGGGAAACCCCGATATGGGACATATGTTGTATTTCGATTGGAAAGAGTACATGACGGACAAAAAAACACAAATCTTGAATGAGACAAAATCAAATATAATTAATAATATATCTTTCTACTATAGAATAAAAATAAGAAAAATGAAATTACTTCTTTGTTCTTGTTATTTTAAATTTACGGCCTACCAAATATGTTTAACCAAAAGAAACCCAATTACCAAATCCCCTGGCCAAGCCCAATAAATTAAAGGAACCAACAAAAAAAAAAAGGTCAGCTTTTGCAACAGACGTTGACTCTCCGACCAAAAACAAAAAAGAATATTGGAAAAGGGAAAGTGTTGAAGAGACGATTTCTTTAACCTTCCTCGACCACATCAAACATCTAAAATCTAAATTCATCAGAAATTAATCGAAGCGAGTGAGTACTTCTGTGTTACTCTCGGATTAATAATTATTCATTCATATTTATCTAAGTTTTGTTTTCTACATCCTTATTTTGCAGATGGATTTCTAGGGTTTTTGCAAGCAATCGAAACGGCTTCAATTGCTATCAATCCATATCAAAAGAGAGATTAGTGTCGCGATTCATGACACTTGAAAGCTGAAGCAGGTTATCCTTGTATTTGAAGTATTTATATCTGAAAATTAAATCTGTGGAAGACCTGAATCAGCTCTACGTTCATGACTTATGCAGATTCATTTCATGTTTTTTTTTTTTTTTGCAAGCATTCAAGTGTGTTCAACTTGAGTCTCTTGGATTAGTAACGATCCGCAGCAAAATTTGGCTTTTGTCTCTTACATCATAACGAAGTCCCTCCCAAATCAACATGTGCATTGCCAAAGATAAGCTAACTTATGCTACTGCCTAAAAATGGTAATTATTCTTTTATAGTTGTTTAGAAATGAGAAAATTTGACAACAACGATGAAGGTTATAATTTATGAACACCATTAACGAATATATGTAATAGGAAGAACGAAATCAGCCTTTTACATCCTTAGGCTACTCATTCTTAATATTCACAGGCGTAATTTTCCCATCATTCGTCTTCTCAAGGACCATTGGAGCAATGTATTCCTTCATTGTAAAAGAAGTTCAGCTAATTAGGGTAGCCTACAAAATTAAGAGTATTGGTATTAGACAATCCATATCTAGCATTTCATATCTAGGAGATTACCATTATCACATTACTAAAAACTATATATATATAATTACTTATATAGATTTTTAACACAAATCTCGATCAAGTCTCATTTTTCATCAGCTTATATTGATAAGTATTTAGTTTATTTCAGGATAGAACTTACAGATTCATGAGCCAATAGTGACTTGGTTTCTCGGCCTTGTTTTGATGTTCTCAAGGTATGTGAAACCTGTAACTTTCTATGAAACTTCCTGAGTGAATCCATCATTGGCGGCCTTCTATACTTATAAGGTGAGTTTAAGAATTGTATTGTAGGTTTTTGATGTGTTTGGTTGTATCAGACGTCTAGTTTGGTATTTATATAAGTAATGGAGGAGAAATTGTAGAGGAGATGTTTAGGGGTTTGATTGTTCTATTTTTCAGTTTAAGTTTTTCGGAAAGTGAAAGATTTGGTTAGTTTTGGAAATGCTTTTGATTTGAGATGTTATTGTGGAGGATGTTTAGGGATTTGATTGTTCTATTTTTTTTGAAATTTGGATGAAAGATTGATTACATGATTGTGTGCGAGTAAATAGCTAATTTTGAAAGAGTCTTGATATGGTTGGTTCCTAATTCTCCGTAATACAATATTTATTGTGATCTATTAACATATTAATTTCCCTAATTATTGTATTTGTTCACAGGTAGCTGTAGAGGATTCTGTTTGGAAATGATTGTATCATAAACATGATCCGAATAGAGTAATACCACACATCTAAAGATCCGCGTGTTTCTACTCAATTAGATTACCTCTTTGCCCCCAAATATTTTTTTCCTTGTTCTTTATTTTTTTTATTTCGTAAGGGCATTGTATGGCATATTAGTTTTATTGTTTTTTTTTTATCCTAAGTGTGCTTCCCTTTTAATAGTATAGATGACAACAAATTCACGTTAAATAAATTAGAAAACTTTTGAATTCTAAAATCCACAAGTAATTAAAATCTATTAAAGTCTTTCATTCAATAACACCCCCTTAGTTTCTGTTATTTGGCTTCTTCGAGCTCAACTTTTAGTTTTTCTACAGTCCTGCCTACATTTTCTTTTTGGAAAACGAGGAAGATGTCGTAGACAAGGCATTGAAACTTACTGGAAGTGACATGGGCGGATGGATTGTAGTCGTTAAGGCTGTACTAATGCCTACTTGTTACAAAAATTGTGTGGCATGTTTCAGATATTTCCTTGGACAACGTCAATAAATATTATTTTCTCCTTGGAAAATCAATGTCTGATGTGTTCTTTGATTGATTGTGATCGATCATGCTATATAATATTATCTCCTGCCATTGCAATTGAATTAATAGGATGGGGGTTTTGGCGTGTTATGACCTACTTTCTTTACTGCCTGAGGCTGATGTCAAGATCGGGCTGTCTAAACATTTCTCTTCTAGTGGAGAGGTTACACGTGTAGATGTCCGCAGAAATACTCGTCACGAATGGTTTGTAGTCTATTTCCTCCAGTTTGTGACACAGTCGGTTGTGAATTTTCTCTCTCTCTCCCTCAAGTTATTAAATTTCTAACGAAAGACTTTTGTCTCTGTTGAATTTTACAGCTCAGCTCTAGTTTGTATAGTGGGACAAGGATGTGTAGAGAAGGCGCATGAACTAAGTGGAGGACGTAACGCTGATGGATGGAATATTGTAGTTGAACGTGTTTTTCCTCTCAAGCGCAAAGCAACCCATACTGGCAAAGGAAATCCATGTACAAATTTGATCTTTTGTCTTCTTTTACCAGCAACTCTTGCAAAATTATGACCTCTCGTTGATTTCCTTGTTTATACTTTTTAGTAATGGAGGCTAAGATGGAGAAGATGGTCAAGGGAAGAAGAAGATGATGAAGAAGAAAACTACGGAGTAGAAGCCTCTCTCTTTCTTAGGACAAGACAAGACGAATCCTTTTTGGTGTTTTTTAGTAATAGTTTGTGATACAATCCAACCCCTTCTGATTGTGTGTTTTTAAAAAAAAAAACAATACTTACGGATTTTCTATAGTTATTTGTCAGCGCATGTTGCCGGTATGATGTGGTTTAATAATTGAATCTAAAATTCACACAATGAATTTGTTTGAGTGGGGAACAAATTCACTTAAAGATCTCTCTCTAAAAATTGGATTAAAGCTAGCAAATAAAGAGGAGTTATGATTTTTTGAAGAAGAAGGTAGGGTTTTGCTCATAAACAATGAAGAATTAGGATTTTGTATTAATTGCTGGATGGATTACAATAAAGGGGATCTCCCTTATTTATATGTTTCTCTAGATTACAGAATATAACTACTTTCCTAATAGATCAAACCAAGATTAGGAAAGTTTCTTCTTCCATGTTAGGTCAGCCGCCGGGCGATCTAAGTAGTCGGGTTCATTGAGGCGGCTGAATGACTTCGTTGGGCTTCTTGCGTATAGGCCCGGTTAACTGTCCCAAAAGAGGGGGTCCCTCGGTTTAGTTTATCTTCGGTTTAGATCGGTATGTCGTGGGTGCTAAATCCCGCACCAACAATTAGTCCCCCCCCCCAGTTCGGTAGATTCGATTATCCATTCGAGTTTCCGAACTATAGAAAAAATATTCGATCTGAACTTTAGGAAAACTGAATTCCGAGCATGCGAACTGATGTTGTGCGTCAGAACTCGTCGCCTCGTTAAAACCTTCTCCGGTAAACCTCATGGGAAAACCTGAAGTAAGGAAAAAGAGTACGAGTCATGATCCTAATGAAGGTCATACGGACGGTCTCGCTGATGGTTGCCTTGGCTGAGTCGATCTTTCGGTCTTCTTGGACGAATGCTTGGACGAAGTGGTTGATCTTATGTCTTGAAGTCCTGGATGAGCTCTTGGTTTGAGTTATCCTGCGGGCGATATGAATGTCCGAGAGGTGTCCGGGACCGGCTCGAGCGTTCTTGGGCGTGTGTTTGATCCCGTGCTCACATCACGTACCGTTGTAGTTGCTAATCCAAGTTGAGACGTGTCATAGATCATAATGACTTTTTGTAGTTGGTCGCTCTCTTCATAGCTGACTAGCTAGCTCGCAATTTGAGACTGGAATCTCGGAGGTCAGAAGAGGAAGCTCAGTCTTCGCAGGCCATTAGGTTTGTGATTTCTGAAATGAATGATGATTCAGATCGAGATGGTAATTGAGACAGGATCATGATGTAATGATGAACTACAATCGAAGTTATCTGCAGACAATCTGAAACTGAAGTTGTCTGATCATGAACTGAAGCAGAAGCTGTCTGAGGTTGACTTGGAAGTGAGGTGTCTGAGGACGACCTGACAATGAGACGTCAAAGGACGACCTGAAACTGAAGTTATCCGAAGACGAACTGAAAATTGTCTGAAGGACGAACTGAGAAGTTTTTCGAAGACGAACTGAAAAGTGTCTAAAGGACAAACTGAGAAGTTTTCCTGAAGACGAACTGAAAAGTTGTCTGAAGGAAGAACTGAGAAGTTTTCCGTAGGACGAACTGAGAAGTTGTCTGAAGACGAACTGAAAAGTTGTCTGAAGGAATAACTGAAACTCAAGTTGTCTGAAGTACGAACTGAAAAGTTATCCGAAGATGAACTGAGAAGTCGTCTGAAGACGAACTGAAAAGTTGTCTGAAGACGAACTGAGAAGTTGTCTGAAGACGAACTGAAAAGTTGTCTGAAGACGAACTGAAAAGTTGTCTGAAGACGCACTGAAAAGTTTCCCGAAGACAAACTGAGAAGTTGTCTTGTTTAGACAAATTGCTTTTGCAAGAAATAAAGTTTTCACTCTATTCGGAATTTTACACGAGGCGGGACGTCTCCCGGCTTACACCGAGTAATCCTTATTGAGGGTAATTTAACCCGAGCGTCAATGCGCTTTAGCGAAGGGCGAAGTATAGGACTTCGGCTTACCTTCTTTGCTCCAGTTCGGAAATCGAAAGGCGAAATTTAAAACTCTGGGTTCGGCTTATATCCGTCCGAACTGGAACTTACGAAACAATTCTAAAAGAATTCTCTGGGTTCGGCTTATCTCTCGTCAAGGAGTTATCGAAACAATTCAAAAAGAATTCTCTGGGTTCGATTTGTCTCGCACTGGAGATTTGTTATCGAAACAATTCAAAAAAGAATTCTCTGGGTTCGATTTATCTCAAGTCAGAGATTTATTGCGTAGTAACGCAAATCGATCATCTGGCCAGGATGTCGATGATGATCAGTTCGGTTCTGAACTTGATACACATTCGTGTATACCTAGTTTTTTTTTTTTTTTTTTTTTGCGTGTAACTGAAGCATTTAATGTTGACACAGTTTCGCAGCGCAATCTGATTGTCCTTGGCTACTATGCTCTTACAATATGATTGGTGTAAAAAATACTAGGACTCAGCGGTTATCTCCCCCCCCCCTTCACTATAAATAGAACGGGAAGAAGAGGTATGGTGAGCATCTCACATCCAATTCATAGAAGAACACAATATGCCAATAACAACCCGATCTGCGTGTCATGGCTCGGAACCGAACTGAGTTTATACGTGGCAAGGCTCGGTTGCGAGACAAGACTCGGCTTTGTTTTTTTTTTTACGAGGCATGGCTCGGTTGCGAGACAAGACTCGGCTTCTTTTTTTTACGAGTCGTGGCTCAGTTGCGAGATAAGTCTTGGATTCTGATTTTTTTTTTTAAAGTAAGGATGCTTGCTTCACACTGATAAGATATGCCATCATGCTGAAGAGATCTCTTACACTAGAGATTGATGCAATAATAGAGCTCAAATCTATCGTAGAATAAATAGTCAAGAATGCTAGGCATGTGATAAAATGTGATAAAAGGGATAACAAATCAAATACATATGATCAAGTAATAATGATTTTCAAGTTCATGTGTTTTGATGATTCTATATGGCATGAGGATATCTAGCGCAACTTGATTTGACTAAATTAACATATAAGAATGTATAGAAGACTTATCTCGATGAATATGTCGGACAAAATGTGTCTGCTTCAGAAACACAGTGATAGCTTTTGGTAGAAATAGCCGATTGACATGAAATTGGTCTTGTTAGATAGATAAGCTTCGGGGCTTCAAATTGATATGTTGATCGGCGTCTGGAGCTTTCTAGAGTGGCAGGAAATTGCTTCCAAAATCGGCTCTTTGGACAAGTCAGATCTGTCATTTAGAGTTTTGATAGATCACACATGTTGAGGAAAATTGGTGATAAATTTCTTGAAACAGCTCGGTTTCAGGCGAGGTCGGTCTCGTAAGAGAGATGAGACTCGGGGCTTCAAGCTGATATGCATATTGATTACATCTTCCATATGGATTCCTGGGAATATTGTCATGATGTAAGGCGATCTGACAATTGCGGACAGGCTGCATCTGATCAAGATAACTGGTCATAAGTTCAGATGTTGAGCACCAATGAAGATTTGATCGATCTCGTTAGGAAGATAAGCCTTGGGGCTTCAAATTTACATGTAGATCGCCGTCTGGTTCTTCCTAGAACGCCAGAAAGTCGTCTTCAAAGTTTGACTTTCTTGACAGATCAGATTAGCGATTTAGGGTTTTGACAGATCGCACCAGTTAAGGAAAATCTGTGATAAGTTTCTTGAAACAGCTCGAATTGAGGCGAGGTTGATCTCGTTAGAATCATAAGCGTCGGGGCTTCAGATGGATATGTAATACGGCACCTGGTTCTCCCTAGATCGATGGGAAACGTCGTTAAAAGTCGGAGATCGGTTCTGCAATATAGAGTTCTGACAGATTAGACCAGTTGAGGAAGATTGGTGATAAATTTCTTGAAACAGCTTGGCTCCAGGCGAGGTTGGTCGTGTTGGAACGATAAGCCTCGGGACTTCACACTGATATGCAGATCGCCTAAAGGTTCTATCTGGATCGCTGGGAATAGTGTCACGATGTGAGACGACCCGTCAATTGTGGACAAGCTGCATCTGCTCCGTAAAATTGGTCATAAGTTTTGATAGATAGCACTGATTGAGACGTGGTCAATCTTGATAGAAAGCTAAGCCTCGGAGCTTCAAGTTTTTATGTATTTTGATTCTTGGTTCCTTCTAGATCGGTGGCGAACTAATCTCCAAGTCATGATGGCGAGCTGATAGCTAGACTTTTGACCAGGATATGTCAGTTTGGAAGTAGGGTGATAACTTTCGGTAGACACTTCGGACTGAGTTGAGATCGGCTTTTCTGGGAAGATAAACCTCTGAGCTTCAGAATGATATGTATACCGGCTCTAGGTTCCAATAGATCGGTGGCAAACTGCTCTCCAAGTCGGGATGACGAACTGACAGCTCTAGTTTCGAACAGGATGTGTCTGTTCCGGAAATAGAGTGATATCTTCTGGTAGACACTGCAGTTTGAGACGAGGTCGGTCTCATTAGAAAGATAAGCCTTAGGGCTTAAATTTGATATGCATACCGGCTCTAGGTTCCGTCTATATAGGTGGCAAGCTGTTCTACAAGTCATGACGGCGAGCTGATAGCTAGGCGCCAGGCTATAATTGGAAGCTAAACGATCTAGGAATGAAGCTAGGCAGTCAGGCGAAAAGCTGGACGAGCTGGAGAGGTAGGCGACAAGCTAGACGAGCTGTTGAGGTAGGCGACAAACTGGACGTCCTGGTGAAATAGGCGATGAGCTGGACGACCTGGCGAGGTAGGCGACAAGCTGAACAACATGGCGAAGTGGCGACAAGCTGAACAAGCTGGCGAGGTGGATGACAAGCTGAACGAGCTGGCGAGGTGGGTAACAAGCTGAACGAGCTGGTGAGGTGACAAGCTAGACGATCTGGCGAGGTGGGCGACAAGCTGGGCGACCTTGAGAGGTAGATGACAAGTTGGGCGACCTAGAGAGGTAGGTGATAAGTTGGGCGACCTGGAGAGATAGGCGACAAGCTGGGCAACCTGGAGAGATTGGTGACAAGCTGGACGACATGCTAGATAGACAGACCGCTCTGAAATTTCAGTTAGGTAATCTGTCGACGAGCTTGTTCCAATTGGTTTGCTCGGAAATTGCTTCCAAAGTAGGTTGGTCTGCGTTTTAGGGTTTTAGACACGCTGCACAGAACAGGCAATAACTCTTAGTTCAGAGCTCGGACTCAAACAGGGTCGGTCTCTCCGGAAAGATGACGCTAAGGGCTATCCGTGGATAGGTTATGCGTAATCTGGGGCATAGTACTTTGTCGGGAAATCGATCCCGAAGCTGACAAAGACAGATCTGCGTTTTAACAGATAGTGTATGCTGGAGAGAAATAATGATATCTCTCGGTAGACAAGTCCGATCGACATGAAACCGGATTCTATGGAAAGCTTATTCTCTGGTCAATCCATAGGTAGGTTATTAATAACCTAGTTCGGCGGAGTCTGCTGGTAAATCGTCCCCGAGGTCGACTGGTCGGGACCAGTCAGATCTATATTAATTTCGACAGATAGAATATGCGGCAGTGAGAAGGCGATTTCTCTCTGAAGAAAACTCCGATTGAAACGAAATTGAGTTCTATGGAAAGCTTATTATCAGGGCAATCCATAGACAGGTTATTTACGACCTGATTCGTCGTACTCATCCGGGAACTCGATCCCGAGGCTGGCTGGTCGAAAACAGACGGATCCTTATTTAAAGGATAGAGTATGTTGCAGAGAAACTGTGATATCTTTCAGAAGAGAGCTCGGATTGAAACGAAATCGGGTTCCACGGAAAGCTACTGCTTGGGGCAATCCGTAGATAGGTTACTCGTCTTCTGGTTCGTCGGGAGCTGCCGGGAATTCGCCTTGCAAGGTGGCGGTTCGGATAGTTGAACTTGATCTTCTGGTTTATTTTAGCTTTTGTTGTAGAGAGGAAAAAACGTAGAACTGTTGTGTAAGGCTCCCCACATACGGCGCCAATATTAGGAAAGTTTCTTCTTCCATGTAATAGATCAAACCAAGATTAGGAAAGTTTCTTCTTCCATGTTAGGTCGGCCGCCGGGCGATCTAAGTAGTCGGACTCATTGAGGCGGCTGAATGATTTCGTTGGGCTTCTTGCGTATAGGCCCATTTAACTGTCCCAAAAAAGGGGTCCCTCGGTTTAGTTTACCTTCGGTTTAGATTGGTATGTCGTGGGTGCTAAATCCCGCACTAACAATTCTGTTTTCATCATTACCCAAGACTATATACATTCGATTCGACTGATTAGCTATTTAGGTAGACAAACAAATTTTTCTTAAACTTCAAGAAAATGAAATGATTGAGCATTCTTGTTTATAAAAATCATGATATTTACCATTTTTGTGCCCCTTGAAGATTAAAATGTCTGGGCATCCATGTTTATTGTACGAAGAAAAATTTAGTCATGCGCACTTTGCAAAGCCGAATTTGTAACATTTTATAAGCAAATTTATCAACTGAAGCATTATCTCCGCAAAGAGCCTCTACCTCAAGTTTGTGCCATTGAGTAATCGTACTTCAATTAAATCTTTAACAACAGCTCTGATTGATCATCCCAAGTGAACTACACAAATCTTTAACAACACTATTTTATTACTAGGAAATTAAATCATTATCTAAAAAAATCTCATCTTCAATAAATTTTATTCAAAATACCACTAAAATTTTAAAATTTATATTAATATATGTGTAAATTTATAAAAATTTACAAAATTTATCATATATATATAAATAAAATTTAATATATATATTTTATAAATATTTTCTTTAAAACTTTTAAAACCTTTTTAAAATCTTATAAATATTTGGATTGAGTCTCCTAATATTAGTTACTATCCAGAACCAGAAATCGATATAAATTTTATAAACATTTATAAATTTTCATTTAATAAGGGATATTTTAAAAATAGATAAATCACGCTTCTATTTTTGAACAACGAACACCAAAAAGAAAATTTCTCAAAATTTCTCAAAATTTCTCTTTATGATTTAAACATAGAAAACTTACAAAAATATCATTTACTTATGGTCCAAGATCCAGAAAACTGTCCGGCGTTCTCTAACCAACTAGATGATTTGCAAGTCTTCGGTTCTTCTTTCCACTCTTTACCCTAGCAAACTCCAAGATTGCCTCGCTCGGTCGTCTAGAATTTTAATCGTAGAAAATTCATTTGTAAACTTTTTTTCTTTAGTTTGAGCTACCAATCTTGAAGTTTCCTTCTACTTAATGTGTGGTTGACAAAATATATATATATATATATATATATATATCATTTACCTTTTTTTAACATTTAGATTTATTATTTAATGAGCAAAGCCTATGACCGGGTTGAGTGGCATTTTAATGCTCACCTACTTCGGAAGATGGGTTTCTGTGAGAAATGGATCGCCTGGATAATGTGGTGTATACAATCAGTGCGGTATAGGGTTCTTATAAATGGCCAGCCATAAGGGTTGATTGTCCCCAAACGGGAGCTTTGTTAGGGTGATCCTTTGTTTCCATATTTATTTATTTTGTGCATGGAAGTTCTGGTTATGAATATCTAAAAGGCGAAACGGGATAAATTGATTACCGGGATAAAGGTGGCAAGGCCCTCCCCCTCTATTTCTCATCTCTTATTTGCGGATGACAGTTTGTTTTTCTGTCAAGCTAAGAAGGAGCAATGTGAGGTCATTTTATGGATTTTAAAACAATATGATGGAGTTTCAGGTCAACAAATAAACTTCACCAAATCTTCTTTACAATTTGGGCATAAGGTTTCAGACGAGACCAAAGAAGAGTTGAAAACAGTCTTAGGCATTTCAACCTTAGGCGGGATGGACACTTATTTAGGTTTACCAGAGAGCATGGGTGGGTCCAAAACAAAACTATTTTCTTATGTTAGAGAACGGCTTCATACCAAGGTTAATGGGTGGTCTTCAAAACTTTTATCTAAGGGGGGCAAAGAGGTAATGATAAAATCGGTTGCTACCGCTCTACCTACCCATGTGATGTCTTGTTTTTGTCTCCCAAAATGCGTCACGGCAAAATTAACTAGTGCGGTAGCAAAATTTTGGTGGAGTAATAACGGTCACTCAGGAGGAATGCATTGGATGGCCTGGAATAAGCTTTGCGAGCAAAGCAAATGGTGGTTTGGGTTTTTGGAGTGTGGATGATTTTAATACTGCTCTCTTGGCCAAACAATTATGGTGGCTGATCTCGGTGTCGGACTCGCTTTTTGCGAGAATATTTAAAGGCAGTTATTTCCGTAATTCAGATCCTTTAGAACCTATCAAATCATATTCCCCGTCTTATGGATGGAGGAGTATCATCTCCGCTCGACCTCTGGTAAACAAAGGGCTTATTAAAAGGGTTGGGTCTGGGGCCTCCACTTCTATTTAGACAGATCCCTGGATACCATCTCAATTCCCGAGGCCAGCTTTACAACAAGCTTCAAATATTGACATGTCACTTACGTGGACCACTTCAGTGACACAGGGACAAATTCATGGAAGATTGAATTGCTCACTACTACCTTTGTCCCGGTGTCTCTTTGATTCGCGCTATGTCGTTGAGGACCCCTCATTATGTGGATTCTCTAGGTTGGCATTTCACCAAAACTGGCAAATATACGGTTAAATCGGGTTACTAGACAATTCATAAGGATCCGCTGGTAGAGGTTTATGGCCTAGATATTCGGTCTTTGCAAGATTATGTTTGGAAGGTAAAGTGTCCACCTAAGTTAAAGTATTTTATGTGGCAAATCCTTTCTGGTTGTGTGGCTGTCACGAGGAATTTACATGATAGAGGTATAGGGTGTGACCCAGGGTGCCTTCGGTGTGGTGATCCACAGGAGTCTATAAATCATGCTATTTTCCTTTGCCCGCCTGCCATCCAAACCTAGGCGCTTTCTCAGATTCCAACGGTTATGAGCGTTTTCCCATCAGAGTCATTATATGCAAATATGGGTTATCTTTTCTGGCAAACGCTGAAGGTTGCCAATACTTCCATGTTTCCTTGGTTGTTATGGTACATTTGGAAAGTGAGGAATGAAAAGGTTTTTGAGGCTTTGGATAAAGATCTCCATATTTGCGGGGTTTTTTATTTAAAATTTTCTTGTTCAAGGTTTTGGAATTGATATTTCAGAATTATGATTTATTTGAGAAATCATTTTTCAAGATTTTGAAATTTATACAACTTGCAGAGAGTGAGGAAAAGGCTTGGACTTCAGCTCAATTAGAACTTCTACATGAGCCTCCACAACCCCCTCTTGGTCTTGTACATACCACGAGTTATTCGGATTACAGGTGTTTCATTGATGGCTCTTGGAAGGATAGTGATTTTTATGCAGGAGTAGGGTGGTTTTGTTCTCGTTGTGAAGACCCTCGCCAACTATGGGGGCTGTAAATCTCCGTCGTAGCTTGTCGGCTCTACACGCAGAGGTGGAAGCCTTGGTCTGGGCAATAAAGTGTATGATGGAAGCAAACAAGAGAGATGTGATGTTCGTAACTGACTGCTCAGACTTGGTGAAGATGGTGTCTTTTCCAGCAGAGTGGCCTGCCTTCTCAACCTACCTGGAAGAGATCCAAAATGATAAGAGGAGTTTTCTTGATTTTTCTTTAATTTTAGTTTCTCGCCAAGCTAATACCAAAACGGATAATTTGGCTCGTAAAGTACGGGTCGAACCGCTCCTAAGTTTATTTGTAAACGATGTTCCTTCACATTGGTTGTTTTAAGCTAATCAATTAAAGTTGTTGACAAAAAAAGATTTATTATTTAATGCAAATGATGAATCAACGAGATATTATTATTTAACCACAGATAAATAAAGGCAATTCTAGTATTCTACCACATATAAAATGATAAATGATTATGATCATATTAGACTCTGTAGACAAAACTTCTTTCAAAGAGAGTTAAAAAAGAACATGATACTCTCTCTCGTCTAAACCTAATAACAGCCGCCGCTCAAAGTTTTCTTCAGATCTGAGACTGGAGTGTGGTGGCCCCTTTAGCACCGGCTCTGGTCTCCTTGTTTTTCTTCCTTCTTTGCTTTGCTTTAGTCTCTTTTTAAGGTATTGGAAGTTTTAGCCTTTGATTGGGGTTGCTATCTAGCTTAATCAGCCGGTGCTTTTGGTTGTCTTGCGGAAGCGGTCGAGCGTCTCAGAGTTGCTTGGTTCGTGGCTTTAGTGAGGAGGATGGTGCCGGATCTGAGATTGAAGGAATCAAGCCATTGATTTTTTGCCTGCTCACAAACCAGATCTTTTTCTAGCTCTTGTGCTTCAGTATGTTTTGATGCCGCATGTTTGGCTTGTGTGTGTTTCTGTAGGCAGATGTCACCTCGCCTTTGTTCCCTCGGCCACCTTTTCATCTGGTTTTATCTAATAGTTTCCCGTTTAGTCGTCCCTTTGCTAAGTAGAGGTTCTTTTGTGTGAAGTTTATACTTAGTTCTCTGCTTCAAATCCTTCTGCTCTTAGGTGGAAGTTGTTGGTGATGGTAAACTATGTAGATGATTGTCGGTTCTTGAATTCGAAGCTCATCGAAGTGGTTTTGTTTCGCTCCTTGTATCAAGCGTTTCCAAATCTGGAGGATGTCGGATTGCTTTTCATGGTTTCTATCTAGGCGCTCTTTGACGCAGCTGTCGTCTCGCCACATCTGGAAGTGTAATGAGGTTCTGAATTGAGCCTTGCTTGTCAGGTTATGAAGTCTGGTTTCTGGTTTGGAGAGATCATCTCTCATTTTGATAGGAGGAAGCAGTTGTTGATTGACGTGTTGGCCGTGGGCAGCATTGGTACAACTCATTCGCAGAAACTTCAGAAGATAAGTTCGATTTGTTTGTTTAGACTTAGTATTTATCTTTGGTATTATTGTTAGTTTGCCTCTGTTCTTAGTGTTAGAGTCGTACTCTTTCGTTTCTGGCTTATAACATCTCTGTCTTGTAATTCTAGTTGTTTCTGGGGACTTTTCGTTTCTCCGCCGGCTTAACCTCCCTCTTTTGAGCTTTAGACTCCGGGATATATCTGTTTTCCGCCGGCTTAAGATGTATTTCACAATTTATCCTTGAAGTATTATCAATAACATCAGATGACAAAAAAAAAAGACAAAACTTCTTTCTCTATGACACATACACACCCTTCTTTCTCCATATTTATGATAGACACCTATAATGTATGAAATCACGAGTGTTTCTCCCTCCGGAACCGGAAGCTTATGGAATCGCCTTGGAATCGCGATTCCAAAATTGAGACATTTGGAAACGTGATGGAAGCGACGATCCCGATTTAGAAGCGCTAGTATTGTATATCGGAAGCGTCAACGACCATATCACATTATTGAAAACTCAACCTTTTGATTTCATGTAAAAAAATGATGTTTTATGTTGAATCTTCCAAAAATTTGAAAAACTTAAGTGTAAAAAGAGTTAAAACCATAATAAACTAAGCAAAATACCGTAATGGCGGCGGCTAGGGCTTACTAAAAATCGCAGGTCTTAGGATGAAGATGACGGCGGAATTATCATTTTACCCTTCATCAATTAAAACAAAAAAAATGTTTAAAAAGAGGCACTTTAGGACTCGAACCCTTGTCATCTCACTTTAAAAAATGGCAACTAGCCAACAGGCCTAGACAATTTCTAAGAGTGTTTGTGCAACTGAAAATATATATCCTCTGCACGTAATTATTTAATTAATGTGTGAAGACTTTTAAAAAAATTCCTAAGTAATATTTCTCTTAGTTAAGCACTAGCTCTGCAACACCATCCAATAATTTAAATAATTATCTATTATTTTTTATATATATATATATATATATATATATTATTTTATATTATAATATTATATGCTTCTAATGCGTACCCGCTTCCTATTTTTTTTTTTAAATCGCTTATGCGCTTCCAAACGCTTCCGCTTCCACGTACCCACTCCCGATTCCATGCAGCTTAGTTGAAAACTCCTTATAGTTAAAGTTACCATTTACTTTAATCAATTAATTATATTTTCTATTTATCCTACTAAGACTTAGACTTACCGATGTCACGGGGAAAGTATTTCAAATAAAAACAAGTTAAATTCAATTCAATTTAAAGTTATATATTGTAAATTTATTTGAAGTAATAGAATAGTTTAAGAGTATTTAAAAGAAGAAAAGATAAGTAGTACTAAAACTACATAAATATTAAACATTCAGTGTTAGCAAAAACACAACCATCATAATGAAAACCAAAACTATTGTTTATGATAAAAAAAAAAATATGACAAAGACACATAACTCTAAAAAAAACAGTTATAGAATGAAAAGTCATACTAAATTGAGGCAATCTTGCCAAAAATATTGTTTAATGTATTATAAATATAAGATATTTTATAAAGAATTATGATAAAGAATTGCAACCATCATAACAGTTAATATTTATATTATTAGTAAAAGAAACTATTATGACAAAGTGATCTTAAGTGAGTACATCGAATGAATGGTTGTAATGAAATAATGTAACTTTCTAATAAAATAATTATAAATATATAATGTATTTAATTTTTAGTGAAAATGTATCAAGGAAAATTATAGTAAAAATATACAACTTATAAAAATAAAATACATATTCTACAAAGATTTACAATAAATAGACACAACTCTAAATTACATATTTACAATTGTATTAAATATTTCTATATTGCTATAATCATTTGTAAAATCTTTAGTTAAATTATAGAATAACATTAGGTATTGGATATTAATATTTAAATGTTTTTGATTCAACATAAATAAAAAATATGTTTCAACGAAAGAGACAATATATATATATATAGAGTTTAAAAGATACGAATATTGAATAGACACAACTATTAAAACGAAAAGTAGTGATGAAAAAATGTGAATAAAATATGGTGAAAAGACACAACTCAACAATGAACCGACGCAACCGTATAAATTATTTTTCAAAAAAATTTCAACATATTCTCTTATGAAAAAGTACGACGAAAAATCACAATGGTTTGTGCCACTAATTTAGATTGCTATCTGAAACAACCCGACCTTTTTTTTTAATAATTAAATATAATATATAATTAAACCAACCAACCCACACATTCCTAACCAACCAATAATAACCAACAACTAATAACATGCACAGCGAAAACATATAACATTAATCATCTTAATAAACAATAACCATACAATAACATTCATAATCATTCTATCCATTAACCTAGCATAGTTCTAACCAAGGTTCCAACATAAACAATATGACAAATCCAACACACACAACCGAGACCCTAGATCATCCTCCTCCTCATCGCCATGATTCCACGTCACATACCTGCACACCACAAACAACAATTGAGATGCGTAAGTATTATCATAAATACTTAGTGAGGCCGTCCTCCCATCTACTAGGTTATACACACAAGCATTTGAGGATCTCATGTTTAAGCAAACAAACAAACACACAACAATACATCAAACCAGGAAAAATCAGTCTCGGTTGAGACTAGTGTCGACCGATGCCTCATCAGTGTCGATCGATGCTAGAAAATCTGGTGTCGACCAACACCACATTGGTGTCGATCGACACTACTTCTGCAGACGCGAACTGCACGAACACGAACGTCGATCCTCCGTTTCCAATCAACTCGAAACCGTCCCAAACTCACCCAAACATCTCGGGAACCTATGGGAAACACGAAAACAACGAACCCAAGCAAGCAAAACAACACAACAACAAAGAAAACACCCAAACAAAAGAGATCTCATGCTTAGATCAACCATGGTCAAGCACTCACCTCTTTTACAGGAAGATTGGATTGAGAAACGGTGGAAACAACACCTTAGGAACCTTCTCCTTCATTCCCAGCAACAGCTCTTCCTTCTCCAGCCACACATCCTTCCAAAAACGCCAAGAACAGACCCAGAAACTCACAGAACCACTCTCCAATGCTTTCTCTCCTTTTCTCTCTTTTCTCACTTAACAGCGTCAAACAAAACTCTCTAAACCCTTATTTTGTCACTCCTACACTTATAAATGCGATTTAGGGATTTCTAATTGAACCAAACCGAACCAAACAACAATTAAAACAAACCCGACCAAACCGTAACACATGGTGTCGATCGATACACCAAGGGTGTCGATCGACACCCACACCAAAAATACAATATTTGATTCGGGGATGTTACACTATCATTATATAGATTATGATAAAATTTTAGCAGTAATTCATTATATTTATTGTAGTCTCTACATTATAAATTTATAAATAGACATGATCATAAGATCCTGAGGAAAATTGTAATTATGTACAGAGACAATACGTTTTAAAGCCTTCTCAAATCTCCACAAGTAAATTTATTAAGAATTATTTACCATATGTAAATCTTTGTAATTTCTTTATTAAAAAAAAATTAAATACATTACGAAGGTGTGGATGCTGAGGGTGGGGTCAGGGCCGGGTATCTGGGTATGCATCATACTTATATGATCATAATTGATACCTAATACGGCGGGAAAAAGAAGACCAATGTAAATTTGGATTGGTTTAAGGCATCATTAATGGGGGAACTAATTTTGGTGTTCTTAAAATAAAGATATAGTAAAAATAATGTAAGATCAGTAGTTAAGATCTTATGTTAAAAAAATGGGGAAACTAATTTTGGTGTTTTTAGAATAAAGATATAGTGAAAATAATAATATAAACATGAAATATATCGAGCCTCCACACATCATTCAAAATGTTCAAGGGATCAGCCCTTCCTCCAATTACAAACATGAAATCGCCAACCATTGAAGCTGTGTGGCCAAGCCGTGCTGTTGGAGATTCATTGACTGCAATCAACTTTAAGGTGCCACTTGAAGGATCGAGCAATAAAAACTCGTTTCTTCGAGCATGTCTCCCAAAACCTCCAAACCCACCAAACACAATAACCTCTTTTCGATCTGCTTTATCTACCGTACAAGCTGAGTGTCCCCAAAGATAAAGCTTCTCAACAGTTTCCCCGACTATGGATAATTTCGAGAGCAGTATGAGATCTTGGTGAAGCCCTGGCAATGATTTAGATACGGAAACTGGCTATCACGTTTAAAATTTGAAAGTTATCCTGCAAACCAAGTAGACATAACTCAAAACTCTCAACCATAGGATACACTACCTCTAGTATAAACTAAACAAGACTATATTACAGACTGTAGCATATCCTAATCTCATTGCTCAAGCTATCTACTAACACAACAATAACATAGGGATATAACAAAACTTACCATGATGCAAGTCTCCATTGTTGATACTTAAATCATGATCTCCAGCTAGATTCTCATAATTATCATCTTCATCCACATCATTTGTGTGACAACCCATCCCGCAGACCCCACTAGCCCACCGCTAGCTACCCAACGGACCGTACGTGGACCCTGCTAGCCCACTGCTAGCCGTCCCAACAGACTCCAAGCTGGCCCTGCAGGGCATCAATCCTAACCCATCACTGTGGATATCCTAATCCACCAGTAGGTTATTGGTGCGCCAGGCGTTGTTAAAGGGTGGGGACCAGGGTTCGAGGAACGCCTGGCGCACCAATAACCTACTGGTGGATTCGGATATCCATAGTGATGGGTTAGGATCGATGCCCTGCAGGGCCAGCTTAGGGTCCATTGGGACGGCTAGCGGGGGGTTAGCAGGATCCACGGACGGTCCGTTGGGGCGGCTAGCGGTGGGCTAGTGGGATCCGCAGGACGGGTTGTCATAATTTGCATCTGGATTCTTGAAACCATTACTAGTCAAAGCAACACCAAACCCATCGGTTCGCTTCTTATTTGCATCCATCTTCTCATTAGCAATATCAACTAAAAACTTCACATACTCAGGTGAAACCATCAGCTTCTGTGTATCACCCAAAGGAACCTCCATTCGAATTGAACATCGTATAGCTATAATTACCCTTTTGCCATCGCCGCAAGATGTGATTCCCGACTGGTGGGTCAATCTGATTTGACTTTGAAGGGAAAAGGAGAGAGATTACCAAATCCGGATCGGCTGGGTCGTGCGTGATGTAGAGCCATGACCCACCACGAGCTTTCTTCTTAGTTGAATCGTTCAATTTTGGTTTGGGTTGAGAGAGGATTGAGAGTCGACCTGAGCATGAACTTGTAGTGAAGTAAGATGGGTGGTGGTTGATGGTGTCGAGGAGAGGTATGATGGGTTTGTCGAGATAACCTTTGGGAGATTTATCAGTCACCGATGAACGAATTGAAGCTAATCGCAGCTTTCCTCTTCTCGAAATCCATCTCCTTCGAGAAATGAAAAAATCTCTCAATTACAAAAAAAAACAGTGACTCACGTGTTGACACGTTTCCTAGAGCTGGGATTAAAACTGTTCTACATTAAAACCCAAAATATTGATCTTAGACCACAAACCAATTTTTTTATATTAAAAACGGGCTTAGAACACTCCATCTGATGCCCCGTTAATGATGGCCTTAGTAATCTCTTTTCTCTTTCTGAAATTAACAGTCACAATCTTTAGCATTGAAAGAGAAAGACAATAATGATCCATATATAAGAAACTAGTTTAAGGGAAAAATAAATCCGTGTGAACAAAAATGTCAAATATAATATTCACTGCCGCCTCTTCATCAACGGTCAGAAAAACAAAAAAATTTACTTTTGTAGATTATAGTAATAGTCATAACTCATTGTTCATTAACATGTTGTCGTGTTATTGACAATGACTTATTGTTTACAGAAAAAAGACAAATGATGGTGAAAGAAAAAGTTTACTACAAGTAATGGAAGTCTTCTTGCAACCGTTCAAGCTTGTGTCGAAGTTTGTTAACTCTTCTAAAATGTTAATGGGAGGTTCTCTCCAGTTTTCTCGATATACTCAAGCCTAAATTTGTCGTGTTATTGTATCCCCAAAGCATTTTAGAAGAGAGTGTATTTGATCCTATTCCTATTTGGGATTTTTTTTTTTTTTTTTTTTTTTTCTTGATTCTCTCCCTGAATCTCACATGGACTTTATCAACATCACCGTTTGCATCTCTTTTGTGCCCATGCAACACTAGTTGATATTAAACATTAAGTCACGTAAACACTTGACTAATTGATAAAAAAAAATAACCTAATTGACAAAAAAGGTTTATTTGGACCGGCGCACCCATGCATTCATTTGTAGATTTAAATGTAAAAGTACACAACGAGATGGTAAATTAGAAATAGGTAATAACGTTAGTGTATATAGGAAACAGTGGAACACATCATAATACATACTGCTGATTCGATCCAAAATAGTACTAATAATATCGTTAAATCGAGCTCTTTCGTATCATTGACCAAATCAATAAAGATTATTCTCATAAAATCGACAATATCTATAAATTTACTAAATTCGCTCTACATCTATCTACCAAATTAATAAGGTTCCTAAAATCAACAAAATATCATAAAGATACAAACTATTTTTCAAAAAAACTTTCTACCATCTCCTTAAAAGTTTGACACAAAACCCAAAAAAAATAGACTTCATTAAAAAAAAAAAAATCTCACAAACAAACATAAAATACAACCTAAATTATAAATTATTAAAATATTTTTTAAAATATATAAATATATACTAGTCCGCAGGTTAAAATTATAAAATGATCTTTACTAAGTCATGATAGATGTGCTACTTTGCAGTTGGAAAAATGTGCAACATGATCAGACAGTACAAATATTGTTCATTGATATATGATTGATATTGGATTCTATTTGATTATTGTGGAGTGATATAATATACTCGATTATTGATAGCAATAAATCTCTTAGTTGTGAGATATTTGAGGCTGATATATAATTAATCTGCTAAACTTATAGAAATTAATAGATTTGATACTAAGATAGTATAGACACATAAAACAAAATTATCTAGAGATACATTCATATTCATCATTTTTAAAGTAGATCATTAAGGAATTAGGATCAAATTATACCTCCTAACCCTAAAAATAGATATATCTAACATTTTCAAATTTGCATTGGAAAACTTATAAACTGGTGTTGCTTGAAAAGCAGGATAAGCCAAAATTTTCATATTCTTCTCTGTAAAATCACTGTTTGGCTAGATCTGAACATAAGTCGGAGAGATATCACCTTTAGTAGTAGAACCAAATAAAGCTAATGGATTGCCTTCCTCACTACAAGAAAATATTTATATTGCAAGATATTAAGTTATCGCAAAAGATCAATATCTATACTATTAAAAGGGAAGCATTTTAAATAAAAAGACATAGGGTTAGACATTATTATAATGAAATGTCACTGAAATCAGAATTAGGATATGTATAATCTTTGAAGCCAAACAAATATCAATTAATAAGGAATTGTGGAGCCAAACAGATATTAGCCAAGAAAATCATAAATGTATCCAAATAAATATAAAATAAGAAGTTTCCTAAATAATGCATCATAAATAAATCGTATCAGTTTCAATAATTAAGGTAATCGCATTTTAATTACTCAATATTTTAGAAAGTTGTTTAAAGTTGTTTCCATAACAATCAAAACTTAAATTCGAAATTATATATATATATATATATATATATAAACTTATTTGATTGGATTTTATACTGTGAGATAATTACGGAAACAACAAATCAATTTAATATAATTAAATATAAAAAAATCAAAACAATAACAATATGTTTACTTTATATGTAAACAGTCATATTGACAGTCTACCAAGTATAACAAACATTTTCCTTTATCGAATTGTATTGATAATAGTTCTAAATGTACTTTAAAAATTAGTAATTGTTATCTTATTTATATAAACTACTAACCAAATTTTTTGGAGTAATTTTAGGAACCATAACTATTAAAAAATATATATTTTTAATAATGAAATATTTTCCTATAAACCTAAATTGTGACAGCTTATTTGTTTTTGTATAAATACTACTTGACAAACCGATTACTCAGATTCATTTATGTAGCTCTATTAAAATATATCTTCTGATGTTTCTGTAGTTCCATTAAAATTAAAATATATTTTCTGGTGTTTTTCTCACATAACTTATTGATTTGTTTCAGATCTTCGTCCAGATAAATTAACCCAATGACATCGTGAGTATCTAGAAGCAAAAAAAAAAGCAAAAGATGCAACAATTAAGTTATTATTAGCAATTGAAGAGGTAAGTCACTACACTAATAATAAATTAAGTTCATATATTATATAGTCTCTAAATTATATGGTATAATAAAATATAATGTTATTGTTGACACATAACCCTCAAGTAAATAATATATATAGTCTAAGCAGATTTTTGAACCGCATGATTGAAAGACCTTTAAAAATTATTTACAATTGACATAGCAGAATAGAAGGTGTGAAAGATGAGCATGCAAGGTCATAAACGGAGTAGTATAATCAACTAAATCAAGGGACTTTAATCTTTACTTTACTTGTGAATAATTTTACTGTTTCTATATAGATGAAAAGAACATGTAATCATAGTAGATCTATGCATCTATCCACACATAGTGTAAGATATATATGTGTGGTACAAAAGATAAATTGTTTATTAATATATTTTATAAAACTGTTTTAAAATTGTAAATTCACAGTTTCTGTTTAATATTTGACTAAAGCGTAGAATATTTATGACCCGCTGGATCTGGTCAAATAAACAAGTAAATCTTTGTTTATAAACTAATTGAATTAAAACCAATAACTTGATAACTAGCCAAAATTTAGAAACGTTGTTTTTAAAGTTTCCATAACAATTGAGGTTATTAAGATTGATATTGTATATATTCCAACTTATTTAATTTTGGAATTATATTATTTGATATTTTAAAACACGATCATCTAATTTAATATTATTCAGTAAATACAAATCGTCAATTAATATACTAGATTTTTATTTTTTTAAAAAAATAAACGAAGCTATACTAATTAATTCATACTAAAACAAATGGAAAAAAAAAAGTAAAAACAAATATGAATTCCTATTATATTTTCAATTATAAAAACATTTACTATAATTGTCATATATAATCTAACCATAATTTAATATTTTTAAAAGTAGCACATTCCTCCTATAAATTTGGAGTTTAGATTCATTAGTATCTCAAAAATTTGAATATCATAAATTTCCGAAATTATTAATTCAAAAATATACTAATTGAAAATTTTAGGGATCTTCGTTTCCTAAGTTAAAAATTCAAATTTTTATTGTTAAGGATAGATTTAATAGATAAATAATAGTAACTATTAAGATTCTAATAATTTTTTTATATTGTTATTAATTAATGCTCATAAATTTTAAGGTGCAAGTAAAATTTACAATTTTTGGTTAAAATTGAATTGACATAAACCTAATTTAGTATACAATATATGTATTTGTCATCGACAAAGGTCCAATTTATAGTCAATCCCAACTACACGGGATAATGCGATTTATCGAAATCGAAATTTGGTGAGATCGGTCGCAGAGATGGTGTTGTAACCACTTAGCTAAAAACACTTCCCACAATATATCTCTTATATGTAAATACTATGCATATGTTTTTTGTGGATTATCAAGTTTAACATAATAGTTGCTGATCACTAACCCTGATCACATTCGATCCGGGTTAGCTATCATGTCAATCTAAATGATAACAACTTGATGAATGCAAATCAATATAAGTTTGTGTTATAAATGCTATATCAAATAAATATATCTACTAATAAAACTTCGTACATATATGCATGTTTGAATCTCTTACATATTCTTTATTCGTTGGACTAAAATATACAAGATTAAATAAAACTTAACATATAAGGAATGTAACGTATTTACTGTCCCAAAATAACATACCACATTTCTCTTACCATTTTTTTAATATGATTATCTTTGTTGATAACATAAACAAATCCGATCATTCTTTTGTCTAAACCGAATAAAAAAAATCAAATACAAAATTGGTAGAATATGGATATTGAATGTTGATAACATTTCTAAAAAGAAAAATACATTTACAAACATAACTTCATATATTATAAAGCAAATTTAGTTTTTGAAATCAAACCCTACACGTACGTGCGGATCCGAATCTAGTTTGATTTTATAATGTTGCTAATTAGGCATTGCAAATTCATAATTAATGCATAGATGTGGCAGTTTACAATAAATCAATTCCTTGTTAATTTGTTGTATCAATGCTACAATTATTTTGCAGCAAACTTGTTGTTGAATTACAACGTGTATTTGCAATTCTAAATTATCATAAATCATCGCTACATCAAATTTATACCCTTGTCGAATTACAACGTGTTTTTTGCAAAATATCCTTGTTGCATGATGGGATGATAAAAACAAAAAAATTATGGCAAAACTATTGTCGCATATGCGAATATGAACACTTTTGCTAGAATTTTGTTTTCCATATATGTTATTTAACTACAGCATATATTAATATTGAATTTGATTATTAAATAAATATTACAAGAAAAGAGGAATATATTAACCAACTAAATATTGCAATATCTACCGGTTATAACAATAAATATTTACAAAAACAATACATAAGTGATCTTAAGTGAGTATATTGAACAAATAGTTGTAATGACAAAGTGATCTTAAGTGAGTATATTGAATGAATGGTTGTAACTTGTAATGACTAAATGTAATTTTCTAATAAACTAATTATAAATATAAAATATATTTAATCTTTGGTGAAGATGTATCAAGGAAAATTATAGTAAAAATACACAACTTTTATAAATAAAATACATATTCTACAAAGATTTAAGATAAATTGACACAGCTCTAAATTATATATTTACAACTGTATTTGATATTTCTATATTGTTATAATCATTTTAAAAATCTTTAGTTAGATTATAGAATAACATTGTGTATTGGATATTAATATTCAAATGATTTTGATTCAACAAAACAGAAAATATGTTTCAACGAAAAAGACAATATATATAGAGTTTGAAAGATATGAATATTGAATAGACACAACTATTAAAATATAAAGTAGTGATGAGAAAATATAAATAAAATATAGTGGAAAGACATAACTTTACAATGCACCGATGCAACCGTATAAATTATTTTTCAAAAAATTATAATTTGTTTTTTTATGGAAAGGTACGACTAAAAATTATAATTGTTGATAACATTTATTCAGATTGTTATTACTATTATATAGATTAACTATAAAATGAAAGGTGTACATGCTAAGTAAAAAGAAGTTCAAAAGATTCAAATGTCAAAGGCAATTAGGAAATATAACAACATTCCCGTATCTAAATCTAAGGAAACCAGTTTTTCTTTTTTATGTTTATAAGTGTTAACCATAATGACAAATGACAATGATGATGAACAATGTTATTAATAACATAATAGTAATAATAACAACCAACAACTGCAATAAAAGAAGGGAATTATTTGTTCATGATTTCAAAGTCATCATTCATCCACCAGCTTCAATTATGATCTAGCCCCTAACTTCAACTCTCTCAGTCGGTCAAATCCTAATTCACCTTTCACTTTATTATCTTATCATTTATATATGATTTGTGTTCAATACGTCGCTAATGTAACTTTTGGTAGCACTGTTGAATCGAAGTTACGGGATCATAATGAATAAGAACACACACAAACTACACAAATTTGTTTCAGTAATGCGCAGAGACGCAATGGTTTCTTTCTTTATTTTTTTCATAAATTCAAAAGAATCGGTCAAAACAACCCACACAAATTTCTTATATTTCGGATTTTTTTTTTTTTTTTTTTTTGTGTGTGCACCCTTTCGGATTAAAACTTAAGCATGCTTAGTAAGAACATAAACGTAATCTGAAAACTAAGGATGAAACAAAAAAATAAATTAATAGTCGGTTTTACAAGCTATGTTGGTTTACAAAAATGGTAATTTTAAAAAATTTCCTAAAATGATAATGAATATAGTTACAGTAGTATTTAATTAATATTTTATGTTTTTATTAATTCAATTTTCAGAAAAAAAGAAAAAAAAAACTATCTCAAAAAAATACTGTACTTGTTTAAAGTTTTTAATACAGTACATTTTTATTACTATTAACGATGAATTCTAATCTTTAAAACTTATAATTGATTATTATTTGTTTAGAGTTATAGAAATTTACTAATCACAAAATAATGTATAATGTATTTATAATCAGTTGTTGATATGATTTCATATTGAAGGGTTGTAAGACTCATCAAAAATTCGAAATCCTTTTGAAAGGTTCAAACAGAAAAAAAAAAAAATCTATATATACATGTGATTCATATAATGTCAAAAGGTTATTGTAAAAACTTGTAAACGAAAAGTAAAAAAACATTTAAACTAAAATATAAAAGTAAGTAGTTCTCTTAAAAATATCACAAGATCGTTTTTTTCTAATATTTTCTTACAACTTCACAAAAGGAAAACATTATTGCTAAAAGAATCCACATAACACACATGTGAAATAGAGTTTACTACAAAAGTACAAATTAGAGGTTGTTAGAAAATCGCGCAAACTCAAAATGTCAAACAATTAAAAAGTAATGTGCCGCCTGCTATTTTATGACACTCTGAGTCTCTCTGACTAATACACATTTTCCTCTGTATTATCAGAATTAAATAATTATTTATTGTAAGCAAAAAATTAATAACGTTTTAAAATCTAGCGTTTTCGAAGCCGTGCAAGTCGCTCTTCTTCATCATAGCCAACTTAGCCAGCTTTTCAGCCGCTCTCCACGCTGACGCTGGAGTCAACGGCTCACCATTTTCATCCATCAGCATCATCGCCGTATTCGTCTCTCTCTCGCTCCCTCTCCGCCGTTGGATATGTTGCTGCTGGTACTGGCTTTGATAATCCATTAGTTGTTGTCCTCTCCACTGAACTTCTACAAGCTCTGCCTCCACGACTTTTATGTACTCCGCTGCCTCCGCGGTTCCTGACTGGCCTAGTAACGCACGCGCCGACGTAAGCAAGTGGTGTGCGCTTGTGCATTCTCCATACTCCACGAGCCTACGTGACTCGGCAACAGCCCGAGTTGCGATGAAGAGGCTTCTAAGCCGTTCGATTCTAGGAGAAGATGATGATCGAACGGCTTGGGGAACGCGTAGAGACTGGTCCCGTCCATACACAACTTCTTGTGTCGATGGGTCCTTGTAAAGACCTCTAACTGACAAAACTTGGTTGGCCCTAGTGGCTGTTGACGGGACCCTAAGCTCTACTAGAAGCTCTCTCTCTTCCCCTGCGTAGAGGTCCCCAAGCCGGACTGACCCGGAACCAGAACTCACCAACGTAGGCCTTCCATTACATAGATAAACGGCTGAGATTTCACATGGTCCAGATCCTGATCCAACTCGAATTTGGATCCTGAGATCTTGAACCACTACACTAAGTAATCCTCCTATGCATTTTGCAAAAGCCTCCTCTGCAGGGGCATTGCTACACCCACCACTCTCTCCGAAGCCATGCTCAGTAACAGGGATCTCAATGTGGGCAAAGCGTGTTGATCCCACATGGGCTATTGTAGACCGTTGATTTGTGTGGACTTTACTCGACTGACCCTGACCGTCCGATAAAAGTACGATGCTCGCAACTGGGTTTCTCTCCCTACGATCTTCAAGAACTCTCGACGCCTTTTTAAAAGCGTCGCTTGTATTAGAAACTTGACCACAAAGCAACCCATCAACCACTGCTCCGGCTGAGCGTTTGCCGTGCTCCGTCATTCTCTTCAGCGGGAGAAGTCTCTTGGGAGCAGTCGTGACAACGGCAACGATTGAGAGCCGATCAGAAGAGCCAAGAGAGGCTATCACAAGCCTCATTGCTCGTTTGACCATTTGAAGTTTCGCACCGTTCATTGTTCCACCTGCGTCAACTACAACCACAAGATCCACCGGCGCACGTTGAGACGGATCTAAAAGCCTACGTCCTACCCCGCCTCTAGCAGCTAAAGGCGGCGGCGCCTTCACCGTTAGAGCCACTGCACGAGTCTCGTAGCCAAACCCAACAGAGACAACGGCAGCTTCAGGTAACAAACTCACCTGCACGTTTCCAAAATCTCGACCACTAGCTGGAATCTCATGAGTTTTGACGGCAAAAGAAGGGTTCGGATCCACAACAAATCCCTTGAACTGAGCCACGTCATCTTCCTCTTCTCCTCCACAATTCTCATCAGCTTCAGGTATAGGAACAAACCTCGGCGAAAGCAAAGGCTCATCATCGTCGTAAAATCTCGAGTAGTCACTTTGCTTTGGCCTCGGTTTCGCTCTAGGAGAAGACGTGACAACAACGCGCTTCTCCTGGACTACAACAGAGTCGTCGAGGGGAGACTCATTTGCATTCCGATGAGGAGCAAGGAGAGAAGCATCTTTCCAAATAGAACTACAAACAGGACAAACAAGCTTGCCGTGTTTACGTACGTAGTCGGCAATACAAGGGAAATGAAATGCGTGTGAGCACTCCGCCGTATACTTCGCCGTACCTTGCCCTGTTTTCACGCTGTTCAAACATATCCCACAACTACTCTGCAAACAAACAAAAACAATAAAAATCATCAGAAAACATAACTTTAAATCTATCTGAGTTCTCTTTGTTGCTGATAATATGTTTCTTACTCTGAATTTGAAGCTGTTGCGAAACAGAGAAAGCTTTAAAGGCGAGCGAGGCGATGAAGGGTTAGAGCTACCGGCCAAAGACAGTCTTGGACTCTTTGTAGCCGATCTTGGCGTCGGGATATGTTCCGCTGTCGGAGTCTCGGCATCGTTGGTCCGACAACGTAGGCCCGGACTAGAACTCAGTCGGGGAGTCGAAGGATTACTTCCACCAGAGAGAAAAGCTAGCTTAACGCAGCTTCTTGGGCTAGGACTTGGGGTAAGATTGTAGCGGGTTTGGTTCTTGTCAAGATCCGGCGCTGCAGCGTCGCTGTTTCTAGGAGCGGTGGTGCAAAATGCTCGTCGCCAACCAGTACCCATAGCCGTATATTAAAAAAAAATCTTGGGTTGTGTGTTTTTTGTTTGTTTTTCCCAAGATGGAGAGATTTACAAAACCAAGAAAAAGAAGAGGAAGAAGATAAAGATTGAAAGATTGTGGCAGAGAGAAGAAGACAAAGGAAACGGTGGTGACAGTTTCGGATTTGTTATGGTTAATGGTTTTGGTCTCTCTCTCAATTGTTGTTATTTTATCTCTGCATCTCAGAATGGGGAGATCTGTAGAGTTTTAATATAAAAATGTTTTTTTTTCTTTATTGTCCAGATTCCAAGTCTGGTCTCTCTCTCTTCTTCTTCATCTTCTTCTTCTACGATATATAAGCATAAAATATATACACTGTAGCTGGATTGTGCATTTAATTTCTTGGGATTTCTTATTGATGGCGCGAATGTCGAAAAATTAAGAAGAAAAGTTTTTTTTTTTTTAACTCTATTTAGAAATATCTTAATTTAGTAGTACTAGTTTATGAAAAATGACGAATTTCATTTAATAATTGAAAAAAATGTAAACAAAAAATGTTCAATTTAATAAATGACAAGAGGATATTTTGTCCTAGACATATGAAATACAAAAGATTTTTTCCGAATATTTGACGTTTTTCTATGGAACCAATAATTAATTTTCTGTTACATATTGTTTTCTTACGTAAACATCCAACGTAATGAACCTTTTATACTTGTTTTACGTGTATCATACCAGTTTTTGTATAGTATATGTCATTTTCTATGTCATGTTTCATATAGATATCTTAATCCAAATTTTTATCGTATTAAATGTTGGCTTATTAATATAAGGAGATACCAAATAAGTATATTTTTAGATGGTTATTTTAAAAAATACTAACATGTTACATTTTCACTTATATATTCTTGCTAGTATTTTCTATTTATAATTTTAGAAATTGTTATTAACCTAAATACTTCTTTATTTGTTAATTATTAAATTTTTATCGTTCCTTTTTCAACTTGTTTTTTCTTTGCTTCGGATCTCATATCTCTCATCAAATCTCATATACATGTATGTGTTTGTGTCATTCTTTTGTTAGAAAATATATAGATATATTATCCATCTCTAAACATTCAAACCCAAAAAAAAAATCATTTAATCTATAAGCTATAAAAAGTAATGTAATAATAGGTATTGTGACCACACTTATGTAATGTCAAAGACCAAAATTAAAGACGTTACCGTGACTGTTTATCGAAATGATCCGTCCAAACGCATTTATCGTGCAAGCAAGCCTACGTCCAAAATTTTTTCAGTCGCATATCGTATACTGCATTTAAACCATTCGAAGAACAAAGCACATGACTTAAGAGTTAAGAGAATTTAACAGCCCATATGAGAAAGAGATCACAACCAATTTCGGTATCCCAGGCTGAAGATTCGTTTCTTAGACCAAGAACATAATTAAAGAAGGAAACTGTAGTATTCATTATAATTAAACCGAATATGAATGATTACAAATTTACAAAGTACAACAACTCATTAACTGTTTTATGTATATTACTCCTATCTATCATTGATCTTCGCTGACCACATGACCACCGTGCAGTAAATCCAAAATGATGGTCCAACAAATAAAATCAAATTAGTTAATTGTTAATGTTTTTAAAATGAAGTTATTGAGCAAAAATAAAAGTTTCTTGTTTTCTATGTTCAAGATGTATAACAATTTTTTATTTAGTCTTTTCATAGTCAAACCAAATAAAATAACTTATATACATAATTAGTAAAAGTTTTTCAGGTGTTTTAAAATTGTTTAATATATATAAAATATAAAACATGCTGATAAATAAATAACAGTAAAATAGCAAATTGAAGAAAGAAGGCAAGAAGAAAAAAGAAGTAAAGGGAGCACATGTCCTGAAATGGAAGCCGTGTTTTGTAGGCAGGTAGTTAAAGATGCGACCCTTAATAATACATTCACATGCCTCTTAATCAACATGGTTTATATATCTTCATAATCATTTCACAACCAACCTTTAATTGTATTAATGCTAGTATATATATATATATATATATATTGTTTTTTAATTGATTTTTGTTAATCAATTAGTGTGTGGGTCGACATATATTTTCTTTTATCGTTATAATATTCCCCTTTGTGTCCTGTCCTACCTTATGTTCATGGCGTCTTTAAACATTCAACAATTCCCAATAAACGAATTATGAGAACTTAACGATACATGTATTTTAAAAGAATCCACTAGTCAACGCTACCAAGAACAGATATAGACATATAGTCATGAATATACTACTCTTGGAATTGTGTTTTGTATTACTGACATGAAGATTTCTACTTTTACTTGACACATAGAAAAGAAATTGTGAAACTCTTTATCTTTTAGTTATGTCTTTTACTTGTTTGTCCAAAAAAAAAAACAGTTATGTCTTTTACTTATTTATTGTGTATGCTCTTTCTAATCATGCTAAGTCAGTCGTAGTTTTTAAGATGAATCATGGTGATGATGGTTTTATGTTGCTTTAACTGCATTTATAATTGTTTTCTTAGAATTTAATTAAAACCAAAAAATATCTTAACCATTAGTTATAGATTAATTGGATCTTGGAAGTCTACTGTCGTGGTCTATCTTTGTAGATCTGATCTTGATTATGCTACAAAGTGCATTTAATCATGCATGCACTTGCGTCATCATACTTCAAACTAAAACTCGAGCTATTCATATTATAGGAAAAGTGGACAACCTTTCATTGTCAAATGTCAATACTAAGTACTAACCACAATATTGTGACTCATATTAAATTCTGACTTCACATAATAAAACGAATTATAAACTTTCAAAACTTTATATATATTAAAAACTAGCAAATGAAATAAATGCTAACTACTCGAACTGAAGGTTTATTAGAGAATTTGTTAAATGAGGTTGGTCGTTACCATTATTTGCAAGAAGATGCATGACAATTGACTAAGTCGTCAGTCTTTAAACTTCTTAAATTCTTATAGTAAAATTTTCAAAAAGGAATTATTTTTTCCAATTTTATAAATGATTTAAGTGTCCTAAAAAGAATTCTATATAAAAATGATGTTGTCATCACCGTTGCATTCGGAAGCGTTTCGGGTCCTTGATTACCAGTTTATGAAAACTTTGGTTCTATTTTTAGATATTGGTTCTCTTCATGATAGGAGGTGGTTGATGTTAACTTTGGATTGGTCGTGGGCATCTTTGATAAATCTTATCTGCAGATGGTTGGAGAGAAGGGCTATTCTTGCATCTTGAGACTAATATGTTGTATAAAAATTATGTCTTGTTGTCTATGTTTTTAGTTTAAGGGTTCGTCCTTTTTTTTGGGTTCAAGTTCTCTACTTTATATTTTTTTCTCTTGATTTCGTTTTATGCTTCCGGAAACTTCTTGTTGTTCACTAACTTAGCTTCCTTATTTTGGGTTTTAAACTTTGGAAATATCTTTATTTTTCGACCGCTTAAGTTGTAATTCACAATATATCCTTCCACGTTTTATAATATCAGATAAAAAAAATGTCTTTAAAAGATACTTTTCCAGTGCATACCTACGTTTTAATTTCCATCAGCAATTTTATAAATGTCTTCTACAAATAACTGACAATAAATAGTTGTATTTATTAACTCCTGTTTATTTTACATCAAAAATTGAAAAAAAAATTCCTTGTTTATTAAATATCAAATAGGGTTAATTCATGCAGGTGTTCGACAGATTCCTTTTTGGAAGTTACACAAGGAAATAAGAAGAGCTAACAAAGGAGCGTTCCTTATCGCTCAAAGTGTAACTATGGAGGATCGGCGCCAATCATATGTTGCAGCGGGATATTCTCAATGGCTTCAATCAGTATTCAGGTCTAAATGTTTTGAGATTGAAGATGAGAGTTAAATATGTCGTTTGCGGATGATTGTTTTGGATCCTCGATTTTTTGGTAGTAACTCATAGAATGTAAATGTAAGTATGGGGGAAAGGCTCTTGTAAAAAAATTTAAATATAATATGAAGTAATTCAGACGAAAAAAAAAATTAAGAAAAGACGATGCATAATATGATTAGTCATATAAATTTGAGGAAATTAACCATAATCAGGGTTCATAAAGTGGACGTTCTAAACCTATCCAGAGATTGTAATTTAATAATGTTTGTTCATGGGGCCAAAACCATTTCTATTCAACACGTCTGTCCAATAAATTTCTAAGTTGTTATGTCAATATTCCGTATTGTTTACGATCATTTTTTAATAAAAAGCAGTCGAAATTTTCAAAAAGCATTGCTCTAGATAACCTTAACATATCTTAAATTTAGACCGACCAAGATTTGGAATCTACCTTTGAACATAAAAATGCTTTACACATCGATGACGTGTATGAGAGGAGTTTTGCATGGTATGGATATAGATAGAAGATAGACCCATCTAAAGGAAACAAGAAGAGGAGTTTCTTTCGTCTAAGTAAGCAGTTAATGCTCTCTCACCTAACAAAGTAAGAGCCACGCACATATTTAACTACTCTATATTCTCATAGTATTGTTTAGCAAAGTCTTCCTATCTTACTCATAAAATAACATTTGTTTGGTTGAAAACTAAAACAACTAAGCAGTAATTGTTTAATATATATGTTTAATAACTTCTAGATGGTTTTTGGGAAAAAACCTAAATTATTTTTTATTTGAACGTTTAATATCTCGTATTTTTTTATTGGAAAAAAATACTTCGTTTATTTAAATTTACCATAAAAAATATTTGTTTATATAAATGTTAGTAGATTCTTACATACGGGTTAACGGACATATATAAGCGTGACAAAATCATGTGACAGTGTTAAATTTGAACCCCACGTTTTTAATAATATATATGATTAGTTTACGCAATTAATTGTATTAATTGTTGTGGTCTGGTGGTATAATTTATAATATTTTGCTCGAAGGTTCTGGGTTCGACACCCAAGACAAACCCTTTTTCAATTTTTTTTTTGTTTTCTTCAACATCGAGCCACGAGTTCCAATAATAACAACAACATGTCTGAGTTTCTCTACTTAGAAACAATGGTAAATCGAAGAACAATCTCTTAGCAACCGAAACAACACCGGATCGACGAGCTCAAGAAAACTCAAATTAACAGATCTTTAACCACTTTCTCGTTCCTCCATTGATGAAACGAAGCTTCTGGCTAAATCCAGATATTGGTTCGATCGGAGAAGCAGAGGAACAAGATACTCTCCATGTGGCCAAACGGTAGCTTTGGGATTAAAAGAGAAGGAGGATGAAAGAGAATTAAATCAAATCTCTAGATCCTTCGTTAGCTCCGACGAAGGAGGATTGAATCAAATCTCTAGATCTCCAACAATTACATGACTCACAGCTTCACCGGAGAATGCCAAGAAAGAGAACTCTCTGCAAAGTCTGTTATCATCTTCTTTAGCTTCACCGGAAGGACGATCAAACAGAAGAAACTTTTTTTTGAAATTGGGTTGGGGGTGAGAGTCGAACAACCTGACCCTCGAGCAAAGTACTAAAACATCGTACCACCAGACCACAATAATAAATAACGAAGTGCTGCGTAGAAAAATGATATATATTACTTAGAAACACGGGATTAAAATATAACACTGTTACATAATTCTGTTACGCTTATAAACGTCCGTTAATCTGTAAGTATGAAACTACTAACACTTATATAAATGAATACTTTTATAGCAAATTTAAATAAATGAAGTATTTTTCTTCTAATAAAAAAATATGAAGTATTAAACGTTCATATAAAAAATAGATGGCAGTTTTTTAGGCTTTTTCTCGATGATTTTTTATCTTAAGATTCAAATACGTGTTCTTCGATAACATGACTTTGGCACTTTTTATGATCCCTCTTTTGATATGAACTGATTTTTTTAACATACGTTGCTTCGCCAGTTTTGTGGATTGGATAGGAGACGCTCTGCTTCAACAATAGAGAATCTAGTGGGTTGATGTTGGTATAACTATAATTCGGGATATTCATCTTTCCCTTCATCATGAAACTAAATTCAAGCTATTAGCTTTACTTGAAACTTATGCGTCTTTGTTTTACTAGATTCCAGTTAACTTAAAAGTTTTTATCATTTATCGGAAACAAGAATATCATTATTTATTTGGATATAGAATTCAACCTAGATATCGACTACTGTACCACGCTGGTTGAAGTTTTTGTATTAGTTGAAAATTATATTCTTTTTTAAGTTTATTGATATTTTACTAGTCTTATTAGTCTAAGCGTTCAGACTAACGTATCGTAATGACTATTATAAAATCCATATATACAAGATATCAATATTAGCTACTCAATAGATAATGATAGTTAAATGTCAATTTTGATTATAGCACGCTTGTAGACTTGGCTTCCACATGCCATTGGGAAATGTTTCATCAAGTAGTTTTTCTTCTTAAATCGGTGATACGGATGAATCTTGTATACTAAATCAAGTAAACTTATTAGTCTTTATATATTATGATACTATGCAATCTTTTTTATTCGTCAATAGGATTTTATTCATAATATTCTTTAAAGTGAAATACAAAACTAGTAAGGAAAACAATTAGAAATGATGTGTTTGACAAAATCCACATTTTTGTTAGGAAAAGGGTTTATGCAAAAAAAAAAAAACTCTCAAAATTGCTATTTTTTCTATTTATCCTTGAACTCCACAAAATACAGGTTAATTCCGTTATCATCCTCGTCAAATTTGTAAACTATTGATAAATGATATATATATCAACCCTAAACTCCAAACCTCCCACCATGAAGAGTTCAAATCCACATTAAAACTAATATACGTGAACGTAAAAGAAATTTATCATATACATATAAGAGTTATATTGCTTATTATTTTTAATTTCATAGGATTAATCTGCACTTTGGAGTGATAGGACATAAAATTGTATAACTGGCGATTTGAAATTTTTTTTTTTCTTTTGCAGTGATTTTTTATTAAAACATTACTTATTAGGGACTTATTATCTAAATGAAATATTTTCTACCGGTAAAGAAAAAGTTATGCAAAATATAAAAAATCAAGAAAATTAAAATTTTGTATAAAATAATGAGAAACAATGAATGAAACAAATTTTGTATAAAATAAACTAATTTTGAAACAAATTTATTTTCTAAAACGTCATTATATATGAAACATAAGAATGATTATAATATTCAACAAAAGAAGAATGAATATAATAAAACTAAAAGTGCCATATCAGTTTTTGAAAACTTATCAAAATGAAACCTGTATAATTTAAAACTTCTTCTTATTTTACCAACATTATATCTGATTTTCACCAAAATACCCACATTTAACTGAACCGAAGTACTCGAATTTAATCAAAATAACCAATGATAACCGAATTAACAAAAAAAAAAGTGAAACATCCAAAATAAACCGAAAACCTAACTGAATTGTATTCAGTTTATTTTGGTAACCCTCTAGAAATACTTCGGTTAATTGATAACCGGAAAATCCAACTCGAGTTGGTTCGGTTAACCCAACTCCCTAGGTCTAATGTCTATCGCAGGGAATATGCGAATATGGGAAATGAACCAGAGAAAATGATTGCCGTCCCTATCTATGGGCTTTGGGTCAAGGCCTCTCACAATCTCACTCGTCTCTTCATATATTTATTTTCGAAAAATAAAATAATAATAGTGTAGGAAAAATTTAAAAAACGAGAGAACAGGCCCAAAACTAAGGCCCAGTAACTAAAGAAATTCAATAATATGAAGAAGAAGAAATTAAACCTCCTCTTTGGGACAAAATCTCGTTTTACACCCTAATCAAAACTCTGAACCCTCACCGTATGGTACATATATACATACTACTTACTTACTCGGTTGATTTAATAAAAAAAAAAAAAAAGCAAAATCGAAGGCAGCGAACACTACTCCTCTCTCTCTCTTTCTGGGGTTTTCTTCTTCTTCTTCTTCTTCTTCTTCTTCTTCTACTTCGTCGTCTTCGTCTCTCTTCCTTGTCTATACGTATACAATAGGTATGTATCTATCTATATACTCTTTTGCCCAGATTCGTATGATTCCGCACTTTTTCTTTGTTTCGCCGCACGTTTTATTGTCTCTACTCTCTCTGATCTGGCTTGGTTTGAGATTCTTGGATTCCTTCTTCTTGGTTTTCTCAAATTGATTGTCTCAGTTTTCTTATACTCTCTTTTTGGGGTTTTTTTTTTGCAGCGGTTTGAAAATTAGCCGACGCTGGAGCAGTTAGATGGCGGCCGGGAGATCATCAAGTATGCCGTCACGACTCCGACAGCTTTTATCCGGTGAAGGTTCTATTGGTCCTTCTATTACACTCGACGCTGAGCCGGTGAGTTCTTTCATTATTTTCTTGATGCTATTTAATTAGGTTTTCTTCTATTAGGGAATTTTTTTTTTTTTTTTTTTTTTTTGTATCTGCCCTCATAATCAAGTTTTGGTGGTCAGCTTTATGGTCAAACTATCATAGCTATGTTACATAGATATGTTTAATATCCTGTCAATTAGTGAGTCTAATCTCCTTGGTTTTATGATCTTCCCTGTGTTACTCAGTCTTTGACGGATAGACTTTTTTAGGGTGTATGTATAGGATTGATTTATCCAATGTGTCTAGTTTTCTGTCAAACGAAAGTCCTTGACTGTTTTTTATCTTTTTCTCATCAAGCTTGTTTTGCAACCTTGTTTACTCTCTAGCCTCCTTTGCAAATTATTATTTCATTTCATGCAATCTTTTAGATTTTATTTACATCCCAGTCCTAACAAGTTTCACTTGTTTTATCTTGTTTTACAGCCTCCTGATATCAAATCCTTTATTGACAAAGTAATTCAGAGTCCACTGTCTGATATTGCAATACCTCTCTCTGGTTTTCGGTGGGAGTACAGTAAGGTAATTTTTATGAGACTATCTCGAAGTTTCAGGTTTATTCTTTTCTTTTCCTATCTCTGTGGGTTTCTGACAGGATTATATTTATTAATCCAGGGGAACTTTCATCACTGGAGACCGTTGTTTCTACATTTTGATAAATACTTCAAGACATTTTTATCAAATAGGAATGACCTTCTCTTGTCCGATAAAATGTTGGAGGATGAGGATCCCTTTCCTAAGCACACAGTTCTTCAAATACTTAGGGCAATGCAGATAATTCTGGAAAATTCTCCCAACAAAAGTTCGTTTGATGGTTTGGAGGTATGTTGATTTATTCTGGAGGCTTTGATGAATTTCCAAGATCTGTATTAGAGCTGATAAAACTTAAATGCTGTATTTTCTAGTAACTCATCCAACATCATTTATTTTTGCAGCACTTTAAACTCCTACTTGCTTCTACGGATCCAGAGGTTCTCATTGCAGCTCTGGAAACTCTTTCTGCGCTTGTAAAAATTAGCCCATCCAAGCTCCACAGGAGCGGAAAGTTGATTGGATGTGGTTCAGTAAACAGCTTCCTACTCTCTATCGCCCAGGGGTGGGGTAGCAAAGAGGAGGGATTGGGTTTGTATTCTTGTGTTGTGGCAAACGAAAAAAATCAGGACGAAGGTCTGAGTTTATTTCCTTCGGACTTGGAAAATAATCAGAGTGAAGCAGATTACCGGATTGGTTCTACTGTTTATTTTGAGTTGCGTGGACATGCCCAGAGTATAGATGATGGTAGAAGTGCTAGTTCTAGTTCAAGGGTGATACACATTCCTGATTTACACATGAGAAAAGAGGAAGATCTAGCGATAATGAAGCAGTGTATAGAGCTTCACAATGTTCCTCCGGAGCTCAGATTCTCTTTACTGACCCGGATTAGATATGCTCATGCTTTTCGTTCTTCCAGAATATGCCGGTTGTATAGCAGGATCTGCCTACTTGCGTTTATTGTTCTTGTTCAGTCAAGTGATGCTCAAGACGAACTTGCATCCTTCTTTGCAAATGAACCAGAGTATACGAATGAATTAATCAGAATTGTCAGATCTGAAGAACCAATCCCCGGAACCATCAGGACTCTTGCCATGCTTGCATTGGGCGCGCAATTGGCTGTTTACTCTGCCTCTCATGATCGGGCCAGGATTCTAAGTGGATCTAGCATCAGTTTTGCTGTAGGCAACAGAATGATTCTGCTTAATGTGCTTCAGAAAGCTGTTCTATCTTTGAAGATCTCGAGTGATCCATCATCTATTGCTTTTGTTGAGGCTCTACTCCAGTTTTATTTGCTCCACATTGTTTCATCATCTTCATCTGGAAGCACTATAAGGGGGTCAGGAATGGTTCCCACGTTTCTCCCTCTCTTGGAGTATGCTGATCCAAGCCACATGCATCTTGTATATTTGGCTGTTAAAGCACTACAAAAGCTCATGGATTATAGTAGTTCAGCCGTACCTCTACTCAGAGATCTTGGGGGAGTAGAGCTTTTGTCTCAGAGGTTAGAGGTAGAGGTACATCACATCCTTGGGTTGCATGTAGAGAACAGCAGTGACATGGTAGTAGGTGAATCCTTGAAAATAAACGGTGATCAGTTGTTATCCCGGAAGAGACTCATCAAGGTTCTTCTGAAGTCTCTTGGTTCTGCTACGTATACTCCTGGAAATGCTAATAGGTCTCAAAGTTCTCATGAGAGTACTTTGCCTGCCACTCTGTCGTTAATATACAGGAATGCAGATAAATTTGGCGGTGATATTTACTACTCAGCTGTCACAGTGATGAGTGATATAATTCACAAAGACCCAACATCTCTTACTTCCCTATTTGAAATGGGTCTCCCTGAAGCTTTTTTGTCTTCAGTTGTATCAGGTATACTTCCTTCGTCAAAGGCTCTTGCATGCATTCCAAATGGCTTGGGTGCTATATGTCTCAATAGCAAAGGACTGGAGACAGTTAAAGAAACATCGGCATTGCGCTTCCTTGTTGATGTATTTACCAGCAAGAAGTATGTTTTAGCTATGAATGAGGCCATTGTTCCGTTTACAAATGCTGTGGAAGAGCTTTTGCGACATGTTACATCGCTAAGAGCCACCGGTGTTGAAATCATTATTGAAATTGTGGATAAAATTGCATGCTTTGGAGAGACTGGTTCTTCATCGTCCTCTGTAAATCTGACTGAAAGTACTGCGATGGAAATGGATTCAGATGTGAAGGAAACATCTGGTGTCAGTCATGAGCAGTTCATTCAACTCTGCATCTTTCATCTGATAATTCTGCTACATAGAACAATGGAGAATTCTGAGACATCTCGTCTCTTCGTGGAGAAGTCGGGCATCGAGGCTTTACTCAAGCTTCTTTTACGACCTAGCATTGCTCAATCCTCTGAAGGGATATCTATTGCCTTGCATAGCACCATTGTTTTCAAGGGTTTTACGCAACATCACTCTTCTTCTCTTGCTCGTGCCTTTTGCTCTTCTCTTCGCGATCAATTGAAGAAAGCTTTAGAAGGACTGCAAGATCTTTCAGGGACGTTCTTACTGGATCGAAAACTTTCTCCAAGTTCAGGAATTTTTGCCTCTCTTTTTCTTGTGGAATTTCTTCTGTTTCTAGCTGCATCAAAGGATAACCGTTGGGTGAGTGCATTGCTTTTGGAGTTTGCTAATGGAAGCAAGGATGTTCTGGAAAACATTGGGCACTTGCACCGTGAAATTCTGTGGCAATTGGCGTTTCATGAGGGTGCCACACTGGAAAGTCAAAACGAGAAGACTGGTTCGTCTCCTGAGTCAGAGCAAGCAGAATTGGTTGTAACTGCGACAGAAGGCCAAAGGTTTAATTCTTTTAGACAGTTCCTTGATCCATCTTTTAGAAGGAGGACGGCAGGATGGAGTGCAGAATCTCAATTCTTTGATTTAATAAATCTTTACCGTGATCTTGGGCGTGCATCAACCGGTTTTCAGCCAAGACCTGTTACTGATGGTCCCTCTAGTTCATCAGACGTTTCTGGCAATAGAGAACATGAAAAAGATGGATCCTATTATACATCTTGCTGTGACATGGTGAGATCACTGTCCTTCCACATCACTTACATATTCCAAGAGTTAGGGAAGGCAATGCTGCTCCCATCTCGTAGGAGAGAAGATACAATCAATGTTTCTCCGTCATCTAAGTTAGTTGCGTCAACTTTTGCTTCAATCTCCCTGGATCACTTAAATTTTGGAGGCCATGAGATTGTTCCCGAGGCCTCAGTGTCAACTAAATGTCGCTACCTTGGCAAAGTTGTTGACTTCATCGATGCTATCCTTCTTGACAGGCCTGATTCGTGTAATCCTGTTCTGATAAATTGCTTTTACAGCCGGGGGGTGATTCAAACAGTTTTGACAACATTTGATGCTACAAGCCAGCTTTTATTCACAATTAATAGGAACCGCTCATCTCCAATGGAGACTGATGATGTTAAAGGAAAACAAGATGAAAAGGAAGATGCAGATCATGCGTGGATATATGGTCCACTGGCTAGCTATGGTAAGCTCATGGACCATTTGGTCACATCATCGTTTATCTTGTCACCATTCACAAAACACTTGCTTGTTCAACCAGTAGAAAGTGGAAATATTCCATTTCCACAAGATGCTGAGACATTTGTGAAGATTCTCCAGTCCATTGTGTTGAAAGCTGTACTTCCTGTTTGGACTCATCCACAATTTACGGAGTGTAGTTATGATTACGTTACGACACTCATTTCCATCATCAAGCATGTGTACTCTGGAGTGGAACTGAAAAACCTAGGTGGCAGTGGTAGTGCTCGTGTAACAGGTCCACCTCCTAATGAAACAACCATTTCGACAATTGTGGAGATGGGTTTCTCCAGATCCAGAGCAGAAGAAGCTTTGAGACAGGTTGGATCAAACAGTGTTGAGTTGGCCATGGAGTGGCTGTTTTCCCATCCAGAAGAAATCCCAGAGGATGATGATGAGCTTGCTCGTGCTCTTGCAATGTCGCTCGGAAATTCTGAATCAGATACAAAGCAGAATGTTGCAGATGAAGCTCAACAACAAATCGAAGCAGAATTGGTCTCACTGCCACCTGTTGAAGAGCTTATAACAACATGCACGAAGCTTTTGCAGATGAAAGAACCCCTTGCTTTTCCTGTTAGAGATTTACTTGTATTGATATGCTCAGAAAACAATGGGGAACACCGATCTGGTGTTATATCTTGCCTTCTTAGTCGAATTAGGGATTGCTGCCCCGGTTTCGATGACACAAAGAACAATCTGCTATCTGCTCTGTTGCATGTTCTTGCTTTGATTCTACATGAAGATGCAGGTTCACGTGAAGTTGCGCTGAAGGCTGGTATTGTAAGACTTGTATGCGATGTACTTTCGAAGTGGGATTCTGGTAGTATTGATAAGGAAAAAGTTAAAGTTCCAAAGTGGGTGACGACAGGATTTCTTGCCATTGATAGGCTGCTACAGGTGGACCAGAAACTAAATACTGAGCTTATAGAGGAGTTGAAAAAGGGTGAGACGTCGTCTCTAACCATTGATGAGAGCAAGCAAGAGAAGTTGCAATCTGTTTTTGGTTCTCCACAGCTCATTGATATTGATGATCAAAAGAAACTGATTGAGATAGCTTGTGCCTGTATCCGGAATCAGCTTCCTTCTGAAACAATGCATGCTGTTCTACAGCTTTGTTCTACATTGACGAGGAAACATTCTGTTGCTGTCTGCTTTCTTGATTGTGGAGGTGTGCAAGCTCTGCTTTCTCTGCCGAGTAATAGTCTCTTCCCAGGGTTTGACAGTATTGCTGCTAGTATTATCCGTCACGTCCTTGAAGATCCCCAAACGCTTCAGCAAGCTATGGAATCTGAGATAAAGCATGCACTTGCAACACTTTCTAACAGGCACTCAAATCAGAGAATATCCCCACGCAACTTTTTATTAAATGTGAATTCAGTAATTGCTCGGGACCCGGTCACTTTTATTCAGGCCGCTCGTTCGATATGCCAGGTAGAGATGGTTGGTGAAAGACCTTACATCGTATTAGTGAAAGAAAAAGAGAAGTCAAAAGAGAAAGAGAAGGATAAGGACAAAGCTGAGAAAGAAAAATCTCAGACCTCTAATGACGAGAAATTGGTAACTACTCCTGCTCCTGGGAGCACCAAGGCCACTAAAGTTCACCGAAAGCCTCCCCAGTCCTTCATTGGTGTTCTTGAGCTGCTTCTGGATTCTATCTGTAATTTCATTCCTCCTCCAAAAGATGACATGGTTGAAGGTGATTCAACTTTAGCAGACATGGATATTGATCTTGCCTCTACAAAAGGGAAAGGCAAAGCTGTTGCCGCCACACCCGATGAAAAGGAAGCTAATTCACAGGATATGTCAGCTTCCCTGGCTAAAATGGTTTTCGTTCTGAAGCTTTTGAGCGAGATGCTGTTAATGTATTCTTCATCAATCCATATAATACTTCGAAGAGATGCTGAAATTAACAGTCTCAGAGGTCCCCAACAGAAGAGTAGTCAAGTAGGTGGAATATTTCATCATATTCTTCACAAGTTTATTCCATACTCAAGGGTGAAAAAGGAAAAGAAATCGGATAGTGATTGGCGGCAAAAGCTAGCAAGTAGAGGTAATCAATTTTTAGTGGGCGCATCTGTTCGATCAGCTGAAGCTAGGAAGAGGATATTTTCTGACATTAGCAGTATCTTCAATGACTTCATAGATACCTGCAATGGTTTTAGACCACCAGCTAATGAAATACAAATTCTAATTGATCTCTTGAGTGATATTCTCTCAGCTCGGTCACCTACTGGATCACATATATCTTCAGAAGCTTCTGCTACTTTTGTCGATGTTGGTTTGGTCAAGTCTCTTACTCGTACTCTCGAAGTGTTGGACTTGGACAATATAGAATCTCCCAAAGCTGTAACAGGAATCATAAAAGTCTTGGAGTTGGTGACAAAGGAGCATGTCCATTCTGCTGATTCGAACTCAAAGGATGAAAATGCGAACAAGTCCGTTGATCAAATTCAATCAGGAAGAGGAGATACTACTGTTAATGCTTCTCAGGCAGTAGAAAGATTACTAGGGTCCAATCATGATACCATGACAGCAGATCATGTGGAGAATTTTGGTGGTTCCAACACCTATGTTGGTTCCGAGGCTCTGACGGATGACATGGAGCATGATCAAGACTTGGATGAAGGTTTTGCTCCAGCGGATGATGATTATATGCAAGAAGAAGCTGAGGATGCCCGGGGTCTGGAAAATGGAGTCGGGTCGTTGGGTATAGAATTTGAGATGCACACCCACTCGCAGGAAAATCTTGATGAAGAGGAAGACGAGGAGATGTCTGGTGATGAGGGGGACGAAATAGATGAAGATGAAAACGATAATGAAGAAGAAGACGAGGAGGATAATGACTTGGAAGAAGATGATGTACATCACCTACCTCATCATGACACTGATCAAGATGATCACGAGCTGGATGATGATGAATTTGAAGAAGAAGTACTGGTTGAAGAAGATGAAGAGGACGAAGATGATGAAGATCGGGTAATTCTTAGGTTTGAAGATGGTATCAATGGGCTAAACGTTCTTGATCACTTAGAGGTTCTTAGAGATCATAGATTTTCCGATGAAACACTTCATGTGATGCCTGTTGAAGTCTTTGGCTCAAGACGTCAAGGACGAACAACTTCGATTTACAGCCTTCTTGGGAGAACTGGGGATGGTGCTACTCCTTCACAGCATCCTCTTTTATCGGGATCTGCATCACTTCCAGCGTCGCAAAGTCAAACAGGTTCTCATTTCTGCACTTTGTTCATTTCACCTTTCTGTTATGGTTTTTATGTTTTATATATGAATAACTATCCTGCTTTAGTGTCAATCCTGTCGATCTTCTTATAGATATGATTTGCTTATGAACTTTTTTCTTCTCTTTCTAGAGAATATGCGTGATCATATTGATGGAGGTAGGGATTCCCACAGTAGTTCTGCATCACGGCTGGATGCTATATTCCGATCCCTGAGGAATGGACGCCAGGGACATCGTTTGAATTTGTGGGCTGATGACAGCCAGCAAATTGTTGGATCTGGTGCTTCAACCGTACCACAAGGTCTTGAAGATTTGCTTGTGTCTCAGTTGAGACGACCCAGCTCGGATAAGCCTTCTGATCAGAATTCTTCATTGGAACCCCAATCTCAGGCTGAGAGTGGGCGGTCCCAGGAGGCAACTATTGGACCTGAAATTCCAGCTGAAAACACCACTGATAATGGAGGTGCCAATGTGTCTGCCCCCTCTGTCGTACTAGATGCATCTGCTCGGCCTGATACACAAGCCACTGCTAATGATTCTGTCTCAAGCTCACAGTCTCAGTCAGTCGAAATGCAATATGATCAAAATGATTCAACTGTCAGGGATGTTGAAGCTGTGAGCCAAGAAAGCGGCGGAAGTGGGGCAACCTTAGGGGAAAGCCTTAGAAGTTTGGATGTCGAAATCGGAAGTGCTGATGGCCATGATGATGGTGCCGAAAGGCCTGAGGTACAGCCAGCTATGCGCTCAAGAAGGGCAAATTTGTCACTTGTGCCAACTTCAGCTGGACGAGAAGCTTCTCTTTACAGTGTTACTGAGGTATCTGAGAATTCTGGCCACGACGCTGAGCAGGATAATCCTCCAGCAGAGCAACCCGTAAATAGGGATGCTAGTTCAATTGATCCTGCATTTTTGGATGCGCTACCAGAGGAACTGCGAGCGGAAGTCCTTTCGGCTCAGCAAGGACAAGTGCCACAACCTTCTTCTAGTGAACCGAACAATTCAGGAGATATTGATCCTGAGTTTCTTGCTGCACTTCCTCCTGATATCCGAGCTGAAGTTTTGGCACAGCAACAAGCACAAAGGCTTCATCAGTCTCAGGAACTTGAAGGTCAGCCTGTGGAGATGGACACGGTTTCAATAATTGCAACATTTCCTTCTGAGTTGCGAGAAGAGGTATGAGTTATATTACCTTAAAACGCCATGGCTATGAATAATTCAAATATATCCATCTAACGTTATTTTTGTATTCAGGTTTTGTTAACGTCATCCGATGCTATTCTTGCAAATCTTACACCTGCACTGGTCGCAGAAGCAAATATGTTGCGTGAAAGGTTTGCTCATCGATACCACAACCGAAGTACAATGTTCGGTATGCATCCAAGACTTCGTAGAGGGGAGCCATCCAGGCGAGGCGAAGGTGTTTTGTCCGGAATAGAGAGAAATGAGGGGGTTGCTTCTCGTAGGTCTGCTGCAAAAGTTATAGAGACTGATGGAGCTCCTTTAGTCAACACTGAGGCACTCCAAGCAATGATTCGCGTTCTTCGCATAGTTCAGGTAGCTACCTAATGCATCTTTCACTCAATTTAGATAATTAACCGCCTTCAATTTAGAATAATTAACCGCCTACATTGAGAATTTATCCATATTTCTTTGGTCTGCAGCCTCTATACAAGGGTCCTCTGCAGAGGCTTTTGCTGAATTTATGTTCTCATGGAGAAACAAGGTTTTCCTTAGTTAATACATTCATGGATATGTTGATGCTCGACACAAGGAAGCCTGTTAACTACTCAAGTGTTTCCGAACCAGCTTATCGTCTTTATGCATGTCAAAGCAATGTTACATATTCACGTCCTCAGCATTTTGATGGTATGCTTTTTTTAGTCTGGATTCACTCGTACAACAAAAGTGTTTTCATGAGTTGTATGTGTCTGCTGTTCAAAAATGCCGGAGCTAGAAGTATTCTATATAATTTTTGTAATTCATTTTGCAGGGGTTCCTCCTCTAGTGTCTCGGCGTGTTCTTGAGACATTGACATATTTGGCTCGAAATCATATGTACGTAGCAAAAATTCTGCTTCAGTCCAGGCTTCAACTGCCTTCCTTGCAAGGTTCGGCACCCTCAGACAAAGCACATGGAAAAGCTGTTGTAGTAAGTGATGATTATATGGGCAGAAAGGAGCACGAACCCGAGTCTATAGCTTTTGCGTTGCTTCTCAGCCTCCTGAACCAGCCTCTTTATTTGAGAAGTGTGGCTCATCTCGAACAGGTATTTCTTTTCATTCAGTGATACGTTTTAGCTTTGTTTAGTTTTATTATAATCAATTCACGTATGGATGTGTTTTCTCATCATATAATCCAGCTGTTAAACTTACTGGAGGTCATCATTGACAATGCTGAAAGAAAGTCTGATACAGCAGACAGATCAGATGGGTCTGCCAGTCAGCAACAATCAACACCTCAAGGTTTAGAAGTTGAAAACAATTCAGAAAATCATGATATTATATCTGGTTCTACTGATACAATAACGAAGCCAATAGATTCATCTGCAAGTTCCTCCACCAGAGCAGAGAGTGAATGTGATGTTCAGAGTGTGTTGCTCAATCTTCCCCAAGCCGAGCTGTGTCTGCTTTGTTCCTTACTTGCACGTGAAGGGTATGTCGGATGCTTATCTACGATAACTTCTTACCTCAAATCTTTCAATCATAGCTTAAATGTAAAAGTTTCTACCTCTTGTCTAACTACTTATTCTGTTCATTCAGTTTGTCAGATAACGCGTACACCCTTGTGGCCGAGGTGCTGAAAAAACTTGTGGCAATTGCTCCGAGCCATTGTCATTTGTTTATAACTGAGCTTGCAAATGCAATACAAAACCTGACGAGAACAGCGATGAGTGAACTTCACATGTTCGGTGAAGCAGTTAAAGCGCTGCTAAGTACCACTTCGTCCGATGGATCTGCAATTTTGAGGGTTTTGCAGGCATTAAGCTCCCTCATTGGTTCGTTAATCACAAAAGGGAAAAACCAGCCACAGAATTCAGAAGAGCATCTCGCTGTGCTTTCTCAGCTGTCGAACATCAATTCAGCTTTGGAACCTCTGTGGCTGGAGTTAAGCAACTGCATATGCAAAATTGAGGTGCATTCTGAGTCTTCGACTATTACTATATCTCCGTCTTTGAGCTCAACAACAAGGGTAGCTGGAGTAAGCCAGTCACTTCCTGCTGGTGCCCAGAACATCTTGCCTTATATAGAGTCATTTTTCGTTACTTGTGAGAAGTTGCATCCATCACAGTCAGGTTCAGGTCATGATTTTGGGGTCCCCATGGCTTCTGAAGTTGAGGAACAGCCCAAGGGTCCAGGACCTAGCTCCAAGGTGGATGAGAAGTATGCGTCTTTTATCAGGTTTTCTGAAAGGCACAGGAAGCTTCTTAATGCTTTTATCAGACAAAATCCTGCTCTGCTTGAGAAGTCCTTTTCACTCATGCTGAAGGTCCCGCGTTTTATTGAATTTGATAACAAACGTGCATACTTCAGATCAAAGATAAAGCACCAGCATGATCATCACCATAGCCCTTTGAGAATCTCTGTGAGAAGAGCATACATTCTTGAAGATTCATACAACCAATTGCGTATGAGGACAACTCAAGAACTGAAAGGTAGATTGACTGTTCATTTCCAAGGAGAAGAAGGTATTGATGCGGGTGGGCTTACCAGGGAATGGTATCAGTTGTTGTCAAGGGTTATTTTTGACAAAGGAGCTCTTCTGTTCACAACCGTTGGCAATGACTCAACCTTCCAACCAAATCCAAACTCTGTTTACCAGACAGAACACCTCTCCTACTTCAAATTTGTTGGCCGTGTTGTAAGTTTTAGCTCCCTTTAATTATGACTTAGACGTAGTACTCTGGTGGTATATGCGTTAATTTCTAATTTGATCTGTCCAGGTTGGAAAAGCTCTATTTGATGGGCAACTCCTTGATGTCCATTTCACTCGTTCCTTTTACAAGCATATATTGGGAGTTAAGGTTACATACCACGATATTGAAGCCATAGATCCCGATTACTATAAGAACCTGAAATGGATGCTGGAGGTATTTATGCTGTTGCAGCACTTGTTAATCTTTATATACTTTGTCTGGTTTGTGAAATAAAGCCGCGCTATCAAATATTCTTGTTACTTATCTGTTCTTCCATACGCAGCATGATATTAGCGATGTCCTAGATCTCACTTTTAGCATTGACGCTGACGAGGAGAAGCTGATACTGTATGAAAAAACGGAGGTAACTTGTTCAGTCTTTCAACAGTGTCCTTGAAATAATTTCTGGTGTTTTTTTTTGTTTTTTTCTGAACATCTAAATATCAAATTGCAGGTAACTGACCATGAATTAATCCCTGGAGGTCGGAACATTAAAGTTACTGAGGAGAATAAGCATCAATATGTTGACTTAGTTGCCGAGCATCGATTAACCACCGCCATCCGTCCTCAGATAAATGCATTCCTAGAAGGGTTTAGTGAACTTATCCTAAGAGATCTAATATCCATTTTCAATGACAAGGAATTGGAGTTATTAATTAGTGGTCTTCCTGATATCGACTGTAAGTTATCATGGCATTTTCTGTTGGTTTTTAAGACTGTCCAAGTCAAATACAAGAGGAGGTTTTATTGACCTATATCTTGTTATATATGTATCAGTGGATGACCTGAGGGTGAATACAGAATATTCTGGGTACAGTCCTGGATCCCCCGTTATTCAGTGGTTCTGGGAGGTTGTTCAGGGATTGAGCAAAGAAGACAAAGCCCGTCTACTGCAGTTTGTAACTGGAACCTCTAAGGTAAACAAACATATTACACTTATGCGGCCTTGGTCTTATATACGTTTCTTTGCTTAACTAAGCCTCCAAAGGTTCTCTTCTGAGGCTAAATGGATTTGACAATCTGAAATGATAAATGAGTGTTGAGAAAAATAGATTGTAGAAAAAAGTGTGGTTGAGCTTTGCGTTCACTAATATTTGAAATCCAACAAACAGGTTCCTCTGGAAGGATTTAGTGCCCTACAAGGAATCTCAGGCGCACAGAAGTTTCAAATCCACAAGGCATATGGAAGCGCAAATCACTTGCCGTCTGCTCATACCTGGTAAATTTCCTTACGGTTATGTATGATGATGATAATGACCCCCAAAACATTAGACTTACAAACAATATCCAAAATGCTTTGCAGTTTCAATCAGTTAGATCTACCAGAGTACCCGTCTAAGGAACATCTGCAGGAGAGGCTACTGCTTGCGATACATGAAGCTAGCGAAGGATTCGGCTTTGGTTAAAACAAAGAGTTTCCCAAGATTTTTCGACTACTTTTTCTTCCTTTATTTTTGTTTTATTTTTACATATATCTTTTGGTAATGACTTTGTGAATGAGTAGTAGTATGTCTACAATACAGTGCTCTTTTATATTATGGGCAAAGAATGATTCTCCAACCCCTTCATTGTTGTGACTCTTTCTCACTATATCTCATGTAAAGTTTACTCAAACGCGGTCGTATCGTTTAGAAAGAGTATTCTTTATTAGCCCCATCATAAATCCCATAAATTACAAATTCAGATACGATGCAAAACCGTGTCTCCTAACTGATGTTTTCTACATTTTGAGCCTAATGGTCTAATCAGCTTCAATAATTTGTAGTATGATAACGGACAACTCATAACTGTTTCAACAACAATTTTATATGCATCATGCATGTCTTGCACGCTCCATAAATTTATTTGGAAAAAACAAGCAACAAATTTAAAACTCTCTGAATACAAAACTCCTTCTCTCTCTAGAATTTCTCTCCTCCTTCTCTCTAGACAACTTTTTCTGGGCTCGTCGTTTGCCTCTCCGGTTTGCCTTTCTGGCGCCGGAGAGGGCTTCTCCTTTTTAATTTTTCTTTCTTTTAAGCCTTCCTTCTCCGTCCCATTCTCCCTATGCTTAGCTGAGATCTGGGTTGGCGACTTCGTGCTCCGGTGGTCTCTCCGGTGGGTTTGTTTATCTGTGGTGAGTCGTGAGAGTCGGAGGGCTTCTTGTGCTCTCCGTGGATTGGTTTTTAGTGTCTTTTACGCCGGATCTGGTCCTCTCTCCTCCAGCCGAGGCGTGGCTTTGTTGTAGGGTTTGGTTCGGTGAAAGGTAAGGTTGGGCGGCGCTTAATGGAGGTCTTGAAAATGCAAGGAGAAGGTAGTGGTGGGTAAGTCTTCTTCTCCGGCGACAGCGGTGTGGTTGTGTCTCCTTCCCGATGCGGCTGTGGCTTCATTTTTTGGTGGGTCGAGAAGCTTCTGATCAAGTCGCGTTTGTTCGCGGTGGAGCTTCTTTCGGGGCTCACTCACCCAATCGAAGCTGCGGTTCGCGGCGGAAGTCGGTGGGAGACAGGAGGGTGTGTTGCTTTGTTGCGGTGGTTAGCCAAGGATGTTATATCTCTTGGGATTTCGTGGGTTTTGGTTTGTGGAGGGCGAAATGAGCCACCATCCTCTATTAGCTGCCACGAATTTGCCTCCCCGTGACCGGATCTGAAGAGTCTTACCTGGGGTCGCGGTGGTCGCTGTAAGAAGAAGAGGGGTGTTAGTTCTGAGTGAGCGGGTTGCTAGGTTGGGACCTGTCTTCGCGGAGCCTTTGATCGGTGGCTTGAGCATGCCGGAAGATCGGTAGCGGGTCAGGAGGGTCACCGGAGAAGAAGCTGCGATGGAATTTGGTTGCTTCCGTCAAGGTTTTTATCTGGTGTTCCCGACGCAAAGTTGTCGTTCTTGCACCCACTGGCATTAGTGTTTGAGCCTCTGTCATCGGTTATCAGCAAGTTCCAATCCCCTTTTCCGGCAACAGATTTGATTTTCCGATGTACCTCTTTTTGTAACTGTTGGATACTTTGTAATTTTTCAAGGCCTAGCCCACTTTCGTGGGAGGCTCATTAATGTGAATATAAGTTAAAAAAAAAAAAAAAAAAATTTATTTGGAAAACGCAGTTTCTCTTTTCTCTAATTTTGGACGGATCGGATACGTCTTTTAGTAATATACATTAGTAAGTAATAATAAGTTATGACTAGCGAAGCGATCGATCACTTTTAGAAGAACTCTAAAATGAGTAGTAACCGACGTAAGTAAGATAGTAAGATGATACCATTTAAAAGGTGGATTGTGGTAATTGTAAAGCTGGTCTGATAAAACTTTTGTAGTAAGTATTAAGTAGTTAAGTACATGTAGCTAGCTAGCTTTGTTTTACATGTTCGTATCAAATTATATTGTTCCATATCTGATCAGTCACATAAACGTACCTCATTAAAATAGTCCGTAACGGTTTGGGAGAAACCTTGAAGCGTTTATTTGTTAATGAATTTAGAAACCTTAATTGATACTATTTGTCATTTGATCAGTGACAGTGATCCTTTACAATTTTTTATAAACAACATGCGGTAATTCGTTCTATACTTATTAAATACAAAATTAGGAATCAAATGTTATACAATACGTGTATTTTTCGTATTTGATTTCAATGGAATTAACAAAAATGTATATCATCTCAAATTTGTCTAAATTCTCTCGAAAAAAAGAAGAAGGAAATCACCGCAAGAAACAAGCGTTGACTAAGAGAACCAAGCGACGACTCTCATGCACGCACGTCCCTAGATGGTGTAGTGTACGGTGTACCTTAAAACAGAGGATCACTGTTTCCTCTTCCCCTCAGAAAACGGAAAAAAAAAAAAAAAAAGTCGTCTTCTTCATCGTTCCCGCTCCCACGCCCACGCCTCTCCCTCGGATCTTCCATCTCTCTCTCTCTCTCAATCCCCACAAAAAAAACAAAAAAAACAAAGACTCAGTCTTAATTTTTCAGACCTATCAAAACTTTCTCTATCTCTAATTTTTTTTCCAAAACTTTTGGGCTTCCCGAGCTATGAACCCAGTGCGTGTCCGTGTCCTTCGTCTCGACCCGCTGATTTAGCTTGATCGGAAGAAGAAACCGCCGTGTGTTTCCTAGATCGTAATAATGGTAGCTTTCTTCGTCATGTTTATCTTCACGATCGCCGTGATCGTCGCACTCCTTTGGGCTTTCTTCAAGTATGTTCCATTTCACCCCACATCTTTGCCTTTTGTAAAAATTCGTGTTTCCTAGATCGTGTTCATCGTTTCTGATTTGAACTCAACAACTGTTTTTGTGTAAATTGATTGTATAACAATGAGGATTAATTAGTTGCCGTGTTACCAGTTTATGAATAGTGTGTCGCATAGGTTGCGTATTCGATTGTGAATTTTCAAAATTGCTTTCATCTCTTGTGGAGGAACTTGCTTAAATTACTCAAGTTTTGTAACAATTGTGGATTAGGTGCCATGTTACCAGTTTTTTTTTAGTATATGAAACTGCGTTTGATCTTTGGATTTATCCCTTATATATAGGTCACTGCCTTGGATTCTCCAGCATACTGCTGGAATAACTCTAAGTTTTCAGTTTGATAGATGGAATTGCTTGAAGGATGTTTCATTGCATTTCAAGAAGGTTTGTATGGTCTTTACTTTGTAAAATTTGAAAATCATTTTTATATCTTTGTGATGATCTCTGTATCTCTGGTTTTAACTACTACAGGGTTCTATCGAATCTGTCTTCGTTGGAGAATTTAAGGCCAATCTAAGTCAATCTCTGGTTGAACTTTGTGCCACGGCTTTTATCCATGATCCTAAAGTAATATTCTCTATATTTGACCTGAAAATAGTAACTAGACCCTCCAACTCAAGTAAAGGTCCTCGCAAATCAAAGACTCGGAAACCGCGTTCTGGTGGCAAAGGAAAGTTGATGCTATTCGCTAATATTGGCAGATTCTTTTCAGTCTCCATGACAAATACGGTTGTGCAGGTAACTGCAGCCTGCTCCGATATGGCGATATCTATGAAAACACTCTTTTTGTTTGGTTCAGCTTCATTCATGCTATAATTCCATTTCATTATGTCTTTTTGAGATAGTTTTAATGAGAGCAACAAGAATGGTAATGATGCTACTAGCTTCAGTTGTTAGTACCATAAAAAAAAAATTACAGTGAAAGATTCACTTGCATTACTTTTGATGAAATCGTATCTTACTGGCTATAGAGATATAAAGTAGTAACATATTGACCACAAGCCAAGATATATATCCCATGATGAGGCGCTTTATGCTCAAATTACTGTTAGCTTTCTGTGCTTTCTGTTAACTTATCATTTATAGAAAATACACTTGTTTAACTCGAACACTATCTTGACTAGGTGGAACAAAATTACGCTGTTTTAGACCTATACTAACCATGTTCTTACTGGTTGTTCTTATTTCCTCTTACCAAACTGCAGACACCTAAAGCTACAGCAGAAATCAAGGAGTTGGAGCTCGATATATCCAAGGACAGAGGGTCAGGGAATTTTTTCATCAAACTGTACCTATTGCCGATATTTGTACAGATTGGCGAACCACATGTTATTTCCACTCATTCACCTGAGATGAACAGTGACATTAGCCTCAATAGGCAGACATCTTCCCAAACCGCAGAGGGCTCTGTTTCTTCTTCTTCTTCTTTGCATTGTGAAAAGCTCTCCCTCTCCTGCGAATTTGGTCATAATAGGTACCTTTTGCTCTACATACATCCTATATTTAGCAGATTAACGTGTTCTCTTACTGAGAAAGATTAAGTTCTTATACCTGAACTCATATAGTTACATACTCCTATGATTTCTTACCCCATTTGCATTTACATTTCCTGAAGCAGACAATCTAGTCCAAGTATAAAAAATGTGGAAGTAGACCTAGCTGATGCTGTTCTTAACCTTAACGAGAAGCTGCTGTTGAAAAAAAAATCCTCGACAAGTGCTGCTTCCACAGGTGAAGTGATTCAATCAAGTTCTGGTCACACCACTTCAGAGAAGCCTCCAAAACAACCAATAAACGTTTTGGTTGCAAAGCATGCTTCAAAATTCCCTGAGAAGGTGAGTGATTTATTTTTAGCATGAGATAACTGTAACTATCTTTCATTGATTATCACGTATGCATGTATTTTCACCACATCCCCACTCAGTTTCTCCCATGTTGCATCACTTATCCAACTCAGAATTGCTAAGATATTACATTCCTTTAATCTACAATTAGCAACCGTATAAGATTAATAATTGCTTGTACAATGAATGGAGTTTATGCATATGCTGTACAGCCAATTCATTAGCTGAAGTCTTACTCGTGCCTTTGACTTTATGTGGTAGGTTTTATTTGATTTTTCGAAGCTTGAAATCAGATTTGTGCATCAAGAACATGGTTTTTCGGTCGCGAACAGCTTAACAGGCTTACAGTTGAGAAGTGCCAAAACTCAATCTGGCGAAGATGGCAGGGAAGAAACATGTCTTGATTTTGTCATGGAACTCCGGAAGATGCATGTATGTCACTAATAATCCAGTGAAATTTCGTTTTAATGTACCATCATCTATTTGCTGCCTTTAAATTTCCCTTTCATCTCAGCTTTTCAGAGAATCTGAAGTTTCTGTCTTGGAGATGACGAAATTTGGAGTTTTCTCCAAGGTGTATTGTCCAATACAGGTGAGTCCTCTGAATTAGAGACAGAAGTCTTTTGGTGGTGCTTTCTTTTTGTTGTTTTGCATGTGCTTCGGTTGCTATTACACTCGGAAATGGTTAGAAAATACAGCTTATACGATGTGCGTATACTCCTTTTGGTTTTATAGTTTAATCTGTTTTGCACATATGCTGAAATTCTAACAGAAAGGCCTTCATGATTTGATGTATTACCTGATCTTGGTGCTCCTCTCAGGAATCTTTCCCTCTTAGAGCTGAGGTTGAGATTAAGCTGGAAAGTATACTGTGCAACATTATAATGACGAGATTTGAGCCGCTGTTGCGTTTGCACTTCTCTAAAAAGAAAAAGATGGTTCTCAAAGAGGAAACACCTAACATCGTCAAATCAGAAACTACTGGTCGTAAGGCTGTGGCTGTGGTATGGAAATGCGCCACCTCAGCCCCTGATGTGACGGTGGTGCTTTACAATCCTGGCGGTTCTCCTATATACCAAGTAAGTAGAAGGCGTATGTTTGCTCTTATATAGTTGGTTCATGCAAAATTTTCACGGTCTGGAATTAGCATCACATGGTTTAGCAAAGAATATTTACTCATCAACCTCAACACTGACTTTAATTTCATGTTTTTTGCAGTGCGGCTTAGATTCATTTCAGGTCACCGCAGATAATATGTCAACTAGGGGAACAGTTGTACAGATGGAGCTAAATGAACTGAATTTATGCATGGTAGATGAACACCAGGGATGTTTGAAAGAAAGCCTCTTTGGTTTAGAGTCAACCCCAGGTTCGTTAGTCAATATAAGAAAGGTCAGATCGGAAATGGGCAAGAAACCTGAGGTTGTTGATGGTAAACAAACATTGGTGGTTGACGTATCAGAAGTCAGCCTGTTATTTTCTTTCAGAAGTTTTGAAGCACTTGTAGTAAACGCAATGTCAATTCAGGCTGTCATCAAAAGTTTAACTGGTGCTAGTACTAAGAACAGACAGGAAAAAGTGGTACATAGATCGAAGCCATCGGGCAGAGGGACTCAACTCTTGAAGCTCAATGTTGAACGTTTCTCTTTGAATTTCGCTGGAGATTCAAGCCTGGAAAATACAGTCATTGATGATCCTAAACGTGTCAATTATGGATCACAAGGTGGAAGAGTAATAATTAGTGTCTCAGCTGATGGCACACCTCGAATGGCCACTGTTTTCTCTACTTTGTCCAAGGAACATGAGAAGTTGAAGTACATAATTTCGTTTGAGTTACTCAAATTCAGCTTTACTCTGAACAAGGAGATTCAGTCTACACAGGTAGAACTTGAAAAAGCAAAGTCGATCTACCAGGAATTTTTGGAGGAACCTCACCAAGTTTCCAGAGTGACACTTTGTGACATCCAAAACGCTAAGTTTGTACGTCGTATAGGTGGTGCTAAGGAAGTTTCAATCTGTTCTCTCTTCAGTGCCTCTAATATTGCCGTCAGATGGGAGCCTGATGTGCACATTTCAATGGTCGAGCTCGGTCTGCGTTTGAAGTCCTTGATCTTAACTCAGAAACTTAAGCAACAAGGGAACGGAAACCCAGAAGATGCTTCCACTGTAACCGGTGATAGACAGAAGGAAGAACCAACTACAACCTCGAATTCTGTTGATAAGAAAAAGAAGAAGGAATCTATATTTGCTGTTGATGTAGAAATGTTAAGCATAACTGCGGAGGCTGGAGATGGGGTGGAGGCTGAGGTGCAGATTCAGTCAATCTTCTCAGAGAATGTGGGTATTGGAGTACTGCTGGAAGGATTTATGCTTGGTTTCTGTGGATGTAGAATAGTCAAAAGTAGTCGGGTACAGATATCACGAATACCTAGCATGCCTTCCACTTCATCCAATACGGCAACAGCAACAGGAACCCCATGGGATTGGTTAGTTCAAGGAGTTGATATACATATATGCATGCCCTTCAGGCTACAGCTCCGTGCTATTGATGATGCCGTTGAAGAAATGCTGAGGGCTTTGAAGATTGTAACCAACGCCAAAACCAAACTCATTTTGCCTAAAAAAAAGGAAAGCTCAACAGCTAAAGAACCTGGGTCGAAAAAATTTGGACGTGTAAGATTTGGCATTCGCAAATTAATATTTGATATTGAGGAAGAACCTCTCCAGGGTTGGCTTGATGAGCATTATCATCTTATGAGGAAAGAAGCATATGAGTTAGCCATAAGGTCGAAATTTCTTGATGAATTAATTTCCAGTGGAAACCAGGTTCCAAAAACTGGGGGAGATGAGTCAGACAGTACTGAGAAGAAATTTTCTTTCGAAGGAGAAGAAATTGACACGCAAGATCCTTCCATTATACAGATGATGAATGAAAAATTATGTAAACAATCGTTCAGTTCATACTACAAGTCCTGTCAAAGTCTAAGATCATCAGATGGTTCAGGTGCCTGTAAAGAAGGATTTCAGGCTGGTTTTAAGATGAGCACTTCTAGGACATCTCTACTTTCTGTTTCTGTTACTGATTTGGATCTTAGTCTCACAGCTATTAGTGGAGGTGAAGCCGGGATGATAGAAATCGTTAAGAAGCTTGATCCTATTAGTGAAGAAAAAGACATACCTTTTTCACGGCTTTATGGAAGCAATCTTCGGTTAAACACTGGAACTCTTGCTGTTCAAATAAGAAACTACACATTTCCTCTTCTCTCAACAGCTTTGGGTAAATGCGAAGGCCTTCTTGTGTTGGCTCAGCAGGTAAGACTGCCCCTCTCTCTGTAGCAAATATCATTTCCCCTTTCTTTGTGAGAAAGAGTTCCTGGAGGAATTTTGATGTTTTGTGCATATGATGTTTCCTCGTTTATAAACCCAACTGTAAACGTGAAAAAATCTTCTTCTAAGCAGTTTAAAGAAGTGATCATCTAAGTATATATAGTAGCTCTGAGATCCCTGCTGTGAAATAGAGTGGAGTACTAGCAATGGAATTTACGGATACATATCCAGTTGTATTCGATATTAACGTTAGTAGATGGAAAATCTAAGCCACTCTATTGTTACATCATCAACTATATGGTTATTTCAAATGAATGACAAATTTGTTCCCGCCTGCATCTTTTGTTCTTTTTCTGTTTTTTTCCCATTTGAAATCTTTGCCCTTTTAGGTTCTTTGCTCATACTCCTAACATATTTGTTTCTCTTATTTTGACCTAGGCAACAGCTTTTCAGCCCCAAGTAATCCATGACGTATACATCGGAAGATGGCGAAAGGTGCAGATGCTCCGTTCAGCCAGTGGAACAACACCCGCAATGAAAACATACCTGGATTTGCCTGTAAAATTTCAGAAGGGAGAGGTCTCCTTTGGAATTGGATATGAACCAGTACTTGCTGACATTAGTTATGCCTTCACTGTGGCTATGCGTAGGGCTAATCTCAGTCTCAAGGGTCCTGGTCTTATTCAGCCTCCCAAAAAGGAGAAAAGTTTACCATGGTGGGATGAAATGAGAAATTACATCCATGGTAATATAACCTTGTCCTTTTCTGAGACAAAGTGGATTGTTCTTGCTACTCCAGACCCCTATGAAAAGCTTGACAAGCTCCAGATGACCTGTGCCTCCGTGGAAATCCAGCAATCAGATGGTCGCGTGCACTTCTCTGCTGAGGAAATAAAAATATTCTTTAGCAGTTTTGAAGGTTTGGCTAGACATTATCCGAACCCTCCGGTTTGTCCATTAAGCTACCCTTTCCTTGAGGTTCCACGTTTCAGTGTTGAAGTCCGGATGGATTGGGAGTGCGAGTCTGGAAGTCCACTGAATCATTATCTGTTTGCCTTGCCTATTGAAGGAAAGGCTCGTGATAAAATTTATGATCCTTTCAGGTCTACTTCTCTCTCACTGCGCTGGGATTTCACTTTAAGACCTAAGCCATCAGTATCTGCAGTTGATCAAACAGTTGAAGTCGGATCCAAGTGTAAGCCTGAGAAATCTTCGTTTTCCCCACCCACAATAAACATTGGTGCTCATGATTTGGCATGGTTGATCAGATTCTGGAACATGAATTATCTTCCTCCTTACAAACTTCGCACATTTTCCCGGTGGCCTCGCTTCGGAGTTCCAAGAATCCCGAGATCAGGGAATTTGTCCCTAGACAGAGTGATGACAGAATATATGCTCCGCTTAGATGTTACACCTATATGTATCAAGCATATGACTCTGGATTCTAATAATCCTGCCAAAGGCTTGACATTTGATATGACCAAGCTGAAATATGAAATATGCTTCAGTCGTGGTAACCAGGAGTTTACATTTGACTGCAAGCGTGAGACTCTTGATCCAGTGTACCAGGGGATAGACCTCCATCTGCCTAAAGCGTTTTTAAGAGGGGATCAGCATTGTTCAAAGCCAGTTCAGATGAGTCGAACAAGTTCACAATCTGGATCAACTGATAGAGTTACTTCTGATGATGGGAATTCTATCGAGAAGCATCCTGACGATGGGTTTTTGTTTTCATCTGATTATTTCACAATCAGGAGGCAGGCCCCTAAGGCTGACCCTGAAAGACTGATGGTATGGAAAGAAGAAGGAAAAATTTATCGTGAAAAAGTAGATGCAGGAACTACAACTGAAAGACGAAATGAACCTGAGGAGGATTCACATTCAGATCCGAGCGATGATGATGGATACAATGTCGTGATAGCGGACAATTGTCAGCGTATTTTTGTTTATGGACTCAAACTCTTGTGGAACATAGAAAACAGAGATGCTGTTTTGTCTTTTGCTGGTGGACTTTCCAAAGCATTTCAAGCCCCCAAGCCTTCCCCTTCACGTCAGTATGCTCAGAGAAAGTTACTCGAGGGCAGCCAGAAGCATTCTGAATCAGAAGTTCCTCAAGATGACCCAGCTAAACAGCCTTCCACGGGAGATGGAAATATCACTTCCCAATCTAAGGAGCCTGTGGAAGTTCATTCACCTTCATCAGAACCAATTAAAACAGAGAACTTTGCATCTTTCCCACTTGGTAAGTCTTGCTGACTTACCTCTATTTGTCTGTTTGAAGCTACCATATGTAGACTGTAGTATCCTACACCTATGGAAGTTAAACTTTACTTTTTTTTTTTTTTATCCTATGTCATATGTTCGTTTTCTTAGTTAACAAGCAAATTATACTTTCCATACAATGTGTAGGCCTCACCCTATTTATCTGTCTGATACAGGAGCCACAAAAACTGGCAATTCAAACGGTTCAGAGGAAGAAGGAACTCGGCATTTTATGGTGAACGTTGTTGAGCCACAATTCAATCTCCATTCAGAAGACATAAATGTAAGCATAGATCAAACTTGAGTCTTTACAACATTACTTCTGGCATGCCTTTGAAATCCAGAAGAATGCATGTCAACTTGAAGATTTGTCTTTATTAAAGTATTACTACCTTGAAGTAACATTCTATTACTCTCATGTACAATTCTTTCAATTCCTGGACAGTCCTATCTTAAAAACAGATTATCTTGCAAAATACTAACTCTTCAGGTGATTCTGATAAAGTAGAATACTTACAGTTGGGCAGGTATACCAAATCTATGAAATGAGTTTATTGATCCAAAAAGCTTTACGGTTGAATTTTGAATCCGTAAATCTTTCCAGATCCTTTGCAGTGTTTTTTTTAATTGTCATCATTATTTACATTATCTCTTCATCAACCAGGGTAGGTTTTTGCTCGCTGCTGCCAGTGGCCGTGTTTTAGCACGATCATTTCATCAAGTGGTTCATGTTGCTTATGAGATGATTGAGAAGGCAGCCCAAAATGAAAATGATCAGAATCCTCCTGAAAATGGCACTGACATGACATGGACACGCATGGAAGTGTCCATGATGTTGGAGCATGTTCAAGCTCATGTGGCACCGACAGATGTCGATCCAGGAGCTGGGGTGCAATGGCTCCCAAAGATTAGAAAAAGGTCCCCAAAGGCAAAGCGTACTGGCGCACTGCTTGAAAGGGTTTTTATGCCATGCGATATGTACTTTCAATACACCAGGCACAAAGGTGTGACTCCCGACCTGAAGGTAAAACCTTTTTTAGTGAAAAACTACGATATTTGTAGTCTTTTCTCCTTTTGGAATGATTTTTATCTATCAGCGTAAAGGCAGTTAAGTTCAGAAAGACTGGAAAGTGCGATTCAAATAGAAGGTGCATTAAGTTCAACAGAGCCTCTGTAGTTCACCAAAAACTTATTTGTAGTTCTCTTTATACACAAAAGTAAGACTAAATAGCATGTCTGCAATCTTTCATACACTAATGTATAATGTTCCTCTCACATACATCCCAACTATGCACTTCTCTTCGACTCAGCATTATTTGTGTATCACTACTCTTTTGTAACATTGTTTGAATGACTTATATTACCATTATATGCTGCAGGTGAAGCCACTGAAAGAGCTTACTTTCAATTCTCGTAATATTACAGCATCGATGACATCACGTCAGTTTCAAGTTATGTCGGATGTTTTGTCCAATCTTCTGCTTGCAAGGTTACCAAAGTAAGTGTATAGCTGCGTGAAAGTTACAAACACTTCCTGAATTTTCTACAATTGCAAATTCAACTTTTTTTTGTAGTTGAAATGTAGCCCTGACTACATCTTGTTACCTGCCAATACATATGAAAATTCAGGGCTCATAACGACAGTTTAAAACTTTCTGGTGAAGAAGATGATGAAGTTGAAGAGGAAATTGATGAAGTAGTTCCTGATGGCATTGAGGAGGTGGAACTTGCGAAAATTGAACTTGAAAAGAAAGAGAGGGATAGGATGTCGCTTCTTGATGACATCAGAAAATTGACGCAGAGCGAAAGTAACTCAGGAAACATAAATCTCGAAAAGGAAAGCGATTTCTGGATGATCACTGGTGGGAGGCCAGTATTGGTGAGAAAAAAGTTCTATATGAAGTTTCTCTGTATCAAATAATATCGGGTAAACTAAGTATCTCATATGTAGGTGGAGGGACTGAGGAAAGCGTATACCAGTGTGCAACAATCTAGGAAGACAGCATATACAGCACTGCGGACTTCTGTGAAGAATACTGCAGAGTTACGGTTGTTGGAAAAAGATAAGAACAAGAGACCATCCTCTGCCATGCGCATTTCCTTACAAATCAGCAAAGTCATCTGGTCTATGGTTTTAGATGGAAAAACATTCGCTGAGGTTGAAATAGACAATATGGTAAGCGAATATATTAATATGCCTTGGGGATGGCTCGTCGAGGGTGTTGTTTCTCTCTTTCCATATAACTAAATTATAAGATCTTTCTGGATCTTTAGTAACAACTAATCATTTGAACATAAGTAGTCTTCAGTTTACTGTTGTTACTTTTCAGCCTTGGGTGTTCTATTTCGACCCAAATCTGTTTCCTAATATCTTGGCATGAAAATCCCTAATATGTTACACACTGCTTGCAGATTTATGATTTTAACCGGGACTACAGAGATATTGGGATTCCCCAATTCACAACGAGATATGTTGTCCTGCGGAACTGTCTGCCTAATGCCAAGTGTGATACTGTTCTATCAGCTTGGAACCCTCCTCCGGAATGGGGCAAGTGAGTTCCTTATTTTTAAAACTAGCGCCAGTAATTTTTATCTAACTTATCTCCTACGTATATCCGTTCAGAGGATTCTTTCAAACTTGGCTCTCATTTTTCACATTCAGCTAAACCTAGCTATGCATTTTTCATTTTACTCGTCTTTGGAGACTTGTATATAACTCGTGAATGGTGAATTTGTAACTTTTGATATTCGTTGAAATTCACTGTGCTGTATATATTGGATGCAGGAAAGTGATGTTACAGGTAGATGCAAGGCAAGGAATCCCAAAAGACGGACAGGCTCCTTATGAACTGTTCCAGGCAAGTCGTTGTTCGTCATATATGTTCTAATGACACTAATTATATGAGGACTAAAAGTCAAGAAGCGTGAGCTTTGAAAAGTTGTTCAGCAAGTTAGAAGTTTAGTAAGCACTAAGATTTTCTGGCTAAAGCCTTGTTTTTAAGTTACCAGCTCGGCAGAATTAACCGTTCATAAATGGTTTAGTGTGATAAAAAATTGAATATAGGAGATGCATAATGTGGTAATCATCCTTTATATTATTTGCTTTTAGGGTCGAGAGTCAATAACCTCTAGTTAATCATAGTCTTTTTTTGGTGAATAAAGAAGAGTGTTATTTCTACTAGGGAAATTCGAACCAAGGTTTCTTTGGTGGATTCAAGCTTTTTTCATTGCAGTCCATTATCACCAGCTTGCATATTACAAATAGTGAAGTATATACTCTATTAACTCAAATGGATCTCTTGTGTTTGCTTGGCAGGTCGAAATCTATCCTCTAAAAATCCATTTGACAGAAACAATGTACACAATGATGTGGGAGTATATCTTTCCAGGAGAGGAGCAACATTCACAGAGAAGGGAGGTTTGTTGTTAATCCATTTTACATCTCTAGCTAATGGAATATAGCTTTCCTGCTAAAGAGTTATGACTCATGCTCGTATTTTGTCTCCCAGGAAGTTTGGAAAGTGTCAACGACCTCAGGTTCAAAGCGAGTCAGGAAGGGTTCATTTGCTGAAGCGGCAGCATTGCTCTCTACGTCTGATCTAAGCCAGGTGAAAATTTGCTTTTTGGTATTCTTACATTCATATCATTTCTACAAAACTTTGAAAGTATGTTCTTAAAATGATTTCAGGGGTCAAAGAATCAAAACCTAAAGTCAAGCTCGATTCGTGGTTCAGGGAGAGAACTGAGAAGAACATCCTCTTTTGACAGATCATGGGAGGAGACTGTGGCAGAATCTGTAGCTACTGAGCTTGTTCTATCCAATATGAAGGATTCGAAAACTTCCAAGGCTGGCCGTTCAGTTCATGAAGAAAAGAAGGGGGAAAAGTCATTGGAAGACAAGAAATCTAGGCCCCAAAAGATAATGCAATTCCAAACCATCAAGATTAGTCAGGTCTGTCACTTGATTAACTCATCTAAGCAAAAGGTCCATGGTTTACCAAGAAAAAATAAATTTAATCGTCGTAATATGGTTCTTGGCTAGGTGGAATTGTTGATCACTTACGAAGGCTCAAGATTTGTAGTGAACGATATGAAGCTGTTGATGGACACATTTCATCGTGTTGAATTCAGCGGCACATGGAGGAGACTCTTCTCGCGAGTAAAGAAGCACATTATATGGGGAGTGCTCAAGTCGGTAACCGGAATGCAAGTAAGACCATTTTTACACCAGCAATAAATGCATAAGGGTTTATGCGTCCCATTAAACGAAACTCATGTCATTTGATGATGGTCTTTGTAGATGAAGAAATTCAAAGACAAAACCCATGTTTCAAAAGAGGAGATTGGTTTAAGAGACAAAGACGAGTCTGGGAGATCAGATCAGGATTCAGGGGCATGGGAGAAGCGCCCTGGCGAAAATGCAGGTGACGGATTTGTCACATCTATTAGAGGTATTTTCAATACGCAAAGGCGAAAGGCCAAGAAATTTGTGCTTCGGACAATGAGAGGTGAAGAAGAAGACAACTTCCCAGGGGAATGGAGTGACAACGAATCAGACTTCTCCCCCTTTGCAAGACAATTGACGATTACTAAAGCTAAGAAACTCATCAGGCGTCACTCTAAGAAGTTCCAAAATCAAAACACTACTAAAGGTGTTGTTTTAATGTGAAATCTCATTAGTTGTTTGTCAAGTTATGTGAGTTGCAAACCAAGTTAAAAGAAAGAACTCTCTATCTGCTGTGTTGCAGGTTCTAAGATGGCTCAACAACTCTCGCCTACTCTGTCTCCTTCTAAGGAAGACGATGACCATTACGATAGTGACTCTTCCAGTGGATCGTCTGCTTACGAAGAATTTCTTGACCAGAATCAGATTTAAGATAGAATTCAAATTTTTTTTGTTTCCTATAAATTTTGTAAAGAGTTGGACTTTATTATTATACCATCACGTTTACACTCTTTAAAGATAGCTTACACGTCCACTGTACGAGCTTAGTGTCGATAAGACTGGTTTATGACAGATGACTGGTCATGGAAGAAGAAGGTTTTGTTTGGGAAATATACATTTTCGGCTTATGATGGAGTCATCATCAGTCATGTATGTACTGAATCTAGCAAGTGTCAAGTATCAAACTGATACATAATCACAGGTACAAATAAGAAACGCTTCAAACCCATCTCTAGCCCCATAACTTATTTATTTATTTTCTATTGTTACAAACAACTCTACCCTAGCTAGCCTCCTTCCACAAAGCTGTGCTCCGCCCGATGAAGCTGCCTCATAGTTACAACTGGAATCTCATTCCTGATGTCCTTCTAACTAACCAAAGCTAGAAGGTATATCAAAAAGTCTGTATCAGATGGATTAGCCAGATTTACAAGAGGTTCCTGCATCCCCCAAAACTATATGATTATGATGCTACTTGGAACATGGGCTATCAAGGGGAACTTCAATTCATAATTCCAAGAATCTACATAGGCAGAACAAATATTAACTTTACTTGTTTAGAAAAAGTATCTTACTTGATCATCATCATCGGCTGATGAGGACAGCATTCCAACAGGTAAATAAGTGGCCATATCTTCATCTGCTTCTTGCAGACCCTATCCAAAAAAGTAAGATGTCCGATAAAAAATTATGTGCATGCCTTTGAAAGGGAAAACAATTGATGATGAATACCTTAACATCGGGATTGCCATCAGTTTCAAGGGGAAACTCTTGTATTGCTTTAGTGGGATCTACTGAAACTCCCTGCAAGCTGAGCTATCAATATTATGATAGCATAAAGGTCTTGTAAAAAATAGTGTAGAAATTGACATGGCGGCATACATTTTTATCCTGCTTGCTAGAGTCTTCTGTGTAGAGTGGTTTGATATCTATTTGGGTCTCCTATAAATGTTTATTAAGGATAAATAATCAGACCAATAGCAATACCGAAAAAAAAAGAGTCCCACACTAATCTTGTAACATGAACCAAAAATACAGAATATCTTACATACAGGTCCAATCTGAGACACAGAAAGATTCCTGGCACCTTTGCTGAGATCTCTCAACGTTCCCTGGATATTCCAAACAACCAGATCACAGTGAATACAAAATAAATCAAAATTCACTAGAACGGCTTATAATGTTAAAAAAAGAAACGAGTAGAGCTATGTTGAAGAGAAGGAAATGTTACATATAAATCACAAAGGTCTGCGATTAGCAAAACGATTTTACATGAAGAAGGTAAGAAACGGATGAATAATCAAGTCAGTACGCAAACAAGCTGATTCATGGAAACTCAAGTGAGACAAATGGGAGAGGTAGAGAGAAAAAAGCTAGAGGGAGAGATGACCTTGTTGGCCCACATTAGACCACAAGCATTACACAAAGTCCTCGGTCCAGCTGGCCCTCGGCGCATTGCAGGAGTATTACTTTCATTAACCCCACAATGCTCACATCTCTTAGTGCTACATGATTTTTGCCAATAAAGAAAGCAGTAAGTAACCCATCAACGAGTAACTTAAAACCCTTGTTCTAAATAAAACTGGAAACTGTTAAAAATCCACAACTCACGCAGTTTCAGAGAGCAATGTGCCATCTTGAAGGCCACTCTGGCTAGATTCCCAGTTCGAATCACCGGAACCATCTCTAACGGAAGCAAACTGTCCATTCTTACGATGCATCCTGAATTACAAGATAGCCTTTATCATCAATCCTTGTGGAGACATCAAGTAGGAAAATAAAGATGTCCATCATATGTTCTCCAAAACCAAAGTTTGCGGATAAATGTTAGAAGAGTATAAGAAAAGCAGCCCAAATCCACACCTAGATTATTAAGTTAACAAGAAACTTGATGTACCTCTGCGCAACTTCTTTTCGCACAGTATATCTAATTTTCTTGTCAAAACATCTTTCCTTACACTAGTCGTCTTGACAGATTTGACCGCCTGGGATTATCACCTACACCCTGAAGAACATATGAACTGCCCTACTAAAGCATCCAGAAAATCCAAAACTTTTAGCTTCAAAGCCCTGATACATTACCCTGTTATTCTCAAATGGAAGTTGAAGTGTTGGAACCAGCAGTAGGTATATCACGCCCTCCCAATAGCAAGAGAACAGTTTGCACCTGAATCACCACAAAGCATAAAAAGAGTGTTGTATTATCGCAAGGAAAACTCAACCCTCAGTGAAACAGTCTCAAACAACACAGGCTGATCTGATATGAATGACAATGACGCATTGTGCTCATTAGAAAACAGTGACTAAACCAGGCTTCCAGAACAACAACAACAACCTTCAAGATTCATTCACCTAATAAAAACATCAATTCCTTCCCCTTTCAACAATTCAGTAGCCATTGAACAAAACTTGCTCCTACATTCCAAATGCAGAAACTATAGCTCTCAACAGCATTTCCCATGTACACTAGTCCACCATATACAGAATGACAAAAAAAAAAAACACATAAAAGAGAAGAAGAAGAAGAAAAAAAAACGAACCTTGTCAGGTGTGACAGCAGGGAAGACAAAGACCTCTCCTTCAAAGGAGAGAGAGTGAGCTCACTGGTTCTTGAGGATCTCTTTGAAACACCATCTAAGCCAATTTGCTCCGCCACATGAACATCATCCACCAAATCATCACTTCCACATCCTTCGTCATCAACCTCTGGATTCGTCGCAGCCTTCATTAAACGAACCTTTTCTATAAATTCCCCCAAACCCTAAACCCTTTCTCAGCGGGTAGAAGAAGCTCCACAAATGGAAACTAATTTGGATAAAGATTAAAATTGCTAAAGCCCCTTGTCTTTTGTTTTTTGATACCCCAATTTGGAAACGTTTTTTTTGTTTTCTTATTCCTTCCACAAACTCTCAAAATAAATAAAATTGAAAAACTATTAACTCTTTTTAAATCATATATAAGTAGCTTTATTCATTCTTTTAGAATTATTGTCATTCTCGTTGATAAAAAAAATTATATGTATTGTCATGAAAAGTTAAAGTCAAGCCTACCATGCATTTGCTATAATCATCTGCCTAATTAGTAGTGTGAGTGGAAACTAAGCCAAATCAACCAAATATTCTAAAACATATTAAACCTGCCAAATCAACCAAATATGCCTTAGACCATATGCATTGGTGGTATATAGATAATTTTACAAAAGTTGCATCATAATAAAAGAGATTAAAAATAAGTGAAACAGCTCAAATTAGTTTACAATTGATTTTAACGTGGTCACGTTTCTTTAATAAAAAGAAAAAATATTATTTTAATTATTTATATAAATTTATTACCTTTTATTAATACTAGCCATTTAAAAGCTGACACATGTCTATTTGAAAAGAGTAACGTTGCTTCCCTTGGTAACTTCAGTACCGTTTCTCTCTCTTGTTTCTTTTTTTTCATTATTATATATATATTTTTAAAGAATCCTTTGAATTAGTACCCCTCAGTAAAAATGACCTAATATGTTTTCGAACAAGCAAGGATGGTGTGCGTGTCAGCTCCTGATTGGCTGACGGATTTTTCTTTTTTTTGTTTTGTTTTTTTTTTCTGCTAGTATCTTTTTCTTTGCGTCTTTCTATATTCGTCTCTAACTCTCTTTTTGGCGAGTGATGAGGGAAAAAATCGATATCAGTGATTGATCAAATCAGAATAATTACGTTCTTTGCCAAATTTTGTGATTTTTTACATGTTTGGAGACTTAACTCTGTTGGTGTGTTTGCGTGGATGTGGATTAATTTGTGTTGTTTCAAATGTTTCTTTTGATATAGGTTTTATATTTGGTATTTTATTATGTATATATGTATATACATACGTTTCCAAAATGATTATATTTCTTAATTTTAGAAAAAATCGTTTTTGTTTCTGAAACGTTTCGTCGCGTATCTGTTTTCATTTCTATGCAACCTAGATATTATGTATAATTTGACATGTGTTTGACCAAAACATATCATATCTCCATTCTATAAAAGCAGTTCCACAATAGCGCAAACAGCCTTAGATACTAACCATATCCTTAACAACTTTTGTAATAGTTAATTACATGGAGAAAAAAAACAATGAAGTTTGCTTTTGTTAGTTTCTTGATTGTTACATCCGGTTAGTTTCATATTTCTTATATGTATGAAAAGTACATGTTTATGTTTATAATTCATAAGATAAAATATGGTTTGATTTGTAGTGATGACTATCGTAACATTTCGGGGTGTTGAAACAATACGAAGTTTAATACCTGAAAAAACTCCTCAGCTTGTTTTGCATCATGAAGCTTCGCCGCCTATGGTAGATCTACAAAGTACGACCTGTAAATTATAAAGTATCGTTTAACTTGTATTCCTCGTCAATATATTTTTATATGTTTCTGCAAATGCTAATTTTATATTATATTTTATCAAATAAATAAATTGTGTTAACTAATTATAAAATTGTTTGATATATTTTGTTACGTTTGTATGGTGAAAACTAAAACAAACAAGATGAGATTGATAAGAGCTCTACTGCAATTCTATTCTTTTTTTTTTATGATATATTGGTTTGTTGCAATAATTTTAAGAGAATTTGTTAAAAATAACTCTTTTGATATACCTCTTTTCAAAAATACCCTCTTTTGGCCATTTTTATTTTTGCCCTCTTTTAATTTTTAATGACCATTTTACCATTAGATGAAAAATATTTTATTCAATAAAAAGAAAAACAAAATTTTCCCGCCAAAAAAATTTCCGACATATATTTCCGCAAAAAAAATTTCAAAAAACACTACAAAAAAATAATTGTATTAAGACGAAATATTTAGTCACAATACAAAGTATTTAGTCACGATATAAACATTGTTACGAATTTGTGACGATTTTTGAATGGTTGCAATACAATGGTCACAAATTTTTATTTGTAACAAAAACGTCACAAGAGTTGCAACGAATATATTAGTAACCATTTTGTCATCAATAATACGACACCAAAAAGTAACAAAACTGTCTTAATTACAGACTAACAAAAGGTCTTTAAATCGTCACAATTCGTGTTTAAAATAACGTTTTAATTATGTATCTTATTGTTACGAAACTATAGTCTCAAATGGTCACAAATGATAATTAGAAATTTGTCGCAAAATTTTAACAAATACTCAAAAATCATGATATTTTGTGACTATCATAATGTACAATTTTATCATTAGAAGTTATTTTCAAATGGTGTTAATAATAAAAATTCATTGCATATGATAAAAATTATAACAAAAAAATCAAGCTCAAAACAATATTATTTTTTAAATTTATTATCATACAAATTTTTTATAATCATAAACATTAGATATACATTATAAACTATCTTTTATTCTTAAAAAAAAAAAAATCACAAATTCGTCCAGATGAACATATTCGATGATAACTTCCATGTTATAACTCCTATGGAAACGATTTCAGGCTTTCTGGAAAGGTAAGACTCAGATCTTTCCAACGGTTGGTAGATCAGCTTCTGGTTCAATTTGTAGCAGTGGGAAACGATTTCACAAGATGACTGATGTTAATTCGCGAATCTGCGCAGAATAGGTTTGAGAAAACATGTATAACTTTTAATTTACAAAAGGGGTTACAAAATCCTTTGGGGAAAACTTACATCTATGGGTTGGAAAATTGCTCACCAAAATTCGTCCATAAAAGAGTCCGTTTACCCCTTATTTTCCACCATCTCCTAGAGCATGTAAGATCTGTCCTTAATCTCAATTGTGGCTCCTTGTTCTCTTTCTCTCAAATGGTTCATTCTCTCTCTCTAGGTTATGGAGGCACGAAATTATAAAGAATAAAACCCTAATCATCTCTTAAATAAGTCTTGTTAAATTAGGGTTAGAGACTTGGCTTAATGGGCTTTGTATAAATGACATAACAATTTATACTATTTTATGACTAAAGTTTACTCATTTTTATGTCACAAACTGTGACTTGCATATCTTTTATAAGTTCATAACTAATTTACAACAACATATTGGTCACAATGTAGTCATAAGAGTGACGATTAATATTATCGTAGCATATTCGTCACTAATTGTGACAAACTTTTGTTACTGAGTTTTTTCCGTCATAATATAGTGACGAAAATACTATGAATTTGTTACAAATAAACTTAGTCATAATATCGTATTTAAAGTGTCACAAATTTGTGACGGAATTTTTTTGTCTCAAAAATACGTCTCAATAAACTTATTTTCTTGTAGTGAAAAGTTTCAAATTTTGATAAAAAATTTTGACAAAAAAAGTTCCCGCCAAAAATAATTTACAAGGTTTTTAAAAGGTTTTATAAGGTAGAAACCTTATAAATACCTTGTAAACGCTTTTATAAGATTTTTAAAAGAGTTTAAAGAGCTTTTTAAAAAGGTTTTTAAACACCTTGTAAACGTTGTTACAAGATTTTGAAACATTTTGTAAACGCTTTTACAAGGTTTTTAAACACCTTGTAAACGTTTTTATAAGGTTTTTAAAAGGTTTTTAAACACCTTGTAAACGCTTTTACAAGGTTTTTAAAAGGGTTTACAATGTTTTTATAAGGTATAAAATTCAATTTTTTGGCGGGAAAATTTTTCGATTTTGGCGGGAAAACAAAATTTTTAGATTTTGGCGGGAAATTTTTTTATTTTTGGCGAGAATTTTTTTTGATTTCGGTGACTATACATTCTTGTTGTCATTTAAAAAAAATGGTAATTTAGTCATTTTTTCATAAAGATGAATAGTTTTAAAAATAGTCAACATGGAGGGGTATTTTAAAAAAGGATATGAAAAATGGGATATTTTTGAGAGTGTCCCTAATTTTAATTTCTATTTTGCTATATCACTATTTTTTTGTCAATCTAATTCTCAACATAATAGGAATTTCTCGTAAATCTAAATTCTGTCCACGTAATCGGAATGTTCCATGTATTGTTTGGTTTGAACGACATTTCATTATTTCTGCTCATTTAGTTTCACACAATAATATATGATAAATGTATATATGAAAATTGGTTTTTAAATGTTCTATATGTAAGATTTGTATTTTACATGACTTTGTCCTATATAGAGAATATGGTTACAAACATCTCGATATATATATATATATATATATATATATATGAAACAATACATAGTAAGGGAGATCAGTGAAGAACTTAGATAGCTCATGAGTATACAACAAAATCTTGATCTATTTAGTAAAACTATACAACTCGTCTATAAACTCGATAGAAATCGAGAAATCTAGAAGATGGAAATAGTAAGAAGGCAGAAAAGAATAGAGAAAAGATTTTAGAGCATCTCCAATGATTCTCTATTTTTATCTGTAAACTCTATTATAGAATAATTTTTGTTCCAATGGATCTCTATTTTCATCTATATAATAGAGATAACTATTTTTTTTCTCTATATATAGAGGAACTCTATTTTTTCCTTAATAAATAGAGGTGAACTATTTTATTTACAAAGTAGTCCTCTCAATCTTTAACTTTTTTTATTATGACCAAAATAAATATTTTAAGAACTAATAATATAAATTTAATAAAATATGTATTTTTAAGAACTAATAATATAAATTTAAGTATAAATATTTATTCTAGAATATTGAGACTACCATTTGGAAAAGATAATTTATATAAATAATAAAATTTATTTTTCATTCATTCCATAATAATTATTTTAATACAACAAAAACTAGTAACTAATTAATAATCTGGTAAAATACTTTGGGATCCACCAATATCTCTAAAATATTGTCCAAACTAACCAAATGAAGTAGATGGAGGAGGAGCTTGTTGGTTTTGTTGTTGATTATTCCGCTTTTATATAATCCGTGCTTGTTTAGCCTCAAAATATCCAGAACATTTGGATGTAGAGTATCCAAATTACAAAATAAAATAATAGTTGATCATTTGTGGGAAAGATACAGTAATGCAGATGGTTAAAAATCTAGTATATTTTATAATTTTTGTATGATGTGATAATTTTTATAATAATAAATATTTAATTTAAATAAAAATAATAATTTTATGAAAATGTTACAAAATTTAAAGTAAAATGGGTTAGTTTACAATTTTATAAATAAAAGGTGTTAAAATAAAAAATTATTTATTTAGAATATTCTTTTTTAGAAAAAAAAATAGGAAAAACCATTGGAGCAAAACTCATCTCTATTATAAAGAAAAAAATTAAAAAAAACTATTAGAGATTGTTTTAAGGTGAAGAAAAAAAAAAGGAATTTCCCTTAATACTATGATACCAATTATTAAAGCTCAGGTTAAGATAGCGTCATTGTTTTGATCACGAAGGAGAACAAGTCAATATCACTCCAAAAAAAAAAAAAAAAAAAAACAAGTCAATATCACCTTCTTCCTCGTCTTGGAACAATGATAGAGAGAAACGGATATGATTTATGATAAAAAAACAAATGAACAACATAATTATTTGTGTGGTCTGCGTGTATACCTTGATTATGGCACTCTGGTGGTTCTTCAATGCATGAAACGCTTTCCCATTTATCCATAGCTTGAGACAATGATAGAGAGAAACGGATACGTACTTGAAATGAGTGTAACGTAGTTTTTCAACTACTGGACTCAAACCAAATACGCTTTAATCTATTAAATTTCAGTGACATATTTAGTTGATAATCATATATATAAAAGTAGAGTTTCAGTCCCTCTTTATTGGTTCACTTGGCAATGCAATTTTAACAAAAAAAGTTATACTCCCTCTGTTTCATAAAAAGTGTCATTTTGACACTTTTTGTTTGTTACAGAAAGAGTGTCATTCCAGAATCCCAAGACAACTTTTACCAGTTTATTCCAATTTTAACCTCAAAACAAATTAATCAAATACTAGTAATATTAGTAATACGTATAAAATTCTAAAAGTCACTTTCTACACAATATTAATGCCTTGCTTTGTAGTCTCCACCACGTTGAACGTCATTGTTCTTCAAAGTTTGTTTCATTTTTTTTTTTATAAATGGAATCAGATCTTAAAATATTCCAAAAGTCACTTTTGGTTGTTAGGAATAAAATATGGCTAAAAACTCTATTCAACATTTGCATGTTTCAGAAGAAAACACGTTGAAGCATGATGTCAAAGCTAAAGTAAGTCATTCGTTTGATCTAAACAAATTTCCTGATGAAGAAAAAGTGGCTGCTAAAGTGGTGCATGCTTTCGATCTAAACATACCGTTGAACGAAGAAGAAGAAGAACTTAAACTTAAGAAGGAGAGGCGAAGTATGGTAGTGGAGATGCTGAAAATTTATATTCCAATGTATTTTGAATGATAACTTCAACGATAAAGGTACCAGCCATGGTATTGGTTTGATTAGTACGATCGTTGTTGGATTTTTAAGGACTTTTGTTTTTGTTATTTTATGACTATGAATAAATTATCAATAAAATCATTGTTTGCTTTAGTATCTAATCATACAGTATTACTTGAGTTTGTTGTTGTTTTTTCACTTTCGTTATAGGCAATGCTTTTTTGGTTTTTTTAGAGTGTGTCGTGTTTTGCACCGAGAAAAAGAACAAAGAAAAAAAAGAGTGTATCGTGTTTTGATTTAATTAATCAGAAGTCTGCACTTTTCTCGTGTGTATGATTTTAACCTCCTTTGCATGAGCTAAACAACATTTGTATAGCAATATTCATCATAAAATAAAATTTAATTTTATTAGAATAAATACTTAAATTCATAACAAAACCAAACAAATTAAGAACTTAAGAAGCAGAAAAGAACGAACCAAACTTAAGTTTGTAGTTGGTTTCTCACACTCTCTACAATACTTGGGTCACACGTTATTTGTTTAGGAAGAAGACCTGCTCTTTCCAATGCTTGTTTCTTCATGTGTGGAATTTTGTAGTTATTAGATCCTCCAACTCTCATAGTTTCTTGCATACAAAGTTGCAAACTCAGGAAAATGTGATTGATCTTCGTCGTTGAATATTCTTCAAAAGCTTTTCTAACGGCAGCAATAAGTTCTTCAACGGTTTTAGGACATACCTTATGTTGTAGGGCTTGGATAGCACTAAAAAATCCAAGGTCAAGAACATTCAAATCTGGAGAACTCGGCGGTTGACATATCAATCGAATGTCAAACCCATTTTTTGAAGCAGCTTCTTGAAATTCTTTATCGCTTGGATTCACATGTGTCCTTGCATTATCTTGTTGAATGAATATAGGTTTCCCCAAATCTTCAGCTGGCCACTTTCCGTGAATGCTCGGAATAACTTCTTCAATTAAGCACATTTTTATGTGTTCCCTTTTGACGGAAGTAATCGGTTTTATTTCCATGACCCCTGCTTCTCTGTTTCTACTTCGTCTTTTTGTAGGTTGCATCGTGACAAAGGGAAATACACCGATCTTTCCCGAAAATACTTCAATACCAGCAACATCAAATCTTGGACGAGCCATAGCAACTAAAAACATAACTTTCCCAATAAAATTCTTACTTTGACATGTCCGCAATGGTTCATCTTCAGCCGGAAGTAGATAATAATTCTCTGACTTCTTAGTCATATAGAACCATTTCTCGTCAATATGTACAATATTGTACATATTGACAAATTTTGGCTCGTGAATCAAACTGTGTGGATCGATCATAGATAAGCAGAACTGGAGTCGTGCTCTCTTAGTCTCCTCTTTAAGATATGGTTTCAGTGCATTACTGTGACGTCGTAGAAGACCTTCTTTTAGTCGTCTATATAGCGTTACATAACTAACTCCAAGTGCTTCTACCAATGACCTCAAAGTTGTTCGCCGGTGAAGAGGAATGTCAGCAATCCGTTGTAAATCAATTTCAACTCTCTTACGACCACAGTTTTTTGTCTTTCGCTCAGATACATCAACTGATGCACCAAGGGGAGTCTTTTTAGCTCGTTCCCATATTCGTTGCACCGTACGACGATGAATCGAGAACAACTCTGAGACTTCTTTTGTTGTTGTTCCATCAATCTTTCCTTTGACACTCCTTTCCAACAAAGCATAATAAATTGCCCATCTTTGAGCATTAGTAACATTCTTTTTCTTTCCATTTGTTGACTGATGATGGTTTTGTTCTGTTCAAAAATATTTAGAAGGAGTAAGTGACACATTTGTATGAACTAAATATGAAAAGTCAAACACACGTTCTTTACGAAACATATTGATATTCCATTTATAACACACCAGTTCTATATGAATATTAGAAAATGATTTAATATATACCTGGGTTTCCAGCAGAGTGATCTTCATCTTCCTCATACAGTTGATTAAGATCTATCTCTACATGTTGTGCATCTGATCCCGCCGTTAGATTTGGATTCAAATCGATTAAAAGAGTACCTTGCGAAGACGAGATGACCGTTATCGGTGTTTCTTCATTTGGATGAACTGATTCAGTATCATCCCTAACGTCTTCAATTTGGAAAACATAATCATCACTACTAACAGGTGGAATATTCAAATCAAATGGATAATTTTCTTTATCTGTTGAAGGTGAACAGTTTAAATCAAAAGCCATAGATAGATGAAGTCTGTAAATAGTGACATGGATCTAATATATTCACGTCCAATATTTTTAAATTTTGTTCGATTGCCTCCACTCAAAATTTTGGCTCCAATTTTTTACTGTAATAAACACGTTGAAATAGATTTAGTTCAAAAATAAGTGTCGATAGTTCTCTTAATTTTAGAACTGCATTAAAGTATCACAATGACTATTGACTAAATTAAGAAGAAGTCTAAGAGATACACGTTTACAAAACTAATTATTTATAATTACATAAAATTAAATTAAAACAGATAATTGTAATTATAAAAACAGTTTAGCGGTATAAAGGAGTTTTAATCTATTTTCTTAATCTGTGTGAAGAGTATCAGAATGACACTCTTTGTGAAACAGAGGGAGTATTAAAATACAAATTTAAAAACAATTAATTTTCACATTTAACTCACATAATATAAAACTGAAATTTTTATAGCTTCTCCCTATAAATTATGCATTAACTTTATTTCTCCACTAAGTTGTATTAATTAATTGTATTAAAACAAAACAATAAATTAGAATTGTAACTCTCATTTTTCTAAATGCAATTTTTCATCATTTCTCTTCCTATAAATACTCATTATCTTATTATCTTAGTCTATCACTCTTTCATTCTCTCATCTTCTTCCACTACTCTCAAATCTCTTTTTTTGTTTTGTTTTGTTTTGTTTTGTATTTTTTTTGTTATTGTTGTTGTATGGGTTATAAAAAATCAAATCAAATATCATTGTAAAAGCTTAGTTTTAGAGTTTGTATGATATGTATATCTTATATATTTATTTTAATCTTTTAAAATGTTTATCTCCATTTTCTATTTTATATTGACATCTTATAAGTAATTTTCATACTTCCTTACAATATTCACCACATAATAAGATCATAAAGTTGAAATGATCCATATGTAATTATCTATTATGTCTCTGGTTATCTCACATATTCATGTATCATTTTTTATAAAGATCAATATAATTATCCATTTATCCATTTATAAAGACTATTTTGTTTTGTGATCCAATTGATAAATCTGCAGAGATCAATATAATATATATTTTTTTTTTATGATTTGAGGTTTTTGAAAACAAAAAGAACATAATTAAACAATTGGTTTTTTGTGTCTTTTAATCAAGATAAAAAATGATCCAAAAAACAAAACATATTCAACTGGAACTTAAATATAAAAATAAAATATCATTTTAAAAATATCATTTCACTAAATTCTCTAAAGATGAAACCATTAGTATGAAATCTAGCACTATAAGATAAATTGATGAGTGAAAACCAAAAAAATATAACTTATCCTTGGGATTTTAAAAATTATTGAGATTGAAGAATTCATATAATTTTATAAGAAAACTAATTTAGTGTGTCACTTAAAAAGTAATATTTTTTTATATTGAAGTATTATGTGTAAGTGTTGAGTTTATATCAACAAACAACCAAATCATGTGAATTTTGATTCAGCCACTTGATATTCCTTTTATTTTAGGTTATAAAAAATTAAAATATTTATTTATAATTAAAGACATGTAACTCCATTTAACTCAAATGTAACTCCTATCCAATAATTGTACATTAATTCATTCCTCCTAACTTATTTATCTTTCAAGAGAAAATATTTTTCGTTAAATTTTAACATTTTTTATTTGTTTTGGTTGGGTAAACTTATATTCATATTTTGGTTGGCGAAATTAATATATTTCTCATGCAAAATTATTGTTTATAATATATTTCTCATTTCAAAGTTTAAAGCAATATATCATGTATATAAAAGTAAGCTTTTTGTCTCTCCTTATTGGTTGATTTTCATTTAATGTTCTAATTTTTATTTATTTTTTATTTGCTTTCTAATTGCTTTAAACAATATTTAAGACCCAATAAACACAATACATTTAACTCACACATTAAAATAAAATTATAACTAAAAATAAAATAAATTATGCATTAATCATATTCTACCACTCAATTTTATTCAAACACAATAAATTATTATTGTAACTCCATAGTTCTAAATGTAACTTTCATAATTTCTTATCATATAAATAAGCATTCTCTCAATCTATCATTCTCTCATATTGACATTCTTTTACTATGAAACAACCCGACCCTTCTTTTTTTTTTAAATTAAAAACAATATATATAATTAAGCATCCCATACTACTTAATTGACCAATCCAAACCACAACTCAACATTAAACCAGCAATAACATTAAGCACAGCGGAAACATACCAATAATACAAAACCAACAACATCATCAATACAATAACATTCCTAACCTTTCTATCCGGCAACCTAACATAACACTAACCAAGGTTCCAACAACATAACCAACAAATCCAATAACACACAAACGGGACCCTAGATCATCCTCCTCCTCATTGCCATGATTCCACGTCACAAACCTGCACACCACAAACAACAATTGAGATGCGTAAGTATTATCACAAATACTTAGTGAGGCAATCCTCCCATCTACTGGGCTATACACACAAGCAACTGAGAAACCAATGCTTAACAAATAACAACCAAACACAAACAAACCAGGAAAATCACGAAACAAGCAACTTGGTGTCGACCGACACCTAACTGGTGTCGATCGACACTCCCTTCGCAGACGCGAACTGCACGAATCCGAACGACGAACCTCCGTTTCCAATCATCTCCAATCCGTTCCAACCTCACCCAAAACCTTCAGGAACCTATAAGAACCATAACACAACCACCACAAGCAAGAACAACACCACTAACACCACCAATCGAGCAAGAACAACACCACAAAGCACCACCAATCAAGCAAGAACAACAAAGGATTCTCAGGCTTAGATAAGCCATGGTCATGCACTCACCTTATCAACTGATTATAACAACGAATACAACCAGTTGAGACTCTCCTAACGTCTGAAACAGCCCAGCAACGCCCTACAACAAGCCACACAACCAAAAACGACTTATAGCAAAACTGGACAGAAACATCAGAAAAGAACAGTCTCAAAGACGAATCCCTAAAATAAAAACCAACCGTTAACTATCAAATCGCTCCGGTGCAAAGCTACCCCTAGACGTCACGAAGCTTCCCACAAATTTTTAGCACGATCAGGCACCACACGAGACCACGATCTCAGTTACAATCTCCGATAGTCCCAACTCGCGTCTGAGAAAACGTGTCTCACGAAACTGTCAATAACTCATCGAGTTTAAATCCAAATCTACTTCTGTAAAAAGGCGAATGACGATGAAAGACTTGGGAATAAAGCTACCAAATTTCATTACCTTTGAGAACGATTTGATATGCCGAAATTGTTTCCTTCCAGACCCTAACGATTCTGATCTTTCTTCTTTAATCTCCTTCACACCACAATAGGCTCTCTCCTCTCTCTCTCTATCTCTGCAAACGGCGACCAGACACCCTAAAACCCTTAATTTGTCGCTTCTCCACTTATATACTCGGTTTAGATAACTAAACCAAACCAACCAAACCAAAATCGCGAATTAAAACAAACCCGACGAACCCAGAAATAGTGGTGTCGATCGATGCCACAAGGGTATCGATCGATACTCACACCAAAACAACAAAAATTGGTTCGCGGATGTTACAATTCTCCCCCACCAATAAGGATTCGTCCTTGAATCCTGTAACACCGTCCATCCGTCAAGGACCTCCATGCCACCGTCAACACGGCCCGCACGTCCTCCGACCAGACTGAACACCGTCAGCCAAGGTTTCCCGTGCAACTGTCGCAACAGCCCGCACACCTCCGACTGAACCACGAGGTCTCCCTCTAGTCAATATACTCACATCAAAGACACTATTTGCTCACAACTCAGTGCTTCCCCCGTCCGTGGTCGCAACCAACGAATCATGCCGGCTCGCTATCAGGCCAACCGCCTTAAGCTACGGCATCCAGGAAGTCACTCACACACACACTCCCCCCGCTCTCAGGTCGCAACCTTCGAGTCATACCGGCTCACTGCCAGGCCACAGCCTACAGCTACGGTATCCAGGGAGTCTCACACGCCCACTCCCCCCGCTCTCGGATCGCAACCCTCGAGACATACCGGCTCACTGCCGAGCCACGGCTCACAGCTACGGTATCCAGGGAGTCTCAAATATCCCGCTCTTGGGTCGTCACCCTAAAGCGCGCTCTCGGATCGTCATCCGAAGCAGACATACCACTCCCACTCTCTGGCCACAAAGTCCATCGAGCTATCGGTATCACATGAGTTGGGCCCACACAATCTTGAGCAAACAAGTCTGATGTCAACGAGTATCTCCCGACTAGATCTACCTCAACACTTTCCATTTCTAGAAACTTCTACTTTTAGAAACTTTCCTCTTTTAGCATTGCGCCTTCACGAAAACTCATAACCCGAACACCACCATGACCACCACCCGGTCACCCTGGAACACCCTACCCTCAAGGTATTTCCATACAGTTTTCAAAAATAGAAAAGCTCTGACTCCTATAACACTTTCCATTTATAATGACATTCTATTTATGGAAACTTTCCATTTGTAGCAACCTTCTATTTATGGAAACTTTCCATTTATAGAATTCCCGAGCTATTTCCTTTCCACTGGTTTCACAATCCCAAAACCAAAGAACTCCAACTTTTATTAGAACCTCAAATGCAATAATCGTTTACAACTCCAAATGAAAATACATCATGAACGAAAGAAAACAAAAGCTAAAACTAAGCGCCGGAATGGACACCCAGTCCTCCCTTCGGCTGCGCCGCAACCTCCATCATCTGCCTCCTGATATGCCCTTCCTCCCCGCAATGATAACACACTCGACGGTACTCCTGCGAATCACCTCCCCTGGGCCCGCTTGCCGACACGTGATCCATGCTCCCGCGCCCAAAACCTCCCTGGCCACCTTGGTTTGCCACTGTCGTCTCTTCCCGCCTCCTCTTACGCCTTTGCTCCGACTGCCTATCCTTGCGTGGAATGCCCTGCTCCAATGTCTTCTCTGTCTGAGCCGCTGAACTGACCACCACCAACTGTGACCTCAAGTCATCCTCTATCCCAGCTGCAACCTCAACCAGCTCCGCTCTCGTAGCATAGCTCCTCACTCTGCACCGAGTCCTCAAATCATCCCGCAGAGCCAACAAAAACCTCCGCACCTGAACCGACTCTGGCTCCCATGCCCGACCTGCATACCCCACAAGCCGACTGAACTCTGCATCCAGCTCCCGCACTGTACGGTCCCCCTGAGTCAACCCCAAGAATCGTGCCTCCATACGATCAAGAGCCTCCTGAGGAAAATACTTGGAGTTAAACTCCCTCACAAAATCCCCCCAAGACATACCCCGCTGCACCCTCCGTGCTGTCACCGACCTCCACCACACACGTGCATCTCCTGACAAGTAAAACACTGCCAGATCCACCCTGTAATGGTCGGGACACCTAAGCGAAAGGAAAATATCCTCCATCCGCTCCCTCCACTCATCCGCTACACTCGGATCGGTACTTCCTGAGAAATACCCTGCTCCCACATGCCGCAGCTGCTCCATCATCCGCACATACTGAGCATCCACTACCTCGGCCCCCAGCTGCACACCTACCTGCAAACCCGCCACAGGTTGCACCGCTGGAACCTGCCCACCACCCACTGGCGGCACTACTGGATCCTGCCCACCAACCACTGGCGGCACTACTGGATCCTGCCCACCAACCACTAGCGGCACAACTGCTGGAAGTCGCTGCAAAACCTGAGCTAGCAAGTCCATCAAGACATCCTCCCTGCCTGGAGCACCTCCTGCTGCAACCCCCACACCCGGGGCAACACCGTGACCAACACCGTCACCCAAACCAGCCTGGTCTCCAGACACTCTAGGATGAACCTGTGACTCCGCCACCTCCTCACTGGCCATGCTCTGGGCTACACTCACACTGGCCTCAGGAATCTGACCTCGTTCCCGACCACGACCACGACCACGCCCACGACCATGACCACGACCGCGACCAACAGCACCCTCTCTAGCCATCTGCACTACCCAGAACAGAAGGCTAAGCACACAATTCAAAAACCGCACATAGAGTACACATCTTACCGTGGAATCTCATTGAAGGCTCAAAGAGGATGATACTAGGACTCAATACCGCAAACAAATTTACTAACTACTCATAATCAATCACACAACATCATGCATCAAGCAAAAGGAAAATAATTCACCCAATTAAATTCCTAACCGCTCTAACCATCCATTTAACCATCCTAGAACCGTAAAGGCTCTGATACCAAAATGAAACAACCCGACCCTTCTTTTTTTTTTAATTAAAAACAATATATATAATTAAGCATCCCATACTACTTAATTGACCAATCCAAACCACAACTCAACATTAAACCAGCAATAACATTAAGCACAGCGGAAACATACCAATAATACAAAACCAACAACATCATCAATACAATAACATTCCTAACCTTTCTATCCGGCAACCTAACATAACACTAACCAAGGTTCCAACAACATAACCAACAAATCCAATAACACACAAACGGGACCCTAGATCATCCTCGTTCTCATTGCCATGATTCCACGTCACAAACCTGCACACCACAAACAACAAAAATTGGTTCGCGGATGTTACATACTATCTCATTTTCACATTCTCTCATTCTCTTCTACAATACCTCAAATCATTTTTCGTTTTTTTTGTTATTTTTGATTTCTTATTTTTGTTGTATTGGTTGTAAAAGACAAATGAAATATCATTGTAAATTGTTAATGCTAAATTTTAATTTTAGAGACTACATGATATATATTTTACATTGTTCTTACTTTAAAAGATTTATCTCTTTTATCTAATTTGGATTATTATCTTATAAGTAATAATTCTCTCCTCCTCTCCCACCAATATCAAATGTTGTTATATCTCATATGTGTTGTAAGAGTTTGATTCTATATTTTAATTTAGAAAGTATTATATATATATATATATATATATATATATATATATATTACATTGTTCTATTTTTTAAAGATTCATCTCCATTATCTAATTTGGATTACCATCTTATAGTAAACATTCTCTCCTTCTCTCCTACCAATATCAAATGTTGTTATATCTCATATATATTGTAACTTGTAAGACTTTGATTCTATATTTTAATATAGAAAGTATTATATATATTTAACATTGTTTTCAATTTTTATTTTATTTATATAAAAAAAATATTTCTTTTATATTTCTTGCCTTTCTAATCTATTCATATTTATTTTTTAAATTTGCATATGTTGGTTTTAACAAAACAATCAACTTTATTTGAGAATTAGATGTTCCTATTAATTTTTGAATGATCAATGTGTAACATATAAGCATTTTGTCTTGCAATCACAAGTTCCATTTCCATTGCTTAACTCCATGGTTAAACTATAATATATGTTGTCCTATTTGTAGGAATAACAACATACTTATTTAATTTATTTAAAAGAGCAGATGATTAATCGAAATAAACATTTATCCAAATTTTATAATTCAATCAGTGAGTGTACTTATTACTTTGAAAAACTTTTACATTGAAGTTCATCAAATCATATAAGAAAACTAAAATACTATGTCACTTCAAATTTGGAAGGAAACACTTGGTATTCCTTTTAAAAAAATTCAAAACACATATAAAAATTTATTAATATTTAACTCACTTTAAAGACATTAAAGGTTATTTAACTCAAAAATAACTTCTATCCAATAATTTCATACATTCCTCCCACAAATAAAATATATATATATATATATATATGTTCAAGATTGTATTTAAATATTACATAATTTTTTAGTTAGCTAAATTTATAGTCACATATATACAATATATATACATAAGAATTTATATTACTTATTAACACCATAATTCGATCCATTATTTGCTTAACTCAAAATTGGTTTCAAAGCCAACTAATGAAAAACAAAAACGATCTTATTGATATTAGACCAAAACATGGGCATACAAACATAATCACTTACACGGAAGATATTTTTAAAAAATAACTTATTATTGTAACATCAAAGTATGAAGGGTTTACATAAGCAGTTAATTAGAAAATCTATAATACAATAAATGTATTGGAAACAATATCAGTCAATGATAAGATTGGATCCTCAAAAGCAAGAAACAACATCTTCATAATTCATAAAAACTAAACGCCATAATTATACATATCTAAACGAAATGGTATAAACATATAGTGTATAAATAAAAGTGACGGCAAAGCCCGTATATGCCTAACTAAAACGAAATAATACAAAAGAGAAAACGAAAAAACCAAAAAGAAAAACAAGAAAGTGCCAACTACACCACAACCCACGTGTTGCGTGGGGAAGCACCTAGTTGACTTTAAATTTAGGCTTTTATAGTAGACTTGGTTTTTACTGGAGTTTAGTATATGAAAATAACAAACTCATAGATTCTAAATTTTTCTATATTTTAATACTAGTTTATTAACAAAAAAACACTGTAATGGATTAAACCACTTTTTATTTACCATTAATCAAATATAATACATAATAGTGTGGTTAGAAAAAATTAAAGACAAAACTACAGCGGATTAACTGCAACCGTTTTTACATATAAATAAAATTAGTCTACAATAATTTGTTGTCCATACTAAAAATAATGGTATAATCTGTAGATAAATTTGTCCATTCCGACTGCAGTAATTATTTAGATCCTTAATATTCTTAGATTATCTCCAACGGCAACAACCCATTATAGTCTATAAAACAAAAAAGATATATTATTTTAATTACAAATTTTCTTTTTGATTTTCTTTTACTGGCTGAATTATTTGTGAGATGACATGTGTCCATAATTTTGGTAGAGTCGTTTCTAAAATCTCCTAATCTAGAGACTGATTTTATTTCTCTCTTCAGCTTTTAATTTTTTATTAATTTTCTTTTTTTGTAGAGACTCCCTAAATCTCTGCGTTGAAGATGCCCTTAAAAAAAATGATGGTTTTCGAGTGGCATAATATGTTAATTAGGTAGTAACCCGTGCTATAGCACGGGACAAAATATTTTCATATAAATTTTAAATTCGTAAATTGACTAATCAAGAATTATATTAATCTAGGTATTGTAGCAAATATGAGTTACTTTGTAACAGGTAACACGTATCTTCCCGTCTCATCCCCTCACATCTTAACTCATCCCGTCTCGTCTCGTCTCGTTTAGTCCAGTCTCGTTCCATCTCAATCATAATTTTTTGTCTTATGTTCGTTCTTTTTAAAATTATTACTCGTTACACAATGTTTACTAAAAGAGATTGGGTAAAAAAATAAAAATGGGATACCAGAGTTTTTCGCTGAATATTTTTTATTTAGTTAGTTGAAATTTTCAAAAATAAATTAATTTTCAAAAACTATATAAATATTTTCAAAAATACCAAAATTTTAAAATTGTCTGTTCCAAAATGGTTAGTTACATGTGGCATAGTCAATCTGTATCAAAATTAGTGAAAACTTGACATTTGAATTTATCTACTTATATTTTTTAAATTCCTACTTTTATCTAAAATTTATGACCCTTTTAAAAAAAAAAATATTCAATATATTGGTTCTCATTATGAGAATTACCCATTTCAGTTTACATACTATTTCTCGTCTTAATACCATAAATAGAATGGATATTTTCTCAAAATTTAGTTATTGTTTTTTAAAGTATATGTATTTAATTAGTAAATTAAATTACTTCAAAATACACTGGTAAAACATATATTCAGTCAAATAATAATCCCTTTTAGGTTGTAAAAAATAATTGTATAATATTAGAATTTTCCATAAAAATTACTTGGCCACTCTTTTACAGTGTTTGTCAATATTTTGGTGTATATGTAGAATACCGAAACTCATACCGAAAATAAACATATCATCATCTTCATCACCTGGAAAATATAAATTTTTTTGCAATCCATCCATTATAATCAAGCAAAGCCCATGTTTGTTGAAAATGTTAAAGTAATTTTTAATGGGGTGTTAAATCTCGTCCAGTCTAGTCCTATCACATCCCGTCTCGATCCATCCCGTTAGAAATTTTATGTCCATAAATGTTTTCTTTTAAATAGTTATATAGTAGACAACATAAATTGTAAAGTTTAATGTTTTTTTTAAATGGTTGAAGAGTATAATTTTATTCTTAATAAAAATTATTTAATAAATTTGTTTTTATACTTTAATTGACATATCTTATTAACATTTTTATCATTGATATATTTAAATCAAAGATTTATATAGTTATTTGTTTAAATAATTGTAAGTTCAAATTTAACGTTCTACAACATTTGTAGATTAATTTTTAAAAAATTATACGGTAGTAGTATACGCAAAATTAGCCCAAATACCTTCAGTTTTTTACGGAAAACAATCAATTAATAGCATATTCGATTATTTCACGGTGAGGATGAAAGCATAAAATCTTAAAAAGATTTTCCTTGTCCTCATCGACGATAACAATATTCAATTACCATAATTTGGGGTAAATTTTAATGACGATGAAAAATCTTGACTCTTGTATAATCTATTTGATCATATATTTACTTTGTTTCGTTTTTGTTTTTGGAAAAATTTATGGAATGACAAAAATAATTTTGGTCATATATTGATTTAGAGACATAACAAATATGGTTTTATTTTTATCAAACTAACATATATTTACAGCTTATTAGAAACGACCAGTAGACACATATTAGATACGTAAATTAAACTTTTATAAGATGGGCTGCATGATCCTTTTGTTGGCATTTTACGTTTAAAAATAAATAGACGTTTAGGTTAAAATTGTAGTTCAGGTTTAATATTCTTAATTTTCCTACTATTAACAATCATTTCATTGTTTGATAAAAAAAGACTAAAATGCTCAGTGACGTTTAGATAAATATAATTAAATCTTATTATAACTTGAACATGATAACGAAACAGAGGAAATAGAAAATAAATTGAAACGATACGAAAATTTTAAAAAACAATGACAGAAATAGTTCAATCTTGTATTAATCCTCTTGCCAAACATGCTTCCTTGTATGATGGATATACAACTCCACCATAAGTCCTCAAATCTTCGTCACTTGTTGGTCCTTTAAGAAAACGGAAAAGAAGTTTAATGGATAAATTTCCATTAAACTTACTTGAAATAGAAGTAGTTCTTCGACTGTTGACTCTTCTCTTCCTCCTTTGAAAGCATTTTCCTGTAGGATCCCAAATGTAAAACGCAGGTAGCTCCTCGAAAGTGAGTTGTCTTGCAACTTCACAATTAAGGTTTAAATCGAACCAAGCCGTTAGCATAAGATCTTCCATATTTTTTTCCGTTTCCGGCGTACTCATTTTTATTTTGATATTTTGTTTTGTGTATAGGATGTTTGGGCTGAATGTGATAAGGATGAAGTAAGCTAATTATATAGGTGGTGAAAATTAGGGTTTTTAAAATTGTAATGTAAGTTGGGCCAATTGATCCATTAGGTGTGGTTTATAAGTTGGGCCAATTGATCCATTAGATGCCTTCGTACAAAAAGGAAAAACATAAACGGTTCGGATGTATCATTGAACGGTCATGATTAAATGAAAGGATCCGGAATAATGTAACCGGGTTAAAAGGATCTGCGTCTTTATCTGTTTCCATGGGGTTGGAAATTTCCTTTGTACCCTTTTAAAAAATCGAAAATTTGGTCATAATTGCAATGGCATTGTATTGTAAATTCTTACAAAACTAAGGTTTTTTCAGGCAATGTTTTACAATTATGACAATGGCATTATATTGTCAGCTTTTAATTTTTTATTAATTTTCTTTTTTTGTAGAGACTCCCTAAGACCATCATTAGTGGTGAATACTCTTAGAAGTACTCTCTTGTTGGGCCCCAAAAACAGAATATTAAACCCATTTTTGAGTCCATTTTAGTGAGTATCGCTGCTTCTGATAGTAACTGAAGCAACACCCTGAGAAACCCGACGTGGCGTTTTGCCATTGGTTCCAGAAGAAATATAAACCGCAATTTTTTTTTTATCTCCAATTTTTTTTCTTTCCGAGTCTCTCTCTCTTATCTGTCGGGTGAAAGACGATTTGGGTGGCGATTCTTGCGAATACCGGGAAATTCCATCGATTCAGACCGAATCTGATGAACTTTCCGGCTAAATATGGAGGATGATGATGGCAAGCAGAGGCGATGGCGAAGAACAACGGTGTAACCCTAAGATGATGACGCTTCGGTTCTGAAGACAAAATGACGGCGGAGGAAAGTTTTCTGTCGATTTAACTTATTAGGCGTTGATTCATTGCTTTTGAGATTAAATTGATATTCACTTGCTTTTGAAATTTTGTTTTGGAGGATTGAGGGTTACGGTTAAATTACTCTGATTGTATGATATCGTTTTTATGAATGAGTATCTTTTATGTTCTTGTTATCTTATGTTTGTGTTTGTGTAAGATTAGTAGAGTGTTTAGTGTTTATGTATGTTGTTCTGATCAGAACCGATCCCAACTGTTTAGTGTTTGTTTATGTTGTTCTGTTTGTGTTTGTTGAGAAGGAAAGAAGGAAAGATTAGCACAAATGGTTTTTCTTCCTATATTGTTCTGCCTCGAAACCATGATAAGAAATCTTATATGGTTCTGCGTTTTCGTTATCAAAAGTAGTGAAACAAACTAAGTGAGTTTAGTCTGACTGTTATCTATAAACTTAGTATGATATAACTTGTGCTCCTGAGAGAAGATTTGTCACCTCTTTCTCTTCATTTTCTTGGTAGAACATTCAGATGCTGAGACTTTCATTGTAGATTGGATTACTGTCTAGTTTATATTGTAGAACGGTTCTGGTTGGATCATCGTTACTTGAATGATGTTAATAACTGGCCAATAAAGTATTTAGGATTAACGAGTCTGATCTACACATCAAGTTTCAAACATATTGGATTTAGATTTATCAGCCCAATGTTTGAAAGTCAAGACTTGATTCAATCCTAAGCTAATTATCCAAAGTATGATGTTTTGTCTTTTATGGTGTTGTATAGAACCTGGCGAACCCGACAGCTTTACTTAGTGGATTGATGATGCTGCGGCATCTGAAACTCAACAAACAAGCAGAGCAGATCCACAGCGCCATCATCAACACAATAGCCGAGGGAAAGTATAGAACAGTTGATCTAGGAGGCTCCTCAACCACAACAGATTTCACAAAAGCAATCTGTGATCATCTCTAAACACCCGTAAAAGCATGATTCTTTCTCTACCATTTACCAATCTGATTTTCATTTACCTGTCTAATTGTTGTTTCGTTTGTTGTTTACTTTAATGTAGGATGTGAAGTGCCAAGGCTGCTACAACATGTAAACTTGGGAAACAGTTTTTTTTTTCATTCTTTTCCTTTGACATTACATAGTTTAAAGAACATACAAAACTTGTAAAATATGTTTAAGAATGAGCAACCCTTTTTTGGTAAGAATGATTTTGCAAAAATACTCTTAGGGTTGCTTTACTTAAATTAATATTAATTATATGTTTAAATAATTTGAGAGTAACTTAGAGAGTACCCTTTACTAATGATGCTCTAAATCTCTGCGTTGAAGATGCCCTTAAAAAAAATAATGGTTTTAAATCGAGTGGCATAATATGGTAATGTAGATTACTTATTTTTGAGACAACTTCAAAAGTTCAAAGACACGATTTATTGGATTATACGAATATTTTAAGTTTATCTTTGTGTCTTTTTATTTTTCTTCCAAATTAAATATATATCTTGATTGGATGCTCCCACGGCAGCCGTAATGGACAAAAGCCTAAATCATATCAACAACTAGATGATGACGATGATGATGATCCTTTACTTGTCATAAAACTGACAATTTCGTCAACGTGGCGAATATTCTCATCCATGTTCCCAAACAAACCTTTCATCAGCTTAGCTTTATCCCTTATTGACTCACCTTCTTCATCCACCATCACCAATCTAACCGAGTCAGCCACCGAGCAAGAATCAAACGACCCATCTCTCTCATCTCTTAAAACCTCAACACCAATCCCCTTCCCATGCAACAGTCTCGTGTTAAGCCCTTGCTCATTCAGCACCGGCAAAAAGATCGGAGCTTTACCAAAACCTAACCCTTCGACCACTGAGTTCCAGCCACAGTGTGTCAAGAACCCTCCCACTGACTCGTGCCTCAGTATTTTCACTTGTGGAACCCATCCAACATGAACCATGCCACGTCCCTTGACTCTTTCCTCGAACCCGTCTGGAGTCAGTGGCTCGTTCCTTAGAACCCAAAAGAAAGGTGTCTCTGACTTCTCCAACCCAAGAGCTAGCTCGGTGACTTCCTCACGACAGAGACTCGCTTCCGTGCCGAGTGACACGTAAACCACTGAGTTAACTCGCTGCTTGTCGAGCCACTCTTTAATACGAACCCATGTTGTATCGTCGTCTTCAATAACCGGAGGAAGAAACCCGGTTGGAAAAACCGGTTTTTGGTACAGATCTTTTAGTAAACCAAACCATTCCGATTCAAATTCCGGACAGCTACGGACAAAAACCGCATCGCTCTCGCCGATAGAGTAACCGAACCGGACAGAATCAGAAACCCCGGTTACATCTTCATCCGTCTTCTCAACGTATCTTGTGACTTCATGATAACGAAACGCGACGTTTGACTTAAACGGAACCCACGGCGGCACCACCGTGAAATCTTCCGGGGTAGTTCTGAACTCATCAATCAACGACGAAGACGGTCCTAAGAAACAGAGAGTTGCAGCGTTAAAGAGACTAAAGAAGGCCTTGGAGATTCCAAGCTCAGCCGCAATAGAAGGGAGCCAGTGAGACGCGTAGTCGTATATGATCCAGTCCGGAGAAGACCGTAGGAGAAACTCTTTCAACGGTGCCTGGAGAAGGTCAAAGGCGGCTTTGAGAGACTGTTGCTTGTTGTAAGGTACGTCCATGGAAGATTCTGAGGTTGGAGACAAGCCGGAGATGAGAGGGAGAGGGAAAGAGACGAAGGTGATGGAGGAGGAGAGGTTTGATGGTAGTTTGGGAAGTCTTTCGAGGTTTCTTGGTGTTGATATGAAGGAGATCTTGTGACCCTTTTGAGCTAGCAACTTAGAGAGACTAAGAAAAGGAAGAAGATGACCCATAGCTAACCATGGAAACATGGCTATGTGCATAACTTCTTCTTCTCTCTTGTCCTCCATATTTGTTTTTCTTAATTTGCAAAATTTAATCAGCCATCCTATATGAATACATGAAAAAAAATAACAAGTAAGATTACACATTGATGATATGTATGTCATATACATATATATGAGTAGCCCTGGGCATTCGGGTTTCGGTTCGAGTTCGGGTTATCGGATGTAGGAGTTTAGTACCCGATAGGGTAAATCTTAAAAATCAGTTTTGGTTCGGGTCGGGTTTTTCGGATTCGGGTCGGTTCGGATTAGAATTCTGATACCCGGAAAAAACCCGGAAAAAATTGGTTCCATATCGGTTTGGTTTATGCCTACCCGAATACACTAATTTTCTACCCGATTCTACCCGAAAATCGGAAATTTGCCTTTATAAACCGAAAACCGGTTTATACCCGAGACTAAGTGACCTGCAAATTGATTCTACACAACACAAGTACAAGCACTTATTCCTGCAAATTTGACACCAATATTCAATAGATAATAGAATTCATCCATGAAAATCCAACATTCCAAGTCATACAAATGGGAGAAACAGTAGTACTAGATAGCAGAAACTAAAGAAAAGTTTTCAAATTCTTGCCAAAACAACAAATCCAAGTCTAGGACTATGGAAAACATCAAAACAAATAGTAGGAAACTGGAAAACAAAACACAATGATGACTTGATTTTGCTCTCCTTCTGGACCTAATACAATAAAAACCAAAGAACAATATTAATCCATTGGTAGACTGAGAGAACAATATCAATCCATTAGTCAAGACTCGAGTATATAATACCTCAGTAGCTCACTCCCTTGATCAGTTTTTCTACTGATCTTTCAGTCTTCGACAATGAAACCAGGTTCAAACTCTATCAAAGAACATAAACAAAACAAGGTTAGAAAATAGAAATCATAATTTGTGAAGTATAACTCAGAATCAGAACTATAAGAATCGATAATTACCTCTCATAAACTCATCTTGCAACTCTAATTCAGCAAGCATCTGTTGAATGGTTGAGACTCCTCTTTCACTGATATTAACTTCACATTTTAACCATTGCTCAGTACACATCAAGACTTCAATCGTGTAATCTGTCAAACAGCTTCTGCATGAATCTAAAACTCTTCCACTTGTGCTGAATGCAGATTCTGAAGCTACCGATGACACTTGCATAGCAAGTATATCCTTAGCTATTAGAGAGAACCGGAAACTTTCCACTATTGACTTTCCACCATGACAGCAAATCATACTCTACGCCACTTATAAGATTTGGCTTCTCCACATTTTCTTCCAAGTAAATCTCCAACTCATTAGCTGAATTGTGAATTCCTGTTTCCATAACAATCTCATTCCATACACTGTCCATTGGTTCATAGGCAACACGATTACCAAGAACTGTTCTCTCAGTGAATCCACTTCCAACTTGCTCTTGAGACTGATATCCTCCTAGTCCTTGTTGTGATTGAGACTGAGATTGAGAAGATGATCCACTAGTAGTTCTAATCACTGAACTGCTATACTCATCATAGAGATCCTTCAAGATCTTTTTGACTGAATCATAAAGATGAGTAGCCTCTGCAGTCTTTTCGTCGTAGAGTGTATCAAAACAGAGCTTCAAATAACTCATCTTCTTCCTAGGATCAAAAACAGTAGCCACTATCAACAGTTTGTTCATTTCCGTCTTATCCCCAAATGGATCCCAATACTTCCCCAACTTCTTTAACATACCTGAAGCTTTCGTCTGCAGTTTTTCCTCAACTCCAGGACTAAGACTTAACGCCGTAATGGTTTTAGTAATGGTGACTATCTCATTGTAGATTTTATGAGAGGCAACACTAGTTGAAGCTGAAAGAACCAATGTAGACTTGTAAAAAATGATAAGAGTCTGAACCAACCTCTCAACTTCATCCCAATGATCTCTAACTGGTGGTCCAATCCTTTTCTTTCCATCCACCTTTTCCTGAAAATAATCATTGTAGGGTTTATCTTCAGCCTCCATCTTCTCAAATGCCAGTCTGAACTTTAGAGCTTGTTCTAACATGAGGTAAGTTGAATTCCATCTTGTCTTCACATCTAAAGGGAGGCTTCCTCTTTTGATCTTTCCTGTGTCAACTCGGAAGTCAAACGACTTGAGTCTGTTTGTTGAAGACCTCACATATTGAATACCATTCCGAATTTCAGACACACTGCTATCTATCTCTTGCAGACCCTCCTTCACAATCAAATTCAGAATATGAGTAGCACATCTCAAATGTAAATAATCACCTTTCAAGACCATTGAATCATCTCCAATCTGCTCCATTGCTTCCTTGAATTTCTTCATCGCTGAACTATTAGCTTTAGCATTGTCCACAGTGATGCAAAAAACTCTCTTTATATCCCACTCAGCCAAACAGTCAAGCAGAACCTTAGCAATCGTTTTACCTTTATGATCATCAACATTCTTGAATCCTATGATCATCTTCTTTAACCTCCACATAACATCAACAAAATGGGCTGTTATTACCATGTAGCTTGATCTAGTAGTCGGAGCAACCCAAATATCTGTCATCAGTGACAATCTCTGCTTGTTCTGTCCTAAAATCTTCTTCATAGCTGCTTTCTTTGTGGCATACATCTCATATATGTCTCTTGTGGCTGTTCTCCGTGAATGAGGCTTATACAACTGAACCTTAGAGCAGAAATGTCGAAAAGCTAAACTCTCTACAAAAGACAATGGTAATTCCCCTATAACCAACATCTCATTAACAGCCTCTCTAAACATTGATTCAGAAACCTTACTAACAATTAAACTGCCACCAACACTATCAGGAGTAAACACAGTTTGAGTTTTGTCTTGATTAGCACTCGCCCATACCTTGTATGCTTTGCAGGTTTTTCTGATATGATTCTTCAGAGTGGAGGTTCCAGACTTGGTTGCACAAGCCATTTCTTTCTTACAGTAATTGCAGTTGCACTTGTCCGGATTTGCTGACTGTCTGGTGAAGTGTTCCCAAACCCAAGATATTGTCTTCTTTATCTTTCCCCTTTCTTTATCCTCATTTTCTTTATCTTTACCCTCACTTTCTTTATCTTTACCCTCACTTTCTTTATCTTTCCCCTTTCTTGTCTTTCCAGAGATAGGCGTTTGAACATCAGCATCATCATCTGTTGAAACATCTATCATCGGATCATCATTGTTTGCTGGATTATCACAAGAAGCCATCTGCATCAGCATGAAGTAGAAGTTTTAAATAAAACAGTCACAAGGCACAAAGTGTTAAGTTAGAACTAGAATAGTACAAGTTATAAGACAAAATGAGGAAAAATCGAGAATCAAACAAGTTAGACACTTAGACTACAACATCTAATTCTAATATGAGATGAGACCATACAGATTACAGAATCCAATACCCAAAAATCCAACATCTAATTCTAACATATACCCAGAAATCGATATATAAAACTCGATTAAGACTAAACTCATCAGTCATCAATGATTAAATTTGGTTTGAATCACAATTCACAAATAGAAAAATGAAAAACAGAAAAGTAGAAAACAATAAGAGACGGTGGTGGTGGAATTTACCTCCGATTGGTTTCTTGACAAGGCGGAAGGTGGAGAAGTGACCTCCAGAGATTGAATGGTTTGAGTTAGGGTTTCCAGGTTTGCGTTTGATAATATATTGACCATAGACATTAAGAAAGGCAACAAAAAATTCGATAATCGAGGCTAGAAGGAAACTCAATCGATAATCCTGCCTAACCCTAATTCCCCATGCTCTCATTCTCATAGGCTCATATACCGCGGTGCCGCCCAACATTTATGAAGGGTTATAGAAACCGAAGGCTATAGGATTAATGTTTTGGGTTTTCGGGTTACCCTTTCGGGTATAGGATAAAAACCGAAACCAAACTCGTAACCACGAGTACACATATATAGAAACTGATGGTGTAAAAAGTCTAGAACCAAACCTGCCCGAAACCGGGTTTTTCGGGCCGGTTTCGGTTTGAGTGCTCGGGTCCGATTTTTTTGCCCAAGACTATATATGAGTTTAGAAACATTAATCCTATAGAAACATTGAGTGCTCGGGTTCCAGACTTGGTTGCACAAGCCATTTCTTTCTTACAGTAATTGCAGTTGCACTTGTCCGGATTTGCTGACTGTCTGGTGAAGTGTTCCCAAACCCAAGATATTGTCTTCTTTATCTTTCCCCTTTCTTTATCCTCATTTTCTTTATCTTTACCCTCACTTTCTTTATCTTTACCCTCACTTTCTTTATCTTTCCCCTTTCTTGTCTTTCCAGAGATAGGCGTTTGAACATCAGCATCATCATCTGTTGAAACATCTATCATCGGATCATCATTGTTTGCTGGATTATCACAAGAAGCCATCTGCATCAGCATGAAGTAGAAGTTTTAAATAAAACAGTCACAAGGCACAAAGTGTTAAGTTAGAACTAGAATAGTACAAGTTATAAGACAAAATGAGGAAAAATCGAGAATCAAACAAGTTAGACACTTAGACTACAACATCTAATTCTAATATGAGATGAGACCATACAGATTACAGAATCCAATACCCAAAAATCCAACATCTAATTCTAACATATACCCAGAAATCGATATATAAAACTCGATTAAGACTAAACTCATCAGTCATCAATGATTAAATTTGGTTTGAATCACAATTCACAAATAGAAAAATGAAAAACAGAAAAGTAGAAAACAATAAGAGACGGTGGTGGTGGAATTTACCTCCGATTGGTTTCTTGACAAGGCGGAAGGTGGAGAAGTGACCTCCAGAGATTGAATGGTTTGAGTTAGGGTTTCCAGGTTTGCGTTTGATAATATATTGACCATAGACATTAAGAAAGGCAACAAAAAATTCGATAATCGAGGCTAGAAGGAAACTCAATCGACAATCCTGCCTAACCCTAATTCCCCATGCTCTCATTCTCATAGGCTCATATACCGCGGTGCCGCCCAACATTTATGAAGGGTTATAGAAACCGAAGGCTATAGGATTAATGTTTTGGGTTTTCGGGTTACCCTTTCGGGTATAGGATAAAAACCGAAACCAAACTCGTAACCACGAGTACACATATATAGAAACTGATGGTGTAAAAAGTCTAGAACCAAACCTGCCCGAAACCGGGTTTTTCGGGCCGGTTTCGGTTTGAGTGCTCGGGTCCGATTTTTTTGCCCAAGACTATATATGAGTTTAGAAAAAAGTATACATATAATATTTTTTTATCAGAGGATCGAGAAAAGTATACATAATATATAAATTTTATATTCAATACATGATTAACGTACTAACACGATAATTAATAACTGATGACACACCTTAATTTAGTTTGGAACGAATTTTTGAAGTTAGGTCATCATCGGACAGCTCACGTAGACGGTATTCATCATTAGGCTTGGTGAGATTAAATGAAAACTTTATAATTACTAGGTTTTGAACCCACGCTACGCATGGGTTTATTTGATTTATTTTGGTAAAAATTATATATGATTGATGACAGTTATAAATTTTTAGCTTATATAAAATTTTAAAATACAATTGATTGGTAAAAATTTTACTTTTTAAAAATATAAAAGTCACTTGTGTTTAAAATTTTACCTCACATATCCTAAACCGTTTCTTTGACTATCAGACAAACAAAACATTTTTATAATCATGAATTAATGTTTTCTCATATTTAATTGACCACCACCATCTATATCATTTTCATTGTCAAATTTTCATGATAAATGTCAATGTTACTTTTACCGTCCGATTCTTCATTATACTCTTCTTCTTCCTCTTCCTCATCAGCTTCCTCACATTCTTCCATTGAATAATCATTTAAAACCTTTTTTTTAGACTACCACACATGTTAACCCATCAAACTCTAATACCAAAATCATTGTCTCTTGTCTCATAAAATTTGTACAATTTTACGGACCAGCTTAGTCACTACATGCACCCAATTATTGATACTTTCACCTGTATATTTACTCGGTTTTAGATCCACATGTATTGAAACTTTTCAAACCAAAATCCTTAATACTACAAAATTGCAAATTACTTGTAGAGAAAGTAATATGAACACATGTATAGCTAATAAAACAAGTGTGCTTGTCATCGACCCTTCTTCTTTAAACTTCAAAAATTAACTCAAATAACATCAAATCAAGATCTTGTGATGTCAATCCTTCTTCCTTTGATCCAAAATTTAATTTTACAGAAAAATATTAAATCATTTATAAAGTCATACATAAAAACATGTTTTAAATTTTTGAAAGTTAAATATTAATAATACTTAAACTTCTTATAGAGTTTAAATATTTATAATATTTTAAATTTTCTACGAAGGTATTTATAATATTTTTAAACATCCTATAAAGTTTAAATATTTATAATATTTGAACTTTTTAAAAGTTTTAATAATTATAATATTTTAAACTTTTTAAATTTTTAAATTTGGATGCCTGATAAATCAAACTTCCTGCTCATTCATAGTTGGAAGCATATTAGTCTTATTTATAATGGTTCTCAGCCATTGTCTAAAATTTTCTAGCCGATTTGGGACGTTGTAAATACACTTATTTAGAAGTATTTTAATATAGAAATTTAACATAATTTCAAAAATGTTAAATATTGAGTTGTATGATCGCGATTTGTCGTTTAAAAAATATTTTAATATAGAAAATTCTAAATTTTTTTAAAAATGTTAATTAATGGCATGTCGAATTCCAATTGAATGTTTTAAATCCTAGGTGGACAGCCTTAGGAGCTTATAGCTTCTACTTTTATTTAGTATAGATTACCATTGTTATCATAAAATATATCAATCAACCCGAAAAACAATCGGAATCAACGATAAATGAATTTTCTTACGATAAATTCCCAAGCATAAAGACTATGAATAACTCGTGGCCATTGACAAGTAAATTGTCATGGGTAGAGCGGATCTAGTAATTATGGGGGTCAGCTGCCCCACTAAATTTTTTTTTAATGTATTTTTAGTTATAAATTGTAATATGACTTTTTTAAGTTTAGTAATTTGACCCTTACAAATTTTATATTTTGATTTCGATCCTTACAAATTTTATATTCACCACATTTTAGACTAAATTTCTATTTTGATTTTTCAAAAATTGCATTTTTACCCTATTTTTTAAAAGAGTTTTATTTTAACCTTCTAAATTTTACATTTTTATTCTTTCAAAAAATAAGTTTATTTGGACCCTTCTAACTTTTTTTTCTGCCTCCGCCAATGGGTAGAGATTTGTGACCAACTGTTGCCTTTGTGTCACTATTTTTATTAGTGGCGGTCTTGTTGTGAAATGTTATTCTTGGCATCAAAATATTGTTTCTACTTTTCTACCCTTGCACACAATGGTGATATGCCTAATTAAGTTCTTCTTTCTCTTAATTAGTAATGGTGAAAATGAGCATTGGTTTTGATTAGTTAATACCTAAGATACAAAGATTAATCCTCATTAATAATCATCACAAATTGGCTAAAGCTTCTAACACTTGAATAATCGAAATAATATTGTAAGACATTTGTAAAACATTTTTTCAAACTTTTGAAAATACATTTTAAAGCAACCATGAAATTGGAGTGGAGTAGAAGGAAAATTTTTATTAATTGTAAAACGCAAGAACGTGGCAAGGGCGAAAAAAGGTGATTAGGGTTTTTTTACTTTTTGGTCAGGCATGGTGTTGCCGGCGGCTTCTCCAAGCCGTTCTGCGATGGATTTGGGGCAGTCGGAGGCTCTAGTGGTGGATAAACAAACAGAGATGGTATCTGCGGGCTCCTTTGATGGCTCCATGGTAGCTTAGTCGGTTGATAAGGATTTGGGGGATGGTTCGAAAGAGGTGTCTTTGTCGCTTCAGCCTGCGGCGGTGACTCAACCGGGCAAACGTTCTTTTCTTCAAGTGGCTCAAAAGCGTGTTTTCTCTCAACAGAAGTTCGAAGTTTCAGAAGTGGATGGAAAGGAGGGAGTCGTTGTCCCTAGGGAGGTGTTTGTTGGAGCAAAGCCCCTTTAGGAGGATTCCGTGATTGGTAAGTTTCTCCATGTCAAAGCTCCTCATGTGGGGATAATCCATATGATCGTGAACAAGATCTGGAGGTTAGGGGATCAGACATCTTTGATTGATATTTTCGCAGTGAACGAGTCTACGGTTAAGTTCCACATAAGGAATGAGGCTGTGAGACAAAGAGTTCTAAATCGTGGCATGTGGAATATTACTGATCTTCCGATGATAGTCTCGAAATGGACACCGTTTGCTGAAGAAGCTCAACCTGCTATGAAATCTATACCCTTATCGGTTACGCTTAAAAATATCCCTCCCACTATGTTTACGGATAAGGATTTGGAGTACTTAGCAAGGGCGGTTGGAAAACCTCTACGGTTGCATCCTAAAACAGAGGCGTGTGTTAGTTTCACAGAAGCACAAGTTTTGGTGGAAGTTGACTTGACAAAGGAGCTTCCTGCAGAGTATGTGTTTATGGGAGAGGAGGAAGGTTAACTTGACACTATAATCTGTTAGTTACCCTTGGTTACCGCCGCGTTGTTCCCGTTGTAAGAAATGGGGTCATCTTTTGCCTACTTGTCTATCCCATGGGGAGCTTTTTGTCAGGGAGCAGCAGGTTCAGCAGTCCCCAGCTTTCGATGCAACTGTTTTTTTGACCCCATCATTAGCTCACCGTAACACCGTGGAGGAGGATCCGTCGATCTTGAGGAATGACAACCTTGAGAAAGATGTTAGTGATGATGTTGAGGAACAGGATGGTGAAGGTTGGCAAACCCCAAAAACGGGTCGTAGTCCAAGTAAGCGAGTTGACTCTTCGACGTCTGGTGTGGCTTCTCTGCTCTCAAATTTATACTCTGTTTTGGGAGATGATGAGGAGTCGCAAGCAGGGGAAGGCGATGATGCAGATCCCCCACTTGATCAGGTTGTACAAGTAGGATTGGCTAACCCAAATGTTACGGTTCGACACGCTGATGCTGGCACTCAGTCACGAGATTTGCAGGGTGAGGTCTCTTTACGGCCTTACTTACCACGTAACTCCAAAACTGCTCATAAGACAGTCTCGAATTTGCTTGCTCCTACTAAGAATAGGAAACCTACCTCGCACCATTAATGTCTGGGTTCTTTTGGAATGTTCGTGGTCTAAACAAATCTTCTAAGCATTCCATAATAAAATGGTGGGTGGAGAGTAATGATTTTCAGTTTGGGTGTCTACTTGAGACTCGTGTTAGGGAGAGGAAGGCTCAACGGTTGATGAGTGGTCTATTTCCTGCATGGTCTTTTCTAACTAATTATGAATATAATCGTCGGGGCGTATTTGGGTTATGTGGAAAAGAAATGTGAGGTTGGATCCTTTCTATAAAAGTGAGCAGATGATCACCTGTTTAGTGACTGTTGAGGGTCAGGAGACGTTTTTCTGTTCATTTGTATATGCTTTGAATACAGTGGAGGCTAGGAAGGAACTGTGGCAAGAGATCAAAGATCATTCAGACTCGCCTATTTTGCATAATAAACCTTGGATCCTGATGGGGGATTATAATGAAACGCTAGATATGGTCGAGCACTCCAGAGTGGATGATAGTCCGATGGTTACAGGGGGAATGCGTGATTTTCAAGCTGCTGTCAGTCACTGCTCTCTCTCGGATATGGCTTATCATGGTCCTCTTTATACATGGTGCAATAAGAGGGAGAATGAACTTACTCTTAAAAAGCCAGATCAAGTGTTGAAGAATGACGCCTGGGAGCGTTCTTACTCGCAGTCGTACAGTGTCTTTGCCACAGGTGGCTGCTCTGATCATTTGTGTTGCCGTATCGTGATTCAAGGAGAGGATGCTCCTAATACTGTACGTCGTCACCCTTTTAAGTTCGTTAATCTTTTAACTGACATGGAGGAATTTAGACCACTGGTGGGAGAGTATTGGCATGATACAGAACCTTTGTTCTTATCTACATCTTCTCTGTTTCGGTTCTCCAAAAAGCTTAAAGGTCTTAAACCTGCTCTGTGGTCGTTGGCGAAGAGACGGCTGGGGAATCTTGTTCGCAAGATGGCGGAGGCTTATCAGGTATTATGCCAAAAGCAACAGGCAAATTTGATTAATCCATCTACTCAGTTGATGGAGGAGGAGATCACTGCTTTTAAACGATGGGATTTTCTGGCTAATCTTGAGGAGAAGTATAGGAAACAGAAATCAAAGCTCCATTGGCTGCAGGTGGGGGATAGAAACAATAAAACGTTTCACCGTGCGGCAAAAGCTAGGGAAGCAGTGAATAGTATAAAGGAGGTTCAATGCTTGGATGGTAGTGTTGTTAGAGATAGCAATGATATCAGACAAGAGGCAGAGCGGCACTTCAGAGAATTCTTGCAGGCGGTTCCCGCGAGTTTTGAGGGAATCACGATGGAGATGCTTGAGCAGCTGTTACCATTCTGATGTAGTCTCGTTGATCAGCAACTCCTAACCCGTGTGGTTTCTGAGGATGAAATTAAGCATGCCCTTTTCTCCATGCCGAGTGACAAATCCCCGGGACCTGATGGTTTCACTTCAGAGTTCTTCAAAGCTACTTGGGAAATCTTGGGACAAGAGTTTGTGCTAGCTGTTCAATCTTTTTTTGCAAAAGGATTTTTACCTAAAGGTGTGAATACTACCATACTTGCACTTATTCCAAAGACGACTTCTGCAAAGGAGATGAAGGACTACCGTCCTATTTCTTGCTGTAATGTGCTCTATAAGGTGATTTCGAAAACTATTGCTAATCGCCTTAAGAGGTTACTACCAAAGTTCATCTCTAGTAACCAGTCTGCCTTTGTTCAAGATCGCTTTTTGATTGAGAATGTCCTACTTGCCACTGAATTGGTAAAAAATTATCATAAGTCGTCTCTCTCTGGCAGTTGTGCCATTAAGATAGACATCTCCAAGGCGTTCAATTCAGTTCAATGGTCCTTCTTGTCCAAGATTTTTACTGCTCTGTGCTTCCCGCCAATATTTATTCGTTGGCTCAGGTTGTGCGTGTCGACAGCTTCATTCTCGGTTCAGGTTAACGGTGAACTTGCAGGATATTTTCGCAGTTCGCGTGGTCTGCGTCAAGGGTGTGCCTTATCGCCATACTTATTCGTTATGTGTATGGATGTGCTCTCCAAGATGTTAGACAGGACAGCGGGGGAACGTTTTTGGTTACCACCCGCGGTGTCAGAATTTGGGCCTCACTCATTTAAGTTTCGCGGATGATCTCATGGTGCTGTATGATGGTAAGTTGCGGTCTATTGAGGGGATTTTAGCAGTGTTTGATCAGTTTGCCAAAATGTCTTGACTCACGATAAGTTTGGCGAAGTCAACCATCTACATGGCTGGCGATGTCTCTAATCCACCTTATATGCAACTTCCCTTCACGGTTGGTTGCTTACCGGTTCGTTACCTCGGTCTTCCTCTCGTCACCAAGAGGCTTACTGTAGCGGATTGCTCACCTCTTTTGGAGTATATTCGAAAATGTATTAGTTCCTGGACTGCTCGATACTTTTCTTACGATGGTCGATTCAATTTGATATCCTCTGTTTTGTGGAGTATTTGTAGTTTTTGGATGGGTGCTTATCATTTACCCTGTGCGTGCATTGCTGAGATCGAATCGTTATGTTCTGCTTTTCTTTGGTCTGGGACAGAGATGAGCACTAAAAAGGTTAAGGTATCCTGGGACGTTGTTTGTGAGCCTAAGGCAGAGGGGGGCCTCGGTTTACCATCTTTGAAAGAAGCAAATTTAGTGAGTTGTTTGCGGATCTGGCGGTTAGTGTCCCATGGTAACTCCTTGTGGGTGAAATGGTCTTCCATTAATCTCTTCAGGCAAACTTCATTCTGGTCAGTTAATGGTGCAATCAGCTTGGGCTCCTGGATATGGAAAAAACTTCTAAAATATCACGAATTGGCAAAAACGTTTTGTAAAGTGGAGGTTGGGAATGGCGAGCGTACTTCTTTTTGGTTTGATAACTGGTCCGACTTGGGTCCTTTCATTGATATTGTGGGTGGTAGAGGAGTTATAGATTGGGGATCAGGCGCTACAGTTCACTATCGGATGCTTGGACGAATAGAAGGCGACGAAGGCATCGCTCGGAACAGCTAACTGTGTTGGAGAATGCTCTGCATTCTCAATGGCAGCGAAGGCAGGAGAAACCATATCAACTATTGTGGCGTGGAAAGAATGATGTTTTCAAGCAGCGGTTCTCAACACGAGACACATGGAACCATATTCGAACAACATCGGCTACGGTCTCATGGTATCGTGGTGTTTGGTTTAGCCATGCTACACCAAAGTTTTCTTTCTATGCATGGTTGGCAGTTCTAGACCGTCTTTCAAAGGGGATGCGTATGGTGGCTTGGAACGGGTGGCTTGCGGGTACTTGTATTTTATGCCACTCTGCTATGAAATCGAGAGATAACCTATTTTTTAGCTGCTCTTTCGTCTCAGACGTGTGGTCGGCACTGTCAAAAGGTCCTCTGGGTGTGCGGTATACGACAGATTGGTCAGCACTACTAGAGTTCATTTCAGACTCCCAGCTCCACAGGGTTGATGGGTTCCTCATCAGGTATGTCTTCCAAGCAGTCATCTACATGATTTGGCGTGAGCGTAATGGGCGCCGTCATGGCGAAGTTTCACACAATGCAGCATGTATCATTGAATGGATAGAGAAACAAGTTCGTGATCAACTGCTCACTATTGGCCTCTTGGGTGACCGGCGGTATGATGAAGCTTTTCAAAAGTGGTTACACTCTCGGCAATTGTAATTCTAATACTTCTATTTTTGTTATGATTCTAAATTTTTATAACTTGCTGCACTAGTTGTAACAATGTTTATTTTTTCTTTAATATAATTTAACATTCTATTCAAAAAAAAAAAAAAAAATTGGAGTAGAGTGGGACGATCACACAATATTTCTTACTGGTGACTGGTGACCAATTTTATTTACTGCGATTGCACCATCCCTTCTTAACATTTACAATAAGCCATTGAAAATGGAAATTTCGCATTCAATTTAAATCTTAAAGGTGCAATGACAAACCTTAGCCACCAAACATGATTATGTTTCAAATTTAGAGATGGCTTTGAGAAAGGCTATTCGTATAATATTTTCAAAAGTTCAGAAACAAACAATAAATAAATAGCGTCAACGACAGTTGGTAGAAGAATTCTAAAGTTTTCTAGTGAAAAAAGAACAGTAACATGTAAAAAATTAATAATGAATCATGAAGGAGAAGAAGAGTAGAAATGAGGATATAGCAAGAGAGATGTGATGGAGACCCGAATTGGTTCTCAGCACACTCCAGATTTGGGATATAGGGGATGTTCCTCTCATCTCTCGTCCCCACTTGTCTCCCATCTTTTTCTATCCCCATTTATAAACCAAATCATTTTTCTTTAGAATATATAAAAACTACACATATATATCCAAATGACTATAGAGCAAAAGTCTTATTTTTTTGTTGACTTACAACCATTTTTTTTTCTTACTGTTGATACTAAAGTCTCGTAATTGTTTTATATATTATTTGTTATAGTAAAAATCTGATCATGGGCTGTTTTTTTTTTTTTAAATAAAACCTAAAAACTCTCTGTCTTCTCTCTAGCCAAAAAACCGCCGTCGCTTAGTTTTGACCGGCTCTGGTGGCTTCTTCAGCACTGGAATTGGGTTTTTCTGTTTAGTTTGTCTTTGTTTTCTTCTTTTATCAGCATATGCATGTCTTTTTCTTCCAACGGCATCAGATCTAGATTTTCAAATCTAGAATTTTTTAAGCTTAGATCTTCCTAACCTTAGATTTTAGCTTCTTGGCTTTTGGTTTCTCCGTCAAGTTTAGCTTCAGATCTGGCCATTTCTTGGCTGAGGCAGTTCCCAACCGCTCTTCACTGCCTCTGATGAAGATTCTTCACCAACGCAGATCGAGATCTCTTTCTTGTTTTTAAAGAGTCATTCTTCCTAAGTGGTCTCTAGGCTTTGGTATTGTCTCACCGCCCCCGGTAGCTCCTCCGTGAAGCAACATAAAGGGTCTCACGGCTTACTCATTCGGTTCTAACTAGTGGTAAAAGAGGTTCTTGCATGTTAACCTGTTGTGTGTTTTTTCTTATCTCAGATTTGTTTTTAATCATCATCATAAGTTTTAGGTTTTAAATCTCTTTTTTTGGATCTCTTGTTTCTGATCCGAGAAGTAGTGAATGAGTATTGTGTAATTTATCTGTTTGGGTTGTTTCTCCTTTAGCTTCCAGAAGTGTTTTTATAGTTTAAGTCTCCGAAAGAATTAAATTCCTTGTCGCCCTCTGTATTTCTTCTTGAAATTATTATCAATAAATCATTCAGACGAAAAAAAGAAAAGACTATCTATTTTTTGACGTATTCTTAAAATAATTTACATTTGGTTTAGTTTTGGTGTAAAAATAGTTGATTATATCAACCTCCAAAAACTTTATTTTTTTTTTATAAAGAAAAAGGTCAAATAAAAGAGAGAGGGGTGTGTGAACCCACAGCACAGCACACCACACCACACCAAAACACAAATTAGACAGAATCAGACATATAAATATTTATCTTTACTTGCAATTCCCAACTAGCGGCGCCGCTCTCTCTTCTTTCTCTTTTCTTGCTTTCAAAGCTCATCTTCCCCTTCTTCCCTATCCTCTCATTTCTCCTTTATTAATCATAATAAAAAAAGAAAAAAACAATACTTTTCCATTATTTTATAATCACACCCTACCATTTCCCAAAGGATCTCCATCTTCTTCTTTATACAAACCTCCTCATCTTCTTCTTCCTCTTTTTTTCTTTTAATATCATTTACACAAAAATCCAAAGCCAAATCTCTAATAAACAAATCCACCAAAAAAAAAAGAAAAAAAATGAAAGGTGAATACAGAGACCAAAAGAGTAACGAAATGTTCTCAAAGCTTCCTCAACATCAACAACAACAACAACACTCTCTGACCTCTCACTTCCACCTCTCCTCCACCGCCGCCACACCAACCGTCGATGACTCCTCCATCGAAGTCGTCCGACGTCCACGTGGAAGACCACCAGGTTCCAAAAACAAACCCAAACCACCCGTCTTCGTCACGCGTGACACCGACCCTCCCATGAGCCCTTACATCCTCGAAGTCCCTTCCGGAAATGACGTCGTCGAAGCCATCAACCGTTTCTGCCGGCGTAAATCCATAGGAGTCTGCGTTCTCAGCGGCTCTGGCTCCGTGGCTAACGTCACTTTACGTCAGCCTTCTCCCGCAGCTCCTGGCTCGACCATAACGTTCCACGGCAAGTTCGATCTCCTCTCCGTCTCCGCAACCTTCCTCCCTCCTCCGCCTCGTACTTCCTTGTCTCCACCGGTATCTAACTTCTTCACCGTCTCTCTCGCCGGACCTCAAGGACAGATCATAGGAGGGTTCGTCGCCGGTCCGCTTATTTCCGCGGGAACAGTCTACGTCATCGCTGCAAGCTTCAACAACCCTTCTTACCACCGTTTACCAGCGGATGAAGAGCAGAAACACTCTGCGGGGACAGGGGAAAGAGAGGGCCAATCTCCGGCGGTCTCTGGTGGCGGTGAAGAGTCAGGACAGATGGCGGGAAGTGGAGGAGAGTCGTGTGGGGTTTCAATGTACAGTTGCCACATGGGTGGCTCTGATGTTATTTGGGCCCCTACCGCCAGGGCTCCACCGCCCTTCTAAACCAATCCTTCTCTTACACAACTCGAACCTTCTTTTTTGGTATTAGGATGAATCAAGAAACTAGGGTTTTTTTCTTTCTTTTTTGGCTTTTGATCATGAAGTATCATCGTTTGCTTTTTTTGTTTGTATCATCAGAATTGACAACTCTCATGCTTAATCTTTTTTCCCACGGTGTAATCTTTGGTTTAGCTTTCTTCTATGCGGTTACAAGTTCAATATTAATTTGATTTGACTCGTATGACTCATATAGAATATGTGCTACCAAGTGTCTTCCATCGTATTCTAGAGATATTTAAGAATAGTTGTCTCTAATGATTGTGTTCCATTTTTTATACTCTTTGTTATTGGATTTGTTATGCTTTGTTTATTGTGGATCTTCAAAAGTGTGGCTGGTAGTGTATATTAATGGTTTTTATTAGGATTTTAGCTAATTTTGAGAGAACCTTACAATTTTGGATGCATTTCAAGGAAGCAGGCTTTTACTTTATCCTCCACACCATCGAGACCTTACAATTTTGGCGGCATTGTCCATTTACTTTTTAAGTTTCATAACAGTTAAATACAAACAAAAAAAAAGAGTAAAAAATGTACAAATGGTTTGTCATATACTAGTAGTCTACACTCTACAGGTTGGTTTCCATTATATAGATATTCATTAAAAAAAAATGTTATAGACTTAACCAAAAAGGATAATAATGTTAAATTAAGATATATGTATGAGAGAGCAAACTTGTTTGGTGTTTTTTGAGTAAAAAAAGTAAAGAAGCATTAACTATGCATATCTACGTAAGAAGCATTGATTGGACACAGTTTGGATTTGTCTCAAAGTGTCTTGATGGTTTGGACTCATGTCCCTGGTCACACTCATATATCCAGAAGTTTGAAGACTATACATCTGCAATGTCTGCAAAAACACACATATCTATATATAAACACATTCAATACCCACTTGTCTTTTCAGTGCCCTTTCTCTTTATATCTATTTTAGCTTTTTACATTGGGGTTTGGGACTGAAACTTGCAAGAAAGGGAGAAGAAGAAACGTGAACAAACAAAAAAATCGACAACGGCCTTTTCTTTTTGGGTCTTCTTTTTCTTTTTAAATTTGACTCTATCAACTAAATATAATTTAATTAGTTTTTGTTATTTTTGTTAACAATTTAATTATTTTTAGTTCGGATATCTCAACCAGTGGATGAACGGAACAGAGCTTACGAGAACAAGTGCAATGTAAAAAAGCGAGAAAAAGGAAAAACTATGTTTTTGACCCTCACTAACTCTAAATAAGTCAATAATGAAAGCTAATCTTCATCCTTACTAAACTTAAGGTACTTATTAGGTTGTGTTGGACCTTGCTATTTTCACGTTTTTGCTTTGGTATGAGGCCCAAGCTTCTTTTAATTTGCCTCTTGCGAATGGCTAAGTAAACACCTCGAGAAAAAATTAAAAAAGAAAGAAAGAGAAATGCTCTTGTTATCGAAACTTGGTAGATGAATACAAACAAGGATCCAACCCTCATTCATATCACAATGAACCCAAAACGGATGGTAAGAAAAATTCAAATAACAAAGCAAGTTAGATTTGAAAACCTATGATCATAATCATACGTATATATATATCCATAATGAGCAAATGGATTGGGTGACAGATTCTTAAGACTATCTCATAGAGTAGTCCTTGCAAATATCCTAAATATTACTATCTACAAACCTCTACTAAACCTTTTGTAGAGGTCTCTACAAACCAAACTTACAAAAAAGTAAGATCAAAGTTGAACGTTCTTCGGTATGTACAAGAAACGTAAGTGTTCTTTCTTAATTGGACTTCCTTATAACTTATAAGTTATAAGCTTCTTAATTATGGTCTATGGCTAAAATGATTTATACAATATACAGTCTTTAGGAGTTCAATACATGCTTCAAGGTAGTATAACTTTGTGAGTTTCTTTTTTTTTAATACTAGCATTTAGCAATTTCGTCGAAGAAACTAGTAGCAACTTGTTTAAACTCTAAGCAAAGTAGTTCACGCCACAGCTCACAACACATAAAAAAGTAGCCATGAAAATTACATTTTTAATTAATTTTTTTTTTTTTAATAAAACCAAAACCCAAAAACGAACAGTCGGGTCGGCATCTTTCTTTCTCATCTTCGATTGCGATTGCAGCAGATCGTTCGTTGATTTTGGCTGTTTCTATGCCGCAAGAGCTTCGATTGCAACCTCGCTGAAGAGGGTGGGGTGGAAGGGTGAGACAAACCCTAGTAGGAGGCAGCTATGGACATCGATTGCGAGAGCAAAGGCAAACGTATCGACAAGGATAATATTCGTGTCAAGCGGAAAACTTTGCAAGCTTTGCTCGATGATTGCCAGAGAGCCCTCGAGCTCTTAAACTTAGCCGAACTCAGTTCTGAAGACGACGACGACGAAGAAGATAAAATCACCGGCGAGAAGGAATCGAGCAGGGGAGAAGTTTCTTCTTCCGATCCTGAAGCTGATGAAGTATGTATCTCTAGATTTTAATAACGATTTGAAGTTGGTGATGCGCCATGAGTTTGTAATGACCTTCTTCTTCTTCTTCTTCCTTGTTTCAGTTGTATGATCTCATCAAATCCAGAGTTGAATGCCATGACTTCATTGACAAGATTGAGTCAGCTCAGGTTGAATGCCTTGCTGGTGAGTACTGGAATACTTCATCTTTGTTTATGCTTATGTATTTCAAAGTTTGTGATTTTGCTCATTGGTTGTATAGATAATTGTGATTTCTTGTGTTTTAGAAGATTGTAGTAGCTCATGGGATGTAGTTAGTGAAGATGATCTTTGGGATGACGAAAGCATGGCTCAAAGTGAAGAAGATTATGTTCTTGTTAGGGAAGAGGATATAGCAGAGGGAATTGCTTGTTTCATAGCTACTTATTTATCATCACTTAAGCAGAAAAAGGTACTCAGCTTGCATTTTATTTTACTTTCGTTTTATATAAGCCTTTCATGTGAGTTTATTCGAGTTGGCATCGTTATGCAGGATTTGACTCCTGAGCAGCTTCAGAAAGGTATCCTAGGCTTTTCTATTCGTAGTCAACCTTCATATGCTTTGTATTTCAATGATAAGTAGACATTACATAAAACCTATGTCAGTGTGGCAAACACTCAGATAGGAAGACAGTTAGATCTTTAGGGGAAAAGTATAAGTATATATACAGAATTGGACAGACCAGTAAAGGGCATTGATTGTTTTGGGGTCTTGAAAGGGCATATGAGAGGTAGGGGATGCATTAAAATTCATCCGTAGACTATTCTTTGGTTATGTATCTCAGTATCTGTTCTAAATTTCAGTAAGAAGTAGGCTTCACTGGTTCCATTCTTAACTCTCAACGTGGAAGCGTGTTACTTATTACGTTTACACAAACAAAGACCATTAAGTTGCCAAGTTCTTTTCTTTGAGGTTGATTACATGTGAAGTTGATCAATGGTGGCGTATTAGAGTATTAAAATCATAACATTATTGTTTGATTTGTAATGTAGCACTTAGCAGAATGTTCTCAGTGAAGAAGAGAAAGGGGAAGCTTCGGAAAGCCTGGGATGGAAGTAAGGTCGCTTACAATGTAGCATCGTGGAGCGCAACTGTTATAGGGTATAAACTCATGCTCTTTATCATTTCTTGCTTCTACATTGGAAAATAGATATTAAGCTTGCTTCTCCGAGTTCCATTGCTTATCGTTCTCACCAATCTATGCATTTGTTTTTGTTTTCACTTCACCGATAGGATCTATCAAAACCCGGTGATCCTAAGGGTTGCATCAAAGGCCTTCTGGGCGTCATGTCATGTAATATCAAAGCTTGTCTAATTGATGACAAAGCCTTTCAAACACATGTCGCCTGTGTGATGTGATAAGTTACAGTTTAATTTGGGTTCCTCCACGATTTCTGTACATAAAATTCCATCCTGTTCTTGTATATAGAATGCCAGTTGTATTTTCTTTTGTTATCAAGTGTACTATTCTCTGCGTCTCCTTTTCTATACATAACAAACGAATAATTTCATGCTAGAAGATCATGATAAAGCCTAAAGCCAACCATCGATATAGGTATCATAACACACCATTCGGAACCTAATTTTTCTGAACTGTTTAACGATTGAGAATCACAGGTCACTTGTCCTTTTTACTAGGCTGCATATGTTTTTGAGTTATATGATGATGGAACTTGGACCAACTTTCTTTTGTCTACAACCACAAGCACCGATATTAGATATCCAAGGATATGAACTTGTTGGTATTCCTCATAATAAGTTGATTTCACACCCGCACCAACATAGTTAAAAGTTTAAGACAGTTCATTCGATTGTTTTTCAAAGAATACAAGTTTGGTATCAAACATATACAGAGTAAAACGCATAGATATATATTATATCTCACAAGAACAAAAGAGCAACCCAAAAAAAAAGAAAAGAGAGACAATGCTCGTGGTAAGCTGACCCACCCAGGGTTTGTATCTAGTAAAGCCAAATGAAATCCTTAGTTGGTTATGGCTGACTTGTGTTTAGCTTCTAATCTTCTGGTCTCACACCCAAATCCTTACCTCATTCATTTGTTTTGGCAGCAGCGACAGATTCACACAAGTCTATCTTTCTCAAGGTTTCCATGGTGCTGGTGGAGGCGGTGGAGTAGGAAACAACGGAGGAACAGCTGAGAAAATAGTATTTTTGTCTATCTTACCAGTGGCTTCTTCTTCACCCGACAATGCCACGAGAGCTGCGACAAGACCAGCATTGCCTGCAAGAGTCGGTTCAGTGTAGTTGTAGTTCATACGGACATCACGGAACCCGTCGCGCTTGTCAGGACCAGCAACCATGGCTCCTTCAATCGTGTTTGGGTTTGGTTTCTTACTGTCTCTCCATTTCCATCCTCCTTTGCAATTATATTTGACTTTGTTCTTTGGAATCGATGCTCCTCTGTGATGCACATGTTTTGGGTATTTTGTGCCAAAACCAACCAGATAACTCATTTTCCGAGGATTTTTACCGAGTATGTAATCAATCTGCCAAAACACAGCGAAGCCGAGTTAAGTCCAATTCTTTAGGGGATAAAAACAAAAATGAAATTTAACAAGATTTTTGTATAATCTTGGAAAAAAGTGTCATTTTTGGAAACTATCCATTACTGTATCTGAGATTACCATTTGTGTAAAGATTAACATTTAAGGCAAAGATGCATTACCTGGGATCTCGCAAAGTCACGTAGCACATTAGTGGAATAGAAATTGGGTCCACAGTACCATCCAGGAGTATCAGCAGCATCAAGATAATCACTGTAAAGAGTCGCTAAGAAAGCTGCATTTGCAGAATACTGCAGCGGCTGTGGGTCTCCATGATTCAACTCTAGCAAACCTCCTGCACATACCAAAATTTACATGTTATATTTCCATAACAAGAGCAGGCCCAACGGTTGGAGTTTCTATTAGAGGCAAACATAAAGACTGGAAAGGTAACTTACCCTTGGTTCTGTTAAATTTGTTGAAATAAGGCAAGTATGAGCACATGACAATACTGGTCTGATTGTGGAAGGTCCTTAGAATTTCTTCATATGGATATCCAGGACTTAGAAACAACCTCAACCGGCTCAACAGTAACTACATAGCAAAAGAAATTCAAAAAGTTAGGAATAATATGGTTAAGGGGATCAGGAAGACATGAATATCTAAAAAACATAAAGAAATCAGGTTGTTCTGTGGACTGACCTGAGCACCAGCAAGCTTGTTGTCCCAGCTAAATACACCATAGTAAGGGCCACCCCAGAAGGCACCAGCATGCTTGGCCATAGTGGGTTGGGTGATTAGATTGAGATAGGTTACGTTTCCAGTAGCATAGTACAACCAAGCACCACCCCAAATGAACTCATCCCAATACATGCTTGAATTATAGAACTTGGCAGATTCCGCAGTGCCTGCACTATATCTTCCTCTCCGAGTCCTTCCAAACTGATACACCGTCTTAGCACCATGGACAAGCTTTTTAGAATACTCCTTGTTGTCCTTGAACACAATAGACGCTGAAGCCAGAGCAGCTGCCATCTCAGCAGCGAGATCCGAGCAGCCACCATTACACGTAGTCACAGGCCTTTTATAATCCATGTCCTCAGGACGCATCCAACAGTAATGATCATTAGGATCTGTATTCCCATCATCAGTATTCCCTGATCCGACCTGCCATAAACATGTAACGCATGAACAAACAACTCAAAACGAAAGAAAGCTACGAATCCTCCTACAAAAGGTCAGTAACTAACTAGTACCTGAGACACAAGATCATCAATGGAATCAGCAGTACTATTGAAAGTCTTGAGAAAGTAATCAGTTCCCCACTTGATAAGCTCCTTAACATGGGCGAGCTCTCCCGCGGCTTCGTATTTAGCACTATATTCAATAACACTCCAACTCAACATGGTCATAGCATACGCCATGGGAAAGTTGAACTTGATAGCATCACCAGCATCGTAATAACCTCCCACCAAATCTTTGTAGAAGCTTCCCGTCTCACCTTTCCCATCTTGAAGCCCAGAGTTACCCCTCCATGACACGTTGTTGTGCTTCGGCAATCTCCCAGCTACAGAATCAAAACCGTCAAAATCAGACTTAGATCTACAAATCTATCTCTATATGATCAGATCTTATGCTAAATTTTGCAAAATCAAAGTAAGAGAATCCAGACTTACATTTCTGAGCATTGAAGAACTTAAGAGCTTTGTGAAGAGCTAAGGTGTAATTATCCGGCGGAGGAGTCTTATGATGATGACGCGGCACAGTTTTAACGATCAAGGTGATGAATCCGGCGAGCAACGCGGCGGCAACGATAGTACCGACAGTCCAGACGAAGATCTTGCGGCTAACGATAATACAACCGAGATCGACGTACTTCTTCTTCTTCTGCTCCGTCGGACCAAGCAACCAGCTCTGCTGCGTCTCATCGAGTGGCCGAGAAAGAGCCGCGCGATCTAAATCGTTTAAATTCCGGCTACGATCATCGTCGGTGGCGGAATCTGCTGTGTTGATCTCCAATGGACCTCCCCATGGATCTCGTCCGTACATGATGATGCTTCAATCAGATGAAGCAATTCAGATCTGAGAATGAAAAAGGAAGAAGTGTGTGGAAGTGAAGAAATGTGAGCTAAGAGGTGCTAGTCAATAATAATGAACTGTGAGATCTAGTTTTGATAGTGGTGGCTCTCTCTTTTTTAGTTTCTCTTCTTAAGTCTCAACACTTCAATTATTTTTTGTTATTATCTTATTATATGTTTGTTGTTTGGTTAATTTGTGCATGTTACGTTACAGCTAACACTAATTTTGGAATTTTTTTTTTCTTTTCTGGCCAACTATGATTGAGCTTTCTGGCCAACTGGTAAAAAAAATCTTTATGTAAATTTTATTTTTCTACAAATAAAGAAAAATGTTTAGACGTTTACATATTACTTTATTTTGTCGGAAGACATTAAAATATTATTTAAAATCCACCGTTTCTCCAAAATAAACAATTTTTTAAGATAAATTTGTCCGTTATAAAAATGTGAGATGCTTTGTTTACTAGTAAAGCAAATGGGCTTAATGTCGGGTGGATGATAAAGACAAGTCTCCTAATACAAAGTGTCGGTGGTGGGATGCAAATTTTTTATTTTATTTTATGCTTATGATTATGGTGTCTTCCACGTCATCATTTTCGTGGGCTCTAGAGTCATTACATTTTATATTTAAAACATTTTCTTACCAGATAAGAATATTTTTGCGTAAAATTCACTTATACTGGAAAATGATAGTTCACCGTGATATTTAAATATTTCGATTATTATTTTTCTAAAGTTGTTTTGTTATAATCAACTTTTTTTTTCACGAGGAATTCATTCACATAGTCGTTTTTCTTAAATCTATGTTAGATCAATGACCCAAGAAAGAAAGAGTTACATCTCTTGAGTCAATTCATAGAACTCAAACTGATTTAATCTCACTTAGCTAAGGAGAATTATGGGAATTTAACTTTAAATTCGATAAAAGTTTACATTTCGTGTTCCTGGCGTCATCATCACATACTTCTTCGAAATCTCACCAAATATATAAAAATTAGCTTATAAAAAGATCATTTATTTGTGTAGAAACTGAGGTTTCTCACAATGAATTTGTTTAGAAGGGAAACAAATTCAATAACAATCTCTTGGAGGATTTAGATCAAAGTAAGCAAGAAAAGAAGAAATGAAATCTCTTGAGGAATAAGTTAGGTTTTGCTCAAGAACAAAGAAGAATTTAGGGTTTTGTATTAATGATTCGATGATCTTACAATGAGAGGATTGCCCTCTATTTATAGGTATTCAAAGATCTACTCAATATACTCAAATATATCGAATATATTGAATATATTGACTTTCCTAACTACAGGCAAATTAATAAGGAAAGTCTTTCCTTTCTCGCTAGGTCAGCCGCAGGGCGAGCTGAAGTGCCGATTTGTCACCTCGTCCATGGGCTTCTTAACGTTATTGGGCTTTCAGGGATGAAGTCCAATCCTAGGTCGAATTCCCGGTTTAGATAGCCGGTTCTTTAACGGGTCGTGATCGATATGTCGGGGGTGCTAATTCCCGTACCAACAATTTGTTACAAAAGTTACATGAAATAATAAGATAGAGCTCAAACGATACTAATACAATTCATTAGGAATTTAAGATACATCTGTCGGTTATCTTTGATTAATGATTTTTAAAAATATGAATATATCTCAATTTATAAAGAAAAATCAAAAAAATAAAAATAAATAATATGACCAGCTATGTAATTTTAGGCCTTATCAGCTTGCATTTAATTATATATTATATGTCCCCAATGTACAAACGAATACCAATAGAAGATGCATGCTCATACATTTTGATTACTTATTCTTATACATAAAAAACTGAGAATTTGTTATAAATACCTTTTTTCAGATGTCCCTTTTTTAAAATACCTCTTTTCTAAGTTATTTTTAATTTTACCCTCTTTTAATTTATAATGCCTATTCTACCCTTATGTCTATTTGGTGAATCCTTCATTTTCTCAGATCTCACTATCACCGATTTAATCTTATCCTCAGATGTTCCCGTCGTCAATCTCTCCATCATTAAAATCGGGAACTCGCCATCGCCATCGCCGTTTCTTTCTGTCTTTCTTTCTTATCTTCTTCTTCTTCTTCTTCTTCTTAGATCTAAACGTCGTTGTGATTTGTTGATCTCATCGTTATTAAAATTGGGCAACTCGTTACTTGTGGTTACTAGAATTGGGAAGCGATCATGTTTAGGTTCGTGTTTATCATATGATGGTTTGTATATATTGTCCTCCTCAGTCTTGTAGGTGATAGATCTTGCTGGAATTTGTTGAATTTTCTGGGAAATGAATTGGTTGTTGGGAGTTCTTTGATTGCTTAATTTTTTTAATTTGTTGATTATGATTCTAATATTACCAATCTTTCATGTTCACTGGAAACTGGAAAGTAGTTTTATTCATGTACTGTTAGTGTGTATATAGATTGAGAAGTCCATTGATAGTATTTGATCCTAAATTATTTATTCCTCTATTTCCTATAATAAACACAAAAGCCAGAATCCACATGCGTCTTTGTGTATTTGTGTTGAAAAACACACTTCTTCACCGTAAATATACGGTACGTTAAGGAAGCCTAAGTGAGGAATATGTTCAAGGTGAGTCATTGATGGGAATATCAACTTCACATTTGGCCATTACAAAGAAGCTATGAAACAGGTTTGGATATATAAGTAGTTTGGTATATTTATTTTTGAGATCCTTCTTTGAATCGATAAAGCTACAGTTTTGTGGATGGTGAAGGGATGAGTGAAGCCAGACTTGCGGTGGAGTTGACACGTGGAGGTGAAAAGAAAAAACAGAGCTAAGAAATGGAGGACAAGGAGAAGAGCATGTTTTGGATTGTGGTGTTGTTTTTAATATATAATCAAAACTAGATATCAGTTATTGATTTACGCAGTTTCTCTATAATCTGGTTTTGTTTCTTGTTTTGTCGAGCAGTTCTTAAGAGTTAATACTAATAAAAGTTATGTATTAACACAAGTTTTGTTGAGAGTAAGGCCTTGAAGTGTTCTGAATGGATGGTTAAGAAACCTTATTTATGATAATCACTTTGTGCAAAATTTGCTTTCTTTGCAAGCCCTCTTTTACTTTTGTGGCATCTCGACCTGCTTCCATTGTGTACTTAAAGATTTGCATTCCATATGATTATTGAAATGCCTCATATGATGGTCATGTTTGTATTCTTAAGGTTTCTACAAAGTTTCTATAAGGTTTTAAATTTTATAAATTTTAAAAGGATTTTACTATCTTTTGAAAACCTTTAAAAGATTTTTAAAAGATTTTTAAAGGTTTTTAAAAAGGTTTTAAAAAGGTTTTAAAAAGTTTTATATTGGTTTTTAAAAAGGTTTTTAAAAGTTTTTAAAAGGTTTTTTAAAAGGTTTTACAATCCTTATAAAAACCTTTTAAAAGATTTCACAAGGTTTTAAAAGGTTTCTAAAAAAAATTTAAAAGGTTTTACAATCTTTATTGAAAGATTTTAAAAGGTTTTTTTTTTTTAATTACAAGGTTTCTACAAAGTTTCTATAAGGTTTTAAATCCTTATAATTTTAAAAAGAATTTTACAATCTTTTGAAAACCTTTTAAAAGAGTTTACAAGGTTTTTAAAAGATTTTAAAACGTTTTTTAAAAGGTTTTTAAAAGGTTTTTAAAAGGTATTTAAAAAGGTTTTTAAAAGGTATTTTAAAAGTTTTTTAAAAGGTATTTAAAAAGGTTTAAAAAGATTTTATATTGGTTTTTAAAAAGGTTTTAAAAAGGTTTTTTTAAAAGGTTTTACAGTCCTTATAAAAATATTTTAAAAGATTTCACAAGGTTTCTAAAAATATTTAAAAGGTTTTACAATCTTTATTAAAAGATTTTAAAAGGTTTTTTTTTTGATTACAAGCTTTCTATAAGGTTTTAAATCTTTATAATTTTTAAAAGGATTTTACAATCTTTTGAAAACCTTTTACAATGTTTTTAAAAGATTTTAGAAGGTTTTTAAAAACAGTTACAAGGCTTTCTACAAAGTTTCTATAAGGTTTTAAATCTTTATAATTTTTAAAAGGATTTTACAATCTTTTGAAAACCTTTTAAAAGATTTTACAAGGTATTTAAAAAGGTTTTTAAAAAGGTTTTCAAAAGATTTTTAAAAAGGTTTTTAAAAGTTTTATACTGGTTTTTAAAATGTTTTTTAAAAGGTTTTACAATCCTTATAAAACCTTTTAAAAGATTTCACAAGGTTTTAAAAGGTTTCTAAAAATTTTTAAAAGGTTTTACAATCTTTATAAAAAACCTTCTAAAAACTTCATGGTTTTATTGTATATGACAATAGCTTCTTGCTTGAACCATGAACTCCAATTATTTTCCAACACAAGACATTAAAACAACCATAAATTTAGGGGCCCTAAATTATATCCAAAATTGTATTCACGATGGAGACGTAGACATGAATCCCAAAACTTAATTATTAAGACCAAAAGTATTAATTCAGAAGCTAGATGTGTAATTTACATATCAAAAATAGATGAGAAACAAAGCCAAGGTCAAACGTAGAAAAAGTTGTTGTGTGGGTGTACATGATATCCCTAATACTAATAGTGGTCAAAACTTTGTTCAAAATTGACAATTTGGTTATCTGCAAAATCACCCACAACAAGAAAAGTCACTCTTACATATCTTCTCTCTCACACGATGCACAAATCCGGCATGTGACGTCTACAGAGGAACTTTATTAGATCCAACCATTGCTCCTTGCTTCACCAGTCACCATAGTCCTCTTCAATCTATAACCTTGTAACTTCTTACTTTACAAGAATGAAGCACAACTGAAGTTTCAGTAATCTCATTATCACATGTCTTCACGGAGCTTTTAATGTGTGATGAACTTATCCTACAAAAGAATCATAATCTAGAATTCAGCACTATAAATTAAAAACATAATCTGCAAATGACGTAATGATCCCATGAGCAAGTCAAAAGCAGAGACATACCAATGAAGCAATAAATCATATTTTTAAGCACCAATCAATGGATCCCAAGCTTAATTACTCGAAGACAGAGACCGCATTGTATTATGGTGTTGGAATCGCAACTCAAGGAATAGAACGAGTCATGACTTGGATTTAGGGATTCGAGTTTTAAATTAGAATTTGTACCTTCATCTTCTTCGGAATATCAGTCGAATATAGGGAAAAAATCGGGATCTGAACTGGTAATGAAGTGACCTAATCGGATTCCAGCGAAGACAACGATTCATCGGCTTCTATGGACGATTCTGGGTGACATACAAAGAGGAGGATCAAAGAGAAGCAGAGATTGCGCAAAGAGGAGGAGAGATCGAAGAAGAAAGAGATTGAAGAAGAAGGAGTTTGAAGATTATGAAGACGCCGAATAGAAGGAGAGAGACGAAAAATTAGGTTTTGAATCATTAAGGATAAACTGGTCATTTTATATTAAAAAAGGGGTAGTTTTAAAAACGGTATCCTTAAGAGGGTAGTTTTAAAAAGAAGCTCACTAAAAGGGGCATTTTTAAGAAAGTCCCAATAATAACCCGCGCTGGTAGTGTGGAGAATTTTTTTTATTTTATTATTTGTTAATATTATGTTTATGTTGTATCATTCATTTACATGTTATATAATATAATACTATATGGTGAATTTTGATTCATATTAAACTACTAATAGGTAGGCCTGGAAACTACTACCGATACCCGTATTGGACCCGTTTTTTGGTTTGTATCTGTCCCGAAAAAAGTACCCGCAGCTTTAGGGTCGAGTGAAGGGTATAATAATTATATTATCCATGAATAATGATCGAGTATCGAATATTAATTCAATTTTTGAGCGTCTCGTTACCCGTCTCATTACCCGTTTTATTACCTGACTCATAAATACACGTTAATATTTTGTAGAATAATATTACCAGCGTGAGGAAATATTTATGTAAATTTGCATTTGTTTGTTACAAAATAATAGTAGAAAATTTATTAATTCTATACATTTTATAAAATCATATATTTAATTTACTTAAGGTCATACTCTGATTTCGACCCGTAGTTGGTATTACTATTTTGGTTTGGTGCAATATCAAATTTTGTTAATTATACATTCGGTAAAGCCAAAAAAATCCAACAAAACATGTATTGACCCGTGATTTGGTATTACAAATTGATGTGACCGTGTTTAGAGATCTTAGTATACCAAATTTACAAATTGAAGTTATTGGTATAACATGTTGTATATTAATTTTATAGGTGAAAATTACAATTAGGTTATGTATATTATCAATATTATACACTTAGTATTGTTTATATAGTGAATATTGTGTATAAACAATTAAGTTTTAGCCAATTAAATTGTTTGTTATTATTTCCTAAGATTTATGAAACAATAAATAGAGTTTTATTATTTTGTAAATAAATCTAAACTTTTCTTTTGTTAGTTATTAGAATAATTAAAATATAATAGCATTTTCGTAATATGTCACATCTAAACTGGTTAAATTTTTAACAACATAGCTTAAATAAGTATATAGATATATTTTAAAAATATAAACAATGTTGTATCCTAATTTTAATATATATTTTGTTATTATTAAATGATTTAGATATGTAAATATTTAATCTTAGTTTTATAAATAAATTTAAGTTTTATAATTTTCTAAATAGTTTGTTATTGTTTCCTAAGATTTCTGAAACATTAAATAGAATCTGTTTAATTATTTATTACATAATTTCGAAATAATTTTATTATTATTGTATTAAATAATTTCAAAATTATTTTATTAATGATTTCTTGTAATCTAATAAATTAATAATTACTATTTTTGTGCATAATCATTTTCAGGTTACAACAAATTAATATTAAGATTCTGTTATTATATTTTGTATTAAAATACGGTGGCATTTTATGTAATATTTTACATGGAGTAGGGTTATTTGTTTAAAGGGTTGCTTAAATAAATATATAGATTAAAAGATAAAAACATATACATATCAACCATAGCTGTTTCTTTAATACATACATTACCTAAACATATACTTTTCCTTCACATTACCATATAATGTTCTTGCCTCTTGAAAGCTTAACTAGCCTAGAGATCGAAACTGTGGCTGTTGAAGTGGAACAGAGGATGATTCGCCGATCGACAGATGCTATGTGACCGTATCTCTTTGGCTACGGTCGCCTGAAGAGCCGCTGGACCGCATACTATCACTCCAATGTCCACACTTCCCCATTTCCCATTCAACGACTCAAATATCTCTGCAAAATCACGAAACAATAATACAAATATTACATAAACCGTTAAATTTTTTTAACTAAACCTCAAAGTACCTATGTACCTCTAAAGTCAGGTCTGGTGCCATAACGCATAAGGGTGTAACTCTGGACATCTTCTTCTTCTATCTCCAAGCCTTTGAGCTCTGCTGTAGATGGATTATGGGGTTCTTCTACAATCAAAGCTACCTTGTTATTGCCATTTGCTTCCACTTTACCGGTTTTGTGACCCCAGCGATGCCAGAAAACAACCACAAGACCTCCAAAAATCAACACACTTGCAACCATACAAACAACAAACAAAAGTCCCTTGTACCACCATGTCGTTATGTTGTATTTGTTTATGTAAAAGATGTCCAACAACGTGATCATTGCAATAAACCCAATGGTGGAGACAACTAGGTAGAGTCCAGACCATATGTTATCCCCTGTACCAACTAGAACCGACATAGGACATCCGTTGGTTTGTTTTGGCTTGACAGAAGGATGCACCACCTTGTGCACCATCCCATCTTCCTGTTATAACCATGAAACACAGCAGAGTTCAATAAACTAGTTAAGGCCTATTGCAGATACCAAATGTCTAATATATGTAAGAGACTTACCAAGAGAGGCTCGGATTGTCGTGTGACATAGATGTGAATTTCAAGGTTTAGTTTCTTAGAGAAGGAAGGGCAAATGGACGGTATGTCAATAGCTGAGAGAAGAGAGAGCTCGTCTGAGTTTTTAATGGCCCAAACAACTAAAACCTTACTCGGTAAACAAGGTTTCCCATCTCTTTTACGGTGTAGGATATCACTTAAGATGGCGAAAAATGGCGTAATCCCGATTCCTCCTGCTACCAAGACCAGGTTCTCGTACCCTAAGTGGTATGGAGATTCATGGCCGTAAGGTCCCTCCACACAAGTTGTGATTTTGGGATATGACTGAGGAGAAATGAGCTGGTCTTGATTCTCTGCCTCATATAGATTTGACAACTGGTCTCTAAGCTTTGCAGTCCATCCACCAAGAACCTTTATGAGAACCGCAACATGATGGTTCCCATCTAAAGGACTTGATGAAACACTGAAAGGATGCCATTGTAGCCATGATAGTTCCCTCACTTGAAGAAAAACAAAACTAAGCGCATTGTATCGCATATCTGGTTACAACAATAATGGAGAGAAGCAAAGTCAGTAAAACGCTTTTAGATTACAGAGGTACAGGGAAGAGAGAGATTAAACAGAGTTGTTACTTGGTGGTTTGGAAAGGACTAGTTCGAGAGTTCCACAGGGTAGGCTCTTTGCAGAGATTACATCTACAGTCCTTCTGGATTGGCAGAACCTCAAGAAACGGTCAAGAATGAAAAGAAATATTCCTCCAGAAACAATACTGAACAAGTAGTCACCAACGTGAAGTGCCAAGAAGACAACAAAGACAATGTATAGTTGATGGGTGTAGAAGAAGAGCTCAAAGTAAAGCTTTCTCACGGTGTGAAGCGACGTGACCCACATCAGTAAACCAGCCACTAGACTGATAACTCCAGGTAAATTAGCAATTCCAGTAGCTTTCCATTCAAATAACTGTAAGGAGTAAGTAGTTGATGAAACTTTAATATATAAAACAGTAAGAAATAAAAATAAGTTTGTGTGTATTATTCATCTCATCAAAACCAATTAGTATTGTTAGATAAACTAGGCTTTACTATCATGTCAAGATTAAAATGATGTTGCAGGAATCTTACACTCTTTAAAAGTTGACCTTGAATGGCCCATCCAACAACATAACAGAGGCCATGTAAGGTGAAGAAAGCCATAGTGATATGACCAAGCCAAACATGATATCTTGTAGCATGCTCGAAAGGGATATCGATAAGACGGAGAAGAACGGAGCCTCTTGAGATTGGAAGAAACAAAAACACCATACACAACAATCCAATCATCCCAAAACGCAGACCCGTTACCTCCAGGAGAAGAACACTGAACACACACACACACAGCCACAAATAAATGATTGAAATGAGACAAAAAAATAAAAAATAAACAAAGCTGAAACAAAAAAGAAGGAAATGAGTTAAAAGAACCTTTTTTTGTCAGGAAGCACATGGAATAATTCAAGAAGGCTGAGGTTCCTCAAGGTATAAGCATATATAGCCCAGAGGAAAAAAACAGAGAAGACCAAAATCCCAAGAAACTCAGCTGCAGAAACAACTCCAAATGGTCCATCCACAAGAACAGGAAATGTCCATAGCCTAAACCTTGGGAATTTCGATATCTTCTTCCTTCACAATCACCACAACACACATTTATGTAAGAACAAAAACCAAAAGAATGCAATTTTATACAGTTACTTAAGGTTTATATTATAATATGCTTTGCCACTGTATGTGACAATCAGCTAAATAAAATAGTTTAAAGAATCTCTTTCCACCATACTTACTTAGTGAAGACCTTCTCTTCCCCAGAGATGATGAGATAGAGAGAAGCTAGGACGGAGATAACAAGAATCGGACCACTAAAAATTAGGAACATGCTTCCTGCAAGTTTTAGATAATTAGATGGTTAACAATTATTTGGACAATTATCGGAAAAAACAAAGCAAAAGTGATGGTACATAATGTAACCTGTGGTGCCATAGAGAGTTTTGGAGGAGACAGCCCTCCAGTTTGTGAGGAGTTGATCGCCGAGTGTTCCAGGGTACATCAAAAGGAAGACAACCCAAGTTACGAATATCACAGACATAACAACTTTCAATACCCATTTCAAAGATGAAGTCACCACAGAGGAGGATGATGATTGCTCTTTAGACAAGAGTGGGGTTGCATGTTCATCCATTTTTCTTTGAATATTCTATTTTCTCAATTTTGTGATGAGAGTTGGCTACAGAAGAAGCATCAGCTTTTAAGGAGAAGAAAATACAAATATATTGGGAATAAATTTAAAAAAATTCAAGAGGATATGATAAAGAGAGCCAAGGAAGAAAATTTCTGGACCAGTGAGGTTTACATCATTCTCATTTTCTGAAAGATTCCATCAGTTACATCAATCCTAGTACACAAAAAAAAAAAAAAAAAAAATGAATTTTAGGAAAAAAGTAAAAAAATAAAGTAAAAGAGAGGAGGGCATTAACACGTGAGAGTAACGTACTTGGGAGAGAGTCTCACCGTTTCATTTCAACCACAATTTAGGGGGATGGTTAACAAGTACTGATTTATACTAAAGATTTTTTTCTTTTTTTTTTGGACAAAGATTTATAGTATTGATAAGATGATTATTATGGCGATTGTTGTAGAAATATAAGAATGTCTAGAATATTCTAGAGTATATTTGTTAATAATTACTGTATCTTTATATATAGAAATTAGGTTAATTAGCTTCTTATTCTATTCTCTATATAAGCATATAAAATTCATTGTAATCACGATGAGAGTCAATATACAATTCTTTCATTTCTAAACTCTCATCAATCTCTAATAATTGTAATGGTTTGTCTGTTGGACCAGCTGCGTTACTAAAATTACAAGTTAAAAACAAATAAAGTAATCAATGCAGCACGAAAGGTACATAATATACTTTCCACATTTGAGAGATTCAAGTGAATTAAGTTTGCTACGTTTCACAATTGAATTGATTCTAGAGCTAGTAAAAGATTTTAAGGGATTAAGAAATTGCCAAGAAACATAACTATTAATGTGTTAAGTTTTTCCAACACTAATCAACTAGTTATAACCATTTAGAGGAAAAAAATGGAGATGCATTGGCTAAGGTTTCTTAGACTTTTCAGTAACTAAACAAAATCTCAAAATCAAGTAAGATAAACAGAACCACTTAGCTAAGTTTTTACATGTCAACAACTTTTGTGGTCTCTAAAAGGGATAATCATGACGAAACAACTCCCATGGCTGGCCTACAAGAAAACATAAGCTGATATAAGCCCTTAGGCTTGGCTCAACAACAAAATTAAGTGAGATCATAGTAGGACATCATAGTAGGCTCAACAACTAAGATTACCGAGCACTAGTAAAGAAAATGATGGAGACTCGTAAACATGTCATCAACAACATATAAAGTCTGATAGTAACGACCAAACGCTTATAAACTTTTTTATTGATTTCCATGAAATCAATAAAAAAGTTCCTCCTATATATAGGATAACCATCCTTCCCAACTCTAGCTAGTAATTTTTGCATGGGATTTCAGATACATCGTCTTAGAACAGTTGCCATGAACCATATATAGTGAGTTCTTATTAGCAGTTCCACAAGGTCCATAAATCATATAATCTTTAATGATTTCATATAGTTTCGGTTTTTTTTCTTTGTCTGCAGTGGCAGATATCTAGGGGAAGAAATTGTCTGGGCACTAATCATAGACCAAAGTGAAAAAATTGTCTAGGGCACAAATCTTCTTCGTTCACAAGCTCTTTTTATTCTTTCTCTCACTATCACTCATATGTACATACAAAAGATTATGATTGCTTTGCATTAGTTAGACTTGGTAATGCTCTTATCTTAACTTTTTAAAACATTAAACACCATATACAATTTTTTTTCTTTCAACTATTGGGTCACAACAGGCCCGTCCATCAACTTCTTCTTCTCATCTTCTTCCTCTGCCCGGACTTGAACTCATGAGGTGAAGAGCTATGCCCTCAAACCAAATGAGCTAACAAATCCAGGCTATAACATCAATTTTTTTTTTTCCGGTTTGGTTGTCATCGTAGCTAACGAGATTTAATTGAAATTGGTTATTCTAGCTTAATAAACGTAACGAGAAAAATTGCAGCTGGTTTGGTTAAAGTGTATTTTTGTTAGAAATTTGCATGATAGGTGTGTATTTGACTTTGACGAAAAGTGGTTAAATAATTCACTTTGGCTAATCTATGAAATTTACTCGAAAATATGTTATTTGCTTAGTATATATACTCTTTAATGTCGTTTTTTTGTTCAGCCTAAGACTCATCTTGACTGGACTGGACCATGAGTCTCGATCCATGACTTTATTAATGTTGAAGTAGTCTTCTTTCTTAAAGTCAATCTCGAAAAATCTATTCCATCAAGCATTGATGGATTTAAACGGTCGAACCAAAAAATTGTACATATTATGTTCAAGAGAAACCAGAAAGTAATGGTTTAGTTATGTTGGTACTCATGATTTTGGGAGCTACCAATATACAAATGGAGAAAGAAGTAGTTAAGTTTTTGCCAGATATAAAAGAGAAATGATTTATGAAGGTAGAATGTCTATTATTCTTCCATATTGGAGTTCTTTGGTGTCCTCGTACACCTTGTCTCGCTCTAAACCGAGAACCTTTATGAGGTCCTAAGTATTTTGTTGTTGAAGATTTGAATTGTACTGGAGTCTTATACATTAACTAGATTAGTATCCGCGGTACACCATAGGGCAAATTATTTATAACTAAAACATTTAAATTATAAGTTGTATTTATTGGTTAAATAATTATATAATAATTGTTAATTTTATAGTTTAAACTATATAATACCGTAATATAATTTATTTTTTACATAATATTTATTTAATTAATTTAATTTGATATATCTATTCTCTGATACCAATAGTGTTAACAACATAGTGAAATGATGTTTTACTCGTATAACACCGAATTAATGATATTTTCAGTTTATATAAATATCGACAAAACCCGTCCCGCGATATAACCCCGTCCCGAGATATTTTAACTCGCACTATATCATCTTAATTTTTAATATTTATTGTTTTGTATTATAAATATTAGATTGAGTTGATATGTTATTTATTAAGATTGTAACTATTTACATTTTATAAGATTGGCTCTTCTTATAAAGTTTAAATATTTATAATACTTAGAATTCTTAAAACGGTTGAGTATTTCTCATATTTAAAGTTTCGTAAAAGTTTAAATATATTATTAATATTTTAAAGGTCTTCTAACTTTTTTAAAAGTTGAAATATATAAGGAATCGTACACGGAATTTTAGGACTCCGGGTTTTGTTGATAAAATAAGGAACTGTAGGAATTCAATTTCCTGGTGGAGGAAAAATAATGTCAGGACTGGTCCATCGGTTATTTCTTCTTTGAAGACTGCTCTGCATGATGCGAAGATGGATGATTCGGTTTCACTGGAAGATATTCGGGGAATTGAGAGGAAATTGAAAGAGGCATACAGGGATGTGGAGATTTATTGGCAACAAAAGAGCAGAAAAATTTGGTTAAGAGTTGGGGATAAAAATACATCATATTTCCATGCATCCACTAAACAAAGGCGGGTTCGGAATAGGATAATTGGTTTATTTGGTGCAAATAATGTTTGGGATGAATCAGCGTCGGGTATGGAACATATAGCTACAACATATTTTGAGGATCTGTTCAAGAAATCCGACGGTGGAGGTATTTCTGAGATGCTCCAAGCAATTGATCCGATAGTTACGGTAGGTATGAACAGAGATCTTATCCAGGATATCTCGGAAAGGGAAATCAGACAAGCTTTGTTTGCTATGCATCCGGAGAAAACTCCAGGTCCTGATGGGATGACAGCTTTGTTCTTTCAAAGATTCTGGTCTTCTCTCAAAGGAGATTTAGTGGCTTAATTGCTGAGTTTTTTCGCACTGGCAGTTTTGATCCGCTTTTAAATGAGACTAATATCTGTCTTATTCCTAAAGTGGATCGGCCTCAGCGCATGACGGAGTTTAGGCCTATAAGCCTATGTAATGTAAGCTATAAGATTATTTCAAAAGTGTTGTGTTTCCATTTAAAACGCCTATTGCCTCGCTTGGTTTCAGAAACACAATCAGCTTTTGTTTCTGGACGGTTAATTACTGATAACATCCTGGTGGCTCAGGAGATGTTCCACGGATTAAATACTAATAGTCGGTGTAATTCGGAATTTTTGGCATTTAAAACGGATATGAGTAAGGCATATGATCAGGTAGAGTGGGATTTTCTAGAGGCGGTTCTGGTCAAGTTGGGATTTGATAGGAAATGGATTTCGTGAATTATGTGGTGTGTATCGTCGGTCTCGTACCAACTTCTTCTGAATGGTCAGCCCAGAGGTTTTATTAGACCTCAGAGGGGGTTACCACAAGGGGATCCACTATCACCATATTTATTTATCCTTTGCACAGAAGTCTTGATAGCTAATATTAAGAAGGCTGAAAGGGAGGAAAAATTGACGGGTATTACTATCGCCCGTGATAGTCCTACTGTTTCGCATTTGCTGTTTGCAGATGATAGTCTGTTTTTTTGTAAAGCAACTGTCCAGGAGTGTAGGACGGTTATGGATATAATCGGTTCCTATGGCAAAGCTTCAGGTCAAGAGGTTAATCTGACTAAATCATCTATTATGTTTGGGAAAAAGGTTACTACGGATATTCGATCCCAGTTAAAATCCGTTATTGGGATTGATAAGGAGGGAGGCATGGGTTCTTACTTGGGTATCCCTGAGAATCTTCAAGGTTCGAAAACTAAGGTTTTTAGCTACGTTAAGGATCGGCTTGATGATCGTGTAAATGGCTGGTCTGCAAAGTGTCTGTCGAAGGGCGGAAAGGAAATTATGATTAAATCAGTGGCTTTGGCATTACCGACCCATGTTATGTCGTGCTATAAACTACCTCAGGAATTGACTTCTAAGTTGACAAGTGCAATTTCCACCTTTTGGTGGAAATCCAATGATAAAGCTCGTGGTATGCATTGGGTTGCGTGGGACAAATTATGTAAAGATAAAGTTGAAGGGGGACTTGGCTTCCGAGCTCTGGAACAATTTAATGAGGCTATGTTGGCCAAACAGTTTTGGCGTCTAATCTACTATCCAACGTCTTTAATGGCTAAGGTGATGAAAAGTCGATATTTTAGGAACAAACATCCTCTTATGGCAAAAAACCATATAACCCGTCTTTTGCTTGGAGAAGTATTTATTCCACCAAGGGTTTGGTGGAGCAGGGGGCGCGATGGGCGGTAGGCACCGGTAAATCCATCTCGGTTTGGCGTGATCCATGGATTCCGGATACTTGTCCTAGACCAGCGAATGGTCAAGGGAGGATGTGGCTTCCGAGTTTAATGGTTAATCATTTAATTAATCCGGCGACTAAGGATTGGCATTTACCTACTTTGGAGGAGTTTTTTGATCCGGGGGATATACAACTAATTCGGAGTATGCCGGTTAGTAGAACACATCAACCGGATAGATTAATATGGCATTATACTAAATCTGGGAAATATTCCGTCAAATCAGGATACCGGATAGCTCGGGAATTGATTACGGATGTAGAGTATGGGCCGACGTGTACGGCTTTGCGGGCCCAATCGTGGAAACTTGATGTACCCTCCAAAATCCAACACTTTTTTTGGCAGATTGGTTCAGGTACTTTACCTGTGTTAGAGCGTCTTGCACATCGGGGGGTTCGGTGTGACACCGTGTGTAAGAGATGTGGGTCTGCAGTGGAAACTATAAATCACACGCTCTTTGAGTGCCCTAGGTCTCGATGTATTTGGGAGTTGTCCCCTATCCGGTTGGACCCGGGGGGTTTTCCATACACATCGATTTATGCAAATTTAGATTTTATTTTTTGGCGGGCGTCTTCGCATTCCGGGGTTTCGGATATAGGACTTCAACTACCTTGGATTATTTGGTCAATTTGGAAAGATAGGAATAAGAAAGTGTTCCAGGGAGTTGAGGTAGAACCTCTTGAGATCTTGAATCAAGCGGCTACGGATAAACTATTGTGGGAAGAGGCCAAGTCTTTCTCGGTGAATTTTCTGGATCCTCCGTCCTTTTCGGAGGACAGGGGTAACTCTCCTCGATGCCAATTCGATGGTTCTTGGAAAGGTACAGACCCCTACCAGGGTTTGGGATGGTGGTATTGTAATGGAGATCTTAAAACGATCCTTTTGGGAGCACGGAGCCACCGTCGGAGTATATCCCCTCTTCATGCAGAATTACAAGCGCTGATCTGGGCAATGGAGTCCTTACTGGTGGCGGGAGTAGATTGTCAGGCTTTTGAGACGGATAGTGTCGAGTTAGTAGCGATGGTGCAGACGCCGGAAGACTGGCCGGCTTTTTCTAATCTGCTGGAGGATTTCTTTTTGCTTCGAAGTTCCTATTCCTCCTTCAGCCTCACCAAGATTCCACGAGATGCAAATGCCCGAGCTGATTGCCTAGCTCGATCTTCACGATCTCTACCTTCAGAATCTGACTTTGTAAACTCGTATCCTCCTGTTTGGGCAACCAATCTTGGAGTTCTATTTTAACTATTATAGTCTGGTTGAAAAAAAAAAAGTTGAAATATATATAATATTTAAACTTCTTATAAAGTTTAAATATTTATAATATTTGAAACTTCATAAATTTTTAAATATTATTAATATATTATAAAGTTTACTTTCTAAAACTATAAATATTTATACGTTTTACAAAATATAAATATTTCTAATATTTAACTTTTTAAAAGTTTGAAATATTTATAATATTTAACTTTTTAAAAATATTTAAGATAAAGAACCGGAATAAACCATAAAAGTTTTCTAAGTTTGAATGCCTGATAAATTAAGCTTTCTACTCATTTGTGTTCTGAATCATTTTGGTCTCTTTTATAGTATGACTCTGAACTATTGCCCAATTTTTTAGGCAATGTGGGATATTGTACCCGTATTTTTTTATTCATCTATTGAGTAATATATGTCCGTTTTAAAATTTTTTTATTACATCATATGCAAGAAAAAATCACAATTTTTAATAACTAAATATATTATAGAATAATTCAAGATAATTTAAATAAAAATTCAAATAAAAATGAAAGAGAATCATATAAAATGAGGTAGACAGATTTCTTTATTTTTTAAATCTTACCTATAATTAATTTTGAAATTTTTGATAACTAATATTAAAGTCAATGCATTAAATGCAAAAACTTTCCAAAAAGTATTATTGAGCAAAAACTGTTGCAAAAACACTAGTATAGATTATCTTTCCTCAAAGAGGAAACACACCGTAATTGTTAGGCCCCATAACAGACGAGCCCACCATCTAATGGACAAAAAAAGAATATTAGAGAGTGTTGAGGTAAAACCTCAGAGGTAGCTCAATATTTGGTAAACACTTAAACTAGATTAATAGCAGAATCTCCTTCAGCCAAAATTAGCGTACACCCTTGAGATTCCTCCCCTCCAGCATTGTGCGCATCTTCTAATTTATCGACTTGAACCCTCAACTGTTTGGCTAGCACTTTTTTTTGCTTATCTGCTTGGAAGTTGCTAATGAAAGAAAATAATCCACTACGCCAGATTCCGCAACTAAAAGAAGGAAAGTCACTGCAGATCCATAACATTTTTTAGCTTGGAGCACTACACAACGAAAATTTTTAATAGTAAAAATAAATCAAACAAACATAAAAATAAGTTGTGTAGTAAATTAAAAAATCACAAAATTTTAATATATATAATATATTCACTAATATTTTTATCACTATTTTATTTGTCACTATTCTATCTTCACTTTTGCTTAATAATTTGCATGTACCCTTTACACACAAAAAAAAAGATTGTTTTGATGCATTTGTTTATGAAAATTATATTTAATGTGGGTTTTTAAATTTAATTTTTGGGCTGAAATATTTGTTTTGTATTAATAGGACTGGTTTATGGCTAAGGGCCTTAGCCTAAGGCACAGTTTTTGTTTTTAGTTAGGGCGTGGCACCAATTAGACCATAACATAAAGTGTATTAAAAAAAGAAAAAACAGTGTGGGGCACGTGCCCCACCCTCTCTTATCTTGCATCCGCCCCTGTTTGTCTGGAATCTCAACACAAATAATCTTATTGATTTTGTTAGACGTTGGTAGCTTGCTTTTTTGATCCATGAATAGTAGTATATGAGCATGAGGAAGACCTCTTTTCTGAAATTCGACAGTATACATGGCTACAAAAAAAAAAAATTAGAAATTCCTTTCATTTAAGATTGCTAATTAGATCCACAGAACAAAATATAAGTATTACCTACAACTGTTTTTCCTAGTAGTTGTTTTTCAGTCAAATCAAACATTAAGGAATCCAACTTGATCTTGAAGATGCGAGAAATAATGTCAGGCCTATCATTCGCATTGAAACATTTTTTTCTTAAACGTACCTTGTTATCTCGGGCCACTTAGGATTGCATGTAAATGTTATGAATAGGTCAGGGAAGCCGTAGTGTTTCCATATCGCCATTACATCATTATAACTTGACCATATATCATGGTCCACCAGTGAATGAAGAATGTATTGAGATAGGATTGCCTTGTTCCCCCATTTTGTTTTCCCCTGATTCTTTAGCTTCTATAATAGAGCTGTAATTCTCACACCATAGCTTAGACTGATTCAGCTGTATATTTTTCAAACGGTTAGACTCTATTGCCGTGAAGGCATCTACAACATACAGCTGAAACAACCTCCTAGATAGTAAAAGCGAATTTGACTCCACTTCTCTCTCTTGAATGCGAAATGCAAACCATTGTCTCATACTAATGCACTTGACCTTCTTTGTTTTCGTTTTGCGTCTGTATCCTTTCTCTATACCGGGTCTAAAATCATCTTCCCCAAAAACATGAATCAATGGATACTGTAATGCCAAGTACGAAGGATGAATTTCACTAATTATTTGAAGTTTCCAGTACTTTTTCCCTAAACAATGATATCACGTTCTGGCATTTTCTTCACAAAGTCACCAGGAATTAGTGCAGCTATCTCTGGAACTGTAGGATTATTGTAATTTCTACCATCAAGACGCAAACCTATCTCTAGCTGCCCTGAAGTGAGATACATAAGGATTAACTTCATCCAACATCTTAATGAGAGGTTCTATGATTTCCCTTTTCAAATTTTGTTTCCCGGCCTTTGCATTACTGAGTTTACATTCACTGCATTGAAAATATACCAAATAAATAAATACAGATTTCTATTTCTATTTTGACAGTTTTTAAACCAAATATGTTATTATATTGTGAGACTATTATTGATACGTACGTCAAAACTGATTCTCTATTCGAAACTTCATTTTCGGTATCCACAATGTATAGTTGTGAGAACTTTGCATAATCTTTCTCTTTTGGTTCCATACTACCAATAAGATGATTATTAGATCCTTGTACTTGAAACATATTTGTTCTGTTACCTGTGTGAACTGTTTTATCAACTTTCCCTCTGAGGGAAGTCATTGCAAAAACTATGCAATAACCTCGAAGATTGTTTTGAAAATGCTTGCTTCGTCGGTCAGTACCTGTAAGCATTTTTTTCAAAAAATTTGGAGATTGTTTGAAAAGTGGCAGTTGGACAGTTCCTTGTAGACGACAAAGTGAGAATATAGGATTTTTAGAATTTCTTCTTTTGTTGAGCCTCTCATCTTACCACATCAATGCACCACAATATTGACATTTAAATTCTGGATCACCATGATCTAAATAACCTAGAAATAATCGTAAAACAAACATATCGTTATATGAATCTACCAGAACCTTAAAAAAAAAATAAGTTTAATAATTACCTCAGTCATTGGCTTTTTGTGCTTTATTTCTCCCTTTCCCTTTAGATCGAGTTATTTTTTTCTTTGGTTTTGGTCTCTCATCAATGTCATTTGGTCCTAGATCATATGACAGATAAGCACTTGGTATGTCTTTGTCACTGCTCGTTAAATGATATGCTTGGTCCATCCCAAAATGGCAGTCATCTGCTTTACCAAATTTTAGATTCGTTCATGGACCCACCTATTAAAATGAAGTCTTAGGAGAATATAAGTAATCATACCATCAGATGAATCCGGCCAGTAGGCATCATTAAAGACAGCTTCCAAATTCCTTGGTAGAGTAGTAACATTGTCTTTTGGTGTTTGTAAATCAATGGTAGAGGAGCGGTTAATCATATATGCTGAATGATCATCTTCATCTTAAACACAGTACACCAAAATAATATATAAGTTACTTTTAATCTGAATGATCATCTTAAATTTGAATTCTAGATTTTTATGAAATATATAGGGATAGACAAATTGTTCTCACTATTTTTTTTATCTACTGAAGTTGTCGACTGATTATTAATATAAGAATTCCTCCTAAATGATCTTAGTTTGTTTCTGGCTCTTTCAAAGACACATGTGGAAGATGGAGTAGATGTTGATGGCTTGTATGTAGTAATTGTAATAGATCCATTTAACACAGTCTCTGATCCTGTAAAAACACCTACGTAGGTGCAAATTGTAGAAAAGTTTAATTTACATAAACATATTATTAACTCTATTTTAGAAAGTTTAATTTAGAGGGAACTGACACAATATTATCTTACCAGATTGTAGAAGAGAAGAATTGGAGGAAGGCGCAGGTCGAATTGGCGGTGTTGCGAGTATGTCACGTCTTCTAGCTGGTAAGTTTGTAATATCTTCGGACACTCTTGTAAAAGCTGAATTTATTGGAATAGTATAATTGCACTGAGTAGCATTTTCTTGAGTAAGCATGCTAGATGGATTATTTGATGGCAATTCTCTAGTTCTCTTAGGAGTTGTTAGAAAACATTCACCTGGACTTGAGCCTATATTTCGCTTTTTCATATCTCCACAGGAAATTTGTAAATACTTACGATCTGAGATGGGTTTTTAATCAGAAATTTTGTTTAATTAAACATGAACAAACACGCATCGGCTGGTTATTATTTTTTACTTATCGAAAACTATTTTAATTAATTAGAAAGATTTGAAGAATCGTTGTTTTAATTGAAAAGATTTTATTAGTTCACCTATTGAATGTTTATTATATTGTAAATTTCTTTAAATTAGCAGTAAATTATATTGTCAATTATAGAAAACCTATTTGGAAAGTTAAATTATTATCATTTTACAATATTTAACAATACATAGGTCATATCAACCATACAATACAACAAAGTTCGGGTTTTCTCAGAGGTGATGATAATATTGTGTTTCCCTGCATATGGAGGAAAATGTAAGTTTTCAGAATGCTGAATTAGAGGGTATTGTCATAGATTTATTGTCACATCTATACTAGTATTTTTGCAGCAGTTTTTGCTCAAAAATACTAATAAGGAAAGATTTAGCAATTAATGCTACTAATGCAATTAATTCTGTCCACCTCTAGCAATTTTATATGGATCTCTTAGTATTTTATGGGCCTCTTGATAATTCATAATTTAAGAGCCTCCATTTATTTAGGTTGTAGACAAAATGATGTCCAAAATTTCATAGGACCCGCGAAAATATACTCTTTTGCTAATAATCTTGAAAAAATTTCCGGAAAATGAATTTGTAGACAAAATTTCCGGAAAATTATATTGAAATAACTACGACATTAATGATATTCTCAATTGCCAAAATGATTCTGAATACAAATGAGTAGACTCTTGATTTATCAGACATTCAAACTTTAAAAACTTTTATTTGGTTTATTCCGGTTCTTTATTTTAAAGATTTTTAAAAGATTAAATATGAAAAATATTTAAAACTTTTAAAAAGTTAAATATGATAAATATTATACCGTAGATACACAATAAATATTAAAAGTTAAGATGATATAATGTGAATTAAAATATCTCGGGACGGCGTTATATAGCGGGACGGGTTTTATCGATATTTATATAAATTAAAAAATATCAATAATTCTGTGTTACACGGGTAAAACATCATTTCATTATTTTGTTAACACTGTCAGTATCAGAGAATAGACATATCTAATTAAATTTAAATAAATATTCTATAAAAATAAATTATATTGCGGTATTATATGGTTTATTTAACAGTTAGTATATAATTATAACATATTTAACCAACAAATACAATTTATAATTTTAATATTTTAATTATAAATAATTTTGTCCGCGGTATACCGCGGGTCCTAATCCAGTATAGTTTATAATTTGAAGATTTGAATATAGGGCTCGAATTTACTTCAAGACAATAAAGTATAATTGAAAATAGATAAATAATGAACAGTAATTCCATAAAATATTGTGTTTATCTGAATCCACATTAAAATTTCTTTATTAAACACAACCATTAAAATCTCTTGTAAAATAAACACAATAGTATTGAGAAAATTTTTGCCTAATTTTTTTAATAATTAATATTAACATAGTTTTTATTTAACTAACAATAAATTTTAGTAGAATATATTTTCCCTACTTGTTTTATAAATTTAATCATTACACTAACCTTAATGTGAATTGCATTTTGATGGTTTTTATAAATTTTATAGGACTTTATGGTAAAAAATGAAATCAGATAGAACTAAGTCATTTTATTATGAAATAAGAAATAAACTTTAAAATGGTTCATAATGCGACCTTTTAAAACAGAAAACCATGCTTAGACCTCTAAGCTTATTGAAACAAAAATTAAAACTTCAAAAACAATAGACGACTTAGTGATTTATCCAATCCAATCTCTTCTGATCTTCTCTACCACTCCTCAACCATCAGCTGGTCTATCTCCATCATTTTGATCATCAATTGCAAGAGGAATTGAACCCAAACAGGCCTTCTTAGAAGATGATGAATTATTAGACGAATCGTCAGACACATCATCCTTCCGCTTTGATGATGGAGTAGTGGAAGGAGTTGTTAGTTCTTCATCAGCAACACTACTGTTTGACAACATTCCAATTTCCTATAAAACATAATTAATTATTAATATATTTATACTATATATCAAAAATTTATAGAAGAATGTCTATATTTACAATTCATTTATTTAGGGTCCATACCTCATTTGCACTCACAAGAGTGGCTAAATCACCATCACCCATTGAATGTTCAATAGTGTCATCTTTCTCAACTTCTAGACCAACAAAGGCATGACAAACCTTGTATGTATCACTTGCATCTCTGATATTATCCTTTTCAGTACTCCCAACAAATTGGAAAGTCTTTCCGACCAGATTCTGAATTTCTTGAGGGATGTTTGTTGGATCTTGTATCTAAAAAGCAAATCATATGTTCAAAATATGAAACTTTAATAGTTATTTATTGTTCTACTACTAAAACACATGAAATGATACCTCGTCAAAATGGCCATCCAGAAGCTGAAGAGATGATTGTGTATGAGACTGTTTGCATCATTCTCAAACAACAAACATTTGGTCTGTGCAGTGGTATCCATCACACACAGAGTTACTCTGTACCTATAATACATCTATTTTAGCATAATTATTTTCAAATATATATTAATATATTAATCTTTTACTAATTTTAAACGACTTAAAATATTTAATAAAATTACCTTGGTTCAACTTTGGTGTGACTTTCATTACATCCAGAACACCATAACAAAGTCTTCTTGTTCTTTTTAAGAACTTCATTCTCAACTTTAGGGACTTTTTGTAGCATGTTTTAGTACACTTTATACATACAAAGTAGTAACAGGCAAATTCGGTATCAATAGCATAGACAGCACACATGATTCTAAATTGGCCTTCTACAATATAGGGTATTAATCAATAACATATAGAGAATGAATTTTTAAACAAATTATAATAATCCCTATGTAACAGTATCTCAATAAGAGTACAATACCTCTTTGTACTCTAGGAGTTCGGCAATCGATTTCACTAGGAAACTTTTATAGTATTCAACTTTCTTGGATTTTTGGTCTTCTCTATGACCAGGTTGACCAGGTTGTTCAATTGTCAAAGCTAACCCATCATTAGGCAAGCTGTAGACATTGTAATGGTAAATTTTTTAGCTGTAGCTTCTGATTTAAACCCAAAGAATAAGTTGTTGAGAGATCAGTTAACTTACTTTGCTATGAAGTAAGCAATTGGAGGCAAGGCTAGATCAATCAAAAGTAAAGACATATCAAAAGCATTCGATACAGATCTTAAACCTTATCCAACAAAGACATTTATTAATATAAAAACAAAACATATATATTTATCTAATAAAATTTAATATTGACAATGTGTTAGGGTTACCTTTGAAAGAAGTCACTTTAGCTTAACGCAGCAAACATATCACCATCTTATGACGATTGTTTTCACAGGCTGCTAATATATTGTCAGCAAACCTACCCCATAGTGTACATGCTAAACCTTCATCCCTGTATATTCACATTTATTCAAAAATATAGTTTCATGAGTATTTGGTAATTACTCACTTCATGAATTTTCACTTCACCAATTGACAACTTGGCCAATTACATCTAAAAAGGATAACATGTGTTCGATAAAAGACAATTTGATAACATGAGTATGTCAATGTATATATATATATTAAAATTGCATAACAAAATACTAACCAATCAAAATGTTTTCATCTAATGCAAGATCGTTTAGAATGCTTTGGAAATCCACCAAGTCAAGATACATTTCATTAGATAATGACGCACATGACACAATGGTGGAAGTGTTCAAGAAAGAGATACGGTAAACGTGCTTTGTGACCCTAAAATTTCCAGTTACCTTAGTCAACGAAAAATTCTCAATGATTCTCCACTGACCTGGCACGATCTGTCTCTTAAACTTATATAGTTGTTGTTTCTTGACTGTAGCATGAATTATAGTACCCTAAACACAAACAAATCATATGTATAGTAAGTTATGAACTTCTCAAATATATTATAGTAAATTTTTTTTCATAACCTATATAATGATTACGGACACATCAGCTAGGACCATTTCAATGGTCTCACCGGAATAAGTGGTATACTGCTGCCAGCTGTGAATGATTTTGACTTGGATTTTCCAGCAAGTCTTGAATGGCTTAATCGATGCTAGATCAGTTATTGGAAGATTTGCTGCCATTTTGAAAGCTTAATTCGATATGGGGAGCAAATTAATCTTGAAAGGTATTATGTTTGATGAATTGAAAGTAGATGACAAATGTGTATTTATAGGTAGACGTCTACCATTGAGTCATCGAGGTTATAGTGTAGAGAAAATTCTCATAATTATTTTCGAATTAAATATGATATCCAAATACAGTAGAACCTCTATAAATTAATATTCAGTAAATTAATAATCTCTATAAATTAATAAATTTCTCTAGTTCCAAGTTGGGACTAGAGTAATTTTGGACACTATTCGATAATATAATAAAATAATAATTTTTTTGAAACTCCTTTATAAATATATGGTCCCATCAATAATATAAATTAATAATTATATAAATTTATCTAAATATATGTATATATCTACACATTAATTTTTGTTAGAGTTTATTTTTAATAATTTTATTATATAAAAATCTTTGAGTGATATCTTCAAAACATGATAATTGTTATTTTTATTGTAATTGATTTTATAAAAATATTAGTTATAAATATTAAATCTTATTTTTAATATTTTTTTACCAAATTAGAAAAGTCTCTCTATAAATTAATAATTATTAATTTATCGATAAATTAAAACTTATATAAATTAATAAAATTTCATGGTCCCGACTTTATTAATTTATAGAGGTTTTACTGTATTGAAAGTAATCATTTGTGGGTTTTGTTAGTTTAGAATAGTGGTTTCTTGATTTAGGAAAAATTTTGTAGCCTAATAATTAGGATAAATTTGGCGAGAAGATATTTGGTAAAGATTTGGTAAAGATATAATACATTAGAAAGTAATTACGAATGATTTTTATAACATAAATATGGATAGTTGCCTAAATTATAGGAACTATAAATATTCGGGTAAAGATCTTTTTTTTAAAAGGCAACAAGATGATCAATACCCGATCAATTTTTGGTATGTTTAACAACCAGATGAAGATTGGTTACATATATGCTAATAATTGTTTTTATTAAATGATTTCAATGATTTGCGCAGAAGTTTGGTGAGATATGATATGGGCTTAAAACCGGATGATCTATATACTATTTTACGGGTTTTTTCACCCGTATCCGTTTCTTTAATTTCAGATTATTTTTGTTTAATTTTCTGAAATTGATCCGATTCATTGCCTATTTTGTATTTTTCTTTTACTAATATAGATATTAGCTAATAAAAAGATCATTTCTTTGAACCAAGTGCCTTTGGCCTAGTGGTAAAGGGGCTCCAGCTGGAGCTTCCGCCCTGGGTTCAAATCCCCTTGGCCACCCAGAGACGCCTTAAGTGGTAAGAAGACGTGGATTTCTTGTGGGTCTCGTGGGATTAGTCTTTGGGCCTAGAAAGCTTTTAGGATCCCCACGGTTAACAAAAAAAAAATAAGATCATTTATTTGTATTTTGTAATGTATTATAGGTTCACTGTGTTACAAAAGTTACATGAAATAAGATAGAGCTCAAACGATACTAATACAATTCATTAGTAATTTAAGATACATTAGGTAAATACCCGCGCTACGCCGCGGGATAGATTTCTAAGCTTATTTTGTTTGATGTAATGTAAGTATGAGTAGTTAAATTTTTAAATGTTTTTAGAATTTAGTATTTTATATTTGCTCATTTTTATAATTTTACTTATACTCATATTTTTAGATTGTAAAATTCATTCATATATTTCTCATTCCAAAACCCATTTTTAGAGATTTCAATATCTACATGACAAAACAATTGTCCAACCAGTTCATTACTTATAAGAAATTTAAATCTTTGATATAACAACGATAAGTTGTCTACATAATTTATCGATAAATTATTTTCTAACAAAAATTTATATATAGAGCAAGCTATACCAGAAAATAAGCATTGGCTGTGAAATAGCACTATATATATATATATATATATATATATATCAAGCTAAATGGACTTTAAAAAAATGTTGATAAGTTAGTTTCTGACAAACTTATATACCAAATTTTCAAATATAAACCTTGGCTAGGATTCAGCAAAGTTTATTAATTTCATTTTTATTTTTTGAAGCTTTGTTAATCCAAACAAAACCTTTTAACTACCACAATCAAACACAAATAAATCATAAACTGACTTTCACTTTCATATAAAAATTTAAAATGACGAAACTGTATATACATGGAATCATTTTGACTCAACGCTATTTTCTAAATGAAAAAAGAGAACAAAAGTTTACCTTCTTAATGAAGTACTCAACGTTAAGTGTTCCACTCAGGTAATCAGGTTTATGCTCCTCCGTTCTCCACCGCGAGTAATATTCACACCTTCATCATCCTTCTCTTATGCATACAGAGACTTTGACTTAACAGAAATCCCATTTTTTTCTTCCAAAACTATTCCTCTCAACTCCCAAAAATATAACTACCGTGTAAAACCAAGAAGGCATCAATTGTGAGTTTTCTTTAGAAACCAAATCCATCTAAATTACGGTGAGTTGTCTATTATGATTTCAATTTATAATATAGTGCAATTTACTTTGCTTTTCTTTTGCTAGAATATAAAATATATTAGGGGAAAACCTTGTTTACATCTACGACATCCTTGTTTTTTACTCTAATTTGACAAACTAATGAAAACAAAAATAAGTACAGAAGACCTAAGCAAGAAGAAAACACAGTACAACTTCCTAAGGGCGTGAGTTGAATCAAAGACTTAACCCATCCTCCATGAACGGTTATTCTGGTTTCATGAGAGAAGAAATTCGATTTTGAACTGTCTGATCTTGCCATAGTGAGTTGTGACTTGAAGAATGTACCAAAGAATGAATTGCAGTGAACTTGCAAATATGAATCAATAAGGATAGGAAGGACACTGAACTCTTGAAGAAATTCTTTTGAAAAATTAATTCATGTGTGAGATTCTGCCATGTTTGCTCTACCAAACTATTGTAAAGTAAATAATCTAACGAATCTATTCGAGTCATCAACTAAATATAATTCAGAAAAAAACATTTTTAATTTGGCCAAAGAAAATAGTATTTAAACACAAAATCAATAATTAAGAGTATCAAACGACACACTAAGCAAAGCTAATATTGTTAATCCTAATCCATTTGAAAGCACCAAACAGAACAGGGAATGGTATACACGAGTGACACTTCTCTCTACCATTAGAATATACATCATTAAGTTTACTTTGCTTACCTTCTCACTACAAGAAATAGGATGGAAGACGTCAGTTTAATAACGTCACTTGTTAAACCGACTTTAACTTTTTTAATAAGACGAGATTTGGCATCATTTGATAAACCGACGTTAAATTTTATTAATTTAATGAATGTAAAAAGAGGAATGTTATAAATTTCTAACTCTCCGCCGCCGCAGTATTCATTATAATCCCCCCGTCTCCGGCAATGTACTCCGAGGCCCGAGCCCCGAGCCGTTCTTTCGTCATCTTCTTTCCCGAGATCTCGTCACCAAACGACCAAGAAGCATATCGTCCAGCCAGTTCATGGAAAATAATGTATAAATACGATCAAACAGCAAAGTTGGAACTACAAAACACAAAAAAAAATCATATATATAAAAGTAGAGTTTCAGTCTCTCCTTATTGGTCCACTTGGCAATGCAATTTTAACAAAAAAAAATTATATTAAAACAATTAATTTTCACATTTAACTCACATAATATAAAACTGAAATCTTTATAGCTTCTCCCTATAAATTATGCATTAACTTTATTTCTCCACTAAGTTGTATTAATCAATTGTATTAAAACAAAACAATAAATTAGAATTGTAACTCTCATTTTTCTAAATATAATTTTTCATCATTTCTCTTCCTATAAATACTCATTATCTTATTCTCTTAGTCTATCACTCTTTCATTCTCTCATCTTCTTCCACTACTCTCAAATCTCTTTTTTGTTTTGTTTTGTTTTGTTTTGTATTTTTTTTTGTTATTGTTGTTGTATGAGTTATAAAAATCAAATCAAATATCATTGTAAAAGCTTAGTTTTAGAGTTTGTATGATATGTATATCTTATATATTTATTTTAATCTTTTAAAATGTTTATCTCCATTTTCTATTTTATATTAACATCTTATAAGTCATTATTTTTATACTTCCTTACAATATTCACCACACAATAAGATCATAAAGTTGAAATGATCCATATGTAATTATCTATTATGTCTCTGGTTAGCGGGAAGCGGTAAATGCGGGAAGCGCAGGATGTACCGAGATGTCCCCACTGTTAGAATTAGCGGATGAGATTTGTAGATTAGAGAGAGTTTTGTGTGTTGGACAAAGAAAATATAAGTTATCCTTTTGATTTTAAAAATTATTGAGATTGAAGAATTATATATAATTTTATAAGAAAACTAATTTATTTTGTCACTTAAAAAGTAATATTTTTTATTTTGAAATATTATGTGTAAGTGTTGAGTTTATATCAACAAACAACCAAATCATGTGAATTTTGATTCAGCCACTTGGTATTCCTTTTATTTTTGGTTATAAAAAAATTAAAATATTTATTTATAATTGTGACAACCCGTCCCGTTGACCCCACTAGCCCACCGCTAGCTTGCCCCCATAGGCCCGAAGCTGGCCCTGCAGGGCATCGATCCTAACCCCTCACTGGGCAAATGGAACTATTCATCCAAATACACAGTAGATTATTGGTGCACCAGGCGTTCCTCGAACCCTGGTCCCCACCCTTTAACAACCTTCCCACAGGACAAGTTGTCACCAATTTATCTGCAGGTTGTCACAATAATTAAAGACTTGTAACTCCATTTAACTCAAATGTAACTCATATCCAATAATTGTACATTAATTCATTCCTCCTACTAACTTATTATCTTTCAAGAGAAATTATTTTTGGTTAAATTTTAATATTTTTTATTTATTTTGGTTGGCTAAACTTATATTCATATTTTGGTTGGGTAAATTAATATATTTCTGATGTAAAATTATTGTTTATAATATATTTCTCATTTCAAAGTTTAAAGCAATATATCATATATATAAAAGTAAGGTTTTGGTCTCTCCTTATTGGTTGATTTTCATTTAATGTTTTCTAATTTTTTTAAATTTTTTTATTTGCTTTCTAATTGCTTTAAACAATATTTAAGATCCAATAAACACAATACATTTAACTCACATATTAAAATAAAATTATAACTGAAAATAAAATAAATTATGCATTAATCATATTCTACCACTCAATTCTATTCAAACACAATAAATTACTATTGTAACTCCATAGTTCTAAATGTAACTTCCATCATTTCTTATCATATAAATAAGCATTCTCTCAATCTATCATTCTCTCATATTGACATTCTTTTACTATCTCATTTTCACATTCTCCCATTCTCTTCTACAATACCTTAAATCATTTTTTGTTTTTTTTTTTTTGTTATTTTTGATTTCTTATTTTTGTTGTATGGGTTGTAAAAAAGAAATGAAATATCATTGTAAATTGTTAATGCTAAATTTTAATTTTAAAGACTACATGATATATATTTTACATTGTTCTTATTTTAAAAGATTTATCTCCTTTATCTAATTTGGATTATTATCTTATAAGTAATCATTCTCTCTTCCTCTCCCACCAATATCAAATGTTGTTATATCTCATATGTGTTGTAAGAGTTTGATTCTATATTTTAATTTAGAAAGTATTGTATATATATAGATATTACATTGTTCTATTTTTTAAAGATTCATCTCCATTATCTAATTTGGATTACCATCTTATAGTAAACATTCTCTCCTCCTCTCCTACCAATATCAAATGTTGTTATATCTCATATGTGTTGTAACTTGTAAGAGTTTGATTCTATATTTTAATGTAGAAAGTATTATATATATTTAACATTGTTTTCAATTTTTATTTTATTTATTTAAAAAAGATTTCTTTTATATTTCTTGCCTTTCTAATCTATTCATATTTATTTTTTAAATTTGCATAGTTAAATTTAAATTCACATATGTTGGTTTTAACGAAACAATCAACTTTATTTGAGAATTAGATGTTCCTATCCATTTTTAAACAATCAATGTGTAATATATAAGCATTTTGTCTTGCAATCACAAGTTCTATTTCTATTGTTTAACTCCATGGTTAAACTATAATATATGTTGTCCTATTTGTAGGAATAACATACTTATTTAATTTATTTAAAAAAGCAGATGATTAAACGAAATAAACATTTCTCCAAATTTTATAATTCAATCAGTGAGTGTACTTATTACTTTGAAAAACTTTTACATTGAAGTTCATAAAATCATATAAGAAAACTAAAATACTATATCACTTCAAATTTGGAAGGAAACACTTGGTATTCCTTTTTAAAAAAGTCAAGACACATATAAAAATTTATTAATATTTAACTCACTTTAAAGACATTAAAGGTCATTTAACTCAAAAATAACTTCTATCCAATAATTTCATACATTACTCCCACAAATAAAAATATATATATATATATATATATATGTTCAAGATTGTATTTAAATATTACATAATTTTTTAGTTAGCTAAATTTATAGTCACATATATACAATATATATACATAAGAATTTATATTACTTATTAACACCATAATTCGACCCATTATTTGCTTAACTCAATATTGGTCTCAAAGCCAACTAAAGAAAAACAGAAATGATCTTATTAATATTAGACCAAAACATGGGCATACAAACATAATCACTTATACGGAAGATATTTTAAAAAAATAACTTATTATTGCAACATCAACGTATGAAGGGTGTACATAAGCAGTTAATTAGAAAATCTATAATACAATAAATGTATTGGAAACAATATCAGTCAATGATAAGATTGGATCCTCAAAAGCAAGAAACAACATCTTCATAATTCATAAAAAGTAAACGCCACAATTATACACATCTGAACGAAATGGTATAAACATATAGTGTATTAATAAAAGTGATGGCAAAGCCCGTATATGCCTAATTAAAACGAAATAATACAAAAGAGAAAATAAAAAAGACCAAAAAAACAAGAAAGTGCCAACTAAACTACAACCCACGCGTTGCGTGGGAAAGCACCTAGTATATAAATATAAAAAACAAACAAAAGGTAGTCAAATCTCATGATTATGTTTTTATATAAGAAGAATTCACGTTACAAACCTTAATACACAGAATAAATTCATATTTTATTATATGGAGGACAAGCATCGGATATTTACATAGAGAATAAACTTTCATGGATTGAAGTAATGACAACCCAGCCACACTTGTTTTCTCTTAAAAAAGTAGGATACACTCTCAATCGAAGCTCAATACACTAGGAACTATTCCGTCGAAATCAACGTTCCGCTTAATATATAATCCTAAATTTCAAAGTCATAAACAATACAAAATAAAGGATTTGTTCATGAAAATATATGTCATTGGAAGAGACATAGAACCTGCTAAAATCTAATCGATCATTTGTCGCTGTTTTCTGTTGGGTTTTAATTTTCTTGGAATTGTGATTATTGACATGTTGGCAAAATTAGAGATGAGGTGTATTAATTATTATAATTTGATTGGTTACACAATTTAACTGATGTGTCAATTCCTCCTTCAACTAAAAAGCTGATATGTCAACACATGAGAGAAACTTCTTTTCTTTTATTGTATTTTGGGTTTTAATTTTCTTGGAATTGTGATTATTGACATGTTGGCAAAATTAGAGATGGAGTGTATTAATTGTTATAATTTGATTGGTTACACAATTTAACTGATGTGTCAATTCCTCCTTCAACTAAAAAGAAGATGTGTCAACACATGAAAGAAACTCCTTCTTCTTTTATTGTATTGACTAGGATAGTACCCGCGCTACGCCGCGGGGTTGTTTTTTTTTTTGTTATAACTATTTTGATTAATGTTGTTTGTAATCTGAATTCTTGTTTTCTGTTAATCTTTTTTTTTTGTTATCTTTTTTCTTGTTATCTTTTCTTTTTTTGGTAATGGAATTGTAGAATATAATGTTGTTTTTATTTTTTAGGATGTATTGGAGATCCTTGTTTTGTAATGCCAAAAGAGCTGAGAATATGTATTTGATAATCATAGTACAGTATTAGACTATTTAACAGGAAATGAACACTCTGGTAATCAAATGCCAAAAAAGCTACATTATACTCCTTGAGTTTTTTCTCAGAAAAATCCTTTCGATGAAAATTTTCTTTTACTCTTCCATTCCGTCCACCATCACTGTAAGTGAAATCATCACTTGAGGTATTCATTGGGTCCGACAACTTCTGCTGTCTTTCCACCTCCTGGGACTCATGGGAAACAACAAATTATCAAACCCATAAGAGTTAGAAGTGTAAAACTCAAACTCAGACGCTGCGGATTGGATTTTTTATTTAATTTTAGTTATATATATATTTTTTTTTTCTAATTCATAATTTAATATATTGTATTTTTTATAATCAAATTTCATAAGTTTTTGATAATTTGAAGGGTAAGTTTTTTTGTTGTTATTATTTACATCATATTATGATAATATGATACTTGTGTTTTTGATTTTATCAATTTAATTTTTAATATATTTTAAATTTTATTACCTTAAGAAATAAGTTTAGAAATTACAAACCTAATTATTGATTTTCTCACTCATAAACCCTCTAAAACAGTAAGAGATATTACTCTATCATGTCTACATTGTATATGTTCTTGATAGCTCTCTTATAATAATTTAGATTGAGCCACTTCAACCTCCATCTCTTTAGTCTCATATAATTTATCTTTTACAACATATTTCTACTTGTTCTTATTTAAACTTAAAACTAAAAAAAAAACCCATTTGTACGTACGGGTTTACTACAATAATGACCCAATGATATTTTTACTTTAGTGACCAAGTCACGTTTCCTCTCCTTTGCATCTTCTTCTTCCTCTGTGACCACACCACCAGTTCATATGCTCATGCTTCCTCTGCGTTCTTCACCATCATCGCATTTTTCAATTTCTCCTGCTTCTTGTTGCAGGATTAAGTAATGAATCAACTTTTAACACTCCCTCTTGATTCATTTGCTTAATCCCCAAAATTCAATTTAGGGATTTGATCCAAAGCCTTCTTCTCCTCCTATGTGATTCACCTCTTCAATGTATGAATCTCTTGACATTGTCACAGCTTACTGATGAGTTCTCTTGCTCCCTCATGAATCGCTTTTTTCTTTTGTCCAAAGCATAACAATCTGAAAATCAAATGGTTGTTTTCTAATCCAAAATCGAAAGAACAAAAGAGTACCAGTCTTATACGTCAAAAACAAATTATGCCTAACTTAAATCAGGACAACATAGAAGAAAAAATCACTAAAACCAATTGAGAACAGCTCAATACTTAACAAAACTAAGTGGGACAATGTATTCCCTAAAATCTTATAGGGTCAAAAATTGCATCACCAAAGATTTAGTATAGAAAAAAACAAACAGAAAGAGACAACTGCATCCATCAGTGTAAACATGTTTATGATCACTTCAACTTCTTAAAGAGACAAGTGCTCAACTATTACCGGGAAGCATCAAAAGAGAGCTAGTAAGTGAAACCAATCAAAGCTCCAAACAAAAGTATAAACTCATCTGAAAAATATTAAGAGGCAACATTTATGTGTAGAGCTTATCTTTTCAATCTATTCATCATGGAGAGTCGCTTCAACCTTGACCTAACAATATCCCCTAAAAGAACATTTGGAGCTTATCATTCTGTTTCGCAACTTCAAACCCAACAGAAGAAAAAGCAAGCTGAATAAGAAAAAAATGAGTTAAAATCATTTCATCAAGAACTTGCTGAGGAGTCGAACGCTTAGTGGGATCAGGTTCCAACATCTGCTTCACAAGGCTCTTTGAGCTCGCTATTTTCTGTGACCAATGATCTCTCTTTAATATTGCAAGAGCCACACCGTGTTCAGCCTCTGCAATCAAACATAGCCTTTGATCAAGACAAAGCAACACACACTTTAAAATCAATCTCAATCTAGATATCACCACAATAACCGATCCAGTTAGGCAGATAATTACCTATTAAAGACTCAAAATCAAGTAAAGTTTAAATCTTTGAACAAAGCAAACACACACTAACATATTTGCTTGACAAAGAACATATCTAAAAACCAATTAAGGCCCTGATTGGTAACGGCTGTTACTTATGACTGTAAAGACTTTAACTTTAAAAATTTAGCTGTAGAGAATTTGGCTGTAAATGCTTTAACTGTAGAAACTTTAAAAACTTTAACTGTTAAAATTTGATTGGTAACAAATACTTTTAATAAGATAACTATTACTTTTATTATTAAAATATATTAAAATGATGATATTAATGATAATAATGAAAATAAAAATAATTATTATTGAAATGGATCTTAAAAGAAAGAGAATAAAATAAGAAAAATTAATTTATAAAAATAAAAGTATGTAAAATATATATATAAACTTGTGGAGAGATTTTAAATATAATGGGAAGAAAAAAAATAAAGTTTTTCTATTTGTTTAATTTTAAAGCCTGAATTTGAGGCTTTAAAAATTCTGAGTAAACAACGAAGAGAAAAATAAAAGTGGCTTACAAAACTTTAAAAAAAATAAAAGTAAAAAAAGTCTGATTGGCAAATTATTGGCTGTCAAGTCTTTTATTTGTTTTAAAGTCTTAAAAGTCTCCTGCCAATCAGGGCCTAAGTTACCCTAAAGATTCAAATCCAGAGCAAAAGTTTACATCTTTGACACATAACATATCATAACACTAACAGATGTTCTTGGATATTACAATTTTCTGGATTTAGAACAAGCCTCAGGCTGATTGTCATAGAGATTAAGGACAAGGATATCTTGTAACTTTTCAAATGCTTAAGTTTCATTTTCCGACCAGACAAATCAACTCAATCCAATGGATGCTGTGAAGCTTGTTGCAATGTACTCACAACCTCTCCAGCTTCTTCCTCCGCCACCGCCGCAACATTATTCTAGGTAGACTCGTAGATCCTCACGAGCCGAATCGATTCCCATCAGAAATATGAATATTGCGCTTCAACTTGAGAAGAATTCCAAATCGCGTTAAAAATAAAAAGTTGTAATCGAGATGTTCCATGATTTTGTTCTGAGGTTTTCATATGCGATATTTGGACATAGGTCGAAAGCGAATTAGAAATAAGACGAATAATTTAAGTACTCAAATCTATCGACAAAAAGAAGAAGAAGAAGAAAGATCGATTTTAGAAGACTATTATGCGTCCACCTAGGATTAAAAAAAGCTGACATGTATTAATTGTTATAATTTGATAGGTTGTTAAGTTTTACTGAGGTGTCAACACCTGCTTCAATACAGAAGCTGATGTGTCAGAAGAGGAAAGCAACGCATTGTATTTTTATTGTATTGATCTGTCGGTTATCTTTGATTAATGATTTTTAAAAATATGAATATATCTCAATTTATAAAGAAAAATCGGAAAAAATTAATAAATAATATGACCAGCTATGTAATTTTAGGCCTTATCAGCTTGCATTTAGTTATATTTCATATTTCCCCAATGTACAAACGAATACCAGTAGAAGAAGATGCATATACATTTTGATTACTTATTCTTATACATAAAAAATTGAAAGATAAAAACATACACATATCAACCATAGCTGTTTCTTTAATACATACAGACTGCGAGTACCTAAACTATAGACATATACTTTTCCTTCACATTACCATAATGTGATCTTGCCACTTGAACGCTTAACTAGCCTAGAGATCGAAACTGTGGCTGTTGAAGTGGAAAAGAGGATGATTCGCCGATCGACAGATGCTATGTGACCGTATCTCTTTGGCTACGGTCGCCTGAAGAGCCGCTGGACCGCATACTATCACTCCAACATCCACACTTCCCCATTTCCCATTCAACGACTCAAATATCTCTGCAAAATCACAAAATAATAATACAAATGTCACATAAACCGTTAAATATTTTTAACTATACCTCTAAAGTACCTCTGTACCTCTAAAGTCAGGTCTGGTGCCATAACGCATAGTGGTGTAACTCTGGACATCTTCTTCTTCTATCTCCAAGCCTTTGAGCTCTGCTGCAGATGGATTATGGGGTTCTTCTACATTCAAAGCTACCTTTTTATTGCCCTTTGCTTCCACTTGACTGGTTTTGTGACCCCAGCGATGCCAGAAAAAAACCACAAGACCTCCAAAAATCAGCACACTTGCAACCATACAAACAAGAAACAGAAGTCCCCTGGACCACCATGTCGTTATGTTGTATTTGTTTATGTAAAAGATGTCCAACAACGTGATCATTGCAATAAACCCAATGGTGGAGACAACTAGGTACAGTCCAGACCATATGTTATCCCCTGTACCTACTATAACCGACATGGGACACCCGTTGGTTTGTTTTGGCTTGACAGAAGGATGCACCACCTTGTGAACCATCCCATCTTCCTGTTATAACCATGAAACAAAGCAGAGTTCAACAAACTAAATAAGACCCATTGCAGATACCAAAAAATATTATGTATGTAATTAGACTTACCAAGAGAGGCTCGGATTGTCGTGTGACATAGATGTGAATTTCAAGGTTTAGTTTCTTAGAGAAGGAAGGGCAAATGGACGGTATGTCAATAGCTGAGAGAAGAGAGAGCTCGTCTGAGTTTTTAATGGCCCAAACAACTAAAACCTTACTCGGTAAACAAGGTTTCCCATCTCTTTTACGGTGTAAGATATCACTTAAGATGGCAAAAAATGGCGTGATCCCGATTCCTCCTGCTACTAAGATCAGGTTCTCATACCTGCACGTAGCAATAAACCTTTCTTGAGTCAAGCTAAAGCTTATTGCATTGAAACAGTTCAAGTAGACTTAAAAACGCATTACCCTAAGTGGTATGGAGATTCATGGCCATAAGGTCCCTCCACACAAGTTGTGATTTTGGGATATGACTGAGGAGAAATGAGCTGGTCTTGATTCTCTGCCTCATAGAGATTTGACAACTGGTCCCTAAGCTTTGCAGTCCATCCACCAAGAACCTTTATGAGAACCGTAACATGATGGTCTCCATCTAAAGGACTTGATGAAACACTGAAAGGATGCCATTGTAACCATGATAGTTCCCTCACTTGAAGAAAGATAAAGCTAAGCGCATTGTATCGCATATCTGGTTATAAAAAAATAGGAGAGGAACGAAGTCAGTAAAACGCTTTCAGATTAGAGAGGTAAATGGCAGAGAGAGATTAAACAGAGTTGTTACTTGGTGGTTTCGAAAGGACTAGTTGGAGAGTTCCACAGGGTAGACTCTTTGCAGAGATTACATCGACAGTCCTTCTGGATTGGCAGAACCTCAAGAAACGGTCAAGAATGAAAAGAAATATTCCTCCAGAAACTATACTGAACAAGAATTCACCAACGTGAAGTGCCAAGAAGACGACAAAGACAATGTATAGTTGATGGGTGTAGAAGAAGAGCTCAAAGTAAAGCTTTCTCACGGTGTGAAGCGACGTGACCCACATCAGTAAACCAACCACTAGAGTAATAACTCCAGGTAAATTAGCAATTCCATTAGCTTGCCATTCAAGTAACTGAGAGGAGTAAGTAGTGATGATTAAACTTTAATATAGAACACAGTAAGAAATATAAATAAGACTGTGTGTGATAACATCATCTCAAAACCTATTGGCATTATTAAATAAACTAGGCTTTACTATCATGTCAAGATTACTGTTGACCTTACTTTCGTTAAAAGTTGACCTTGAATAGTCCATCCAACAACGTAACAGAGGCCATGTAAGGTGAAGAAAGCCATAATGGTATGACCAAGCCAAACATGATATCTTGTAGCATGCTCGAAAGGGATATCGATAAGACGGAGAAGAACTGAACCTCTGGAGATTGGAAGAAACAAAAACACCATACCCAACAATCCAACCATCCCAAAACGCATACCCGTTACCTCCAGCAGAAAAACACTGAACACACACAACACAAATAATGATTGGTATGAGACAAAAAATAATAATAAACAAAGCTGAAACAAATTAGAAGGAAATGAGTTAAAAGAACCTTTTTTCGTCCGGAAGGACATGGAATTTTTCAACAAGGCTGAGGTTCCTCAAGGCATAAGCATATATAGCCCAGAGGAAGAAAACAAAGAAGACCAAAATCCCAAGAAACTCAGCTGCAGAAACAACTCCAAATGGTCCATCCACAAGAACAGGAAATGTCCATAGCCTTAACCTTGGGAATTTCGATATCTTCTTCCTTCACAATCACCAAATCACACATTTATGGAAGAACAGAAACCAAAAAGAATGAATGTAACTTTGTTATCATGAACAATATCATTATACAGTTACTTAAAGGTTTATATATTATAATATGATTTACCACTGTACTCAATGAAATAGTTTAGAGAATCTCAAACCAAACTTACTTGGTGAAGACCTTCTCTTCCCCAGAGATGATGAGATAGAGAGAAGCTAAGACGGAGATAAGAAGAATCGGACCATTGAAAATTACGAACAAGCTTCCTGCAAGTTTTAGACAATTATGAGATGGTAAACAATTAGGACAATTATCGGAGAAAACAAAGCAAAAGTAATGGTACATAATGTAACCTGTGAGGCCATAGAGAGTTTTGGAGAAGATAGCTTTCCATTTTGTGACGAGTTGGTCGCCGAGTGTTCCAGGGTATATCAAAAGGAACACAACCCAAGTCACAAATATCACAGACATCACAACTTTCAATACCCATTTCAAAGATGAAGCCACCACGGATGATGATGATGATGATGATGATGATTGATCATTAGACAAGAGTGGGGTTTTATGTTCATCCATCTTTATTTGAAGATTCTATTTTCTCAATGTTGTGATGAGAGTTGGCTACAGAAGAAGCATCAGCTTTTAAAGGAGAAGAAATTACAAATATGTTGGGTTATAAATTAAAAAATACAAGAGGATATGATTAAGAGAGCCATCAGTTACATCAATCCTAGTACACAAAAATAATTTTTTTTTTTTTTTTAAATTAGAGCACAAGAGAGGAGGGCATTAACTCCTGAGAGTAACGTACTTGGCAGGGAGTGTCACCGTTTCATTTCAACCACAATTTAGGGGGATGGTAACAAGGACTGATTAATAGTAGATAAGATGATTATTATGGCGATTGTAATGGTTTGTCTGTTGAACCAGCAGCGTTACTCAAATCACAAGTTAGAAAACAAATAGAGTAATCAATGCAGCACGAAAGGAACATAATATACCTTCCACATTTGAGAATTTCAAGTGAATTAAGCTTGCAAGGTTTCACAATTGAGTTGTTTCTAGAGCTAGTAAAAGGTTTAAAGGCACTAAGCCAAGAAAATAACTATTAATGTGTTAAGTTAGAGGAAAAAAAATCAGATGCGTTGGCCTCAAGTTTCTTTAATAAATCAAATCAAAAGAAGACTTGTTCCAAAGAGCTTTTTTTGGTCTCAAAAAGGGATGAGTACGACAAAAAAAAAAAGGGATGAACATGACCATGACGAAACAACTCCCATGATTGATGACTAGCCTACATGAAAGCATAAGCTGATTTAACAACAAAATAATTTGATGGATAGAGATCAATAGTAGAACATCTTAGATACCAAAGATTACCGAGCACTAGTAAAGAAACTGATCGGGATCGGGACTACTTAACATGCACCAACAACTGAATTCAGTACCACTTGTAGGCTCTCCCAAAAACATCAAAATTTTTTTTAAAAAAAAATGAATTAAAAAAACAGTAAAAAAAAAAGAGTAAAAGAGGAGGGCATTAACACGTGAGAGTAACGTTTTTGGGAGAGAATCTCACCGTTTCATTTCAACCACAATAGTATAGATAAGATGATTATTATGACGATTGTAATGGTTTGTGATGTGATCGCAGGACGCGACCTCAGCCAAGAAGACCAAGACACGCCTGACGCGACTAGGGCAACCTCTTCAGACGTGGCCAAGGCTCCAACGATCCTCCCCGGAGCCACCACACGTTCCAAGAGCTCAGCAAAGGCGGCCAAACAGCGGCTCAACCTATTTGTCCGAATCTACGTCCGACAGCAGCCACCCAACGAAGACTCCGAAGGCTCAGTCCGCTTAGTCTTCACTCTTACCCAAGAGTGAAGACGGTCAAGTCGTTAAGCGAGGAAGTGTACTCTTTTTCCTCACTCCGGGTTTGTCCCAATGGGTTTACCGGAGGAGGTTTTAACGAGGCATGGAGCTAAAACGCAAAACGCCTAAAGGCTAAGTTGCTTCACGCGCAAGGCCAAGGCGGTTATCTCTCTTTCCCTCTTATTTTTGGTTTAATTTTGAACTTGAGAATATTCTCTTTTGATCCTATGTTTGTGAACGTTGGAGAGTGTTTGTGGTTAAGCGTGTTAGTCAAAAGGTGCGATGTGTTCTCTTTGTAAAGGGGACACGTCAAAAGGACGATGTGCGGATCAAGATGAATCCGCGTGTCCTTAAGCTCCTATCTAGACCTAGCTATTTAAACTCTCCTTAAGCCCTTGTTCCTCCTTAGACTTGTATGAAAATAAAACTTTTCCTCAAGAGAGATTCTTGAAACTTGTCTCACTCTTCTCTTTCTTCAATCCGGGATTGAACCTTGAGAAAACCCTAACAAGTCGCGAACCGGGTTCGCCCTTGTTAGCGACCGTATCAAAAGGAGAGCCAAACCTCTTGTGTCGTCAATCGATCCATCCGTATTTTCTCTCATCACGTTTCCATCTGTCCTCTTTCATCTTTCTCGAGTCCCCTCGAATCACCTCAAGTCTTTCCCGCTATCGTTTCCCTCTAAGACGTCCACCCGCTCGTCCCGCATCCGTACTGTCCGATTGAACCGTTCGCGGCTTCCCGAAGTATTTCCCGAACGGCTCGTTTGAATTCCTTCAAACTTCGTTTCTCTCGTTTGATTCTCCCCTAGATCCGAAGCCCAGAACCTCGGCCGTGAAAAGTTTCACCGACTGAAAGTTGGCCGAGAGCTCAAGCCGCGTCCGTACTGCGATCGTACCGTGACCGTGTCCTCGGGTCACATCAGTTTGTCTGTTGGACCAGCTGCGTTACTCAAAATATCGCAAGTTAAAAACAAATAGAGTAATCAATGCAGTACGAAAGGAACATGATATACGTTCCATATTGGAGAGATTCAAGTGAATTAAGCTTGCAAGGTTTTAACAATTGAGTTGTTTCTAGAGCTAGTAAAAGGTTTAAAGGCACTAAGCCAAGAAAAATAACTATTAATGTGTTAACCATTTTCCAAGACTAATTACTAGCTAGTTAGAGGGAAAAAAAATCAGATGCATTGGCTTAAAGTTTCTTTAACAAATCAAATTAAAAGAAGACTTGTTCCAAAGAGCTTTTCTTTTTGTCTCAAAAAAGGATGACCATGACGAAACAACTCCCATGACTGATGACTGGCCTACATGAAAGCATAAGCTGATGATATAAGCGTAAGGCTTTGGCTTAATAACAAAATAATTTGATGGATAGAGTCATAGAGATCATAGTAGAAAATCTTAAATACCAAAACTATGATGACCGAGCAATAGTAAAGAAACTGATCGGGACTACTAACATGTCACCAACAACTGAATTCACCAGTAGTAGGCTGTCCCAAAACACCAAAAAGATCAACAAAATTGATATAAACAAATCCAAAAAGATTTCTTCACTCTAATTAGTCCAAAATTATCTTCACTCTAATGAGTCCTTAATTTAAACGAAAAGGATTAAAAATCGTATAATTTACCTTACATGAAACCCAAAACATGGTGTTAAAATGCCAATGAAAAATTAGAAGAAATCACTCATGTTTAATATGATAGTGGAGCAAAGGCAAGTAGCCCATAAAGAAACCCAACAGAATCAAGAAAATTAAAGTAAAAAAAGCCCAATAGGCCCATATAATTGAGAGAGGCGATCATCGGAGACACCGACAATGGAGAAATCAATTCAGGCGGCGAACGAGAAGTGATTTCCGGAGAAGATCGGAAGCTATGTCCGGTTACTGTGATCTCAATATTAAATATATTATTCCAGTTAATCGGAAACAAAAAAGTCACGTTCGGGGGTTTTGGCGGAGGAGTTAACCAAATCTGAATTCTGGATAACCGAAATTAATATATCTGATATTCAATGATCAATCTCGATTGCACACTCTCTCGCATATTGAGATCAATGCAGCGTTTAGAGTCCAACGGATGTCTTTGTTTCAAATCCAAGTATGAGACTCTTTAAGAAATGCAGGTACCTTCACTCTTCAGACTTTAGATTAATTGATGAGCGTTATACATTCATCTTACTAGTTATTGCTGCCATATATAACTTTATAATTCCAAAAAATAACCCAAACAATAACCCTAATCGTCCTTGTGATATTATGCTCGTATAAGACATGTTTAGTATATTTTTGTTATAAAGTTGAAGATATTTTATCTCTGAATACTTTGCAAACAAAGAAAACAACAATTTGATTCCCATTTTGTTTTTCAAAACATGTGTGCTTTGATTCTTAACATATGAAGAACTTTGATTTGCATTTATTTAAATATTATAATTAATATATATAAACTTAATAAAATTTTAAAATATTACGAATCTGTAAAATTAAAAAATTTTAAAATACAATAGATTATGGTTATATAGTAGATATGTTATAAAAAGAACATGTTGGAATTCATAAAATATCATTAAATTTATGCTAACACAGGTTAAATCCTCATTTTATTTTTTTTGTCAACACTCAACACTACAAATATTAGAATTTTTGACATATAAATCAAGTTGATTTAACTAAGATTGTGTAAAATAATTAATTCATTAGGAAAAATGTGACTTAATCACAACATATAAACTATTATGTATTTAAATCTCTTATTTTTTGTTATAATAATTAAAAATTAAAATAGAATTTCAAACACTAAACAAAACAAACTAAATATAACAAACAAATGATCATGAAGTTTATTACGGGTTAAAAATTAATATAAACATTTAGCCACAAAAACGGTTGGAAAATTTAGTTATTCCTCTATTTACACAACATCTAATATTTAACAAACAAATAAAACAGTATAAAATATAAATAATAATAAAAATTATATGCACGGGTTGTACCACGGGTTAAAATCTAGTATTGTTGTTAACTTGTTACACTTCTTTAAGAGTTTGTGAAGAATGTGATAGTCGATATATAAAGCATGCAAGGTGTTTGATGAAATACTTGTATGAGACTTGGTTTGTCTAGCATAGTAGTTTTTGGGTGTAGTGGATAGAATTAGACATGGTTTGTAGAATGTGTGAGGAGAATTTGAAGCATGGTTTTGTCAAATCTTGTTTCTGTTTTGTCCTCTGTCTTTGATTTGGGATCTTTTGAGAGTATTGATTGACAAGGCAATTAGGATCTCTTGTTGTGAATGCACTCAAAATGGGGTTTGGTTATTGATGGGGTAACTTTATGTGCGGAAAAGGGTGAAAAGCAAGATCATTGGTGCTTTGCATGCGTTGCACCTTTGAATACAAGATACGTTGTTGTTTTATTAGGGTCAGACTATGAAATGTAAGTAGTACAATTGTCATATTTTAAATGGAGAGGTGATTCCTATTTTTCATTGGTTCTCCACTAGGTCTGGACATAAAAATCGTACCTGAATATTAACTCGGAATCCGACCTAAAAAACCGGGGTAGGATTGGGGACAGATTTGCCTATAAAATTTTACTGGATTCTATTTTCCAATAGCTGTGAGTTCGGATTAGGATTGGATAATACCTGGTACCCGTTTGGGTATCCATCAAACCCGAGCATATAAACATATTTATAAAAATATTTAGTATTAATATAATTCAATTACTCAAAATTACGATTATAATTTTGAATATTTCATTTAATTTTATACCTAAATATCAAAAATAATCAAAATATCTAAAATAATTAGTTACATAAGTGAAAATTTAGCTAAATTTATTTAAATTTAATTAATTTAAAGATTTTTTTCGGGTACGCGGTAGCTCGGATATTAATCGAGTTTTAATATTTGTAACCTGAATCGACCCGAACCCAATAGTATCCAAACCAAACCGAATCTATATATAAAAAATATCCAATGGGTTATATTTTTCTAAACCTATTTATCCAAACCCGATTGGATAATACCCGAATCCGAACGGGTTACCGGAATGCCCAGCTCTTCATGACATGTTTGAAATTTGCAATAATCCAAGTTCTCGATTATCAGAATCGTTGAAGTTCCTCATACTATCTCGAAATGTTTTTCTGAAACTAGCTTCTATTAATCCCCTCCCCCCTCCATAACTCAATATTAAATGACATTCCTTTTTTTCCAAATCCGAACAGATTACCCGAATGTGTAACTCTTCATGACATGTTTAAAATTTGCAATAATCGTAGTTCTCGATCATCAGAATCGTTGAAGTTCCTCATATGTCGAAATGTTTTTCTGAATATTAAGCGACACTCCTTCTTCTTGACTTTGTCCAATCACATCTTTGGAGAAAACACCTTTGCTACTGGTGTAATAGTGATTGAGAAGACACACAAAATACAAACCTTTGACAAAAATGGATTACAAAATTTAATCTTGTTCGTAAAAAAAAAGATCAATATGAGTTTAGAGAACAAAGTACACAAAAAAAAAAACGATTTAATAGCAGAGTAAGAAAATTTCACACTTACGAATAAAGAATGAATATATAAATATTAGCCATCAATTGTGCATATCAGTTAAGTTAAGTTTCTTCTTAAACACTTGGTCCCACAAGCTAATAAGTGTCAGCTAAAACTTTTTAGATGTGGTTTTTTTTTTTTCTAAAACAAATTTTTTCCTCAGTTAAAAATATTATTGTTTGATATAAAAATTACATATGAAGAAATCTTTTAATATAACTAAATTATACTAAATAAAAGTAGGAGCTATAAGTTCCTAAGGCTGTCCACATAGGATTTAAAACAAGCTATCAGGATTCGACACGTCACTCATTAACATTTTATACAATTTCCAGAATTTTCTATATTAAAAATTATTTTAAACAACCTATCATGATTTTACATGTCATTCATTAACATTTTTTAATTTTCCAGAATTTTTTAGAAAAAGGGAAATTTTAAATTTATAACAATAAAAGAACTAGGAACAATATCCCACATCGGATAGAAAATTTTTAGACAATGGTTCAGAACCAGTATATATAAGATTGATATGCTTCCAACAACGAATAAGCAGAAATACTTGATTTATCAGGCGTCCAAGTTTAAAAGTTTTATTCGGTTTGATCCGGTTTTTTGTTTGATCAAATTAAAACTTTAAAAAGTTTCAAAAAAATATTGTAATATTTAAAATTTTTAAAAGTTTAAATATTATAAATATTGAAACTTTTAAAAGTTCTTAGCTTTTAAAAAGTTTTAAATATTATAATTTTTAAATTTTAAAAGTTTAAAATATTATAAATATTGAAACTTCTAAAAGTCTTAGCTTTTAAAAGGTTTCAAAATATTATAGTTTTTAAATTTTAAAAAATTCTTATCATTTAAAAGGTTTTAAAAAAATTATAATTTATAAATTTTAAAAGTTTAAAATATTATAAATATTGAAACTTTTAAAAGGTTCAAATATTAAAAAATATTTAAACTTCATAGAATTTTTTAAAATATTACAATTACTTAACCTCCATAGAAATTTTAATATATTATATCTATACTAATAAAAAGTTGAAGCTATAAACTCCTAAAGGTGTCCATATAGGATTTTAAAAAACCAATAAGAATTAGATATTTCACTAATAACATCTATACTAAATAAAAGTAGAAGTTATAAGCTCCTAAAGCTGTCCACCTAGGATTTAAAACATCTAATTGGAATTTGACATGCCACTAATTAATATTTTTAAAATTTTTTAGAATATTAAAATATTTTTTAAACGACAAATTGCGATCATACAACTCAATATTTAATATTTTTGAAATTATGTTAAATTTCTATATTAAAATACTTCTAAATAAGTGTATTTACAACGTCCCAAATCAGCTAGAAAATTTTAGACAATGGCTGAAAACCATTATAAATAAGACTAATATGCTTCCAACTATGAATGAGCAGGAAGTTTGATTTATCAGGCGTCTAAATTTAAAAATTTAAAAAGTTTAAAATATTATAATTATTAAAACTTTTAAAAAGTTCAAATATTATAAATATTTAAACTTTATAGGATGTTTAAAAATATTATAAATACCTTCATAGAAAGTTTAAAATATTATAAATATTTAAACTCTATAAGAAGTTTAAGTATTATTAATATTTAACTTTCAAAAATTTAAAACATGTTTTTATGTATGACTTTATAAATGATTTAATATTTTTTCTGTAAAATTAAATTTTGGGTCAAAGGAAGAAGGATTGACATCACAAGATCTTGATTTGATGTTACAAGCACACTTGTTTTATTAGCTACATATGTATTCATATTACTTTCTCTACAAGTAATTTGCAATTTTGTAGTATTAAGGATTTTGGTTTGAAAAGTTTCAATAAATGTGGATTTAAAACCGAGTAAGTATACAAGTGAAAGTATCAATAATTCGGTGCATGTAGTGACTAAGCTGGTCCGTAAAATTGCATAAATTTTATGAGACAAGAGACAATGATTTTGGTATTAGAGTTTGATGGGTTAACAAGTTGTGTGGTAGTCTAAAAAAAATGTTTTAAATGATTATTCAATGAAAGAATGTGAGGAAGCTGATGAGGAAGAGGAAGAAGAAGAGTATAATGAAGAACCGGACGGTAAAAGTAACGTTGACATTTATCATGAAAATTTGACAGTGAAAATGATATAGATGGTGGTGGTCAATTAAATATGAGAAAACATTAATTCATGATTATAAAAATGTTTTGTTTGTCTGATAGTCAGAGTAACATTTAAGATATGTTAGGTAAAATTTTTAACACAAGTGAGTTTTATATTTTTAAAAAGTAAAATTTTTACCAATCAATTGTAATTTAAAATTTTATATAAGTTAATATTTTATAATTGTCATCAATCATATATAATTTTTACCAAAATAAATCAAATAAACCCACGCGTAGCGTGGGTTCAAAACCTAGTTATCTATATATATAAAGTTAACTTTCCTCACTTCTTCTTCCTCCACATCAGCATCCACCTAATCAATTTTTGTTTTATTTTTATTTTTGCATTAAAAATTTATTTTTTAATATTCATTAATTGCATATTTATTAATTATAATTAATAACAGTAAAAATAAATAAATAAGGAATTAACTAAAATTTATTAAATTTTTTAGAATAGTATAAACAATTATATAATTTTTAGTAAATCATAAAATTAATAACTATCTAAAAAATGAATTAAGTAAATTCAATGAAAATTTTAAAATAGTAAAAATAATACTATAAATTTGTTTTAGTAATAATATTATTATTAAAATTATAACCAAAAATGATTATATTCCAAAATTTAGAATGGGTTAATGGGTTTTAGAATGTAAGTAAGCTTTTAATGCACGGTGGAATAAGAAAAAACAAGTTATGTAATTGTATTTATAAAAATCTAAACATGAAAATAAAATTGAAGTGAAACATTAGTTTCTAAGAAACATATACCATAAAGATTTATTATTAAATTTTACTTATAAGGAAGAAAAAATTAATTATTTAACTTAACTTAACTTAAAAGTTTTGATCTAAAACAAATGGGCACATTTTTTTTTGGGAAAACTATGAAATTTTTTTTTGGAAAAATAATCTATCTAAAAAACAAAATCAATGGTCAGGAAATATAGAAAAAATAATATGCAAGCCGTTACAAAAAGGGGCATGTGATCTGTGTAGCATATCTCATAAGGTAGAGCTACAATTTTATAACATGATATAAAAAATATATAACAAATATAATATATATATATATATATATATATAATCAAATGCTTTTAACCCAAAACATTGGAATTTGTTCAAAAAACAAAAAACCCAAAACATTGGCAAAAACAACATATCTAAAGTACACTATATTTTTTTTAGAAGACGAAGATGGGCTACATCACAATATTAACATCTGCAAATAGCATATGAGATTAATGAATAGATATTCATAGTGGGGTTTAAATGTTTAATCATTTAAGCATTTTTGACTTAGTCTGAAATTATATTATGACAGATGATGCATTTGGACAACTTCATTGTAGCGACATAGCAGTAAAAATGTTCATGAAACTTTGTATATTCGCATTTAATGTTGGATATCGATATGTTTAAATGGTCTCTATAATTATGTCAACGATTGATATTGACGTTAAAACTTTTTAAATTATGTTTTCATAGGATATAAATATGGAATGAACTCTTTTAAAGATAAAATGTCAAAAGATTGTCGACAATATTATTGCGACACCAGACAATATATGTTATATATAGATTAGTAAAATATGTATGGCATTTATATAGATTTATCTTTTAATCTTTAAATTATATTCATATTCAATGATTCTTATTGATAAAAAAATTTAACTAAAATCCCACGTAAAATCGCAAATAGATATAACAAAGAAATATTATTTTTAAAAATATATATGTTGTATATCATTGAGTAAAGTAAGTTATATATTTATACTCAAAAGTTGGAATTATTATATTTGAGCTCAACAATTTCTGTTGATAAGAAATATTTTAAATTAAAATCTCGCGCGTGCGCGGGTACAAATTCTAGTACTAAATAAAGTAGGAGCTACAAGCTCCTAAAGGCGTCTACATAGGATTTAGAACGACCAATCAGGATCGGACATTTCACTATTTAACATTTTTACCATCTCATTGATTAATATTGTTAAGTTTAATATTTTTAATATAAAGTTATTAATAAAAAATAAATTTATTTTATAAACTATACATTTTTAACTCCTAAAATATACTGCGAATTTGTTTAGAGAAATTTTCCAATTTTACAAAGTAAATTTTATCAAAGAATTATGATGGTTTACCCTAAATATTTGTAGCTATAAATATAGATCCTTGGTCACATTATTATCAATTCCCCAAATAAATAGTTTTGATCATATGAGTTTTTTGATATTCCTTTGTTATATTTTGGCTCGATAGTTATATAATGGTGTTTATGTGTATGCTTTGCAGGTTAGGGTTTGTTGAAACAACAACGTAAATTGGTGCATTAAAATATGCAGATTTATTTGTATTTTAATGGTTTCTTCATCGTTACACTGAAGAAGCTGCCACAAATATCTTCACCTTTGAAGCCATCACCGGAAACTGATACATCAAATCTTACTTCCCCTACAAGTAACCTAATGTTAATGGATAAAATTAAAATACAGGTATGTTCGTTTGGCTGCCGCAGGTACCTGCGGCTGCGGCAGACGCAGGTATGGTTGTTCGTTTGCTTGCCGCAGGTACCTGCGTTATGATGCTGCGGTAAACGCTGTGACCTGCGTCTGATATTTTTAAACGTTGTTTTAATTCAGCGGTTAAAAACATAAACGCAATCGCTGCCGCTGCCGCAGCCGCAGCCACCAGCGTCAACCAAACGAACAAGCATGTATATGAAAGATTTGATAAATATATAAGTAAGCATGTATTTACAATATTTTTATATTTTATGTCTCTGATTTTTTTTAAATATATAAAATTTTACTATTTTTTTTAAATTTCTTAATCTGTATTACAATGCAGGACATATCAAATTTTCGTTAGGTTAATTAGATAGTGTTGATATTATGGTTTTTTATATTTTTTTTGGTTCTTTTATAGTTTAATTTCTTATTATGTGTTATGATTTTTTATAATTTTCTGTCGATGTTGTATTCTTTGTCTTATTTAATTTTTCAAGAGCTTTTATTATTTTACTATGAATCAATCTAAATATATTTTAATTGTTTTTTCTTATTTTGATTTATGTTTAGGTTTCAGATCATGTGAGTTTTATTCAAAACCAATGATGTTCATTCTGTGAATAAGACTGAATCTACGAGTCGACATATATAATTTAAAATTTTGATATTGTGTGAACAATAATATAAAGGAACCAAACAAAAAAATCGATAAGGTATTGATGGTTCTGTTTTTGTTTTTGTGTGTTTATACATTTGTTTATTTCAATAGGGTTTACTTTTGGGTGAATTACTCAAATGTTACTCATTTTAGGTAATATTACCAGAATCTACAAAAAACTTTTTTATTACTAGAATGTTTCGGGTATTTTCAAAATACCCAGCGTGCCCCTGTTTTATGTTACCGGAAAAAACGTTATTACAAAAATGCCATTGTCACGTCAGACGCCACGTCAGAAATCGCTGACGTGTACCATAACTCAGCCGTAACGCGATACAGAGTATGTTGCGGCTGAATTATAGGTATGTTGCGGCTGAGTTACTCAAAAAAACATTTGAGTAAGAGCGGACGGCTGACTTATGAAAATCTGGCTGAGTTACGCTTATAAGTCAGCCAAGAGTTATGGCTGACTTATTAAATTTGGCTGAGTTATGCGCATAACTCAGCTGTAGTAATGGCTGAGTTTTCACCTGATGGTTGAGTTGTCAAGATTTTGGCTGAGTTATCGCTACGACACGGTTGAGTTGTCAAAATTTTGACTGAGTTATCACAACGACACGGCTGAGTTATCACAACGACACGGCTGACTTATGAGATGTAGTTACGGCTGAGTTATGGTAAAAAACTATAACTCAGCCGTAATAGGCTGACTTATCGACAAGTCAGCCGTTTGACGGCTGACTTATTGCAAAAGATTAATTACTAGAATGTTTTTCAGTTACGGCTGACTTATCAAACAATACGGCTGAGTTACATATTTTCAGTTCATGAAGCGGCTGAGTTTGGCAGCAATTTTTTTTGCTTTTTAATTACTGTAATGTTTTTCGTGTTGTGGCTGAGTTTTAGTTAGGCTGAGTTATGGTATTGTTTCATGGCTGATTTGCCACGTCGGATGCAGCATCCATGTCAGCATTCCATGTCATCATCTTTTTCTCCGGAAATACGAAACGTCGTTCGACTCTGGTTCTTCAACTGGTTAATAAGTGAACTATTTTACCTTCTTATTCACCTTGTTCTTCTACTTGTTCTTCACTTTCTTCTTCACACCTTGTTCTTCTACTTTTGTTCTTCTCCACCTTGTTCTTCATTATATTTCATGGATCCAGTGCCGGTACTAGTTGTGTCCGGTAATTGGATAAAGACACAGAGATATGTATTTAACTCCGACGAGAGAGGGTGTATAGTTGTGCAGATAGATGGAGGCACAACATACGACAAGCTTGTTAAGCTTGTTCTTGAAGACTACGGATTGGACTCGTTTAGACATGAGCTAAAGCTGAGCTACATGTTCTCGAACAGGGCAATGAAACATATGGCGCATGATACTCCACCAGTTTTTGTCTCCAATGATCGACAGTTGCAATGTTTTTTGGGTCTATGGAAAACCGATCAGCTACGTCTCTGTGTAGAGTTTTCGGCGAAAGAGTCTACAGAAACTAGTGGAGCTAGAGGAAGTATGATTCGGCGAAGCAGAGACTCGAAAGCAGAATCTACCCCCGAAGTGTGCGGTGGGGGATTTGAAGGCACTTGTTTTGATTATGGTAAGATTGTTGACAAAGAAAACGAAGAAGAAGCTGTTGAAGTAGCATCTGACGAAGAAGAAGACGATGAATTTTCAACCCGATTTGATGTTTTCGACGACTCCGATGGTGAGTCATCTGATGACGAGAAGTTTTCTGTATTGGGCGAGCCTCAGAGTACAGTGGAAGACCCACCTACTCCGCCTCCTCAGAAGAAAGCTCATAGAGATGATAACTTTGCCGGATCGAAGATGAATCCGGAGGCTATTAGGTTGGAGGTGTCAACGCTAAAAATTGATGTAGGACAACGATACAGTAGCAAAAAGCAGTTCAGGAATCACGTGAAACTTATTTCGGTTAGGGATGGATTTGATTTTAATGTACCAGTCTCAAATCCGAGACAAGTGGTTTTTAGGTGTTGGGTTAAAGGATGTATTTGGAGAGTTCGTGCATCTGTACAAGGGGATGACCCGGATTTTCATGTTCGTGTATACGATTCGGAACACACATGTTCTGTGACGGAACGTTCTACTAGATGCCATCAATCAACAGCTGATGTACTGGCAGGTCTTTACAGGGACTATCTTGGTGATCTTGGTCCGGATGTTAAACCTAAAAGTGTCGGAGTCATTTTCAATAAGCAATTTAGTCTAAAGGTAATTACTATGTTTCGACTGACTTATTGATAATAATGGTTGAGTTATAGGTATGTATAGGCTGAGTTAATTATTGATAAAAATGGCTGAGTTATAGGTATGTATAGGCTGAATTATTTACATTTTACGGCTCATTTATTGATTATTTAAGGCTGCCTTATTCGAATGTATCGGCTGAGTTATTTATATATTATGGTTGATTTATTAATTTGTTGGTGTCGACAGATGGGTTATTGGAAGGCATATTGAACGCTGCTGAATGCAAGGCAGATCCATCAGGGAACTCCTGAGGAAAGTTTTAGCGAGTTGCCTTCTTACATATTCAAGTTAAAAAGGGAAAATCCGGGTACAGTCACGCGTCTTCAAATAGGTGATGAAGATAGATTCAAATATGTTTTTATTGCTTTTGGTGCGAGTATTGCTGGGTTTGCTTTCATGCGCAAAGTTGTTGTTGTCGACGGAACGTTTCTCCATGGTAGTTACAAAGGGACACTTCTAACAGCCCTAGCTCAGGATGGTAACTTTCAAATTTTCCCATTAGCTTTCGCTGTTGTTGACACTGAAAATGATGAGTCTTGGCGTTGGTTCTTTACACAACTCAAAGTTGCCATTCCAGACGAAAAGGATCTTGCGGTAATCTCCGACAGACATCAGTCAATAGGGAAAGCGATTCGTCAAGTGTATCCGTTGGCTTCACGTGGAATTTGCACTTACCATTTGTATAAGAACATCTTGGTGAAGTTCAAAGGAAAACATTTGTTCCCTCTGGTGAAAAAAGCGGCAAAGTGTTTTAGGCTAACTGATTTTAATGAGGCTTTCAATGAGATTGAAGCACGTCATCCCGAACTACATGGATACCTCCAACGAGCTGGTGTCCGAATGTGGGCGCATGTTCATTTCCCGGGTGAAAGGTACAATTTAATGACAACGAATATTGCAGAATCAATGAACCATGCACTGTCAAATGCTAGAAGTCTTCCCATATTTCAACTTCTAGAATCGATACGGGATATGATGACCAGATGGTTTTCTGAACGGAGAGAGGATGCGAAATCGCAGCAAACAACGCTCACTCGAGGTGTTGAGAAACTATTACAGGTAATTTTACATAAGTCAGTCGTCAATGTTGATAACTCAGCCGTAACAGTTACCATATCTCTGCCGTAATTGTTTCCTTATCTCAGCCATTACCATTATAGTTTCCATAACTCAGCCATTGTTGTTTCAATAACTCAGCCATAATTGTTTTCATAACTCAGCCTAAAGCGTTTTGTTTTTTGTTCTACTCCCTTATAGGACCGTGTCACCGGAGCAAGACTTATGGAGGTACAAACGATTGATGCTGTACGTGTTGAAGTGAAATATGGATCATCTTTGCATGTTGTAAATTTAGAAATAAAAAGTTGCACATGCCGTCGTTTCGACCACGAGAAAATACCATGCATCCATGCAATCGCAGCTGCAGAGCATATGGATGTGTCTCGTATATCCATGTGCGATACGAAATTTAGGAGTGTCGATTTGGTTAACGGATGGGCTGGTTCAATCATGCCTCCAGATGAATCATTCCCTGCTCCTGAAATTGTGGATAATCAGAAGTGCTTGCCTCCGATTGTTGTGAACCAGCCAGGAAGACCAAAGAAGCGTAGGATTAAATCATCTTTGGAAGTTGCCACTGAAAATAAACGCCCTAGGAAGCAACACGCATGTTCGCGATGTAAGCAAGTTGGGCACAATGCAAAAACTTGTGCTCTATAGTTTATATTGTGTTATTACTCATCTGTCAAAGTATTATTACTTTATTTTGTGGTATTACTCATCTGTCAAGTAGTATAACTCAGCCATAACGCACTATAACTCAGCCATAACACACTATAACTCAGCCATCACATGAATCGACGATATATTTCGTCCTGTATCATGATAACTCAGTCGTAATAAACTATAACTCAGCCATATAATCAGTCGTATAAATCAGTCGTTTGATTGTTTCTTTGATAACTCAGTCATGACATGAATCGACTATATATTTCATTTTCCCGTAAAAGCTATAACTCAGCCGTAAATTTTATAACTCAGCCATGACATTAAACTTCACTAAAATCGTTTTGATTAGTTTCCATTACACTTCATCCAAACAACAACAAAAAATATATATAATAACAATGCCTAAACGATAGATCTCTGGTCGGGGGAGCCCGATCGAAAAGTTTCGCCACCAACCCTCTAGCGTTCTGGACGGTCCTGCAATCGCAGAACGGGAGCTGGGCCAGATATGTCAGTCTCCAATGGTTCCTCCACTGCGAGTTCGTTCACCGCAATTCGACAGAAATCTCGTACCCGTTGTAAGGCCTCTAGCCTTTCGATTGGCAATCCGGAGCCTCTGGACATCATGTCCTCTATAAAGGCACATGGGCCTTCAAGAAGATGGCGCTCGCGGAAGGCTTCACCCGACGACTCCAGGAAATTGACGTATCGGATTAACTTAGTCAAGCAAGCTCGATAGGCCCAGACATCCGTCACGAACGGGAAGGCGGTTTCCCTCAGGGGTTCGCGATCGCCTTTCTGGAGATCGGGTACATCCATCTGATCGACCAGTTCTTTGCATGCCTTGTGCTCATCAAGTAGACAGACCATTCGCCAGTGTGCCAAGAAGTAACCTTCGACGATAAGGTCTTCCAGGACTAGAATGGTTCCCTCTAAACGGTAAAAACGATGGAGCTGGTCAAGTTTCAGCCGAAGCGCCCGAATATACGCGCCCATCCTCTTTCGCCGAGCTCGGTACTCTCGGAGTTCTAGCTGAAGGGGAGACACACCGGGGTCGACAGTATTTGAGTTTGGAGCGACCTCACGAGATCGGGACGTCTCTCCTACCTCCTGTGGAATGGGATTTTCCGGCTCCCGATTGCCAGATGCGGCGGCTATCCTTTCCCGGGCCTGTCTCAGCAATGCGGATCGAGTTCTTGCTGGCATCCTTCTATTTCTTACGCTGGTGGAAGTTCGAATGATTTATTCCCCAAACCTTCATCCCTATTTATATAGAGTCATGGGATGTAACCGCCGCTGAGTCCACCAATCAGACTGCAGTGAAAATTCCGCTGTGTCCCGAGAATAACTATAAAAGACCGTGCAACACATTTAATGAAACGCGTCTTTCGTTTTCCCGTAAAGCTATAACTCAGCCGTTAAGCAATATTTTGGCAAGTTAACCTAATAATTACAAAAACATTTCTTTTGATAACTCAGCCATATAGATCAGTCGTTTGTTTTCATATTGTCTTTTTCGATAACTCAGTCATAACTCACTATAACTCAACCATGACATGAATCGACTATATCTTTCGTTTTCCCGTAAAGCTAGAACTCAGCCGTTAAGCAATGTTTTGGCAAGTTAACTTAATAATAGACGCGACCTTTCTTTTGATAACACAGCCATATAGATTGTTCATTTTGATATTTCATCCGTTATTCACTATAACTCAGCCGTCACATGAATCGACGTGACCTTTCGTATTCCCGTAAAACTATAACTCAGCCAATACATGAGAGTAGATACTAAAATGTGGAAGCATGAAAGGTGGATACATAGAATTAGCCGAAGAAAAAAAGGGACGTTTAATACATGAAAAAGATGGGAAACTATACGACTAAATGGAAAATAATTATTTTAAAATAAACAGAAATTAGAGTCACGAATTGATAAGGTAAAACTAAAAATCACTGCTGGAAACCCTAAAGGATCTCCGAGACTTTGAGGGACAACCACAGAAGGTAACAGTTTTCGCACATGATTTCATAGTCTCCATAGCGGAGAGAATGGAAACCATAATTCAAACAACACATCACAACACAAACGGGTTTAAGGAGTGACGGGCTGTCAGGATAGCGATGGGAGGCTGAGTATGAGTTTTTCCGGGCCGTCTTATAACGAGATAAATCATCCAGAAAATAATTACCGGTTACAATGGCATCCGAAGACTTCAGAGGATAATGATTTGCATCAAACAGCTGGAGATAATGGACGGCCATATCGTCATTCCCTTGACAAATACTTAGTACCCCACATGCTAAGGTGGCATAACCATCGGCCGGTACAATACGACTGAGAATATCAATCCCACGCTGGATATCTCTATCCTCAGCCACAACCCTTAGCCCTTCGAAGTAAATGGCAATGGGGTTGCCGGCCTCAAAGCATTTGACGAAGAAAAGCCTGTGCCGCCCTTCATTTTGGAGGCTACCATCAGGGGCATTGGATGTGTTGATTTCTGATGGATCAGTACAAAGCCAATATATAGCAGCTGTCTTTAGAACTTCATCACTGTATACTGCATTTTTCCCCCTATATTCAGCCCTTAAAATAGAACCAAGTGTGGTCCATCCACCATATTCTGCAGCATTTTCTGCAACAAGGGAAACGATTTTGATGAAAACGTCGTCGGGGAGATCCGGCATCTTGGGTGCTAGCGCGGACATAGTGTTGAAAAAAATAATTTTATTCTAGTTTGTAGTTGAGAGGTAATAGACTAAAAACGGGAATATTATAACTCAGACACTTGGTTCTATTTGTAGTTGAGAGGTAATAAATAGACTAATGATTTTAGGGTTAAGCATATTTTGGCGGGAAACCATAAGTTAAAACTATAACTCAGCCATAACATGAATCGACGTGACCTTTCGCTTTCCCGTAAAACTATAACTCAGCCGTAAAGCAATATTTTGGCGGGAAACTAAACAATAAAATTATTGCAAGTTAACCTAATTTATTGGTAAGCAATATTTTGGCGGGAAACCATAAGTTATTCCTGTAATAGACGCATCGACGAGACCTTTTCAGATTATTCCTACTGATAATTCAGCCATTACTAACTAGAACTCAGTCAATACATGAATCGATGAGAATTATGGCTGAGTTATCATTAGAAACGAAGGTCATTTCTTCAAATTGTTTATAATGATAACTCAGTCATCATTCTCTATAACTCAGCCGTCACATGACCTGTAACTCAGCCATATAGATTGTTCCTATAACTCAGTCATAACTCACTATAACTCGGCCGTTAAGCAATATTTTTGCAAGTTAACCTAATAATAGAATCGACCTTTCTTTTGATAACTCAGCCATATATATTGTTCATTTTGATAACTCATCCGTTATTTACTATAACTCAGCCGTCACATGAATCGACGTGACCTTTCGTGTTCCCGTAAAACTATAACTCAGCCAATACATGAGAGTAGATACTAAAATGTGGAAGCATGAAAGGTGGATACATAGAATTAGCCGAAGAAAAAAGGGACGTTTAATACATGAAAAAGATGGGAAACTATACGAATAAATGGAAAACAATTATTTTAAAATAAACAGAAATTAGAGTCACAAATTGATAAGGTAAAACTGGAAATCACTGCTAGAAACCCTAAAGGATCTTAGAGACTTTAAGGGACAACCACCAAAGGTAACAGTTTTTGCACTTGATTTCAAAGTCTCCGAAGCAGAGAGAACGGGAACATATCACAGCACAAGTGGGTGAAGGGAGTGGCGGGCTGTCAGGATAGCGATGGGAGGCTGAGTATGACTTTTTCCGGGCCGTATCAAAACGAGATAAATCATCCAGAAAATAATTACCGGTTACAATGGCATCCGAAGACATCAGAGGATAATGATTTGCATCAAACAGCTGGAGATAATGGATGGCCATATCCTCATTCCCTTGACAAATACTTAGTACCCCACATGCTAAGGTGGCATGACCATCGGCCGGTACAATACGACTGAGAATATCAATCCCACGCTGGATATCTCTATCCTCAGCCACAACCCTTAGCCCTTCGAAGTAAATGGCAATGGGGTTGCCGGCGTCAAAGCATTTGACGAAGAAAGGCCTGTGCCGCCCTTCATTTTGGAGGCCACCATCAGGGGCATTGGATGTGTTGATTTCTGATGAGGGATCAGTACAAAGGCAATAGATAGCAGTTGTCTTTAGAACTTCATCACTATATACTGCATTTTTCCCCCTACGACCAGCCCTTAAAATAGAACCAAGTGCGGTCCATCCACCATATTCTGCAGCATTTTCTGCAACAAGGGAAACGATTTTGATGAAAACGTCGTCGGGGAGATCCGGCATCTTGGGTGCTAGCGCGGACATAGTGTTGAAAAAAATAATTTTATTCTAGTTTGTAGTTGAGAGGTAATAGACTAAAAACGGGAATATTATAACTCAGACACTTGGTTCTATTTGTAGTTGAGAGGTAATAAATAGACTAATGATTTTAGGGTTAAGCATATTTTGGCGGGAAACCATAAGTTATTCATGTAATAGACTAATAATCCTAGTGATAACTCAGCCGTCAAGTCATATATATATATATTTCAGCCATCACTTACTATAACTCAGCCATTACATGAATATACGAGACCTTTCGTTTTCCCGTAAAACTATAACTCAGCCGTTAAGCAAAATTTTGGCGGAAAACCGTAAGTTAACCTAATAATAGACGCGACCTTTCTTTTGATATCTATAACTCAGCCATCACATGAATCCATAAAACTATAACTCAGCCGTTAACTAATATTTTTGCGGGAAACCATAAGTTAACCTAATAATCGACGTGACCTTTCGTTTTTCTATTGTTTTTCCTTTATATTCTCTTAATTCATTGTATCGTATTTTGGTGGGAAACCATAAGCTATTCATGTAATAGACTAATAATCCTAGTGATAACTCAGCCGTCAAGTTATATATATATATATATATATATATATATATATATATATATATATATATTTCAGCCATCACTTACTATAACTCAGCCATCACATGAATATACAAGACCTTTCGTTTTCCCGTAAAAAACTATAACTCAGCCGTTAAGCGATATTTTGGCGGGAAACCGTAAGTTAACCTAATAATAGACGCGACCTGTCTTTTGATAACTATAACTCAGCCATAACATGAATCCGTAAAACTATAACTCAGCTGTAAAGCAATATTTTGGCGGGAAACCATAAGTTAACCTAATAGTCGACGTGACCTTTCGTTTTTCCAAAAGTTAACCTATTGTTTTTCCTTTAAATTCTCTTAATTCATTGTATCGTTTCGGTTTCTTACTCATTGTATCGTTTCCTTCTTCTCCGCTCACAATATATTGCACCTACAAATCTCCTCTACAACCAATATCAATATATCCTTCGATCATTGCATATGTAAGTCTCCTCTCCATCCCCTCTCAATCTATTGCATATTTTCCGATCATTGCACCTATCAGTTGGTGACGGTTGTTTTTATTTTGATAGCCGAGCTATGGACGGAGAGGGTTCCAGTAGACGTCAAAAACGCAAGGCAGACGAAGCATTATCGCCAGCAAGAGTCCCAGAAGCTTACGAGTGGGAAGAGGAATCACTATTGGGTGTGTCCGAAGCCTTTTCTCAGAGAAGGCCCGCGGTCGAGGCGGAGTCAAAGCGTCGCTACGCAGAAATTCTGCGTATGATGGATGAGCATATGAAGAAGAAGGAAGAGAAGACCGTCCTCGTGCATCAAGTGGAACTAATCGACGCTCAACTAAACCAACTGAATCAAATCTTGGCTGGAGAACTTGTCGACTTAGCGACAGAGCACAAGAAGTTAGAGGAGATGAGAGAGATTGCGGAGGCCGATGCCGACCTGTGTGTGGTTCCTCCTCCTGTTGATTGGGATTAACTAAAAGCTCATGGTTCCTCCTCCTCTTAATCGATTTTTAGAAGTTAATTCCATTGTAATGTCGTCTCTTCTTCTTTATGAACCCTGAACTTGTTTGATTTTTATTTCTTTTTGTAATGTTTCATATTAATATAATTCAGCCGGTATTATGATAAATCAGCCACTAAAGATTTATAAATCAGCCGTCACATGAATCGTTGAGAGTTTTCGTTTTCCCATAAATATTGTAACTCAGCCGCAAAGTCATATATATCAGCCATTTATTTTCATAAAGTTTCTTGAGGTAACTCAGCCATACTCACTCTAACTCAGCCGTAACATGAATCGGTGCGACATTTCGAATTCCCGTAAATATGATATCTCAGCCGTCAAATCATATATATCATTCATTTACTTTCAAATTTTTTCTTGTGATAACTCAGCCATAAGTCACTATAACTCAGCCGTTACGTGACCTTTCGTTTTCCAATAATGGTTATAACTCAGCCGTAAAGCGATATTTTGGCGGGAAACCATAAGTTAACCTAATAATTTTAAAATCCAGTTGTTGGCGGGAAACCATAAGTTAACCTAATAATATTAATATTTAATTGTCGAGTGATGTTCTTCTTCTTAAAAACGAAAATCCCCAAATGTCGAATGCTTAAACCCTAAAAAATCAAATTCTCGTAAATCATGAGCAATGTATCTGGAGATTCGAGTTGTGCATCAAATGTCCGAGAGAGAGGACGAGGTACATTTGTTGGCGTACCTAAGAGATGTTGGTGTGGAGAAGCAATCGTGGCCAAAAATTTGAAATCGGAGTCAAATCCTTGTCGACGATACTTCCGTTGTGGGTATGCAGCTGCGAAGAAGGTAGAGTATGTTCTTGGTTATGTTGAATCTGTTCTTGTTGGTTTATATTGAATCTGTTTTTGTTCCAATTGTTGTCTCCATCACCTTGATAGCTTATGAATGATGAACACGTCTTCAAGTGGGTCGATGAGGCACTGTTGGATGAGGTAGAGTCTTTCTCTGTTCAAACTGAAAAACTACAAATGGAGCTTGGGAAGGAGCTATTTGAGAGGGTTGAAGATGCAAAATCAGAATTGAAAGCAAGGATGAAGGTTATGATAGTTGTGATAGTTTTTGGTTATATAATCATGTTTGGTCTATTTAAGATAGCAGGATGAGATAGTGTATGATGGGATTATGTTTCCATAATGTTGTTGTTAATGGTTATGGATTCCAAGCAAACTAATGTTGTTGTTAGTGGTGTTTTATCAATCTTTTTTACTAACTCAGCCATATATTTACTATAACTCATCCATAACTCACTATAACTCAGCCGTCACATGACTTTTCGTTTTCCCGTAAATATTATAACTCAGCCGTCAAGTCATTTATATCACTCATTTACTTTCAAGTTGTTTTTGTGATACCTCAGCCATAACTTACTATAACTCAGCCGTCACATGACCTTTCGTTTTCCCGTAAATATTATAACTCAGCCGTCAAGTTATATATATCATTCATTTACAAGAGTATATCTGGTTTTTAGAAAGTTTTAAAAGGTTTTACAAATTGTTTATAATGATATATATCAATTTTATTTGCTTTTCTAAAAGCTTTACAAACTGTTTCTAATATTAAAACAGTAGACTCTGAACAAAATACTTTTTAAAATAGAGTTTACAAGAGCAGTGACTGAAATATTTTATTAAAAAGTACAAAAACAAGATAAATTATTCAAGAGTTCTTAAAATAGATTTGAACTATTTAAGTTCATATTTCAGTTTCCTCTCCCAGCGTATTGAATTGTCATCTCTCTAGCCATTGCTTCAAACCTTCTCCTATCAGATTTGTAGAGGTTGGCAAGATATTCAATGGTCTGTTCCTCATCATTGACCTCTGGTTCAATCAACTTCTCCACTAATCCCTTGAAAAGCGTAACAATCGGCAAGGCAGTGGGAATCCAACGGTCGGTCCTCAAAACTTTTAGGTAAATGCCTCCACTATCTGATACATTTGGGTGGCAAATTCTTGTGATGAAAACAACCTGCATTATCAAGAAATTTTATTTAAAAAACTATTTAGTTGGGAGTCCTAATAAACATGCTTGCTAAAATAAAAAGGAGTATAATAAAAAATAGATACCTTGGGGGGACTTCTTGGGTAATCAGGTGGAAAACTAAGCCTAAGTTTAAACACTCCCCCTTCATAAGGAGTGTTCACCGGTCCGATTAGGGTGGCCTCCCAACGGAAAATGTCGTCATCAACAGTTACTAAAAAAAAGTCAAACACTCAGTCTCATTTATCCTTAACAGTAAAACAAATCTAATCTGAAGATGTATGTGTTTACCTGCTGTGATGTTTGGCGAAAGATCCCTGTTCAGATATTTCAAATCAGTCCTTATATAGTTTGAAGGAGAACGACGGGCCATTTCTGACGGATTGAAGGAAGAAGGTAAACAGACTTTTCGGATCTGAGAGATGATTTAGGATTTTTCGTGAGACAAAGGTTTGATGTGTAAGTGGAGAGCAAAAAGTATTTATAATACGCGAAGCGTCGCTTTGGTTTACAAAAAGTACCCCTTCGAAAACATAAATACATAATTCTAAGCCCTTCAACGCGTAATTATAACCGAACTAAAGCGACGCTTCGCGTATTACGCCTTCAATCAATTACGGTTTTACAAGCCTCTGGTGGCTATAACTCATCCATAACGTTATAGGGCGCTATAACTCAGCTGTCACATGAACTTTCGTTTTCCCGTAAATATTATAACTCAGCCGTCAAGTCATATATATCACTCATTTACTTTCAAATTGTTTCTTGTGATAACTCAGCCATTACTCAGCCGTCACATGACCTTTCGTTTTCCCGTAAAGTTTATAACTCAGCGTCAAGTCATATATATTACACATTTACTTTCAAATTGTTACTTGTGATAACTCAGCTATAAATCAATATAAATCAGCCATCACATGGCCTTTCGTTATCCCGTAAATATTATAACTCAGCCGTCAAGTCTCACATACACAGAGCATTAAATTCGAATTGATTACATTCCGTTCTGCAATTGATTACATTCAGTTCTGCAATTCGCCAAAAAAAAAAAAATAAAAAAAAATAAATGCGACAAGCATCATATTAGCGAACTAGTTCCCATGGGAAGGCTATCGTCTCTAGCATTCTGTACGGTCCTGAAGTCTCAGGATGGGAGCGGACCGTATAGATCGGACTCCAACGGTTCTTCCACCACCAGCTTGCTCAGTTCAGATCGCCAGATCTGACAATCCCGCCTTAAGGATTCAAGCCTTTCCATCGGCACTTCGGAGCCCTTGGACACCATCTCCTCCAAGAAGGCACATGGACCTTCTACGTCATGGCTTTCGCGGAAGAAATAGTCCGTTGACTCCAAGTGGTTGATGTACCGCCTCAGCCTCTCCAGGCAAGCTCGGTAGGCCAAGACTTCCGTGTTGTGCGGGAAGTCAGAATTTCCCAAAGGTTCGTAATCACCTTCGGGTAAGTTGGGCACCACCATACGGGAGACCTGTTCTACGCAAGAGGCATGCTCAGCAAGTAGACGAGTCATGCGCCACTTCGCCAGAAAAAAACCTTCGGCGATGAGCTCATCCAGGACTCGGATAGTCCCTTCCAATCGGCAGAGACGAAAGACTTGCTCGAATTTAAGACGAAATGCTTTAATATAAGCGCCAAGTCTCTTGCGGCGAGCTCGGTACATCTGGAGTTCCCTTTGCAAAGGATTAAAGTAACGGGATCGAGACGGAGACTCTTGAGGGGGGGCATTATCCGACGCATTCGGACCGAAACCGCTAGTTCCAGCGGCTGTCAGTTCTCGGGCCCGTTTCAACCATGCAGATCGGGTAGTCACTGGCATCTTTGCTAGTTTCGTTCTAGTTTGGAATGCTCTTAACATTTCCAACCCTTTCCCTATTTATACTAAAACTTGGAACGCAACCCCCATTGATTCCACTGCCGGGAAACCATAAGTTAACCAAATAATAGGCGGGAAATCATAAGTTAACCAAATAATAGAACATGTAAAAATCACTATAAGTCTATAAAAATCCTACATTACGGATTTATAATTGGTACGATATCTCAGCCATTACGGATTTATAAATCAATATAACTCAGCCGTTAAATGAGTCGACGAGACCTCTCGTTTTCCCGTAAATATTATAACTCAGCCGTAAAGTCATATAAATCAGATTGTTTCTAGTGATAACTCAGCCATAACTCAATATAACTCAGCTATCACATGACCTTTCGTTTTTCCGTAAATATTATAACTGAGCCGTAAAGCGATATTTTGGCGGGAAACCATAAGTTAACCAAATAATAGAACGTGTAAAAATCACTATAAGTCTATAAAAATCCTACATTACGGATTTATAATTGGTACGATATCTCAGCCATTACGGATTTATAAATCAATATAACTCAGCCGTTATATGAGTCGACGATAACTCAGACGTCACATGACCTTTTGTTTTCCCGTTACTATTATAACTCAGACGTCAAGTCATATATATCACTCATTTACTTTCAAATTGTTTCTTGTGATAACTCAGCCATGACATGACCTTTTTTTTCCCGTAAATATTATAACTCAGCCGTCAAGTCATATATATCACTCATTTACTTTCATATTGTTTCTTGTGATAACTCAGCCATTAATGAGAGGAGAGGAAATACTAAATTGTGGAAAATAGGGACCTTTAATACATGAAAAAAGATACTCGCTTTTAATACAAGAAATAGAAAATAATTATTTTAAAATAAACAGACTTTAGAGTCGCGAGTTGATAAGGTAAAACTGGAATTCACTGCTGGAAACCCTAAAGGATCTCAGAGACTTTGACGGACAACCACCAAAGGTAACAGTTTTTGCACATGATTTCAAAGATGTCTCCATAGTGGAGAGGAAGGAGACCGTTGAGATGATGGAGACCGTCTTCTAAATAACACATCACAGCACAAACGGGTGAAGGGAGTAGCGGGTTGTCAGGATAGCGAAGGGAGACTGTGTATGAGTTTTTTCGGGCCGTCTTATAACGAGATAACTCAAACATAAAAGAATTACCGGTTAACATGGCATCCGAAGACTTCAGAGGATAATGATTCGCATCAAACAGCTGGAGGTAATGGACGGCCATATCCTCATTCCCTTGACAAATACTTAGTACCCCACATGCTAAGGTGGCATAACCGTCGGTCGGTACAATACGACTGAGAATATCAATCCCACGCTGGATATCTCTATCCTCAGCCACAACCCTTAGCCCTTCGTAGTAAATGGCAATGGGGTTGCCGGCCTCAAATCATTTGACGAAGAAAGGCCTGTGCCGCCCTTCATTTTGGAGGCTACCATCAGGGGCATTGGATGTGTTGATTTATGATGGATCAGTACAAAGCCAATATATAGCAGCTGTCTTTAGAACTTCATCACTGTATACTGCATTTTTCCCCCTATGACCAGCCCTTAAAATAGAACCAAGTGAGGACCATCTACCATATTCTGCAGCATTTTCTGCAACAAGGGAAACAATTTTTATGAAAACATCGTTGGGGAGATCCGGCATCTTGGGTGCTCGAGCGGACAGAGTGTTGTAAAAAATAATTTTATTCTAGTTTGTAGTTGAGAGGTAATAGACTAAAGTAACGGGAATACTTGTATATATACAGAGATGGAATAATATTATATTATTTGGTTGGACCAGAGTACAAGAAAGTTTTCCCGTAAATATTACAACTCAGCTGTAAAGTGAATATATCAGCCATTACTCTTTCGATAACTCAGCCATACCTCACTATGACTCAGTCGTAACATGACCTTTCGTTTTCCCGTAAATAATAGTATAACTCAGCCGTCAAATCATATATATCATTCATTTACCTTTAAAATTTTTCTTCTAATAACCCAGCAATTACTCTCTATAACTCAGTTATAATATGTCCTTTCGTTTCCCGTATATATTATAACTCAGCCGTCAAGCGATATTTTGGCGGGAAACCATAAGTTAACCTAATAATAAACGCGACCTTTCGTTTTTCCTATTGTTTTTCCTTTATATTTTCCTCATTCATATGTCTGACTCTCTTTCATCTCTTTCATCTCTTCTTCGTTTCTATTGTTTCTCTTTATCTTCTCTTAAATCACAGATCTGTCTATCTGTTACATCTTCCTATCGACATGGAAGTTGTTCCTCACATCGATGGACAGTTTTTTAGAGATGTCGAAGCGATCATCTGCGCCACTGGTCGAGAGAATATTCCGGTACTAAACCCTGGTGTGGGTTCCTTGGTTGACAAAACCACTGTTACGTGGTTCAAGTTCCTTCACGTTCTCTCTATCGCGATCGGAGGAATACTTCAACACAACTGGTACCATGCGTGGCCGACGTACCGCTTGATTCCCTTCCACTTTAAGAGACGGTGGTTTCTCCTCCTCGCGGTAAGATCAATAAAACAAACCATATTGATATTATTCTTTACTCTTATCGTTCCTTTCCTTCAATTATAGCGTAAATACACGTGGGATCCAAAGCATACTTTAACGGTCTGGACGCAGTTTAATTTGGTGGCTAGAACGATATTCAGATCCCAGATACGTGCTCTCAGGAGGATATGGGCGAGTGGTGGCAATAAACCCAAGATGCTGACTAGCATAGTTTGGAATGATTTGGTCGATATGTTTGAAGAATTTGGCCCAGATGACGTCGGTTTCAAAAAGTGATTGTCATTGTACTTTTGTGTCGTCTTCTACATGAACTAATGAACTATGAACTACGAACTATGATTTTGTGTTTTTTTTATTTTTTTATTTCGTTTTGTTAGTACTTTCATATTAATATAAGGGAAGGGAATCAGTCGTTATTACGATATCTCAGCCATCACAGAATCATAACTCAATCATAAAGTTCAATAAGTCAACCACAATATAGAATAACTCAGACATCACTTTACCGTAACACTTTGAATAATTAATTTAAATTTAGGTTTGAGTTATAATAATTTAAATTTAAATTGTCGGACAAATACTTTTACAAAAAATAAAAATGCATGAAACGTTTTAATAATATCGAGAGACGTTTTAATACTTTAAGAAAAATAAAATTCGAAATTCGAATAATAATTATTTAATTATTTGCAATAATATCTTGTGATAAAAAGCTCACTTTATGAATTTATTATGCGTGTGGATTTGAGCAGGCACAGAATTAGTGATTTTTCACGCTTCCCTAACAACACTTTTTGTAATATCGAGAGACGTTTTAATACTTATTAGTAATCTGACAGAACAAAAGACCCAAGAAAGAAAGAAGAATACGTTTTCATATCTTCATATTATTGAGAAGACCCTAAACAATAACTCAGCCATAACGTTACCATAACTCAGCCAACCCCAATTTAGAATGACTATATAACCGACCAAACCGATCCAAACCGGAAACTAATATTTCCATTATTTTCGGTTAATTACGGTTATATTCGGCTTGCTATCGGTTATATTAAGTTAATCGACCTAATTTGGATAACATTTGGGTTATTTATGGTTATATAGTCGTCTAACCGACACATAACCGGAAATAACCGAAAAGTAATTTCAGAATTTTTTTAAAAATTTGAAAAATGGTTATCATATTAGTATATCCAAATTACCACCTTAAACCAAACACAATATAACCAAAACCAAACTGTTATATTAAAACCCATAATATTGGAAATATGAAACATACATATCTAACCCTAACCCTAACCTAACCCTAACCCCTAAACGTCATGTGTTGTATGTTTTACACATCCTTGGTGAGAATGTGTAAAAATCAATCTTTGTCTATAATTATTACTTTTCATTGCTTATAGTGATTGTAATATTCCTTTTCTCATTCTATATTTTAATTTTGAGTTATAATAATTATAATTTACAAATATTTCATAAGTCAGCCGTTTATGTCGACAACTCAGCTGTATCAGTCAAATGTTTGAGAAATACTTTTATTAAAAAAAATTTTTTTAATTCAAATTCAAATTTTAAATTCTTTTTAAATAAAAAATCGCTAAAATCTTACTTATTACGCGTGTGGTTCTTAACAGTAAACATAATTATTGTTTGTGTCTCTCCAACAACACTTTTTGTCTTCTCGAGAAGGTATATAATAAATTAATATACCGTAAACGATAACTCAGCAATAACTTTACCATAACTCAGCCAACCCCAAATTAGAATTAATAAATAACCGACCAACCGAACCAAACCGGAAACTATTTTTACATTATTTTCGGTTAGTTACGGTTATATTCGGCTTGCTATCGGTTATATTAAGTTAATCGACCTAATTTTGAAACGTTTGGTTATTTATGGTTATATATTCGTCTAACCGACACATAACCGGAAATAACCGAAAAATAATTTCAAAATTGGAAATATGAAACATACACCTCTAACCCTAACACTAACCCTAACCCCTAAATGTCATGTTTTGAATGTTTTACACAATTTGATCAGAATGTGTAAAAATCAATCTTTGTCTATAATTATTACTTTTCATTGCTTATAGTGATTGTCATATTCCTTTTTTCATTCTATATTTTAATTTTGAGTTATAATAATTTTAATTTACAAATATTTCATAAGTCAGCCGTGTGAAGTATGTAAATCAGTCGTAACTTAACCGTAAACCAGCCATAATTTTGAAAATAGACAAATCAAAGTTTTACAAATCCAAGTACAATTCCAAAAGAAACGAAACGAAGGAAGGACATAATGCATTATTTAATCTGGATCAAAAAAACCAGGTGCCTCATTGTAGATTTCTGCAGCCATTTTAACCCGTATAGCCTGGATATTTTGATCACTGATTCCATCGAAAGACACACCAAGCGCTAGACATTCAATAAACTTTAAAGCGTACACGCCACATTCACCAACCTGTACGTTTTGAGGGACTTTGGAGGCACTCTTCCTCCTGAAACCGAACTGACTGGCAGTAGGTGTACGAATTTCGTGAGGAACGTTCGCGTTCATCATTGCTGGAATCATCCGTGTAAACGCCCTACAATCATTCAGCATTGTAAGCTCACTCTTTTTGGTTACTTGTCCCACGATGCTATCATAGCAATCAATATGCCTTCTCTTTAGATCCACGTGCAGCGCCACCCAGTGATTGCCTCCAGTTTGTGGACAAATATACAGGTGATCCACATCTTCTATCCACTTCAAATTAGTCGGTTCATCTAGTGGTAACAAACCTTTAACTAACTCTTCATAACTATTGCCAGTCATTTTAAAAAACTTGGGTTTCATATTGAACATCGTATAATCACCGATCATCGATCTAGTGAACCACGGGTCTATAAACGCAATGCGTTTGTTGTAGAATGGGAAGGGATCTCGTTTGTACCTAATACTGAGGAGTCTCATAAACGCGCCCAAGTGCTGTAAAACAGAAAACTGATTAGTAAACAACAACTCAGCCATAATGTAATATAAGTCAGTCGTAAACAATAACAAATCATACCACTGCCACCTACTGTCAATATGTATTATATCTCAGCCGTAAACATAATAACTCAGCCATCACTTATAATATCTCAGCCGTAAACATAATAACTCAGACATCAAGTTAAACTTACTTTATCAGACAGCCACCCAAATGTACCAGACGGCCAGTTATTTCTTTCGGTGATGAGAGTCCTATAGAATTCAATATTTGATGTTGACTTGCCTAATGGTGTGCCCCTAAGAAAAAAATAAGAACAGGTTAATATAATTTTAACAAGATGTGATTAACAAGGGTCTAAAGGGTCATACTCGGCTTTCTTTAGGTACTCCAAAAGTTTCTGCAACTTGACCGGATCAACAGGTGCCAGAGGATCATATATTCCAGGTCCAGGTGAACAGTTCTTCCTCATGCACGTCAGTCCGTTGTCCCCAATATAAGGAAAAGTCCTCTCTTGTGTAGCTTGTAGTTTATTCAATGAACTTCCATCCGGGGGCAGCTTAACATTCTCCAGCCTTAAAGCTTTGATTCTATCAAGCCTAATCTTTTCCTCCTCATCATCCTCAGATTCAGGTTCAAGGATATTGTATTCAGCCATAATCTTGGCTGTCATATCACATATACTGCTGTCAGCAGCGTCGGCACCAGCGTTTGCACCAGCTTTGGATACTCCCTCATTCAAATCAGATCCCAATTGATTGATTTGATTAGGCTTAGTAGTCTTTCTAACTCTTTTTTTTGGCGGATTATTTCCAACCTTCTCTTCCGCCAACTCTTTGACCTTCTTTGCAGCCGCCGCCTCATCTTCTGCCTTCTTTTCCGCAAACTCTTTGACCTTCTTCGCAGCCGCCGCCTCATCTTTGGCCTTCTTTGCCGCCAACTCTTTGTTCTTCTTTGCAGCGGCCGCCTCAACTTTGGCCTTCTTTGCATTTAATTCTTCGTCCTTCTTTCCATTATTGGCATTTTTCCTCGTGTTAGTCCGTTGAATTGGTTTCGTAGCAGCTGGAGACTTCTCAATGAAATTAAGAAGATGATCTTTATCAAACTCATCTTTATCAAACTCTTGTTCAGATTCCTACTGACCCCAGCCAAACCACTGCCAACTACCTGTATAACATAAGCGAAGACAATTAAAGATAATGATAACTCAACCTAAACAATCTGGAAACTCAGCCATAAGATTAACATAATTCAGACATTACCGGAGGACTGTTGACAGAGTAGTTTTGGTGCATTTTTCCTGGAACTGCTGGTACTGGTGGACTTTTTGGTGACAACAGTTCATCAATAAGGTTCTTTATTTTGAAATTTTTACAAGTGTTTTGTGACAACAGTTCATCCCCAAGGTCTTCAACATTGTTTTGGCCAGTTTGCCTAACACCCAAGGAAAGCACGTGCTCTTTCATCTGCTTGAGATCACTCTCAACAGAACGAAACCTGGTTTCAAACCTTTCATTCATCCTCTCTTCTATTCTATCTCCAATGTTTTTTTCCAAGGTGTCAAACCTTGAGGTTAAATTAGACACCAACTCAATGAGAGTTCCAACCGGTCCACCACCCTGACTGTTGGAAACTACCACCTTCTGTTCAGCTCCTTCACCAAATCCACCACCCTGACGGTTGGAAACTACCACCTTCTGTTCAGCTCCTTCACCAGATCCACCACCCTGACTGTTGGAAACTACCACCTTCTTGACTTTCTGCTTCTTTGTGGGAGGAGAGTCAGAATCAACATCCCAAAAACCTTTAACAAACTTATCCTCATGTATGTCTTGGATAAGGCGATCAACTACTGGGTCGTCTTTTTGATCTGGCCACGTATGAAATAGCTCCCGTACATCATCCTTCATAACCATTTTAGTCACACGCAGCTGTAACATAAGAGAATATGAGACCCATCAGGGAATAATAACTCAGCCAACACTAAACAATAACTCAGCCAACACTAGTTTATAACTCAGCCGTTACTAAACAATAAATCAGTCATAACTAAATTATAGCGAAGCCATTACTAAACAATCACACAACCAGATATAAACCTTACCTCACCAAGCGCTTTGATCTCTTTAGCAATTACCGATACCATCGTAGAACGTGTACGGTTTCCACCCCATTGAAGCATCGGTATGCCACCATCATTAGCTGATGCATTCCCAAACCATTCTCCAAAGCATTTGATGGACTCATACGCCCAAGCCTGTAACACGGGTATAAACCCACTGAGGGTGTACGATTTTCCCGTAGGGTTCAGCATCTTTATGGAATCAACAAGAGCTTCAAATGCTGACCGACCCCACGGATACGTCTTCATTGCTTCATCATCAAAAACTCTTTTGGCACTTTCATATGGAATTCTAGAGTTATGATGCAAACCATAAAGTCCAATGTGTTGAAGAAGCAACAGCCCCAACCATTTACGATGATCAAGGTTAACCCATCCCCGGCACACTTTTAATGCTTCCCTGAGTTCAAGTAGCGTTGGACCTGCCCCACCAGGCACTTTCAAAAGTCGGAAGAACTTTTTGTGTTCCTCTTCAAGTTCAAACTGTTCAGTAGGCATTGGGTCTATGTTTAACCCCGTCAGATAATGAAATTCATTCAACCCAAACCTAATAGGTTGACCGCCGACCACAAACCAAAGCTCCTTCTTATGTACCCTTAACTGGTTACATAGTAGGAAATGAACAACCTTACCAGACCAGACGAATTGGCTATCAACTAGCTTAGAGATTATTCCAATTGGTACTTTCTTCGTTTCATCCCACGCATCCAGTCCTATTGATTCCCTAATCTGAGGTAATTCTAACATCCTGAAATTTGTGTTTATATCTCTAGACTCTATTTTAGCGTATAGTCTTGGTGGGTAATCACTTGCTTGTTCTTCAGAAATATCCTTCGCCATCTGATAGTAAAGCATAAAATAAATCAGCCATAACATATGGCAAACACAAGGCATATAATAACTCCGCCATAATACATAACTTAGTCGTAAAGCATAAGATAACTCAGTCCAAACTCAGCCATCCAAGACGGCGACAATCACCCGTATCTCAAAAATAAATAGGAAGACGCATACCGGAACTCGAAGACGAGACGGCTTAGACGGAAACGAACAAGACCAGCGCCGACGAAGAGAAGAAAGAGCGAATGAGGATATCGAGCGAGGACGGCGAGAGATGACGGCGGGAGAGTAGAAAAAGACAGATTATCACCGGCGCAATTAGGGTTAGATTTCGCCGACGATAAGGACAGAGAGTTTTTTTTTCCGCGGTTTAAAAACCGTTCACTTTCCCTCTCATTGTAACTGTCGATGCTGGAAAGATAACTCAGCAGTCATAAACGGTATCTCAGCCAACCCTCAAATTAGAATGATTAAATAACCGACTAAACCGAACTGAACCGAAAAAATAATTTTTCCCAATTTGGTATTTTTGTATTGGTATGTTTGCCTAGTTTTCTTATATTCGGCTTATTTCGGTTATATTATGCTAATCTACCTAATTACAATATATTTTGGGTTATTTATTGTTAGATATTCATCTAACCGACCAATAACCGGAAATAACCAAAAATTAATTTCAAAATTTTAAAATTTTTAAAAAAAAATTATTTTCAAAATGGTTCAACCATAAGTATATCCATATTACCACCTTAATTCAAACACATTATATCCAAAACCAAACTGTTATATTAAAACAAATAATGTTACCTCATCTAACTCTAAACCCTAAACCCTAACCCTAACCCTAACCCCTAAACAACATGTTTTGGTATGTTTGACACATTTTGATCAGAATATGTAAAAATCACTCTTTTTGTCTATAATTATTATTTTTATTGGTTATAATAATAGTAATATTCATTTTGCCATTCTAAATTTTAATTTTGAGTTACAATAACCTTATTTTACAAATATCTCATAACTCAGCCGTTTAAATCAAAAACCCAGCCACTACTTAGTCAAATTACTGGCCCCTTCTTTAATAATAAATAAAAATACATGACAAATTTGAATTCAAATTTTTGAATTTATTTTTAATAATAAATCGTTTAAAATATTTTTATTAAGCGTATGGATGATAACAAGAAACATAATTATTGTTTGCGTCTCCCCAACAACCCTTTTTGCATTCCCGAGCGGGTATATAATAAATTAATAGGGTGGCCGTCGGATAACTCAGCCGTAAAACCATTATTATGGCCGTTGCATAAGTCAGCCATAACAAAGTTGTTAATTTAACTGACTATCCTAAGTCAGTCGTGTAAAGAACACAACTCAGCCTTCAAGTATATTACTGTCAAACGACGTCGTTCGATATATTGTTTTAGTATAAATTAAGGGATTTGGTGTGATTTATTGCTTCAGTAATCGAGATCGAGTCAAGATGATGGCAAATAGAGATATATACGGCGGCAACTCTAGGGCTGATGAGAAAACTGCTTCTGAAGCACTAGCTGAGGTAGATCTCTGGACTATCTGAAATCTCAAAGCATTATCTTAATATTGTGTTTGTGGAACTGTAGGAACTGAATCGTAATGAAATAAATATGAAAATGAGGTACGGCGAAATCCGGAGGCGAGACAAGGGCGTTCCAATCGGGTGTAATTGCGGTGCGGTGCTTCTCGTTGCCACTTCTAATGATCCTACCACGAGAGGAGAACGTTATTTCAGTTGTCCGTATGACATCACAGATGTAAAGATTTTTGTACTCTTATTGTTGAGTTTTGTGTTCTGTTTCTGACTTTTTTTTTAGTCTAATATGAATTATGTACTATTTGTAAGGGTCCCGGTCAAGGCTGCGGTTTCAGGAAGTGGTGGACTGATGCAGTGCGCGAAGAGTTTAGGGTTATTCAGGAGGAGAAGAATGAGATGAAGCAGGACTTGGATGCAACCAAGAAGCGCATCGAGATTCAAGAAGAAATGATCTTGTATTTGGAAAAGAAATATGACGCGCTGGAGAAGAAGTTTGAGAGCTTGAACAAGTATCTGTGAGATTAGTCAAGCTCCGTTGTTTTTTTTTTTTTTTTTTGGAATTGATATGAACTTTCTATGTTGTGGTGTTTTATCAATCTATTTTAATAACTCAGTCATGATTAATTATAACTCAGTCATCATTAATTATAACTCAGCCGTCATAGACGATATCTCAGCCAACCCTCAAACTAGAATGACTAAATAACCGACTTAACCGAACCGATCGATAAAATAAATTTTCCAATTTGATATTTTTGAATTGGTATGTTTGGTTTATTTCGGATATATTCGGCTTAATTTCGGTTATATTAGACTAATCTACTTTATTACAATATATTTTGGGTTAATTATTAGAATGACTAAATAACCGACTTAACCAAACCGATCGATAAAATAAATTTTCCAATTTGATATTTTTGAATTGGTATGTTTGGTTTATTTCGGATATATTCGACTTAATTTCGGTTATATTAGGCTAATCTACTTTATTACAATATATTTTGGGTTATTTATTAGAATGACTAAATAACCGACTAAACCGAACCGACCGATAAAATAAATTTTCCAATTTGATATTTTTGAATTGGTATGTTTAATTAATTTTGGATATATTCGGCTTAATTTCTGTTATATTAGGCTAATCTACTTAATTACAATATATTTTGGGTTATTTATGGTTATATATTAATATAACCGACCCATAACCGGAAATAACCAAATATTTTTTGATTTTTTGATTTTTTTAAAAAATATTCAAATGTAATAATATTATTATATCCATATTACCACCTTAAACTATACACATTAAAACACATTAGAACCAAATCCAAAAATCAAATAATCTGAACCCTACATCTCAAACCCTAAACCCCAACCCTAACCCTAACCCTAACCCCTAAACGTCATGTGTTGTATGTTTTACACATCCTTGGTGAGAATGTGTAAAAATCAATCTTTCTCTATAATTATTACTTTTTATTGGTTATAATAATTGTAATATTCATAATTCAATTTTACATTTAAATGTTGAGTTATAATAATGTAAATTTACAAATATTTTATAAGTCAGCCGTGTAAGTCAATAACTCAGCCATCACTTAGTCAATTTGTCGGAATTTTAAGATTTTTTATTCGAATTTTGAGTTCAATTTTTTAATTATTTTGTATAATATATTGTGAAAAAACTAACTTTATAAATTGATTACGCGTGTGGATCTGAGCAGGCACAGAATTATTGTTTGGGCTTCCCCAACAACACTTTTAGTAATATCGAGGCACGGCACGAAAGACTAAACGAAGCCGTACCAAGTTCATAACTCAGCCATAACTCACTCATCCGTACGAAGTAGATAACTCAGCCGTTCGAAATATATAACTCAGCCATAACATATATGTTTATTCAATATTTAATTATAACTCAGCCGTTCGAAATACATAACTCAGCCGTAACATTGAAAAGATACTAAACAAAGAACTTTCTTATCCAAGTACAATTCCTACCAAAAGAAATCCAAATTTTTCCAATATCCAAGTACAATTCCTACCAAAAGAAATCCAGATGTTTTTTTTACATATCCAAGTACAATTCCTACCAAAAGAAATCCAAAGGTTTTTTTACATATCCAAAGTGCAAGTCCTACCTACCAAAAGAAATACAAATGTTTTTTACGTGAACTGATTCATAAAATCAGGTGACTCATCGAAGATTTCTGCTGCCATTTTAACACATATACCCTGGATGTTTTGATCACAGATTCCATCGAAAGACACACCAAGCGCTAGACATTCTATAAACTTTAAAGCGTACACGCAACAGTCACCACTCTGTACGTTTTGCGGGACCTTGGAGACTGTCCTCCTCCTGAAGGTAAACTGTTTGTAAGTAGGTGTACGAATTTCGTGAGGAACGTTCGCGTTCATCATTGCTGGAATCATCCGCGTAAACGCCCTACAAGCATTCAGCATTCTAAGCTCACTCTCTCCGGTTACTTGTCCCACGATGCTATCATAGCAATCAATATGCCTTCTGTTGAGATCCACGTGCAGCACCACCCAGTGATCGCCTCCAATTTGTGGAGTAATATACAGGTGATCCACATCTTCTATCCACTTCAAATTAGTTTGTTCATCTGATGGAATCAAACCTTTAACTAATTCTTCATAACAATTGCCAGTCATTGTAAAAAACTTGGGTTCGGACTTGAACAACGGATAATGACGGTGAACCATTTCACTGGTGAACCACGGGTCTATAAACGCAATGCGTTTGTTGTGGAATGGGAAGGGATCTCGTTTGTACCTACACCTAAGGACTCTCATAAACGCGCCCAAGTGCTGTACAACAGAAAACTGAGTAGTAAACAACAACGCAGCCATAATGTAATATAAGTCAGACAACGACAACAATAACTAAGACATTAAGATAAACTTACTTCATCAGTAAGCCACCCATATTTACCATATTATTCTGGCTTCACTGGCCATTCCTTTCATTCGGTGATTAGCACCCTATAGAATTCAATTTCCATTCCGCCTTTGCCTAACGGGATATTCCTAACAAACAAATAAACACAAGTTAATATAATGTTAACAAGCTCATATTAACTTGTTAAGCAAAAGGGTCTAAAGGGTCATACTCGGCTTTCTTTAGGTACTCCAAAAGTTTCTGCAACTTGACCGGATCAATAGGTGCCAGAGGATCATATATTCCAGGTCCAGGTGAACAGTTCTTCCTCATGCACGTCAGTCCGTTGTCTCCAATATTAGGGAAAATCCAGCTTGGATGATCTTGTTGTGTATTCAAAGCACTCCCATCCGCTGACAGCTTAACACTCTCCAGCCTTAAAGCTTTAATTCTATCAAGCCTAATATTTTCCTCCTCATCATCCTCAGATTCAGGTTCAAGTGAGTCGGCTTCAGCAAAATACTCGTCTGTAATATCTTCTGCACCAGCTTCTGAACCTCCAGGTAGTACAAATTTCAACGGCTTAACACCAGCAGCCACAACAGCAGCAGTAGGATTTTTAGGCGCCCTACCTCTACCTCTACCTCTACCTCTACCTCTACCTCTACCTCTACATCCACCTCTACCTCCAGCCGCAGCTACTTCTTTAGCCTGCTTTGCCGCAGCTACTTCTTTGGGCTTCTTTAACGCAGCTACTTCTTTGGCCTTCTCTGCCGCCTCTAACTCTTTGGCCTCCTCTGCCGCCTCTAACTCTTTAACATTTCTCCTCGTGTTTTCGTATCAGCTGGTCTCTTAGTAGCTGGAGACTTCTTAGCATCTGGAGAAGTCAAATAGTTCTTTTCTTGTATATTAAAATTATAATAACTCAGCCTAAACATTCTGAAAAATCAGCCATAAAACAAAGATAAATCAGACATTATAATAACTCAGCCTAAACATTCTGAAAAATCAGCCATAAAACAAAGATAAACCAGACATTACCTTCTCTCCCGCCTCTAACTCTTTGGCCTTCTCTGACGCCTCTAACTCTTTGGCATTTCTCCTCGTGGAAAGCCCTGTTTTCGTATCAGCTGGTTTCTTAGCATCTGGAGACTTCTTAGGAGAAGTCAAAGAGTTCTTTTCCTGTATATCATAGCGAAGACAATTAAAATTATAATAACTCAGCCTAAACATTCTGAAAGATCAGCCATAAAACAAAGATAAACCAGACGTTACCGGAACTTTTGGTGGACCTTTTGATGTCTGAAGTTCCTGTCCATGTCCCAGGTTATTTAGTTCATGTCCCATTTTTAAAGTCTGGTCAGTTGTGCTCTTTGGAAGCACGAGCTCTTTCATCTGTTTGAGGTCCGTCTCAAAAGATCCAAGCCTGGTTTCAATCCTTTCATCCATCTTCTTCTCCAGATTCGCCGATACATTTTCAATGTTCCTATCAACGGTGTCAAACCTTATGTATAACTTAGAGATCAATTCGTAGAAATCACCTATCCCAACATCTTCCCCAACATCTTCCTCCTCACTTACCTTTTTTCCTTTCTTCTTCCTCTCCTGTGCAACTCCTTCACTAGTTTCCTGACTGTTGGAAACTTTCATCTTCTGAACTTTCCGCTTCTTTGCGGGAGGAGATTCAGACTCAATAACTGCTTCAGCTTTCTTTTTCTTTTTCTTCTTATCACTCCCCTTAACATCCCAAAAACCTTTAACAAACGTATTCAGATGTATGTCTTCGATCAGGCGATCGATTGCTGGGTCGTCTTCTTCTTCTGGCCACGAATGAAATAGCTTGCAGCCATTTTCCTTCATAACCATATTAATCACACGCAGCTGTAACATAAGAGATTATGAAACCCATCAGTAAGTTTTAACTCAGTCATTACTAATGAAAGCATAAATCAGTCATTACTAAAACATAACTCAGCCAACACTAAAGCATAAATCATCCATTACCAGTGTTCAAGAAAGCGGTCTAGGCGGCCGCCTAGGCGCCGTCTAGGCGCTAGGCGCTCAGTAGACGCCTAGATGACCGCCTAAACCGCTTAAAATTATATTAATTTAATTTTAATATTTATTTTTGATTTTTAACTATATAGATTTAAATTATTAAGTTTTATATTTGTATACGTAATTATAAATGTTTATATGTTGTTAATATAACTTAAATAAATGTATTTTTGTTAATTTTGTTTATAATTTATAATTTTTTTTATTTTTCTAACATATATTTGTACATAATTTTATATATATAATGTTTTATGTTGTAAACGTCTAAACCGCCTAAAAACCGTCTAATCCCCGATTAGGCGTTCTAGGCGCTAGGCGCTGGGTCACCGCCCAGATACCGCCTAGCGCTTTCTTGAACACTGTCCATTACTAAAACATAACTCAGCCGTTACTAAACAATAACTCAGCCATAACTACATCATAACTCATCCATTACTAAACAATCACTCAACCAGATATAAACCTTACCTCACCAAGCGCTTTGATCTCTTCAGCAATTGCGGTTTCCAGCGATGAACGTGTACGGTTTCCACCCCATTGAAGCATCGGTATGCCACCATCATTAGCTGATGCATTCCCAAACCGTTCTCCAAAGCATTTGATGGACTCATACGCCCAAGCCTGTAACACGGGTGTAAACCCACTGAGGGTGTACGACTTTCCCGTAGGGTTCAACATCTTTATGGAATCAACAAGAGCTTCAAATGCTGACCGACCCCATGGATACGTCTTCATTGCTTCATCATCAAAAACTCTTTTGGCACTTTCATATGGAATTCTAGAGTTATGATGCAAACCATAAAGTCCAATGTGTTGAAGAAGCAACAGCCCCAACCATTTACGATGATCAAGGTTAACCCATCCTCGGCACACTCTTAATGCTTCCCTGAGTTCAAGTAGCGTTGGACCTGCCCCACCAGGCACTTTCAAAAGTCTGAAGAAATCTTTGTGTTCCTCTTCAAGTTCAAACCGTTCAGTAGGCATTGGGTCTATGTTTAACCCCGTCAGAAAATGAAACTCATTCAACCCAAACCTGATAGGTTGACCGCCGACCACAAACCAAAGCTCCTTCTTATGTACCCTTAACTGGTTACATAGTAGGAAATGAACAACCTTACCAGACCAGACGAATTGGCTATCAACTAGCTTAGAGATTATTCCAATAGGTACTTTCTTCGTTTCTTCCCACGCATCCAGTCCTATTGATTCCCTAATCTGAGGGAATTCTTTCATCCTGAAATTTGTGTTTATATCTCTAGACTCTATTTTAGCGTATAGTCTTGGGGGGTAATCCCTTGCTTGTTCTTCAGAAGAAATAATCACCATCGACATCTGTTATAGTTCATAAGTAAATCATAAAATGAATCAGCCATAACATAAAACAAACTCATACACAAAGCATAACATAACTCAGCCACAAACACATAACTCAGATCTAAAGCACAAAATATCTCAGTCACAACTCATCCATCAGCAAAATAAAACAAACAGTAAATCAGCCATCGAATCGAATAAATCTAACAAATCAGCCATAAACCCTAAAATAACTGAGCCGCAACATAAAACAAAAAGTAAATCAGCCATCGAATCGAATAGATCTAACAAATCAGCCGTCATTAACAACGGCGACAATCAGCGGTAAATCATCGAAAAAACCCACATTCAGCCGGAAAACTCGAAACTAAACAGTCGACACATACCGGATAGACGAAGACGAAGAAGACGAAGAGAAAGAGAGAGCGACGACGAAGAAGAGAGTGCGACGACGAAGATAGAGAGAACGAGTAAAGACGGTGAGAGATGACGGCGAGAGATGACGGTGGGAGATTGACGGCAAGAGAGTAGACAACAACAGAGTATCGCTGGCGACAAGAGACGACGAGAGTTTCGATATTTTTTTTTTTCGCGGTTTGTGAACAGTTAAAACCTATTCACTTTCCCTCTCTTTGATATAAACAAGAAAACAAAACTGTGGAACTGTAGAAAAACTGCGATCTAAAAAAGATTGCTTAATGACTGTGTTAAATCATATCTGATGTGTATTCTAATTTGCTGATGTGTATTTTTTTTTTAATTTTTAACTCAAATTCGAGAAACAAAATCCAAGGGGTAAATTGTAATTACACCCAGGACACTAAACATTCTAGTAATTTTCAAAAGGTTTATAGATATGAGTAATAAACCAACTTTTGGATAACATTTGAGTAATTAATTCTTTACTTTTTGTATATTTTTTTTGGTATTAACGAATCATACTTGCTAATCATGTGATTATGATTATTTTTGGTATTAACCAAGAACGACGAGGAGGAGTAGAGGATGAGAACATGTTTGCTTATCATCCCCATTATGACATGACCTCGAACTGGTCACCATGTACGCCCTAAACCATTGAAACAATCTTCGACAGAAGAAACTGAGATATTTTAATTTGTTTATTTTTTGGTGAGACCATAGCCAACAGAGTCCGTCACTACAAGAAAACATGCATTTTGGGACTACAGTTTGTGACTACTTATTCAGTCACAAAATATAGCGACGCTTTTGCGACTAATTTGCGACGATTAAGCGACTACAAAAAAATTGGAGAGAAAAACGTTGCTTATTAACGACGAAACATAAACGTCATAAAAGGGTCTCAAATAAGCGACTACATTAGGACTATTTTGCGTCGAAAACAAATTCGTCTCATAATGGTCACAATTTTGCGACTATTCTGTGACCAGTTCTATAGTCGGTAAGAATAGTCGCAAAAAAGTCGTATATTGAGGACTTATTTGCGTCCACATTTTTTACTCCTACCACGTAACAAAGTAGTCACAAATTGCGACCATATTGTGACATGTATCTGAAGACTTTGCGACTAACACCTGACTTAGCTACTCTTTTAAGACTGTTTAGCCACTCTCTATATTTTTATTTTGAAATTTCACATTTGAGATTCATCTACATGTTTAGGTTGAAGTTTATACTTTGTTTTGCTCAATTTGTCAATAATAACTTTCTCAAAGTATTAAATTTCAATTTCTATAAACTAAACATCCATAAGTTCAAAATTTATCCTAAGTGTTACATGTTCATTTATAAGAATGTGTTCCAATGAAGAAAAATCAAAACTAAGTAATATAAACATTGTTTAACTAAATCTTACTATTATAAGTACTTTATTGTATCTACTATGAGTCTCTTTAGTGATTTATATTGTTCATAATGTGTAGAATTCAAGATTTTTATTTTGTGACTTTAATAAGGTAGTGTTAAAATAGTCACACATTGCGACCCTTTTGCTACAATATTACGACTAACACCTGATTTAGCTACTCTTTTAAGACTGTTTAGCCACTCTATATATTTTTTATTTTGAAATTTCACATTTGAGATTCATCTACATGTTTAGGTTGAAGTTTATACTTTGTTTTGCTCACTTTGTCAATAATAACTTTCTCAAAGTATTAAATTTCAATGTCTATAAACTAAACATCCATAAGTTCAAAATTTATCCTAAGTGTTACATGTTCATTTATAAGAATGTGTTCCAATGAAGAAAAATCAAAACTAAGTAATATAAACATTGTTTAACTAAATCTTACTATTACAAGTACTTTATACTAGTACTATGAGTGCTCATGAGTGATTTATATAAACAGTTTTATTCATAATGTGTAGAATTCAAGATTTTTATTTTGTGATGTATATTAGATAGTCTCAAAAGAGTCACATTTTGCGACTAAATATACAGAATGTTACAAATCAGTTAAAAATTACCTACATACATGCTACTTATTAGCCACTGAAACTTGAGGTTGTGACGATTTTGCTTCCATTTAGTGACCCTTGCAGTTTCATTTAGAGATTTTATCAATAGAGATTTGCCATTATGTTAAGTTGTAAGGTTTCTATGTTAATTTGAACTACTATAGATAGTGAATCATTATTATACAACTAAAACTTTAATTTTTCTATGGTTTACACAAGTTTTCAAAACATTACACAAGTGTTATATGTAATATTAACTAATGGTTTTGAAATTTCTTAATTTCCTTTTCATTTAGATGTTGTGCCTCAGTAAACTAATTGATTATGTTTAACATAGTAACTTGAGTGATTGTAACATTATATATAGGTTTTGTTTGACTCAAACATATTGACTTTTTCAACATTTTTTACTTATAGTCACAAAACAGTCACACATTTGCTACGTCTTTGCGACTAAATTAGCAATCTAACACTCTAGAAAATATAGTCGCATTTTGGTCACAATATCGTCATATATATCCACGCTTTAGCGACTAACACATGATTTAGATACTAACTTGCGACTACTTACCAACTCTCGATTTTTTGAATTCAAAATTTTATATTAGAGAATTGTTAACATGTTTCTTTACATTTCTACTTTTATTTGATCAAACTCAGTGATAAAAACTTCCTCAAAGTTTGTAATTTTAATGTTTAAAACAAAATTTTAATAATTTTTAATCATTCTTAAGTGTTACATTTTCTTTAATAAGAAGGTTTGACATTTTTTGTAAAATTCAAAACAAAGTTATCAAAACAATGTTTTAAACTCTTAAACTAATATATATATATATATATATATATATATATATATATATATATATATATATACTCTAGAATACAATTATGAGTAAGTGATTATTAGTGTTTAATATCAACAATTTTGTTCAGAAAGTAGATAATTCCAAAATTTATTGTATACATCCAAAATTTAAATTCAAAAAACAAAATCTTGATTATTTTTAAAATCAAAATCTGATCTAATCATTTTCAAATCTTAAACCCCAATTCCTAAAACGAATAAAATAATAAAAATTAGATTATTATTAGAATTAATGGTTCCACTTAGTCTAATGAAAATGAAATAATAATAATGCTTATACAAAATTATTTAGGTTTTATTGACTTAAAAAATAGAAAGCTTCTCATTAGCTAATCCAAGAAGACAAGGATTATAGTGTTGTTTTAATATCCACCCTTGATAGATTTAGATCTAACGGACCAAATCTTCTCCTTCCTTTTCCCTTTCTCTTCTTCCTCTCTTTCTTCAAACGATTCAATGTTCTCTTTAGATCTAAATTCTAATGTTCTCTTTCTTCTCTTCTTCTCTTCTTCTCTTCTTCTCTTCTCAATGATTCCTCTTCTCCTTCTTCTCTTCTCAACAATTCTTATCTCACCTTCTTCCCCAAATTTTGAAACTTCCGTTAACCACATCTCATTATCTCACCTTTGGCCACACCTTTAACCGTTCACCACCACCGCATCTTGAAGTTTCCGTCTACCAGATCTGAAAGCTGTCGTCATCGTTCATCACCAACAGATCTCAAAGCTTACGCCGTTCACCTCCACCGCGTCTCGAAGCTTCCGCCGTTGTTTACCACCAACACAACAGGAAGCTTCGGCCGTTCATTATGATCTTCAACCGCTGCATTTTCTCTCCGCCACCACAATCCTCTTCTCCCTCTCTTTTCCTCCACCGTCTCGTTCCTCCACAAACTCGCCGGAGGCTAAGCTTTCACCCGCCAACCACAACATTCATATTGAATCTCATATGTATTTTATTTTATTTAGTTAATTGATTTATAATAGACATTGTAATTTTTTTTCTACATAATCATTTTGTAATTTATAATCTTCAAATATAAAAATAAAATGCTGATATTGTATTAACTGTTTATAATGAGTTTAAGAAATAAATAAAATTACTTTTAATTTAATTATTTTTATTGATTTAATAAAATTAAATTTGTTTTTTTTTCTTTTTTGTATTTTGTGGTTAAAACGTCGTTAATATACGACTCCACGACGTAGTCGCTTATATACGACTGTTTTACAAAGTCACTTTTTAGTTGCAAATTAGCAACTGTCTTTAGACCACTTTAAGTTGCAATCAAAAATATACGACCATATATATTAGTTTCCAAAGAGTCGCTAATATGTGACAGTATTGCGACCGTAGTTTCAAAATATACGACTATTACTATGTGTCTCTAAACCGTCGCTTTTATACGACCATATTTATCAGTCTTAAAAGAGTCGCAAATATGCCACCTTATTGCGACTGTTATATTTTGCGACCGTTTTTTAGCGACCAACTTAAATAGTTTCATAATAGTCGCAAATTGCTGTTTTGCGACCATTTTAGGACTCTTTTGGGAGTCACAAATGGCTTGTTTTCTTGTAGTGCGTCTAAGTTTGTGAATGATAGATGTGCTAGCTGATGGGAATAGAGAATAAAAAGTAAAACAATGAGTGTTTGCAAAAAGAAATAAAGAATGACAGATCCCAAGAAAAAAATTGTGAAAGTTAGTGAAAGTTAGTCTTCATACAAAAATTTAATTTATGAAAAAATATCTTCGGTGAAAGATTCGGTTATCCAAAGTATCTAAAACTATGGAGAACTGTGAAACAAAATATGTTATTTTGATCAATGTTGTAAAAATCTAAAAGTTGTGTTAGAGTTTCTTCTAACTGTGTATTTGAACTGAACTATTTGCCATGTTAATTTTAAAATTCAAGGAATTCAAATTATTAACAATAAGTAGACATATAAACATATATTTTAAATTTTCAATAAATATTATTAGTCACAGAAAACATATTATCATTTAAAATATTCAAAATAATATAAAGACCAAAAAACATAAATAAATGGTACGGAGATGACAAGATAATATGTGTACGATTAATAAGGTTTAAAAATTATGTATAATATTTTATACAAATATAAATGTAGTTTTTGTATATTTTTATGAGGTTACAGTATTTGGTTAGATCTTAGAATTTTTAAGGGCATTTTCAAATTTTGTTTTTAAGGAAGAGACTGTTCTGAAAAGAGAAATGGGGAAATAGGCATTTTTCAAAAATTCTTGAATAATTATCTGAAATATTTGAAACTCAAAATGGTTCTTCGCCATTTGTAAAAAACTTATTATTACCAACATATTTATAACATATTATTACCAACATATTTATAAAACAATTAATTACTTATATAAGTTTTACTTTTTATTTCTTTTTTAAATAACAGAAATGATATTCAAAATATTAAAAAAAAACATTTGTGTTAAGAAAATAAAAAAAATCATTATACGTAGAACTTTTGTGTGAATGTATCGCGACTCAAAAATACTTTGAATCGATTGCTATAGATATACCCGCGCATAGCGCGGGTTAATAACCTAGTATTATGAAAATTTGCTACCACACGCTATAACTTGCATCTTAGAATTTTACATGTGGTTTTTTTTCTAAAACAAATTTCCACCTCACTTAAAGAAATTATTAAGAGTTACATATAAGGAAATATTTTAATATAACTAAATAGAATGAAAATTTATGTTAACTTATTTGGATATCCTCACTTATGAAATGCTCAATATTTAATTTTATTTTGTTGCTACAGTTTAGCAGAATGCAGTTTTAAATATTAGTCCTTTGGATTCACTATTTTTTAATTTTGGATAACCATAAAAATTGCATTCTGCTAAAAATATGAAACAATCGTTCATCATAGTCATAAAAAACCGTTTAAAGCTAATCGCATGAGTAGCCTATTTAATCAAAAAACAACAGAAACAGCATCGGCATAGAGCAAGGAACCAGACGAGTGGACACTAAGCACATGATCAAACCATTCAACCTTCCCCCAAATGTCATCTCCATCGCGTGTTTCAAGGTTAAAGTAATCTCAGCACACCAAATCTTATTAATATTCTTACCGGTCACACACTGTTCCCACAAAACCGCTATCTTTCCACCAAGATCCACCATTTTACAATACTCACGGTCGCGTAAATCAGGCAACGTCCCTTCTAAACCGTTCAACTCCTTCCATAGTTTTACCTTAAAGTCAAACCATTTGAACAGCCTCTTTTTCCAAATGAACAAGACCTTGTCTACCACGCAAGGGCTAGAGTTAAAACGAGTCCTATTGTCTATTGCACGATACAGATCCCTATCCACTCCTATACCGTACCATCTATCTTCCTCAAAATTGTAAACTACAGGCGAATGCCCAAACATGTATAATTTTTCATCAAGGCCTAAGCTTTTGACTACACGTCCAGGTCCAAGATCTTGATCTTCAAAATATCGATACTCGATGCTTGGGTTTGTTAAATTGCCCCAAGTTTGACTCTTTGGATCAAACACTTCGATCCAGTTCAACCAGATGTCGTCTTTACAGCCTCCTGCTATATATATCTTCCCATCAACTAAGCATACGGTGGACGAAGAGCTACGGGCCACTCGCATTCCTGGAGCCTGACGCCACCTGTGACTCTTACAATCAAGGACATCGACAGAAGAAGAATAGCGTGTCGACTTCCAGAATTTGTGAATATAAGATTTAGCTCGACAATGCCGCAGGAAGCAAACCAATAATGGGAGATGGAACTTGGACAAGATCATAGCCACTTGACTTGTCGGCTACGTTTTATTAGGCTTCCGGCAGAGAGTGAACCAATGTGTGATAGGATCCAAACAGAAGTTTATGCAAAGATAGAGACACTTCTCGGTACGGGTTTAAGCGTGATCTGGTCTCGTAAAGCTCCGATGAAGCAACAATGGATCGAAAAGTTTTGCAAACGAGGAGAGAGTTGGATAGTACAATCTAGAGACGCGTGCGAAGCAGTTGAACAGCAAGTCATTAGGAAGTGACAGGATCGAGGTCTGTTCTTCTGTCGCCGGAGAGGCGGAGACGTCAGAGACGGCATCTTCTTCTTTCTTTTATTACGGAGTGGTTTCTCGTCCTTCACGGCGGCTAAAGATCTGGCATTGGACAACATCAGGGGAAAACTTAGTGAGATCAAACTCACAGGAAAATGAATAAAAGGAAGTTTTAGGGCTCCCCTTAATTCCAGAATTATCGGAAACGTGAGCTTTACGTTCTCAGAAAAACGAACCACTACTTAGGCCTATAGGCCCAAACTTGGAGTGTTATTAATGGGCTCAACGGATTTAATTTTTAGTTGAAGAGGTTGCAATCAAATAAAGAAAAGGTTTGGGGTTAATATCGAATATTAAAATTTCTTTGGGGGTTAAATATGAAAAAACTATCTACCAGAGTATCCACCTGAGAGTTACTTAGGAATTGACCGTTACATAAACTTAAAGATATATTTCCTTTTCTTTTTTTTTTTTTTTTTTTTTTTGTCAAAGGGCTTTCTATTTATACTGAAAAAAATTTACAAAGGTCCAGCCTTAGTGTTTTTGGGCCAAGCCCAGTGAGCAAAAGAGAAAAATACATAGTGGAAAGATCGTGAACTTGAACCTAGTAATAGGCTAACCTAGCCGATGGAATAGTAAACGTCACTCGATCATCTAAGGAGTGGAGAACCAGTGCTGTAGCATCAAGGCAGACATCGATGGATTGGAGTCCCTGTAAGAATCGATTCTGCTTCGGATCGTGGAATCAATGAGGCGGAGGAGTTGGTTAGTGGTTTTGAAGTGTTGGCGATGAAGTCAATTATTTCTCTCGGACCAGATCAAGTAGGACGAACACTGCCAAGCAAGTAGAGTTAGCCGACAGCGCGCCTTTGAGCCTTGTAATGTTTGCATCTGTATCACGGTTGAGTCCCAAGATGTTTGAGGTTGGATCTGGCATTTGGTTGCAATCCTTTTCTTTCTTGGTTTATACAACTGTCAAAGCGTAAAAAAAAGGAAAAATCTTTACTACTTGGCAAAAAAGAAAGGAAATATTTCTTCGAAACAAATGGAAAATTGACAAAAAAAAAAATGGAAAATTCTTTCCTATATATATAACACACAATAGATGACCAATATTTCTATATTCATTCTTGTTTATTCATCTTAAAAAGTGTGAAACTCTCTTACTCTGCTCTTAAAAAAAATCATATTTTTTTCCGTTTGTGAACTCTGTTCTCTAAAACTTTGTTTCTTTTTTGCTTTACGAAAGAATGAAGATTAGATTGTGCAAATCATTCTTGTCACGTATTCTCAGGCGTCGTCAACCTAGATCCACAGTTTATCCCACTCCCACCATGTCTTTTCTATCACCACCACCTACTACTACTACTACTACTACTTCCACCATTGGCAACACTACAACTAGGGGAATGATTCGATCTCGATCAGAAGATAACGTGAAGAAACTTGGGGACTGTATGGACAACATGGACGAAGACGTGTCCAAATTATTCATAGAATTTGAACAGACTGACCTACGTGAAGATCCGGAGATGTTCCATCTTCTCAACAAATACTTCAGCACTAGCAAATCTGTTTCTCATATCTGCGAGTCTCTCAACACATGCTTAGAGAGAGCAGAGAAGAAGGATTATAACTTGATTGATGAAGCTCTAAGTGATTTTCAAGAAGAACAATTGAGTTATGGGGGACTAATGGAAGCAAGTTTCAGAAAAACATTCAGGGATCTGAGGAACTTGAACGACTTTGATGACCCCGACTTGGATTATTGTGAGTTTCTCAGCAAATTACATAGCTGTCACGAAGAGCTGGCGAAGACGATTGTGGAATTAGAGAAGACGATGAAAGGAATTGATAAAAAGTTGAGACGTGTTAGAGGTCGAAGAGCTATTGTTACTGCCGCTTTATTAGCTCCTGTAATCGTTGCTATATTCATTAGCAAGATGGTGGCGGGTATTTTTGGATTGGTTCCATTGGATGCGTTGAGTTCGTTTGTAGCTGCGAGGTGGAAGAGAGCAACCGAAGCTTTGAAACGACAAAAGACCGCGATGAGCTCGATGGAAAGAGGAACAACGGTTGCTCTTAAAGAAGTAGAGAAGATTACCAAATTGGTGAGTCGACTTGAAAGTGTTGAGAAATCGATTCGAGTCGCAGCCGAGTCTGCTGTTAAGAAACGGTATTCGATGGCTGTCGCTATGAGAGAGGTGGAGGAGGAACGGAAGAGTTTGAAGTTAACTGTCTTGGAGCTTGACAAAGAGACCAGACAGTGCGACGGTTTTGCCCAGTTTGGACGCACGGTGGCTTTGGAGAAGATAACTGAGTTTTTGTCTCGTGGCCAGAAGAGCTTGACCAAATAGTTGATTGTTTTCTTTTTTACTTTTCTTAATATGTAGTTACTAGTTAGTACTGATACTGTATGTTGAGTTGTTTACTAATTTTGTAGTTTTATACCATTAATTTTGTTGAATTCTTTATATTCAACATGGACTCATATGAATCAATAGCTTCTGTAATACTTTATTGGTTCTTACGTGTCAATAACACAATATGTTTCAATCATAGATCATTCACTTATGTTTTATCTGCTCAAGTCACAAATTCACACAAATCCGAATACTATACAAGATACAACCACACTTAATCTTAAATTTTGAGTTTCAGTTCAATCTCTAATCACACTACTTTTCAGTTACCCATTTCTTTATTGGTTCGTTGCAAAACATGAACAACATAAGCTTTACTGTAACAACGAACCCCCACTTTTTCTGCAACTTCAATCATCACAACAATGAGAAACGCTCAACGCCAATGTACTATTACACAGAATCAAATCATATAATCCCTTTGATTACGCTACTCAATCACTCACGTTAATCTCTCTCAATTACTGTATAGATTATTGACTTACTATAGTTAGCTTGTACACCTTTGTATATATTGTCTATGTTCTACTCATCAATAAGATATCATATTCACCATTCACATGGTATCAGAGCATTACGGTCCATAACCCTAAATTTTGTCTTTTCTTCTCAATTTTTCTTTGCCGTCATGGCTGCTCCTCTCAACACTCCAACCAACACCGACACCGTCATCACAAACAATCAAACACTTCTCAATCTCAATATGACTAATGTCACCAAGCTTACCCAAACAAACTATCTCATGTGGAAATTGCAGGTTCATGCTCTTGTTGATGGTCATGGTCTTATTGGCCATCTTAATGGCTCCACGGTGGTTCCTCCTGTTCATACCACCGTCAACAATGTTTCTGTTCCAAATCCTGATTATATCACATGGCAACGTCAAAACAAGCTTATTTACAGTGCGCTTCTTGGTTTGATATCACTAGCTGTTCAACCAATTCTCTCACGTACAACCACTGCTGCAGAGATCTGGACTACCCTCGCCGCTACTTACGCCAAACCCAGCTGGGGCCATATTAAACAATTGCGTGATCAACTGAAGCATTGGACGAAAGGCAACAAGATGATCGATGAGTTTCTCCAAGGCTTCACAACTCGGTTTGACACTCTTGCTACTCTCGGCAAACCGGTCGCACATGAAGAACAAATTGACTTTATTCTTGAAGGTCTCCCTGATGAGTACCGTTCTATCGTTGATCAGATAGAAGGACGCGATATCCCTCCCACAATAACTTACGTTCATGAGCATCTACTTAATCAAGAGGCCAAGCTCTTGTCTAAAGCAGCTTCCTCTCCATTTCCTGTTTCTGCTAATGTTGCCACTCACCGTCACAATAACTCTAATCACAGTGCTCACTCCAACAATGGTAAGCGCTACACCAACAACCATAACTCTTCCACCTATCAGTCTTCACAGCCGGTCCACTCTGATGGGCATCGTGGACACAAACCTTACTTGGGAAAGTGTCAAATCTGCAATACACAAGGTCATAGCGCAAGATGGTGTCCCCAGTTTCGATCCCGCTCTATGACGCAGCATCCAACCCAGACCAGTCCTTTCCGACCTTGGCAACCCCGTGCTAACCTTGCTGTTGGCTCCTCTTATGATTCAAATCAGTGGCTTCTTGACAGTGGTGCAACCCACCATATGACGTCTGATCTCCATTCAATGTCTCTCCATGAACCGTATACTGGTGGTGATGATGTTGTTATTGCCAATGGGTCTCCTATACCCATCACTCACATTGGTTCAAAACTTCTCCCCTCTCAAACTCGTGATCTTAAATTACATAAAATTTTGTGTGTTCCTGATATTCATCGGAATCTTATCTCGGTTTATCGCCTCTTTAATACTAATCAAGTCTCCGTTGAATTCTTCCCTGCTTTCTTTCAGGTGAAGGATCTGGCAACGGGGGTTCCACTTCTTCAAGGCAAGACCCATAATGATCTCTATGTTTGGCCGGTCACTCCGTCACAAGTCCAGGCTCTTTCTACTTATACTATTTCGAAGGCTTCAGTTCCAGTCTGGCACTCACGACTTGGCCATCCATCTGCATCAGTTTTAAAAACAATGGTTTCTGCGTTTACTCTTCCAGTTTCAAGTTCTACTTCAAAAATGTTTTCCTGCTCCGATTGTCTTCTTAATAAGAGTCACAAACTACCCTTCTCTCAAAATACGATTGTCTCAACACGTCCTCTCCAATATGTTTACTCTGATGTCTGGACATCACCAGTCAATTCACATGACAATTATAAGTATTATCTCATACTTGTTGACCACTACACACGATATACGTGGCTATATCCGATGAAACGCAAATCAGATGTCAAAGCTATTTTTACTTCATACAAGCCGTTGGTAGAAAATCGATTTCAGCAGAAACTTGGTACTCTGTTTTCTGACAATGGCGGTGAGTTCTTGGCTCTTCGTGAATATCTTGTCACCAATGGTATCTCCCATTTGACGTCTCCTCCGCACACCCCTGAGCATAATGGCATATCAGAGAGGAAGCACCGTCATGTCGTTGAAACGGCTCTCACTCTCCTGTCCACTGCGTCTATTTCCACGGGGTATTGGCCTTATGCTTTTAGCACTGCAGTGTACTTAATAAACCGATTACCCACGCCGGTGCTCTCCAATCAGTCGCCATTCTCTAAGCTTTTTCAGACTCACCCCAATTATGAGAAACTGAAGATTTTCGGTTGTCTTTGCTTTCCCTGGCTTCAACCATATGCCAAAAATAAGCTTGACAGTCGTTCGAAGCCATGTGTTTTCCTCGGTTACTCTTTGACGCAGAGTGCATATTCGTGTCTCCACATCCCCACTGGTCGTATCTATACATCTCGTCGTTCGATTTGATGAGAGTCGCTTTCCTTTTGCTGACTCTACAATTCAATTGTCTGTTGAAGAAATCGATTCTCCTCTGCTCACTACTACGATGCCAACGGTGGTTCGTCTATCACCGTCGTCTCTTCCGTCAACCAGTGGAACCCCCGGAACCGGTCTTCACCCTGCTCCGCCTCTCCCTCCGTCGCCACAGGTATTGCCTTTGTCCTCTTTGAACTCTTCTTTCTCATCTCCAATCTCTGAGCCCACTGCTCCAAATACACATGGGCCTCACACCTCGGCCCAGCAAAACCAATCTTCCAATGAGCCCACTGCTCAGACAAATAATGATTCGACACCCACGAATCAGCCTGACCCTTCCCATACCTCCGTAAACTGTGAGTCTAATGACTCGTTCACCACAACTTTCCCAATTGCCACTCCACCACAGCCCCAAAATCCTCCGCCTCGACAACCACCTGCAAATATCCACAAAATGAAAACTAGAGCCAAAAATAACATCACAAAACCAAAACGCAAATTAAATCTTCATGTTGCAGGTCTAAGACAATCGAGAGAACCATCGACTGCAACACAAGCCTTGAAGGATGAGCGGTGGCGTCGATCGATGTCTGTCGAGTATAATGCTCAACGTCTTCATCACACTTGGGACTTGGTTCCTCCTCATCCATCGCAGAATGTTATTGGCTGCCGCTAGGTGTTTACCACCAAATATCACCCTAATGGTCAATTGAATCAATACAAGTCGCGTCTGGTTGCTAAGGGTTTCCATCAAAAGTATGGGGTTGATTATGCTGAAACGTTTAGTCCAGTAATAAAATCTACAACAATCCGGTTGGTACTTGAAGTTGCGGTTGCTCATTCTTGGCCAATCAAACAGTTGGACGTTAACAATGCGTTTTTACAAGGAGAATTAACTGAAGAGGTATATATGGCGCAACCACAAGGATTTGTGGACAAGAATCGTCCTGATTACGTTTGCCGGCTGAAGAAACCGATCTACGGGCTCAAACAAGCTCCGCGTGCCTGGTATCTTTCTCTCAAACATCATCTTCTTCAAACTGGTTTTACAAACTCCCTTGCGGATACTTCTTTATTTATCCGTCGGACTACCACAACATTTACTTATGTTCTAGTCTATGTGGATGATATTCTGGTTACTGGAAATGATCCCAAGCTAGTCGATCAAGTGCTTCATTCCTTTGCTACACGCTTCTCTATTAAAGATCCGACTGATCTTAGTTATTTTCTGGGTATAGAAGCCACACGCTCTACTGCTTGTTTGCATCTTATGCAAAGGAAATACATTGTTGATCTTCTTGCAGCGCACAACATGTCTGATGCGAATCCTGTTGCGACACCGCTTCCTGTTTCACCTAAGCTCACTCTCCATGGAGGTACACCACTTGAGGATGCCAAACAGTATCGTTCAGTAGTTGGGAGCTTGCAATATCTTTCTTTCACAAGGCCAGATATTGCTTATGTGGTCAATCATATATTCCAGGTCCAGGTGAACAGTTCTTCCTCATGCACGTCAGTCCGTTGTCCCCAATATAAGGAAAAGTCCTCTCTTGTGTAGCTTGTAGTTTATTCAATGAACTTCCATCCGGGGGCAGCTTAACATTCTCCAGCCTTAAAGCTTTGATTCTATCAAGCCTAATCTTTTCCTCCTCATCATCCTCAGATTCAGGTTCAAGGATATTGTATTCAGCCATAATCTTGGCTGTCATATCACATATACTGCTGTCAGCAGCGTCGGCACCAGCGTTTGCACCAGCTTTGGATACTCCCTCATTCAAATCAGATCCCAATTGATTGATTTGATTAGGCTTAGTAGTCTTTCTAACTCTTTTTTTTGGCGGATTATTTCCAACCTTCTCTTCCGCCAACTCTTTGACCTTCTTTGCAGCCGCCGCCTCATCTTCTGCCTTCTTTTCCGCAAACTCTTTGACCTTCTTCGCAGCCGCCGCCTCATCTTTGGCCTTCTTTGCCGCCAACTCTTTGTTCTTCTTTGCAGCGGCCGCCTCAACTTTGGCCTTCTTTGCATTTAATTCTTCGTCCTTCTTTCCATTATTGGCATTTTTCCTCGTGTTAGTCCGTTGAATTGGTTTCGTAGCAGCTGGAGACTTCTCAATGAAATTAAGAAGATGATCTTTATCAAACTCATCTTTATCAAACTCTTGTTCAGATTCCTACTGACCCCAGCCAAACCACTGCCAACTACCTGTATAACATAAGCGAAGACAATTAAAGATAATGATAACTCAACCTAAACAATCTGGAAACTCAGCCATAAGATTAACATAATTCAGACATTACCGGAGGACTGTTGACAGAGTAGTTTTGGTGCATTTTTCCTGGAACTGCTGGTACTGGTGGACTTTTTGGTGACAACAGTTCATCAATAAGGTTCTTTATTTTGAAATTTTTACAAGTGTTTTGTGACAACAGTTCATCCCCAAGGTCTTCAACATTGTTTTGGCCAGTTTGCCTAACACCCAAGGAAAGCACGTGCTCTTTCATCTGCTTGAGATCACTCTCAACAGAACGAAACCTGGTTTCAAACCTTTCATTCATCCTCTCTTCTATTCTATCTCCAATGTTTTTTTCCAAGGTGTCAAACCTTGAGGTTAAATTAGACACCAACTCAATGAGAGTTCCAACCGGTCCACCACCCTGACTGTTGGAAACTACCACCTTCTGTTCAGCTCCTTCACCAAATCCACCACCCTGACTGTTGGAAACTACCACCTTCTGTTCAGCTCCTTCACCAGATCCACCACCCTGACTGTTGGAAACTACCACCTTCTTGACTTTCTGCTTCTTTGTGGGAGGAGAGTCAGAATCAACATCCCAAAAACCTTTAACAAACTTATCCTCATGTATGTCTTGGATAAGGCGATCAACTACTGGGTCGTCTTTTTGATCTGGCCACGTATGAAATAGCTCCCGTACATCATCCTTCATAACCATTTTAGTCACACGCAGCTGTAACATAAGAGAATATGAGACCCATCAGGGAATAATAACTCAGCCAACACTAAACAATAACTCAGCCAACACTAGTTTATAACTCAGCCGTTACTAAACAATAAATCAGTCATAACTAAATTATAGCGAAGCCATTACTAAACAATCACACAACCAGATATAAACCTTACCTCACCAAGCGCTTTGATCTCTTTAGCAATTACCGATACCATCGTAGAACGTGTACGGTTTCCACCCCATTGAAGCATCGGTATGCCACCATCATTAGCTGATGCATTCCCAAACCATTCTCCAAAGCATTTGATGGACTCATACGCCCAAGCCTGTAACACGGGTATAAACCCACTGAGGGTGTACGATTTTCCCAAAGGGTTCAGCATCTTTATGGAATCAACAAGAGCTTCAAATGCTGACCGACCCCACGGATACGTCTTCATTGCTTCATCATCAAAAACTCTTTTGGCACTTTCATATGGAATTCTAGAGTTATGATGCAAACCATAAAGTCCAATGTGTTGAAGAAGCAACAGCCCCAACCATTTACGATGATCAAGGTTAACCCATCCCCGGCACACTTTTAATGCTTCCCTGAGTTCAAGTAGCGTTGGACCTGCCCCACCAGGCACTTTCAAAAGTCGGAAGAACTTTTTGTGTTCCTCTTCAAGTTTAAACTGTTCAGTAGGCATTGGGTCTATGTTTAACCCCGTCAGATAATGAAATTCATTCAACCCAAACCTGATAGGTTGACCGCCGACCACAAACCAAAGCTCCTTCTTATGTACCCTTAACTGGTTACATAGTAGGAAATGAACAACCTTACCAGACCAGACGAATTGGCTATCAACTAGCTTAGAGATTATTCCAATTGGTACTTTCTTCGTTTCATCCCACGCATCCAGTCCTATTGATTCCCTAATCTGAGGTAATTCTAACATCCTGAAATTTGTGTTTATATCTCTAGACTCTATTTTAGCGTATAGTCTTGGTGGGTAATCACTTGCTTGTTCTTCAGAAATATCCTTCGCCATCTGATAGTAAAGCATAAAATAAATCAGCCATAACATATGGCAAACACAAGGCATATAATAACTCCGCCATAATACATAACTTAGTCGTAAAGCATAAGATAACTCAGTCCAAACTCAGCCATCCAAGACGGCGACAATCACCCGTATCTCAAAAATAAATAGGAAGACGCATACCGGAACTCGAAGACGAGACGGCTTAGACGGAAACGAACAAGACCAGCGCCGACGAAGAGAAGAAAGAGCGAATGAGGATATCGAGCGAGGACGGCGAGAGATGACGGCGGGAGAGTAGAAAAAGACAGATTATCACCGGCGCAATTAGGGTTAGATTTCGCCGACGATAAGGACAGAGAGTTTTTTTTTTCCGCGGTTTAAAAACCGTTCACTTTCCCTCTCATTGTAACTGTCGATGCTGGAAAGATAACTCAGCAGTCATAAACGGTATCTCAGCCAACCCTCAAATTAGAATGATTAAATAACCGACTAAACCGAACTGAACCGAAAAAATAATTTTTCCCAATTTGGTATTTTTGTATTGGTATGTTTGCCTAGTTTTCTTATATTCGGCTTATTTCGGTTATATTATGCTAATCTACCTAATTACAATATATTTTGGGTTATTTATTGTTAGATATTCATCTAACCGACCAATAACCGGAAATAACCAAAAATTAATTTCAAAATTTTAAAATTTTTAAAAAAAAATTATTTTCAAAATGGTTCAACCATAAGTATATCCATATTACCACCTTAATTCAAACACATTATATCCAAAACCAAACTGTTATATTAAAACAAATAATGTTACCTCATCTAACTCTAAACCCTAAACCCTAACCCTAACCCTAACCCCTAAACAACATGTTTTGGTATGTTTGACACATTTTGATCAGAATATGTAAAAATCACTCTTTTTGTCTATAATTATTATTTTTATTGGTTATAATAATAGTAATATTCATTTTGCCATTCTAAATTTTAATTTTGAGTTACAATAACCTTATTTTACAAATATCTCATAACTCAGCCGTTTAAATCAAAAACCCAGCCACTACTTAGTCAAATTACTGGCCCCTTCTTTAATAATAAATAAAAATACATGACAAATTTGAATTCAAATTTTTGAATTTATTTTTAATAATAAATCGTTTAAAATATTTTTATTAAGCGTATGGATGATAACAAGAAACATAATTATTGTTTGCGTCTCCCCAACAACCCTTTTTGCATTCCCGAGCGGGTATATAATAAATTAATAGGGTGGCCGTCGGATAACTCAGCCGTAAAACCATTATTATGGCCGTTGCATAAGTCAGCCATAACAAAGTTGTTAATTTAACTGACTATCCTAAGTCAGTCGTGTAAAGAACACAACTCAGCCTTCAAGTATATTACTGTCAAACGACGTCGTTCGATATATTGTTTTAGTATAAATTAAGGGATTTGGTGTGATTTATTGCTTCAGTAATCGAGATCGAGTCAAGATGATGGCAAATAGAGATATATACGGCGGCAACTCTAGGGCTGATGAGAAAACTGCTTCTGAAGCACTAGCTGAGGTAGATCTCTGGACTATCTGAAATCTCAAAGCATTATCTTAATATTGTGTTTGTGGAACTGTAGGAACTGAATCGTAATGAAATAAATATGAAAATGAGGTACGGCGAAATCCGGAGGCGAGACAAGGGCGTTCCAATCGGGTGTAATTGCGGTGCGGTGCTTCTCGTTGCCACTTCTAATGATCCTACCACGAGAGGAGAACGTTATTTCAGTTGTCCGTATGACATCACAGATGTAAAGATTTTTGTACTCTTATTGTTGAGTTTTGTGTTCTGTTTCTGACTTTTTTTTTAGTCTAATATGAATTATGTACTATTTGTAAGGGTCCCGGTCAAGGCTGCGGTTTCAGGAAGTGGTGGACTGATGCAGTGCGCGAAGAGTTTAGGGTTATTCAGGAGGAGAAGAATGAGATGAAGCAGGACTTGGATGCAACCAAGAAGCGCATCGAGATTCAAGAAGAAATGATCTTGTATTTGGAAAAGAAATATGACGCGCTGGAGAAGAAGTTTGAGAGCTTGAACAAGTATCTGTGAGATTAGTCAAGCTCCGTTGTTTTTTTTTTTTTTTTTTGGAATTGATATGAACTTTCTATGTTGTGGTGTTTTATCAATCTATTTTAATAACTCAGTCATGATTAATTATAACTCAGTCATCATTAATTATAACTCAGCCGTCATAGACGATATCTCAGCCAACCCTCAAACTAGAATGACTAAATAACCGACTTAACCGAACCGATCGATAAAATAAATTTTCCAATTTGATATTTTTGAATTGGTATGTTTGGTTTATTTCGGATATATTCGGCTTAATTTCGGTTATATTAGACTAATCTACTTTATTACAATATATTTTGGGTTAATTATTAGAATGACTAAATAACCGACTTAACCAAACCGATCGATAAAATAAATTTTCCAATTTGATATTTTTGAATTGGTATGTTTGGTTTATTTCGGATATATTCGACTTAATTTCGGTTATATTAGGCTAATCTACTTTATTACAATATATTTTGGGTTATTTATTAGAATGACTAAATAACCGACTAAACCGAACCGACCGATAAAATAAATTTTCCAATTTGATATTTTTGAATTGGTATGTTTAATTAATTTTGGATATATTCGGCTTAATTTCTGTTATATTAGGCTAATCTACTTAATTACAATATATTTTGGGTTATTTATGGTTATATATTAATATAACCGACCCATAACCGGAAATAACCAAATATTTTTTGATTTTTTGATTTTTTTAAAAAATATTCAAATGTAATAATATTATTATATCCATATTACCACCTTAAACTATACACATTAAAACACATTAGAACCAAATCCAAAAATCAAATAATCTGAACCCTACATCTCAAACCCTAAACCCCAACCCTAACCCTAACCCTAACCCCTAAACGTCATGTGTTGTATGTTTTACACATCCTTGGTGAGAATGTGTAAAAATCAATCTTTCTCTATAATTATTACTTTTTATTGGTTATAATAATTGTAATATTCATAATTCAATTTTACATTTAAATGTTGAGTTATAATAATGTAAATTTACAAATATTTTATAAGTCAGCCGTGTAAGTCAATAACTCAGCCATCACTTAGTCAATTTGTCGGAATTTTAAGATTTTTTATTCGAATTTTGAGTTCAATTTTTTAATTATTTTGTATAATATATTGTGAAAAAACTAACTTTATAAATTGATTACGCGTGTGGATCTGAGCAGGCACAGAATTATTGTTTGGGCTTCCCCAACAACACTTTTAGTAATATCGAGGCACGGCACGAAAGACTAAACGAAGCCGTACCAAGTTCATAACTCAGCCATAACTCACTCATCCGTACGAAGTAGATAACTCAGCCGTTCGAAATATATAACTCAGCCATAACATATATGTTTATTCAATATTTAATTATAACTCAGCCGTTCGAAATACATAACTCAGCCGTAACATTGAAAAGATACTAAACAAAGAACTTTCTTATCCAAGTACAATTCCTACCAAAAGAAATCCAAATTTTTCCAATATCCAAGTACAATTCCTACCAAAAGAAATCCAGATGTTTTTTTTACATATCCAAGTACAATTCCTACCAAAAGAAATCCAAAGGTTTTTTTACATATCCAAAGTGCAAGTCCTACCTACCAAAAGAAATACAAATGTTTTTTACGTGAACTGATTCATAAAATCAGGTGACTCATCGAAGATTTCTGCTGCCATTTTAACACATATACCCTGGATGTTTTGATCACAGATTCCATCGAAAGACACACCAAGCGCTAGACATTCTATAAACTTTAAAGCGTACACGCAACAGTCACCACTCTGTACGTTTTGCGGGACCTTGGAGACTGTCCTCCTCCTGAAGGTAAACTGTTTGTAAGTAGGTGTACGAATTTCGTGAGGAACGTTCGCGTTCATCATTGCTGGAATCATCCGCGTAAACGCCCTACAAGCATTCAGCATTCTAAGCTCACTCTCTCCGGTTACTTGTCCCACGATGCTATCATAGCAATCAATATGCCTTCTGTTGAGATCCACGTGCAGCACCACCCAGTGATCGCCTCCAATTTGTGGAGTAATATACAGGTGATCCACATCTTCTATCCACTTCAAATTAGTTTGTTCATCTGATGGAATCAAACCTTTAACTAATTCTTCATAACAATTGCCAGTCATTGTAAAAAACTTGGGTTCGGACTTGAACAACGGATAATGACGGTGAACCATTTCACTGGTGAACCACGGGTCTATAAACGCAATGCGTTTGTTGTGGAATGGGAAGGGATCTCGTTTGTACCTACACCTAAGGACTCTCATAAACGCGCCCAAGTGCTGTACAACAGAAAACTGAGTAGTAAACAACAACGCAGCCATAATGTAATATAAGTCAGACAATGACAACAATAACTAAGACATTAAGATAAACTTACTTCATCAGTAAGCCACCCATATTTACCATATTATTCTGGCTTCACTGGCCATTCCTTTCGTTCGGTGATTAGCACCCTATAGAATTCAATTTCCATTCCGCCTTTGCCTAACGGGATATTCCTAACAAACAAATAAACACAAGTTAATATAATGTTAACAAGCTCATATTAACTTGTTAAGCAAAAGGGTCTAAAGGGTCATACTCGGCTTTCTTTAGGTACTCCAAAAGTTTCTGCAACTTGACCGGATCAATAGGTGCCAGAGGATCATATATTCCAGGTCCAGGTGAACAGTTCTTCCTCATGCACGTCAGTCCGTTGTCTCCAATATTAGGGAAAATCCAGCTTGGATGATCTTGTTGTGTATTCAAAGCACTCCCATCCGCTGACAGCTTAACACTCTCCAGCCTTAAAGCTTTAATTCTATCAAGCCTAATATTTTCCTCCTCATCATCCTCAGATTCAGGTTCAAGTGAGTCGGCTTCAGCAAAATACTCGTCTGTAATATCTTCTGCACCAGCTTCTGAACCTCCAGGTAGTACAAATTTCAACGGCTTAACACCAGCAGCCACAACAGCAGCAGTAGGATTTTTAGGCGCCCTACCTCTACCTCTACCTCTACCTCTACCTCTACCTCTACCTCTACATCCACCTCTACCTCCAGCCGCAGCTACTTCTTTAGCCTGCTTTGCCGCAGCTACTTCTTTGGGCTTCTTTAACGCAGCTACTTCTTTGGCCTTCTCTGCCGCCTCTAACTCTTTGGCCTCCTCTGCCGCCTCTAACTCTTTAACATTTCTCCTCGTGTTTTCGTATCAGCTGGTCTCTTAGTAGCTGGAGACTTCTTAGCATCTGGAGAAGTCAAATAGTTCTTTTCTTGTATATTAAAATTATAATAACTCAGCCTAAACATTCTGAAAAATCAGCCATAAAACAAAGATAAATCAGACATTATAATAACTCAGCCTAAACATTCTGAAAAATCAGCCATAAAACAAAGATAAACCAGACATTACCTTCTCTCCCGCCTCTAACTCTTTGGCCTTCTCTGACGCCTCTAACTCTTTGGCATTTCTCCTCGTGGAAAGCCCTGTTTTCGTATCAGCTGGTTTCTTAGCATCTGGAGACTTCTTAGGAGAAGTCAAAGAGTTCTTTTCCTGTATATCATAGCGAAGACAATTAAAATTATAATAACTCAGCCTAAACATTCTGAAAGATCAGCCATAAAACAAAGATAAACCAGACGTTACCGGAACTTTTGGTGGACCTTTTGATGTCTGAAGTTCCTGTCCATGTCCCAGGTTATTTAGTTCATGTCCCATTTTTAAAGTCTGGTCAGTTGTGCTCTTTGGAAGCACGAGCTCTTTCATCTGTTTGAGGTCCGTCTCAAAAGATCCAAGCCTGGTTTCAATCCTTTCATCCATCTTCTTCTCCAGATTCGCCGATACATTTTCAATGTTCCTATCAACGGTGTCAAACCTTATGTATAACTTAGAGATCAATTCGTAGAAATCACCTTTCCCAACATCTTCCCCAACATCTTCCTCCTCACTTACCTTTTTTCCTTTCTTCTTCCTCTCCTGTGCAACTCCTTCACTAGTTTCCTGACTGTTGGAAACTTTCATCTTCTGAACTTTCCGCTTCTTTGCGGGAGGAGATTCAGACTCAATAACTGCTTCAGCTTTCTTTTTCTTTTTCTTCTTATCACTCCCCTTAACATCCCAAAAACCTTTAACAAACGTATTCAGATGTATGTCTTCGATCAGGCGATCGATTGCTGGGTCGTCTTCTTCTTCTGGCCACGAATGAAATAGCTCGCAGCCATTTTCCTTCATAACCATATTAATCACACGCAGCTGTAACATAAGAGATTATGAAACCCATCAGTAAGTTTTAACTCAGTCATTACTAATGAAAGCATAAATCAGTCATTACTAAAACATAACTCAGCCAACACTAAAGCATAAATCATCCATTACCAGTGTTCAAGAAAGTGGTCTAGGCGGCCGCCTAGGCGCCGTCTAGGCGCTAGGCGCTCAGTAGACGCCTAGATGACCGCCTAAACCGCTTAAAATTATATTAATTTAATTTTAATATTTATTTTTGATTTTTAACTATATAGATTTAAATTATTAAGTTTTATATTTGTATACGTAATTATAAATGTTTATATGTTGTTAATATAACTTAAATAAATGTATTTTTGTTAATTTTGTTTATAATTTATAATTTTTTTTATTTTTCTAACATATATTTGTACATAATTTTATATATATAATGTTTTATGTTGTAAACGTCTAAACCGCCTAAAAACCGTCTAATCCCCGATTAGGCGTTCTAGGCGCTAGGCGCTGGGTCACCGCCCAGATACCGCCTAGCGCTTTCTTGAACACTGTCCATTACTAAAACATAACTCAGCCGTTACTAAACAATAACTCAGCCATAACTACATCATAACTCATCCATTACTAAACAATCACTCAACCAGATATAAACCTTACCTCACCAAGCGCTTTGATCTCTTCAGCAATTGCGGTTTCCAGCGATGAACGTGTACGGTTTCCACCCCATTGAAGCATCGGTATGCCACCATCATTAGCTGATGCATTCCCAAACCGTTCTCCAAAGCATTTGATGGACTCATACGCCCAAGCCTGTAACACGGGTGTAAACCCACTGAGGGTGTACGACTTTCCCGTAGGGTTCAACATCTTTATGGAATCAACAAGAGCTTCAAATGCTGACCGACCCCACGGATACGTCTTCATTGCTTCATCATCAAAAACTCTTTTGGCACTTTCATATGGAATTCTAGAGTTATGATGCAAACCATAAAGTCCAATGTGTTGAAGAAGCAACAGCCCCAACCATTTACGATGATCAAGGTTAACCCATCCTCGGCACACTCTTAATGCTTCCCTGAGTTCAAGTAGCGTTGGACCTGCCCCACCAGGCACTTTCAAAAGTCTGAAGAAATCTTTGTGTTCCTCTTCAAGTTCAAACCGTTCAGTAGGCATTGGGTCTATGTTTAACCCCGTCAGAAAATGAAACTCATTCAACCCAAACCTGATAGGTTGACCGCCGACCACAAACCAAAGCTCCTTCTTATGTACCCTTAACTGGTTACATAGTAGGAAATGAACAACCTTACCAGACCAGACGAATTGGCTATCAACTAGCTTAGAGATTATTCCAATAGGTACTTTCTTCGTTTCTTCCCACGCATCCAGTCCTATTGATTCCCTAATCTGAGGGAATTCTTTCATCCTGAAATTTGTGTTTATATCTCTAGACTCTATTTTAGCGTATAGTCTTGGGGGGTAATCCCTTGCTTGTTCTTCAGAAGAAATAATCACCATCGACATCTGTTATAGTTCATAAGTAAATCATAAAATGAATCAGCCATAACATAAAACAAACTCATACACAAAGCATAACATAACTCAGCCACAAACACATAACTCAGATCTAAAGCACAAAATATCTCAGTCACAACTCATCCATCAGCAAAATAAAACAAACAGTAAATCAGCCATCGAATCGAATAAATCTAACAAATCAGCCATAAACCCTAAAATAACTGAGCCGCAACATAAAACAAAAAGTAAATCAGCCATCGAATCGAATAGATCTAACAAATCAGCCGTCATTAACAACGGCGACAATCAGCGGTAAATCATCGAAAAAACCCACATTCAGCCGGAAAACTCGAAACTAAACAGTCGACACATACCGGATAGACGAAGACGAAGAAGACGAAGAGAAAGAGAGAGCGACGACGAAGAAGAGAGTGCGACGACGAAGATAGAGAGAACGAGTAAAGACGGTGAGAGATGACGGCGAGAGATGACGGTGGGAGATTGACGGCAATAGAGTAGACAACAACAGAGTATCGCTGGCGACAAGAGACGACGAGAGTTTCGATATTTTTTTTTTTCGCGGTTTGTGAACAGTTAAAACCTATTCACTTTCCCTCTCTTTGATATAAACAAGAAAACAAAACTGTGGAACTGTAGAAAAACTGCGATCTAAAAAAGATTGCTTAATGTCTGTGTTAAATCATATCTGATGTGTATTCTAATTTGCTGATGTGTATTTTTTTTTTAATTTTTAACTCAAATTCGAGAAACAAAATCCAAGGGGTAAATTGTAATTACACCCAGGACACTAAACATTCTAGTAATTTTCAAAAGGTTTATAGATATGAGTAATAAACCAACTTTTGGATAACATTTGAGTAATTAATTCTTTACTTTTTGTATATTTTTTTTGGTATTAACGAATCATACTTGCTAATCATGTGATTATGATTATTTTTGGTATTAACCAAGAACGACGAGGAGGAGTAGAGGATGAGAACATGTTTGCTTATCATCCCCATTATGACATGACCTCGAACTGGTCACCATGTACGCCCTAAACCATTGAAACAATCTTCGACAGAAGAAACTGAGATATTTTAATTTGTTTATTTTTTGGTGAGACCATAGCCAACAGAGTCCGTCACTACAAGAAAACATGCATTTTGGGACTACAGTTTGTGACTACTTATTCAGTCACAAAATATAGCGACGCTTTTGCGACTAATTTGCGACGATTAAGCGACTACAAAAAAATTGGAGAGAAAAACGTTGCTTATTAACGACGAAACATAAACGTCATAAAAGGGTCTCAAATAAGCGACTACATTAGGACTATTTTGCGTCGAAAACAAATTCGTCTCATAATGGTCACAATTTTGCGACTATTCTGTGACCAGTTCTATAGTCGGTAAGAATAGTCGCAAAAAAGTCGTATATTGAGGACTTATTTGCGTCCACATTTTTTACTCCTACCACGTAACAAAGTAGTCACAAATTGCGACCATATTGTGACATGTATCTGAAGACTTTGCGACTAACACCTGACTTAGCTACTCTTTTAAGACTGTTTAGCCACTCTCTATATTTTTATTTTGAAATTTCACATTTGAGATTCATCTACATGTTTAGGTTGAAGTTTATACTTTGTTTTGCTCAATTTGTCAATAATAACTTTCTCAAAGTATTAAATTTCAATTTCTATAAACTAAACATCCATAAGTTCAAAATTTATCCTAAGTGTTACATGTTCATTTATAAGAATGTGTTCCAATGAAGAAAAATCAAAACTAAGTAATATAAACATTGTTTAACTAAATCTTACTATTATAAGTACTTTATTGTATCTACTATGAGTCTCTTTAGTGATTTATATTGTTCATAATGTGTAGAATTCAAGATTTTTATTTTGTGACTTTAATAAGGTAGTGTTAAAATAGTCACACATTGCGACCCTTTTGCTACAATATTACGACTAACACCTGATTTAGCTACTCTTTTAAGACTGTTTAGCCACTCTATATATTTTTTATTTTGAAATTTCACATTTGAGATTCATCTACATGTTTAGGTTGAAGTTTATACTTTGTTTTGCTCACTTTGTCAATAATAACTTTCTCAAAGTATTAAATTTCAATGTCTATAAACTAAACATCCATAAGTTCAAAATTTATCCTAAGTGTTACATGTTCATTTATAAGAATGTGTTCCAATGAAGAAAAATCAAAACTAAGTAATATAAACATTGTTTAACTAAATCTTACTATTACAAGTACTTTATACTAGTACTATGAGTGCTCATGAGTGATTTATATAAACAGTTTTATTCATAATGTGTAGAATTCAAGATTTTTATTTTGTGATGTATATTAGATAGTCTCAAAAGAGTCACATTTTGCGACTAAATATACAGAATGTTACAAATCAGTTAAAAATTACCTACATACATGCTACTTATTAGCCACTGAAACTTGAGGTTGTGACGATTTTGCTTCCATTTAGTGACCCTTGCAGTTTCATTTAGAGATTTTATCAATAGAGATTTGCCATTATGTTAAGTTGTAAGGTTTCTATGTTAATTTGAACTACTATAGATAGTGAATCATTATTATACAACTAAAACTTTAATTTTTCTATGGTTTACACAAGTTTTCAAAACATTACACAAGTGTTATATGTAATATTAACTAATGGTTTTGAAATTTCTTAATTTCCTTTTCATTTAGATGTTGTGCCTCAGTAAACTAATTGATTATGTTTAACATAGTAACTTGAGTGATTGTAACATTATATATAGGTTTTGTTTGACTCAAACATATTGACTTTTTCAACATTTTTTACTTATAGTCACAAAACAGTCACACATTTGCTACGTCTTTGCGACTAAATTAGCAATCTAACACTCTAGAAAATATAGTCGCATTTTGGTCACAATATCGTCATATATATCCACGCTTTAGCGACTAACACATGATTTAGATACTAACTTGCGACTACTTACCAACTCTCGATTTTTTGAATTCAAAATTTTATATTAGAGAATTGTTAACATGTTTCTTTACATTTCTACTTTTATTTGATCAAACTCAGTGATAAAAACTTCCTCAAAGTTTGTAATTTTAATGTTTAAAACAAAATTTTAATAATTTTTAATCATTCTTAAGTGTTACATTTTCTTTAATAAGAAGGTTTGACATTTTTTGTAAAATTCAAAACAAAGTTATCAAAACAATGTTTTAAACTCTTAAACTAATATATATATATATATATATATATATATACTCTAGAATACAATTATGAGTAAGTGATTATTAGTGTTTAATATCAACAATTTTGTTCAGAAAGTAGATAATTCCAAAATTTATTGTATACATCCAAAATTTAAATTCAAAAAACAAAATCTTGATTATTTTTAAAATCAAAATCTGATCTAATCATTTTCAAATCTTAAACCCCAATTCCTAAAACGAATAAAATAATAAAAATTAGATTATTATTAGAATTAATGGTTCCACTTAGTCTAATGAAAATGAAATAATAATAATGCTTATACAAAATTATTTAGGTTTTATTGACTTAAAAAATAGAAAGCTTCTCATTAGCTAATCCAAGAAGACAAGGATTATAGTGTTGTTTTAATATCCACCCTTGATAGATTTAGATCTAACGGACCAAATCTTCTCCTTCCTTTTCCCTTTCTCTTCTTCCTCTCTTTCTTCAAACGATTCAATGTTCTCTTTAGATCTAAATTCTAATGTTCTCTTTCTTCTCTTCTTCTCTTCTTCTCTTCTTCTCTTCTCAATGATTCCTCTTCTCCTTCTTCTCTTCTCAACAATTCTTATCTCACCTTCTTCCCCAAATTTTGAAACTTCCGTTAACCACATCTCATTATCTCACCTTTGGCCACACCTTTAACCGTTCACCACCACCGCATCTTGAAGTTTCCGTCTACCAGATCTGAAAGCTGTCGTCATCGTTCATCACCAACAGATCTCAAAGCTTACGCCGTTCACCTCCACCGCGTCTCGAAGCTTCCGCCGTTGTTTACCACCAACACAACAGGAAGCTTCGGCCGTTCATTATGATCTTCAACCGCTGCATTTTCTCTCCGCCACCACAATCCTCTTCTCCCTCTCTTTTCCTCCACCGTCTCGTTCCTCCACAAACTCGCCGGAGGCTAAGCTTTCACCCGCCAACCACAACATTCATATTGAATCTCATATGTATTTTATTTTATTTAGTTAATTGATTTATAATAGACATTGTAATTTTTTTTCTACATAATCATTTTGTAATTTATAATCTTCAAATATAAAAATAAAATGCTGATATTGTATTAACTGTTTATAATGAGTTTAAGAAATAAATAAAATTACTTTTAATTTAATTATTTTTATTGATTTAATAAAATTAAATTTGTTTTTTTTTCTTTTTTGTATTTTGTGGTTAAAACGTCGTTAATATACGACTCCACGACGTAGTCGCTTATATACGACTGTTTTACAAAGTCACTTTTTAGTTGCAAATTAGCAACTGTCTTTAGACCACTTTAAGTTGCAATCAAAAATATACGACCATATATATTAGTTTCCAAAGAGTCGCTAATATGTGACAGTATTGCGACCGTAGTTTCAAAATATACGACTATTACTATGTGTCTCTAAACCGTCGCTTTTATACGACCATATTTATCAGTCTTAAAAGAGTCGCAAATATGCCACCTTATTGCGACTGTTATATTTTGCGACCGTTTTTTAGCGACCAACTTAAATAGTTTCATAATAGTCGCAAATTGCTGTTTTGCGACCATTTTAGGACTCTTTTGGGAGTCACAAATGGCTTGTTTTCTTGTAGTGCGTCTAAGTTTGTGAATGATAGATGTGCTAGCTGATGGGAATAGAGAATAAAAAGTAAAACAATGAGTGTTTGCAAAAAGAAATAAAGAATGACAGATCCCAAGAAAAAAATTGTGAAAGTTAGTGAAAGTTAGTCTTCATACAAAAATTTAATTTATGAAAAAATATCTTCGGTGAAAGATTCGGTTATCCAAAGTATCTAAAACTATGGAGAACTGTGAAACAAAATATGTTATTTTGATCAATGTTGTAAAAATCTAAAAGTTGTGTTAGAGTTTCTTCTAACTGTGTATTTGAACTGAACTATTTGCCATGTTAATTTTAAAATTCAAGGAATTCAAATTATTAACAATAAGTAGACATATAAACATATATTTTAAATTTTCAATAAATATTATTAGTCACAGAAAACATATTATCATTTAAAATATTCAAAATAATATAAAGACCAAAAAACATAAATAAATGGTACGGAGATGACAAGATAATATGTGTACGATTAATAAGGTTTAAAAATTATGTATAATATTTTATACAAATATAAATGTAGTTTTTGTATATTTTTATGAGGTTACAGTATTTGGTTAGATCTTAGAATTTTTAAGGGCATTTTCAAATTTTGTTTTTAAGGAAGAGACTGTTCTGAAAAGAGAAATGGGGAAATAGGCATTTTTCAAAAATTCTTGAATAATTATCTGAAATATTTGAAACTCAAAATGGTTCTTCGCCATTTGTAAAAAACTTATTATTACCAACATATTTATAACATATTATTACCAACATATTTATAAAACAATTAATTACTTATATAAGTTTTACTTTTTATTTCTTTTTTAAATAACAGAAATGATATTCAAAATATTAAAAAAAAACATTTGTGTTAAGAAAATAAAAAAAATCATTATACGTAGAACTTTTGTGTAAATGTATCGCGACTCAAAAATACTTTGAATCGATTGCTATAGATATACCCGCGCATAGCGCGGGTTAATAACCTAGTATTATGAAAATTTGCTACCACACGCTATAACTTGCATCTTAGAATTTTACATGTGGTTTTTTTTCTAAAACAAATTTCCACCTCACTTAAAGAAATTATTAAGAGTTACATATAAGGAAATATTTTAATATAACTAAATAGAATGAAAATTTATGTTAACTTATTTGGATATCCTCACTTATGAAATGCTCAATATTTAATTTTATTTTGTTGCTACAGTTTAGCAGAATGCAGTTTTAAATATTAGTCCTTTGGATTCACTATTTTTTAATTTTGGATAACCATAAAAATTGCATTCTGCTAAAAATATGAAACAATCGTTCATCATAGTCATAAAAAACCGTTTAAAGCTAATCGCATGAGTAGCCTATTTAATCAAAAAACAACAGAAACAGCATCGGCATAGAGCAAGGAACCAGACGAGTGGACACTAAGCACATGATCAAACCATTCAACCTTCCCCCAAATGTCATCTCCATCGCGTGTTTCAAGGTTAAAGTAATCTCAGCACACCAAATCTTATTAATATTCTTACCGGTCACACACTGTTCCCACAAAACCGCTATCTTTCCACCAAGATCCACCATTTTACAATACTCACGGTCGCGTAAATCAGGCAACGTCCCTTCTAAACCGTTCAACTCCTTCCATAGTTTTACCTTAAAGTCAAACCATTTGAACAGCCTCTTTTTCCAAATGAACAAGACCTTGTCTACCACGCAAGGGCTAGAGTTAAAACGAGTCCTATTGTCTATTGCACGATACAGATCCCTATCCACTCCTATACCGTACCATCTATCTTCCTCAAAATTGTAAACTACAGGCGAATGCCCAAACATGTATAATTTTTCATCAAGGCCTAAGCTTTTGACTACACGTCCAGGTCCAAGATCTTGATCTTCAAAATATCGATACTCGATGCTTGGGTTTGTTAAATTGCCCCAAGTTTGACTCTTTGGATCAAACACTTCGATCCAGTTCAACCAGATGTCGTCTTTACAGCCTCCTGCTATATATATCTTCCCATCAACTAAGCATACGGTGGACGAAGAGCTACGGGCCACTCGCATTCCTGGAGCCTGACGCCACCTGTGACTCTTACAATCAAGGACATCGACAGAAGAAGAATAGCGTGTCGACTTCCAGAATTTGTGAATATAAGATTTAGCTCGACAATGCCGCAGGAAGCAAACCAATAATGGGAGATGGAACTTGGACAAGATCATAGCCACTTGACTTGTCGGCTACGTTTTATTAGGCTTCCGGCAGAGAGTGAACCAATGTGTGATAGGATCCAAACAGAAGTTTATGCAAAGATAGAGACACTTCTCGGTACGGGTTTAAGCGTGATCTGGTCTCGTAAAGCTCCGATGAAGCAACAATGGATCGAAAAGTTTTGCAAACGAGGAGAGAGTTGGATAGTACAATCTAGAGACGCGTGCGAAGCAGTTGAACAGCAAGTCATTAGGAAGTGACAGGATCGAGGTCTGTTCTTCTGTCGCCGGAGAGGCGGAGACGTCAGAGACGGCATCTTCTTCTTTCTTTTATTACGGAGTGGTTTCTCGTCCTTCACGGCGGCTAAAGATCTGGCATTGGACAACATCAGGGGAAAACTTAGTGAGATCAAACTCACAGGAAAATGAATAAAAGGAAGTTTTAGGGCTCCCCTTAATTCCAGAATTATCGGAAACGTGAGCTTTACGTTCTCAGGAAAACGAACCACTACTTAGGCCTATAGGCCCAAACTTGGAGTGTTATTAATGGGCTCAACGGATTTAATTTTTAGTTGAAGAGGTTGCAATCAAATAAAGAAAAGGTTTGGGGTTAATATCGAATATTAAAATTTCTTTGGGGGTTAAATATGAAAAAACTATCTACCAGAGTATCCACCTGAGAGTTACTTAGGAATTGACCGTTACATCAACTTAAAGATATATTTCCTTTTCTTTTTTTTTTTTTTTTTTTTTTTGTCAAAGGGCTTTCTATTTATACTGAAAAAAATTTACAAAGGTCCAGCCTTAGTGTTTTTGGGCCAAGCCCAGTGAGCAAAAGAGAAAAATACATAGTGGAAGGATCGTGAACTTGAACCTAGTAATAGGCTAACCTAGCCGATGGAATAGTAAACGTCACTCGATCATCTAAGGAGTGGAGAACCAGTGTTGTAGCATCAAGGCAGACATCGATGGATTGGAGTCCCTGTAAGAATCGATTCTGCTTCGGATCGTGGAATCAATGAGGCGGAGGAGTTGGTTAGTGGTTTTGAAGTGTTGGCGATGAAGTCAATTATTTCTCTCGGACCAGATCAAGTAGGACGAACACTGCCAAGCAAGTAGAGTTAGCCGACAGCGCGCCTTTGAGCCTTGTAATGTTTGCATCTGTATCACGGTTGAGTCCCAAGATGTTTGAGGTTGGATCTGGCATTTGGTTGCAATCCTTTTCTTTCTTGGTTTATACAACTGTCAAAGCGTAAAAAAAAGGAAAAATCTTTACTACTTGGCAAAAAAGAAAGGAAATATTTCTTCGAAACAAATGGAAAATTGACAAAAAAAAAAATGGAAAATTCTTTCCTATATATATAACACACAATAGATGACCAATATTTCTATATTCATTCTTGTTTATTCATCTTAAAAAGTGTGAAACTCTCTTACTCTGCTCTTAAAAAAAATCATATTTTTTTCCGTTTGTGAACTCTGTTCTCTAAAACTTTGTTTCTTTTTTGCTTTACGAAAGAATGAAGATTAGATTGTGCAAATCATTCTTGTCACGTATTCTCAGGCGTCGTCAACCTAGATCCACAGTTTATCCCACTCCCACCATGTCTTTTCTATCACCACCACCTACTACTACTACTACTACTACTTCCACCATTGGCAACACTACAACTAGGGGAATGATTCGATCTCGATCAGAAGATAACGTGAAGAAACTTGGGGACTGTATGGACAACATGGACGAAGACGTGTCCAAATTATTCATAGAATTTGAACAGACTGACCTACGTGAAGATCCGGAGATGTTCCATCTTCTCAACAAATACTTCAGCACTAGCAAATCTGTTTCTCATATCTGCGAGTCTCTCAACACATGCTTAGAGAGAGCAGAGAAGAAGGATTATAACTTGATTGATGAAGCTCTAAGTGATTTTCAAGAAGAACAATTGAGTTATGGGGGACTAATGGAAGCAAGTTTCAGAAAAACATTCAGGGATCTGAGGAACTTGAACGACTTTGATGACCCCGACTTGGATTATTGTGAGTTTCTCAGCAAATTACATAGCTGTCACGAAGAGCTGGCGAAGACGATTGTGGAATTAGAGAAGACGATGAAAGGAATTGATAAAAAGTTGAGACGTGTTAGAGGTCGAAGAGCTATTGTTACTGCCGCTTTATTAGCTCCTGTAATCGTTGCTATATTCATTAGCAAGATGGTGGCGGGTATTTTTGGATTGGTTCCATTGGATGCGTTGAGTTCGTTTGTAGCTGCGAGGTGGAAGAGAGCAACCGAAGCTTTGAAACGACAAAAGACCGCGATGAGCTCGATGGAAAGAGGAACAACGGTTGCTCTTAAAGAAGTAGAGAAGATTACCAAATTGGTGAGTCGACTTGAAAGTGTTGAGAAATCGATTCGAGTCGCAGCCGAGTCTGCTGTTAAGAAACGGTATTCGATGGCTGTCGCTATGAGAGAGGTGGAGGAGGAACGGAAGAGTTTGAAGTTAACTGTCTTGGAGCTTGACAAAGAGACCAGACAGTGCGACGGTTTTGCCCAGTTTGGACGCACGGTGGCTTTGGAGAAGATAACTGAGTTTTTGTCTCGTGGCCAGAAGAGCTTGACCAAATAGTTGATTGTTTTCTTTCTTACTTTTCTTAATATGTAGTTACTAGTTAGTACTGATACTGTATGTTGAGTTGTTTACTAATTTTGTAGTTTTATACCATTAATTTTGTTGAATTCTTTATATTCAACATGGACTCATATGAATCAATAGCTTCTGTAATACTTTATTGGTTCTTACGTGTCAATAACACAATATGTTTCAATCATAGATCATTCACTTATGTTTTATCTGCTCAAGTCACAAATTCACACAAATCCGAATACTATACAAGATACAACCACACTTAATCTTAAATTTTGAGTTTCAGTTCAATCTCTAATCACACTACTTTTCAGTTACCCATTTCTTTATTGGTTCGTTGCAAAACATGAACAACATAAGCTTTACTGTAACAACGAACCCCCACTTTTTCTGCAACTTCAATCATCACAACAATGAGAAACGCTCAACGCCAATGTACTATTACACAGAATCAAATCATATAATCCCTTTGATTACGCTACTCAATCACTCACGTTAATCTCTCTCAATTACTGTATAGATTATTGACTTACTATAGTTAGCTTGTACACCTTTGTATATATTGTCTATGTTCTACTCATCAATAAGATATCATATTCACCATTCACATGGTATCAGAGCATTACGGTCCATAACCCTAAATTTTGTCTTTTCTTCTCAATTTTTCTTTGCCGTCATGGCTGCTCCTCTCAACACTCCAACCAACACCGACACCGTCATCACAAACAATCAAACACTTCTCAATCTCAATATGACTAATGTCACCAAGCTTACCCAAACAAACTATCTCATGTGGAAATTGCAGGTTCATGCTCTTGTTGATGGTCATGGTCTTATTGGCCACCTTAATGGCTCCACGGTGGTTCCTCCTGTTCATACCACCGTCAACAATGTTTCTGTTCCAAATCCTGATTATATCACATGGCAACGTCAAAACAAGCTTATTTACAGTGCGCTTCTTGGTTTGATATCACTAGCTGTTCAACCAATTCTCTCACGTACAACCACTGCTGCAGAGATCTGGACTACCCTCGCCGCTACTTACGCCAAACCCAGCTGGGGCCATATTAAACAATTGCGTGATCAACTGAAGCATTGGACGAAAGGCAACAAGACGATCGATGAGTTTCTCCAAGGCTTCACAACTCGGTTTGACACTCTTGCTACTCTCGGCAAACCGGTCGCACATGAAGAACAAATTGACTTTATTCTTGAAGGTCTCCCTGATGAGTACCGTTCTATCGTTGATCAGATAGAAGGACGCGATATCCCTCCCACAATAACTTACGTTCATGAGCATCTACTTAATCAAGAGGCCAAGCTCTTGTCTAAAGCAGCTTCCTCTCCATTTCCTGTTTCTGCTAATGTTGCCACTCACCGTCACAATAACTCTAATCACAGTGCTCACTCCAACAATGGTAAGCGCTACACCAACAACCATAACTCTTCCACCTATCAGTCTTCACAGCCGGTCCACTCTGATGGGCATCGTGGACACAAACCTTACTTGGGAAAGTGTCAAATCTGCAATACACAAGGTCATAGCGCAAGATGGTGTCCCCAGTTTCGATCCCGCTCTATGACGCAGCATCCAACCCAGACCAGTCCTTTCCGACCATGGCAACCCCGTGCTAACCTTGCTGTTGGCTCCTCTTATGATTCAAATCAGTGGCTTCTTGACAGTGGTGCAACCCACCATATGACGTCTGATCTCCATTCAATGTCTCTCCATGAACCGTATACTGGTGGTGATGATGTTGTTATTGCCAATGGGTCTCCTATACCCATCACTCACATTGGTTCAAAACTTCTCCCCTCTCAAACTCGTGATCTTAAATTACATAAAATTTTGTGTGTTCCTGATATTCATCGGAATCTTATCTCGGTTTATCGCCTCTTTAATACTAATCAAGTCTCCGTTGAATTCTTCCCTGCTTTCTTTCAGGTGAAGGATCTGGCAACGGGGGTTCCACTTCTTCAAGGCAAGACCCATAATGATCTCTATGTTTGGCCGGTCACTCCGTCACAAGTCCAGGCTCTTTCTACTTATACTATTTCGAAGGCTTCAGTTCCAGTCTGGCACTCACGACTTGGCCATCCATCTGCATCAGTTTTAAAAACAATGGTTTCTGCGTTTACTCTTCCAGTTTCAAGTTCTACTTCAAAAATGTTTTCCTGCTCCGATTGTCTTCTTAATAAGAGTCACAAACTACCCTTCTCTCAAAATACGATTGTCTCAACACGTCCTCTCCAATATGTTTACTCTGATGTCTGGACATCACCAGTCAATTCACATGACAATTATAAGTATTATCTCATACTTGTTGACCACTACACACGATATACGTGGCTATATCCGATGAAACGCAAATCAGATGTCAAAGCTATTTTTACTTCATACAAGCCGTTGGTAGAAAATCGATTTCAGCAGAAACTTGGTACTCTGTTTTCTGACAATGGCGGTGAGTTCTTGGCTCTTCGTGAATATCTTGTCACCAATGGTATCTCCCATTTGACGTCTCCTCCGCACACCCCTGAGCATAATGGCATATCAGAGAGGAAGCACCGTCATGTCGTTGAAACGGCTCTCACTCTCCTGTCCACTGCGTCTATTTCCACGGGGTATTGGCCTTATGCTTTTAGCACTGCAGTGTACTTAATAAACCGATTACCCACGCCGGTGCTCTCCAATCAGTCGCCATTCTCTAAGCTTTTTCAGACTCACCCCAATTATGAGAAACTGAAGATTTTCGGTTGTCTTTGCTTTCCCTGGCTTCAACCATATGCCAAAAATAAGCTTGACAGTCGTTCGAAGCCATGTGTTTTCCTCGGTTACTCTTTGACGCAGAGTGCATATTCGTGTCTCCACATCCCCACTGGTCGTATCTATACATCTCGTCGTTCGATTTGATGAGAGTCGCTTTCCTTTTGCTGACTCTACAATTCAATTGTCTGTTGAAGAAATCGATTCTCCTCTGCTCACTACTACGATGCCAACGGTGGTTCGTCTATCACCGTCGTCTCTTCCGTCAACCAGTGGAACCCCCGGAACCGGTCTTCACCCTGCTCCGCCTCTCCCTCCGTCGCCACAGGTATTGCCTTTGTCCTCTTTGAACTCTTCTTTCTCATCTCCAATCTCTGAGCCCACTGCTCCAAATACACATGGGCCTCACACCTCGGCCCAGCAAAACCAATCTTCCAATGAGCCCACTGCTCAGACAAATAATGATTCGACACCCACGAATCAGCCTGACCCTTCCCATACCTCCGTAAACTGTGAGTCTAATGACTCGTTCACCACAACTTTCCCAATTGCCACTCCACCACAGCCCCAAAATCCTCCGCCTCGACAACCACCTGCAAATATCCACAAAATGAAAACTAGAGCCAAAAATAACATCACAAAACCAAAACGCAAATTAAATCTTCATGTTGCAGGTCTAAGACAATCGAGAGAACCATCGACTGCAACACAAGCCTTGAAGGATGAGCGGTGGCGTCGATCGATGTCTGTCGAGTATAATGCTCAACGTCTTCATCACACTTGGGACTTGGTTCCTCCTCATCCATCGCAGAATGTTATTGGCTGCCGCTAGGTGTTTACCACCAAATATCACCCTAATGGTCAATTGAATCAATACAAGTCGCGTCTGGTTGCTAAGGGTTTCCATCAAAAGTATGGGGTTGATTATGCTGAAACGTTTAGTCCAGTAATAAAATCTACAACAATCCGGTTGGTACTTGAAGTTGCGGTTGCTCATTCTTGGCCAATCAAACAGTTGGACGTTAACAATGCGTTTTTACAAGGAGAATTAACTGAAGAGGTATATATGGCGCAACCACAAGGATTTGTGGACAAGAATCGTCCTGATTACGTTTGCCGGCTGAAGAAACCGATCTACGGGCTCAAACAAGCTCCGCGTGCCTGGTATCTTTCTCTCAAACATCATCTTCTTCAAACTGGTTTTACAAACTCCCTTGCGGATACTTCTTTATTTATCCGTCGGACTACCACAACATTTACTTATGTTCTAGTCTATGTGAATGATATTCTGGTTACTGGAAATGATCCCAAGCTAGTCGATCAAGTGCTTCATTCCTTTGCTACACGCTTCTCTATTAAAGATCCGACTGATCTTAGTTATTTTCTGGGTATAGAAGCCACACGCTCTACTGCTTGTTTGCATCTTATGCAAAGGAAATACATTGTTGATCTTCTTGCAGCGCACAACATGTCTGATGCGAATCCTGTTGCGACACCGCTTCCTGTTTCACCTAAGCTCACTCTCCATGGAGGTACACCACTTGAGGATGCCAAACAGTATCGTTCAGTAGTTGGGAGCTTGCAATATCTTTCTTTCACAAGGCCAGATATTGCTTATGTGGTCAATCGTTTGTCCCAATTTATGCATCGCCCAACTGTTGAACATTGGCAAGCTGCTAAACGGGTCTTAAGGTATCTAGCAGGAACTCTCACACATGGTATTTTCTTTCATTCCAACTCTACAATCTCTTTACAAGCATATTCGGATGCGGATTGGGCTGGTGATATAGATGACTTTGTGTCTACGAATGCCTTTATTGTCTACTTGGGACGTAATCCAATCTCATGGTCCTCTAAGAAGCAACGAGGTGTAGCAAGGTCTTCGACTGAGGCTGAATACCGTGCTGTTGCCAATACCGCCTCAGAAATTCGTTGGTTATGCTCTCTACTCACTGAGCTTGGTGTTACTTTACCTTCTGTACCTGTTATCCTTTGTGATAATATCGGTGCCACATATCTCTGCGCCAATCCAATATTCCATTCTAGGATGAAGCATCTTGCTTTGGACTATCATTTTATTCGACAATAGATTCAAGCTGGCACACTACGGGTCTCACATGTTTCCACCCAAGATCAGCTTGCGGATGCACTCACTAAGCCATTGTCGAGACTGGGTTTTCAACGAGCATGTCACAAGATTGGAGTTCGAAGTCTCCCTCCATCTTGAGGGGGCGTATTACAGAGAATCAAATCATATAATCCCTTTGATTACGCTACTCAATCACTCACGTTAATCTCTCTCAATTACTGTATAGATTATTGACTTACTATAGTTAGCTTGTACACCTTTGTATATATTGTCTATGTTCTACTCATCAATAAGATATCATATTCACCATTCACATGTACAATATACACACCATACACTAACATTGTAAGGTGTTTTAGCTCTTCTCATGAATGTAATGAGAACTGTAGCTTATAATTTATGCAACACTACAAAGGTGTTTTCAGAAACAATGCCAATCGCATTCTCTAAAAAACATAAACCAATCATTCATCAATCATTCATCATAGTCAGTCACATACATTAGAAACAAAATGACATTAACCGTTCATTCAAGCTTGCCCATTTGGTTCATCAAAGAGTGGCAGAAAGACCATCCGCATACAACAAGTAACAAGACTTGTGGACTGGAAGCTTTTTTTTGCTCTCCCAAAACAACCAAAAAAGATAAACAAAATTGATATAAACAAATCCAAAAAGATTTCTTTACTCAAATTACTCCAAAATTATCTCCGAGTCAACTATTAGTCCAAACACAAGGTGTTAAGTGTTTACTGTGAAATGCCAATTAAAGATTAGAGGAAATTACTCATGTTTAATATGATAGTGGAGCAAAGGCAAATAGCCCATAAAGAAATCCAACAGAACCAAGCAAATTAAAGTAGAAAAGCCCAATAAGCCTATAAAACTGGGAGAGACGATCATCGGAGACACCGACAATGGAGAAACTAATTCAGGCGGCGAGGGAGAAGCGATTTCGGAGAAGAACGGAAGCTGTGTCAGGTTATTTTGATCTCAATATTAGATATTTTATTCTGGTTAATCGGAAACAAAGAAGTCACTTTTTGGGGTTTCGCGGAGGAGTTAACCAAATCTGAATTCTAGATATCCGGAATTAATATATCTAATACTCAATGATCAATCTTGATTGTTACACTCTTGCGTCTTGCCGTCAAAATGCAGAGTTCAGAGTTGAACAGATGTCTCTGCTTTCAAATCCAAGTATGAGAGCCTTTAAGAAATGCAGGTACCTTCACACTTCAGACTTAAGATTAATGGATGAGCGTTATACATTCATCTTGGTTAACAGAACAGCTGCCATACATAAACTTTATAACTCCAAACAATAATCCTAATTTATAAAAGTGCAATCTTCCTTGTGATATTATGCTTGTATAATACATGTTTAAAATATATTATCCAGGAGTTTTCCACATTTCTTGTTGATCTTTTTTTGAAGTTGTTGAGATCAGAGCCGGCTGACAATTGGTTTGAACCCGTTACCTAAGCATCACTATTTACACCCTTTACCAACTGAGTCAAAGGAAAATTCAACAAATTTGGGGCCGAAATATTACTTATCTCATAAACGGCCGCAAGCACATGCTTGGTTTGCTTGGCCTCAAGATCGGCTCTGGTTGAGATCATAGAGATTTTCCACAGTTTTTTAGGGCATTCCGGTATTTAAAAACGCTTCCTATTCGATTCTATTCTATTCAGTTGAATCTATAATTACTAGAAAATTCGGTTTGATATAGTTTTGATCCGGTTAATTTGATTATTTTTTTTGGCTAATTTTGGAGATTTTCGGGTATTTAGAGCGCTTCAAATTCGATTCTATTTGGGTTGATCTATAATATCGGGAAATTCACTTTTATTCCGGTTTTGATCCGGTTAATTTGGTTGGGTATTTGTTTTGGTTATTTTGAGTATGTTTGGACTTTGGATATAACTCCAATGTTTTTTTTTGTATTTTAATAATTTTCTGATATTTCAAATATTTTTTCAGGTTATTTTCAAAAAATTAATTGGATACAAAAATACTATTAGCTGAAAAACCTACAAATATCCTAAGTTCGTTAGTGTCTGTTGAATATCTTAAGTTCCTAACAAATAATTAAGGCATAATAAAACAAACAAATTTTAACTTTTAACAAATGTAAATGGTGAGATGGACCTTAATTTCACGTACTTGAACACGTAGAGTATTTTTATATGTATCCCCCAAAAAACACGTCATTACATGAGTGTTCTGTGGACACCAACATTTTCATTCTCTATCGAAGTCAATCGACAAAAACATTATCTTGGCATACATCAAATAGCTTGATCCTACTACCATTATATCACTGTTTATCAACGTCTCTCCACTTTCTAGTTTGTCCTGCTACTTTGTACTCTCTTCTTAATTTACCTTGCTAAGAGGGTTGAGACGTCCTTGTAAGCTACTAGATCCAATTGGGTACACATCTTTGATCTTTCTCTCTTAACGGTGGGGGCCATCAACTTTATACATTTGTGTTTTACATTACCCACTAGATTACTCAATGATTAATTTAAGAGTATATCAAGTTGGTAAATGCTTGTGTTCCGTATAGGCAACGACCGTCAACCTTGACTTTATCTACTCTACTGTTGGTTGTTAAAAAAAACCATATCACTGCATATATAGTCGATGACCACAACTCTCTGTGACTCTGTTCTTTGATGAGATCAAACTTTTTGGGGTCAACAAATCATATACTCCCTCTGTTTCACAAAGAGTGTCATTTTGACACATTTCACACAAATTAAGAAAAATTTGAATTATACTTATTTGCCCCTATTTATTAAGTGATTAATGATCAAAATTCAATGAAAATAGCTTTGGGTTTAGGGGTAAAAAAGAAAATTTAGCATTAAAACACTCATTGGAAATGTAAAATGACATTCTTTGTGAAACAAGAAATTTTCTCCAGAATGACACTCTTTGTGAAACAGAGGGAGTATTATTCTTATGTTTTTGAAGTTTTAAGATAGATATACAATATACTGTATATGTTTTGTGATTGTATTGAAATCAATAATGAGTATATTTAATACAGTGAAATAAATAAAGGTCCCACAATAGTTTCGCATCAAGACAACTCATATGTGTTTTTAAATGTATTGTTTCATAATTTGTTCCTTCCCATTACCACTATTGACAAATCCATGTACCAAATTTTGTGTCTTTAAATCCCATTATCAGCTGTTTCTAAGTTGACCAAGTTTTTTTTTGTTTATGGTCCTCTCCCTCTTTTCTTGTTTTTATATACTTTTTTCACTCGATTGGTTCAAAGTCTTCTTTCTTCTTCTTCCTTTTTGTTAACATTATTGTCTACATGTTTTGAGAGCGAGGTTGTCAAAATTTATTAAGAGATTTAGTCAAATCTTTGTGTAGACCACATGCTTTTTTTCTTAAGATAATTTTTGAGGTATAATCATAAAAAAACAGAGGAAGAGGTAAGAGGATCTTTGTGGGTTTTGAAGATGAGTTCAAGAACTGGAGCCTTTATGCTCCTGATCTTGCTTTTCTTCTACATTTGTTCTGTATCTGCGCTCACAAATACTTTAGACTGTAAGTTTATGTATATATATATATATATGCAGATACAAGCAGCATATAGACGATGAACATCATAATTTCCTAATGGTTTTCATATGGTGCAGCTTCTGCTTTAAGTGGCCTGAAGAGCGAATGGACCAGTTCTCCTGATGGTTGGGAAGGCTCTGATCCTTGTGGAACCAATTGGGTTGGAATTAAATGTCGAAATGACCGCGTCATTTCAATGTAAGAAACTCGATTTCTTTTGGTTTGTTTGCTGCTTCTTCCAATAATCCTTGCCGACTTTTAATGTTATGTTGCAGATCACTAGGTAACCTTAACTTGGAAGGAAAGCTTCCTGCTGATATTTCGTTCTTGTCTGAATTGGAGATCTTGTATGTCTTTCTTCTACTTTCTATATATATATATATTGTTTTTCCATTCACATAAAAAAAGATTTGTGTTCTCTCATCTTATGATCCAATCTTTTGTAGGGATTTGTCATACAATACTGGATTGTCCGGACCACTTCCACCAAATATCGGTAACCTTAAGAACTTGAAGAGCTTGTAAGGAAACACAATATCGTTAGATCTCTAGTACAACTTATATTTGTACATCTCCTTTGTGTTATCTACTAACTCTCTTTTACTCTCCTGCAGGATTCTTGTGGGATGTAGTTTCAGTGGTGAAATCCCTGAGTCCATTGGTTCTCTAAAAGAACTTATATATCTGTAAGATTTTGTTGCTTCCTATTATTTATAAACACTCTCCTTTTCAATTGCATTGTCTAAACCCATTAGTATTAATCTGTTTTTCCTCCATACAGCTCCCTGAATTTGAATAAATTTAGTGGAACGATTCCGGCTTCCATTGGACGGTTATCGAAACTATATTGGTTCGATATAGCTGACAATCAGATCGAGGGAGAGCTACCAGTTTCTAATGGGACTTCTTCACCTGGACTTGACATGCTTCTTGCAACTAAGCATTTGTACTATATATAATCCCCAAATCTTTCCATTTTGCTTATTATAGTCACTCCTTTTAATCTGACTCTCCTTCACTTTCTTCTTGCAGTCATTTTGGGAAAAACAGGCTTTCGGGAAAGATCCCGAAAGAACTTTTCAGCTCAAACATGACTTTGATACATGTGTAAGCTTTCATACTAGATATAAAACAGAGAGATTGAGACTAGTAACTTACAAAGTGACTGCATTTTTTGTTGTTTTATCGATAGTCTCTTGGATGGAAACCAATTCACAGGCGAAATCCCTGAGAGCCTCGGCCTCGTTAACACGCTGACAGTATTGTAAGTAGTAAAAGATTTGTTAATTTTTTTTATAATCATCTTTACTTCCTTAATATCATGTGTTTTTTTTTTTCTTTCTTTCTTCTCTAGACGCCTTGATAGGAACAGACTAATTGGAGAGATTCCTTCAAGTCTTAATAATCTTACAAGTCTAAACGAATTGTAAGTTGGAGCGACTAAAGATTTGTTATGTATTTGTAAGATATAAGTGAAAAGAGGTAAAAGAGTTTGTAGTTGAATATATTTCAGGTACTTGGCCAACAACAAATTTACTGGTAGTCTTCCAAATTTAACCGCCTTGACCAATCTCTACACATTGTAAGTTTTTTCTATATTTCTCATCCTCTTTTGCTACTCAATCTACCATCACTACCCTTCTCAAACCTTCATTCTCTATCAATCTAATCCCATGACGTGACTGTAATGTAACAGGGATGTAAGCAATAACACTTTGGATTTCTCACCCATTCCATCATGGATCTCCTCGTTACGCTCCCTGTCAACATTGTATGAGCCTTCCTGTCTCTCTTTATCTCTTTTCGATCTCTATTTGTATACTTACTAAGAAAAAAAATGGTCTTCCAGAAGGATGGAAGGGATCCAACTCACAGGTCCAATACCAAGTTTTCTATTCAGTGCTACTCAGTTGCAGACGGCGTGAGTCACACAATTCTTGAAATTGGTAATCAACTAAAGCTGTGTGAAAAGTGTACTGATTGGGATGCGTTCCTTTTTTTACTTGCGCAGTATCCTAAAACGCAATCAGATAAATGAAACATTGGACTTTGGTACCAACTTTAGCAACCAGTTGGAGTTTGTGGATTTACAATACAATGACATATCTGAGTATATACAACCAACTAAGAAAGAACTTCAAGTAATGTATGTATCCTTATCACAAATCTTATGACATGTTTTTTTTTTGTCAACCTATTGCTTATGTCTGTTGATACATATGCACAGATTAGCAAATAACCCAGTGTGCCTAGAGGCTGGAAACGGACCGAGTTACTGCTCAGCAATCCAACACAATACCTCTTTTTCTACACTCCCAACAAACTGTTCACCCTGTGAACAGGGCATGGAAGCGAGTACCACATGCCGCTGTGCACATCCATTCATGGGAACACTCTACTTCAGGTCACCTTCCTTTTCAGGGTTGTTCAACTCCACCAACTTCTTAATCCTACAGAAGGCAATCACGGATTTCTTTAAGAAGTTTGATTATCCTGTAGACTCAGTGGGTGTCCGGAACATTAGAGAGAATGAAACTGATCATCAGCTTCTTATAGATCTCCTGGTCTTTCCATTAGGCAGAGAGAGTTTTAATCAGACAGGAATGTCACTTGTCGGTTTTGCGTTTAGTAACCAGACTTATAAGCCTCCTCCGATATTTGGCCCTTATATATTCAAAGCTGCTCTGTACAAGAAGTTCTCAGGTATGATGAAACTGGTCTTACACAACCAAACGGATTTAGTATTTGTTCCATATAAGTTCATTTGCTCTGCTTTGTTTTGCCACAGATGTAGAAGAAGGTTCCAAGTCAGCAAACATGGGCATTATCATTGGAGCAGTAGTTGGTGCTATTGTTCTTCTACTGTTGTTAACAATAGCTGGGGTTTACGCTCTCAGGCAGAAAAAGAGAGCAGAGAGAGCAACGGATCAAAATAATCCTTTTGGTAAGACGAGAAAATTTACTAAGCTACTTACCAAAGCCTCCTCCCTTTACTGGAACCATCCTGACAGCTTTTTCTTTTGCATGTTGCAGCCAAGTGGGATACGAGTAAAAGCAGTATTGGTGCTCCACAGCTAATGGGAGCAAAAGCCTATACTTTTGAAGAGCTGAAGAAATGTACAGACAACTTTTCAGAGGCAAATGATGTTGGGGGTGGAGGTTATGGAAAGGTTTGTTGTGTCTTAAGATATGACCTCAATTGAAAGTAGCAATGAACTTAGTTGAAATTCTGATCCCCAAAATATGATGGTAAAACAGGTGTACAGAGGTATTCTTCCAAATGGGCAACTCATAGCAATCAAAAGAGCTCAACAAGGATCATTGCAAGGAGGGTTGGAGTTCAAGACTGAGATTGAGCTTCTTTCAAGGGTCCATCATAAGAATGTTGTCAGACTCTTGGGATTCTGCTTTGATCGAAGTGAACAAATGCTTGTCTATGAGTACATTTCAAATGGGTCTCTTAAAGACAGTCTCTCAGGTAATATCAAAACTCTATCTTCTTCTGAAGATTTATTGATAGTTCTTGGATGCTGATGAATATGTTAGTAATGCAGGAAAGAGTGGGATTCGATTGGATTGGTCACGAAGGCTTAAAATAGCACTAGGTTCAGGCAAGGGCTTGGCTTATCTTCATGAGCTTGCTGATCCTCCAATTATACACAGAGACATCAAATCAAATAACATCTTACTTGATGAAAATCTTACTGCCAAGGTTGCTGATTTTGGCCTTTCCAAACTTGTGGGAGACCCTGAGAAAACTCATGTGACAACACAAGTTAAAGGAACCATGGTGAGTTTAGAATAAAATCATCCTCCTTTCTCTGTTTTTTCTCATCAGATACATTTTCAACTCACATTTTCTATGGTTTCAGGGCTACTTGGATCCTGAGTACTACATGACAAATCAACTGACGGAGAAGAGTGATGTATATGGTTTTGGTGTGGTGATGCTCGAGTTATTAACTGGTAGAAGTCCAATAGAGAGAGGCAAATATGTGGTGAGAGAGGTGAAGACGAAGATGAACACATCGAGGAATTTGTATGACCTGCAAGAGTTGCTGGACACGACGATCATAGCAAGCAGTGGGAATCTGAAAGGGTTCGAGAAGTATGTTGATCTTGCTCTGAGATGTGTGGAGGAGGAAGGAGTTAACAGGCCATCAATGGGTGAGGTTGTGAAAGAGATTGAGAATATAATGCAGCTTGCGGGATTAAATCCTAACGCAGATTCAGCAACAAGTTCAAGAACGTACGAGGACGCTATCAAAGGATCAGGTGATCCTTATGGCAGTGAATCGTTTCAGTACAGTGGGAATTTCCCAGCTTCAAAGCTTGAGCCTCAATGATTGATTATGTCTTCCTTTTTCCTTTTTTTTTTTTTTTTTTGTTATTGGTAAGTGACTTCATACTTGAAATGCTTGTGAATGTGAGAACTAGCATGATTTGATATACTGTTATGTGGTCACTGTTTATATAGCAGAGGACTGGAGTCAAACTCAGAAGAACCCTCCAGATCATTGGTAATATAGACACCAGTTTTCAAACATTAGAAAAGTAAGTCCCATGTGTATATATATATTAATTCTTGTTGAGAACTTTATAGATTTGATTCATCCAGAACACACACAATTTAGTTCCAATACATCAACATTTATGTAAGGGAAGGGAAGATGTTAACAAACTACAAAAGAATCAAAAGAGTAGAGATTCTCTTATGTAAACTAGAACAACAAACGAACTGAATCTTTTAGACTGACTTAGAAAATATAAATAGAACTATATTCAGTTTGTCCAACAAAAAATATAATAAAAATAGCATTATATTTCTATTATAGGAGTTTTAAATTTATAAAATAACTGGCATATTCAATATAGATTGGTATATCCAAAAAGCTAATGCTACTGCTTTTTGTAGCACGTAGAATATATAGATTGGTAGTGAGCTTTTCAACTTAAAGAAAAGATTAGGGAAAAGGCAATGTTTTTAAATCCGACCCGGAAAGCAACCTAGACAACCTTCTGGGTCACCGGGTCACCGGGTCGACCCGATCCAACCGTGGGTTACTAATTTACTGAATTTTAATATATATCATATATATATATATGTTTTTTTTTTTTTTGACAACAGAGAAATCAGATTAGCTCAAACGAGCCAATGTGAAGGAATATTGTTTACATAGGTAACTGGGTGCGGTAAAGCGCGAACTCGTCGCGCAAGATTGTCCGCTTTACCATTCTGAGAACGAGGAACGTAGACCACAGAAAAAGAAACAAATTCCTCCTTGTCTGTCTGGATGTCCTCCAAATAAGATGCGAAAGCTGGCCACTCGGAAGGTGAAGACACCATCTTCACTAAGTCAGAGCAGTCGGTGAGAAAAACAACAGATTGATTATCCGCCCCGATCATACAACGCATAGCCCAAACAAGGGCTTCAATCTCAGCATGAAGAGGAGATAGGCTACGACGATGATTGGCAGCACCCATAGTTGGGGTATCACCCCACGCCGAAGTACAGAACCATCCTCGACCCGCATAACGATCTGTTGCTTTCCAAGAACCATCTACAAAACAAATATAGCTCGATAGAGACCTAGGGATCCCTGAGCCCCCACATTCTGGACGCCCTGTTGTAACAGGACCATCTGGAGCTAATACCAGATCATCCACTTGAGCTAAAGCCCAAGCTCGCGCCTCATCCTCCGCTAACCGTAAGATGGCTAGTGGATTAGAATCAAGTTTACCAAAAAGTTTATCATTACGGGCTTTCCAAATATACCACAAAATCCATGGGAAAAATTCATGGTTCGGAACATTTGTGAACCGCCAAAAGAGGAAATCCATATTTGTTAAAATAGACTCCGAGGGGAAAAAACCCGGAGCTGTCGGAAAAAGTGACAAAGCCCAAACCTGTTTAGCTGGCGGACATTCAAAAAGAGAATGATTAATCGTCTCCTCCTGAGAACCACACACACCACAGATGGCATCACAACCCATACCGCGTTTGCAAAGATTTGCCGTAACCACTATGCAACCTGAAAGCACTTGCCACATGAAGTGACGAAGCTTTGGTGGACATCTGATTTTCCATACAAAAGCCTTAAGAGGAACAATATCTGGTCCAATTACGTTCAATTCGGAAGGAACCATTAAATTTGAACGAAGAATATGATACCCTGACTTCACTAAATATTTACCACACTTAGTAAAATGCCAGCCAAGGAGATCCGGAGCATCCGGTTGTCTTATCGGCAAGGCAGAAATTATAGCCACATCTTCCGGTACAAAAGTAGCCGTAAGCTGGGCTATATCCCAGGAATAAGAACTCCTGTCAATAAAGTTTGTAACTCGAAGCAAAGGGTCAGAAGGCACCCCTGTGCTTATTGCTGGTCTCGGGGATTGAGCAGGGATCCATGGGTCAGACCATACAGAGATGGAAGCACCAGATCCTACCCGTTTAATAAGTCCTTTATTAACCAGAGAGCGAGCAGAAATCATGCTCCACCACCCATAGGAAGGGGAGTAAGATTTAATTGGATCCAAAGGATCAGAATGTCGATAGTAGCGTCCCTTGAAACCCCGTGCAAAAAGTGAATCCGGTACTGTGATCAAACGTTAGAGTTGCTTCGCCAGCAACGCAGTGTTATAATCATCCAAACACCAAAAACCCAAACCTCCTATGTCTTTACCATGACAGAGTTTATCCCATGCCACCCAGTGTAGCCCGCGTGATTGTCCAGACGAACTCCACCAGAAATTAGAAATTGCACTAGTCAATTTCCACGTAACCGTCTTAGGTAACCGAAAGCACGACATGACAAAAGTAGGAACCACCGTAGCAACAAACTTAATCATTACCTCCTTACCACCTTTGGACAAAAGCCTAGCCGGCCACCCACTAGCCCGAGCTTGCAAACTGTCTTGTACAAACGAAAAATTTTTCGTCTTAGCACCCCCTAAGCTTGCCGGAATTCCTAAGTAGGATCCCATGCCGCCCAAATTTGTGATTCCTAGTTCTCCTTTCAGCTCTTCCCGAAGGTCAGTATCCACCTTATGCCCAAACTGAACCGAGGACTTCTGAAAATTGATTTGCTGGCCTGAAACCCTTTCATACTTCCTTAGGATTTCTAAAACCACCACACATTGCTCCTTCGTAGCCCGACAGAAGAAAAGACTGTCATCCGCGAATAAAAGATGGGAAATGGCAGGACTAGCCATCGAGACCTTAATCCCAGTGAGAAGTTTTAACCGCTCAGCCTTCCGGAATTGAGCAGTAAGCACCTCCGTACAAAGAATGAAAAGGTAGGGCGACAAGGGATCCCCCTGACGCAACCCCCGACAAGGACTAATAGACCCATGAGCCTGGCCATTAATCAAGACCTTATACTGAACCGACGTCACACAAAACATAATCCATGATATCCATTTGTCGCAAAAACCAAGTTGCCTGAGCAACTGTTCAACAAAAGACCACTCCGTCTTTATAGACATGAACTTCCCCTTACAAGAAGGATTGGTTCGTAGACCATGGAACATTTCCTGAGCAATCAAGATATTATCCGAAATTAAACACCCCTCAACAAATGCGGATTGTGTTTCCAAAACAAGGGATGGCAAAATAGTGTGAAGCCGCTGACACAAAACCTTAGATATAACTTTATAACCAACATTACATAGACTAATGGGTCGTAGCTCCGTCATCCTCGTCGGTTTATCCACTTTCGGAATCAGACATATATTTGTCACATTTAACCTGTCATCAAAACTCCCTTCCTGCATGAAAGAGTTAACCATTAGAACTAGATCAGACTTAACCGTAGCCCAAGCTTTCTGGTAAAAGAGGGCCGTCATACCATCCGGACCCGGAGCCTTATCAGGATGCATCATGAAAAGCGCTTGCTTGATCTCCGCCTCGGTGACCTCGCGGATCAAAAAATCATTTGTCTCTGAAGTGATAGACGGAGTAACCTTGTCTAACATTTCCTGAATATCCGAGGGATCCGACGACGTAAATAAGTCTTGAAAATAAGATACCGCAATTTGTTGAATACCACTCTCCTCTGTCGTCCAAACTCCATGCTGATCATGGAGACCAACAATACGGTTCTGAGCTCGTTGCTGCTTCGTTTGAGCATGGAAATAGCCGGTATTATGGTCTCCAAGTTTCATCCACCGACTTCTACTTTTCTGATACCAATACACTTCCTCATCCCTGTATGCTTCCCGCAGTCGCCAAGTTAACTCCGCAAGTTCATCAACCGTAGTAGCATCATTTTCCTGTGCCGCTGCTAATTTAGATTTTAATTCCTCAATTGTCTCGCGCCCGTAAGGTATCTGTGCCTTTCGCCAACGAGAGATCGCCCTCCGACATGTGGTAATTTTATCCATTAGTGTAGAGTTGTCGGCTGAGAGTGTGCCCCAACCTTCTGTAACCGCATCATAGAAACCCTCCTTGTTAAGCCACCATCTATCAAAGCAGAAACCGCTACGACCCCTACTAACCGTATCCTCAATAACCGCGATTAGGGGTTTGTGATCCGAGGCAATCATCGTTAAATATTCTGTAAAAGAATCTTAAAACATATCATGCCATTCCTCATTTGCTAGAGCTTGATCTAATCGGCACCTTATTAGCTTCTTATCTCGCCATCCTCGCCATGAAAGGCTATCCCCGAGAGAAGGGAATTCAAGGAGGCCACAATGTCGAATCATAGTGTTGAAAGGCACAAAAGAAGAGGCATGACGCAATTTTCCACCTCTCTTCTCATGATTATCTTTCAGTTCATTAAAATCCCCAATTAAAAACCAAGGTAAATCCCTGTTTAAACCAATCCGAGTCAATCTCTCCCACACCAAGTCTCGGTTCTTTGGAACCGGATCACCATAAACAAAAGTGAGATAGATTAAATTTCCTTTGTACATTAATTCCACATCAATAAGTCTGTTGGAGGCAAATAAAATGAAACATTATTAATTTTATTATTATTAATATAAAAAAGTGCAAGACCCCCACTACAGCCCATGGGTTCAATTGTTTTTAAATCAGAATAACCAAAATGACCAATAAAAGATTCCAAAAAAGAAAAATGTTGCCTAGTTTCAGAAAGAAACAGAAAATCTGGTCTATGTTTCCCCCATAAATCCTTGAAGTATCCAATAGTTGCTTTATTCCCTAACCCCTGGCAATTCCAGCTTAAGATCCTCATTTATTATTCTGTGGTTTAGGTGGCTTGGATCCACCCGCTGCTCCCTTCTCCGTTTCCTGGTTCTTTGGGTTAGGCCCCTCACCACCCGCTTCATTAGACTTCGGTGTAGGGCGTTCCTTTGGAGTGGCACGCAGATAAACATTCAGCTTCTTGGAAGCTGTCCCTTTAAGAGCCAAAGAAGCCTTTTGTTTACGACCCTTCTCCACCACCGGATTAGAAGAAGAGGATGCTTCAATAGGTGCCGATGTATCCATAGAGTCCTCCCCTCCATCAGTCAACCCCTCTCCAACAGTTGCGGAATCCGCACCTAGGCCATCAAAATGAGTATCCAGCCTTTCACTAGCAGGTTCCCCTTCCTTTAGAACTGGGGAATCCGAGGTCTCACTGCCCACCGGAGCTACCACCTGCTCACCAAGACTAACCGAAGCTGCCGCATCAACAGGTTTATCCTCATGACCCCAATCCATCTCATCCTCAAGTTGTAACGTTGATCCACGAACTGTCACCCCTTCAACCTCCTGAGTTACAGGACAAGCGAGAGAAGACGACAGAAGAGCTGGTACTGAAACCCCTGCCTCTATCGGATCCTCCACCAACGTTGCAGTAACCACTGTACCTTGTTCAGACTGCATCTCTGGAACCTGATCCCCATCCACAGCGACAACAGACTCTTGAAAAAGAGGTCTTCTAACCCTGTTTGGGAGTTGAGGGCGAACGCTAACCTCTTGAACCAACAGACTCTGCTCAACAGGATCCATAGAACGACCTTGTGGTTGTTTCTCAACCGGGACCACCACCGAAGCTAGAACATCCGCAGCAACACGAGCCATATGGCGATTATCATTAACTTGAACATAACTGGGCGCATGTTTTGGCTTAGCAAAGGGCAATCCAAATTCACCACCAGACCGAGTGTTACCTCCCGAAGCATGTCGACCTTTAGTTGGTCGTTGTTTCTCAGCATTGTGAGAACCACTTGAACCCTCATCCACCTTTTCCTTGCCCTTCCTCCGATCACTTGTAACCGCACCCTGAAAAGGTCGGTTCCCTTCTTCCTCCATAGAAATAGGATGAGTCTGAACAGGCTTAGCTGATTCCAGTAAGGGGCAGTGATCAGAAGCATGGCACATGCTAGAACACCGTTTGCAAAAGCCAAAGAGTCTCTCATACCTCAGGGTAACTGAAACGACCGACCTTTTTTTTTTTAATAATAAATTATAAATAATAATATATATAAATAAACTACAACTAGTGGTTCCATACCCACTAGCCACCTAACCACAATCACAATCAACAGCGGAATAACAATACCAATAACAATATCCAATAATACCCAATAACATTCCAATATCATAGCATAAGCAATATCCAAATACCAAACAACAAGAAACATGAAACCGGCAACCTAGCAATGTTTCTAATGACTCAACTCTAGCAACCTAGCAATGCCAGACAACATCCAATTGAGTCCCTAGAACATCCTCCTCTTCATTGCCTTGATTCCACGATCACACTTTGCCTTTACCTGCACCATAAACACAAATTGAGATGCATGAGTATTTGATAAACACTCAGTGAGGCAATCCTCCCATCTACTGGGTTATACACACAAGCAACAATGATTCCAAAGTTCCAAAATAAGCAACAAACAAACACACAAACCAGGAAATCAAACATCGTCTCACTGGAAGGGAGGTGTCGACCGACACCAGCCTAGTGTCGACCAACACTGGCTCAATGGTGTCGACCGACACTACCCCACAATGTTGATCGATGCCTGACTTGCTGGTGTCGACCGACACCAAGTGGTGTCGATCGACACTCCCTCTGCAACTGCGATCCGCACAAAGTCGAGAGTCGAATCTCGCTCCCAATCTCCTCTAAATCGTCCAATACTCAAAACCCAAGCCTTATACCTCCGTAGGAACCTGTATCAACCAATCCCAGCAAGAAAAACACACAAAACAAGCAACAACAAGCAAGAACAAGGGAATCAAAGGCTTAGATTAGCCATGGTCATGCACTCACCTCTTGCAAGAAGATTCTGACCAACAAGAACGAATTCCCTCACTCCTAGCAAGCTTCTAGCACCTTCCCAGCCTTAGATCTCCCAAGAACAGCAAGTAATCTCACCAATCTCTCTCAAAAGCTCAAGAACCAACTCTCTCCTTTGTTTTTCTCTAACAGCGGCCAAATAACCCCAAAAACACGACCCTAGGTCGTTTTCCCCTTTAACAACTCGATTTTAGGGATTTCCTAAACCAACCACGCAAACCGGGCAATTAAAATCGAACCGACCAAACCGGCTACAACTAGTGTCGATCGACACCTCCTATGGTGTCGATCGACACCCTCACCAAAATCTCAATATTTGGTTTGCGAGTATTACAATTCTCCCCCACCAATCTGGATTCGTCCTCGAATCTCGAACAACCATCAGCCAGGGACTCCTGTGCAGCGGTCTCCACGGCCCGCACTCCTCCGACCGATCTACAGAAGGTCACCTCTAGGCGATGGACTCACGCTCCAGGCGTCATTTGCTCTCGACTTTTGGACTTTCCTTTACTCATAGGCCTAAACCTTGAGTTTTTATTGGCTCATCATCAGACCTAAGTCTGCATGCCAAATGTTGGCTCCTCATCGGGCCTAAACCCGCATGCCATATTATATAAGGAAAAATCCAACTCGTCTCTCGGGTTGCCACCCTACAGCGCGCCCCCGGATCGCCATCCGAAGTCGATATACCAACCATATTCCCAAGCCACAAAGTCTCTGAATATGGCAATACTAGGAGAACCTAAGTCCTCCAAGAGTCGCGAGCAAACGATTCTGAACACGTCTGAGTCCTATCCCTATCCAGGTTTCCTTCCCGTGGCTCGCGTAAAACATCTCAATGTCCTACCAGCCACATATCCCCTCTCTGGAATACCTCATGACCACACAAGGATCATATACATGCCACAAGGGCCGCCACAAAGGTCAAACAAAAATGTCCTAAAGAGGACCGCCACCAAGGCCAAACAAATGTCCTAAAGAGGACCGCCACCAAGGCCAAACAAATGTCCTAAAGAGGACCGCCACCAAGGCCAAACAAATGTCCTAAAGAGGACCGCCACCAAGGCACTCTGGCTAAAAAGCCCGTCAGAAAGACCATCTGTCCCGAAGGACTGTCACAAAGACCATCTGTCCCGAAGGACCGTCATAAAGACACTCTGGCTAAACAGCCCGCCACAAAGGCCAAACAAATGTCCTAAAGAGGACCGCCACCAAGGCCAAACAAATGTCCTAAAGAAGACCGTCACAAAGACACTCTGGCTAAAAAGCCCGTCACAAATACCACACAATGTCTAAAAAGACCGCCACACACTGGCACACTGACTCAAAAGTCCGCCACCAAGGCCACACACAAGCCCCTCCAAGGCTCCCAACCGCTAAAAATGGACAAATTCTAACTCCCGCAAAACTTTCCATATTTAGCACTTTCCATTTTTTGGAAACTTTCCACTTTTGGAAAGCACAAATCAGACAGATGATTCAGAGTCGTGATATGGAAGCCTGGTTCGCTGTTGAAGATGGATGGTCACTTCCAACACTTACGAACATGAGAGGAGAAACTGTAATAAAACCCTGTAAGCTATGGACGGCTGAGGAGAAGTTAAAGGGAAAACAGAACGCTGAAGCAATATCTACAATTTTCAGCTGCTTGCCGATAGATCTGTTCGCGATGGTGCAAGAGTGTATGTCGGCGAAAGAAGCTTGGGATATTTTGGAAGTCTTCTTTGAGGAAACCAGAAGGGTGAAGAAGGAAAAATCTGATGTATCACCATCCTGTCATTTCAACAGTCAACTAAGCTCCCCTTGTCAGGAAGTTGTAGTGCTGAAGAAGGTATACAAGGATAAAAGGTTTGTCAAGGAATTTCTCAGAAGCTTATCACATGGATATCTTTGTCACAAATCTGATGGTAAAGGTGCTTTAAGTTCTGATGAACAGAAGGTTGACCAGTGTGTGAAATTAGTTCAGACAGATGAACTGCAGATGAGAAAGAACGATCAGAAGGCTGAGGAATCATTCACTCTAAAGAATGTAGAAACTCAGACGTCTGTTCAAGGTAATGAGGGAGTACTGATTAAGAAGCAGTTCAGAATTCTGAAGGGTGTACAAACGTCAGCATCAATCTTCATCCAGATCTGATGCAGAGAAAGAATCTCAGAGTTTTGAATATCAAGGTTATGGACACTTCCAATCAGAATGTTCTAGACTTGAAAGAAGAAGCGTGTTGAAATGTTACAACCGTCAAGGCTGTGTTCATACAAAATCTTGTTTGACATGGAGTGATATTGATTCAGCCAAAGAAGATGATGAGAATCAGAAGTTTGTTTTGAAGCCTAAGGATGATGTGACTGGCTTATCTGTTGAGAAACAAGTCATCGCTCTATCTAAGGATCTGATTCTGCAGAAGAAGGAGAATTATGATCTGGTGTCTGAGAAGAAAGAGCTGCTCTATAGAGTCTTCACTCTTGAGAAGTTGTTGTCTGAGGAGAAAGTTATTACGTCTCTGTTGAGACAACGTCTTGAGGATCAGCTAAAGATTAACAAGAGACTGAATAAAGGAGCAAAAGATCTGGACAAGCGGCTGGTCACTCACAAGGGTACTATGATTGCAAACTGTGGGATGAAGAACCATGGAAGAAACTCAAGTGGTGACACAAGTGCAGTGAATGGGTCAATAGTGCTGCAAAACAGAGGTGGTGCTGTCAAACAAGCGTCTGAGTTCAACCTGCAGAAGACTAAGCAGATGATTGTTGTGAACAACCTGAGAGGGAAACTGTGTCGGTGTTGGTATTGTGGTGTGATTGGTCATATTAAGGTTGATTGCTACAGATTTAAGAATCGTGTAAGTAAGCTTTTAAGCCAGGAGAAGTTCCACAATGATTGGAAGAAGAGGCAATCAAGTCTTCATTAAGAAGAATCTGTACTGTTATAGTGGATCTTCAAGTACCACAATTAACAATGGTTTACATCTCAAATCGATGAAAGAAAAGACAAGATCAGAAGTTGAGACAAGAATGTGGAGTGTCGGAGATCAGAACAAAAGAACATGTCACTGTTACTATGCAAGTCAGAGCCTCCACAAAGCTGACTGTTTCAAGTGTCTGGATTGTACTATACCACTCACGCATCTGAAGGAGTGTCACAAAGATGTTCGAAGATACATGCGAGTAAACATTAAGAAATGTGACATGAACTATTATGTTGCACACTCTGTTGATGATCAACAGACTATTGTATTGAAGCACTATGGTTGTTCAAGGTACATGACTGTGAATCAAGGAAGGCTACACATTTTTGAAGAAGGCTTAGCTGACATGGTCACTTTTGGAGATGAAGCTGAAGGTAAAATCAAAGGCAAAAGTGCATCTCTGGGTAAAGATCAGCCCACTATGGTGTCTACCTTGTCTATGATCTAAAAGCCAATCTGATTAGCATCAGTCAGCTGTGTGACGAGGGTTTAGATGTTAACTTCACTAAGGAAAGATGTCAGGTGGTTGATGAGCGCGACAATATTTGAGTCCAAGGTCAGCGCTCTGATAATAGTTGTTATATATCTAAGTCGTCCAATCCACAAACAAAAGAGTTCAATCAGCAGTGTTTTATGATGTCTAGAGACATGATATGAGAAGTAGTGTATTAACTAGCTGTTATCAAGTGTAAGCTGTAGCACTCAGAAAACTGTGAGAATCACTTCCATCAAGAAGCTGCTGGAAGGATTCAGGAGGGCAGAGTTGTTGTTTCTGCTGCTATTACACAGAGTTGTTCGGATGCAGTTAGTGGTGTTGCATGTCAGAGCTTTGCAAATAGAGTTAAATTGAAACATGGGCGAAGCTAAAGGGGTGGTACTAGGTCTATAGATGTTATTGCAGGTCAGTGCTTGGCTGGTGAATTCATTGTGCTGAAGGAACTTTGTTGTCTGTGGGTGACGATTGTGGATTTCAAGAATATGATTCTTGATTATGGGGGAGTTTCCAAGATGTTGTTTGATTTTGGAGGAGTCTTCAAGGGGTTGTGTTATGGATTGTGGAAAACAGAAGTTGGACTAGTTGGACAAATTGTTGAAAACAAGGCATGACTGGTCGTACAAAGCTCTAAGGAGAGTTTGCTAGACACAACACCTTCACTTCAACACGAGGATTGCTAGGAATGGCTTCTTTCAGACATCTGTTTACTCGGAGCAACTAAAAGTGAAGATGAAGCTACACCCATGAGAGTTGGAAATGGTCTATCTTAGAAGATGAATCAAGAGACTGTGTGAATGATAATTGGGTTGATGTGACAAAAGGAGCCAGCAGAAACATGAAGAGATATCGCTCCCTGAATCACCGTGAATGATCTGGTGGTTGTTGCCTTCTGCGAACATAGCTGACCGTTTGCTACGCTCAGAAGCTTGCTAAGGTACCTCGTTCAATTTTTGAATATGAGGTTAATGCCTTGGGAACCTGTTTCAATCGCCCGATGAGAATCAAACGATTGAGAACAGCGTACGGTACATTCTTAGACCTTGCATCAATTTTGTGTGATAATTGTTTGTTTGTTAATATTGTTGTAGATCATGTACAAAAATTACAATTACAGGATCCTGAATATTAGTTTATTCATAGATTAGTTGTGGAGAAACTGATAGTAATAGGACATCAGAGTACTGATTTGCAAAATGCTGATTTGTTTACAAAACCATTGGACTTGGATCAACACATGATTCTGGAAAAAGTCATTGGTGTTTGTGGGATCTAATATGTTATGTGAGTTGTGTTAATCAGATACAAGGACATGCATCAGAACAGGCCATGGAATTCCTTGAATGTATAAAAGAGCAACACTCTGTCTAAATGAAGAGTCAGTGGAAAACAGCTGCCTGTCATGCCAATTCATATGGGGGATCTCGTAAAACGTTGTCGTGAAGAAGGAGGTCAAAGAGCTGAGGAGTGGCATTATTATGCATTCCATTCTGAAAGAAGTACCAGTTGTTTGTAAATTTAAAAAAAAAACAGAGTTATGTGGCTGGTATATCTGCAACAGAGTCCTGAAGCATAATAACAAGGGAATGCACAAATATCCGCGGTTGAGAAGTCAAGTGATATCGTTGATAGAAATCAGGAGATTCAGCAGAAGATCGTTCGTATCATCAAACTATGAAGATCATTCATGCCTGTTGGATCTAAGCTCTAAGGTAGTGTATCATGAAAAGTCAAAAGAAAAAAAATGACTTGATACACTCCTATCAATGCACTCTCCAAAGGAAATTCCAGCTGCCTACTTCACGTTGATGATGAACCATGAGAATCAAAGGCATGCCAGAGCGAAAGACTAGTCACTGATCATAGAGCTGTTCTTTGAAGATTCACAAAAGGTTGTGGTAGTTTCTGGTGAAGTCCTAAACAAGTGGTTGGCACACATCACATAACAGATCTCAAAGTATGAAAGCCGCTTACTTTAAGAAGTAAAAATAATATACAAGTGCTCTTGATGGTCTATTGCTTTTCTGGTTCCCTCACTTCCTGTGATTAACCATGTTTTAGATGTCTGAGGTTGTGTATAAAAGGCTGAAAAGAAAAAAATGTGTTGTAAAATCAATGTTTTGTAGTTAAATTCATATGATTGATTGTTGAAACACGAGGCTGATTGTAAATATTGTTGATAAGAAATGTTTGTATGTTTTCAACAAGTGTGCACTGATGTGTGTGTTAAGTGTTTCAGGTTTAAGCTTCTTTGTTTCAGCCCATATGAATGATCATGACTCTCTAAGAGGTAAACTCCAGAAAGCAGCAATGGATCAAGGGTCTGACATCTTGAGTGATGGATTGATCATGGAAACATGATCAAAAAGCTGCGTGTTCATCTAATTATTTGGGTGAAAAATAAGTGTCCCATGAGTACTGAAGGGTTGGAAGTAGCTGTTACTGAAACTCACAACCTGGTTCAAGTGGTGAAAGTGCTTCAGAGAATTGTTGTTGAGTCATCATGCGTCTGAGGACGATTCGAAAGACTGATACTCAGTTTGTATCGATAAATGAGTATAGTGTCAATTCCATGATACGAAGGAATGGAGCTACCTGTACCGGAGGCTGATGAGTGTTCATAGACAGAAGGCTGTCCTTGCAAGTTGTTGTTTGACTTTCATGACTGTCGGGTTGATCAATTGAGTTCCATCTTTGATCAAAGTATTTGTTGCAAGGGACTGTTACCAGAAGATGGATTGTGCTACGAGGCAATTGTCTATGTCCCACCAGCTGTTTGACATGTGCAGTATTGTCTGTATCACCTAGAAGACATCTTCTTGAGTTAAGAGAGAATCTGCAGAAGTGGGTTGATACTTCAGTGTCGTGAAGTCAACAAAAGAGTGACAGGAGATCATCTCAGCCTTGTTGACCTACAGTTGCATATGATTGTGATGAGACATGTTATCTGCAATGAAGATAGAGGTGTGATACTTTGTTGTTAGGATTGTGATACATCCATTGAAGAACGAACGTTTGTGGTTGGTTCCGCTGATGATGTATGAAGATGTTTGAAGCTGCTGGGCTTCTGAAAAACTGTATCTGAGATTAAGCCTTACTTATCTAAAGGTATATGTGATTTGTGGGCTAATCTGTCAACTGCTAAGGGTTTGATCAAGATAGTGATTGTTCTTGTAAGGAACTGTGCATTTGGAGTCTCACAAGACCAATCAACACTTTGTTTGTTTATGGTGGAGTAAATGGCTAGGCGGGTATTAATCATGTGAGACTGATGATAGTTGAGTTAACAGATGATCATATGTTTGAGTTCCCTACAGATGACGAATTGGAGAAGTGATATGTGCTTAGCTCATCTGATTAGTGATGCAGAAGTTTGAAAGCATAGATCATGATACAAAAGGTGCTGTTTTTTCCTGCAAAGCTTGTGTATGGTCACATCCACACTGTGATTCGACCAAAGTGCTATCTGTTGTTCGAATTCTCGGCTACCAGTATCCTATTGCCCAACATCCAGTTGTGGTTGCAAGGATAGTCAACATGCCTACAAACAAGAAGCTGTTTCAATAGGCAACTTGACTGGTCATCAAAGTGCTTAAGGATGCGAAGCACTGTTAGCAGGTAAGTGATTCCCATACCTCAGTATACTGTTGTGATACATATGTCTGTTTTTGACTTAGTTGATCACTCAAGCTGGGGGAGAATGATTCTGGTTCTGGTTTTTGTTCAACGCCTAATGATAAGGAGTTATGTACTTATGGGGGAGAATTCTTGTAGCTACTTGGTTTAGGGGGAGAATCATTGTTTATGGGGACTTAATTGACTAAGTGGTTGATCTTAGGTTGTTAATAATTGAGGATATGCCAATTATTCAAGTCTGATTAGAGAGCTATTAAGAACATGGTTTCTGCTGCAGCCCAATGGGGTTTCTGATTATTAAGTTCTTAGTCATAGTTATGTTTTTGAACAAGCTGTTGATTGTTTTTGCTTGATAATGACTATTGTTTTGTCTACTTGTTGCTTGTTCTGTTTTTGGCTTGTGTTTGTTGGAGTATCTTTTCAGGATGAACCAGAGAGATGCTTGATTATCAAACTCAGTCAAAAAGGGGGAGATTGTAAATGCAGATTCTGGAACAACTCGCTGTGAGGAACAAGTTGTTGTGCCGAACAGAGCATTGTGTCAATCAGGAAGTCGCATCAGATCACAGACGCCCGAGTTGCTGACATGGATGTGTGAGCTGACGTGGCAAGACGTGAGTGGATGTGATGATGTGTCGAGGAAAGGTGATGACTTGACATTGAAGATAGAGACAAGATGGTTCTTGGAGATATGGAGAATATTCTCCACAGCAAATTAAGGAAAGGATAAACTTGAGCAGCAAGCAGTTTCCTTATCCTTGGAGATATGAAGAATATTCTCTACAGCAAATAAGGAAAAGATAAGCTTGAGAGCAAACAGTTTCCTTATTCCGTGATACTTGGAAATTCGCCTTCTATGAGTTCTCAAGTCGTGTATATATAATCTAGGAGTAGGCCACAAGCCAATTTGAGCACCCTAGAATATTGATACAGCTGTAAACTTCGAAGCCACAAAGATAAGGCTTAGAAGGTGTGTTCCCAGTTCTCTGTGACATTAATCAGGGAGGTGATTAAGTGCACAAAGAATTTTTTTTCTTTCTCTTAGATCTACACTGGTGAGAGTTTAGATAGAAAAGAGAGAGGGTGAGTTTTATTCTCTTAGCTAAAAAAAAAGGAGAGAGAGGGTTATATTCATTCTTAGTCGGGATCAATCCTATTGGGTAGAATAGGTTGAGTAAGGGCCGAGACAAAATTGTATCGCTGTAAGAAATATATTTTGTTAATAAGATTGAAGAGAAAAGCGTTGGCTTGGCACGTTCCAAGTGTAAATCAGTGTGTTGTGTGTCTCTATACCCTTTCAAGTTCATGATTGGCCTTTGAAGCAAGCGTCCGATTTTTTGTTTTCTGATATATCATGGTTTTTGTGGTTTTTAACCATAATATAAGGAGTCTTTTAGTGTCTTTTCATTTGTTTCTAGATTGTTTTTGAGTCTTTACAGGTTTTTAGCATGAAAGGAGCAAAGTGGAGCAGTTTGGATCATTTTGGAGCAATAATCTGGAGGAAATCAGCTTGGAGTCGAATATGAGAGAGGGCATCGATCGACACTAGAGAGCATTGATCGACACCCTTGTTGCCAACGAGAAAAGAGCCAAATTTGGAAGTTTTACAAATCTGCCCCAAAGTTTTCCATAATTGCAAAACAAGTCACTGACGTGTTTTAGGACATATAAATAGTGTTTTTAGGTTTTCCAAACCCTCAAGTTTCATTCTAGCAAGTTTTATTTTTCTGCAACCCTGTGAGATTTTGAGAGCTTTTGGGAGAGAGATCTGAACTGCTTTGAGAGAAGAATTCTTAAACTCCTTCCTTACTCTTTTAATTTTAATTGCATATTATTCAGAATTATGTCTTGTTCTTCATTGATTATGTCTGAGTAATTTGTTTGTTAGGTTTAGAGTTTTTTTTTCACATGGATTTTATGAATTATTAGATCTGTTTATTTAGGATTCATTATCTATCTAGATCTTCATCTTAGGTTTTTCTTCATATTAATCCTTGATTGGCCATCTAGAATTAATACTTTAGGAAAATAAATTGATATGAGAATATAATTGTTTTCCTGATAAAACCTTTTGATGAGCAAAATTATTTCTTGCAAAGAGATTTGATTTAATAATTTTGTGAACAATCTAAACCTGATTTTATTGCTGATTTATTACCTAGAATTTTGCAAAGAGATTTGGATTTTCTGGTTTTAAATTTAGATATTATTTGCAGTGAGAACTGATTTAATTTACAAAAGTGTTTAGAGTTCTAGATCTGTTCTTAATTGATTGAATCCTAATTAATTGATTGATTTAATATTTCATAATTTCCTGAGAAATTCCCTAGACCTAGCTTTTTGATATTCTGAATTTACAACAAGCTTTATTTAATATTTTGCATTGCTATTTTTAATTCAATTTAATCTGTTTAGCATAATTATAAAACTTTATAATTTATTGTGTAGTCTTGAGTCCTTGTGGAATTCGACCCCTAAGTACTGCAGTGATCTCTTAATTTGAGAGAGTAGCTCTAGGGTAAGTTTGAGCATATCAAATTTTGGCACCGTTGCCGGGGACTCTTTGATCTACCATTAGATTTGAGTTTTAGATTTTGTCTAAATTTTTCTTTTTATTTTCAAACTAACACGCTTTTGTTTTCTTCTCTCTTGTGTGTTTCAGGTGTATGCCTAATAAGCCTAACACAAGGAGCAACAAATCTGGTCCTACTGTGAATTTGTCAAACCAAGAGTTGGGAAAACTTGAGCGTGAGAACAGAAAAGCAGCCAAATCTCTGAAGATGGTTAATACGATCATTCTGATGCGTGATGAGGCTGGTGTTTTGAGGGATCAAGAGGGCCATTTGCGCAATGAGCAGGGCCAAAAGCTTGATGCAGAAGGAAACGTGATTCCTGAACCTGTTGTCAACGAGCAGGCTGTCGTGAATCAACAAGCTGGTGTCGTTGATGATCCAAACCTCAGTGTCGGTTCGATCGACACCAACCAGGTGGCATCGATCGACACCCACCTGCAGACGTGCGTGGAGCTGCCAACCACGTACAGAACCCAGTTCGAAGACAGGACAAAAACCGGGATCTGATCAGGACCATTGCTGACTACAACCGGGCTGATCTTGTGTATGAGAACCGGTCTGCTATTGTTCCTCCACCATTCCAGAGGAATGACTTTGAGCTGAAGCCTGCTTACTTTCAACTAGTTGGGCAGAGACCTTTCTCTGCTTTGCCCAATGAGAAGCCTCTGGACCATATTGAGCATTTTGAGGATCTTGTGACCAGTATCAAGGCTAATGGAGTGACTAAAGACTTCATATTCTGCAAGCTCTTCCCATACTCACTTGCAGGAGAAGCATCTCAGTGGTTGAAGCAGTTGCCAGCTGGATCTTTGACATCTTGGCAACAAGTCAAAGTGGCTTTCCTAAACCATTTCTATGATGATGCAATGTCAGATGAGTTGAGAGTCAAGCTATCCACTTTCAAGCAAAGACCAGATGAAGCTTTCAAGGCAGCTTGGGTGAGATTCAAAGCTTATCAGAGGGATTGTCCACACCATGGTTTTTCAAGGGTACAACTGTTGAGTATCTTCTTCAGAGGGTGTGACTGGAAGTATCAGTTAGCTTTGGATGCTGCAAGTCATGGGAACTTCAAGACAAGATTTCCAGAAGATGCTGAAGTTTTGATTGAGAATTTGGCTTCTAGCAATAGCACTAAGGGAGCAGATGCTGAAAGGAAGAGATTGCATGGAGGATTTGATTCAAACCAGTTAGCTTCTGTTAATGTTAAGCTGGATTCAGTGCATAATCTCCTTATGGGTAAGAAATCTGTTCATTTTGCTGCTGAGGTTGAGACATATGAGCCAGAACCTGATCAAGGACACCAAGAGGAGGATATGAACTATGTGTATGGGAATCAGGGACAGCGGTTTGGAAATCAGCAAGGCAATAGGCCTTACAGTGGGAACTCTTCAGGCTACACTTCCAAGCCTGAGTATCAGCAGCAACAACAGAACAATGGCTATACAAGGACCTATGGGAATTCATCTTATCAGTCTCCACCTCCTAATAATTCTTCAGAGAGTAGAATGGAAGCCATGCTTGAGCAGCTTTTGCAAGGACAGGAGCAATTGACAGTGACATTCAATGGAAAGATTGACAATGTCTACACTGAGCTGAATGGGAAGATAGAAGCATTGAATGTTCATGTTAAGAAGCTGGAGGTTCAAGTTGCACAGACTGCTGGGTCTGTAAAACGGCAAGAGAATTATCTTCCAGCAAGAACTGAGTCAAACCCCATACATGCTTGCAATGCCATATCAGTGAGAGATGAAGATGATGGTGAAATTTTTTCTGCAGAACAAGGAGAAAAATCGGCCAATCTCTCGGTTTCAGATGATGGCATCGATCGACACCACCTGGGTGTCGATCGACACTCATCTCAGACAAACCCAGAAGCTGCAAAATCTCAGGTTCCAACAGTTGAGAGGGTCTACAAGCCTAAGGTTCCTTTTCCCAAGCCAAGAAAGTCTAAGCAGGAGATGGAGGAAGCTAGATGCAAGGCAATGATGGACAAGGTGATGATTGAGATGCCATTGATTGATGCAGTGAAGCTTTCACCACCACTAAAACGCTATGTAAAGAGAATGGTATCCAATGGTTTAAGCCCTGAAGAAGGAGCACTGCTTACTAACGATGTCAGTGCAATTCTGTTAAACCAGCCTTCACAGAGGAAGAAGGAGAAGAAGCAGGAGATGGTTGTCTCTAAGGAAGTGAGTGCAATCATTCAATGTAGGACTGCAGAGAAGTTACCAGATCCTGGAAGCTTTGTACTTGATTGCTCAATCTCAGCAGGAAGGTTTGCACACTCACTTTGTGACCTTGGCTCTAGCATCAACTTGATGCCACATTCTGTTGCTGTGAGACTTGGGATGACAGAATTCAAGCCAACTCAGATTTCTCTTATCCTGGCTGATCGCTCCCGAAGAATTCCTGAAGGTGTTTTAGAGGATATTCCAGTTAAGGTTGGCAACTTCATGATTCCCACTGACTTTGTGGTGCTGAAGTATGATACAGAGCCTAAAGATCCTCTCATCTTAGGAAGATCTTTCTTGGCTACAGCTGGTGCAGTCATTGATGTGCAGAAGGGACACATAACACTGAATGTGGATGGATTGAGTATGCATTTTGAGATGGATAAGCTGAGGAGGGCTCCTACTATTGATGGACAGACTTTTTCTGTTGAAAAAGTTTCTGCAACACGGGTATCAGGCTCAGTGTCGATCGACACCAACAAGGAGGCATCGATCGACACCCCTCCACATCCGAGACAAAGCTTGCCCAAAGTTGAAGCTCCAAGACAGAAACCTGTTCCCAAACAGAAAGTCTCCCATTCCACCCTCCAGAGTCCTCAGGTAAGGCCAAGGTATGCATTTTCTTCTCCTAAACTTCCTCCTATCATCAACAAGAATTTCAAAGAGACAAAAACTGTTTTACAGTTAACCAAGCCACGAGATTATCGTAGAGCGCTTGTTTCTTCTGTTGATGATTTTGCAGGGCATAAGAGAAGCAATCCCATCCCTAAATCCCACACTGATCTTGTTCCTCACATCCTTGGCAAGCCTCATGCACCTAAAGCTTATACACCACCTTGGATGAAGAGGACTTCAATGCCATGTTCTGCTCCTCCAGATGCCTGAGCTCCAACACAGTCAAGCTAATGACTGAAAACAAGCGCTTAGTGGGAGGCAACCCACTGGTAGGTTTTTCTTTTTCTTTTGATTTTGATTTTTGTTATTTTATTTCTCTTTTTGCTTTCCTCTTACTTGATAACACTGGGGACAGTGTTGTTTAAGTCTGGGGGAGGTTAGTTACTAACTATATTTTCTGTTTTTGAGTTTCAGTTGTGTCAGTCAAAACCATAAAGTTTGAGTCAAATTTTTCAAAAATTTTCTTTTTATCTTTGGGAATTATGATCTTGACTAATGATTTCTCTTATTTGGCTAACACTCTAATGATTATTTGTTTATGCTTGATCTTAGAACTGAAGCTTAGAAAGACTATGAGCCTTATCAACAATCCTGAAAGCCCTTATTTAATGGATATCTGATTGATCTAACGTTGTCTCAACCTTTATCAGGATTTTAACCGGACTTAATCTCTTACTTTGGGGTTGGAAATCAGTGGACTAGACTTCTTCTTTCGGCCATACAAGACAATGCAATTTTTCAAAGTATGTCTCCCCTCTCTCTTCCCTTCAGTGCTTTAAAAAAAAAATCAGAAAAAGAGAGAATAAAAGATGAGATGATTTTGATCAGTTTAGAGAGGTAGGTAAATTGCCTGTGACCTCATTATTCTACTCTTGAGTCAAATGATCACACAAAGCTTGGAAGCGAGGGGTAGGTAAATTACCGATGACCCCGGTATTCGCTTACACCTTTGATTAAAAAAAAAAAAAAAGAAGAAAAAATAATGGAAGTGAGAAAAGGGAGAGGAAAGGAGATGTAAGAAGAATTTCTTGGCTTGAAGAGAGTCCATATGCCACTGATCAATACACCCAAGGTAAGAACTCACCTGTACTTGCTTAAATTTATATAATGAGATGACAATGGAGATTTCAGAGATTCCAAGGGATTGTGGGATTTGAGTAAGGAATGTTGATGCTAATCATGGTTAAGTATAAGTAGTAAGTTCTTGAGTCAGGTAAATGAAGAGTGCAAATAAGAATCATTATGCAGTTGAGTGAGTTCCCAGTTTTCAAACCTCTTTCACAGGTCTAAGTTTATGCTTTGCTTGAGGGCAAGCAAAGGCTAAGTCTGGGGGAGTTGATATATCATGGTTTTTGTGGTTTTTAACTATGATATAAGGAGTCTTTTAGTGTCTTTTCATTTGTTTCTAGATTGTTTTTGAGTCTTTACAGGTTTTTAGCATGAAAGGAGCAAAGTGGAGCAGTTTGGATCATTTTGGAGCAATAATCTGGAGGAAATCAGCTTGGAGTCGAATATGAGAGAGGGCATCGATCGACACTAGAGAGCATCGATCGACACCCTTGTTGCCAACGAGAAAAGAGCCAAATTTGGAAGTTTTACAAATCTGCCCCAAAGTTTTCCATAATTGCAAAACAAGTCCCTGACGTGTTTTAGGACATATAAATAGTGTTTTTAGGTTTTCCAAACCCTCAAGTTTCATTCTAGCAAGTTTTATTTTTCTGTGAGATTTTAAGAGCTTTTGGGAGAGAGATCTGAACTGCTTTGAGAGAAGAATTCTTAAACTCCTTCCTTACTCTTTTAATTTCAATTGCATATTATTCAGAATTATGTCTTGTTCTTCATTGATTATGTCTGAGTAATTTGTTTGTTAGGTTTAGAGTTTTTTTTTCACATGGATTTTATGAATTATTAGATCTGTTTATTTAGGATTCATTATCTATCTAGATCTTCATCTTAGGTTGTTCTTCATATTAATCCTTGATTGGCCATCTAGAATTAATACTTTAGGAAAATAAATTGATATGAGAATATAATTGTTTTCCTGATAAAACCTTTTGATGAGCAAATTTATTTCTTGCAAAGAGATTTGATTTAATAATTTTGTGAACAATCTAAACCTGATTTTATTGCTGATTTATTACCTAGAATTTTGCAAAGAGATTTGGATTTTCTGGTTTTAAATTTAGATATTATTTGCAGTGAGAACTGATTTAATTTACAAAAGTGTTTAGAGTTCTAGATCTGTTCTTAATTGATTGAATCCTAATTAATTGATTGATTTAATATTTCATAATTTCCTGAGAAATTCCCTAGACCTAGCTTTTTGATCTTCTGAATTTACAACAAGCTTTATTTAATATTTTGCATTGCTATTTTTAATTCAATTTAATCTGTTTAGCATAATTATAAAACTCTATAATTTATTGTGTAGTCTTGAGTCCTTGTGGAATTTGACCCCTAAGTACTGCAGTGATCTCTTAATTTGAGAGAGTAGCTCTAGGGTAAATTTGAGCATATCATTTTCTAACCCTCTTTCTCGAGCCATATCTCCACTAGCGTATTGATATTATTTACTAAGTGTTGGTTGCGGATATGCAACCACAATCTTGCGTTACATCTCTCCAGTGTCTAGGTTCTTCATAGACAACATATCCCTATGGAAAAATACTTCCTGGCCGCGGTGGTCGAAGATGATTGATCCAAAAATAACTAGAGGATTAACTTTCCAGTTTCCACTAGTTCTATCTTTCTCTTTTTAGAATATGTTTCATTGTATAATCTCTCATTGCTTTACTTTCAAAACTATATGATCTACAAATCATATCCCTATATTACTTTTTTTTATACATTTTAATTGAAAGTCTTTTAACAAAAAAAAAAGAAAAGAAAAAAAAAATAGTCCCGTTCTAGCATCTAGCTAGTATACCTTATAATAATCCATCCCACAAAATGTGTGCGTTGCCTGATATGTGGTGTACTTGTCGATATATCATTAAACCATCAGCATCATTGTTGTTGCAATTAGTATATGTTTTTAATCTCAAGTTGGTAAATGCTTGTGCTGATTTGTTCCCTTGACCACGACTTTATTGCATGTTGACATGTTGTTGTTGTTAAAAAAAAACCCATATCACTGCATAGTCGCTTACCATTACTCTACATTTCAGAAATATAATCTCTCTTTTCTTGAGTAGAAACGTTCTTGGGAAAACAAATAATATCTAGCTGACTTTTTCCAATTTTTGCGGAAACAAATTAAAAATATTAAGTAGTTTAGTTAAGTTTTGTGACATATTTGATTTATGCGTTTATGATGTAATAAAATTAGATAAGAGCGAGTAACGAATACTGGTGTTTTGTCACAAGTCCTTGTTTCATAATTTGTTCCTTCACATAAACCTATTGACATTTCCATTTTTTTTTCCAGTGGACAACCCCTTTGAACCCTTCCACAATAGCAGTATTATGTATTTCAAGTTGAACCATTTGTTTATATTGTCCACTGTCTATTTGTTTGCTTTATTTTCTTCACTTAAATTGTTCAAAGTCTTCTCCCTATGAAGACTAGTCTACATGCTTTCTAGAGTTCGTCATAACTTGTGCAGACCACATGCTTTCTTCTTGAATTATCTGTTATACAATCATTGTGTGTCTTAAGATGAGTTCAAGAATCGGATTATTTAAGCTCTTGATCTTGCTTGTCGTCCAAGTTTGTTCTGTTTCTACAACCACAGACGGTGCTGATTGTAAGTATAATGATGAATTAAGATAGAAGAAATTTTTAAAAAAAAATTTGATTTTAATTTGTCAATATTGGTGCAGCTTCTGCTTTACAAGTCCTGAAGAGTGAATGGACTGCGCTATCCAAGAGTTGGAAAGGCTCTGATCCTTGTGGAAATCATTGGGTTGGAATTACATGTAACAACAATAATCGCGTTGTTTCAATGTACGACCCTTGTTTATTTTCTATGTTTATTCATATGATATGATGTAATTTCCTTCTTCAACATAATCCTCTATAAACTTTAACGTTGTGTTGTTGCAGAATGTTAAGCAACCTTAACTTGAAAGGAAACCTTCCTGCCGATATCTCGACGTTGTCTGAATTGGAGATCCTGTATGTCTTTTCGTCTTCCTTGTATATTTTATTTTCCTTTACATAGTTAATGGATTTGTTCTCATCTTATGATCTAATCTATGCTTGTAGAGATTTGTCTTACAATACTGGATTGTCTGGAGCGCTTCCATCAAGTATCGGTAACCTTAAGAACTTGAGAAACTTGTAAGGAAACACAATATCGATCATTAGACCTCTAGTACAACTTTCATAGATCTCCTTCCCATATTTTAACTAACTCTTTTTACCCTCCAGGATCCTTATGGGATGTGGTTTCAGTGGTCAAATCCCTGAGTCCATTGGATCTTTAGAAAAACTAACAACACTGTAAGATTTTGTTGCTTCCTATATAGTATTATAAACAATCTCATTTGCAGTCTCCCTTAATCCATTAACTAATATTTATTTGTCTATTCTCCATATAGCTCCCTAAATTCTAACCACTTTAGTGGAACAATTCCGGCTTCCATTGGACGGTTATCGGAACTCTATTGGTTTGATATAACTGACAATCAGATTGAAGGATCTATTCCGGTTTCTGATGGGATTTCTTTACCTGGACTTGATATGCTTCATCAAGCTAAGCATTTGTAATCCCAATTCTTTCCATTTCCTTTTATATGATAACACTTTTTAAAAAAAATATAATAATGAAATTAGTCTGACTATCCTTTTACCTTCACTTGCAGTCATTTTGGAAATAACAAGCTTTCGGATAGTATCCCAGAGAAGCTCTTCAGCTCAAACATGACTTTGATACATGTGTAAGTTCCATAGTATATATGAAAACTGAGAGAGATTTGCACCAGATGAGATTAGTAACTTAATAAGTGAACTGACTATTGCTTCTTGTTTTATTGATAGGCTATTTGATGGAAACCAGTTCACAGGTAAAATACCGGACAGCCTCAGCCTCGTTAAAACGCTAACGGTGTTGTAAGTAGTAAAACAGAGCTTTTTTTCGAATTGTTTATTTTTTTTTCCAAACTTGTTGACAAAAATATCTCTCAAGTGCTCTTTTCTCTATTACAGACGACTTAATAGAAATAAACTGTCTGAAGAAATTCCTTCAAGTCTCAATAATCTCACAGATCTTCAAGAACTGTAAGTGAGCAACTAAAGATGTTTTGTAGATACAATATGCAAAGAAGAAGTAAAATAGTTTTGTTTGTATCTGAATCCATTTCCAGGTACTTGTCCGACAACAGATTGACAGGTACTCTTCCAAATCTAACCAGCTTAACCAGTCTCTACACATTGTAAGTTTCCATATTTTCACTCATCTTTTCTTGCTCAATTTATCATATAGATTAAAAACCATAACTATTAATCAATCTAATGCCATGATGTGATTTTTTCTGTAATAACAGAGATGTGAGCAATAATGAAAAGATGACATTATCACTCGTTCCATCATGGATCCCTTCATTACGCAATTTGGCAACATTGTATGATCCATTTCTCTCTGTCTTTATATATTCATGTGTATATGCTTACTAAAAGCAAATGGTTTTCTAATCTGCAGAAGGATGGAAAGGATCCAACTTGACGGCCCAATACCAACCTCCCTCTTTAGCCCTGCTCAATTGCAGACAGTGTGAGTCATCAAATAAGACATGAAAGTTTGATTGGGATGTAAACTCAAAGTAGTAAAATTTGAACTAATTGGGGACTGGTTTTTCTTGAATTGCAGTTACTTAAAGCGCAATCATATAAACGCAACATTGGACTTTGGTACCAACTATAGCAAACAGTTGGAGTTTGTGGATCTACGAAACAACGACATAAGTGTTTATAATCCAGCAGCTAACAACCACATCCAAGTCCTGTATGTTCATCTTGGTCGTCACAAATTCATTTTTTTATTTTTTATAACATTTTCAGTCACTTACTTATGTTTGTTGATACATATATCCACAGGTTGGCAGAGAATGAAGTGTGTGAAGATGAGGCGAACCGACTTAGTGGCTACTGCAGTGGAGACCAAAAAAATTCCTCATTTTCTACCCTCCCAACAAACTGTGGTCGTGACTGTGATAAGGGCAGGAAAGCAAGTCCCTCTACGTGCCGCTGTGCATATCCATTCACAGGAACGTTAACCTTCAGGTCTCCTTCCTTCTCAGGGTATTCCAACAACAGCAACTTCCAATCGCTCCAGCAAAGTTTAGAGGAGTTCTTAAAGAATCCCATTTATCTGGGAGCCTCTGTGGCCATCAGTAACATACGAGAGACTCCACTTGATTACCATCTTTTAATAGAACTCTTGGTCTTTCCATTCGAAAATGAGAGGTTTACTGATACCGCAATGTCACTTGTTGGTTTTGCGTTTAGCAACCAGACTTATAAGCCTCCTCCCGTATTTGGCCCTTATGTTTTCAACGCCAATCCTTACAGTACTTCATTCTATGGTATGATGAAACTGGTCACACACAAACAAAACATATATTGGTTTAATATGACTCGTTTGCTCTGTCTTGTTTTGTTTTTTTTCCACATATACAGGAGGTTCAGTGTCAGTAAACAAGGGCATTATAGTCGGAGTAGTAGTTGCTGTTGTCGTTCTTCTGTTGTTGTTGACTATAGCTGGGATCTACGCTCTTAGACAGAAGAAGAGAGCTGAGAAAGCAACTGACCAAATTAATCCTTTTGGTGAGGAAATGGTTTACGTGCACTACAAGAAAAGACTCCTCTCTTTTCTCTCTACTGAAAAATTCTGACAGCGATCTCTTTTGTATGTTGTAGCCAAGTGGGATACGGGTAAAAACAATACCGATGCTCCACAACTAATGGGAGCAAAGGCCTTTACTTTTGAAGAGCTGAGCAAATGTACTAACAAGTTTTCAGAGGCAAATGATGTTGGGGGTGGAGGTTATGGACAGGTTTGTGTCTTTTCAAAAAGTAACAATGACATTAGTTGAAATTTATGATCCTATTATGATGATGTTGGAACAGGTGTACAAAGGGGTTCTTCCAAATGGGCAACTCATAGCAATCAAAAGAGCTCAACAAGGATCTATGCAAGGAGGGTTAGAGTTTAAAACAGAGATTGAGCTTCTTTCAAGGGTCCATCACAAAAATGTTGTTAAGCTCTTGGGATTCTGTTTTGATCAAAGCGAACAAATGCTCGTATATGAGTACATACCAAATGGCTCTCTTAGAGATGCTCTATCAGGTAAATATCAAAATCTCAGTCTTGTTTTAGTTAGTTCTTTGGTGCTGATGAACTTGAAAATATTATAGGAAAGAATGGGATTAAACTGGATTGGACAAGAAGGCTCAAAATAGCACTTGGCTCAGGGAAGGGTTTAGCTTACCTTCATGAGCTTGCTGATCCTCCAATTATACACAGAGACGTCAAATCAAACAACATATTACTTGATGAAAATCTTACTGCCAAGGTTGCTGATTTCGGCCTTTCCAAACTTGTTGGAGACCCTGAAAAAGCTCATGTCACAACACAAGTTAAAGGAACAATGGTGAGTAAAGTATCCATCATTAAATATATGAATTCTATAAACAATAAAAATAACTCACAGAATATATAACATTAGGGTTACCTGGATCCTGAGTACTACATGACGAATCAACTGACCGAGAAGAGCGATGTGTATGGGTTTGGTGTAGTGATGCTCGAGCTATTAACTGGTAAAAGTCCCATAGATAGAGGCAGCTATATTGTGAAAGAGGTAAAGAAGAAGATGAATAAGTCGAGGACATTATACGACTTGCAAGAATTGCTGGACACGACGATCATCGCAAACAGCGGGAATATAGAAGGGTTTGAGAAGTACGTAGATGTGGCACTGAGATGCGTGGAGGCAGAGGGAGTTGATAGGCCATCGATGAGTGAGGTGGTGCAAGAAATAGAGAGCATAGTGCGGCTTGCGGGATTAAACCCTAACGCCGATTCAGCAACATACGAGGAAGCATCCGGTGATCATGATCCTTATGGAAGGGATTCGTTTGAGTACACTGGTATTTTCCCAGCTTCGAAACCCGAACGCATGGTTTGATATTTTTGTCTTTTCTTTATTTTCTGCCTTTTGACAATTTCGTAAGTGACGTTACACTTGAAATGCCTTGCAAATATGTACTAACATGATTTGATATGTTGTGTGATCGCTTATAGGTTTGGTACCTAACATCAACCATTAAATCATAAGAACAATTAATATTTTGTCCAGTTCAAAGTCAAAACAACAAAAGATATTAATGTCAATCTCTCTCTCATACTTGAAATTAAAAACCTTTTGTATGAAATAATAAAAGTAGATCAGAAAACCGTGTCTTACTTCTCTAATCCGCCAAACGTATATATTTCTCTCCAGGGATTTAGGATTGTGTTGCTAATAACGACTTCTTCAATTCTTTACTTAATAACAGGGGTTTTAACCCTGCAAATCGCTAGTTTTTGCAATTTTAACTCAAAAAAATTACAAGTCAATGCGCAATATAACCTATCGTCATAACTGTCAAAATTGTAAAATATTTATAGATCCTCAACGATAAGGAGTCTAAATTCACATTTAAAATTTTGAAAATCTAAAGCTTTGTAAATTACATATATAAAGGTTATATCGCGTATCACTTTTGACTTCATAAGAATATAAGATCAATCTTCATTTTTGGTAAATGGGGTAAAGTTACAAAGAAATAGAGATTTGAAGGGTTATTTTTGTTGAAAACCTTTTAATAAAAACTATTTATTTCGCTCACAATAAGTTGACAGTTTACCCGTGAATATTATTAAAAAAATACACACTATCATCTAAAAGACTAAAACTATTAACCTAACGTTTACTACTTGAGATGAAAAAAAAGTTGAAAAACTATTCAACAAGTTGAGAAACTATTCAACTCATTCATTTAAAAATATTAAAACTTTACAATAAAGATATTCAATTCGAAAGCTAGTTTAAATTATTCAAAATGCTAATATCCCATTGCCACTCTGCCAATATATGAACAAAAAAAAAGATAGTAAACATATATTTTGAATTACAATAATACATAATATGCACATAGTATGTGCATGAAATGTCAAATTGTTGTGAATGAATTTTACTGTAATTTTAGTATAAACCTGAACTTACATATACATATATATATATATATATAATCTAAACTAAGCCAATATTTAACTTTTTTAATTAAAAATATATAAAATTTGTTTCCTTAACTTGTTTTGCTTTTTAGTTTAATTTTGTTTTATTTTTTTAAATGAAATATTACATAGAAGATTCTAATTGGCTGATATATATTTAAATATGTAAGAACACGTAGTAAACGATTCAAAAAAAATGATAATATAAAAATAACGTACTAATTATTCTCAACTTCATCAAAACAACTAACTTATTTTTACAAATATAATTGTGTTTATGTACTTATATACTTGCAGAGTGCAAACAGACCATTGAATCTATTTATTTGGGTATAGCAACTTCAATTTCCTCTGAAAATGATGGATCAAGGCGCGCTGCAATCCTCTTCCCACTTAAATTTCTATCTCTAACAATATAAATAATTGGTGTAAATTACAACTGTTATTGACATCAGTTAGTTATGTATTAATAAAGAGACTAATGAATTGCAGCTCGAATGGTATAAATTAAGTTTGTGGAATGAATTAAGTTACTTACGTCATTTTTCCTTTTGACGATTTGTTCTGTTTTTTTTATAGTCATTTTTCAATTGATTAAGTCAAATCGAGGGAACTTTTCCTAGAAACTTACTGTTTTGGAATAACCTTATTTCAACTTATTCTAGCTATTGTTTGACGTTCGCACTTTGAAATTTGGATGATTTGAACTTAGCCTTATTATGTGATATAATGATCGAATTTGGATTTAATTTATTTTTTTACTTAGGAGTTTGGTAATCCTGTCATGGATCATATATTTAGAGATTCCTTTCTACCATTTTATCACTCTTGTTAACTCTGAATGACTAGACTCATAGTCTAATACCCCAACCTTACCTCAACCATACAAAAACAATTGAGTAAAGAGACCGACATAGCTCACCTCTCGTTAGGATTAAATGTGTAGAATGTAATGACTAATTAAGAATTTTAATAAACCTAAGTATCTGTATAGAAGTTGAAAAGAGAACTGCTTCTTTTCCTCCTTTGTGTACATCTTATGTCTTCTATATTCTAAACAAAAAAAAGATTAATTGAGGAAAAAGAAGAAGAGTTGGAGGAACTAGAATGTATGCATGGTTAGATACTAGTATAGTACCAAGGAAAATCAAAGGCTATATGTTGAGTTTGGTATTGTTGGTGGATCTGGATGAATGGAAGGCTATGTATCCTAAATTGGTTTGTCTTCATTGTGTTTTTACATAATGATTTACATTCTCAGTAGGATGGCAGCAAAACACATGAGCCACCATAAAAGAGCATTATTACCAAGACCAATGACATGTTTGATATTCCCTTTGTGAAGAGTACATACAATTTTTAACTTGAAATATAAAATGTTTGCATTATTAACTTGAAATATAAAATGAAGTAGATTCAATTATATATGAAACGTACATATGTACTTGTTAATATATGTCTTAAAAAATAATATTCATAATAATACGGTTCAACTACAATTTTATAATTTATATATGTTATATAGTGTTTAATAGAATTACTAAAGAGGAAAGTTAAAGTACATATTACTAAATATTTTTGATTACAATGTATTGTTGAAATTATTTAAACAGTATGTTACTAACTTACTATAGTAATAAAACCATTACTTATAGCAAAGCCAATTAAATATGTTATTTTCTTTAAACAGTTAAGATAAATTATATTTTTTTAAAATATTTTTTCTTTTTTTCTTTTTTTTTTGAAAATAAAAAACTGATAAGTAGTCTAGAAAGGGTGATAAAAAGCCATTACTTAATTATTTTGAAAGATAATTTTATGTTGTCCTATATATTAATTTTATTGTCATCATCTAAAAGTAATAGTTAACATAAAATAATTTTATATATGATAAGTCAATTTTAAAATAGTTTATTAAAATGGTTGACAAAAAAAAATAGTTTATTAAAATGATATCACAAAACAAATATCTTATACTATAAGTTTAACCAGTTTTTATAAAAATTCTTGAAAATAAAAGTTTGTCAAATTTAAAATATTTTTATTTTCTATATATTGTCTCTATTTCTAATCATTTAAAAATATATAGTATAATTAACAATAAATTAAGTTTTGAAATTATTGTTTTCTGTTATATCATAGGGTGATAAAGCAATTATGTTATGATACCATTATGTTTTTTTAGTACATATATATGTTTTAAAGACAATCAAACTGTAACTTATAAATTACTATTAAATACAAATTTGAGTTGTGTCTCTAATACTATTGTAACAACCCGTCCCGTGGACCCCACTAGCCTCTCTGCTAGCCGCCCCAACGGACCCCAAGCTGGCCCTGCAGGGGATCGATCCTAACCCCTCACTGGGCAAATGGAACTATTCATCCAAATCCACAGTAGGTTATTGGTGCGCCAGGCGTTCCTCGAACCCTGGTCCCCACCCTTTAACAACCTTCCCACAAGACAAGTTGCCACCAATTGATCTGCAGGTCAATTGGTGACAGCTTGTCCTGTGGGAAGGTTGTTAAAGGGTGGGGACCAGGGTTCGAGGAACGCCTGGTACACCAATAACCTACTGTGGATTTGGATGAATAGTTCCATTTGCCCAGTGAGGGGTTAGGATCGATGCCCTGCAGGGCCAGCTTGGGGTCCGTTGGGACGGCTAGCAGAGAGGCTAGGAGGGTCCACGGGACAGGTTGTTACAATAAAAATCCACAGTAGGTTATTGGTGTACCAGGCGTTCCTCGAACCCTGGTCCCCACCCTTTAACAACCATCCCACAGGACAAGCTGTCACCAATTGATCTGCAGGTCAATTGATGACAGCTTGTCCTGTGGGAAGGTTGTTAAAGGGTGGGGACCAGGGTTCGAGGAACGCCTGGTACACCAATAACCTACTGTGGATTTGGATGAATAGTTCCATTTGCCCAGTGAGGGGTTAGGATCGATGCCCTGCAGGGCCAGCTTGGGGTCCGTTGGGGCGGCTAGCAGAGAGGCTAGTAGGGTCCACGGGACAGGTTGTTATAATAAAAATCGATTTTTATTGTAACAACCCGTCCCGTGGACCCCACTAGCCTCTCTGCTAGCCGCCCCAACGGACCCCAAGATTAGGTTATTGGTGTACCAGGCGTTCCTCGAACCCTGGTCCCCACCCTTTAACAACCTTCCCACAGGACAAGCTGTCACCAATTGATATCAATTGGTGGCAACTTGTCCTGTGGGAAGGTTGTTAAAGGGTGGGGACCAGGGTTCGAGGAACGCCTGGTACACCAATAACCTACTGTGGATTTGGATGAATAGTTCCATTTGCCCAGTGAGGGGTTATGATCGATGCCCTGCATGGCCAGCTTGGGGTCCGTTGGGGCGGCTAGCAGAGAGGCTAGTGGGGTCCACGGGACGGGTTGTTACAATAAAAATCGATTTTTATGTAACAACCCGTCCCGTGGACCCTACTAGCCAACCCGCTAGCTTGCCCCCATAGGCCCAAAGCTGGCCCTGCAGGGCATCGATCCTAACCCCTCACTGGGCAAATGGAACTATTCATCCAAATCCACAGTAGGTTATTGGTGTACCAGGCGTTCCTCGAACCCTGGTCCCCACCCTTTAACAACCTTCCCACAGGACAAGCTGTCACCAATTGAGCTGCAGATCAATTGGTGACAGCTTGTCCTGTGGGAAGGTTGTTAAAGGGTGGGGACCAGGGTTCGAGGAACGCCTGGTACACCAATAACCTACTGTGGATTTGGATGAATAGTTCCATTTGCCCAGTGAGGGGTTATGATCGATGCCCTGCAGGGCCAGCTTGGGATCAGTTAGGGCGGCTAGAAGAGAGGCTAGTGGGGTCCACGGGACGGGTTGTTATAATAAAAATCGATTTTTATTGTAACAACCTGTCCCGTGGACCCCACTAGCCAACCCGCTAGCTTGCCCCCATAGGCCCAAAGCTGGCCCTGCAGGGCATCGATCCTAACCCCTCACTGGGCAAATGGAACTATTCATCCAAATCCACAGTAGGTTATTGGTGTACCAGGCGTTCCTCGAACCCTGGTCCCCACCCTTTAACAACCTTCCCACAGGACAAGCTGTCACCAATTGATCTGCAGCTCAATTGGTGACAGCTTGTCCTGTGGGAAGGTTGTTAAAGGGTGGGGACCAGGGTTCGAGGAACGCCTGGTACACCAATAACCTACTGTGGATTTGGATGAATAGTTCCATTTGCCCAGTGAGGGGTTATGATCGATGCCCTGCAGGGCCAGCTTGGGATCAGTTAGGGCGGCTAGAAGAGAGGCTAGTGGGGTCCACGGGACGGGTTGTTATAATAAAAATCGATTTTTATTGTAACAACCTGTCCCGTGGACCCCACTAGCCAACCCGCTAGCTTGCCCCCACAGGACAAGTTGCCACCAATTGATCTGCAGAGAGGCTAGTGGGGTCCACGGGACGGGTTGTTATAACAATATATATAATTAATTATTTAATGTAATGTGAGTTTTTTTATATATGATTATTGAATATAATGTGAGTTTTTTTAATTAGTCTATCATATAGTAATAGGACAATTAGTTACAGCAAAGTTAATCAAATTTGGTATGTTGCGTTAAATAATTAAGATAAATTAATTTATTTATAGTTTGGTTTTGTTGGAAAAAAAAAAAGAAACTGATAAGTATTCTAAGAAAAAATTGTAAGACCTTACTTAATTACTTTGATAGATAAATATATTGTCCTATATATAAATTTTATTTTCATATCTAAGAGTAATAGTTAACAATAAATAGTTTTATAAAATGATAAGTCAATTTTAAAATAATTTATTAAAACGATATAACGAAACAAATATCTTATACTCTAAGTCTGACTAATTTTTTATTAAAATTCATGAAAATAAAAGTGTGTCAAATTTAATGTAAATCTTTGTTTCTTATATAAATTGTCTCTATTTCTAATCATTTAAAAATAAATAGTACAATTAACTATAAATTAAATTTTGAAACTATTGTTTTCTGTTATTTCATGAGGGAGATAAAACAACTATGTTATGATACCAATTTTTTTTTAGTACATATGTTTTAAAGACAGTCAAAATGTAACTTATAGGATACTATTAAATACAAAGTTGAGTTGTGTCTTTAATACATTATATATGATTATTGAATACATATATTAGAAAATCTTATATATTTTTAAATTAGTCTATCATAAATTAATTTGGTTTCAGTTTTTACTTTAAAAGTAGGAAACCATTTTCTATTATTTTTTAGTTTGAATTTATTTATATTTTTTAGTTGGGTTGATAAGTATTTTTATAAGGTTCTATGTTGTATGATATCATTATGAAATATATTAGATGTTAAAACTTAAAAATGGAAGAAATATATTTTTCTTACAACAAAAAGCAAACTATACAACTTTTTTTTTTTACAAACTATACACCAGATACAAATAAAATAAAATCAAATAAAAAAATAGAATGTTAAATTTAAAATTAATGAAAATGACATGTGTCACAAAAGTAGAATGCCAAAGTCACATTGTTAGGCAAAGTTAGAAAAAACTTTCTCTTATTATATAAGATTATTGGTTTTTAACCATTGTACTTGAGTCTTTTCTAGAGTCAAAGAATGTTTTGTGTCTTTAAGTCTTTTATCGAGTCTTGTAGATTTTGAGACATTCTGGAGCAAATGAAGAGTTTGTGATCCTTTTAGATGATATGAGATAGAGGAGGGTGTTATTTTTCATTTCCAAATGGGTTGAAGGAAATTTAACGGTGTGAGTAAAAATTATTGTCAATTTACTTGAGACATTTCAAACTGGCTCGCAGATGAAGTAGCGACCAATATAACTTCGGTTGGTACATCATGGTACCGATCGTTATGGAGTCAAGACGCGATTGTAGAAGCCCAAAATGACCAGAAGGTCCAGAACATATTTCCCTGACTATATAAATCTAAGACTCGACTTATGGACATAAATCTTAACCTCTCTACTCATTCTCTAGTTTGTAATGCTTATTGGAAGATTTTTTTGTGAGAATATCTCTATTCTTCTTGACAGCTAGAATGATTTCTAAACCCTTTTATCGTATTTGCATTCTAGTTATTTGTTCTTCATATTTGATTGTTTTGTTCTCTATTTATATGGTTAAATAGTTTTCTACTGGTTTTTGGGGATTTCTAAAGGGATATCATAGTTAATTAATGTTATGTTGATTAGAAATTGATCATTTAGTTATTCACCTAGGTTTTTAATGCTTTATTTTAACCATTTAGATTTTGTTCTATTTTGTGTTCATCGTGGCAACATATGTACTATTGAATCAACTGATCTATCCTAACTCCTAAGTGAGCAAAGTGTCCTTAGCTTACGAAAGTTGATGTTAAAGCGTTTTGTGAACAATTCGAACTTACACTAATTGCTTGCTTGAATTTTTATTTTTATAAGAATTTTATCTCATGAGTCATTCATAAAAAATTAGCGTAAAGAATTTGGGATCAAAAAGGGCTTATCAAAGCGGCAGTAAAAAAAAAAAAAAAAAAAAAAAAGCTTAATCATCTGCAAGCAAGTGACTCTAGCTAAAAGTAAACTTAATAATCAGTATACAAGTGAGTGCATATGTTTACAAGTGAAAATAATGTCTGCCAAAAGCATAAAACAAGACAAGCATTCATCATGATAGTCACATATATATAGACATTTTGCAACACATTGAAAACAAAAACGTCTACACTATGCAGAACGATTTTGTCATCAAAGGGTTCAAAGGGTTTATCAAAGAGACAGAAAAGTCCCAAAATAAACATAATCATCTACACTGCAAAGCAAAAACATTGTCAATTTCTTTGGCTATCCCGTTTTGTTCTTTGTGTATTCTTGCTGCCAATCTCAACACATGATTCCTTTCTAGACCCGAGGCACTAAAAGAACTCACTAAATAAGCTTCTAAATCATCTTGACATAGCAAGTGAGTGCAGACGATATGTATAATTAAGCAAAAACATGTGAATGGCATACCCTAAACACACACACACACAAAACATTTATTCCAAAGTGGCATACTAAAAAGAAAGAAAGGGATATCAACCAGATTCATTAAATTCATACCTGTCAAACAGTAACAGATTTAGCACACACGAATTTATAAGACTTAGGCACAGTAAGAAGAGCATCGGACCACTCGACTTTCCCCCAAATGTCCTCATCGTTGCGTTTTTCAAGTGAAATCTCAGCACACCAAATCATCTTCTTCTTAAACCCAAATCTCTGCAGAGACTTGTCCCACAAAACAACCAGCTTATCACCATAATCAGCTAATTTAACAGAAGCAGAATTAGCAAACTGAGGCAACCCTTCTAAACCCTCTAATCTTCTCGCACCTACTTCCTCCTCCTGAGTCCTACGTGCTCTCCATCTAAGATATTCGCCACGGACATAAGTATAGTCTACGTCATCTATCGTACAAAAAGAAACCCGATCCACAAGCATATGCAATCCTACACTTTCGCATGTCGAATCCTTAGGCTTAAAAGCCATACCAAGCCAAGGAGAGTCTAATTTACGGTGAATGTAAATAATTCCATCCATGTTTTTGAATTCCAATCTCCGTTTGTTGAGCGGCACGGGATTCCAAGATTGATTGTACACTTCAACGCAGTTCAAAGAATCTTGCTTTTCATACATTCCTGGTAAATACACATTCCCATCATATGCAGTACCGGTGTGAGCTATTCTCATTCTTGGAGCTTCACGGCAAGTGTGAGTTCGACAATCAAGATACCACACGGATGGAGAATCATGTATATCTGCGCTAATGGCGTAAAGATAAGAACCAACAGCAATTAGACTTGACCATTTCACAGGAGGAGAGTTGAGAATTCGGGTTGGAGCCAATAGATGAAGACTTGGATTCTCTTTCTTCTTCTTCTTCTTCTTCTTGATTAGGGTTTGATTAGGTTTCTTCGGGTAGAGAGTGAACCAGCGAGGGTTAGCTTCATGAGGGAAGCGTAAGCACACATAGAGAAATGTCTCGGTGCAGCCTAAGAGGGTTCGGGTTTTGTATATCTCCGGTGATGCAAGGATCGATCGGAAGCTTTTGGAGACTAAGGATAGATTTGGGTAATACGATCTCGAGACACGGGCTAAGATGCTCACTATCAAATCGTGTGGAAGTGACGGATTTGGGTTCGATTTCGGCGACGGTTCCTTCGTCTTTGTTGTCGGCGACTTGCTGCTCTTCTTCTTCCGCCAAAACATTGTCGCCGTTGGTAAAAGGAACCCAATCGATTTCTTCTCCGATTTGCAGAGAACAAATTTTTGACTTCACTTTACTGTTCTTGGGGCGCGTGCGGTTGGTATGATCGTGTTGCGCGTGAGAAGCATGCCACATATTAACATGAAGGGCGTATCTCAATAGTGGGCTTAGTCATTTGCATTGAATCTTAATGGGCCTCAAAACAATAATTTTGACCTTTCGATTCTTTTAAATCAACAAAAGTTGTTTTATTTTAAATTCGTTTAAGCCACATTAAGTTAAGCCAAGGTCGATTAAAAAGTCGTGTTATCAGTTAAATATTTCGTTCATTATATTAGTCACAGTTGTTAATGTTTAATGAATTCATGAACTCGTCTGATCAAGTCGTGTTTAAATTGTATTGTTCATGATTTGGTCTTTCCCATTACTCAATTAGCATTTCCATATAATAACCCTTTTGAAACCTTCGAGCATTCCCATTATCAGCTGTTTCAAGTTGATCAAGTTATTATATGTTCCACTGACTATATCTTACTCTATGTATCTGTCACTTCAAAATGCTCAAAGTCTTCTCCTTTTTGTTAACACTAGTCTACATCTTTTGTTTAGCAAGGGGGCTTGAAATATTTATTCTTGAATTTGTCATAACTTGTGCAAACCACATGCTTTCTTCTTGTATGATATATCGATATACAATCAGAAATAGAGAAAGAGAAAAGTATCTTCATTGTGGTTATAATGAAGATGACCAGTTCAAAAATTAGAGTCTACATGATGATACTGATTTTGCTTTTCTTTCACATTTGTTGTGTTTATGGGCTCACAAATGGCCCTGACGGTAAGTATATAGTTTAGATGATGATCAGGTTTTTTTATACATATATACATAGGAATTTTCAAAATCTTTGAATGAGTTTGAAAATTGGTACAGCTACGGCTTTACAAGCTGTGAAGAGTGAATGGACCAAGTTTCCTAAGAATTGGGAAGGCTCTGATCCTTGTGGAACCAATTGGGTTGGAATTACATGTACCAATGACCGCATCGTTTCAATGTAACATCTTATATCTATATACCCTTTTATTTGATGCTTTCCTCTTCAGACTTTAACACCGTGTTGTTGTTTGTGCAGATCATTAGGCAACGTTGACTTGGAAGGAAAGCTTTCTGCCGATATCGCGGCTTTGTCTGAATTGCAGATCTTGTATGTCTTTCTCTTCTTCTTCTACATATACTTGGATTTTTTTTCTTCCTCATCTGATGATCCAATGTTTTTATTTTAGGGATTTGACATCCAATCCTAATTTGACTGGACCCCTTCCATCAAATATTGGTAACCTCAAGAAGTTGATTACCTTGTAAGAAAAGCAAACAAGATCATAACCTATTTATAATCGCCTTTGTCTTATATAATGTAACGTCTATTTTAATTGATTTTTTTTTTCTTTCTTTGTCCAGAAACCTTATGGGATGTGGTTTCAGTGGTCAAATCCCTGAGTCCATAGGATCTCTAGAACAACTTACAACCCTGCAAGATACCAATGTTGCTTTCTAGTACTATAAACTGTCTCTAAATCAATTCGTAATAATATAAGTTTTCTCCATATATACATGCAGCTCCCTAAATTCAAATAAATTCATTGGAACAATTCCGGCTTCCATTGGACGGCTATCGCAACTGTTTTGGTTAGATATAGCCGACAATCAAATCGAAGGAAAGCTTCCAGTTTCTAATGGGACTTCTTCACCTGGACTTGACATGCTTCTTCAAGCTGGACATTTGTATATATAATCCCCAAATCTATCTGATTCTTTTGTGAGACAATTTTTAATATATATACTACTAAGTTACTAACTAATCTGAATATCTTATCCTCTTTCACTTTCTCTTGCAGCCATTTTGGAAATAACAAGCTTTCGGGTGATATCCGGGAGAAGCTCTTCAGCTCAAACATGACTTTGCTGCATGTGTAAGTTTCATAGTATATGTGAAAGCTGAGAGAGTTGCACTAGTTGAGATTGATAACTAAATAAATGAATTGCATTGCTTCAATTCTTGTTTTATCGATAGGTTATTTGATGGAAACCAGTTGACGGGCAAAATACCAGAAAGCCTCAGCCTCGTTAAAACGCTAACGGTGTTGTAAGTAAAAAATTGTTTGTTTAAATTTTTTACTTATCCTAACTTGTTTAATCTCATATGATTTATTTTCTTACATTCAGACGCCTTGATAGGAATAAACTAACTGGAGATATTCCTTCAAGTCTTAATAATCTCACAATTCTTCAAGAACTGTAAGTGAGAAACTAAAGTTTTTTTGTCTGTAGTTTGTATATACATATACAAAAAGAAGTAAAATAGTTTGTATTTGAATATTTTTCAGGTACTTAGCCAATAACAGATTTACAGGTACTCTTCCAAATTTAACCAGGTTAACTAGTCTCTACACATTGTAAGTCTCTTTATTATTCTCCCCTCTTTTTTTATTTTGTGTGTGCTTAATCTACAATAAAAAACGTTCTTTATAAGTTAATCTAATCTCATGATGTGACTGTTCTGTAACAGAGATGTGAGCAATAACCAATTGAAATTCTCTCTCATTCCATCTTGGATCTCTTCATTACGCTCTTTGGCAACATTGTATGCACCTATCTCTCTCTCTCTCTCTCTTATAGCATACTGTAGATGGTTAACCATCCACACCACACACATGGGTGGATGAATTATTTAGTTGTTTATATATTTGTATTAATTTATGATTATGGTAGAAACATATATATATATATATATACACACAAATATATGTATTTCACTTATACATTTTATTTTCTATTTACTATTTGTAACTAATTTCACCGATAAGATTTTGCATTTACGTAACATCTTACATATATTGTTTAATATGAAAAATTAAATTATTAAAAAAATAAGCAAACATAAGTAAAAAATACTTTTATGTATCTGTTTTATAATCTATCTATAAATATAAAGTTGGCTTTTCTCTCTTCTCCTTACTCCACCTCGTCATTTTTTATTTTAATTTTAACAATTAATCCACATTGTCAAAGGAACATAAAATCTAAAGTTAATACATCAATTAGTTCACTCGTTTTTGTGATATTTTTATTATTATTGCCAGTAAATTAAAAAAAATATAAACAAAAAATAAAATGAAATGAAAAAAATACAACCAAAAAAAATATCAAAGTAAAATATGGATACAGATTACATAAATATAAAACTTGATATTTCTATCATAACATAGAATAATTGTGTAAATATTTGTAAAAGACTAGAAATAGGGGAAAAATAAATCTATCATATATTTAATGGAACAACATTTACTTTCAATAGTTACAATTATTATGATAAAGAAGTTATTCAATTATTATAAATTCATATTATCAATAAAAAGTCGGTGTATATTATTATTTTTAATTATAGTATAATATAATTAATAATATATATGTATTTAAAACTTCAGATTATTGTTAGTGTTAAATTATAAATTCATGTTGCCGATTAAAACCAGAAGAATTTGGTGCATATTATTATTTAGAATTCTAAATAATATAAATAACTAAAATAGTTTGAATGATCTATGTTATTTATCGTTTTCAAACTTTAAAAATGGTGAAATTTGTTAAACAAAGGTATATCCAAAAAAAGAGAAAATATTAATCAAGTGCTCAAAAATTTTTAAAAATGTATATATTTAAGAAAAATGTATAAGGTCACTTGAAATAAAACATATTAAAGAAAACTTATTATGAACATCACACACACCAAAAAAATAGTGAAAAATACTAAGAAATATTTGAGAAAGCGATTTGTGATAAAAATAATTATAATAGTAGTGGTAGATTGTAGAATTTTGATTAAAATTGAAAAGAATTATATTTTTGGATAGATACACATATCTAAAAGCTAGAGTAATCTTATGAATTTGTAGATTTAGGAGAATCAAAACAAAAGAACACTATATAAAACATAGTAGACTATACATATTTATTGTTCAAAAAAAAAGTAGACTATACATATTTTAATAATTTTTCTTTTGTCAAACAGTTGAGATAAATTGTAATATTTGATGTAATAATGTGAGTTCATGGATATAGATGAGTCCAATTATCTTATTTATTACTAAGAAGCAAAACTTATGTGTAGTACATTAATGCCAAATAAACTTCGGGACAAAGGGTGGGTATATTCTCTAAAACTTTTTAGTGTCTATGTTAGTAAGTAATGATCACTTAACCGATAAAATAAAAGAGTATTGGAAGATAAAAAATATGAAAATAGTTATGATATGTCTTCATAATCAATGTATTATAAGTGAGATAATCGAATATAAAAAGAGAGTAGATGCAAGATATGACGAGTGTTTACCAAAAAATAAAGAAAGAATTAATTGTGAAAATGTTAAAAAATAGATAAGTTATATATCATTTATTAAAATAAATTTGACATCTATGTAGATTTACATTTTTCATATTCAATAATTATAAATATATTCAACGGTTCAAATTAATAAAAAAAATTATAGTCTTGCGCAATGCAGGGGTTATAAATCTAGTAAAAAATAAAATAGACTCTCATATATCATATCATCTTTTTTTTTTCTTAACATGTCCGCATTTTGTTAGTTCATTAAAAAAGGTTTTCATATTAAATTCTAATAAAAGTTCTCAAGTTTCATATAGGTTTTTATCTTCCTTTCAAACATCTAATACATTATATAATGCTATTAATATAAATAAAATATTCAGAAATATAAAAATAGATTCATATTTAATACTGTATAATTGTTTTTTTCTCTAAAGTAGATAGTTAATGATTTTGTATTTCATAACTTAATAAAATTAATAGACTTTATATTAAAATTGAATAGAATGACACATATAAAAAAATTATGAGACATATGGCAGTTTTTTAAAGCTTGGATTTTGTGAAAACCTTACTTTATTCTATAAAATATTATTTTTTTGTATATTTACAAAGAACAACATTGTCTTCTACTTGGCAGAAGGATGGAAGCAATCCAACTTGGAGGTCCAATACCAATCTTCCTCTTCAGCCCTACTCAACTACAAACTGTGTGAGCAAACCAATACATGAATTTAGAATTCAAGTTGTTTAGCTGTGAAATCTATACTGACCGGATACGTCGTTTCTTGGCATGGCAGTGTCCTAAAACGCAATCAGATAAACGCAACATTGGACTTTGGTTCCAGCTATAGTAACCAGTTGGAGTTTGTGGATTTACAATACAACTACGTAACTGATTATAAACCATCCGCCAATAAACGCATCCAAGTGATGTATGTATATATCATATATATGGTCACAACAAATCAACTTTTGAATTTGTCAAGCATGTACTTATGTGTGTTGATATATCCACAGGTTAGCAGATAATCCGGTGTGCCAAGATGCGGCGAACCGGCTGAGTGATACTGCAATGCAGTCCAACACAAGACCTCATTTTCTGCCCCTCAAATAAATTGTCCTCGCTGTGGTCAGGGCAAGGAACCAAGTCCAGCGTGCAACTGTATGTACCCAGTCACAGGAATACTCACCTTCAGGTCTCCTTCCTTCTCAGGGTATACCAACAATACCAACTTCAACATGCTCCAACAGGAGCTAGAGGGTTTCTTCAAGAATCCAAGTTATCCCGTGGACTCTGTGGCTATCAGAAACATAAGAGAGAATCCAACTGATCACCATCTTCTAATAGATATCTTGGTCTTTCCATCGAACATAGAAACTTTTAATGAGACAGGAATGGATAGTGTTATTTCTGCATTTAGCACGCATACTTTTTCGCAACCCCCAATATTTGGCCCTTACATTTTCGTAGCCGATCAATACACTCCGTTCTCTGGTATGTTGTAACTTTGTCACACAATTATAAAAAAAATTACTTCCGTATTATTGATATGCTTTCCCCATTTGGCAACATATGTAGGAGGAGATTCCAAGTCAGGAAACAAAGGCATTATCATCGGAGCAGCAGTTGGTGTCGCGGTTCTTCTGTTGTTTTTATCCATAGCGGGCATTTATGCTCTTAGACAGAGGAATAGAGCAGACAGAGCAACTGGTCGAAATAATCCTTTTGGTAAGAATATATATATATATATATATATATATATATATATATGTTTTACTACTATAAAAGATTCCTTTCTTGTATGATGAAAAGTATTCTAAATACTTTTCTTTTGAATGTTGTAGCCAAGTGGAATAAGAGTAAGAGTAGTATTGATGCTCCACGGCTAGTGGGAGCAAAAGCATTTACTTTTGAAGAGTTGAAGAAATGCACTGAAAATTTTTCAAAAGCAAATGATGTTGGAGGTGGAGGCTATGGCCAGGTTTGTGTTTTTGAAATTGCCTAAACTGAAATAAGCAATGACGTTAAGTTGAACTTTAATCCCAATATGTTGTTGAAACAGGTGTACAAAGGAATTCTTTCCTCTGGACAACTCATAGCAATTAAAAGAGCTCAACAAGGTTCTTCCCAAGGAGAGTTGGAGTTTAAAACTGAGATTGAACTTCTTTCAAGAGTCCATCATAAAAATGTTGTCAAACTTTTGGGCTTCTGCTTTGATCGAACTGAGCAAATGCTCGTTTACGAGTACATTCCAAATGGCTCTCTTACAGACAGTCTATCAGGTAATACCAAACCTCTATCTTTCTTTTGATGAATTATGATTATTTTATTTTTGGTGCTGAATTTTATGATAATTTAGGGAAGAGTGGAATTAGACTAGACTGGACAAGAAGGCTTAGAATAGCACTTGGGTCAGGCAAAGGTCTTGCTTATCTTCATGAGCTTGCTGATCCTCCAATTATACATAGAGATATCAAATCAAATAACATATTACTTGATGAAAATCTAACCGCAAAGGTTGCCGACTTCGGCCTTTCCAAACTTGTTGGAGACCCTGAGAAAATTCATGTGACAACACAAGTGAAAGGAACATTGGTGAGTAGAGAATAGATAATCCTCCTTTTTTTTTCTCTCTTTATTAAATACATTTTAACTCATAGATTCTTTGGAATTAGGGGTACTTGGATCCTGAGTACTACATGACAAATCAATTGACAGAGAAGAGTGATGTGTACGGGTTTGGTGTTGTGATGTTTGAGCTATTAACCGGTAAAAGTCCTATAGAGAGAGGTAAATATGTGGTGAAAGAGGTGAAGATGAAGATGAATACATCGAGTGATTTGTATGACCTACAAGAATTGTTGGACACGACGATTATCAGCACCAGCGGGAATTTGAAAGGGTTTGAAAAGTATGTCGATCTAGCACTAAGGTGTGTGGAGGAGGAAGGTGTGAATAGACCAACGATGGGTGAGGTTGTGAAAGAGATCGAAAACATAATGCACCTTGCAGGGGTAAACCCGAACATCGATTCAGCAGCAAGTTCGAGAACATACGAGGATGCAAGCAAAGGATCTGGTAATCCTTATGGCAAGGACTCAGTTTAATACAGTGCGGATTTCCCAACTTCAACACTCGAGCCCCAATAATTGATTATGTCTTTTGATTTTAATTGTTTGGTTATTTCCTAAGTGATTTACTTGAAATGCCTTGTCAATGGGGACTTGCATGATTTGATTTGCACTTCTATCTCTTTGCTTTTTAATGGAGATGATCTATATATATGAATTGTGTGTTTCCCTGAGTTTATTCATGTGTTTTTGCGTTCTTGGTAGCAGAGTGGTCTGCAGTTGTTTTGGTTTTTTGGGTTAGTTTCCCTCTACTTATTAGGCTAACCATTTTTTGTAGAATCCGCAACTGTATGTTGCTCAGGGTTGTAGAGGAGGATCCATGGGTTAGAAGGAATGTTTGTGTTGACAAAGTCTGTAATCCTTTGGTTTCAAAAGTTGAAGTAATATAAATTCAGATGACAAAAAAAAAAGAACATGATATCCAATGGAAACGTTTTTTAGTTATGTGACATCATAACTTATGTCCTTAAAACTAGAGCTAAAAAGGTTGACGTGGTCAGCACTCAGCACGATCATAAAGTTAACGAAACAGTACGTGGAATACTAAGGAAATTCAAACGTAAGGAAATCTTAGAAAACATAGAAAATAGAAAAGGAAAAAAATTACATAAAAAATGATAAATAACAAAAAAGAATCACGTGGATCATAGAGGAAGAAAATTATTTTAAAGATGTCCTAAGCAACCACTTCTATGTTGAAGTGGTCATCGAGGGACTATTTATAGACTCCATCATACCTACATCTCATAAACAATCTGTTGATGCATGTAACTTTCATACAATTCTTTAATCTCGTTCGTCGTATTTATATTCTTTTACGATTTTTTTCTTTTTATATATATTTTAGCATCAGTAGCATATTATTGTATAAAAATCTCATTTATTTGACTATTTTATTTGATATGTATTAAAACTTGTAATATGTGTTTTGATTTTATATAAGGGTGGGAGTATTGGTCAATGTATCCTCAAAACCATCAGCATCTTCACTGCTGCAATTAGTATTATAATCTCAAGTTGGTAAATGCTTGTGCTGATTTTTTCCTTGTTGTTAAAAAAACTATTTCGTTGACCAAAGACTCTTCCACTAATCATATATCTAATGTTTTTAGTTTGGAGATTTTGTAATTACTTTGAAGTTTGAAATCATCAATGTGTGTGTTCAATACATTAAACTGTATATTCATAACCATGCTCTCGCACTGGGTAAAGTTTTAGTTTTCGTCACGATAACTTATCATGTTAGTTCGATTTGATACATTATTAATTAATTTTTTTTTCTTTCCAAACCTTCCATTAATAGCATTCTCATCTGTTTCAAGTTGAACTAGTTCCCATTTTTTAAATTGGTCCACTGCCAATTTCTACTATATTTATATGTTTTCAATTAAATTAGTGAAAAGTCTTCTTCATTTTGTTAATATTATTATGTAGATGTTTTGTTAGCAAGGAGGCTGTACTTTTTATTATAGATTTCGTAACAACGTCTCCAGAACACAAGCTTTCTTATTGAATGATTTTGAGATACAGTTAGAAGGAGAGTACGAGAAAAGATCTTTTGTTGACAAAAAAAAAAAAAAGAGTAAGAGAAAAGGGAGTCTTTGTGGGTTTGAAGATGAGATCAAGAACTGGAGCCTTTATGCTCCTGATCTTGCTTTTCTTCCAAATTAGTTCTGTATCTGCGCTCACAAACAGTATAGACGGTAAGTATAGTTGGATGATGATCATAATTTTTCAGATATAGGAATAACAAAATGGTTGATATGAGTTTCAAAATCTGTGCAGCTGTTGCTTTACTAGCTCTAAAGAGTGAGTTGACCGGGACTCCTAAGAATTGGAAAGGCTTTGATCCTTGCGGAACCAATTGGGTTGGAATTTCATGTAGCAATGGCCGCGTTGTTAACATGTAAGTATGTAACATCTTATATTTAAAATTTTTGCTACTTTTTCAAGTAATCATCTGGTAGACTTTAGCGTTGTGTTGTTGCTTTGTTGCAGATCACTAAGCAACCTTAACTTGCAAGGAAAGCTTTCTGCCGATATTTCAACGTTGTCTGAATTGGTGACCCTGTAGGTCTTTCTTCTTCTTTTCTTCCTTTGCATAGAAATGTTTTTGTTTTCCCTAATCTTATGATCTAATGTTTATAGGGATTTGACATCCAATTCTAATATAACTGGACCGCTTCCACCAAATATCGGTAACCTCAAGAAGTTGACAGAGTTGTAAGCTAACAAAATCATGAACCAACTGCAACCGCCTTGTCTCACACATATTTTAACAAACTCCTTTTTTTCTCCAGAAATCTTATGGGATGTGGTTTCGATGGTCAAATTCCTGAGTCCATAGGAAATCTTGAAAAACTTACAAAACTGTAAGATGTGGTTGCTTCCTATTATTATAATCGGTCTCTTTTACAATGAGTATCTAAAAACATAAGTATCAAATTTTGTCTCCTTTTATACAGCTCCCTGAATTCAAATAAGTTCAATGGAAAAATTCCGGCTTCCATGGGACGGTTATCGAAACTATATTGGTTCGATATAGCTGACAATCAGATCGAAGGAGAGATTCCAGTTTCTAATGGGACTTCATCACCTGGACTTGACATGCTTCTTCAAACTGTGCATTTGTATATATAAACCAAAATCTTTCCATTTCTTTTAATATAATCACTCATTTGAATATAAGTACTAGTTCATCTGACTCTCCTTCACTTTCTCTTGTAGTCATTTTGGGAAAAACAAGCTTTCAGGGAAGATCCCAAAAGAACTTTTCACCTCGAACATGACTTTGAAACATTTGTATGCTTCACATTACATATTAAGCTGGGAGTTTGTATAAGTTGAGAGTAGTAACTAAATAAGTGATTACATTGTTTGTTGTTTTATCGACAGGCTCTTCGATGGAAACCTATTCACAGGCGAAATCCCAGAGAGCCTCAGTCTCGTTAAAACATTGGTTGTCTTGTAAGTAATAGAAAGAGATTTATCAAAAAAAAAAATGTTTCTTTGATAAGTAATAAACCATATTTGTCTTGTAAAAAAAATTGTAAGTAATAAACCATATTTGTTGTTTTCTTTGTGAGTAATAAAACCCATGGTCGAACAACAAAAAATTATACTAATTCGGGTATTGAACCCACGACCTATATCAAACCCATGGTCGAACTCAAACCAGCGGGGCTACTGTATCTTTAAAAATATTACTAGTACGGAATGTTTTATATATTCGAATCTTTCTCTCCTTGCTTTCGCTTCTTCCTCCTTCTCTTTACTTTTACACCGTTTCAAATTTTTATGAAATCTTCATGTTCCAGCAAAACAATAGTATCTAATTGCATTAGAAAAAATCGGAGGAAAAAACAAATATATTGACTTATTCAGCAGATTTCATTTTATGAACAATCTATCTATCTTTCTTTCTCTTGCTTGATTAAGAATAATAAAAGGTTCGTTATTCATTTTTTTCTATTTGTTAAATTTGGGCTTATCCTGGGCTTCTAACTAAAAACCAATTGGCAATTAGTAGATTGACCCTAACCCTTTATATATTAATGATAGTCCTTTCAAACTTCAGATGTGGGACTTGGATTGTATCCAACAATCTCCCCTTCAATCCAAGGACCACGCCTCCTCGAGATGACAACTCCATCTCGAACCGATCCCACTTGGACCGATAATAAACCCCTTCTTGGGCCCCCATTACTCGGGTTGACAAGAGGCATGTCATTATCCACTTTTCTAAATCCACCAGGATTTTTAACCTTTGGGCTCTGATACCATGTTAAATTTGGGCTTATCCTGGGCTTCTAACTAAAAATGGTGTAGTTGAAAGAAGAAACCGCACATTAATGGAGATGACAAGAAGCTTGCTTAAGGCTATGAATCTGCCGAATGAACTATGGGGAGAGGCCGTACGTCATTCAACATATTTGATTAATCGAGTTCCTACCAAAGCTTTAGCGGGTCAGACTCCATATGAAAGTTTCACGACGAGAAAACCTAACATCGAGCATCTACGAGTGTTTGGCTGTGTTGCTTATGCTAAGATCATTGGACCACATCTTAAGAAGTTAGATGACAGGTCGAGAACTTTGATCAATCTAGGGACAGAACCAGGTTCGAAAGCTTATAGGCTGTATGATCCAGTTACAAGGAAAGTGTTTGTAAGCAGAGACGTCGTGTTCGACGAGACAAAAGTTTGGGATTGGTCGACTGCAGAAAACCAAACCAATGGAGAACCAGGAAGGTTTAAACTATCTCGTGGTGGGTTTGTAGAAGAAGGAAACGAAGAGGAGAACAATCACGATGACAATGTCGAGCATCATGAACCGGAACAAGAACCTGCAAACCAAGAAGAAGAGATAGAAGATGAACAAAACGTGGATCAAGTAGGTGAAACTCAGCAAGTTGTCACCAGATACGGACGTGTTATCAACAAACCTCGATACCTCAATGATTATGTACTACTAGCTGAACTAGAGAGTGAACAACTTCTGCTTACCATAGATGGTGAACCAGAGTCTGTTTCTGAAGCTTTAAGTTTGCAAGAATGGGTTAAAGCGATGAAGGCTGAGCTGGAGTCAATCGCTAGAAATAAAACGTGGGAGCTAGTTGAGAAGCCGGATGGTGTTAAACCAATAGGGTTGAAGTGGGTGTATAAAATCAAGAAGAAAGCGGATGGATCATTGAACAAGTTCAAGGCAAGACTTGTAGCAAAAGGTTATGTACAACAACAAGGAGTAGACATTGAAGAAGCATTTGCACCTGTAGCACGAATTGAAACTATTCGACTACTCATTGCTATCGCAGCTTCGAAGGGATGGGAGATTCATCACCTTGATGTGAAAACCGCATTCTTGAATGGTGACTTAAACGAGCTGGTTTATGTGTGCCAACCCGAAGGCTTTGTTAAGAGAGGACAAGAGGATCGAGTGTACAGACTACATAAGGCGTTGTATGGTCTACGTCAAGCTCCAAGAGCTTGGAACGTGAAGCTTGATCATGTTCTGAAGAAGATGAGTTTTAAGAGATGCATCAAGGAACCTACTGTGTATCTTAAGAGCGACAAGAATGAAAGAATGGTGGTGGCAATCTACGTTGATGACTTGTTTGTGACAGGAACTTCGCAAAGAGTCATTGATCAGTTCAAAAAGGATATGTCAAGAGAGTTTGAGATGTCAGATCTCGGCAAGTTGACATATTATCTCGGTATTGAAGTAATACAAGGAGAAGATGGGATAAGAATAAAACAAGAAGGTTATGCTCGAGGTATTCTTGTCGATACTAAGATGGATTTGTGCAACTCAGCGCACATACCAATGGAGCCTGGTATGGAGATATCAAAGGCTGAGAAACAACCTGAGATTGATGCCACAAGATATAGAAGAACAATCGGGTGTTTGAGGTATCTGCTTCATACACGACCCGATTTGGCTTTTGCTGTAGGAGTCTTAAGCCGGTATATGCAGAGTCCGAGAGTGGTACACGGACAAGCTCTCAAACATTTGTTAAGGTATGTGAAAGGAACTACCAACTTAGGCTTGTTCTACAAGCGAGATGGGTTGAGTAAGGTTGTTGGATACAGCGACAGTAGTTACAAGGCTGATATCGATGATGGAAGATGTACTGGAGGTCATGTGTTTTATCTTGGTTCATCATTAATCACTTGGACCTCACAGAAACAACATACAGTGGCGATGTCATCATGTGAAGCAGAGTTTATGGCAGCTACAGAAGCAGCAAAGCAAGCCATATGGTTGAAGGAGCTGCTAAGAGAGATACTTAGTCTAGATAAGAAGATCTTACTAAGGATTGACAACAAGTCAGCCATATCTCTAAGTAAGAATCCAGTGTTTCATGGAAGGAGTAAGCACATACTCACAAAGTACCATTTCATTCGTGAGAGTGTGGAGAATGATCAGATTGAAGTGGAGCATGTTCCTGGTGAAGAACAGAAGGCGGACATCCTTACTAAGCCACTAGCAAGAATCAAATTCAGAGAAATGAGGAACCTGATCGGAGTACAAGTGATTGAAGCACCCGAAGTTCAAGTTGGAATTAAGGAGGAGAATGTTGGATAATTCCAACTTGTGGAAGAAGCTATCTCCTAGGAAGTTGCCAAAAGAGATAGAATAGGAAAAGGAAAAATTCCTAAAATCAATAAGTTGTAATATGTTAATTCTAATAGGTTTAGGAAAATAAGAAACCTATAAATATAAGAGTCTATGGAGAGGTGTTCCATAAGACTTGAGAGAGAGATTTAGTTTTTGAGAGAGTTTTCTAAATCAATAATATAAGAGAGGTGTTCTTATATCTTCAAGTTCTTTTGTTGAGGAGTATATGGTGCAGTTAAATGTCTAGAGACTCCATTTCCTTCACAGAACCGGTTGAACTCAAGCGAGGTGAACTCTCCTCCCCTATCGGTGCGAAAGGTTTTGATAGACAAACCTGTCTGCTTCTCAATTCCTTCCTTAAACCTTTTAAACCGATCGAAAGCCTCGCTTTTCTCCTTCAATAGCATTGTCCACATGTATCTCGAAAAATCATCAATAAGGACGAAGACATACCGGTTGTTAGCTGGTGTCGGTGGAGAGATTGGTCCACACAAATCACCATGAATCAGCTCCAAAGCTTGAGCTGCTCGAAAGGATGTTGCAGTAGGAAACACAGCTCTGGTCTGTTTTCCGACTAAACACGCAGTGCACACATTCTTCTCATGAACAGATTGTGGCATTCCAACAACCATTCCCTGTCTCACCATATTGTTCATCACTCCAACACTTACATGTCCCAGCCGTGCATGCCATGTTAGAGTAGTGTCATTATCTTGGATATAAAGACACTTAGGATACTCAACCTCCATTGACGTCTTGTACAAGCGGTTTGAAGATCTCGTGACTCTTACCAACAACCGCCCAGCAGGATCGCTTAAAGTTAACATGTCTCCCTTCATGTTCACTTCACATCCAAATTCAGTCGCTTGTCCTAGACTGATAATGTTGTGCTTCAAGTCGGGAATATAGTAAATCTCCTTGAGTGATCGCCTCTCACCCGTTTTTCCCACAAATACAATCGATCCCTTTCCAACAATGTTGACAAACGAACCATCACCAAACTTAACCTTCCCTGTGATGTTCATATCTAAGCTCGAAAAGAATTCTTTCTTTCCCGTCATGTGGTTGCTAGCACCGTTGTCAAGATACCATATACTCTCACTGTTAGTATCATAGTTCTTGGGAAACACCTTATCCTCGTTCAAGAACACCACCTCATGAACGTAAAGTGCATCAGCTTCATGAGTTTCATTCAAATTTGTCTCTTGATGTGCAACTTCTTTCGCTTGACATGAAGATGCGTAGTGACCCGGTTTATCGCATCTCCAATAAATTATTTTGGATAGATCTTTCTTCTGGTTTTGATTCTAGTTTTGGTTCTGGTTCTGTACTTGCTCTGTAGTATCTCCTCCACGATTCTGGCCATTGAATCTTCCTCGTCCTCTGCCTCTGCTAGAATTATCTCCACTGTAGTTACCACGACCAAAACCACCTCGACCATATCCACCACGACCATATCCTCCTCGACTGCCTCCTCTTCGACCATAACCTCCTCTGTTATAGCCTCCTCTGTTTCCTTGATATCCACCGTAGTTTCCTTGATTGTTTGAATTAGAGAACATAAGTTTTGCTTGGTCTTCACCTCGGGTCTCCTCCCCTACACGCTCTTCATAAGCTTTTATGCGACCAACTATGTCTCCAAAACCGGTTTTCTTTAAGTCTAAGACTTGTTCCAACGATGCAACGATATGAATATATTTGTGTCTTGGGAGTCCTTGTAAGAACTTCTTTACCAACTTTGATTCGTCAATGATCTCTCCCAAAGAAGCTGACTGCGATGCTAGGCCTGAGATCTTGCCAGCAAAGTCATCAACGGAGTCGGTATCGTTCATCGTCACCCGATCAAGATCTGCAAGTAGGGTTTGAAGCCTTGCTTCCTTCACACGTTCCGCACCTTGGTGACGTGCTCGTATGGCTTCCCATAGGGATTTAGCCGAACCTTGATCTCCAACTTGCAGGATGAGTGACTCAGGGATGGATTGGAACAGTAGAGCAGTTGCAACGTCGTTCATCTTCTGATCGGTGGATCCAGGATCAATAGTCTCCCACACCTCGCTAACTCGAAGCGTGATTCTCATACGCATCGACCAAACGGTATAGTTTGTCGATGTTAACATCGGACATTGGATGGATGGTGATCCAAGGTCCTTGGTTCGCGACAACGGATTTGAGTCGTCCCCCATACTTGGTTATGAACAGCTTCTCCTTCACAACCTTGATCTGAGCTACAACCTTAGCTCTGATACCAAATCTAAGAACAAAAGAACTTGAAGATATAAGAACACCTCTCTTATATTATTGATTTAGAAAACTCTCTCAAAAACTAAATCTCTCTCTCAAGTCTTATGGAACACCTCTCCATAGACTCTTATATTTATAGGTTTCTTATTTTCCTAAACCTATTAGAATTAACATATTACAACTTATTGATCTTAGGAATTTTTCCTTTTCCTATTCTATCTCTTTTGGCAACTTCCTAGGAGATAGCTTCTTCCACAAGTTGGAATTATCCAACACTATTATTATCCTTTGATTTTTTATCTCAATTATATTATAAAAATTAGAGGGTATCTATATCAGATTTGGCAAATAGATAGCAGTCACTCTATAATTTCCAAAACTTCTTAGATTGATCTACAAATTCCGACCAGTAATTGAGTTTCTAAAAAACCCAGAAACAAGTTGATTGTTTGAGTTTTGACGATGAAAAACTTCATACTATACGTATATATTAAACGATCGACTGATACTTTAAACGTAAGTTATGGTAGCTCTGCTGGTTATGAGCTTATCAACTAGTGCATATGGTCGCATGTTCGACTTCCCAGCTTGTAATATTTTGTTTCATAATTTTTATTTTTTAAAAGTTAATCTAAACGACATCGTTTTAAAGCAGGACGTGGCATCCTAATCAGCAAAAGTTAACGGAACAGTAACAACGTTTATCAATTTGATGGTTTTGACCGGATTTGGTTTGTTGATGTGGGAAATTCAAATTTTAATCAAGTTCGTGTGGTTATAAGCACAACTCAAAGTTTTGTGTATGAATACGATAAAGCGACAAAGTTTAGGGGGGAATTGGCCGTTTTCCCGACGTCTTGATAGGAATAGACTAAGTGGAGAAATACCTCCAAGTCTGAATAATCTCACAAATCTTCAAGAACTGTAAGTGAGCAAACAAAAGATTTGTTATGTATTTGTAGAAAATAAATGAAAAGAAGTAAAAGACTTTGTAGTTGAATACGTTTCAGGTACTTGTCCAACAACAAATTTACAGGTACTATTCCAGTTTTAACCAGCTTGACCACTCTCTTCACATTGTAAGTTCCCTATATTATCCTTCCTAATTTGCTGCTCAATTTACCTTTAATTAGAAACCTTCACTCTCAAGCAATCTAATACCATCATGTGATTGTTTTTTTAACAGAGATGTGAGCAATAACCGATTTACCTCCTCAATCATTCCATCATGGCTTTCTTCAAGCAACCTAACAACATTGTGTGACCTCTTTTGATATATACATATAAGTTTTTATCGTGTATGCTTACCGCTTACGAAAAATAAATGGTATTATACTTGGCAGAAGGATGGAAGGTATCCAACTTCAAGGTCAAGTACCAATCTCCCTCTTCAACCCTCCTAGTAGTTTGGAGACAGTGTGAGTAAAACAAATCATGAAACTTTGATTAAGAAGTCACTCAAAGTTGTGAAATCTGTACTAGAATTAATAGTGATATTTTTTTTTCTCGACTACTTTGCAGTATCTTAAAACGCAATTGGCTAAACGAGACACTGGACTTTGGTACTAGCAAAAGTTTGCGGTTTGTGGATTTACAATACAATGACATAACTGAGTATAAGCAACCAGCTAAGAAAGACCTTCAAGTAATGTATGTATCCTTGTCACAAAACCAAAATGACTTCTTTTGTTCAATCAATTTTTACTTATGAGTGTTGTTATACATACATCTACAGCTTGGCAAATAATCCAGTGTGTCCGGAGGTGAAGAACCCACCAGATGAATACTGCAAAGTAGTCAAACTAAGTTCCTCATTTTTTGCTCCTAAGAAAAAAGAAAATTGTCATCGACAATGTGGCCCGGACAGAAATTTGAGTGCAATCACGTGCCGGTGTGCGTATCCAGCCTCAGGAATACTCACTTTTAGATCGCCTTCATTCTCAGGGTTTTCAGACGACAGCAACTTCGAATTGCTTTATAACAACCTAACTGGTTTCTTTAACAATTCCAATTATCGAGTGGAGTCGGTGTCCATAGGAAACATAAGAGAGGATGAAACTGAGCATCATCTTCTAATTGATCTCTTGATCTTCCCACTAAAGAAAGAGAGGTTTAATGAGACCGGAATGGATAATGTTATTTCCAGGTTTAGCACGCAGACTTATAAGCCTCCTGACAGATTTGGCCCTTACATATTCAAAGCCAATAAGTACGATAAGTTCCCGGGTATGAGAAAAAACAGTTATACAATTTACACAGAATCTAACCGGCCGATCTAAAACTGGTTCTATATGACTCGCGTTTACCTCTGATTGTTTTGTCACAGATGAAAAAGGTTTAAAGTCGTCACACATCATCGGAGCTATACTTGGTGCTTCTGTTTTTCTGTTGTTGCTAATGATAGCCGGGATTTATGCTCTCAAGCAGAAGAAGAGAGCAGAGAGAGCAAATGATCAAATTAATCCTTTTGGTAAGAACTAAAAGAAGAGGTTCTTTTTTTTTTACTTACTTCCAAGAAAGACTGGTGAAATGCTAACAACTTCTCTTTCGTATGTTGCAGCCAAGTGGGATGCCAATCAGAACAGTGTAGATGCTCCGCAGCTCATGGGAGTAAAAGCATTTACATTTGAAGAGATGAGGAAATGCGCTAACAACTTTTCAGTGGCAAATGATGTTGGTGGTGGAGGTTATGGCCAGGTTTGTGTCTTTGATGGTTATGTCTTTAATTGAAAGAAGTGGCGACATTAAGTTGAACTTATGATCTGAATATGTTGGTGAAACAGGTGTACAAAGGGATTCTTCCCTCAGGGCAACTCATAGCAATAAAAAGAGCACAACCAGGATCTTTTCAAGGAGCGTTGGAGTTTAAAACTGAGATCGAGCTTCTTTCAAGGGTCCATCATAAAAACGTTGTCAAACTCTTAGGCTTTTGCTTTGATCGAGGTGAACAAATGCTTGTCTATGAGTACATCCCAAATGGTTCTCTTAGAGATAGTCTATCAGGTAATTAATATCAAATCTCTTTATTCCTTTGAAGAATTTAGATAGTTATTTTGTACTAAACTCGACAAAAATTGTAGGGAAAAATGGGATTAGACTTGATTGGACAAGAAGGCTTAGAATAGCACTTGGATCAGGGAAAGGCTTGGCTTATCTTCATGAGCTTGCTGATCCTCCAATTATACACAGAGACGTCAAATCAAGTAATATACTACTTGATGAAAGTCTAGCTGCAAAGGTTGCTGATTTTGGCCTCTCCCAACTTGTGGAAGAAGCTGAGAAAGCTAATGTCACAGCACAAGTGAAGGGAACCATGGTGAGTAGAGAACAAAAATCATCTTCCGTTCTCTCTTTCTTAGTTACGTTAAACTCACAATATATATCTTTGGAATTAGGGCTATTTGGATCCTGAGTACTACATGACGAATCAATTGACAGAGAAAAGTGATGTGTACGGGTTTGGGGTGATGATGTTGGAACTATTAACCGGTGAAATTCCGATAGTGAATGGTAAATATGTAGTGAAAGAGGTGAAGATGAAGATGAATAAATCAAAGAAGTTGTATGACCTACAAGAATTGTTGGACACTACCATCATTTCAACCAACGAGAATCTTAAAGGATTCGAAAAGTTCGTAAACTTGGCTCTAATATGCGTGGATCAAGAAGGAGTGAAGAGGCCATCAATGAATGAGGTTGTAAAAGAAATTGAGTACATAATGCAACATGCAGGATTATATCCTAACGTAGATTCAGCTGCGAGTTCAAGAACGTATGATGAAGCAAGCAAAGGATCCGGGGATCTTTATAGAAACAACTCGTTTGAGTATAGTGCAAGTTTCCCAACTACAAAACTCGAACCCCATTGATTAGTCCGGATGCTACACCAAAATGCCAAGATTTATGCTTTGTCAAATTAGGCACCTGTGCTTCACATGTCAAAATTAGCTACAACTCTTGATGTATCCAAAATAATTGGAATTTCTTGCCAAATTTTTCAGAATACTAAAATGCCCTCAATTAAGGGAAAATTACTAGTTCGACCCAAATTGAGCAGTTAATTGCTAGATTAGCTCATAAAATTTGAGAGTTAGTTGGGTTATTTTCATATCTAAAATACCCTTTTTTGTTTTGTTAGGAAAAAAATGCCAATATTACCCTTGGTTAAAAATTCCTCCAATTTGTTTTTTTTTTAATTAAAAGTCTGCAAACAAGTAATGGCAGATTAATTTGTAAGTGACAGATTTTCTGTCCATGGCAATTTTTTTTTGGCAGACTTATTTTGGATGACAGATTAATTTGAAGAATTTGATGGCAGATTTGTTTTTTACGGCAGATTTATTTGAAGTGTGTAATGACAGATTTTTTTTGAACAGCAGAATTTTTTTTAACGCGACAGACTTATTTATAAAGTCATGACAGATTTTCATTATTTTAGTCAAATTTTTAGGAATTTTGTGGCAGATTTTTTATGATTGTTGTAACCATTTTTTTTCCTTCAAAAATCTGTCACATTGCAACAGATTTATCAACGGAAAAATAATTACTAGTTTGACATCTTGTGGTGACAGATTTTTTAAGTTATGACTGATTTTTGGATTGAAGAAAAAAATCTGTTGTTTGATAACAGATTTTCTAAAGTCTTTCTAAAATTGCTATATTGACCTACATTCACACTATACGTTATGGCAGATTTTCTTATGTTATGACAGTTATATTTTTTTCTACTATAAAATCTGTTGCTTGATAACAGATTTGTTATATATGAATACAATGATAACAAATTTTTTTTTTATATAGTGACAGCAGATTTGTTATTTGTAATGATAGAACTTTTTTCAGGGTAATGACACATTTATTAGTGTGTTTTGCGGCAGATTTTCTTTGCGGTTAAGCGACAGACTTTTTAAGTAGTTGCCATATATGACGAGAATCTACGGTTTACCTTATTTTTTCGTGTTTGTCTCGTGCCTCCCCCAATATCGACTCCAATTTTTTTTCTCTTTTGGATTCATCTTATTTTTTCATAGATTCCTTCTTCCTCCTCTCCAATGTGGATTTAATCATGCTTTCTTTCCTTTTAGGGTTCATAATCAACTTCTCTATTATTTTCCTTTTAGGTTCTTTTTTTTTCATCGCTTCCTTCACGTTTCAGAGTGCATTTGATCGTTACACAACAAAGAGAATATGAAGCAGGTGATTCTCGTTTGTGGTAATTAGATCTTCGACAACAACAAATGGTTGTTTGTTGTTGATAATGAAAGGGGTTCACGAATTCTAGAATGTAATGATCAAAGCAGTTTTGATGTTTGCATTGGAATGGTATATGAGGATTACAGGCTGGATAACAAGGTATTTGATGTTGTGTTGAGTTACAAGATCTCGAAGAGGTTTTTGCAGGATTTACCCGCTGATACACCACCAGTTATTATTGATAATTCTCGTCAGTTGCACACTTTTCTGGGACAATTGAAAAGGGATACAAGTCGTCTTTGTGTTGAAGTGAAGAAGAAAATACGTACTGATTCGAATCAGAAAGGTAAGAAATGAGGAAGAGATGAAAACGATTTGGATGGAGAAGAGTATGTTGATTTGGCCAGTGAAGCAAAACAGGAAGAGATCGATGAAGATGATAGTAGATTTGATTATTGTGATGATTCTGACGGAACAAGTTCTGATGATGAGAATTTTACCCTGTATGGAATTCCACCAGAAGAAGAGGATCATAAATTGCCAATGAAGAAAAGGAGTTCATCTTTTTTTATTGAAGAAAATAAAGAACCAGTTGATATCTCAAAGGTAGACTTGTCTTCTGTGAATTTGGCTGTTGGGCAAATGTATGATATAAAGGAGCACCTAGAAACACGGCTGAAGATACTAACCTTGGTTCAAAGGTTTGATTTTTATGTTTACAAATCGAGACCAACACTATTGATTGTCAAGTGTTGGGTTAAAGGATGCAAGTGGAGGGTAAGAGCTGCAACATTAAGACACTTTCCAAAGTTTGAGGTGTGTGTGTTTATTTCATCACATACATGTTCAGTAACAGAGCGCTCTATGCGTGCCCGACAAGCAGATCATAATATTCTAGGAGAGTTGTACAAAGATTTTGTTGGTGGAGTTGGTCCCAAGGTACTGCCAATGCATGTTGCTGAAGCGTTGAATAAACGTTTTCAAATCAAGGTAAAATTATTCCTTCCAGTTCTATTTAGCATTATACCGTTTATTTATTTTCACAACAATTTAAAATAATATTGTTCTTGATAGATGGATTATTGGAAGGCATATCGAACACTAAGGCATGCTCGCGAGTTGGTCAGGGGTAGTCCAGAGAGTGGTTATGAGCAGCTTCCTACATATTTGTATATGAGAAAAAGGGCAAATCCTGGAAATTTTACACAGCTTGAAGTTGATGAAGCTCAAAGATTTAAGTACTGTTTTCTAGCATTTGGTGCAAGCATACAGGGATTTCCATTCTTGAGGAAAGTGGTTGTTGTGGATGGTACTTTTTTACAAAGAAAATACTTAGGGACACTTCTGACATCAACAGCTCAAGATGGCAATTTTCAGATTTTTCCAATTGCTTTCACCGTGGTTGATACGGAGAATGATGAATCATGGGAATGGTTTTTCAAGCAACTCAGCTGTGTGATACCAGATGATGAAAGCCTTTCCATTATTTCTGATATGCATCAATCAATTGGGAAAGCTATTAAAAAGGTCTATCCGAAGTCTAGTCGGGGAATATGTACATACCATATATACAAGAATATTTTGGTCCGGTTTAAAGGTCGAGCAGAATTTGCTTTGGTTAAAAAGGCGGCAAATTCTTGTAGACTTATCGACTTTCAAACCACATTTGATCAGATAGAAGCCATGAATCCAGCACTACATGAGTACCTCGTAAGGGCTGATGTGCATATGTGGACTCGTGTACATTTCCCGGGTGATAGGTGATATATCATGGTTTTTGTGGTTTTTAACCATGATATAAAGAGTCTTTTAGAGTCTTTTGATTTGTTTTCTATGATGTTTTGGAGTCTTTGCAGGTTTTCTAGGATTTTAGTATGGATGGAGCAAAGTGGAGCAATTTGGATCAGCTTGGAGCAATAATCCGGAGGAAATCAACTTTGAATCGATCAGAGGAGATGGTGTCGATCGACACCACTCTTGGTGTCGGTCGACACCCATGTTAGCCGCAAGAAAACCCAAGTTTTGGAAGATTTACAAAAGTTGCCCAAAGTTTTTCATATTTGCAAGATTAGTCCCTGACGTGTTTTATGACATAGAAATAGTATTTTTAGGTTTTACAAACTGTTAAGTTATTTTTCTAGCAAGTTTTATTTTTCTGCAACCCTGTGAGATTTTGAGAGCTTTGGAGAGAGAGAGAGATCTGCTTTGTAGAGAAGAATTTCTTGAACTCCCTTTTACTCTTTTAATTTCAATTGCTTATTATTCAGAAAGATGTTTTGTTCTTCATTGATTATGTCTGAGTAGTTTGGTTGTTAGGTTTAGGGTTTTTCACAGGGATTTTATGAATTGTTAGATCTGTTTAAGTAGGATTCAATATCTATCTAGATCTTCATCTTAGGTTGTTCTTCATATTAATTCTTGATTGATCACCTAGAATTAATACTTTAGGAAAATAAATTGATATGAGAATATAATTGATTTTTCTGATAAAATCTTTTGATGAGCAAAATTACTTCTTGCAAAGAGATTTGATTAAGTGATTTTGTGGACAATCTAAACTTGTTTTTAAAGCTAATTTATTACCTAGAATTTTGCAAAGAGATTTGAATTTTCTGGTTTTAAATTTAGATATTATTTGCAGTGAGAACTGATTTAATTTACAAAAGTGTTTAGAGTTCTAGATCTGTTCTTAATTGTTTGAATCCTATTTATTCCCTGATTTCATAATTCATAATTTCCTGAGAAATTCCCTAGGCCTAGCTTTTTGATCTTCTGAATTTACAACAACTTTTATTTAATATTTTGCATTGTTTATTTTAATTCAATTTAATCTGTTTAGCATAATTATAAAATTCTATAATTTATTGTGTAGACTTGAGTCCTTGTGGAATTTGACCCCTAAGTATTACAGTTATCTCTTAATTTGAGAGAGTAGCTCAGGGTTAAATTTGAGCATATCAAATTTTGGCGCCGTTGCCGGGGACTCTTTGATCTACCATTAGATTTGAGTTTTTAATTTCCTCTAAATTTTTCTTTTTATTTTCTACTTACACGTTTTTGTTTTTCTTCTCTTTGGTGTTTCAGGTGCATGCTGTGAACCTTGGTGTCGATCGACACCAACAAGAGTTGGGAAAACTTGAGCGTGAGAACAGAAAAGCAACCAAATCCTTGAAGATGGTTAACATAATCATTCTGATGCGAGATGAGGATGGTGCTTTGAGGGATCAAGAGGGCCACTTGCGCAATGAGCGTGGCCAAAAGCTTGATGCAGAAGGCAATGTGATTGCTGAACCTATTGTCAACGAGCAGGCTGTCGTGAACCAGCAAGCTGTCGTCGTTGATGAGCCGAACCTTGGTGTCGATCGACACCAACAAGAGGGTGTCGATCGACACCCACCTGCAGCAGACGTATGTGGAACTGCTAACCACGTCCAGAACCCAGTTTGAAGACAGGAGCACAACCGAGACTTGATCAGGACCATTGTTGACTACAACCGGGCTGATCTTGTGTATGAGAACCGGTCTTCAATTGTTCCTCCACCATTCCAGAGGAATGATTTTGAGTTGAAACCTGCTTATTTTCAACTGGTTGGGCAGAGACCTTTCTCTAACCTGCCCCATGAGAAGCCTTTGGACCACATTGAGCACTTTGAGGATCTTGTGACCAGTATCAAGGCTAATGGAGTGACTGAGGACTTCATATTCTGCAAGCTCTTCCCATACTCACTTGCAGGAGAGGCATCTCAGTGGTTGAAGCAGTTGCCAGCTGGATCTTTGACAAATTGGCATGATATCAAGGTGGCTTTCCTCAACCATTTCTATGATGATGCAACATCAGATGAGCTGAGAGTCAAGATCTCTTCATTCAAGCAAGGACATGATGAAGCTTTCAAGGCAGCTTGGGTGAGATTCAAAGCTTATCAAAGGGACTGTCCACACCATGGTTTTTCAAGGGTACAACTGTTGAGTATCTTCTTTAGAGGGTGTGATTGGAAGTATCAGTTAGCTTTGGATGCTGCAAGTCATGGGAACTTCAAGACAAGATTTCCAGAAGATGCTGAAGTTTTGATTGAGAATTTGGCTTCTAGCAATAACACTAAAAGAGCTGATGCTGAAAGAAAGAGACTGCATGGAGAGTTCGATTCAAACCAGCTAGCTTCTGTTAATGCTAAGCTGGATTCAATACACAATCTTCTTATTGGTAAGAAGTCAGTCCAATTTGCTGCTGAAGTTGAGACATCTGAGCCAGAGCCAGAGAATACAGAGGAGAATGTCAACTATGTGTATGGAGCTGGGTATCAGGGACAAAGATTCGGTAATCAGCAAGGCAACAAACCTTACAATGGTGACCAGAAGCAGCAACAGAACAATGGCTATACAAGGACCTATGGGAACTCATCCTATCAGTCTCCACCTCCTAAGAATTCTTCAGAGAGTAGAATGGAAGCCATGCTTGAGCAGCTTTTGCAAGGACAGGAGCAATTGACAGTGACATTCAATGGGAAGATTGACACTGTCTACACTGAGCTGAATGGAAAGATTGAAGCATTGAACATTCATGTCAAGAAACTAGAGAATCAAGTTATTCAGACTCTTGGGTCTGTTAAACGACAAGAGGGGTATCTTCCTGCGAGAACTGAGTCAAACCCCAAGCATGCTTGCAATGCCATATCAGTGAGAGATGAAGATGATGGTGAAATTGCTTCTGCAGAAAAAGAAGAGAAATCGACAAGTCTCTCAGTTTCAGATGATGGTGTCGGTCGACACTCATCCCAGACAGAACCCAAAACTGCAAAATCTCAGGCTCCAGTAGCTGTTGAGAGGGTGTATAAGCATAAAGTCCCTTTTCCTAAGCCTAGGAGGTCTAAGCAGGAGCTTGAGGAAACTAGATGCAAGGCTATGATGGACAAGGTGATGATTGAGATGCCTTTGATTGATGCAGTAAAGCTTTCACCACCCCTTAGGCGCTATGTCAAGAGAATGGTATCAAATGGTTTGAGCTCTGAGGAAGGAGCACTGCTTACTAAGGATGTCAGTGCGATTCTGTTAAACCAGCCTCCATAGAGGAAGAAGGGAAAGAAGCAGGAGGTGGTTATCTCTAAGAAAGTGAGTTAAATCATTCAATGTATGACTGCAGAGAAGTTACCAGATCCTGGAAGCTTTGTACTTGATTGCTCTATCTCCACAGGAAGGTTTTCTCACTCACTTTGCGACCTTGGCTCTAGCATCAACTTGATGCCACATTATGTTGCTGTGAGACTTGGGATGACAGAATTCAAGCCAACTCAGACTTCTCTAATCCTAGCTCATCGATCCCGAAGAATTCCTGAAGGTGTTTTAGAGGATATTCCAGTTAAGGTTGGAAACTTCATGATTCCCACTAACTTTGTGGTGTTGAAGTATGATACAGAGCCTAAAGATCCTCTCATCTTAGGAAGATCTTTCTTGGCTACAGCTGGTGTCATCATTGATGTGAAGAAGGGACACATAGCACTGAATGTAGATGGTTTGGGTTTGAATTTTGAGATGGATAAGCTGAGGAGGGCTCCTACCATTGATGGAATGACTTTTTCTGTTGAAAAAGTTTCTGCAACACGAGCATCAGGTTCAGTGTCGATCGACACTGAAGGAGCATCGATCGACACTCCTCTAAGTCCGAGTCTAGACCTGTCCAAAATTGATGACTCGCAGGATGTTCTCTATGCTCCAAGTAAGAAAGCTGTTGCAAAGCAGAAAACTTCACACTCCACACTCCAGAGTCCTCAGGTAAGGCAAAGGTACACATCTTTTGCACCTAATCATCCTCAACTTATTAACAAGAACTTCAAAGGTACAAAGACTGTTTTACAGTTAACCAAGCCACGAGATTATCGTAGAGCGCTTGTTTCTTCTGTTGATGATTTTATAGGACATAAAAGGAGCAAACCCATCCCACTTTCCCGCCCTGGTCATGTTCCTCACATCCTTGGCAGACCTAATTCATCTACTGCTTATACACCACCTTGGATGATGAGACATTCCTCTCAGAAGCATTCACTGCCACGTTCTGATCCACCAGATGCCTGAGCTTCAGCACAGTCAAGCTAATGACTGAAAACAAGTGCTTAGTGGGAGGTAACCCACTCATAGGTTTTTCTTTTCCATCTTAAGTCATTTTTATTCTTGCTTTGAGTCAGTTTGAATTAGTGTTGAATTATGAACTTCTATTTATCATGTTGCGTTTAATCTTGTGTTTGAGTGATTATTAGCAGTGCTAACATCCAAGGATTGAGAGGGACACAAATTTAACAGCAACTAACTATGGATTTCTGGGCAGACCCTCTGCAGACGCAAAGAGTGTCGATCGATACCACTACTGGTGTCGGTCGACACCACCATTACAGATGAATAAATCTGATTTTTGTTCATACTTTCAATGCTCATTCATTCTTATTTTATTTTTCTTTTGCCAATCTTAGGCTTGATAACACTGGGATAGTGTTGTTTAAGTTTGGGGGAGGTTATCTACTAACTATGTTTTTGTTTTTGAGTTTCAGTTGTGTCAGTCAAAACTATAAAGTTTGAGTCAAATTTTTCAAAATTTTATTTTTGTCTTTGGGAATTATGATCTTGACTAATGATTTCTCTTATTTGGCTAACACTCTAATGATTATTTGTTTATGCTTGATCTCAGAACTGAAGCTTAGAAAGACTATGAGCCTTATCAACAATCCTGAAAGCCCTTATTCAATGGATATCTGATTGATCTAACGTTGTCTCAACTTTTATCAGGATTTTAACCGGACTTAATCTCTTACTTTGGGGTTGGAAATCAGTGGACTAGACTTCTTCTTCGGGCCATACAAGACAGTGCAATTTTTCAAAGTATGTCTCCCCTCTCTCTTCCCTTCAGTGCTTTAAAAGAAAAAGGATAAAAGATGAGATGGTTTTGATCAGTTTAGAGAGGTAGGTAAATTACCTGTGACCTCATTATTCTACTCTTGAGTCAAATGATCACACAAAGCTTGGAAGCGAGGGATAGGTAAATTACCGATGACCCCGGTATTCGCTTACACCTTTGATTTTTGATTAAGAAAAAAAATAATAAGAAATAAATTGGAAGTGAGAAAAGGGAGAGGAAAGGAGATGTATGAAGAATGTCTTGGCCTGAAGAGAGTTCATATGCCACTGATCAATACACCCAAGGTAAGAATTCACCTTATTTGTGCTTTAATATTGACTAATGAGATGACAATGGAGATTTCAGAGATTCCAAAGGATTGTCGGATTTGAGTAAGGAATGTTGATGCTTATCATGGTTAAGTATAAGAAGTAAGTTCTTGAGTCAGGTAAATGAAGAGTGCGAATAAGAATCATCATGCAGTTGAGTGAGTTCCCTGTTTTCAAATCTCTTTCACGTGTCAAACGCTATGTTTTGCTTGAGAGCAAGCAAAGGCTAAGTCTGGAGAAGTTGATATATCATGGTTTTTGTGGTTTTTAACCATGATATAAAGAGTCTTTTAGAGTCTTTTGATTTGTTTTCTATGATGTTTTGGAGTCTTTGCAGGTTTTCTAGGATTTTAGCATGGATGGAGCAAAGTGGAGCAATTTGGATCAGTTTGGAGCAATAATCCGGAGGAAATCAACTTGAAATCGATCAGAGGAGATGGTGTCGATCGACACCACTCTTGGTGTCGGTCGACACCCATGTTAGCCGCAAGAAAACCCAAGTTTTGGAAGATTTACAAAAGTTGCCCAAAGTTTTCTATATTTGCAAGATTAGTCCCTGACGTGTTTTAGGACATAGAAATAGTATTTTTAGGTTTTACAAACTGTTAAGTTATTTTTCTAGCAAGTTTTATTTTTCTGCAACCCTGTGAGATTTTGAGAGCTTTGGAGAGAGAGAGATGTGCTTTGTAGAGAAGAATTTCTTGAACTCCCTTTTACTCTTTTAATTTCAATTGCTTATTATTCAGAAAGATGTTTTGTTCTTCATTGATTATGTCTGAGTAGTTTGGTTGTTAGGTTTAGGGTTTTTCACAGGGATTTTATGAATTGTTAGATCTGTTTAAGTAGGATTCAATATCTATCTAGATCTTCATCTTAGGTTGTTCTTCATATTAATTCTTGATTGATCACCTAGAATTAATACTTTAGGAAAATAAATTGATATGAGAATATAATTGATTTTTCTGATAAAACCTTTTGATGAACAAAATTACTTCTTGCAAAGAGATTTGATTAAGTGATTTTGTGGACAACCTAACATGTTTTTAAAGCTGATTTATTACCTAGAATTTTGCAAAGAGATTTGGATTTTCTGGTTTTAAATTTAGATATTATTTGCAGTGAGAACTGATTTAATTTACAAAAGTGTTTAGAGTTCTAGATCTGTTCTTAATTGTTTGAATCCTATTTATTCCCTGATTTAATAATTCATAATTTCCTGAGAAATTCCCTAGGCCTAGCTTTTTGATCTTCTGAATTTACAACAACTTTTATTTAATATTTTGCATTGTTTATATTAATTTAATTTAATATGTTTAGCATAATTATAAAACTCTATAATTTATTGTGTAGACTTGAGTCCTTGTGGAATTCGACCCCTAAGTATTACTTTGATCTCTTAATTTGAGAGAGTAGCTCAGGGTTAAATTTGAGCATATCAATAGGTACAACTTGCTTACAAGCAACATTGCAGAATCATTGAATGAGTTCATGTCACATGATAGGATTTATCCTATTGTACAACTATTGGAAGAAATATGGTCCATGATGACAAGGTGGTTTTTAGATAGGAGGAGTGATGCATTGAAGATGACAACAGTTTTGACATGTGGTGTAGAGAAAATTCTCCAGGTTTATTCTTTTATCCTTTCTTAGCAAATGTTGATGTTGGTTATTTATGTTTCAAATATAATGTGGCATCGTATTTTATATTTTATAGGGTCGTGTGGATTATGCTAAGTTACTTACTGTCCAAGATATCGACAAACACCAAGTACAAGTAACAAGTAGGACATCTCTGCATGTTGTCAATTTGAGAGATAAAAAAATGTATGTGTCGCAGGTTTGACTTGGAGAAACTCCCTTGTGCACACGCAACTGCGGCCGGTGAATACAGAAACATCTCTCGCATTTCAATGAGTCATCTTTATTATCAAAAAAACTATGTGTACACTTCCTACGCGAATGCTATCATGCCAAGGGAGTTTGATAAATCTGTTCATGGACATGTGATAACGAAGGTATGTTCAGCACCGATCCCTAAACAGCAACCATGTAGGCCAAAGAATTCAAGAATCAAATCCGCATTGGAGATTGCAATGGAAAAAAAGAAGCCAAGAAAACTATACACATGCGGTAATTGCAAACAAGTAGGACATAATCGTAAGACATGTATCCTATAAAAACCAAGTTATTTAAGTTCTTGTTGAGATTGACGATGCTTTCATTGACATAGAACTCTGTTTAAATCCAAGTTCTTTTATATTCTTTTTTTTCTTTTAAATACTGTCATTACAATGTAGTACGTTCATATTATGATTACAAGTGTACCACGTTTAATTTTAAAAACATTAGATAATAATTCTGAACATTATTTAATCATTATGCACGATTGAATCTAAAATTATATAATCGTTATGTATACTCGTGGTATATTATAAACTTGCATAATGTAGTAAGTTCATATTATATAATAATTCATGTGCGTCCACAAATCATAAAAGCATTAGATAATAATTCATGTAAAGAAGACAAGAACGTAGTTGATCACATGCAAAACAAAAAAAGTCTACAATGACAACGTTAATAAAAAAACTGAAACAATGACACACAAAAGTCTACAAGGACTCATCAACAAGAGAAGGGATTTTAATATCTTTAGCTCGAAGATATGAGTCAGACATATTAGGTGGTATGGCTAGTTCTCCAATTTCGTCATATAACTCCGCTGCAAGTTTAATCTGAAGAGCCAACATGTGCTCGTCGCAAAGCCCATCAAATGTTTTCCCAAGAGATAAACATTCAATATACTTTAGAGCATACATATCACAATCACCTAGATTTTCATTTCGAGGGACATTCTTCTTCACCCTTCTCAATTCCAACATTGCTTTACTCTTCTTACGGATCGTCTCAGTAATCATGTCACTTAACATCTCTGGGATCATTCGCCTCAAAGGCAAACAGTAAGTAGCCATTTCATCGTCACTCACCATGCTTGGGATGCTATCATAGATGTGAATCTTCTTACCTGGCAAGTCAATATCCAAAGCCACCCAATGGTTTTCATTGACAAAGAGACAAGCGTATAAGTTATCCACATCAATCCACCACTTCTTGTGCGTAGCTGACTCCTCCGGAAATTCACCATAAACGTGTTTCACATAGGAATCCCTAAACACAAAATTCTTAGGGGCCATTACAAACTGTTTGTAGTCATTCTGCAATGTTGTGATCAGATCTTGGTCTAAGAAAGCTATGCGTTGTTTAGGATACGGACAAGGCGAACGCACATATCTTCTCCGGAACATAGCCATTGCACAACCCATGTGCTACATTAAAAAAACATAACTAGAATAAGGAAAATAATAGTAGTCATTAAATCAGTTGTAAAAAAATAAGCAATAATTTACTTACATGGTCTATAAACCATCCATAGTCATCGCTTGGCCAATGTTTCCTTGGAGTCATAATTTTCCAATAGAATCTCACAGCTGTGTTGCTGGTGCTAAGTGGTTCTTCCCTGTGAATGAAAGAATGAGTTAGTACATATATAGATAATGAGAGTAACTTTTTAAACAATTCAGAGTTGTTGAAGTATACTTATCAAGGCTGAGGAAATCCATAAGTCTCTGATGTTTCTCATCATCTGCAGGCTTAAGATGATCACATAACATAGTATCACCCTCTGTAATGATCTGCTTGACTGTTGAGTTACCATCACATGATGAATTTCCACTTCAAAGGACGGTGATGAAGCTATACACTGTCCACAATAAGAAGAAGAAAGAAGAAGATGCTATATCAGAGAATCTTCCTCTCTTTGAGAAGAAGGATAAGGATATTTCTGCGATTCAGCCAATTGTGGGACGCGTCTTGGCTGCTTCGAAGGTCCAGGTCCATCCAACTTTGTTAAAGCATCTCCAAGGCTTTTTAGTGTCACCTCAAGTTTTCTACTAGCCCATTGATCCTCCTGATTGGACCATGTCTCTTCAGAACTGGAAGCTATTTTCAATTTAGCCTTCTGAACTTGAGTAGTAATATCTTCAACATCGTCAGAGCTAAAACCATGTATCTTCTTTTTCTTGGAAGTGTTCTTCTTCTCAACCTTAACAGATTCCTTCTTCTCAAAGAGAGGAAGATTTTCTGATATCGCATCTTCTTCTTTCTTCTTCTTATTGTGGACAGTGTATACCTTCCTCACCGTCCTTTGAAGTGGAAATTCATCATGTGATGTCTGCTTCATCTCAACAATCCATGACTGCAACCAAACAGAACATTCCACAAAAAAGGTAAGAAAACTATAATGTGATAAGTTTAAATAAAAAAATAGATCATGAGAAGTGAAAATAACATGAGAACGTGATAAGTTTTAAACAAAAAACAGAACATGATAAGTTTAAAAAAAAACAGAACATGAGAAGTTTTAAAAAAAAAAAGAAAAACGTAATGTGATAAGTGAAAAAAAAAACAGAGCATGATAAGTTTTAGAAAAAATCACAACATGATAAGTGAAAAAAAAAATCTGAACATGATAAGAGAAAATGTAACTTACAGGTGCTTTACTTGTTCCCTCATCATCTTCAATGGTGTGCGAAGTGGCATCATTTGGTACATCAGCGTCTTTTGGCTCTTTTCTTTCTTTCTCCACTGCTTTAATCCTCTCACTCATCTTCTCTTCTAACACAATCATTTTTTTTTTCAACAAATATTTCAAATTTTCTCTCCAAAGCATATATTCGACTGTTGAGTGTTTTGCCCAAGTCAGAAATAGTCTCATTCATTTTCTCAATCGCCCTCCAAATATCCAAAGAAATTGACTTGCCATCCTTACCATCCTGCAATAACATGTTCGTTAATATCATAATAGAGAAGACAAAAAATGGTAATCATGTTCGGTGAAGGATAACGAAACCTTACCTCCATGTTGGTTACATTTTCTCCTTGTTCACATTTAGGATCACAATCTGTCAATCTCTTTTTCTTAGGATTGCACCCTCTGTCGTCATTCACCTTATCAGCTTCAACACTTCTTTTCTTCTTTTTTGAACTTATACCAACTGTTTTGACACAACTCCAAGCATCTAGAGACAAACGGTTATGAATGAGATCTTTAATTAGCTCGTCTAGGTGTTGATCCGTATGCTCATCTGCATCAGACCATAGAGGATACATGTTTTCCTCTGAAACATGAACCATATGCCTAACACAAACCTACAAGCCATGAATAAAGTGATTATCAATGGTAATAACTTTAAATTCACACAAATTATTTGTTGATGTCAAAAGTATTTTTTTTTAAAAAAGATAGTAACAAACTAGCACCACTACTAACCTGTCCATGCAACTCCTTCTCGTTTTGGATGAAGTTTGTGAAGTTGATACGTTTTCGAGATGATCGCCAATCAGGAAGTGGAACACCAGAGGTTTCTGTCCTTCTAAACCCATAACTTTCTCCTATTCCAGTAACACTCTCATAGAGCCAAATTAACATAGCATGAACACACCCATGTATGGTGTATGAATCTCTGTCATAGTCAACCATCTTAACAGAATTCACTAGACTACTAAAAGCCACCCTACCCCATGGATGTTTTTCAAAAGTAACTGGATCTAAAACTCTCTTAGCGATCGCCAACGGGATTCTAGATGTATGATGAATTCCATGTACGCATACTGACAACAGACATAACCTACCAACCATCATCCACTTATCAAGATTCCATGTTTTGCTAAAATCAATCACCTTTAGCAACTCACTCCACATAGGACCATCAAGGGTTGTTGGTATTTTCATTTCTTTCCAGAAATCATGGTGATCAATATCAAAGTTGTCTAAAGGGTCAAATGCATCACAATGTTATCTCCGCAAACTAATTTAAAGAAAATCTAATAGGCCTATCATCGATCAAATACCAAACGTCATGAATGTTGTTGATTCTCAGCTGATGTGTGCGTAGAAAATGAACTCTCTGTGCAGCCCATGTGTATTCCAATTCAGCAAACTTTAAAAACACTCCAAGAGATGATTCCTTCATTTTATCCCACACGTCCACACCTAATCCTTCTCTCAAAATTCCAATTTTTGACACAAAACAATTGTGGTTCATGCTCCTATGTTGCAGACGCTATTTCCCTTCTTCATAAAGTAGAGGAGGATATTTGATGTTATTGCTTGATGATGCCATTCCTAAACATACAAAAAAAGCATCAAATGATAGGATAAAGTAGCAAACAATATGATAAATACTAAATTTGACCCCATCGATGAAACAAATCTCTCATTTAGGAAACACAAAATTGTTAGATACTTCTAATCTAAAAACAAAAAACAACAGTTAAGATAAAGCTAAATCATTCACAAGTTGGCAGTTTTAAAAAGACACACACACAATACTTATAAGTGTGTCGTAAGGGCTGCCATGAAAGAAGTCTAGAGAGTTAAGATTAAGGCTTCAAAGAGAAACAAATAAGCATTCGAGAGTACTATTGAACAAATCGACACACACAAAAATATATCAATTCGAGACCAAATAATGCAATAACTGAAGACCCAAATCAAATCGAGACAAAATCTTATCATATAGACAAAAAGCCTTACCGGATTTATGAAGAACCACCGACCAAAGCTATTGGTTCCACCAAATCGAGACAAAATCGAGCTTGAAGTTCCACCAAAACTATTGAACAGCAAGACTCAAAACAAAAACAGGGTTAATCTAAAATTGCAAACAATTCAGTAATCGTTTCTAATAAGGGAAAATAACAACACTCACCGCCAGACAAAATCGACCACCACCGAAACCACTATGGTTCTTATTTCGTTGGCGGAAGATGAGAGCCAACTACGACCGTCTGTATGTGGCTGTAACAAGAGGGGACCAGTGATTGCTCTTCTAATTCGCCGGCGGAAAAACCCGACAGATCGAGTTTCTTTTGGTGTACCGTAAAACCTCTCTGTCGCCGGCGGATGTGTCAATGTTTCGGGTTAGAGAAATAAAAATAAACGCATGTCGGGTTTGTTTGGTTTGATAAACTCGATTTTTTCTCTTTTAATTTTTATTTCCTTTTACAATTTTTATTTTTTAAAGACACCAAACTGGGCTTTTGATAATTTAAACAGAAAATTGTGTTAATTTAGTTTTCCCTAAAGGGAGGGTGTCAATCGAGCAATATTTTCTTAAATTTGTGTCATTCTGGTCCATTTTCACCTCAATTAAACTACATATTTTATAAAGAATTATCATTTTAAGTCAAAATGGAGAAAAACAGAAGTTTATGCCTACAATGTTGAATTGCATTGTAACGCAAGATTTTAAAATCACAACTTATGTTCTAAATTTCTTTGTTAATGTTCTATTTTGGACTGATTTGAAACAGAAAAAAAAAAGAAAAACTTAATCATAAGATTGAATAAAAAAAAAAAAAAATTGTTTGTTATATTATTCTATTGCATGAGTTGCGACAAAATTAGGTAATTTTTTTGTCAACAACTTTTTGTAGGGATCGATTGGTAATGAATCACACTTGTAGTTGTAGAGACTTTGACTGTAAAGAATTTGTTGCTAGAAATTTGGCAGCAGAGATTTTGGTTGTATACACTCTCTCACGCATAAAATCTGATTAAAAAAAAAACTTTAAAAGCTAAAACTGTTACTTTTTACTATTATATATACTTTTATAAATATATATCATGATAAATATTAATGAATATGTAGTATAGTGACAAAAAAAAGTAATTTTTCTTAATAATAAAATTGATAATTTATTTCCCTTATTTTTGTGATGATGAAACTAATAATTTTGTGAAGAGAAATGGATGTCAAAAGAAAGAAAAAAATGATGATAATTAATCTATAATTAAAAGTTTGTGAAAAAATATATGTAAATTTGGTGAGAGTTTTTTTTAATTATTATGGGAAAAAGGTTTGTTAAATTTGTTGGTTTTAAAACCTTGATTTTGAAGCTTTAAAAAAGAAGGGAGAATAAATAACGAAAAAATAAAGTGGATGTGAGAACTTTAAAGTGTTTTTAAAAGGTTAAAAGTCCCTACCAATCAGCCTCTTAATTAGCTCAAAAGAGGCAATTCAAGGAACATTATTTACATATTGACTTAATAGCGGTTCAGTATGTATCTATGTGCCAAATTATATACTTCGACATTAGGGGTGTATTCAACTTGACATTTTTAGTGATTTGTGTAAAATTTATAAATCCTATTTTATTTAATCATGAAATTTAAAAAGTCTCCTGAAATCCACTGTTATTGAACTGATGATTTAAAAATCTATTTTAAAATCCACTGTTACTCAAAACAGTTTGTGGATTTGGATTTTAATAAGTTTTAGGGATTCTAGGGGGTGTATTGAAACGATGATTGAATTGAATGGGATTTAGGAAATTTGGAATTTTGATAGATTTTAGGGAAGTTGATATGATTTATGATAAAATTCTTTCAAATTCCACCTTTGGATTTCTGTATTTTTAACTAAACAAATCCTCCAGAATCCCTAAAACTTATTAAAATCTAAATCCAAACTGTTTTGAATAAGAGTAGATTTAAAGTAGATTTTTAAATCATCAGTTCAATAACAGTGGATTTTAATAGACTTTTTAAAATTCATGATTGAATAACATAAGATTTGTAAATTTTATACAAATCACTTGAAATGTCAAGTTGAATACACCCTCCTAGAGAATTTGAGAGGATTTGTTTAGTTAAAAATACAGATATCAAAATCTCATGGTTTTAGGTGAAATTTGAAAGAATTTTACATAAATCATATCAACTTCCCTAAAATCTATCAAAATTCCAAATTTCCTAAATCCCATAAAATCCTTCAAAATCATGGTTTTAATAGCTTGACGATAAATCAAATAAAGAAAAATTAAGAAATTTGTTCATAAATAGCTAGAACAGCACTTAATTTGTAATATTTATATTATGAGAGTTCACGAACAGACTCCATACGCTATTAGGTTTTGACAAATTCATAATTTTACGTAATTGATATGATAGTGATTAGTGTGAAATATATGGGGTTCTTAAAAGACTACGGCTCTCGTTGGTAACTGATTTTTCAGACTTGACCGCCATTTTTTTGCCAATCATATTGTTTTTGCTTTTATTTTTTTAAAGCTTTTAAAGCAACTTTTTTTTCCCTTTCTTGTTTTATTATTTTTTAAAAAGCGTCACTCAAAAATCATGTTTTAAAATTAAATAATTTTAAAAATATTTTTTTTCTCTCCATCTTATTATATAAAGTTGGGTTTTGAAAGTTAGCCATTAACAAGATTTTGACATGTGTCAAGTTATCAATCTCAGATTTTGACAAGTGTAAAAGTTAATATTTAAAAAGAGAAATTTGATTACAACAAAAATATAAAATATTTTGTTTAAAAAAAAATTAATAATGTAAAAAGATAATTATCAAAAATTACAGAATTTATTAAAAAAAAATACAAAGTTTTTTAAAATAATTATAAGGAGATTATATATATATATATATTTCATAAAATTCAAAATTATAATATTATTTACTTATTTTTAATTTTAAGTTATTAATTCTACAAAAAAAATAGAAAAAAGGATTAAGGAAAATGTACAGTTAATTATTAATTTTAAATTTTGTAAATATTCACTTCTATATAAACATAGATCATCTCATATTTAAATAATTTATTCAAAAACATTGCTTTCAACTTTGTTTAATTGGGAAATGTTTTTAATGGGAAAGTAAATTTTTCTTATTTTTAAACCAAAATTTTCTCATATTTTTTACTTTTTCAGTTGGGAATAGGTAAGATTAATATGTTGACCCTAAAGAAAAATTAATGTATGCGTTTTCTTTTCCTAATACTGTATTTTAAAATTTATTGTAGTATTTTTAGATTGTTTTATTTAATTTCTATTTTTATCATTGAATTATTTCGAATTCATATATTGCAGTGCTTATAATTTTCTATTGTTTCTTTAATTATGTCAAATTAATTTTCTTCTAATTTTCCAATGGCTGGTTATAAACCTTTTTTTTTTCTTGCAAACATAATTGTTGCCATTATTCATTCATTCAATCCCAATGGGAGATAATGAGTAGAAGCTCATCAACCTAATGGATAGATAAAATAGGTTAATCAAAAACAAGGTTACAACAAACATAGATAGATAGATTAGAAAAACATAAATAGTTGTTGATAGATTCATAGGAGCTCAAAGACTGTGACACCCTGGTTTGCGGAAAGATTTAAAAGAATTGATTTGGCCACATATGTCACCAAAATGCGCTTATTTTTCCGGTTAAGAGTCCTGAGAGAACTTCATGATAGGTGACCTTCCTGGAAGTGATTGTCGAAACTGTGCAAGTGAGGACAAAACACAAGAAAATATCATTTGTTGATTTGTAGGGTCTGTAAACAAGTTTTTAAAGCCTCCCAGACGTAACAAACCGGCCATCGAATATGGGTGGGTCCACGGGCCAGGAATAAATGTAGGGCCCACTTAGAAAGGTGGGCTGATGGACTGAGAGTGGACATGGGCTCACTAAGAAAGGTGGCGGTTGAGGTGTTACAGAGACAGAGGCTACATCATGGTGTGTCAAAGATACTTCTACGAATACATTGGGAAATTTAACATTAGTTACTATCAAAAGATTTTGTGACTTTAGAAAAAGTTTTTACTTTAATTGGTTGTCGGAGCAAGCCATTTTGAGATAGCAAAAAGGCGTGACCATGTTCTCTCCACACAGGAAGAAGGCAGAGCTGAGGTTCTCTCTATAGTGGAGAAGGTTGGACGCAAGGTTATTTTCCCAAGGGAGGAAGGTGGAGGAGGTTGGACGCAATGTTATCTCCCCAATGGAGGAAGGCGGAGCCAATGTTCTCTCCACGGTGGAGGAGATTGGACGCAAGATTCTCTCTATAAGGGATGAGGGCGGAACTGAGGTTTTCTCCATGGTGGTCATACATTATTGTGATGATACATCATTGATTAGTATATTATGTAATATATTTATTTTTTGAGCTGATAATTTTAGTAATTAAAAAATTATGCAGAAACGAAAGTAAAATAGTTGGCTTAATGTGTTCATATAGACATTTTCTAGGTGGTGATAAAAAAGATATTTGTAACGTAAAGTATATTTAGGTGTAAAAAATATACTTTTAATAGTAACACACATCAAATATTTGTAAATGGCTATAAATCAGTGTATTATAACAAAAAGACAATTTATAAATAACGTACAACAAATTTTAATATATTTTATTTAATTTAATTTAATTTATAAAACTTTAAATCCGCACATCGGGCGGTCCTCATCTAGTTATATGTAAAAGCTCTCCAAATATATATATACATATTACATATTTTCTTTTTACAAGTTAATTATTCTCATTTTTTGTCTTTCTTTTTAGATTTATTTCAATAATATTAATAATAGTGTAAAAGAGTTTATAAAATTCATCATTAATAAGTGAGTAACATTCAAAATAATGCATTGTTTAGTGTTTAATGGATTTTTGACTGTTCATATAACTACTCACTTGAAAAACAGCCAAAACAATTAAAATTAAAAAAACACTATTATTATTTGCCACAACAAATATCATTCGGTATTTAAACACTAGCCACTTTAGCTGATATTTGTTGTGGCAAATAATAATAGTGTTTTTTACTTTGGTTTGTGTTTTACTTCACTTTAGCTGAACTTTACATCTGTGAAAATCTAATTGAGCACCTAGTTTTCATTTAAGTGATCTTCCTGTAACACCCGTACCGTCGCAAAAGACGGAACAACATGTAATCCATCCGGTCTGGTCAAAAACGTTTCTTTCTTTAAGATTCACTAACGAACAAACTTCAAACTGCAACTCTTAAACTTACTAACCTGGGAAAAAGGGAAAAGGGGGTGAGTAAACAAGTTTACTCAGTGAGGAGATCAAACTCTGCCCACTGGACATACAATAATCACGTTCCAAATATAATCAACAACCATTACTTAGCATAGATTCAGAATGTCCATCAAGCAAACAAACAAACAAACATCTTATTTCTCCTTAATAATTCTCATCTTATTTTATGCACTTTTGTGGCGACTACCACACGCAAACATTTCTGTTTCTTTACATTACTTAATAATTTTTACTTTACTTATAGGTTTGGCCATTAACACTTTTTATGGCTCCCAAACCCCCTTTTCTTAGAAGACCACGGCCCATAGCTCGATTCTTCCCCTGCTCGTCAGCGGTTTATGACCTGCAATGAACCCGTCGGTTCATTACAGTCCAACATCCTCAAGTATCTTATCTTTTCTCATTCTCATTCTCTTGTATGTTCATAATTATATTTATAATATAATATATAAGTTAATTCATAACATCATATCATGTAGCTAAATGTGCTTCACATATAACATGTTACTAACAACCTATTTTACTTTGCACACAAATCTACGCAACACATTCAAATAACAAATAATTCTTGAGTCTATACTCAGCAACTATCGAAGAGTACATAAGGAAAGAGGTTACTGTTATCCGCAAATACCACGCTCACCTTAGCCATTGGATTGAATCCTTAGAACTAGCATCAACAGAAGATTCATTTCAACAACAATCTCAGTCTGCAACGGTTTAGATCACAATAATCCATTAAACCAATCCGACCCAAAATATATTTAACTCGACTCGGTATCATTCAAATTAATTAATTAGATCTAGCTTAGTAATTAAACCAAACCAAAATCCAATAATTTAATAATTCCACGAGACCATGATTCGGTACAATAACCACAATCATACAACTTAGTTTAATCAATAACCAATTACAGCACACTATCCATTACACCACCGTTCAACTTGTACACGTGACCACATCAACACAAATCAACTCACGTATTGCATCAGTTCTCGACTTTAATACACACTATGGTTTAGTTCGGTTTAGGCTTTGGTTCAATAATCACCAACACACAACATTAACAACACAAGACAAAAGCTTCGCTATTACCTCTTTTCTCCACGGATCTGTTCGGCGGCTCCATGAGACGGTTTAGCTCACTATGGTTTGGTCCTCATGCCACAACAATATGGAACAAGACAAAGCAACAAATCAAACATCAGAAACTTCTTCCGCAAGTTACAAAATAAATATAGGGTTTCCTTACCCTTAACGGCCTTGACTAGGGCAACGGCTGCTCCAATGACAGCGGTGACATCTGTGGTGTGACACGGTGGCCGTCTTACGAACAATGGTGAACGGCTGACGTTGACGATGATCCAAGTGGTGCGCGCCATTTGCCAACAACAATACTGGTGGACTCGACGATGGCTTCATCACGGAACTGCAACTATAACGGATTAACAACAACAATGGTGGCTCAGCTCTCTCTCTCTCTCTTTCCCACTTTCAGTGGTGGCTGCTTTTAGGTTTAGGTTTTGATTTTCTCTTTGACGGCACAAGAAAGAGGAGATACATATGCACACACAACACACGACATCCTTTTGTCGTTTAATAATTTTTCTTCACTTGGGCCTCAAACGGCCAATCTTCATAACAAAACAAACCGGCCCAATTAAGATCGTAAAAATCGGGGTGTTACACTTCCCGTAACTTACTGAATATTATCCATACATCTGTCTATTTGTCTCTGCACATCTGATTTTACATGAGTCTGGTTTCATATTTTGACATTTCTGTTACTTTCTTGCATATTGCAAATTTATAAATTTTCATCAACGTCAGCCATTATGCGCTCTGATTCCGGTTGTTTTTTTTTTTTTTTTTTTTTTTTTTCTTTTTTTTTTTCTGATTCCGGTTGTTGCTTCACACAATTACCTGTTATTACTTAGGGTGGTGGTTGAAGTGTTGAATCTTTTGATTCTACAGGTAGCACAGTGATAGAATAGAAACACTCTTTGTATTGATGAATGACGATACACTGATAACGGAACTGTAACCGTAAGAGTCTTAGACGCAGCTAAGCATTACTCTCACTCTCAGAGATCACATACGACTCTGTTTCTCACACTTCACTAACAACATAATTGACTCTTTCTTATTTTCTAGCTTATATACATTTGTTTATCTCTCACGTGCCTACTCTTCTTCCACACGTGCTCCAACCTCCCTTTGTTTCTTCCTCACATAGACCCGATGGGGCTTATCAATATCCCCCCCCCTTCGAAACGCAGCTTGTCCTCAAGCGCAAGTGTCGGGTATTGCTTCTGTAACTCCTTAACCACTTCCCAAGTGTTCTCGTTCTCTGGCAAGCCTTTCCAACGCACTAAAGCCTCCAATACTCCAGTATCATTATAACGAGTCTCTAACACTTCCTCTGGTTCAATGATCAACTCTTCTGTGTCGGTGAACATGTCAGGCAAGGGAATGACCTGATGATGAACTCCCAACACCTTCTTAATCTGCGATACATGAAAAGCAGGATGTATTTTTGAACCATCCAGTAGTTTCAGTCTGTATGCTGCTTTTCCAATCCTCTCCATGATCTCATATGGACCGAAATACTTGGCTGCTAACTTCTAGCAGGCTCGCTTGGATACAGACTGTTGACGATATGGTCTTAACTTCAAAAACACCCACGTTCCCACTTCATACTCCACATCACGTCTGTGCTTATCTGCATTGTTTTTCATTAGCTGTTGTGCGTGTAGCAAATGGTTCTTTATCTGAAGTAGCATCGAATCTCTCTCTTTCAACACACGCTCCAACTCCAACACCTTAGTAGAATGTTCTTCGAAGCGGACTATAGCAGGAGGGTCTCGTCCATACAGCACCCTGAACGGAGTTGTCTTCAAAGCCGTGTGATATGATGAATTATACCAAAGCTCAGCCCACGACAAATACTGATGCCACGTCCGAGGATGAGTGGATGCAAAACATCGAAGATAAGTCTCTAGGCACCTGTTCAACACCTCCGTTTGTCCGTCAGTCTGCGGATGGAATGTAGTACTATACTTCAGTTTAGTTCCAGCTAGCTTGAAACAATCCTTCCAGAACGCACTCAAGAATGTACTCCCTCTGTCTGAAACAATAGATGTTGGATAGCCATGTAATTTGATTATCTCGCGTGTAAACAAACTAGCCACGTCTGAAGCATTAAACGGATGTTTCAAGCTCAAGAAGTGACCATACTTGCTGAGTCTGTCCACTACCACCAATATGACATTCTTCCCTTGAGAAGTTGGCAAACCCTCAACAAAGTCTAATGATATATCCTCCCAAATATGTTGTGGTATTGGTAAAGGTTGCATTAGCCCTGCAGGAGAAAGTGTTGAATATTTATGCCTCTAGCAAACTTCACATTCAGCTACAAACTGTTGTACACCTTTCAGCAGACCATCCCAGTGGAAAGATTGTTGAACTCTCTTTAATGTTTTAAGAACCCCAGAATGTCCACCAAGCAGCCCAGAATGACACTCTTCCAATATCAACTTAATTGATGATGATGTTTGAGGAATCACCAGTCTATGTTTCACCCAAAGCTTGTCATTTCTGACAGCGTATTTTGTAAGGCGTGAAGGGTTATCCACACAAGCTTTTATCTCTGCTTGTATCTGTGCATCTCTCTCGATCTCCTCATAAATATCTTGGAGTTGTAACGCAGTAGGGACTGTCAGAGCCAATAGTAGCATCGGTGACAATGTTCCCTGGGGTTGAATCATTCTAGACAACCCATCTGCAGTTGTATTCTCCACTCCTGGTTTATATAGTATGTCAAAATCATAGTTCAGAAGTTTGACCAACCATTTTTGATAGTCCATGGTTACTTCTCTCTGCTCCAATAAGAATTTCAGACTTTTTTGATCTGTATGCACCACAAAATGTCGACCAAACAAATAGTGCTTCGACTTTTGAATGGACAAAACGATGGCCATCAATTCCCTCTCATACACCGGTTTAAGTTGTTCTTTAGCTGATAAACCATGGCTAAAGTATGCAATTGGTCTTTTATTCTGCATAAGAACTGCTCCCAGACCATAACTCGATGCATCTGCTTCTAATGTAAACACTTCTTCAAAGTTTGGTAAGGCAAGTACCGAGGCTGATGACATTGCACTCTTCAACTTGTCAAAAGCCAGTTGTGCCTCATTACTCCACTCAAAGCTATCCTTCCTCAGTAAGTCTGTTAAAGGTCTCGCCAGAACACCATACCCTCTAATAAACCTTCGATAATATCCTGTGAGCCCCAGAAAACCTCTTAACTCTTTCACTGATTTAGGCGTAACCCACTGAGTCATTGCCTTCGTCTTCTCTGGATCAGTCGAGACCCCTTCATCGAAATAATATGGCCTAGATAGTCAACTTGTTTTTGGCCAAACAGACACTTCTTCTTATTAGCAAATAATTGGTTCTCTTCCAAAATTCTCATAACTACCTCCAAATGCTCAATATGCTTTGTCAAGGACGAACTGTATATCAGGATATCATCGAAAAATACCAATATGAACTTCCTGAGGTGAGGTCTAAACAATTCGTTCATTAAAGCCTGAAATGTGGCTGGTGTGTTTGTCAAACCAAAAGGCATGACTCAAAATTCATAATGCCCGTCATGAGTCCTGAATGCTGTCTTTGCTACATCCTCTTCCTTCATCCTGATTTGGTGATAACCAGCTCTAAGGTCTAACTTGGAAAATATTACAGCACCGTTTAACTCATCCAATAGCTGATCAATCATGGGAATAGGAAATTTATCAGGCACTGTGACTCGGTTTAATGCTCTGTAATCAACACAAAATCTCCAACTTCCATCTTTTTTCTTAACCAACAAAACAGGACTTGAGAAAGGGCTTTGGCTTGGTCGTATAATTCCAGAGTCTAGCATCTCTTTCACCATTTTCTCCATTATCTCTTTCTGCGCATGAGGATATCGGTATGGTCTGACACTGATTGCGTTATTCCCAGGCAAAAGGTTTATCGCATGTTCCCTGCCTCTAATCGGGGGCAAATCTGTTGGAATATCAAACACCATATCGAACCTTGCTAATACCTCCTGTATAGCGCCTTCCACCGGTTGTGTTATCTGAACTACTTGCTGACTATACAGAGCAACTTGCACTCCTTTCGTGTTCACTGTATAACCACTCGATAGAGATTTCAGAGACATCTTAGAGATCTCCAACTCAGATTCTCCTCTGATCGTAACTATCTTGTTGTCATATAAGAATTACATCTCATTCTTCTCCCAGTTGACTTGGCAATCTCCCAATGTACGTAGCCAATACACTCCCAAAATAATGTCAACTTGACCAAGCTCCAGCACAAAAAAATCCGTAGTGAACTCTAAGTTCTGAATTGAGAAACAAACCTTCTCACACACTCCTAACCCTTGAACCAATATGCCTGTTCCCAGCTTAACTGTCAGATTAGGGTCTTCTCTACACTTCAGTTTGAGCTTTTGGACTACCGCAGGTGAAATATAGTTGTGAGTAGCACCACTGTCCAACATGATGATCACATCCGATGTACCCACTGTACCTCTTGATTTAGTTGTTGAAGGAGACGAGATTCCTCTGTATGAGGCGAATGATAAGGTCATGCATTCTCCCACTGACTCTGTGATGCACATTGTCCTTGTATCCACTTTGTTATCCTCCAATACTTCCACTTCATAACCATTTAATATTGTGAGAACCCTAAGCTCCTTATTCGGACATTTGTGGCATTAGAGTAAGGTCCATCACACTTAAAACAGATACCCTTCCTTCTTTTCTCATCTAACTCTGCACAGTATTGTGTCTCCTTGGTCTCTGTTCATTTCTGTTTACTTGTCTGTCCTGTCCTTGTGCTACGTCGGTAGTTATCATCTTTGACTTCCAAGTATTATTGAAGTGACTGTAGTTACTCTTGTAATCCGACGCATTTGAATCCTTAAGCTCCTTGTCAACTATCTGTAACTCTCGCTGAACCACCCTGCTCATGAAACTATCTTCCATAGCTCTTGCTTCCGCTATCATTTCAGGGAGATCTCGAGGCTTCTGCATATGAACCAATTCTTGCATTTCCCTCGTCAATACGTTCAGAAAGATACCCTCCAATTTCTGATCATCTAGACCTGTTACTTGTGAGGATAGATCTTCAAACCTCTGCACATAATCTGAAATCGAACCTGCTTGTTTGATACAAAACAAGCTTTGACTCGGTCCTCGAATCTTCAGATTGCCAAACCGTAACATCAGAGCAGCTTTAAACTGTGCCCAATTCTCAAATTGTCTTCTTTTAGCTTCCCAATTAAACCAGCTCCGAGCTTCTCCTTGTAAGCTTACTGATACAAAAGCCAGCTTCTCTGCTTCGTTGTAACCTCCCATTCTGAAAAATCTTTCAACCCAAGCAATCCAACCATATATTCCAACTCCTTCGAATATAGCCATTTCCACGTTGCGGAATAAATTCTCCCTAAGCCCATGCCTAATTTGACTAAGGCAAGGTTCCGGAGGATAGAAAGATACCTGGTTGCAGCGATCTTGAGGTTTTGTGGCTCCAGATTGACTCGAACCACCAACTTCTCAAACTGTCTCCGTCGCAGGACCAAAACCGATCAAGAAATCAAGCTTGCGATGAATCTCTTTCAACTCGTAATCACGCTCCGCGAATTTCTCACTTGTGCGATTCTCGGATTCGCGAATCTTGGTTCCCAAATCAGCTAACTGATCGTATATTTCTACGGAAGCTTGCTCCGACATCGAAAACTCCTTCACCGGTGTCAAAACTTGCTCCATCCCCATCGTGATCTTCTAATTTCTCCGATATAAGAAAATCCCCAATTTGTGTGAACACCTAATTTTCTCTTGCGTTCGATTCGATTGCAAATCACCAGCACACCAATTGATAGAATAGAAACACTCTTTGTATTGATGAATGACGATACACTGATAACGGAACTGTAACCGTAAGAGCCTTAGACGCAGCTAAGCATTACTCTCACTCTCAGAGATCACATACGACTCTGTTTCTCACACTTCACTAACAACATAACAGACTCTTTCTTATTTTCTAGCTTATATACATTTGTTTATCTCTCACGTGCCTACTCTTCTTCCACACGTGCTCCAACCTCCCTTTGTTTCCTCCTCACATAGACCCGATGGGGCTTATCACACAGCGCATTAGGCCTGGGTTTGGTGGTTCTGAGCATATCCAGTGAGATATTCACTCATGTGCGTGAATTTTGTGTGTAAATATGAACTATGAGTAAAATATCAAAACCCTTATTTGATATTTACTCATACTTCTATTTGCAACAACGTCTCATCCATGGTTTCCAGTAGCGTACCTAGGACTGATCCGCCGGTGATGGTTTATAAAAGGAACATTAGGGACACTATACTTGCTCGGCGAGAGCTTTCTAGCCTTCACTAATCTGGTCCAGCAAAGGTTTGACCACGTGAAAACTTCTGCAGGTCTTGATTACCAACTGTTTCAACCGTGACTGAGGAAGTGTAGGGGCGCATAAAACCAGATGTAGAGTTACGGTAAGCCAGGAGAGTTTGAGCACCTAACATGCCTTTGCTTGTTGGATTTACGCCCAAGCGATCCATAACTGAAGTGTAGAAACGAGTCTAACACTGGAAGGTCAATGCAAAGAACAGACGCTTTTGTCGTTGTTAAAGTTGTGAGAGTCGCATCTAGGTGAACTCCATCATCGCTTGTTGATCTAGTAAAGCATGGAGCCAGCACAAGAGTAAACACAAAACACACAAAAACAGTTCTTGAAGACGAAGGAAATGGTGATAAATTTTCCATAGTTTAAAACTCTTATATATCATACTTTATGATACAAAGAAACTTCAACTCAAAAATATTAGGTTTTTCCTATTCCTTTTAGTATTAACCAATGTTTTAAACCCGGACCGGACCGGCCGGTCGGACCGGTCTAACCGCGACCCTATAAATATTCCAGTTCGGATTACCTTAAAAACCGGAAACATAAAAAAATTGGAAAACCCCGCTTAAAACCCACAAACCGGTGGTTGAACCCGCGGGTCGAACCAGTGGATCGATCTCAAATTAATACATTTTATTTTTATCGCATTTCAAACTTAAACCAAATTGAAAATAAATGTTGTTCTTTATAAAAGAGTCACTTCATTATTTTATCTAATCATTAACGAAGTCTGGGAGAAATAACGTTTGATTTAATGAAATACAATTTTTATCTTATATTAAAAAACCAAATTTATTTTTTCTAAAACCAAGTCCTTAAAACAAAATAAAAATCTTTGAAAATGAAAATAAATAAGATTTTTTGGAAAACAAAAGATTCATGCTCCTTATCCTTAAAAAAAACTCATATGATGGTCAAAATATGGTGATGTATTCTATATCTCACTAGATAAGGTCCGCGTTATTACGCGGGTGAAAAAAAAAAATTTATTGAGAATATTTTTTTTTCCAACCAAATATTAATAAATTAAAATAGAACTCCAAGATTGGTTGCCAAACAGGAGGATAAGAGTTTACAAAAAACGATTCAGAAAGTAAAGATCTTGAAGACCGAGCAAGGCAATCTGCTCTTGAGTTGATGTCGCGGGGAATCTTGACTAGGGAGAAGGATGGGTAAAAAGTTCGGAGCTTCAAGAAATCCTCCAATAAATTCGAAAAAGCGGGCCAATCGTCTGGCAACTGCACCATCGCAACGAGCTCTGCACAATCCGTCTCGAAGGCCTGACAAACAACTCCAGCCGCTAGTAAGGACTCCGTTGCCCAGATCAGTGCTTGTAATTATGTGTGGAGAGGAGTAAGGCCTCGTCTGAGACTCCGAGCTCCCAAAAGAAGCGTGTAATCTTCACCATTGCAGCACCACCAACCCAGACCTGAAAAGGATCCGTACCTTTCCATGAACCATCAACCTGACAACGGATAGAAGAATCCTTCACCTCCACTAAAGGTGGAGGAAGCAGATTGCTCACTGAATAAGATTTGGCTTCCTCCCATAATAATTTATCAGTTGCCGCTTGATCTAAAATCTCAATTAGCTCTAGCTCAATGCCCTGGAAAACCTTTTTATTCCTATCTTTCCAAAGTGACCATAAAATCCAGGGGAGACTAGAAATGATGTCAGAAGTCCCGGATTGAGAAGTCGCCCTCCAAAATATGTAGTCTAAATTTGCATAGATAGAAGCATACGGAAAACCTCCCGATTCCAACAACACCGGGACCAACTCCCAAATACAACGCGACCGAGGACAAACAAACAGTGTGTGGTTTATAGTCTCCGTCTCCGTCTCCGAGTCACACCGCTTACACAAAGCATCACAACGGACTCCCCAATATGCAAGCCGTTCTAACACGGGAAAAGTACCCGAGGCAATTTGCCAGAAAAAATGTTGAATCTTCGGGGGTACATCTAATTTCCAGGACTGAGCCCGCAGAGAACTGCACGATGGCCCATACTCCACTTCCGCTATTAATTCTCGGGATAACCGATAACTTGACTTAACCGAGTACTTCCCAGACTTAGTATAATGCCATAATAATCTATCCGGTTGAGAAGTTTTACTAACCGGCAAACTCCGAATAAGTGGTATATCCACCGGATCAAAAAACTCCTCAAGAATAGGCAAATGCCAATCCTTTGTAACTGGATTAATTAAATGATTAACCATCAAACTCGGGAGCAAAAACCTCCTCCTACCATTCGCAGATCTTGGAGGAATATCCGGTAACCATGGATCTCGCCAAACCGAAATGGAACAACCAGAACCTACAGCCCATCGCGCTCCCTGTTCCACCAATCCCTTAGTTGAAAAAATACTCCGCCATGCAAAAGAAGGGTTATTCGGTTTCTATGCCATAAGAGGATGTTTGTTTCTGAAATACCGTCCTCTCATCACCCGAGCCATTAAAGAAGACGGATTATGAATTAACCGCCAAAATTGTTTGGCCAGCATAGCATCATTAAATTGTTCCAGAGCTCGGAAACCCAAGCCCCCTTGACTTTTATCTTTACATAATTCGTCCCACGCAACCCAATGCAAACCTCGAGCCTTATCATTAGATTTCCACCAAAAGGTGGAAATAGCACTCGTTAATTTAGATGTTAACGCCTGTGGCAATTTATAACATGACATAACAAGTGTTGGAAGTGCCAAAGCCACCGATTTAATCATAATTTCCTTGCCGCCTTTCGATAAGTGCTTTGCAGACCAACCATTTACTCGATCATCCAAACGATCCTTGACATAGCTAAAAACCTTCGTTTTCGAGCCCTGCAGGTTTTCAGGAATGCCCAAATAAGAACCCATACCGCCCTCCTTAGAAATACCCATAACGGATTTCAACTGAGATCGTATATCCGGAGGGACCTTCTTACCAAACATGATAGATGACTTTTCCAGATTAACTTCTTGTCATGAGGCTTTACCATAATTACCTATTATATCCATTACCGTCCTACATTCAGTCGCCTCTGCCTTACAAAAGAACAAGCTACCATCAGAAAATAACAAATGCGAAACAGTAGGACTACTACGGGCAATGGAAATACCCGTTAATTTCTGCTCCCTTTCAGCCTTTTTAATATTTGCTATCAATACCTCTGTACAAAGTATAAATAAATATGGTGACAAAGGATCCCCTTGACGTAATCCTCTATGAGGTCTAATAAAACCACGAGGTTGACCATTCAGAAGAACTTGATACGACACTGACGAGACACACCACATGATCCATGAAATCCATTTTCTATCAAATCCTAATTGAACCATAACCGCCTCCAAAAAATCCCACTCAACCCGATCATATGCCTTACTCATATCCGTTTTGAAAGCGAGAAACTCCGAAGTACACCGACGATTAGTATTTAGCCCATGGAACATCTCCTGAGCTACCAAAATATTATCTGTAATTAAACGACCAGAAACAAAGGCTGATTGAGAATAATTAAGTAGTAGTTTTAATATACATGTTTTTAGATTTTATCTTGTAACATTTTAATATTGAATATGAACCTCTCATATTTCATTTTAATACTTTCTCAGTTCCATTATATAAGAGTTTTAAAGCTTTTTTGCTCTATTTTATAATAGTTTCTCAAATTTCTATGTACAATTTTTACTAATATAACAATTTATGACTATTTGAACTATGCAGTATATTTCGGGAAAACGATCTATTTTCCCACAAAAAATATCACATCAAACTAGATAGAGCTTAATTTTTGATCGCGTGCTAGTTGTCCTTGAGAAAGTAGTTCTCCATCTTTCTCTCCCTTCCCCAAATATTTAGGTTTTATCGGTTTATGAACTACAAACCACAAACCACAATGACAGATTCAACGATGAATTCTCGATTTGGGTTTAATCAAAACCGATGAAGCTCTGATTGTGAAGCAGATCAAAGCGTAGAGGTAGAATAAGATGAAGAGATGAACCACTGCGAAATAGATCTATAGCCAGTTAGCCACCAATCACCATCACCATCACCAGTCACCATTACCGGAGAAAGCCAACAGAAAAAAATCATCATGTTCTTCTTTTTTCTTTTAGTTTGTATATATATACATTAAAAGTCAATAACATAATAATAATTTGTTTATAGTTTTGGAATTTTTTAAAATTAATTTGATTGTAATTTTAAAATGATTTAAAGAGAAATTAATACCAATTTTTTATTTGTTTTAAACCAAATTTTTATTAAGGGTAGATTTGGAATTAAAAAAATCTGGACACAAAATGTGAGTTATCTAGGGAATAAAAACTTAATTGGGTTATCATAGTTATTTCTTATAAAATGGAGGTTATCCTGGATAAATTTCTCTTGTTTTAATTAATTGAATTCAGTTTAGATTAGGTTAGATTTGGTTTATTATTTTATTTAGTTGGTTCAGTAAATAGTGAACCGAGCAAAACCGATGTTTGTGGGTAATTAGGTGAAAACTATGTTTCAAAGGAGATATAAATCTTGAACTATGGAGTCGGAGAGATATAGATTGAGAAATATTTTCTCGGAGATTTATAGCACTTGGTAATAGATTGAGCTCTATCTTGCTTGATATGATACTTCTCCTGGAGAAATAGATCGTTTTCCCAAATACTTTCCAGTTGGTTGAAGTTTTATAAATGACATAATATTTCTTGTTTATTAATCTTTGTGTTTTTATCCAAAAACTCTTATAGGACATGGAATACCATTTAAATATCTATACCATCGTAATAAACCATATTTTAAGTTTAATTATACATTTCATCTTAATGCATAGAACTAAATATTTTATATCAAACAAAATTAATAAATCATATCAAGTCTATATCTTAGTAAGAATTGAAAGTACAAATAAAAACTAACAAAATATAATTCGCAAAAAAAAACTGAATCAAGATTATTTAAGATATATTTTTATGTTGTTATCTCATAAGTACTAATTTAACCTCATGTCATAATCAATTTTAAATAAGTGAAATTTATAAAATAAAAAAATTTATAAAGAGATAGAGACATTCTCATCAAATAACTGAAGAATCATTCCTATAAATTATAATTTATTTCGAATTATCTTATGTTTTAACATATGCATTACAAAAATACATGTGTTGAAATTATAAAATAAAACATAAAAAATATTAATAATATTCTTAATTGAATTTTTAAAAATGATAAATTTTTAATCTAAAATAAATTTCATCGTTAGACATTCAGTTTAGTAATTACATTTAACTATCTATTTCATCGTAAAACCATAATTCACTTCTTCATGAATTAGAGTTTAAAAAAAAACTTTAAAACATAATATGAGCATCATATGAGATAATATGTATATTGGTTAGTATTTTAAATTTAACAATAAATATAATCAGTAAAAAAATCAGTTAACATCCACAAAAATTTTGGAAATCCAAAAATATCCTATATATTATTTTTCTATATGTCATAATTTCATAAGTAATACTTTTGTCAATTTTCATCAATTAAAAAATTCATTCCTACAAACTCATTTTTTTTCAGGTTTCCCATATTACTACATGCATTAAAATCTTGAAAATAAAACATGTAAAACTATATTAATACACATCATGTATTGAAAATTTTTCTTTTTAATTTTATTATTCTTTTAAGGTTTTGTGTACTTACTTACAGTAAAAAAATTATATTACAATGATAAATACAATTTATATCCAACTAAAATTATGTTAAATAATTTTTATAAATTGTAGATTTCAAGTAATTTTTATAAATTATTGGTTGAATAACAAGAGATTGTGTATTATTTTAAATGATTTTATATGAATGTCAAGTTGAATAACATTGAATTTTGAAAGATTTTTAAAAATTCTCAATTGAATAACAAGTGATTTTAGGAATACTTTAAAATCTTTTAGAATGTCAAGTTTAATACCTCCCTCTATATTCTTTACCAATTTTTTGAATTGTTCGAATATAATAAATCAAATGTTAATTTAGTTAAACTAATTTGATTTTGATAAAAAGAAACAAAATAGTGTGATATTTAATCTTAAAAAAATTATAAACCTGCAAGAAAAATGAATATAAAAAATAAAATTAGAATTATAAAATAAATTAAAATTAAGACTTTAAAAAAAAAAAATTCTAAAAACCAGTTAGTTCTTTAAAACTGAAGAATTTGAATGTAAACCAAACAGATATGGCCAAGCGAAGAACTTCTTGTTATTAGGAAATAAATAAAAATAAATGAGTTGTAGTCTTGTCATTCATTTTCAATATTCCATTTACCTTCTATAATTATTCATTATAAACAACTGTCAACATTTGGAAGATATATGCCATAAAGTAAAACATCAACTTACGGAAATTAAGATTTGTTTCCTTTATAAAATTTATAAAATAAGTGATTATTTTTAACAAAAATAAACAATAATCTCTAAACCTTTTTTTGTTTTTTTGGCTCCCTTTTAGTTTTCATGGTTTAGGTTCGGATTGTTTTTTATGACAGACTGACAGAGCACTCGATAAGTCTCTCCCGTTGGTTCTAATATACTTCCTTATATTACTATTCTATTTCTGCCAAAATCTTACAATCACCTTATTAACAAAAAAAATATTGAAGATTTGCAAAAAGTAAAAACCTCCATTAGAGCCAAAAAGTAATCCAGAGAAAAAAAAAATGAAGTCTATTAACTATGGGTATCTGCTCCTTTTGATAATTATAGCTTTTGCCTGTTTTCAATCAGTTCAAGCTCAATCTCAACCAGGTTCTTACTCTATTTCATGAAAGCTTGATATGTTTTACGAAATCCTATTAAATATCTCTTTTTAATTATCATATCTAATCTAATCATGAACAGGATTTATTAGCTTGGATTGTGGATTAGTCCCTAAAAACACAAGCTACACCGAGAAGACAACGAATATAACATACATATCAGACGCCGATTATATCGACAGCGGATTAATCGGGAGTATCAATGATTCATGCAAGACAGTGTTACAGCAACAGACTTGGACCGTAAGAAGCTTCCCTGAAGGTGTAAGAAACTGTTACAACTTCAATCTTAAAGCTAATCTCAAATATCTGATTAGAGGAACTTTTGTCTATGGGAATTATGATGGTTTGAATCAAATACCCAAGTTTGATCTTTACATTGGTCCTAATAAATGGACTTCTGTTATATTGGAAGGAGTAGCTAATGCTACGATCTTGGAGATGATCCATGTCTTACCACAAGACCGTCTACAAGTTTGTCTTGTCAAAACAGGGACAACGACACCGTTTATATCGGCGTTAGAACTTCGTCAGTTGGACAATAATACTTATGTTACCAAAAGTGGATCGTTGATGTCTTTCGCCAGAATTTACTTTCCAAAGACTGCATCGTTCCTAAGGTAAAAAGAACATTAGGCTTAAATTGTTTCAGATGTTCACTTATAAATTTATTTTAGTTTTTATATAATCCAGTTTTCTTCATATAACTGAATAAGAATTTTCCGTTTGCTTTTCCTGTTTACCGCTTTTGTTTTTCGTTTACATTTAAAATTAATATTTTAGTGATGAATGAATATATTATATAATCCAGTTGATTTAACAACATGAAACCTTTTTTTTTTAATTTGTCTTTCTCATTAGGTATGATGAAGACTTGTATGACCGAGTTTGGGTTCCATTCAGCCAAAATGAAACGGTTTCGTTAAGCACCGATCTACTGGTCGATACAAGTACCAATTCCTACAATGTGCCTCAAAATGTGGCGAATTCCGCAATTACTCCTTCGAAAGCTACTCTTCCGCTCAGCATATGGTGGGATCTCCAAAACATCAATGCACAGATATATATATACATGCATTTTGCAGAAATCCAGAAGCTTAAATCTAACGAGGCAAGAGAGTTCAACATTACTTATAATGGTGGTCAGGTTTGGGAAAGTTACTTTAGACCTAACAATCTCAGCATTACAACAATCTTTAGCGAAACAGCAATGAGTTCTCCAGATGGGTTTTTCAATTTCACTTTTACAATGACCAAAAACTCTACTCTTCCTCCACTTATCAATGGCCTTGAGGTTTATACCGTTGTAGAAAATTTACTGCACGAGACATACCAAGATGAAGGTAAATCATTTAAAACCCACTTTTCTTTTAACGAATTTTTATCTTCTTTCAATTTATTTAAATTTTAGGCAGTTTTATTTGTATTGTGCAAAAGTAAAAAATTGTTTCTACTCTATCCAATACCTCGTGCATGCTTTGTTTGTTTATTCTTTAATTTTTTTTTTTCTTTCCTCTTTGACTATCAGTTTCTGCTATGATGAACATCAAGAAAACATATGGTTTGAGTAAAAAGATAAGTTGGCAAGGAGATCCATGTTCTCCTAAAATATATCGATGGGAAGGTGTGAATTGCAGTTATTTGGACTCTAATCAACCTCTGATCACATCCTTGTATGTTTTCTTTTCAATTCATTTATTTACATTTCATAAGTTTGTTTTTCTTCTTTTTTTTCTTCTGACTCTGTACAACATTATAGGAACTTGGCAGCAAGTCGATTGACCGGTATCATAACACCTGATATATCTAGTCTCATACAATTAAGGGAACTGTAAGCATCTTGTAACTATACAACGCGTATAAATCTTAACAATATGATATAATCGTCATATTTGTTTCCACAATGCACAGAGATCTATCAAATAATGATTTATCAGGAGGGATTCCAAATTTTCTAGCTGATATGAAGATGTTGACACTAATGTGAGTTTCTATTTTTTTTTTTTTTTTTTTAAACTTTTTACTCATTCTGTTCTTGTTTTCTTGGTTTTCTTGAATTAGTTTTTTTGCTTTCTCAGAAACTTAAGAGGAAACCCGAAGCTGAATCTCACCATTCCAGATTCTATTCAGGGAAGGATAACGAACAAATCTTTAACTCTACTGTAAGATGTTTTTTCAACTTTTTTTTTTACTTCGTCTCTAAGTCATGGAATGTATGATTACATAATCTCATTTTTTCCCTCCCATTCACTTTTAATGACTGCAGTATAGATGAAATCCCGAGTAGCAAAAAACCTCGTATCAAGTTTCCTTTGGTTGCTATCTTAGCTTCAGTGGCCTGCGTTATCGCATTTCTAGCTATCTTTATCATATGTTTCATCTTTAGAAGGGAAAAACAGAGAGGTATTAACATCAGTAACATTAATGGAAAACAAAACAGTTTTTATTGTTGTTGTATTGATCTTTATTATATTGCTCATCTTTACCATTATAACAGCTCCAAGTAATGAGAACAGATCATCCAATCAATCAATCGGAACAAAGGAGCGGAAGTTTACGTATTCTGAGATACTAAAGATGACAAATAACTTTGAGAGAGTTCTTGGTAAAGGAGGATATGGAAGAGTGTATTATGGAAACTTGGATGGCACTCAAGTAGCTGTAAAAATGCTCTTTCATTCATCAGCTGATCAAGATTATAAACATTTCAAAGCTGAGGTAACATGTAAATCAGAAATATATCCATTTTAGTCTTTTGTTTTGAAATGGAAATTAATTTTCTAATCTTTCTTAGGTTGAGCTTCTTTTAAGAGTTCATCACAGACATTTGGTGGGACTTGTGGGTTATTGTGATGATGGAGATAACTTGGCTTTGATTTACGAATACATGGCAAATGGAGACTTGAGGGAGAATATGTCAGGTAAACACTTTACCTATAAGATAATCTAATTTGGTGGAATTCGTACTAAAAAAAAAAAATTGAAATTCGGTATAGAAAACCGATGTGGACATGTTCTAACTTGGGAAAACAGAATGCAAATAGCTATGGAGGCAGCACAAGGTGATGAAATAATGAAAATTCTTGCTTATATTCTGATTTTAATGTCTTGAATAAAGTTGAAATAAAATTATAACAAATTGTTAACAGGATTGGAGTATCTACATAATGGAAGTAGACCACCTATGGTCCATAGAGATGTGAAACCTACTAACATTCTGTTGAATGAGCTGTTTCAAGCGAAACTAGCTGATTTTGGACTCTCTAGGTCTTCTCCCGTTGATGGTGAATCTTACGTATCAACAATCGTTGCAGGAACACCTGGTTACTTAGACCCTGAGTGAGTAAAATCAATCAGTTATAATCATAAAAAATTATGAAATGCAATATCTATAGTTAAAAATTTTTTTCAGGTACTATAGAACAAACTTGCTAAGTGAGAAGACTGATGTGTACAGCTTTGGGGTAGTTTTGTTAGAAATCATCACAAACCAGCCTGTGATTGATTCAAACCGGGTGAAAGCGCATATTACAGAATGGGTTGGATTCATGCTCATGAAAGGGGACATCAGGAATATTATCGACCCGAAACTGATGGGGGAATTCGATACAAACGGTGTGTGGAAGGCTGTGGAGTTGGCTTTGGCTTGTGTAAACCCTACCTCAAACCGTAGACCAACAATGACACATGCTGTGATGGAGCTAAAAGAGTGTTTGGACTCTGAAATTGCCAGGAAACAAGGGAGTCAAGAGATGTATTCAATAAATTCTATTGAATTAAGCTTCTCTCCTACTTCTACATTCTCACCTGGACCGAGGTGAATTGAGAATAATCCATTGAACCCAATGATGTCTTATTGAATTTGATGTCTTATGAACTCAATGATTGTTTAAAGAATCCATTAAAGTTTTTAGTTATCTGGAACTGAAAACACATTACATTCTTTATGAATCTAGCAAGTGGTATCTTGGGTAACAAGAAATCAATATGAAAGTACTCCACAGGGCACAGGTTATGTAAATTTTTACATTCTTTTCAAGTTATGTATTTCCTGAAATCAAAAGAAAGATGTTTAATTATCTAGTATAATAAAATAGTAAATGTATTGATGAAAATTACTAAAAACCTGAAAAATGCCAACACATGTAATTTTAATTTTAAAACAAAAGAGAATTAAAAAGAATTTGTGAGGATGTATAAATATTAATTTGATAAGTACTAGAAGCCTTTAAAAAAATTTCTCTTATTTTTTTTAACGAGAATCCTTTGAAATTTCTTCTAATCATACTTATATTAAACCAAAATTAATTTACAAAAGATACCTCGCGGCTCACAGATTTGTTATCTAGTTTACCTAATTTCTCTTCCGTATCTTGTTATCCACCTAATCGTGTTTCTTTATACTTTTTTAACAAAACTCTTTACATGAATAGCAGAAAGTTTCAGTTTTCATTCTCTGATTTTTCGGGATTTTACGCGTTATTCCTTAAACAGAAGATTTTATGGCGATATGGCGAATATCCATCAAATCCTTTCTGGCTTTGCTCGTTATTCTTAAAGGGTTTCGACGCGCCGCCGCTCCTCCTGTATTCTTATTTAGGGTTCAGAGAGAGTGGTCCTGATATTGGATTATTCTTACTTCTAATGGCGGAACATCTCAATCTGGCGATGGAATCACTGATTATTGCAGACGAAAGCCCTGTGGTTTTGACGGAGGAACCTGAGTTCACTGCAGGGGTGGAGAACAAACTCAGTCTTATGGGTAGACTTCTGAATCCGACAAGTCAAAACATGGCAAAGATGATAATGAAGATGCCAAGAGTGTGGGGGGTCTATGACAGAGTTCGGGGCGTCGCTCTGACGAAGGACCGGTTCCAGTTCATTTTCCAGTATGAAGCTGATATAGCAAGAATCATGAAAACGGGTTTCTGGACTTTCGATGAATGGGGTCTGATACTCGAACGCTGGGTGGAGTCCCCACCGCCAACCTTCCTCTCTACCTGTGCGGTCTGGATCCGGCTGAGCAATATCCCAGTCAATTACCTCACCATCAAAACCATCCAAACCATTGCGGAGAGAATAGGGCATGTGAAGGAAATTGCCTTTGATCCGGAGAAGTCACAATATAATGCCTTTGTGCGTGTCAAAGTGATCCTAGATGTGTCTAACCCACTGTTTGATTCCAAATCCCTACAACTCCCAAAAGGTGGTTCTGCAGTGGTGGAGATCGACTACGAGAGAGTGCGGAAGCGTTGCTTTCATTGCCTGCGACTCACCCATGACAAACAACACAGTCCTTTCTTGCGACAAGGTACGAAAGTGAAGGACTCTCCTCAGCAACGGACAGAGTCTGAACACGCAGCCAGAGCCTCTACACGAGATAATCGCTTCCCCAAAGATTTGGTGAACGCAGTTCTGCCTCTGTTAAAGCCATCCATACCCCCTGGTTTCTCCCCCAGGTCCAATGTCGTAGCCCCGGAGGTGTTGGCGGAAATGCGGAACTATCTGTTGTCTGGGGATCCGTTGCTGATAGGTCAGAGGGAGCAAACTTTGAAGTCTACCCTTGAGGGAATTGCACATGACTCCCAAGCCCAAAGCTCTCTGTTGAGGTTGGAGGCCCCTCCCTCCTTCACCACTAGCCTGGACAAGGGGAAGGGTCTAGTGTTTGGTTATCCGAATCAGGAGGCTTCGTTACCCCAGCTTCCGAAGTCGACAGGCCAAGATGTTAACGCGTTGTCTCTCCCAGGCAGAGAAATAGTTCATGACTCCCCTCAACTTTCAGCGCCTGAAGGATTTCATATGGGAGCAAGGGGCGGAAACACGAGAGGTGGAAAGATCAAACGAGGTACAAATTCGAGGAAGCCCTCCTCCTGGAGAAGGAGACAGTCAGCAGTTGGGAATGCTGCGAGAAGTGAATCAGTTGGGACCTCGGGAGATATCTATGAAAGTGTGTTACGGGGAGGTTTCTCAAAACGTAAGGCCGAGGACGGTAATGAAGTGACCTCGAAGATACTGAAAAAGGATGCGTTAGTGATGAGAGAAACAGATCCTTTGACTCCTGCTGGTTCTATGCTGCGTCAGAACCCTCTGGTTCCCTCTGATGCAACCTCTCTCTCCGATACCCATGCTGCTCAACATAAGGGTTTGGTGGTTTGCCAGAAACCACCCAATCCTCAATGAGTATAACCAGTTGGAACTGTCAGGGGATGGGGAGCACCTCGGCAGTTCGACGTCTACAGGAAATGCATCGTGAACATTTCCCAGACTTTTTGTTCCTCCTGGAAACAAAAAATTCCAGTGAACACGTTTTGGGTGTTAAAGAGTGGTTGGGGTACGATAAGGTCCATATCGTTGACCCCGTTGGCTTGAGCGGCGGGCTTGCGTTGTTCTGGAAGGATACGTACACGGTAGAAGTGTTTCAGTCTGACTCTCGCATAATAGACACAAGGATCTCTGCGGGCTCCTTAGTCTTCTATGTCAGCTTCGTGTATGGGGATCCAGCCAGACACCTTCGAGCAGAGGTATGGGAAAGGTTAACTAGAATTGGAGTCCAGAGAGATGAAGCGTTGATGCTTACGGGGGACTTCAATGAGATTATGGACAATTCGGAAAAAGTGGGGGGGCCAAGTCGACCTGAATGGTCTTTCTATCCCTTTCGAACAATGGCACGCAGTTCAAGATCAAAGAAATACCAAGCTTCGGAAACAGATTGTCCTGGGGAGGTAAAAGGGAGAATGTTTGGGTCCAGTGCAGACTAGATAGAAGCTTTGGTAATGCGGAATGGTTCACTCTATTTCCTAGAGCCAAAACTGAATACTTAGAGATGATGGGGTCGGATCATAGGCCCATCCTCACCAGACTGGTGGGAGAGGACACTTGTCATAGAGGCAGGTTCTGCTTCGATAAACGCCTGATAAACAAACCGGAGACAGAGGAGATTATTAAGAAGCACTGGCGTTTACATTCAGTGGGAGCAGGAGAATCAGTGACTGCTCGTTTACTAAGGTGTCGGAGAGCCTTATCCAAGTGGAAGCGCCTAGCTCCTACAAACTCCCATACACGGATCACTCAACTCAAAAAGGACCTGGAAACGGAGTCTACAAAAATGTTTCCAAACTTCCAACGTCTGCAAGGCATTAAGTGGGATCTCAACAAGGCTTTCAGGGAGGAGGAAATCTATTGGAAACAGAAGAGTCGTCAGAAGTGGTTGAGGGAAGGAGATAGAAACACTACCTTCTTTCATGGAAGTGTGAAGTACAAGAGATTAAAAAACAGAGTGATCTCCCTATTAGACAAGCATGGACTCGAAGCCTATGAGGAAGGTTCTAAGGGTAGTATTGCGGTGGAGTTTTTCTCGGAGTTATTCACCTCTTCCAACCCGACTGGCTTTGAGGATGTGCTGGAAGGAATGGAACCGCGGGTTACAGAGGAGATGAATCTTAAACTGACGTCTCTAATCACTGCTCTTGAGATTAAACAAGCGGCGTTCAAAGTACAAGGAGATAGTGCTCCGGGGATTGATGGATGGACTGGCACGTTCTTCAAACAGTATTGGAACACCATTGGAAAGGAGATAGTGTCGGAGGTGGAACAGTTTTTCCAGAGTGGCACCATGCTGCAAGATTGGAACCACACACAAATCTGCCTTATTCCTAAGAAACCAAACGCGAATGCGATGACGGACATGCGTCCTATCAGTCTTTGCTCGGTGTTGTATAAGATAGTGTCAAACGTTTTATGTACGCGGCTGAAGAGATGCCTCCCTAAGCTGGTATCTGAGACTCAAGGAGCCTTTGTGTCTGGTCGCCTCATATCTGATAATATACTCATCGCGCATGAGATCATACATGCCTTACGGACTAACTCCAAGTTCAATAAAGATATGATAGCCATCAAGACTGACATGTCAAAGGCATACGACCGGGTCGAGTGGGACTTCCTGGAGCACTTATTTGTGAAAATGGGTTTCAATAGCACATGGATTCAGTGGATCATGTCCTGTGTCAGATCAGTCTCTTATACGGTGCTCATTAACGGAAGCAGCCACGGGTTTGTTAAACCAAGTCGAGGGATTCGCCAGGGGGACCCTTTATCCCCTTTCTTGTTCATCCTATGCGCGGAGGCGCTAGTGCATCTTATGCAACGACGTCATGAACAACAACGGTTAACGGGCTTCCAGTTCAATGAGTCCTGCCCATCAGTTCAGCATTTACTATTCGCAGACGATAGCCTCTTTATCTGCAAGGCGAACAAAGAGGAATGTGAGGAAGTGCTGAATTGTCTGAGCTTGTATGGCAAGGCTTCTGGACAGGTGATCAACTTTGCTAAGTCGACGGTCACGTTCGGTGGTAAAGCGTCATACGACACTAAAGAATTGGTGAAAACCACTCTTGGTATAAGGAATGAAGGCGGCTCTGGATCCTATCTCGGCCTACCTGAATGCTTCAGTGGGTCTAAACAGGCTTTACTAGCCTTCATTGGGGAGAAACTCCAAGGCAGACTTCATGGGTGGTTTGCTAAGTCCTTATCGCTCGGGGGAAAGGAAGTTTTACTTAAGTCCATCGCCATGGCCTTACCTGTTTACGCCATGTCCTGCTTCAGGCTGAGTAAAAACCTCTGTCGTAAACTAACCAGTGCAATGACAGAGTTTTGGTGGAGCCATTGTGAGGGACAAAGGAACATCGCCTGGGTGGCATGGGCAAAGCTTTGCAAGGCTAAGAGTGAAGGTGGTCTGGGCTTCAAAGACTTAAGTGACTTCAATCAGGCTCTGCTTGCTAAACAGTCCTGGAGGATGCTTAATAACCCGACTTCATTGGTAGCACGTTTCTTTAAGAGTCGCTACTTTCGCTACAAGTCTATTCTTGACTGTGGGACTGGCTCCCGGCCGTCTTACGCGTGGCGAAGCATACTTCAGGGACGTGACCTACTGAAAAAAGGGCTGCTAAAGGTCATCGGAGATGGCAGTAATACTCTGGTATGGCAGGAGAAATGGATACAGGAAGAACATCCACGGGCTCCTTACCGTGCTCAAATTTTCTTTGACGTCCGCCTTAAAGTCTCAGACCTGCGAGACCCGAGTACTGGACATTGGGATGTCTCGAAAATTGAGAATCTCTTTCCCCCTGGTGACGCAAACCGAATCCTCGCAATGAAGTTAGCAGTAGGCCAACCCGACAGATTCATCTGGCCTTATAATAAAGCTGGTGCCTATACTGTTAAGAGTGGATACTGGCTGTCCAGAACTTTGCCTTCACTCTATGAGAAACCGCCAGAGGAGTTAATTAGGTCTAACAAACTGAAAGCTAAGGTATGGAGGTTGAAGACAGTTCCTAAAATTAAATCCTTCTTGTGGAGAATGCTTTCAGGTGCTTTAGCGGTTGCTGATAGACTTGCGTGTAGGGGTATTAGCATTGATCTGCGATGTCCTGTTTGCGGTGATGCGAGGGAAACTATAAGCCACACATTGTTTGGATGTCATGTAGCCCGACAGGCCTTTGCTTTAGCCAATGTTCCGTTACCGTCGGGGGGTTTCTCTGAGAGTAGTGTAGAGAACAACTGGGAGCATCTCGAAAAGGTGATTCAAGATACAGCTGCTCCTGAGGAAATTAGATCAGTGATCCCATGGCTTTTATGGAACGTTTGGAAGTATAGAAATACAGTGGTGTTTCAGGGCAAACAGGGTGAGGTGCAAGAGATTGTGATCAAGGCTTATCAAGACGCGTTACAGTGGAAGGATGCTCAGCGACAGGAGGAGCTGTTAGTACCCAAGAATTATAAGGGTGGGGAAACAGTTGAGAGTAGATGAAGTAGACCCCCTCCTAACATTGTCAAGTGTAACGTCGCTCTGTCCTGGGTGAACTCTTCGTCTATGTTTGGTGGGGCTTGGATAAGTAGAGATCATAACGGACAGGTGGTCCATCATGCCCGTGAGGCTTTTACGCGGTCTAAGTCTATTTGTGAGGCGGGATTAAGATGTGTGTTATGGACGGTGTCTGCTCTGAGGGATCTTCATGTAGCGAGGGTCATCATAGCCATCGACAGTGCCCAAGTTGTTGAAGCAATCACGAATCCTCATAACTGGCCTCGGTTTGGCCTCTTGTTGCAGGAAATACAACAGCTTATTGAGGGCTTTGAGTCGTGGGACTGTGAGACTGTAGGACGATCAGCGAATCAAGCTGCTGTGGCTATAGCTAAGAGCGTGACGCGGGAAAATAGGTTTCAGTCGTACTTGGCCTTAGGAGGCCCCTCGTGGCTACACGACCTTATCTCTGCAGATGACTAAAGTGGTTTCAAATGGTGCTTGACTGCGGTTCACAATGGTTGGAGAGCGACTTCGCTTCATCAGCAATCATTCGCAGCTTTTGTTTCCTTGCTTTCTATTTTATTTCCTTTCGAGTTTTTCCTTTACCTTTCTATCGTTGTACTATCAGACGGCAAAAAAAAAAAGAATAGCAAATGTATTGGCGTTGTCTTAAGATTTTCTACTTTTAGGAGAAAAAAAAGTGAGAAAGACAACGTGATAAAAGAAACATATAATTGCAATAAAATGATTACTCCAATGTTTTTAAATGACATACATTACCCCTTCTAAAATAGTCATCACTCATCACTCTAGCCTCCAAAGAGGGGCCGGGTTTAAGGTTTATAAAGAGATTAGAAAACCAATGAGGGAAGAGTAGTTGGCCTCTTAACTATGATCATTTAACCCTTTTGTAAAAATATGTATACAAAAAATAAAAAAAAGAGAGAGAGAGAGAGAGAGAGAACAAGAGCTAAGGAGGAGGGAGAGAAGGTAGAGAAGTTTGAGCAAGCTTTCTAAGGTTATCAATAACCATTACTAGCTTTGTGTTTAGTCTGTTCACAAAACACTTTGGCAACCATCCTATGGGATCCAACTGTAAAAAAAATGTAAAAATGAACATATATTAACGAAATTAAAGACATAAAGAAATAAAGGAAAAAAGGAAAAATGATGAAAAGTTTATAAGACCTGAACAACATAAGTAATCATGCAAGAGGTGTCGTCAAGCTTCTCCAAAACCCATCCGGACTCAACCAAAAATCCTCTAATGGAGTTCTTTTTCTTTCTGTTTGTTGGTTCCAATCCTTCTGCCATCTCCTTTGGTAACGACGCAACCGCCACCACGAGGGTGCCGTCTTGCATGGTCTCACGTCTTTCGTAGACAATGAACTCTCTGTTCCTAAAGAGCGGTTTCGAGTTTTCCCCAAACCTTAAACGGATAACACTTAGATTCTCATCTATGTCTCTAATATGTGTTGCTTCCACTAGGTCGCCTTCCCATTGCTGTCAATTTCACCAATAATCATTATTATTATTATTATAACTCAAATTATTAAGGGGATGAAGTAGGTAATAAACCTACCATGTGCTAATTTAAATTAAAACCAAAAAACACCTACCATGTGTTAAAGAAATATTACTACAAACTTTATTTATATATAACTAATTTTTAACAACTGATCTGATGTATAGTTTCTAAAATATATTGAGTAACTAATATATTTAATGCAACCAAAAAAAAATTATTTTACAGTATCCAGTTAATTACACTTAACTTTCCCCTCTACGTACTATCTTTTTAAAAAAAATATTTTTTACGTATCATATTCTATAAATTTTATTAAGATATGAAAATAGTAAATATGTAGTTCTACTTAAATTAGCAAACGAGAATGATGTGAAAAATTATTATAGAGTCATAATATGTGTTTTGCACACAAAAAAAAAAGTCATAATATGTGAATATCCCTCTTAGCATATAGTATATTTTTGGGGAAGCATTAAGAAATGATTACCTTGGCTGCGTCGATGGCATTTGCGACTTTGATAAACTGCTCTGGAGAGACCGATGTGAGGATCCTACGGCTTCGAAACGAGTGCAGCGATCCAGTGTCACGTTTTGAAATCTCGACACCGGTTGGGTCATGCCTCACAACTTTCCACCCATTGGACGCGTTCCCAAAGCGTCCGGCCTCAGACGAAGATAAGAGCTCTTGGATGCAACTCTCACTCGCGAACTTCACATACCTTCTCAGCGACTCTTCGCTCACGGACCTAACAGTATAGCATTTCTTGTTTCATATAAGCTACAACCTAGAAACAAATTGGAACATGATTGTTATTACGTACCAGGAGGAGCTGGAGGGCGCTGGACCGTTCATGATGTATAGAGGAAGATTGAGGGATCCGGAGGGTGTGAAGACTTATGTTGTGGCGCTCTTGCATTTGTAAGTCATGGATTTGGTTAAGAAAGAGAGAGAGAAAGAGACAGAGTTGAAAGCAGGATAGTGGGTAAGTGGGACAATGAGGGAGAGATAGCACATGCAATGACTAGTGGGAACTGAAATCATTATACATCCTCCTCTTACTCAAAATCATTCTTGAAATTACAAATTTCTATACATTTATATATATATCTTATTATATAAAGTTGGGTTTTAAAATTTAGTCATTAACAAGATTTTGACATGTGTCAAGTTATCAATCTCATATTTTGACATATGTAAAAGTTAATATTTAATAGGAGGAATTCGATTACAGCAAAAATAAAATATTTTGTTCTAAAAAATATTAATAATGTAAAAAAATAATTATCAAAAATTACAGAATTTATAAAAAAAACAAAGGTTTTTTAAATAATTATAAAGAGATTATATATGTATATATATATATATATTTCATAAATTCAAAATTATAATATTATTTACTTATTTTTAATTTTAAGTTATTAATTCTACAAAAAAAATATAGAAAAAGGGATTAAGAAAAATAAACAGTTAATTATTTATTCTAAATTTTGTAAATACTCACTTCTATATAAATATAGATCGTCTTATATAAATAATTTATTCAAAAACATTGCTTTCAACTTTGTTTAATTGGAAAATTGTTTTTAATGAGAAGGTAAATTTTTCTTATTTTTTTAAACCAAAATTTTCTCCTACTTTCTCATTTTTCAGTTGGGAATAGGTAAGATTAATATGTTGACCCAAAAAAAGATTAATATATGCGTCTTCTTTTCCTAATACTGTATTTTAAAATTTATTGTAGTATTTTTAGATTATTTTATTTAATTTGTATTTCATCTTTGAATTATTTGGGATTCATATATTACCATGCTTATAATTTTATATTGTTTCTTTAATTATGCTAAATTAATTTTTTTCTAATTTTTCAACCTTGATTGGTTGGTCATAAACTCTTCATTTTTTTGCAAACATAATTGTTACCATTATTCATTCAATCCCAAAGGGAGATAACAAGTAGAAGCTCATCAACCTAATGGATAGATAAAATAGGCTAATCAAACACAAGCTTACAACAAACATAGATAGATAGATAGTTTTTAAACCTTCCAGACGTAACAACCCGGCCATTGAATATGGGTGAGTCCACGGGCCAGGAATATATGTAGAGCCCACTTAGGAAGGTGGACCCATGGACTGAGAGTGGACAAGGGCTCACTAAGCAAGGTGGCGGTTGAGACATTACAGAGACAGAGGCTACATCATGGTGTGTCAAAGACACTTCCACGAATACATTGGGAAATTTAGCATTAGTTACTATGAAAAGATTTTGTGACGTTAGAAAAAAGTTTTTACTTTCATTGGTTGTTGGAGCAAGCTAATTTGAGATAGCAAAAAGACGTGAACATTTTCTCTCCACACAGGAGGAGGGCAGAGCCGAGGTTCTCTCTATGGTGGATAAGGTTGAACACAAGGTTATCTCCCCTAGGGAGGAAGGTGTAGGAGGTTGTACGCAAGATTATCTCCCCAAGGGAGGAACGCGGAGCCAAGGTTCTCTCCATGGTGGAGGAGGTTGGACGCAAGGTTTTCTCCATAAAGGATGAGGGTAAAGCCGAGGTTTTCTCTATGGTGGTCATTCATTATTGTGATGATACATTATTAATTAGTATATTATGTAATATATTTTTTACTCAAAATATTTTTTGAGTCAACAATTTTATTAATTAAAAAACTATGCAGAAGCAGGGGCGGAACCAGAAAAAAATATTACTGGTGACAGATTGTCAACAGGTAAGATTGAACCCTCGACCTTGCACAAATTTTAGTTTATTCTCAAGCCATTTTGCCACTTAACTTTTTTTACATAGTGTAAAAACTTTTAGTTTTTAAATATTACTGGTGGCAGCTGCCACCACAACCCACAACGTGGGTCTGCCACTGTGCAGAAGTAAAAGTAAAATAGTTGGCTTAATGTATTCATATAGAGATTTTCTAGGTGGTGATAAAGAATATATTTGTAACATTATATTTAGGTTTTAAAAAAATACTTTTTTAATGGTAACATACATAAAAGATTTGTAAATGGATATAAATCAGTGTATTATAGCAAAAAAAATAAAAGTTATAAATAACATACAACAAATTTTAATATATTTTTGTTAAATTTAATTTAATTTATAAAATTTTAAATCCGCACATCGGGCGGGTCCTCATCTAGTATATATATATGTGTGTGTTTTTCAAGTTGGATTAATTTACGAATGTTATTTTCATTTTTTTTTTTTCTGATTATCCGAAAGGTTATGGATCCGTAGGCACGTACGCACCGTTCCTTCGGACAGGAACTAGCAGTTCAATACCAACCCTTCCAAGACAACACTCAAACAGTCAAACCTAAGGAAACACGACTTTTTTTTAGGGAAAAAAGCTTAAAAATACTCCATCTATTTTTTATTTGAAAGTTTAATACCTCGTCTTTTTTGGTTGGAAGAAAAATACCTCATTTAATTAAAACATGTGATTTAATACTCAAACTAATAAATTTTGTTAGTTTCATACTTACGATTTTTTGACAAAAATAAAATTCCATTTTTACCCTTACTATATCAATTAATAATTAATTTTAAATGACTTGGTATTAATTTATGGACAATTCTTGGATTCATCCCCACTTAATTAGGGAAACAAATTATTAATTAAAGAAACAACATCTGTATATCATTCAATTTTAAAGTTATTAATTCTAAACATTATATTATAGTTTTTAATTATAATATGTAAATCTAAATTACTTTTTTATAAATCCAAACCGACATATAATTTTGTTTAATTATGTAATTTAAACCCTAATCATTTTTTATAAACCCAAATTAAAATACAATTTTGTTTAATTGTAAAATCTAAACCCTAACCACTCTTTTATAAACCCAAACCGACATATATTTTTTTTTTAATTTTAAAATCTAAACCCTAACCACTCTTTTATAAACCCAAACCGACATATAAATTTGTTTGATTGTAAAATCTAAACCCTACCACTATTTGTATACCCAAACTGACATATAATTTTGTTTAATTATAAAATCTAAACCCTAACCACTATTTTGTAAACCCAAACCGATATATAATTTCGTTTAATTGTAAAATCTAAACCCTAATCACTCTTTTGTAAATCCAAGAAATTTTCTTAATTTATAGGTTTATTTGAATTAAAATTAAGTTTATTTAATATTTCTTTTATTAATTTTAATTCAAATAAAATTATAAATTAATACCAAATCATTTAAAATTAATTATTAATTGATATAGTAAGGGTAAAAATGGAATTTTATTTTTGTCAAAAAATCGTAAGTATGAAACTAACAAAATTTATTAGTTTGAGTATTAAATCACACGTTTTAATTAAATGAGATATTTTTTTTCCAACCAAAAAAGACGAGATATTAAACTTCCAAATAAAAAATAGATGAGGTATTTTTAAGCTTTTTTTCCCTTTTTTTTTAATTAATTTATGCGTTCCTGGACCTCACATTGATTTGGGGGTTTCTTTTTTGATAACTACTCAACGTCTTTCATATGTATATGGTTCAATATTAATAACTTTGTCACTTTAAGACTCCTTTTTCGCTGGTAAACAACTTTAAGACTCCTTTATATCATCATTGATAAAACAAAAAAAAAATTATATTATTTCAGTAAAAATATCTCATATTTTATTTTGAGAAAAACAGTTCGTGAATAGTCCATATATATTCGATTGCATTTATACAATTTTACGCGTCTCTCAACATATACGTATGTGCCCATATAGTTTCATAAAACTGAAAAGCCATGATTTTGATTAAAACAAGTTCAATTATTAATTCATAAGTTAGAGATTGTTACTAGATTAATGTTAATATTTTTGTCATACTGTTATACATATAAACCCTTTATAAAACTTTTATCTCCCTTCACAAAATTTGTTGGGTATGCATTTCTGTTTAAAGATTCAGTATCCATTTTTACAACCTTATTTATCATGTAACTAATTTTTATGATATGTATTTATTTAAAAGCATCTATTCAGTTGGAACTTCTGTCTACCTGAAAAAGATATGCGCTATATATAATGACCAAATAGTGTATTTTCTCCAAATTACATAGGAAGATGGCATCTATGATCCATCTATGTATGTAATCACCAAGTTACCAACGTCGTGCCATGTGTCGATAGAACTCAATGTTGGCAGAGTGTCATCAAATCACATCATTTCTCATAGGAAACTTTGACGTTGACTTTGAGATTTTGGATTTTAAGTTTCTTGAAAATGTCTTTGTGACTCAAAATGAAAGTTTCAGACACTTAAAGTTAAGGACGGTGTGACATCTTTTGTTCTACTGGATTCATCAAATATTTGGGAAACAAAAATCTAGATGCCTAGTATTACTAGAGATGATTTAGTTTTCTTGTGATTTGACAAAGTCACAAATTAAAGTGTTAAGTAATTACTCCATCCGTTCTGTTTTAGATGATCTTTAAAAAAATAAAAATAGATGATTTCTCATAAATCTTGCAAATTTAATTGTGTTCTTTTATTGGTTTTAATAATTATTTCAATTATGCATCTTGTTTTTTCATTGGTTACGAACGTACGTAGTAGATATTAGGAATCGTAATCTACTAGCTAGCTATATGAAAGAACTAAAAATAATCCAATTAAAATAGTGAACGCTAGAAAAAACTAGTAAAAGACATTATCGGAATCAGTAATGTTTGTTTCCTTCCTCGGGTCTAGTCGTGTAGACTTGGTCTGTCTCTGCTGATTTTTCACGTGATTGCTGCAAAGCTTAGTTGATTATACACAACAACCATAACGTTTCTTCCTCGTTATTTAAAAGAAATTATTGATTGGTTTTCATATTAATTAATATGTATCAAAACAAGTAGATATTTATAAGTTACACTCACCGGCCAATAGGCCCAACACCATCTATTTTATCATTCTTTGTTTTATTTAGGGAGAGAGAGAGAAATTAACATGATGATATCATGGAATATAATCCATTATCCATTACAATACTACAAAAAGTCATCGAAAGAATACTCAATTTTCTGTTTATGTGCCTCAAATCATTAGGCTTCAACTTATAAATTATAACGGCTTTGATTGGTGAACACAATTAAAGCTGTACCACTTGTACAGCTTTGATTTTTCACCAATCACAAAAGCATTACTAAAAACTTTACTAAAAATTTTACTCTCAATTTTTTGATACAACTTTCATGTACAACTCTTTCTTACAGCTTTGCACTATTCTCTAACAGCTTACAGCTTTTTTTTTTTTTTTTTTTTTGTCAACCTCACCTTAAACTAAAATAAAACTCCTCGATTGGTTACCCAATCTGGAAGGAAATTGTTTACAAAAGATGTTTCTGATAAAAGCACTCTAGAAGATCGAGCTTACAGCTTTTCTATACAGCTTTGAGTATGTTACCAATCGGACCCAACTTTGAGTTTTTTTATTTATAAGTATGTTTTTTGTCGTCAAAGTAGTAGGTAATTCATTATATAAGCTTTTACAAAGTTTTATTCTAGAATATTACATGACTACGTCTACGTAGTACGTACATTGAATTAATATAAGCTCTTTTAATTTGCTAAGTTTGCACTTCTATACTGATGTAAAAGAAGTTAAAATCCTGCGTTAACGCTTGATGGATGATGCCATCAAAATATTACTCTTATTAGTATACCCAAGTCTCTGAAATTTTTGCACTACCATTCTTAGAGTTAGAGTAAGTTGGTTCCATGGTATCGTATATGCTTTAAATATATATATATATATATATATATATATATATATATATATATATATGTGTGTGTGTTCCATTCCACTTATGAAGTGACCAACAATGCCAACATTTTGATCTTGAGATTTCCAAGATGCATATTAAACAACAACAAAAAAAAAAAAAATACTTCTTCTTTAAGCATATTCCCTTATAGATGTCTTTAGACTTATGGGAGATAAAATATCAGTCTTTAGAGTTCTCTTGAGATACTGCTCTGCTTGCTTCGTGATGGTATCCCTTTTTTTTTTTTAGTAACGTTAACAAGAAGTCAAGAAGTACTTATTCTCTTATATATTTCTGTTACATCATAGCTTTCTTCTTTCCCCCATCAAGCATGTAACCAAGTGTTTGGAGTAATTTTGAGTTGTACTAAAAAGATTTAAGATTATATTGATGATTTTAGATGAATTTATAAGAAATAATTGAGATTTGTTATCAAATTTCGCTGCAATTTCACTTAAAACTATGAAATTAAGATTATCATAAATTCAAATTATGATTAAACATTACGAAAGCTGTCATTTAAATAAAACATTTCAAAAGTTTGATTAATACTATTTTCTAATTCCACCCACTAATTTATTTTATCCCCTATATATTAATAGAGGAACATTTTGGCAAAAGAGGTGTCAGCATTACAGAGCTCAGAACACTCTTTCCTTTATTTGTCATCAGTTTTTAAAAATATTTACATTTATTTACCATTGTATTTTTTCCAAAAATACAATTAACACTCAAAATTAAATGTTTATATTATCTTTCTAACTTAATTATATTATTTAATTGTATTTTCATTAAATCTTTAAAATGAATTTTAAGAACCCTTTGTTCATACGATATAATAATATAAGATTGATATTATAATAACTCTCACGGGTTAAATTTTAATTATTATACAATTTTTGTTATAGATATATACTACACAATCGAATTTGAAATCCCCTATATATTAATAGAGGAACATTTTGGCAAAAGAGCTAAGGTGTCAGCATTACAGAGCTCAGGACACTCTTTCCTTTATTTGTCATCAGCTTTTAAAAATATTTACATTTATTTACCATTGTATTTTTTCAAAAATACAATTAACACTCAAAATTAAATGTTTATATTATCTTTCTAACTTAATTATATCCTTTAATTGTATTTTCATAAAATCTTTAAAATGAATTTTAAGAACCCTTTATTCATATGATATAATAATATAAGATTGATATTATAATAACTCTCACAGGTTAAATTTTAATTATTATACAATTTCTTTTATAGATATATACTACACACTCGAATTTTAAATCCTCTATATATTAATAGAGGAACATTTTGGCAAAAAAAACTGACAGAGCTCATGACACTTTTTCCTTTATTTGTCATCAGCTTTTAAAAATATTTACATTTATTTACCATTGTATTTTTATTTTTCTAAAAATACAATTAACACTCAAATTAAATTTTTATATTATCTTTCTAACTTAATTATATTTTCATAAAATCTTTAAAATGAATTTTAAGAACCCTTTATTCATATGATATAATAATATAAGATTGATATTATAATAACTCTCACGGGTTAAATTTTAATTATTATACAATTTTTTTATAGATATATACTACACAATCGAATTTTAAATATTTCAATTACCCATAAATATAACAGATTTTGTAAATAAAAATTACAGTAAAAATATTAAATAATTATTTTATACCGCACTATGTGTGGATTATCTAGTCTTATATTATAGACTACATACTTTCTATTTTTTTTTTAAAATCAAACTTTCTATTTATTTTATAATTTTGTGTTCCTTTATATTGAAAGCCATGTTTTTGGTCTCATTTTCGGGACAAAAATGACTTTTACAAAAACATGAAGCAAAAATAAAGAGAAAATTGGAATTTACATATTTAGTCAAAAGGTCATCCTACGCCACAAATGCAATATATAATTTGATTCCTTGCTTTGGCTGGAGAGAGAGAGAGAGTCACAAACCCAAACCCACACTTTCACTTTTTCTTCTTCTTTCTCTACTAAAAAACTCACTCCGATCACTTGTTAGACGATAATGGCGGACCTCTCTGTCGACGATTTCCTCAACCAGTGCAAACAATCCGGCGACGCAGCTTATGGCGCCTTGCGATCGGTCCTGGAGCGGCTCGAGGATCCGAATACTCGATCCAAGGCTCGGATCTTCCTCTCTGACATCTACAAACGCGTCGGATCTTCTGAGTCGTCTCTCCAAACCTACCATTTCCATATCCAGGACATCTTCCTCGATCAATACGAAGGTACTAGTAGTTTCATCGATCCGATTCCTTTTTAACACGATCCTTGAGTATTTGTTCTGTTCTGTGATTAGATGTTGTTATGAGTTGTTAAATGGATTTGATTGAGCTGCGCGTACTGATTTGGTTGATTTTGTTAGAGTTATCTATCCGATCTTACATTATTTTGTTTAGTTGACTTCGTGATCGATTTCTTCGCCGCCGAATTATCTGTTTTCTGGTTTCGTTTTCTTTATTTTCCGGGAAGGTGGGGTGATTCCGGTGGCAATTTCGTCGTTTTTTTTACTGCAATCGCCGAGTAATCGACAAACACGTCGCCTTGTTTGTCCAATGAATACGCTAACGAGTTACTATAAATTTAGCTTTTCGAGGCCCCTTTGTCGTTTTCTTAGTCAACTGCACGTTTCATTCTTTTTTTGTATCTTTTTTTAACTATTGTTGTCTGTCATTCTCATATGAGTTTCTATAATGATTCAACATGTGTCATTATGTACCACCATGATTATGACTTTCAAACATAAAAGTTTGCTCTGGAAGACATTGATCATGGCAATCAAACAACGCCGATATTTGAATTCCAGACTGTTGGGAGATCATATCAGCTTTAGGCTTATGCACAGTGACAAACAGATTTAATTCAAACTGTTCCTTTAGAGTATTAATTTATTTTCGATAGAAGTAAAGTTTGCAAAATGTTCTGAAATTCTACCTGATTCTGTCGCTCTGAGTAATATTAGAAGGCATGATCAACCGGAGTTTAAGATTTATATCAGCAGTTGGAAATTCTTTGTTTTTTTTTTTTTGTCTTTCTTGGGAACTTCTTGCAGTGTATCTCTAACATTCTATTGCAGCTGATATTGGCTACCTTATAATTAGGAACCATGCTTGTATCAGACACCAATACATCTTCCTCTCTTTTCTGCAGGTTTTCAGTCCAGGAAAAAGTTAACCATGATGGTCATTCCTAGTATTTTTATTCCAGAAGACTGGTCATTCACATTTTATGAAGGACTTAATAGACATCCTGACACCATCTTCAAGGATAAGACTATTGCTGAACTTGGCTGTGGGAATGGATGGATATCAATAGCCATAGCTGCTAAGTGGTTGCCTTCAAAGGTTAGTATATGTTCAATGGATTTTAAGAAGTGCCACTACTGAAGCTTTCAATTTTGGTCAGACGAGTACATGTTTTCGTTTTCGTAGAATGGGAAATAACTGTAGTAATGTCATCTATTAGTATGATTATTATTTCTATTTTTGATATTGCCCCTCATATATACCCTGGATATGCTTTAGGTAAGCTTTTGGTAGTTCACAGTAGCACACCAGTGTCAAGCTTATACGTGTTTTTGCAGGTATATGGGCTTGATATTAATCCTAGAGCTGTGAAAATTTCTTGGATAAATTTGTACCTAAACGCTCTTGATGATAATGGCGAACCAGTCTATGACGACGAGAAGAAAACTTTATTGGATAGAGTGGAATTCTATGAATCTGATTTGCTTGGTTATTGTAGAGATAATAAGATTCAGCTCGAGAGAATTGTAGGATGCATACCTCAGGTAATTTTTTCCTTCTGGTCTCCATACCTAATATTTGTAGGAGTAGTTTAAAATTCTATAAATTGACGAATTCCTATTATGTGTGCTTCCTTTGATGCAATGTTCTTGTGGCAGATTCTTAATCCAAACCCAGAAGCAATGTCTAAGCTGATAACAGAAAATGCAAGTGAGGAATTTCTCCATTCGCTGAGTAACTATTGTGCCCTTCAGGTAAGGGAATCTTTTTTTTTTCCAGCAAAATTACTCTTGAAAGTATCTATAGTACGTTAGCAAGCTAGCACCTAGAACTCTTTTGGTGTTGTCCAATTACATGTTATATCCTTTAATTGTCTATCCATGATGCTTCTTCTCTTCCTTTTCTATCAAAATTCATGTGCAATCTCACTGTGAGCTTTTGCTAGCATTATTGAGCCAGTCATATACATGCCTGCCATATCGTATTTCAGTTTTCAACCTAAGTTTGGCATGTTTGTGATGAGTAATTACATAAGATTTTTTTTTCTTGTCTCTGTAAAATCCATAACATCCTCTCTTTCTTCTGTTGTTTGCGATGACACATTCTCTTGCTTTTATCTACTCTAAAAGGTGTAAAAGATAGATCATCTACTGGATTACTTTGTTAATGTTGATGCTCTACCTGTGCCTGATAAATTTTGTATCCATATATTCAGGGTTTTGTTGAAGATCAGTTTGGCTTAGGTTTGATTGCCAGAGCGGTGGAAGAGGGAATATCTGTCATCAAACCTGCAGGGATTATGATATTCAACATGGGTGGTCGTCCTGGGCAAGGTGTCTGTAGACGCTTGTTTGAGCGGCGAGGAGTCCGTGTTACACAAATGTGGCAGACTAAAATACTTCAGGTAAGAATTTCATTATTGAAAGAACATGCTCCTCCACAATGGCCACTTGATATGTGTTTACAGGCTGCAGATACCGATATCTCGGCATTAGTTGAAATTGAGAGGAGCAGCCCTCATCGTTTTGAGTTTTTTATGGGACTTGCCGGAGACCAACCAATTTGTGCTCGAACCGCATGGGCCTATGGAAAGTCTGGTGGACGAATCTCCCATGCTTTATCGGTTTATAGTTGCCAGCTTCGCCAACCAAGTCAAGTGGGTAGATAAATAAACTTTCTTTTGGATAACATGTTTATGTTTTATGAACATAGTAATCAATTAAGGTGGTTATGGTTGACAGGTTAAGATAATCTTTGACTTCTTGAAAAATGGATTTCAAGAAATTAGTAATTCACTGGATTTATCTTTCGAGGATGAAACTGTGGCTGATGAGAAAATTCCATTTCTAGCCTATCTTGCTAGTGTCTTGAAAAATAGCTCCTATTTCCCGTTTGAACCTCCAGCTGGCAGCAAAAGATTCTGCAGTCTAATTGCAGGCTTTATGAGGACATACCACCGTATTCCAATTAATCAGGATGTAAGACTATTCTCTATTGTATTTCTATTATAGCTGTTGGGGACAGTAAACAATTTTTAGAAGATCTCGTGGAATGAAAAAGAATGAAACACCTGAGACTTCTGGACTCATAAAATGTCTAGCATTGTGACTTTTGTTTCACGCAAAAACTTCCGATCATATCTGAGTCTGCTTCTTTCTGTTTGCAAGAACATTGTCGTGTTTCCATCAAGGGCTGTAGCCATCGAGAGTGCATTTCGGTTATTCTCCCCTCGGCTTGCAATTGTTGATGAGCATTTAACTCGACAACTTCCGAGGAGCTGGCTAACCTCTTTAGCCATTGAGGTAAAATTGTTATATCCATATCTAGTAGTTGTACTTTACTGTATTTTGGAACGAAATGATGCAAGTGATGCTGTGCGCTTTTACCCAATGGAATGCTATTATGATGCTGAGTAAGGTGTCGCCTAGTGTTATGAGTGGGTATATCTTCCTAGCTGGAATAGGACATAATAATTCTTACTGAAGTAGTTGATAATTAACATGTCAAGATAAAAACAAAATAATCAGTCATTTAATGTAGAAGTGGAAAGCCAGTAGTTCGAGTGTAGAGAGAAGGAACTAGTAGCTAAATTTAAAAGATAACTAGAGTATCATAGTTCATAGATGGTGTAGAGTTATTAGCCTACAATTGAGATGCAAAAGCTCCTTGTTTATGAGGATTTGTATACCATGTGAGACTAGGATTTAATTTTAGTGATTGTGCTGTGAGAAAGAATAATAGTTGGTTCGTATATTCTTCTATTAATATAAATGCACTTGGTATTCTTATAGATGAAAGTTCTGCCACAAGATATCATTTTACTTGATGTTGCTATGAATTTATTGACTGTCCCTCCTTGTGTATTTTATTGATGGGTGATTTCTGTTTATGATGTGCTTAACCGGAAACTTTTTAATTATAGAACATGGAAAAATCAGAAGATCAAATCACAGTCATTGAATCCCCGCACCAGTCTGATCTGATGATAGAACTCATTAAGAAACTAAAGCCACAGGTGGTAGTTACTGGAATGGCTCCATTTGAAGTCATCACCAGTTCATCGTTTTTGCACCTGTTGGACGTGACCAGAGAAATTGGATGTCGACTCTTCTTGGATATATCTGATCACTTTGAATTGTCTAGTCTCCCTTCATCCAATGGAGTACTAAAATATCTCGCTGAAAATCAACTACCTTCTCATGCAGCAATTATCTGCGGTCTGGTAAAGAATAAGGTAAAGTTTTCGTCCAACCACATCGGTGACAAGTATGCATTATGTTCTATGTCATTTAATTGAAAAAAATAATTAACTCTTGAGATTCATTTCCTTAAAGCTCTTAAAGTAGTGTCATGTGCGTTCTGCAGGTCTATTCAGATTTAGAAGTAGCATTTGTCATTTCAGAAGTGAATGACATTTCTAAGGCCTTATCCAAAACTGTGGAAGTCTTAGAAGGTCATACTGCTATTATCAGTCAATACTACTATGGTTGCCTTTTCCATGAGCTTCTGGCTTTCCAGCTTGCTGATCGTCATGCCCCCGCTGAGGTATGTAGTTTAATCTGTCCTAACATACGTGTTAGATTTATTATCAGGGTGAGTTCAGATATTTTTTTGTCCCCAGTGACTGTGACTTGCATAGTAGCATTTCCTTTAAAAAGAGGCCGGCTGAAAAAAGACTTATGGTGTACTTGATTAAATCTTGACATTTAGTGATTTGTAATCATGACACCCTAAACCTTACAATCCCGGCCAATAGAAGTAACAAAAAAAATTCTATGTTAAGCTCGTTTGTGGAACAATGTTAAACCAATGTATCCATTGTAATGTTGAAACGTCTCTATTCAGTTCTATATTATGTGTCTTGTAGAGGGAAAGTGAGAAGGCAAAGTCTGAAGAGATCATTGGATTTTCAAGCTCAGCTGTCTCTATTCTGAAAGATGCTGAGCTTTCAGTCACTGAGATTAACGACAGTTCTCTAATCCACATGGACGTGGATCAAAGTTTCTTGCCAATTCCACGATCTGTTAAGGCTGCAATCTTTGAAAGTTTTGTGAGGCAGAACATATCTGAAGCAGAAGTTGATATCAACCCAAGTATTAAGCAGTTTGTGTGGAGTAATTATGGGTTTCCAACCAAAAGCAGCACAGGCTTTGTATATGCTGATGGCTCACTAGCACTATTCAATAAACTGGTCATGTGCTGCGCTCAAGAAGGTGGAACACTCTGTTTACCTGCTGGCACAAATGGGAATTATGTTGCTGCTGCTAAATTTTTAAAAGCTAATGTTGTGAATATGCCTACTGAGTCTAGTGATGGCTTTAAGCTGACGGAAATGAGCCTGACGAAAGCACTCGAGTCTGTCAAGAAGCCGTGGGTTTGTATATCTGGACCAACAGTTAGCCCTACAGGCTTGGTGTACAGCAATGAGGAAATGGATATATTATTGGCTACGTGTGCTAAGTTTGGAGCAAAGGTCATCATTGATACTTCATTCTCCGGATTAGAATACAGTGCAACTAGCTGGGATTTGAAGAATTCTTTGTCGAAATTGGATTCATCCTTGTCTGTTTCGCTTCTTGGATGTCTATCTTTGAATTTACTCAGTGGAGCTCTGAAACTCGGGTTTCTAGTTTTGGATCAGTCTGTCATTGACGCCTTCCATACCCTCCCAGGCCTGAGTAAACCACACAGCACTGTGAAATATGCTGCTAAGAAAATGTTGGCTCTCAAAGAAGAGAAGGCGGGTGACTTTTTGGATGCCGTTTCTGAAATCATTAAAACGTTGGAGGGCAGATCCAAACGCTTAAAAGAGGTACTCATTCCTGCCTTCAGAAACTTTCTTTTACAAAATAACATATAAATCTCTCATATGGTTAAAACTATGAATTTATATGGAAAAAAATACACATAAAAGCAAACAAACAAAAGGTTAAATAGTTGGAGGTGTTCATTTCATGTTGTTGATAACAATGCAGCAGAGAAATGAATGTTGATCCTACAATTTCATGATGTTAGGCCGTAACTCTCTTCTTTCTGGAAATATTGGAAACAGGTATTAGAGAACTCTGGTTGGGAGGTTATCCAACCCTCAGCGGGAATCTCAATGGTGGCAAAGCCGAAAGCTTATCTCAACAAAACAGTAAAGGTGAAAGCAGCAGGAGATGGACAGGAAGTCAAGCTTACGGATTCAAATATGAGGGACGTGTTCCTCAGTCATACTGGTGTCTGCTTGAACAGCGGTTCCTGGACCGGAATTCCTGGTTACTGCCGCTTTTCATTTGCATTGGAGGATAGTGAGTTTGACAAGGCTATTGAATCAATAGCTCAGTTTAAAAGCGTGCTTGCTAATTGAAACGTGCTTCTTTCATTTACGCTGCCATCTTCTTGAACTTGAACTTGAACTAAGGGGTCATTGTGCATTGCTGGTTCTTGGACTTACTCGTCGCTATACTTCTGCATTCCTTTGTTCTGTTGTTTCTAATAATTCGCGTGCCCGTTTCTTGGTCAGCCTCATAACGGGTTTCCCTTTTCAGAGCGTGATCTGTTCATGCTAATAAAGGACTTACAAGTGACTCTGTTCACAAACGGTTATAGCAAAGACTTTGTTTGTTGTGTATTTTAATGTGAATAAGTCTCTTTGTTTCTGAAGTTTGTATGAAGTTTCATTTATATCTAATCTTGGGCTGTCTCTACAATGTTCGACTACAGTATGCGTCTGATCTGAAATTTGGAGAAAATATGTAACACCTTGAATATATCTTTAAGGTCGATTATTTTTACAGTTCAGAACGTAATCATTAATAAGATGTCAAGAAACTTGTTTATACAAGTACCATTTTTAAGGATTTCAAAATGGATCCAAAGTTGGGTTTTGATGGCACCTCCACCAATGTGTTTATAAAATTCGTGTGACAAACTGACAATTATGGTGTGAAGTGGTACACAAAGAAGATTCAACTGTTAAATTACACCAGTGGCATTCCGACAATTTACAAGTGCTACATATCATTCTATTTTTTTACAGCATGGTTAATAAAGTGTACCAACCAAAACCTGTTTTTTCTTCATGAAACCAAGACAGCAAAATTTAGAGTGCAGTGAAATTATTATAAAAGCCGATTCAGGTCAATGACCATTAACCAGGCATTGTTTTACTCCCCCTCATTCACATGACATAACCTAGCCCGGCCAGGATTAAGCAGAGATTCTGACATTCTCCAACCCTGACAATATGGACGATCCAGCTCTTTCAATAATTGCATACTCGAAAAAACATAGAAGTATACAACAGAATTTTACCAAGTTACCTGTTCTGCAGCCCTGCTTTTGAAGATGCCATATGATGTAGAAACCATTTCACACGACTCAGCAATCCGAGACTCAAGCTCATATTCCATAGGAGCAAAAGCAGGATCTGACTGCTCCACCAATTTTGGTATACCATCTTTTGATTGATTCATGAAATGAAGAAGCACATGTGCCTGTGATATCATCATGCAAACGAATGAGAAAATTTAGGCCTTTATTACTTCTTCTCCACAGATTAGAGATATATAAGATGGAAAATTAGCCCACATGAAATGCTGCTTTGAGAATGTCATCCGAGTTAGCCTGATGTTTAAGCAGTGCATACACTTTACCCTTGGCAGGGCTGTATGTTACCATGTATCTTTCTTTCTGCCATAAGAAGAGAGAATTAAGTCAAATATGGAACCAAAAAGGTTTCAGCTTGATATTTGACATAAAGGACAAAACGCATACATCGAAAAATGGCTTTACTGCCAGATATGTGCTAGGGTCTTGGAATGCATCCTTAAATCTGGCTCCTGCCAATTGGTATGAAAATCCATATCAGTAATGTTATAAAGAAAAGAATAGAAGTTCTTAGGAATAGATAACAACACATACCAAGCATCACTGGCCGATCATCCACCCATGGAAAAGTGAATATCTTTTCTTGGATATTACCTTCCTGCAGTGAGGGAACCCGCCCTGCAGATAGATAGAAAGTTCAATCTGTGAAGTTTGAATGTGACTAACCTCAAAAAGGTTGGCCAAAAAACACTGGGAGTGGGATATCAGAGCTATAGGAGTACACTCATGTTCATACTACCAAAGCATCATAGCTTACCCGTCTTGAGAAAGGACTCCACTGCTACTGTAAATCTCGCACGGTTTAGTGTATGCAATACTACAGATCTAACCTGAAAGGGAACCAGCCACGTTTTTGTAAACAAAAAATCCAGAAATCCCGAAGTGCACTAAAAGAGATATACATGAAATAGAGATGGATTCTACCTCTTGGTATGAGCTCATGAGATAGCCACATGATAGAAGACCAAAGGTTGTGACCAAAGAAGGGTTTCTTTTGGATATCAGGATGCTAAACCCAGTTCCCATCTTCACGTAGAAAAAAAATCATAACAAATGAAAACAATATTAGAACTCAAAAAGAAGATCACTAACATAGCCATAAAAAATTGATACAGTAAGCAGTTAATAACACCAAACAGAATCTATTGTGAGACCCACTAGTGAAAAGTAGCAATTTCGCTTCTAAAAGTCCATGTTTCATTCAGCTTGATAGATTAAACCAACAAAATACCCAAGTGATAATGAGAAAAAGGTCATACCAGATCAGCAATATTACCAACACACTCTCCCTTAGCAGTGACATCTCCTATGTTTTCTCCTTTAGCAAAGGCTTTATAGATCGGTGTACGAGTAGATGTTGATGTTACAGCTGCAACATTCTGTGATAAAACAATGCAAGATACAAACTGATAATTGATACAAAAAATAAATGAAAGACTAACAAAACTACTGAAAATTAATAACAGTTCTTAGTGTTAAAAGATGATGAGACTACCTTAACAACATTAGCAGCACAAGCCAGTGGAAGAAAAAGATGTGGAACTGCAGCAGTCGCTAACTCTACACCAGCACCCAGCTCCATCAATAGATCACCAGCAAACCGTAACTGCAAGCCAAAGTGAGTTAGAAGGTGAGAGAGAGTCAACAAAAGCACATGTTTAAGTCATGGAACCAAATAAGTACCTGTTTCAAATCATAATCAAACTTCTTTCCCTGCCGCGCAAAAAGCATTTTTCCAACACGTCCAGCACCATCCTACAAAAATTTATATAATATTCAACAATGAGTGAGTAAGTCTTCATCTCATATAGAAGGATTGATATACTTCTGCAACACATTAGATATAATGCAATTGAAGAGACACATGCAGTTGAACGAGAAAAAGCAAACCTTGAGGATCCAATTGATGGCAACAGCAGCAGAAGCAGAACTGTTCCTTGAAGCTCCAACAGAATTAAGAAGAGTTTGAGTAGTAAACACACCCATAGCTCCACCAAAGAAATGCTACAACAACATCACACAGTCAAAAAGATCAATCAATAACACTGAATTCTAAACAAAACAAACAAAAAAATTATCAAAAGAATCATACTTTCAAAGCTCTCCAAGTCATATAAGGAACATAAGACTCATTAACACTCCCAGGGAAGCCTTCAGGTACGACATAAGATCTAAGAAACGAACCCACTTCCTGTAAAATACCAATTTGAACATATTTCACTTAATTGATCAATTTCAAATAGCATCAACCAAACCAAAAGGAATAGGTTTTAAATCCATGGAACCTGGCATACATCAAAAGGAGTCTGAGGAGACTGCAAGCTAATAGAACGAACTGAATTCTTCTTGAATCCACCAGAAGAACCATCGGTCTCGGCGACGTACTTAAACCGACGGCCGTCGATTTCTTCGCAGCAGATCAATCTGAGAGTGGAATGAAGAAATTGAGAATCGGGAGAGGGAGGAGAGAGAAGAGGGAGGTCATCATCGGGAGGGGAAGCGAGAGAGGCGCTGATGCGGAGAGTTTCGCGAGAAAGGAGACGGACGGAGTCGGAAGAGGAGGTAATGGTGTCAGGTGGAGGAGAGTGATGTTTGAGCTTGACGCTTGGCATTGTTGTTGTTGTTGAGAATCTAATTGAAGGATCCGAAGAAGAAGAAGAAGAAGAAGAAGAAGAAGGGATTTTGAATGGAGTCTCTATTTCTCTCTACGGCGGAGGAAACGAGGGAAGAAGAAGAAGCAGAGGAAGAAGCGAGACCAGTTGTTGTGTTCTTTCTTCCACTTGTTGTTAATTCACAATCAAATTCATCTCTCACCTGCATTCTTTTTATTTACTAGGTTTTGAACCCACGCTCATGGGTTTATTTGATAAATTTTGATGAAAATTATATATACTCACTCCATTTCAAAATATACGAAATGACCTCTTTAAAAAAGTTCAACCAATCATAAATAAAAATGCATAATAAATTATATTAAACTAATTTAAAAGTAGCATAGAAATTTGAAAACATCTTATATTATATAACACAAAAATCTTCTCTAAAACATCTTATATTATGAAATGCAGGGAGTATATGATTGATGACAGTAATAAAATATTATCTTATAAAAATAAATTATATTAGTATTAAATAAAAATTTAAATTTCAGATACACAATTTTAAAAAATATAAAAATGAGTTGTGTTATACATTCAGATCAGATCAAAAAAATTATGAATTTAACTCGACGTCCAGGCAAGGCGAATCAAACTGCTGGCCTCACATATCCTAAACCATTTATTTGACCACCAGAAAAGCGAAATAATTTTGTAATCTTGAATTTATCTCGTTTTTTATATTTAATTGATCGCTACCACGTATGTTTTCGTGTTTTTTTATTCAATGTTTTCTTATTTTTCATATTCTTTCTTGTCATTTTCATTGTCAAATTTTATGGTAATTGTCATCATTACTTTTATCATGTTCTTCGTTATACTCTTATTCTTTTTCTTCTTTTTTTTCTTCAACTATTTCACATTCTTTCACTGAAAAACATTTTTTACACTACCATACAACTTGTTAACCCATCAAACTCCAAGACCAAAATCTTTTATTTTCTCATAAAATTTGTGCAATTCATAAAGTCCAGCATAGTCAACACATGCATCTAATTATTGATAATTTTATCCATATACTTATTCGGTTTAAGATCCACATGTATTGAAACTTCTCAAACCAATGCAGAGAAAGTAATATAAACACATGTATAGTTAAAATAATATTTGTGCTTTTCATCGATCCTTCTTCTTTAAACTCAAATAACATCAACTCAAGGTCTTTCGACGTCAATCCTTCTTTCTTAGACTTAAAAATAAAAATTTTACTGCAAGAATATCAAATCATATTTCTTTTATTTCTATAAAATTTAATTTTTTTTCTTCTAAAAATTCTTAATATAGATTACTACTATATTTCTAAAAATGTTAATTAGTGAAATATCTAATTCTTATTGGTTGTTTTAAATCTTTTATGGACACCTTTAGGAGTTTATAGCTTCAACTTTTTATTAGTATAAATATAATATTTTAAAATTTCTATGGAGGTTAAGTAATTGTAATATTTTCAAACATTCTATGAAGTTTAAATATTTTTAATATTTGAACCTTTTAAAAGTTTCAATATTTATAATATTTTAAACTTTTAAAATTTATAAATTATAATATTTTAGAAACCTTTTATAAGCTAATAAAGATTAAAATTTAAAGATCATAAGATTTTGAAGTTTTAAAAGGTTTCAAAATATAATATTTGAACCTTTTAAAATTTTCAATATTTATAATATTTTAAACTATTTTAAAAACTTTTTAAAAGCTAAGAACTTTAAAAAGTTTCAATATATATAATATTTAAACTTTTAAAAAATTTCAATATTATAATATTATTTTGAAACTTTTTAAAGTTTTAGTTTGATCAAATAAAAAATCGGATCAAACGAATAAAACTTTTTAACTTGGACGCCTTATAAATCAAGCTTTCCTGCTCATTCGCTGTTAGAAGCATATTAATCTTTATTTATACTGGTTTTGAACCAATGTCTAAAAGATTTCTAGCCAATGTGGGACGTTGTACATAGTTCTTTTATTTCTATAAGTTTTAAAATTTTCCTTTTTCTTAAAATTCTGGAAATTTAAAAAATGTTAATGAATGATATGTCAAATACTTATAGGTTGTTTAAAATAATTCTTAATATTGAAAATTCTTGAGATTTTAAAAAATGTTAATGAGTGACATGTCTTATCCCTATTAGTGGTTTAAAATCTTAGGTGGACGCCTTTAGGAGTTTATAGCTCCTACTTTTTATTAGTATAATTATTTTTTATATATTTATCCACTTTTGTTTTCTGTTCTTTTATTTATTTTTTCTGAATAAATGTATTATTTTTATAATTTTTTTTGTCATACATAGTTCATATTTGGTCTTTTTCTATTTTTTTTAAATCTTTTAGTCATGTGGGATTAGCTAGAATATAATATCTGAAAATTGCAAAGAAAAAAAAAAAAAACGAAACTACAAAGAAGATTCCTAAATTATTTACACTCACTACGCTTCTCACTGAAAAAAAGAAATACAAATAAGGACTAATCGTAATTATGATAACATGACCCTAATCATCCATACTCACTTGATCACAATGGCGATAATTAGTTACTAATCACAATAATAATAAAAAAAGCCCTAATCCACATCTAATCATCAATACAATAAAAATAGATACGTTTCTTTCCTGTGTTGATACATCAACATTTTGGAGAATTCTGGAGCTGACACCTCAGTTAAAACAGATAACCAATCAAATTATAAGAATTAATACAACTCAACTTTGATATCCAATAATATTTCCATGTCACATTTTATAGTTAATTTGCTGCATTTTAAAAAATGGCCCAAGCCCAACAGGCTAATAGTAAAATACAATTACATAGGAATCTAATTGTACTGATATTTAAAAGCCAAGTAAATAATCCAATTCGTAGAAAGATAAAATAGGTGAAGAAATGGTTGTTGTTCAATTACTCAACAAACGGAAAAATTGTGAGAAAATCCAATATTTGATCTCTGCTTGTGATTAATTGTGATAACTACGGTGAAGTTTGTTATTCCTTTTTCTGAACGGAGACAGTAGGAAAGATTGGAATATTGGATGTTCAATGAAGATAACAAAGTCATCAGTCAAAATGACGATGTTGTTTTGTCTTTTTTGGAGACGTATTTTGAATCCGGTAAGAGATACGATAACCACACGGCTTCACAGATTGGAATTATCTCTGGCAATAGAAAGATAATGAGAGATAAAGAGTATGAACGCTGTGGGAAAGCAACAACAAGAAGATATATTTAAAGTATGTGGTGAGAGTCAACACTATACAAATATTGTCCTCAAAATAAACATTCCCGCGGCATAGCGCGGGCACGATCCTAGTATACATAAAACTAAGGTTTCACTCTCTCCTTATTGGTCCATTTATCATTTAATTTCTAAAAATATACATTTATTTTTAATTAAATAAAAAGTAATAATGTACACTAATCTATACTTTAAAGTCATACTTTACTACTAAATTGTAACTAAAATTACAAAAATTATGAATTGACTATTTTTTCATTCATTTTCATTCAAATACACTATAAATTATAATTGTAACTCCTCTAGTTAAATTATATTAGAAATATAACTTCCATCTCTTGAAATCCTATAAATAATCATTCTCACATCATCATCCACCATATCTCAAATTCTGTGATTATATATTTTGTTAAATTTATCTTATATTTTGTTAAATTTTATTTCTTTGTTTTTATGTATTTCTTTTTTCCTTATTTGTCTGCTTATTATTTTTAATTTTCAATTACATATGTATAATAAAATATTTTAGAAAGGTAATTTGCATCCCTTGAAATCCTATAAATAACTATTCTCACATCATCATCCACCATATCTCAAATTCTAAATATTTTTTTTTGTTTTGTTTATGTTCTTGCATGGGTTCAAAACTCATGGTAAGAGTGTGATTATATATTTTGTTAGATTTATCTTATATTTTGTTAAATTTTATTTCTTTGTTTTTATGTATGTTTTCCTTCCTTCTTTCTCTTCTTATTATTTTTAATTACATATGTAAAATAAAATTTTGCTGGCTGTAAAAAACAATTATCGATGCAGATTCAACAATACTAATTTTGATTAAAGCTCAATGAGAGAATCAAGCTAAAGAAATTATCTTCATTCATATATATTTAATTTAGTTTTAAAAGTATGCAATGTTTGAACAAAATAAACAACTATAATAGAATTATTAAATAAAAAATTTTAACTCTCTCTTACCTCCAATTTTTGTTGAGATTTATATACTCATCATTATATTTAGTTCTTGTGATCCAAATAATTATATAAAGATCATTATCATGTTTATTTAATTCAATATTTTGAAATTTAATGATTTTCTATATAAAAGAAAAAACAAATTTGATATTCTATTTCCAAAATTTTACTACAAAAAGGAAATCATTAGAATTTAACCTAGCAATATAGCTTAAATTAAGGTGAACATAAAAGAGACTCAAAATTAAATTAATCTTTGGGATTTTTATTGCATTTCCTATAATTTTATAAGGTTTCACTCTCTCCTTATTGGTCTATTTAGCATTTAATTTCTAAAAAATTATAATTATTTTTAATTAAATAAAAATATAATAATGTATATTAATCTATCCTTTAAATCCACACTTTACTACTAAATTGTAACTGAAATTACATAAATTATAAATTGACTTTTTCCACTTATTTTCACTCAACCACACTATAAATTATAATTGTAACTCCTCTAATTAATTAATTTAGAAATGTAACTTCTATCTTTGAAATCCTATAAATAACCATTCTCACATCATCATCCACATATCACAAATTCTAAATATTTTCTTTGTTTTGTTTATGTTCTTGCATGGATTCAAAACTCATGGTCAGAGTGTGATTATATATTTTCCTAGATTTATCTTATATTTTGTTCAATTTTATTTCTTCTTTTTATAATGTATTTTCTCCTTCGTTCTTTCTCTTCTTATTATTTTCAATTTTCAATTACATATGTTCTTTTTTTTTGGCAAACTTTTCAATTACATATGTATAATAAAAAATTTTGTGGCTTAAAAAGACAATTATCGATGCAGATTCAACAACACTAATTTCAATCAAAGCCCAATGAGGAAAGCAAGCTAAAGAAATCATCTTCATATGTATTTTATTTTTAAAAAGTATGCAATGTTTTAACAAAATTAACTATTATAATAGAATTATTAAATAAACAAATTTAACTCTCTCTTACCTCCAATTTTTTTTTTTAGAATTTGTATACTCATCATTATATTTAGTTTGTAATCCAAAATATAATTATATAAAGATCATTATAATGTTTCTTTAATTCAAAATTTTGTAATTTAATGATTTTCTATATAAAAAATAATTTGATAGTCAATTTCCAAAATTTTACTACAAAGAGGAAATCATTAGAATTTAACCTAGCAATATAGCTTAAATTAAGGTGAATATTAAAGAGATTAAAAATTAAATTAATATTTGGGATTTTTAATCCCTTATATGCGCGGGTTGTTGTTTTAACGCGCATATTACCTAGTTAAAACAAAAATCCCTACTCCACATCTAATGCGTATATAAGGTAAGAGGACACAATTTCTTTTATTCTTGAGATGACTCAAGATGAAGTTATGAATCTTTTTATTTGTAGAATAAAATCAGCAATTGTTAGGCTCTTAGTAAATTTTATCAGATTTTTATATCTCATTTATATATAACAGCAAACCCACTTTTAAGGGTCAATTTAAATCTAACGGATGAGACTATTTTTCTTATCTCATTAACGGTCTAGATTTGTTAATGATCTCAAAAGTTGCAAAATTTTGATCTAACAATTATGTTTCTTCGTCGTATCCCCAACTTTCAATATTCGCACTTGTTAGTTTTTGCACCTTTTTGTTTTACACCTCTTTGTTTTCACACTTTTTTGTTTATATATATATATATATATATATATATATATATATATTATGGAACTTGAAAAGAGTCTTTTGTTCTTTGAGTATAGTTTCACACCTCCAACTTTCATAATTTTTAAGTATTATTTTTTTCAATTTATTAATCAACTCACTCATCTTCTTTAAAATTTGGATTGTTTATTGATTTATTCATCTAATTTTAGTTTGGTGTCACTTTCTATCTTATTCCATGTATTAATCTAGGTATGTAATCGATTGTGATTTTAAATTTTTCATTGATTTATCTTTTTAGTCAATTTGGTTGGTTGCAGTTATGAGCTCTTTCATCCTGCTTCTCCTATTATTTTTTTTGCAAATTTTGATAGAATAATGATTTAAATTTTTTTTTATATGAATATCTTTCAAAATTGATCATCTGAGTAAGATTCAGCAAATATATCTTTAACATTGTTCTCTTATTATCACTGAATCAATTTTTCTATATACAACAAAAAAATTTATTTAATTAATTTGGTTGATTCATCTTAATCATTATTTTTGAATTTTATACTATACAGTTAAAGAATTACGATAAATTTTCCATTCGAAATGTGAAATTAACAATGTTAGTCATTTCCTCTTATACCAAGTGAATTCTGTTACAAAAAACCGTCGTTTAGTTGAATGTAAAAACTAGCCACTGTTTAATAAATTCGTTGGTTCTTGAGTTATTTAATTCGTTTATGACTTTGTATGATCATTTTCAGTTCTGTTTTATTCACATCACATTTCAGAAGAATAAATGGTTCAAAACGAATTGTTATCTTCCACATAGTTTTCTTAAACAACAATGTCAACAAACCAATTTATGATATTATATTAGTTAATAGTCATGCACGACTGTGTTAACTTAAAAGATTGATTAATGCTCACCACATGCTTATAAATTTAAGAGAATGTGATTTCAATGATACATTTGTTGGGTCGAATCAAAGTAGAACTATTGTTCCTCTGGTTGTAGAATCCTCACCTTTCCTTTCTACAGTTATGTGCCACATGATTTTACAACAATAATGTAATCATTCTCCCCTGTTTAAGACTCAAACATGGGAACATATAATAAGATTCAATAAACAGTTTGAACAATCTCTTACATTCGTTTTCATGTTTACATTATGTCTAAAACCCCAACCTGAATCTGATTATATCACTTCTTCTTCATAAAAGCCTGGTTCTGGATATCTTTAAGCCAAAGGGGCATATGGTACATGATTGCCATGAGGGTTGAGTTCCTGCCTGAAGAGAACCAAGCGGGTGGGTTCTTCTTCAGCACTGCTGCTACAGTGTCTTTGGCGAATGTTTCTGCAGGAGTTGGCTTAATCCTCTGTGATAGATACGCCCTTTCTCTGATAGCTTCTTCGTAAGGCTTGTATAGTTTCAGCTCAGGCATTTTGTTAATGCTCGCTACAGCTGTGTTTGCTATGTTTGTTCGTACTGCTCCCGGGACAACATTGATGACATCAATCCCAAAGGGCCTAAGCTCCAACCTAACGTTAAGAAAGAACCATTACAAACAATTCACAAAACAAAACCATCCACGTAACCCAACATGAGATTCTAGTCCTCTAGAAATGATACTCAAGTAGGTTTCCAACAAACCTTACCATCAATTCTCCTATAGAGAGAAAAAAAAAGCACAAACAGGACCGAGTATGCGATAGAGGAAGATGATGGCAAAACGCGAATAGCAAGCAAACCTGAAGGTATCAGTAAGAGCATGAATAGCAGCTTTGGTAGCTGTATAGACCCCAGCCCATGGACCCGGTGCCATAACAGTGACACTTCCAACATTCACAATTTTTCCCTTTTTCTTAGACACCATGTGAGGTACAACGGCTTGTATCATCCTCATTGTACCTACATTGGATAAATTCACTTCTTCAAAACATACTAACACACTGTACCAAGCCAAAAGCCAACACACACACACATGATCCAATCTGAACTATTGAAACTCCAATTAGTCTATAAATGATATAAGTTGTCATTAAAAATCCAATTTTCGTTTTACCATAAACATTAGTATTGAAGGTGTTCTCCATGGCCGCAAATGGAATCTCAGCCAGAGGTCCGACGCATTGAACACCGGCGTTATTAACAAGAACGTCGATCCTTCCAAACTTATCAATAACCTCCAACACAACCTTGTTCACGTTCTGTTCCGATTGAATATCAAGCTCCTTCACGAAGAACCTCGAGTCTTGCTCCAGATCCGTCATCGAGCTCCGTGATCGACTCGTCGCCACAACTTGACATCCCTTCTTACTAAACTCACTCGCCAGCGCATGACCAATCCCTCCCTGAGAACATCCCGTTATCAGAACCACCGGCCTACCGCTCTCCATTTTTAGAAGCCTTCTCCAAAGTTCTCAGATTGATCAACAATGGAATGTTTCTATTCAATGTTTATCAACAAACTTGAGTTTCTCAGAGTGTATAATAAGAAAAAGTTTCTACAGTTTAGGTAATTACTATTTATGTCCCACAGACCCACAAGTTTCTAAATTTGTGATATTACAAGGTAATTACTATTTATGTCCCACAGACCCACAAGTTTCTAAATTTATGATATTACGACGACGTGGTTCTCTCCATATCTATAATGTGGTGGTTGATCGTCAATTAAAAAATGAAGACCTAACTCTTGCCGACACTATGTGTAGTTCCTTTTGTGAGACCTATCTCTTGCTGACACTATGTGTAGTCCCCTTACTGTGAAACTAAAATGTTTTATGCTTTAAACCAGTTTACATTATATTCGTCAAATAATCATCTATATAGATGTGATTTTATATCAGATTAGTTATCTCTTCTGAACATTGACAACCAGAAAAAAACAAATCTGATTAACTTTCGAAATTTTACAGAGCAATTAGTAGCATATATCTCCCAGTAAAAAGCAGAGAGAGAGAAACATAGTTAAGCAGAGAAGAAACCATTAGAAACAGCAAGAGCAAAATGAGATTTAGCTTCAAGCTTCCTCTTTAAACTCTTGATCATGTCCTCCTCTTTTTTTTTTGATAATCCAGGTATCCAAAGCCCAGTGAGTCCTGACTAGCCCACTAGCCCGAAAGCTTGGCGTACGTCCCGAAGGCGGCAAGAGTGGTTCCTGGAGACCACAAAAAGAAAAAGAAGAACCCAACCCAACCCAACCTCCGCAATCCCAAAGGACGTCAACTTTGCCGGGAAATTATTACACAGCCCAACCTCCGCACAACTCGATGCTTTCTTTGCCATTAGCTTCATCCTCCGCTCGTATTCCTCCACCACCATATTGCTATGTCAGCCATTAATTGTTACAATCCCTCGATCTTTCTCTTGAGTTCTATGTGCCAAGAATGAACACAACATAGAAAGCTAATTTATATTGTTGCTTTAACTTGCTGTTTCGGATAAGGATTGTTCCATCTTTTTTTAATTATTATAAGGATCGGACTGCTGATGTTTTTTTTATTCCAACGGTTTAAGTTGTTTTAGTTTCTCATTCAACGGTTACGATTTAAGATGATATTATTAATAATTTAATTTATTAGATAAATGAAAAGGCACCTCTTTGCTTCCTTCCCCAAATCGTCATTTCTTTTTGTTTTGCCTTGCGGAATCAAAGCTTCTCTTCGTAAAAACCTGTTCAATTACGAATTACCTCTTTTCATACCTTTATATTTGGAATATGTTCAACTTACAACTTATTTGGTTTTGTGCACTTCTCTCTCGCTTATTCTCTTGAGATGTCTTGTTTTATCATTTCCTCTTATACCAAGTGAGTTATGGTACAAAAAACCGTCGTTTAGTTGACTGTAAAAAATAGCCACTGTTTAATAAATTTGTTGGTTCTTGAGTTATTTAATTCGTTTGTGACTTTGTATGATCATTTTCACTTCTGTTTTAGAATCTCTGATTTGCAATTTCCATTCACTCATCATCGCTGATCTGGGTTTGATCTTGCTGTTCATCATTTTTGTACCTTCTCTATGGTTCTCCTTTTGGTGTATACGTATTGCAATTGTAACATTTCTTCTTAGATTGAGTAAACGTATGATGGTTATTTTAGACATTTATCTTCAGCAACATGCCGTTATGATCAGGCATTGGTCAATGGATAGGAAAAAAAAGAGGTGAAATTTCATAACATCTCTTTTAAATCTGTAGGTTGGGTTCATTCCCGGTGGGTGTGGTTGTGTGGAGAAAGGCTTGAACGTTTGCTTACCAAGGCTTTTTCATCTACAATGTTTATGATTTTTCCTTTATGTGAGAATTCGTTGATATATATTAAAAGTGTCGTTGACGTGTGTAGTCACGACTTCTATTTTCAACATTCTTACCAGGTACCACTGCTTTATCCTTGTCATTTGTCATTTGTTCTTCGCTCTTAATCTTTTGTTTTCCATATTAGTACATGTCAAAAGTAATTCTGTTAATTTCATTAATGCTTTTTTTTTGATAACAGAGTACAAGATTGGCTCAAACAAACCAATATGAAGGAACATTGTTTACATAGGTAATTAAGTGTGGAACTGTGCGAATTTGTCGTGCTAAATTATCCGCTTTACCATTCTGGGAATGAGGGACGTAGACTAAAAAAAAAGAAGTAAACTCCTCTTTATCCGCTTGTATATCCTCCAAAAAGGCATGAAAGCTACCCACTCGGAAGACGAAGACACCATCTTCACTAAGTCGGAGCAGTCGGTGAGAAAGACAACAGATTGGTTATCTGCCCCAATCATACAACACATAGCCCAGACAAGGGCTTCAATCTCTGAAGAGGGGAGAGACTACGGCGAAGGTTGGCAGCTCCCATAGTAGGAGTGTCACCCGAGAGCGACGTGCAAAACAATCCTCTACCCGCATAACGATCTGTTGCTTTCCAAGAAATATCTACAAAATAATTTCATTAATGTTGTTAGATAGGAAAAGATGGATCTTGTTTATAAAAAAAACACATCTCGCTTGTTACCATTTCTAGAGTTATGGGAATCTATTGGTTGATGGGCAAGTAATCATAGATAGTAGATGCTTGGATATATCTGTATCTTTCTCCCCAATCTCAAAACAAAGATTTAGATCCATATTTTTTAAAAAATATCTATATTTTAGAATTTGTTTCATTAATGAATATGTTGGGTTTATTAAATGTAGAGTTTAAGACTACTTATGTTGATTTTGGGGATTAGATGGCTGTAATGTATGTTTCAGTTGGAGATTTGTTAAATGGTGAGTCAGAACTACAAAGTATATTACTTAGTTAAATACTCATGTTCATGTAATGTATATAAGGGCAAAAAATTACAAAGTTCAATTTCCTCATGTAACTGTTTTCTGCAACACTTGTAAAGAAACAAGAAACATCAAACTATTTAGAACAATTATAAAAACTTAATTTTATTTATAAAACTAAGATTAAATATTTGCATATCTAAATTGTTTAATAATGACATATATATTTTAAAACTAAGACAAAACATTGCTTATATTTTTAAACTATCTCTATATACTTATTTAAGCAATGTAGTTAGAATTTTAACCAGCTTTGATGTGATATATTACGAAAATGATATTGCATTTTAATTAATCTAATAACTAACAAAAAAAAAAGTTTGTATTTGTTTATACAATAATAAAACAATAATTTCGAAATTATTTAATGAAATTATTTAATAGATTCTATTTGTTATTTCAGAAATCTTAGAAAATAATAACAAACTATTTAATTGGCTAAAACTTATTTTTTTTATACATAATATTCACTATGCAAACAATACTGAATGTACAATGTTGACAATATATATATATATATATATATATATATATATATATAATTTAATTGTAATTTTCACTTATAAAGTTAATATAAACTAACATGTTATACCAGTAATTGCAATGGTGTTAATATTAACACCAATCACTATTGTAAATTTGATATATTAAGATCTCTAAACATCATCACATCAATTTGTAATACCAAATCACGGGTCAAAACATGTTTGGTTGGATTTTTTTTAGACTTAACCGAATTTATAATTAACGAATTTGATATTGCACCCTAACTAAAATAGTAGTACCAACTACGGGTCGAAATTGAAGTATGAAATTAAGTAAATTAAATATATAATTTTATAAAATGTATAGAATAAATAAAGTTTCTACTATTATTTTGTAAAAAGTAATTCAAATTTACGTAAATATTTTCCCAGCTGGATCATTATCTAGTTTAAATGTTAAATTTGACATGACGTTATGTAGGTGTGAATTTTTTTTTCTTTTCTTCTTCTTACTTTTTTTTCCAACAAAAGAATCAGCTCAAACGAGCCAATTAGATGAAAAATTGTTTACAAACAAAACATGATGTAGAGATACACGCGTTTGACGTGCCAAAAAATCTGCTTGTACATTTGCGGTTCGCGAAACGTGAATTAAGGAAAAAGAAGAAAACTTTTTTACGTTTCGTTCATTGAGTTTTGGGCAACTTTTTGCAACAAGAAAAAGATTTGTCAACTATTAATAATAGGTTAATTTATTCATTAAATTACAAAAGTAGAAAAAGGAAACTTATCTATTAATCATATATATAAAAGTAAGGTTTTGGTCTCTCCTTATTGGTTGATTTTCATTTAATACTTTCTAATTTTTTTATTTGCTTTCTAATTGTTTAATTGCTTTAAATAATATTTAAGACTCAATTAACACAATACATTTAATTCATACATTAAAATAAAATTATAACTGAAAATAAAATAAATTATGCATTAATTATATTCCACCAGTCAATTTTATTCAAACACAATAAATAATATTTGTAACTCCAATAATTCTAAATGTAACTTCCATCAATTCTTATCATATAAATAAGCATTGTCTCATTCTCTCATATTGGCATTTTTTACTTTCTCATTTTGATATTCTCGCATTCTCTTCCACTTCTTTCATTCTCTTCCACAATATCTCAAATCATTTTTTTTTATGTTTTCAGTTTCTTAATTTTGTTGTATGGGCTACAAAAAACCAAATGAAATATCATTGTAAAATTTTAATGCTAACTTTTAATTTTAGAGACTACATGATATATATATTTTACATTGTTTTTATATTTAAAGATTCATCTCCATTATCTAATTTGGATTATCATCTTATAAGTAATCATTCTCTCCTCCTCTCACACCACTATCAAATGTTGTTATATCTAATATGTATTGTAAGAGTTTGATTCTATATTTTAATTTAGAAAGTATTATATATAATTAACATTGTTTTCAATTTTTATTTTATTTATATAAAAATAAAATATTTTTTTTATATATTTTTTGCCTTTCTAATCTATTCATATTTATTTTTAAAATTTCCATAGCTAAATTTAAATTCACATATGTTGGTTTTAACAAAAAATCAAATTTATTTGAGAATATATTTTAAAAGGTTTATCTTCATTATCTATTTTAGATTAGCATCTTATAAGTCATTATTTTTCATATTCTTACAATATTCACCATACAATAAGGTCATGAAGTTGAAAAAATCCATCTCTAATTTTGTATTATGTACTCTGGTTATCTCACATATTCATGTATCATTTTTAATAATTTAGAATTATCAATATAATTATCCATTCATAAAGTCTATTTTATTTTGTAAAGTCTATTTTGTTTTGTGATCCAATAGATAAATATGTAAAGATCAATATAATTTTTATATTATTTAAGATTTGAGGTTTTTGAAAACAAAAAGAACTTATTTATGAAAAAATTGATTTTCTTGATTTAAGCAAGATGAAAAAAGTGAAATATAGAAATAATATAATTATTAAAATACCATTTAACTAAATCTTCTAAAGATGAAACCATTAGTATGAAATCTAGCACTATAAATTAAATTGATGAGTGAAATGTTTAAATTTATATATTATTATTTATATTAATATAGCTAATCAATTTGTAATAATTTTTTGTAATATTGGTTAATTTTTGATTTATAGAGAAGTTTATATATTTTAATTTTTGTATAATAAATAACCATACCAAAAAAATGTTGACAGGAGTGTTATTTTGAGAAATTACTATAAATTTTTTTAAGATTCAGACATTAGTATAATTTTTTTGAGATTATACATTAATAAAACAATATTTTAGTTTAAGAAAATTTAAGAAATATAATTAAAACTATTATGCATTGCATGGACTAATTACTAGTGATAATATAACACAAAGATTCGGTATCACATGTTCAACTTTTGAACACATACATGTTTCAAGAAGTCTGCATCAGTCGATAATTTTTCCAAAACAGCAGACGATAAACACGTGTGAATCTCCATGTCTCCTTGTTCAACTCCCGGATAAGCAATGAGTTTGCCATCATGAGTATTACCCGGTCCAGCTCGAACCGCAATCGGTTTACCCCAACCGAAATCGTTTCCATACACATTAAACCGAGGAGAGCTAGCTACTACTATATAATTGCTCGATGATGCCTTCAACAAACTCGGTTCCTTCACCCAGTTCTGAGCAAACTTTCTAAACTCTTCATTCGTTTGTGAACCAAGGGTTTTGTTTATAAGCAGAGCAGCCCAACCAAGCCCATTGTTAACCATCTCCCCTACGGTGGTCGTCGCCGTAGCGAGCCCGACTGTATTCCCGAAACACTCTTTGTCGAGCGGAGGGTTTAGTCTTGGCCTCATATCCACCAGTAACTTGAAACAAATCACTTCTTCTCGACTCAATTCACAACTGTTTCTGATTATCGCTCGCCACATATACGCCGACACCGCTTGAAGCGACGAGATTCTCCGATCATCGGCACTAACCTCGCCGTTGGCTTTCGCTTTGAGCTCAGAGACGTTTCTACTCGTGAATCGAAAAATCTTCTCTTGTAATGACGATGAAGTACCAACAACATTAACAACCCCCCGGTTCGGTGGTGTCTCCGTCTCTGAGATCGGAATTCGAATCGGATACTCAATCCCGTCGAGAAACCATCCACGGAGAACCAAAGGAGGAAACTTTCTCCGATGATGATCGGAATCAAAGCAAATCTCCGACCAAGTGTTGAAGAAACTCCAAAACGAAATCCCATCAGCAACGATATGGTTATAACCATATCCGATAAAGACTCCATCTTTCAGCTCCGTCACTTGAAAAGCGATTAACGAATCAGAGATCTCTTCACAGTCACAGCTTCTAACTCCGTTCGCCGGGTAAAAACGTTTCAAGAACTCAGGGACGTGACCATCGGCAGGCTCTAAAACATCACTCACCGAAACGGTTTTAGCTGAAGCGTGGACGAATTTGACACCTGAACCATCGCAGTCTACGTGAAACGACGCCGTTCCGTCGTGTTGGTTCTCGATCTTGACGAGACGACCGGCGAATGGGTAGAAGATGTTCAAAGCGACCGAGAGAGAGGATTTTAACCGAGAGATGAAATGGGTATCCGGGTCGGGTTGAGGAAAGAGAAGACCTCTCTGTGCGTATTCGGCTCGAAGAAAGAAGAGATCCCATGGAGTCAGATGGATCTTCTTAACTCGATCCGATTCCTCGTTCTTGTAGCTCTCATCTGGTCGAACTATGCTCTTAGAGATCACTTCAACTACTACTACATCTCCCATGTCTTTCTTTTTTTTTTTTGGTAGAACTATGCTCTTAGAGATCACTTCAACTACTACATGATTGACATAAATATACCAAACTCTAAACACAATGTGTGGTCTTTGCCACATAGACGTTATCTACTAAGACGGTGGACTGGTTTTGATATTTATTGAGTTACATTAATGAGCCCATTATTATCAACCTACCGTCCAAGTGAAAAATGAAAGTGTTTTTCTTTGATTGGAATTTGTTTACCAGAGCTCGGTGGATTGATTGCTGACTTGTTGTTACTCCGGCAGCGAATGTAGCTGATTCCGGTTTGATACAAATCCCATACAAAACTATATAAGAGCCTCTAGATTGGTTGATGTCATTCGAAACGATTTGTTGATAGTGAGATCTTGTGAATCAAGGCTCAAGCATGAAAGAAGAGATCTCATGGAGTGAGATGGATCTTAACCCGTTCCGAATATAATTAAACTATTAAGAAAAAAAAAAACGAAACTGCAAGGAAGATTCCTAAATTATTTTCACTTACTACGCTCCTCGTTGGAACAAAGGAAATACAAATAGGGACTAATCGTAATTATAATAACATGACGCTAATTATCCATGTTAGTACTAACTTGATCACAATGGCTATAATTAGTTTACTAATCACAGTAATTAAAACAAAAAGCCCTAATCCTCTAATGTGTATATAAGGTAAGTACGGCAGTAACTTCTTTCACTCATAACTTTTTTTGCGTTTTTTGTTTTTTCCATTCATCACCACGAAGACGTTAACTAGGGTTTGTGTTTGTGTTCTTGTTGCTTTTCATCATGTATTATGTAAGAATGGTTACAGAAACAAAACTGAGACTGAGGATATGCCTTGGCTCTGAAGTCAATCAATCCAGGAAGAAGCGTAAAGCTGAAGAGCAGCGTGATGATGATCTGGAAAATACGAAGAAGCAAAAGCTGGATGTGGATGGCGAGTCGTCGTCGTCCATGTATGATATGTGTCTAAAGGTACTAAAATCGATGAGAGACGAATGGTTTGGTTCGCGTTTCGAGGAGCTTGTCATTGAAAACCCTAATTACTTCTCTGTTATATCAAAGCCAATGGACTTCGTCACGATCAAGTCCAAACTCGCCAAGAATCTCTACGTCAGTATTGCTAAAGAGTTTCCCAAAGATGTTCGATTGGTCTATGAGAATGCGATTCGTTATTATCCTCCTGAGAATTCGCTTCACAAGAACGCTAAGAAGCTTATGAGGGTTTTCGAGGTCAGATGGGAACCGGTGATTAAGAAGAAAGCTTGTGAGAGCTTTTACTTGGACCAAAAGGTTTCATCTCTTTCGAAAAGTCCAGCAGTACTGAAAGAGGATAAGCCTGAGACTGAGAGCAAATTCGATCCGAAGGCTCTTCGTGCGGCAGCAATCAGGATTCGATTTGCAGATACTATCGCGAAAGCCAGATATAGAAAGGAGCTCATTGACGAGAGTGGTGGCAGTAACAACAAGGCTGATGTGATGATGGGAATGCAGAAAGCAAAGCAACTTTTAGAAACAAGGCAACGTGAAGAGGAAGCTAGAATTGAAAGTGAGACTAGAGCCGCCAGGTTGAAAGTGCTATGCAGGGAACGGCTTGCACTAGAGGAGTTGGCAGAAGAAGCCAAATTCAATGTTGTAAACAACTTGGAAACAGAGAAGGACATGGTCAAACTCTGTGGTGGATCCTATCTGGCAAGAACTCGGAGCCTTCAAGAGCTTGGTCTGCGTTTAATATTTGAGGATTATTGGCCGGAACTTGAAGAGATTAAGGAGGAAGGAGAGATCTAGCTAGCTAGTAGAGAAGATCTAGTAGAGAGAGACTCCTGCAGTCTCGTGTAATTACTTATAGATTCAGCATTCTCGAGGAATCTTTGGCCAATTGCTGCAGTACTGCCAGTTCCTTTTAAGTTGCAAGTTTCTCGTCAGCTATTATTATTGGCTTGATTTTATTGTAACAGTGCTTTGTTTTGCTTTTGTTTTCGTTGGTTTAAGTACGTAAAACTTGTATGACATGACAGGAATATATTAGAGAACTTTTACATCAATAAACGATTTATAGTTCAGTTCCTTCAGTATAAGTTCCCTATTGTTTCGATTGTAACGATTTTGGCCATCAGATCCAACACCAAAAGAGAATGTGGTTGTAGCATAGGGAAGAAAGATCAACACTCTCTTCAATTCTTAACCCAACGAATGCATCCATAGAGAGAGAGAGAGAGAGAGAGAGAGAGAGAGAGAGAGAGACGACCAATAAAAGAAAATAATCATATCATCTCAAACACATTTACACACATCCAAAATCATATCATCAACAATTGGAGACTCTACAAAAGAAAAGGCTTATGGAAGCAAAGCTGATACGAGAAGATCAAAAGTTATTAAACACCCATCTCTTTACAAATGTAAGATGGGTTTGGTTCAATAGCTGCCATGAGATCTCGCTGATGAAACAGACTGAGCTGACACTGACGCAGTCGGACTGTTGACTTCTCCATTGTTGCCTTTTGTCTTACCACTCAATCTTTCCATGGCATCCACACATATATCGTTGAACCAATCGTCTTCTGGTAGCTCACTGCACGTCATATACAACCACATTTAATCAGTTATGCTTCCCAAAAAGGCTAAAAACATTGCAACATACCCCCAATACCGACATACCTATATGGATCCATCCCTGTTGCAGTGAAAGCTGCTAAGGCTTTAGATATTATCTCATTAGTACCCCTATGCAAATTCCTCGAGAGGTAGCGACCTTGGGATGCAAAGCACATGACAAACTTCATGTCCAAATATAGCTGTGACAGATGCAGGTTGTTAACAAAAGTACATAACAATTTCAATGCTCGCAGAATATACTACTTACGTAGAAGCAAGAATGAGATTACAAACCTGCCGCAGGCCAAGAGGTCCCAGAGGCCTAGGACCTTCCTCAATTTCATCCCAAAAGCTCTGGTCTCCAGAAAGCCATAAGATCACAGTCTCTGTTAAACGCATCAACAAAGATGTGGCAAATCTTTCTCTTCCCACAAACATATCTGCTGCTAGACTTGCCATCCTGTTAAGTTTGGCAAAAAGTTCCTGTTTTCCAGCGATGCAACACCCAGAGTATAAGAATATTAAGCTAGAAATGACAAAGTAAAAAAATCATTTTCTTGAAGCGATCAGATACACCATGACAAAACATGGATTCAACTCGACAACACTGAATCAGCCAATAAGAGTTCGCAAGTGACTACACATCTGGGTACAGCACATTATAAACGCAAGCTGCACTGATGGAAATGAAACAACAACTACCTGGAATATCAGAGATGGAAACCAGTCCACATCCTCGCCATTTCCATCTATGTTTATGTACATATCTGCAGAGAGATGGCTATCTCCTTCCTCGGTAAAAATGAGATCCAAGGCATGCTGGCGACAAAACGCATCTTTTAACTTGTCAACAGTACTAAGTAAACGCCTCTTCCATTCTCGTTGTTCAGGATTACGATTTTGTCTGTCCGAAGGTCTCCTTAGGTCGTCTGTCCTGTGACCAGTCTGATCAAGAGAGAGTTTCATGGCAGCACGTGGGAGCAATTCATCCGCTAGCAATGACGCATTTGCGAGTAATGCAAGTTGATTTGCCTCGGTCTCAGCCATTTGGACAATCTTGTTACACGAACCTTCAAAATTTGCCTCTTCTTCTTCTATCGAACCAGGAAGTGCTCTTATCAGCACATCTACATATGAGTTGAACACCCGAAACAGACCTTCTAGCGCTTTACTTCCCAATTGCATACTTAGGAGAGGTCCTACATCCTCAAAGAAGTCCTGCAACAAAATACCAATATCAAAAAGGATCTACTTGAAAAATCTATCTAAAATTCATGTCAACCCATTAGGGAATTGATTGCCAATCAGAGAAGCTAAGAGAGAATTGATAATGCATAGAGTTTACGAATATTTTTTTCAATGGGAATGTGAGTGCAATTTGGCACTCGAGTGCAAGTTCTAATCAATCATCACCCATGATTTTGTCGCTGATACATAAACTCATATAATAAGCAATTTTCATGGGATACTACTGGCATATCTGAGAGTGACACAGTAGATGTCTAACAGTGCAAATAATTCATTTTTCTAGCATGTTTGCAGCTTTGCATTTCCTAAGAACTTTATTTTCTATAACACAACTTGAAAAAATGAAGGCTTTGCGGAGAAAAGTGTTTGTTAAGATTGCCTACCTGTACCATGAGATTAAAGCGGTGAGCACTGGATGTAAGCTTATTCTGAAATGCTGTACTAGCATGACGACTACCAGCAGGAGGATATGTCAGCACCCAATCATCCGCAGCAGCCATAGCTGCAGTGTTTTCTTCAATTCGCTTAAGATTTGCCTCCAATGCCTGTTCCACGATAGGCTTAAAGTGCTTTAGAAGCACTGGGCAGAGGGACAAACCACGCGCTTCCAACAAGGAACAATGCCCAAGAGCTATCTGTGCACATTCTGCGGCAGCTCTTAGCCCTCCCGCTGCTGCAGAAGAAGCTAATGCATGCCTTTTAACAAGAAGGGAAAACGCCTCTGTTTGCTTGGTAGCCCAAGTCACGAGCTCAGAACTATATGCTGGCTCTTTCCCAAAGATTCCCAACGAGTCACTAGAAGCTTGAGAGATAGCTGAGAACACAAGCTGAGAAAGTGCAGCAGTGTAGGCCCCTCCATATGAGGTGCTAGATGGACGAAGACTTTGCATGTTGTACTGATATCTCTGGAAATGGGCATCAAGAAGCACAGTATGGGCTCGAGGACCATCCCCAAGCCTTTTAAGAGCGGCTATTGCTGACCGAAGTTCCCCGCCTCTAGTTGAAGGTTGACAAGCAGCTCTGGCAAGTTGGTCAGCCAATTTTTGCTTGCGTTCAGAAATAGCAAACTGAAGAGACGAAAGCACAGAAGGGCCCAAAGTTTGCTTTTCGTTTGCTTGAGATACCAAAATTTCTCCCTCATCAAAAGCTGCCAGAGCTTCGTCTACCCTTCTTTCAGCTAATAAAGCATCAAGGTGGTCAGGAAATTCCGCAGCCCATTTCTCCAAATCAGAGAGGTCGTTGTCCTCAAAATTCAATAAACCATTTGCAAGAGATTCATCAGAAACTTTATCATCGTCAATCTTAACTCCATCTGCTAAGCCATGAATTAAAGTGGCCTGAGTGGAGAGAAGATTTCTGATAGATGATAGCTCCCCTTCCAGATCTGATATCTCTTTTGATGTGCTGCACAGAAGAGAATTTTAATGCTCAAATTAACAAATTGCTAAGGAAAAAGAAGTCATAAGCAAAATGCACATGCACCATAACCCATACGAAATGAAATAACGTTTGCAAAGTAGAGCTCTTTGATCACATCATCTTCAAAGAAAGTAACCAAGCATTAAAAACAGTCAGGATATCATCTAACCGTATAAAGGCCGGATAATTAGCATAAACACTTCGCCGCATTTCTTCAGCAGAAGCTCTCTTCAAATCCAATAGATAAGAACATAATTGTTTTATATCCTGCAAGACAAACAGATATATGTTGTTCATCATCCCAACATAACTGAGAAACAAAAAAGGTTCCAGCTACGTAATATTAATGTCTATGTAAACCAAATCACAACTACTCATTTAGTAGTAAACTAGACAAGGTTCACACCATCACAGAAAGGGACTAAACAGACGAGACACCCTTTATGCGCTACACAGTGATCAAATTGTTTGATAACTGAAACAGTAGACGAGCACAGCAGATTCTGTCTTTGATAGAAGACATATTCATTCATTTGTGTGTATCCACATAAGCTACACATACTCTATTACACTGAACATCATTTAAAACTCAAAAAGAGTTATAAATTAGCTACTAGACTAATCAGCATCTACTTAAGAGTTGCAATTTTAACATGATCATAGTTCGCAAACTGCCTTCAAATTCCCAACAGATCATAAGTACATCCATACAATACAAAAGAGTATATAACATTGATCATCATCTTCTCGAGCTATAACACAATCTGCTACCTAATATCCATTCTACTTTACCATTCCCTAAAGCTACAACCAAACGCAACAAAGCAAGAATACTGGGACATAAAAATTCTCACTATTGATAACAACAAATCAACGAGAATAAAAACACGAAATGATAAAATCAAAAAGGGGAAAACAAAAAAAACCTTCTCGTTGATAGAACATTTGGATTGCACATAAGCATCAGCATCGAACTTATCAGACTTGAACAAACTCAAGCCTTCCTCGACTCTCACACCATTTTCCTTCGTCGGTGTAGCTTTTGATCTGGCCGTCTTCGCCGCCATCGTTATTACCCTTTGCTCTCTTCTCACAGAAGAAAACCTAAAATCTCACAGATCAGCAATACAAGCTCAGTGATGCCGTAATTAAAGAACAGATCTGAGGAAACGGCGCGTCGGAGCGAGCAGAGGATTTAATAAAAGATAGAGAGATAGTGGCGGTGGGTGGGTAGAAGATGATGATCGAGTTGGCAAACCAGAGCGATTTAGCCAACGACGGAAGCTTTTTGGCTTTTTCGTCTGCTTAACACATTTTAGAATTTTCTCTGTATTGATAATTAATTAAAATAATAAATTAATTAAAAAAAAATGCTCTGTGACTAATTAAAGCGACGTCGTTTTACATTGCCGGAAAAAGATAAAAAAATAGAGAGAGTAGTAATATGAATCTGAGCAAAAACCCCAGTGGAGAAGTTGAATCATTCATCGAGACACAGAGAGAGATGTTTTGTAGCTTATCCATTTCCAGATTTGTCTCGAGGAAGACAATAACATCATCATCATCTCTTCTCTCTCGCAATTTCAGATTCCTTCTCTCCTTCGATTCACTCCCTCACATCCCTCTTCTACGCCCTTCTTCCAACACCCTAATCCCTTCCTCATCCTTCTCTCGCCGTATTTGGGACTCTTGCAGCGGCGGTGGTGGTGGTGGAGATGATTATGACCATATCAGGAGTGACGTCAATTGTCCTCGTTGCTCTGCTCAGATGCACGTCATCTTCTCGAATCGTCCGTTGTCTCTGACAGCTAGAGAACCAGGGATCTATCAAGCTGTTAATTACTGTTCTCAATGCAGAACCGCTTTTTACTTCAGACCATTCAAGCTTTCTCCTTTGCAAGGGAGCTTTATTGAACTAGGGAAGGTTAAAGGGACTGATGATGACCATGATGATGGTGATGATGGTGATCAGAAATCTTTCCCTAGGAATTGGAAAATTCAAGGTCTTAGAAGCGATGAAGATGGTGAGGAGGATAAGGATGATGATGAGGATGGAACTAAAGAAAAGCAATCTGTGATTAAGCTTCCAACGCCTAAGGAAATTTGTCAAGGGCTTGATGAGTTTGTCATTGGCCAAGAAAAGGCTAAGAAGGTTTGGTTCGGTTAGGGATTCTTGTTTCTTGTTTACATATCTTTCCTTTTCTTGATTCTTGTTTACATATCTTTCTTATTTTCTTCTGCAGGTGCTTTCTGTGGCTGTTTATAATCATTACAAACGAATATATCATGCGTCTCGGAAGAAAGGGTTTGTCTTCCATACTCTTTATCATTCTGATACATTATATGGGTGACAAGAAAGCTAGATTATTTTGGTCGTTTTTTTTAAATCCAGGTCTGCTTCGGAGTCAGGTAACCTTGATATGGAGGATGATAGTATCGATCATGTGGAGTTGGATAAGAGCAATGTGTTGTTGCTTGGCCCTACTGGTTCAGGTGCATATTGTTACTTGCCATTATGTTCATGAAAAGAGTATTTAGAGCTACAGTTTAGTATGATAATGATCTTGGCCTTTATGCGTCTTTCTTGATTATAAGAACAGGAAAGACCTTACTGGCAAAAACTTTAGCGCGTATTGTCAATGTACCATTCGCCATTGCTGATGCGACTTCACTAACTCAGGCAAGTTATATCACTGATCCCTTAAAGATTTGGATAATCGAAAATGATAACTAGTTAGTTACCCTGAACGTTAGTATGTTATACATCAGGGAAGCTTTATCCCACATTTGGAAAAACGTTCTGAATGATGAAGTGATATTTTTCTGGCTTTTTAGAGATATCCCCACACAAGTCTTTCTCTTAGCATAACTAAACTACTCATCTTGTCCAGGCAGGTTATGTTGGTGAAGATGTGGAATCAATATTGTACAAATTATATGTGGTATGGTTTGCTATCACTTTATATTATGTCTCTGGTTTTACCATAGCTTTATACCTTCTTTTGGAATATAATAATCTTAACAACTGCTTATTAGCAACCTCTTTATTTTGTTACTGTAGGAAGCTGGGTGCAATGTAGAAGAAGCTCAGAGGGGAATTGTGTACATTGATGAAGTTGATAAGATGACTATGAAGGTCTGAGTTTTCTTCACTCTTTTCATTTTGATTCTGAATTGGTTGTTACTCAGTACTTACCAACCTATTTTTGTCTGTCAGTCTCATAGCTCAAATGGTGGTAGAGATGTCTCTGGAGAAGGTGTCCAACAGTCATTGCTAAAATTACTGGAAGGAACTGTAAGCTTTTCCTACTTCAAATCTTTTATTTTTCCAAACTGATATAGATGTAAATTGTTGACAGAAACGACTAGGAATACTCTGTGCCTTGATAGTATTATCTAATCTGAGAGAAAACAATATAGTGAGCGAATCACATCATAACATTTGCCATTCTAGGTAATCAGCTTCTGTTCAATAACTAAATTTGCAGGTAGTCAGTGTCCCGATTCCCGAGAAAGGATTACGGAGAGATCCTCGAGGAGATAGCATTCAGGTAAATGCGAGAAAAGTCTCCTGCTTCAAGCTTTCTTGTGTGCATTTGACAATGCACTATTGTGCCACAGTCGGGCAAAATACTCCGGTTCTTGAAAAAGCTGAACCTTTTGGTGGAAAATCAAATATGCAGATGGATACAAAAGACATCCTTTTTATTTGTGGTGGAGCGTTTATTGATCTGGAGAAAACTGTTTCCGAAAGGTAATATTTCTCTTGTTTTATAAATTCAGCAAAGTTTTCAGTGTTATCTTTGTCGCTGTGTACTATAGGGCTTGAATGCCATAAATTTATCTCTTGACCAGGCAACATGACGCCTCTATTGGTTTTGGTGCTTCCGTTCGTACAAATATGAATACTTCTGGGTTCAGTAGTGCTGCAGTAACATCCTCCTTGTTGGAATCTGTAAGAAATACATTCTTATATGGCTCATCAGATTGTATGCTACTCTTTCATGTATATATGATTGTCAAATTGACATAACTTGTTCATTTTCTGATAAAAGAGCATTTATAAGTATTGTTAATTTGGCTGTAGTTACAAAGTGAAGATCTTGTTGCGTATGGTCTCATTCCTGAGTTCGTTGGAAGGTTACCCATCTTAGTGAGCTTATCTGCATTAAATGAAGATCAGCTTGTACAGGTAACTTTTCTACTTGTTTGCTAGTCGTTACTGTACTTACGGAATGGTTTTCAAACATCGATTTCTCATATAATTTTCCATAGGGTGCAAATAAGAAAAAGATATAAAGTTTTGTATAGAACTCTCTTATTACTGTTTTTTTTTGTCCCACTCCAGTAAGTGGGTAATGGATTTCTTTTAACACTCTTTCTTTCAGGCAGCTTTCTCTGTTACAAGTTATAACTTTTTCTGGTTCCTTAATCCTTATGCAGGTTCTCACAGAGCCTAAGAGTGCATTGGGTAAACAGTACAAGAAATTGTTTCGCATGAACAATGTAACTCTTTTTTACCTCTCAAAGTTTACTATACATATGCCTCTTCCCTCTGCTATTATATAACCCCTCTTGGCTGTGTGAATTATGCTTTAGGTCCAACTGCACTTTACCGAAGGCGCAACGAGGCTAATCGCGAGAAAGGCTATGTCGAAGAACACTGGTGCACGAGGATTACGGTCTATACTGGAAAGTATCCTCACCGAAGCAATGTATGAGGTAGGAATGCATCCTCATTGTCCTTGATACTTCAGCGTAGATAATCTATTGGAAGTTCACTGCACGTACTACAAATGCCTTGCTTTTAAATCTTAAATTTGAATCGTAAACAGGTACCAGATAGCATGACGGGAGGATCACAAAGTATAAAGGCGGTTCTGGTGGATGAAGAGGCTGTTGGTTTAGTTGGAACCCAAGGATGTGGTGCCAAAATTCTTAAAGGAGATGATGTGTCGCAACATTTTGGTGAAGAAACAGAATCAAAGGTAAGTACTGAATAGTGCAACATATCACATATGACACACCATATAAGGTAATTTTTGTGAAGCTTCACAAATTGTTTGATGTTATAGGAAAACAGAAATGAGGATGAAGCTAAGAGAGCTCTGAGCTTGTAGCCGAGCTGATGATATGAGAGGTGTGAGTATTGTTAGATATATAGTGCATGAATGATCTCAGTCGGCAAAGCTTAGTAGTTTCAGTGTTCAGATTCATTAACAAAGAGATAAAAGAGTAAACAGTATAAGATAAGCGGAGAGCACTCTCAATTGTGCTAGTTGGATAAGTTGTGAATAAAATGTGTGAGCCTGTGAGTGTGAGGAATGCACTCTATATTGTACGAGCTTAGATGAATTGTAAGAACTAAGATGCTATTATACAGTATCTATTTTGTTACTTTAATACCAGTGGCCATAGGACCACTTTCTTAAGTTCCATTACGACGGGACTAACCAAACCAAAAGTGATATAGAAGATTATGGATTTATATGAGACGATTCTAACCATTTTATCCAACGTAACTCTCTCGTACCCTTTCAGTTCTACTTCTATGTACAGAACACGTCCAGGCTGAGTAATAAAAATATCTTAACCCATGAGATGATTAGTAAAATCGGTCTGTTTTTATCTTTAACAATTAATCTTCTTAATGATTCAGCCCCATCCGTATTGTGAAAAATGAGGAAGAAAATATGCATAATTTTATCACATACAGGACAAAACTGGAGGACGTACACTAAACCACCTCCATAACCAAAGTAGAATGAGATTTCAGAGAAACTTAAACATCAACATCATCAGCATCATTCTATAAATTGGAATCAAAGGAGTTGCGGGTACAGACGTTCAGGCCACTTGGGATAAGCACGCTTGTATAAGTTCATGCACACTATGTCATGTTGCTGAACCACTCCATTGAATATGCATTTCATCGCCCCTGCACAGTTCACATATATAAGAAATTTTCAAAAAACAAGATTCCAGCGTTTAACCTCTCCTAATAATATTCCCTTACCATGAGTACCCACTGGCTCCTTAACGCGACCACGACGCCCGCATTTTGACCACACTTCCACAGGCTGCACACACAAAGATTGTTCCATAACGCTTTAGAATGTATGAACTTATATATAAGAAGTTTCAATCCATCGATTCTATTCCCTCTCACCTTGAACCATTTCACATCTTCTGGGTTGTGGAACATATATCTGACTGAAGCTTTCATTTTTGATACTCTCTGAGGATACCTGAACCAAACCATATTTTGAACAGCTTAGAATTACAGCAATCTTTTCACAGCAATTTTTTTATATCTCCTTAGTTCCATGTCAGAACACTAGTATATGTGATCGTACTTGGAAAGAGGAAGGTGATAACTTACCCAGTTAATATTATCTTCTTTAAAATTATTTTGTTGGGTTCAACGCTTTTCAAGGAACCAAGGGCAGCAACGGCAGGAGCACCCGACCCTTCAGAAATCTTCAGAACTACCAAAGGAAGTGGTGGGAAAGATATTGGGCCGTAAATAGAAGCCAACGAGAAACCCCCCGGATGCAGGAATCTTTCCATCTTATGCTTGTCCGAGCTAAAATTGTCGGTTGAAAATACCGGCCTGGAAATTTCCCCCAGAACAATATTATGAAAGATTGCAAAGACTGAAAAGCTACTGCACCAGAAAAAGTAGAAAAATTTTTGTTACCTTGCAATGAATTGACGGAAACCAACATGAAACACAAGCTCTTCTTTTGTTTTAATAGGAGCTTCGTAACCATCATACTTCTTCACGCTGCAAAGCATAGACAAAGGTGATGAGAAGATAGCTGGGAACCCAAGATCTCAACAAACAGATATCTAAAGAGTGATTACCTAAAATGCAGAACCGACATCTTGGATTCATGCTGCAAGAGCCCAAATCCTATAATGGGTTTCGTCGTGTTCACAAGCGAGGATAGTTTAGAGGCGGCACCAAGAGGCACTTCTTTAATATGCATTCGTACATATGACCCAGTTGGTACACAGTCATCTCTGTCTTCTTCTTCCATCTTCAGGGCTTGCTTGAGCACAAGCTTTTGAGTCCTGGCGACGTTATCAAAAGCAAATATTCTAGCATAGTCCTGAGGTAAAGACTCCTGCATATGCCAACAGAAATAAAAATTAGCAACACTTTACAGTTTAATTAAAATAATGAACTTCACATCAAGATCAGTGTTATTACATTTGGATCCCACGTGGAGGTTCTGAAGGATTTGAGACCCCTGTACTTTGCAAAACGCCTTCTTGCAGGAACATCAATAGGAGTTTCTACTTCATCAGGAAATTCTGACAAAACATAACAGATCATTTTAATTTACTTTTTGCAATCGCAACGAGTAAAATACAGCGACAAAATCAATAAGCACATAAGAGATTCAGACAATCTACAAGGACTTAAAATATATATGTGCATATAATTAGAACTGATATAGCAAATAACTCCAGAGAGGGAATAAACACCAACCCTCGTCCTCAGCATGTGCCTCTTTGATTTTCTTGATTTCCTCCTTAATTTGTTCCTCTGTCAAGTCTTCATCGTCCTGTTAATGAGCAGATTGCCTTATAACTCTACCAAGATACTCAGATGATGATAAAATACTGTATCGTAAGACACAAAAGTAAGAGAGAAAATAGTTTACCATCATTTCAGAGTCGTTCTGAGTTGCACTATCAAAATCCCGCACATTCAGTGATTTTCCGTCATCCTCAAAGTCTTGGTCATACCTTCGTTCATGGTTGGAATCCTCTCCTCTATCCAAGACCATACCGTCATCATCGGACTCACCATCATTAGAATTCTCTTCATCTGTGTCATCCACAATCCAAGCAGCCTGAAAACCAAATCATAAAAACCAATATTAGAGGGGATTATATAATAACATTTCTTTTAGAGGAAATTGCACCAGAGGGAAGAATAGTTAAAATAAGGTTAAGAACATCAAGTGAAAAATATCCAGGAACCTGATATTCTGAAGTCCCTCGCGGCAAATTCCTCTTCTTTAGCTTCCCCTGTTTCTGATTTTTATCAGCCTCAGCCATTTCTTCCTCTGTTGGCCATGTCTACGCAATGGAAGAATTACGCAACAAGTGACTATCCAGAACAAATAACAACACAAGCCAGCTGCGAGCTTCTTTTGTAAGAGAACTAATCAGACTTACCTGTTCGCCTGCTAGAGGATCTGGAGTGTTTTCAACTATTAAAGGCTCTTGTTTTATGGGATCAGGAATCAGAGACTTCAATACCTGGTCAAATCAAACACAGGTACAAAAGAATAAACTGAATTGACAAAGGGAAGGCCTTGAAAATAGTATCATGAAAGCACAATAATTTCTCTACTGAGAAAGTAATCGTATCATGATATCTGACATGATTACAACAACCATATAAGCTGTTTGTCTATAGCTTTGTTTAAAGGATGTAGTTCTAGCACTAAAGTATCTTTTATAATATGAAAGTTTGTCAATATGTCAGATAAAATATCTTATATACCTCTTCATCATGTGAAACATCCAACTCCATGGTATTCTGATTTTTTCTTTCATTCAAGGGAAATGGATCCTTCAAGATTTCAATTTTTGAGAATTGAAAATCGCCAACGCCAGAAACGTGGACCTAATTAAAGAAAAATAAATAAATAAAGGAGGGATAATAGAGAGTAGAATGGCTTGATGAGAACAGAATAGATTGATTACCAGCTGATTTACAGAAAGTTTGCGAGCACGCAAGTAACCAGAGAGAAGTAGAGTGCAATTTCCTGAGCTTTCATCATCCACCACCATCCCAACCTATGTGCACCATTCAAAGTTACAAAAAAATTCTAAGAAACCTTTTTCACATATTCAAAATAGATGTTCTGAATATAAGCATAAAGCAAACACCTTCTGAGCCACAACATATGGCCGTTGACTTCGCCAGTGAGGTACAGTAAGCCTTTGTGCCTTGAATAACCACATAAACTGCAAACATTCCCAGAAATATAGATTTTCAACTAATTAAGGACAGCAAAACAATTGAAAACAACTCAGTAAATTAATATAAGAAATCAGTCACGGAAATTTACCTTATGCAACTCATCTCTGGTATCTGCTGGATAAAACTTACAATCCTCAGGAAATTCAGAAGCAATTTGAGAGGCACACATCTTTTTCATCTCATTCTTCTTTTTCAAATCACTGGGTAAATCCTGCAATCATGCAAAACGACCATGAGAAGCTCAACTACAAGCAAAATTTGAGAGCTGGTGGCTATTAAAATATATAGCAGCAAGAACATACACGGATCAACACAGTGGTACTAGGTAGACCAATTGTTCTAAGCACAGAAAGACACTGACTTCCGAATGAATCTATGAAATTAGATTTATTCTCTTCCCATGGAGAGCTTGCAGATGCTACAAAAGCCATCAAATCAGCAACCTATTACAAGTAACAAAAAAAAAAACAGTAAGCACCTATGACAAACTCTGGTCACAGAAAGAACCAAATGCAGACAATAAATCACATACCTTGGCCATTTCCATACATGTCAAAATATCTCCATGAGGCGCCTTTAACACCTGTGATATTTTTTATTCACAGCATTGAACCCACAAGGATTAGACTTCAGCAGTGGATGTATATACATATAAACCAATCTTAGTATACCAAAGACTTATCAGGAATAGAATACACATACAGTTGCTCTTAGCTTATACTCAGAAGATGCAACCGTTGAAGAAGCAATACCAGAACCATCAGAAGCTAGTAACTTTAAAACATCTTGACCAAGTGAATTCAACTCAACAGAAGCCGAGAGGGGAAACAAGACCTATCATCATTAGAAAACACACAAACATAAGGTTGATTGCCCAACAAAACACACAAAATAAACCCAGTAACAAATATGTAAACACTGACGATAACACGAGGAGCACTGTTTAATCCTCCTGATGCTCTCTTCTCTTTCAAAACTGCAGCCCTTTTCTGCTCTCTAAGCATCTTGCCACGCTGAACACGAGCAGCTTTAGCACCTTTAACAGAGCTACTATCCGATTTCCTAATCCTGCCGCCATCTGATTCCATAAAAAAAACGGATTAATTTTGAGAGAGTTGTTTCAGTATCTGAGGATTAAAAGAGACGGAAACGTTGGTTGAGGATACCTTGGTGTGATGTTTTGTGGAGTTTGCGAGAAGATTTAGAGGAGAATTTAGTCTTGTGAGCTTTGTTAACTTGAACTTGAGAGTGTACCATGGCTTCTTAGAGACAGTTGCGGGATTTGGAAGCTTGATAGTGTTCTGTATTCGGAATCGTGGGTTGTGATAAAATGACCCTAATGCATTCGATTCGACGGCTTATGCTTAAAAATCTGAGTTTTTAATAAACCCTAATGCTAAATGAAGAAGACGATCTCGTGTCATTACATGTGCACGTGCGGAAATTGTTTAAATGGGCCTTTATTAACTTAGCCCATTAAGGTGTTAGCCATTTATAGTTTTGTTTTTTTTTTTTTGCTGGCTATTGTTTTTAACGAGACCGTCCGGCTCCTCCCTCCTCCGTCTTCACTCTTCACGCTCTCTCATCAAATTCAAGACAAAAAAAAAGAAGTGGCGCTTCTGCATTTCAAATCCTAATTCATCTCTCGCTTCCTTTGACAACGGAACCTTAATTTTACGACGCAAACATGATTTTGAGAACTCCGCCGCCGAAAAGGCTCAAGTCCGACGCTGGAGGCAGCCCTATCTCCGCCAACGCCTCTGGTTCCGGCAATCAGCTAGTCATCTACGAAGATTCTCCTCTTCCTGCTCCTGCTCCGCTGCAAACTTCGAATGATCAGTCCGATCAACACCTTTGCACTTACCAATGTCGCCAAATGGTTATTTACTCGTATCTCTTCTCTAAGCCTCTATTGACATTTAATCTGACGAAGCTTAGCGAATCTGAGATTTTTTAAAAATTTTCCGACTTGTTTTAGGTTAAAGCTGATGTTCTAGATGCATTTAGCAAAGCGGAGAAGCAAGTTCAGGAATATCAGATTCAATTACAGACTCTAAATGCCAACTTCAGCGAAGCAGGTGAGAGGGTCTTCTTTCTGAATGTGTTAGTGAGTCTTTCTCTTTTTGCTTTTGCTGCTATTGGGAAAATATTTTGCTAACGAATTTGAATTTGTTGTTCTACTACAACAGATGCGGAGAGAAAGCAATTACGAGATAATTTATTATACTCAAAGCAAGAACTGGCTGCTGCTAAAGGGCGTGAAAAGATGCTTCAGGAGCAGCTCCTTACGGAGATCAACAATTCTCAAGAGCGGTATACCAAAGAACTTCAATCTTGCCATGAACTGGAGGTTGATTTGTTTACTATGGGCTAATTCTGTTTAACTTCCTTAAAATCTTTGTCATTGGTATCAATGTCATTATCGTTTTCCTCTTTTGACATCAGGTAAAACTTCAAAATGAAATGAACCTTCGAAAGAAAGCAGAGTCTGCTGCTGCAACAGCTGAAGAAAAAGCTAAACTTTTGGAGGATAAACTAACTCAGCTATCTGGAAGTGTTGACAGGGAGAAAAAACGTCTCAACAATGATATTGCCCAGTTGGGTAAAGAAGCAAAGCTTTCTGTCTCTAGGATTGGTGCAGATGTAAGTACTAATTGTGAAACTTGATTTCTTTACTGAAGTTTTGTTTTTGGTTTCTCACGCAATCACCGTATTTGCACCTGTTTTCCTTTGCTTTTAGCTTGAAAGGATGCAATGTAGGGCACAAAACGCAGAGACGGAATCAAATCTTTTAAGATCACAGCTAGAGCATCTTAAACTCAAATTTGACGAGGTAAGCTATATGTGACTTGCATCTTAGAAGTAATAACGCTGATCATAAGGTATCATTTGTTTTGGGAATTGATTTTTCTGTCTCATCTGATTCTGATTTTGCAGTGTTTGCAAGAAAAGACTGAAGTAGACAAGTTGCTGTCGTCATTCACTTCACAGACAGCATCTTCTTCGGATAACAGTGTATTAATTAAACATCTTCAGGAGGAAGTTAAACGCTATGTAAGTTTTACCAGTTCTTAGTATACCCGAGTAATGATTTTACAAAATTGTTCCAGCATAAGATGCATCGGCTGTTGAAAATGAGTATGCAAGTGGTCAGAACATTGATTGTATCCTTCTGTTTTATTCATCAATAGAAGCTGTACGCGTTCTTTATTACCATGACCATTAGATCCTACGCTTTAGTACGTTACCTAACCCAGAATCCTATTTTTCTTTTGCTTACTCTGATAAGCAGCAAACCATGCTGAGAAATTATGCAAATTTCTAAACACTCATTTATACTTAAAAGAGTTTACTTTTCAAGCAATTTGAGGTACTGAAGTAAGAAGTTCTATTCATGTAATAGTTATGCACTCACATATTTTTCATCTTTTGAAGACATACCATTTATAGATTTTATTTCCACTTCTATGTTTTCCATGTAATGTCTATCTAGTTCTTGTCTTTCTTGTAGATTTTGATTCTTGATAATTATATCAGGAAGCAGAAGTGCAAGAAGCTAGAAAGTTAAAATCACGGCATGTAGATGCTGAGTTGTTGAAAGTGAAATTGCTAGAAGAAAATAGCCGTAGGGAGAGGGCAGAGTCAGAGTTATCAAAATTGCATGAATTGCAGCAAAGCATGGAGAATATGAACAATGAATTGTCCTCTTGGAAGTCATTGCTAAATGAAATTCCTGGTGTATCCTGTCCTGATGACATAGTTATGAAATTCTCTACGCTACAGAAGTAAGTACAGATTTTTTCACTAGAGTCTTCTTCTGATATTGTCTCGAATAATTATGCTTTCCATGAAAAAATCTATGTAGAAGACTGAGGTGGCTGTTATGGGGGACATTTTCCTGACTTTTCCTAGGTGAACTAGATAGTATATATCATAGACATTTGCAACACCACTTTTTCCAGATATAGCTTTATAATTACTGATATTCTAGCTTGCGAGTCTAGCAGGTCAAGTGTGGGCCTGTGAGCATCTAGAGTACTGATTTCTAGTTTACCAAGCACTCTGAGTTAACAACATGTATCAATGATACTTCCTAGTGATTTGTGTTTCTGTCTTTGAAGTGAGGTGGTTCAAAGCTCTTTGAAGATTGGGGAAGCAAGTACACGTTTTAAACAACTGGAGGTGGCTCTGGAGGCTACACAACTTGGCAGACAGAATGCTGAAACTGAGGCTGCATTAGCGAAAGAGAAATCTGAGGCTCTCAAAACAGATGTGAAGAGGATTGAAGTAATGGTAAGATTGAAAATTGTTCCTTGTGCTGTGGAAGGGGTCGCAAGTGCATTTTTATATCTTGCTGGCCTCTATTTAGGCCTCTTAAAGTTGAGTTTTGATTCTCAAAGCATAAAGGATAACATTTTTAATTGGTGGCACTCAAATGTTCATCATCTTATATTCAATATTCTTTTTTATTGATTGTTTACTTGGTTTCTCCAGGTATCACTGTCTTTGCTTGGATATATACTAACTTAGCTCTGTAATCTCATGTTGATTGTTGAGCTGTGCATTCATAAGTAGCTGATATAAGCAATGTAGTTACTAGTTAGAGACGATATTTCTAGGATAATATCCCAAGTATTTTTAGATGTTCACGTTGGGGAAATTCTCTTGCAAAGAAGATAACTTATTTAGTTATCGATTAGTACATATTTAGTTTCTCTACAAAATGTGGGGAAAGGCTGTCTGTTCCTAATGAGTGTATTCAATTGTTAGATTTGGTGCAATGGCCTCATATCGAACCATGAGTCTATCTCAAATCTATGATGAGCTGATTTATTGAAAATATAATCTCCTTTCAGGATAGTGATAACGTGTGTAGTCTACTGTTAGAATTTGTAGCAAACGTCCTTTTTTCTATACCATGAAACTATCACAATTCAAGGGTATCACATTGCTAGTGACTCACTGAAGATAACTTATATAATTTTCTATCGTTTTGTTGCACTATTACTAACAGATTTTTAATTTTATAATAAAGCTCTCTTTGGTCACTGAGGAGAAAGAACAGTTGAAAGCTGTTGTTAATGAATTAAGGAAGTCAACCAGTGAAAGATCTGTGCCTGGGGCAGGGGCCACAGATGGAACCCTTATTCAGGTTCTGGAATAACAGTGTTCTTATTTTGAAGAATTTACTTCTTTTCTGTTGGAAGCCTAAGGCTTACTTAGTTTGCTTATATTTACAGGAGTTTGAATCTTCTCTTGCAAAGAAGGAGAACTATCTAAAGGATTTGGAGAATGATCTAAGTCAACTGAAGGATGTCAATAATCGCCTACGTAGTGAAATAGAACTTCTAAATGAGAAACTAGTCGATGAAGCAAGGAGGAATAAGTCGCTGGAAAGGGACAGTGATCGTCTTCGTTCCGAGATTTCTTTACTGGAGTCAAAGGTACAGACGTCAGATATGTGTGCTTGCAAAAGAAGATTGCCAAAGAAAAAAATTGCTTATGGAACTTTTATCTACCATGGTCGAAATGAATTTATGAGCTTTTACGGGTGAATGGTGAATTTAGTGTCCTGCATCTTATGTTGACTTAGGTATCATGACATGTTTTATATTGTAAAAGCAACAGATGTACTATTTAGGACCCTTAACTTCTACCAAAAGTTCGGTTGAAATAGTAACATCTATTTTGTTTCCTTTTTAATTCGCAGCTGGGTCATGGTGATTATTCTGCTGCAAATACAAGGGTTTTGCGCATGGTGAATACTCTTGGTGTTGAAAATGAGGCAAAACAAACAATAGAGGCTTTACAAGCTGAGTTGCAGAAGGCAAAAGAAAGACTTCAAGCTGTTGAAGAATTGAAGAACCAGTCTGGTAAATTTCTAATTGTCAACCTTTTCCTATTTTTGATACTGGGGTTGCCACACGTCTACCATTTAATTTCACACTCATCATATAACTCAATACAAGCTGGAGAAGCGTCCTTAATTTCTCTGGGAAACTAGTCTGCATCATAATTTGTGGTTCTTGAGATATAATAGGGAGGCCAAAAATCTTGCTGTTGGCCTGACTCAAGAAAGCTAGAGAAGAAACATTTTAGTATTTCAAAATTGTTATTACATCGTAAGCTTTTCTGACAAGATATTTCCATAAATATTCAGGAGATGCTGGGAAGCTAGTTGACTCTCATATAACTGGAAAGATTTCTCAACTAAAAGAGCAAATTGCTACGCTTGAAAAACGTGAAGAGAGGTGTGTTGTTGATTTTGATTTGTTTAACACTCTTTGCAGCTATGCCCTTGCTTTCTCATTCTGAACCATGTGCGTCTTTGTAACAGGTACAAAACTGTTTTCGCTGATAGAATTTCCGTGTTTAGAAGAGCTTGTTGTGAGCTTTTTGGGTATAAGGTATGTCACTTGCTCATATCGTAGCACAGCACTTAAATGTCTTTCTTTGTCGTATTTTTTTTAACTGATAATGTTGACTATCAAGTTCTAAAATGTAATGGTCAATACTTTGTGATGAACTGGGGTTTATATGTTGCAAAAAGGCGTTCAGCTTTACTGTGTTTAGTTGCCTAACCTTCCATTATTTGTGTAGATAGATGACTATAAATTCTTGTTCATCTATAATACTTGTAACCTTGTGAATTCCTTTTGAAAACTCTGGCAGATTGTAATGGATGAACATCAGCGTCCCAATGGAATCCCAGTGACTCGGTTTACTCTCCAGTCTATATATGCTCAAAGTGATGATGAAAAACTTGAGTTTGAATACGAGTCAGAAAACACCAGTATTCTAGTAAGTGATTCTTGTAACATATAGAGCTTTGACATGTTGCATTTGAAGCTGTTATCTCAGTTAATTAACTGATACTGATTTAATTCCTTCAGAACAATGGGTATGCCTCTCAGGGTGAGATAGCGAAGCAGGTAAAGTGCAGACATATTTTTTTTTCCTTGGTAACTACGGTATGTTCTTAGTTTAGAGTACAATCTCATTCTGTGTGTGTGTTACTTGCAGATAGAAATATTCATAAGGAAGTTTAACTCGATTCCAGCTTTTACAGCCAATTTAACGATGGAATCATTCAACCGCCGCACACTATATTGAGAGCAGTGAATCCTTATTCCCAACCCGGTTTTTGTATATTTCTTAAGCCTGCTGAATAGAAAACATGAATATCAAAAGCCGCAGCTTAGAACTCAGAGTCAGCACAGGACATCTTTTATCTATCTCTGGTTCGCTATGTCTGCGAGAATTGTGGTGTCATTAATTCTATTTTGGTATGAAAGTAACTGGTTTGGATTTACATAAAAAGAACGTAAGAGTATATCAGTGCTCCAGATGAATGCATTATATATGCTCCCTTTCACTTTTGAGTTTAATGAAGTTAAGTAAGTTAGGCTTTTATTTAAGTTAAGTTAGGCTTTTATTGCTTTAAGTGAAGATTAAGCAGAGAGATTTGTATGAAACCAAGAACTTAAAACGCCAATAATATCTAGGCACCTACAGATACAGAAGATTAGAGCAAAATTGATATGGGTTTATTACGCAAATGCACTTCTTTTTTATTTTTGTTTTGAATAAATATTTGGTTTCGACTTGAAAAAAAAAAAACAAAAAACTCGTATCAACCAATTCACCTCATGACACAATCATCCTTCCCCTGCTTTCCAATAATCATTCTCAACGAATAATTGAAATAAACTAATTGCCGAAGTGACATTTTGGTCATCTGGGCTTTAACTTATTGATATTCACATGTTATTACATCGTCGATCTTTAGAAAACTCTTAAGGACTTGTTTCTCCATTCCTTTGTATACCTGAAACAAAAAACTAAAGTGCATTAGATTGATAAACAAATATAGAACCAAATGCAGGCAACAAGAAAAGAGTTGAAGACTAAAGGGCTAACCGTATTCACTTGAGGGGATCAATGTGAGGGTAGAGTCCCAGGACATGTTCTGGCATGAAATCATGCCTTGTCAGAATTCCAACAATAGGCGGTCTCTGCGATACAAAAAACATTTTCGTTAGAACCATAAACAAGTCGAGCAAGAAAGAGGGTGAGATGAGAGAGAGAGAGAGAGAGACTGACCCCTGGTGTTTTGGGCACCACACACAAGTGGCGAAGGCCAAGTTGTCGGAAAAGAATAGCTGCTTTAGCTAGAGACAGAGTCTCAAGCACAGTGTAAGGAGATGTGTTGGTGATGGGATGGAGATCAACATACATCTCCATCTCCTCATCACTAAGATCCAAATCTTCAATCTTGAGCCCTTTACCTAATCCTGCTTTGCCAAAGTCACGGGCTTTGCAACTTCTAAGAATTTGGGAACCATAAGTTGTTCTCTGCTTCGAAAATCTCTTCCCTTGGAGAAGGACAAGGAGATGGGATCTCAAGGCAATCCCACATAACTCATAATCTTCTGTGAAAGGTGGCTCATCAATTACAGGGAAACCATTATGCCTTGTCATCTTTAAAGCCTGCCATATCACCCCGACCTTTTCAACTCTCGAAAAGGATATCAAAGATCCAGAAACTACGTCCTTTGCAACCAGATTACGCATGTACGGTTCTGCATGGTCTTCCATGTATGGCAGTCCTTTCATTGTTACAATCTGGTCGTAGACCCCTTTGTTGAAACAATCTGCAACCGTTTTTGAGATTAGGAGTACAAGCATGACCAATGGCAGCATCAGGAGATTATTTGTAAGCTCAAGCAGTATGACACAGAGAGAGACCGTCATTCTCATCGTGCCTCCAAGGAAGGAAGCAGCTCCAAGCAGAGAAAACAGACCTACATCAAGCTGAGATAGTGGACCCAGCAGTCTACCAACTAGTCGTCCATAAGAGGCTCCAGCAAGAATGACAGGAATGAAAAGTCCAGAGGGTATGGCTATGCCGTATGTTATGATGCCAAGGAAGTATACTGCAACAAAGAATATGGCAAGGGTGGAGATATGGAATTCATTTTCAGTTCTGGATGTGAAAAGATTGCGGATTGCATCATCATTGGTGTTGAGAAGTAGGGAGGAAAGGTCATTGTAATGGTTTGGAGGACACTGGAAACTCTTATAGATGCTGGATCGACCTACACTTGGGCACTTTCCTTCCCCTATGCCAATAGGACATGGGGTACACTGTGTAAGCCATGGGAGACCAAATGCGCAACACGAGCTCAAAACAGAAACTGCCATAACAAGCATAATTTTAAATCTCGGACCTCTCCTGCAAGTTTATGAAAAGAACAAATTAATAGGGAGTAGTCAGAAAATGAAGTTATGAAAGAGTTAACTCGGTAAGAAGTGACATACTCGTTTATTAAGCTATATGTGCGGAGGACTTTGTCCACAAGGTAGTTATAAAGGCTTCCAAGCACCCCACCAACAACTCCAAGGAATACTACTGCTAGCAAATCTGGAGTGCTATAAAGCACTGTTCCCGAGTTTACGTCAAACATGATGAGACCTCCTTTCCCAAACAGTCCACATCTTCCAGATCGACAGAGCTCAATCAAACTTCGTAATACCACTGCTACAACTGCGGTAGTGAAGAAAGTCCTCCAAAGAAGGGAATTCCTCCACCTAACAAGTTTAACAAAGTGAGACATAAATTTTTCCAAGTTTGATATAGGCAAATAGTCTACACTATCACCTAGAGTTTCTCGCTTACTAACTGCCATCTGCATATAACAGTCATGTTGCATGAATTATGATTTAAACTAGACAAACATGGTGATCTTTTTGCACTTTATTTAGACTTCTTCTGTATGGAGAGAAGCTTACTCTGTCCTAGTTTTGAAATGTTCGTTTAGTGCATTATAATCAGTTCTAACAACCTAATAGATCTAACTTCAGAGTCTTCCCACTACAATATGACCTCATCTGCATAAGGTATCACTCCTAAATTATAAGAAGTTAGATAGAAACAGAAAATCACCATGAAGCAGCTTCTTCAAGGGCGAAAAGCACACCCCCAACTGGAGCACGGAAGGCAGCTGCAACACCAGCAGCAGCCCCGCAAGTGATCAGGTCTCTTCTGTCTCTATCGTTTTTGAAGAATCTGAGCCACTTCCAAGTCAGCCGGTACTTTCTAGAACCTCCTTGTCCAAGTAAATTAGCTATGCAAGCACCAGTATGCACCATAGGCCCTTCCTTTCCAACAACGAACCCGGCAGCAACTCCAAATATAGAGCCAAAGATCTGCCAATACAATAAATTTCATATTAGAAAAAGGTTTACAGAGAATACGTCATAACATAATATTCTCTAACCCACAAACAAATGCTTAAAATTCAAAAGGACCTACAAAGATGCATGGAAAGATGTTTTAGGATCCTACCTTAACAAAGAGGGTGCTCGGAGCTAATATTGAGTAAGCATCTATACCATTGAGATATGCTTTAACCTCAGGTATACCAGATCCTGCTGCCGCCGGAGCAATATAAGCACAGAGTGAAGCAGCAGCAGTTGCCAAAATCAAGTTACAGCCAGCAAATGCAAAAAATGCCTGAAAGTATCTGCAGTTTTAGAGAATGATTCGGCTGTCAAACATCATTCTGAGCCTCCAACTTCACATAGTATATTAATCCAGGCATATATTGCTATGACTATGATTCTTAATTCTAATAGCTGTATTAAGAATTTAGATATAAAAACACAGCATAAACTGAATTCAAACAGAATAGTAGATAAAGTTAAACCATGCCTTAGAAGCAGAGAGATGAACAATGAAAGGTGCAGACTTACTTTTCCTTGAGCATGAGATTGCCGGTAAGCAAGAGCTTGAATCCAGCTATATTCTCAACAGCAAGGTTATTCAAAAAGCCAACAACCCCAGTGGCTAAACCAATAAGAAAAGCAAGAGCCCATTTGAGAAACGTATACTGAAGTATCTCAATCTTCTTCCTAGACCTCCAGTCTTGCTTGAAAAAATCATTCTCGAAGATCCTGACAAATAAGCTTACACAAGTCAACACCCTGATATATAATGTAACATAAGTACAGCAATAAGAGAGACACAAAGAACAAAAAGAAAAAAGTCAGTTCTGTCTGAAAATAAGATATCATCTTAAAAAGCCCCAAAAAGCATTGCACTTTCGTCAAAGACTATGTTAGAGCCAGGTGAGATTTGGCACAGTGGCAATGATGACACAGAAGCTAAAAGTTTCCCTCCCATCTCAAAAAGCTTCAATTTTTATGACTATTGATGAATAAAATGATAAAAAAAAAAGTACATGGGACCCAAAAACGTTAGATAATCCAAAAAAATCTTAGCTCCATTCCTTGATTCTTTTTTCTATTACTACCAAACAAATAGGACAAGACACTGAATCTTCATAGACTCATAACATAAAAGCAAAACACAAATTTGAGATGATGTTTTATAATCTAATCGACAACATTTCTGAATATTAAAATCTAATTCCCAAAATTAAGAAACTTTATCCAGCTAACAAATAAAAAAAAGTGAAATTTTTAGAGTTCTGTGGAGGAGAAGAAAAAGAGGGAACACAGACTCGTAATCAAGGCTTTCGATGGGACAAGAATTAGCTCCGACAATAGCAATCTGAGAAGTAGTGTTCTTCCGATTCCTAGCGAGAAGAGGCTGTCGAAACCCGACAGATCCATCATCGAGAATCCCAGATATCTTCCTCTCGAAACTATGACCTCCTTCGATCTCTATATCATGATGATGATGCTCTTCGCTCCGATCACCATCCATCGATTTTGATTTGTCCTCCTCCCAAGATCTTGTTTCTATTTTTATTTTTAGAAAAGAATAAAACTTTTTTGATTCCCGATCAGACAGACACAAAGCCTCATATATAAACTTTTGAGAGAAGCTGTTTTAATTGGATTCAGGGGCACGAGAATCCTGGAATCAAAAGACCTCTCGCGCTCAAGCAGATGTTAAATAAAAAAAGTTTATTTTTTTAATCTTTTTTTTTTTTTTCTGGGGGAGGTGGTGGTAGAGTTATGAATGATGATGAGATTGAGAGAGGGGGTCAGGAGTTTTGATTTTTTTTTTTAATATGCTTCTCCTAATTTAGGCATAAACAAAAACTCTCTTTCTTCGTAAGGGATTTTATAAGGTAACTTATAGATATTTTTCTCTAAATTAAAAAAACATAATAAAAGTCAATAATTTTTCCGTTATGATATACTATTTTGATTTAAAAAAAAAAAAAAAAAAAAAAAAAAAAAACAACGACTAATTCTAACAATGTGTGTGTGATATCAAATTATCAATATCATATAATATTGCAAAGCTTTTTTTGTTTATTCTAACATAATTACAAAATAAATATATTTTGAAATCTTACTTTCTCAATTCTCAAATTTTAGTTTGAAATCCTAATTTGCGTATATTCTTTAGGTTAAAAATATATATATATATATATATATATATATATATATATTTGTATTGTTAAGATTTTAAATGATTTTTTGGATATGATATGATGTGAATTTATATCTATCTTTTGCTTCCCAATAAAAATCGGGATTTCCAACAAGCAAGCTACCTGGGACCGATGTCGACGTTGTCCAATTACAAACCACTGTCTCTGTCTGTTTGTGAGATTCGTTTCAAGAGAAAACAAAAAAAATAACATTCATCAATGCTTCAGTACATTATATAGTTCTTTAGAGTTTAGACGGTGGCCTGATCGACCACGAACAGTAAAATGATTGTGAGGTCACTATGTGTAAATTGATTGATCCCCCGTCCCCCTTATCCTTGCTTCCAATGAAATCTGCATGTGTGTCATGTGTGATCCTTTTTCGCAATTTTTATTTATTTATTTCTTATTGTTCTTCTAGACTAATAAGTATATTACATTCCTTTAATTAATCTTGGATTCTAGCCTTGACATGCTTCACCAATTTGCTACCGAACTAATATATTGTTGTAATGTAAATATGTAATACATGTTTCATGTGAAGGCAACATGTACACTAGGACTCTCATCTACCATGTTCCTTGCCCTTTTTAACTGTCTATTAGAGAGACTCACTTGAAAATGTGATGAGACCTTTCATATATGTCGAATTTTTCAGACATGGAGGCATGGAGCCAAAGTGAACTGTTTCCATTACTGTTCCAAAGTTTTTTTCTTAAATACTGTGGGGTTGGTGTGAACTTCTTCCACAAATGTTTAATCAACTTTGATTTCTTTTTTTTTTTTTTTTTTTTTTTTTTTGCGTGGTTGTTTCAATTACAGTATTTAATAGGCAGTTTGCGTCTAAGTGTCCCCCATTTCTTATAGTTGAGTAGGACACATCAAAATTTACTGAGTTTTGGTACCACGGATCGCTGGATTTTTTATGAAGCTTCGAAATCCAAACTAAGATCAATTCTACAAAAGAAAAAAAAAATTGAATTATGTCAAATCGATAACATGTTGTATTATATATGGTGTTTTCGGATATATGTGCAATAAAACCTGTATTTTTTAGGAGCAAAGCTTTTATGGAACTTTTGTCAACAAAAAAAAAAAAAAAAAGCTTTTATGGAACTAAAATGTTTTGGAATTTTTTAGGAGCAAAGATGTTGATTTTCTTTTTGTTAGAAGAAATTGTAATACAGATGTCTTCGCGAAGTATGGTTGTATAGCGTCTGTGTTTTTTTACTCTGATTAATGTTTTTCACCGCCATTTTGGCTATCAGAACATTTAATTTGTATGATGACTTTTTCTAATTCGTCAATATATTCACTATTTCGACGAAAAAAACGATATTGGTTTGGACGAGGCACAATAAGTCAATAACAAGACCCCAAAAACATCAAACGTGGGAAAATATCCATAATGTTCCAAGAACTACGTCGGCAAACATGGTTGCAGATTAAAAGATCCATGCATGATTCCAAATTTTATGGTTGTTGCATTATTAACTTGGACTTCACTCTTTGATGTTTATCCTCCAAATATTTTTTTTTTTCTAAAGGGCTTTTAGCTTTTTGATCATCAAAGAGTATAACATATTAACATGGGTATTGGGTATAGTAACCGATGCTTCACCTTCCAAAAATAGACACTAATTAGAGATCAACTTCGCGAGGTACATCGTTTCCTCATTCAAATCGGAGTGCCATTCGGACCTTAAAGAAGAGCTAATTTCCAACAACGGGTGCTTAATTAAAATGGTCGAGAGCCAAGCCAAGCCATGTGTGAATGATTTTGACTGACATACAGTCTGACATTTTTTGGAAGCAACGAAAAAAAAATCACTTGATAAATACATTTTAAAATCAGAGGCGGCTAAAACATCCATATCTAAATTAAAACTATACGTCTATACTTGTTATTAGGGCTATGTATTTTTTAAAACTATTAGTTTTTCAAATGAAGTATACTAATTATTAGGACTATATCAATTAAAAAATATAGTCTTCTACTTTATAAATAGTGTGAAGTCTTAAACAAAGGAATAATTGGGTTGAGGATATATATAGTTTAACAATTGATAGATAGAACACATATTAAAAATGTCAATAAGCAAGTTTAGTTAATAACTTAATATATACATCGTACAGAAAAATCCAATTGTTAATCAACCAATTATTTTTCTATGCATAGGAGAAACGTGTACACCACCTGCAGTCTGCAGACACCCTATATCCCGATCATATAAGATATTAAGAGTGATGATTTTTTAAAGAGTTGAGCAGATTACACTATAATGAAGTTTATAAGATGTAGTCCCTATATCAAATATATGTTAATTGAAGACGGTGGAAACCGTGTTTAGATGATATCATTATCCTAAATAAATTACGAATGACTAATGATGGTATATTCCATGAAAATTGGTCAAATGCCATAAAATAAGATACAATTCATAAACAAATAAAGTTTTCAAAACTATAAAAGGTTATTACTTTACTTTTCAATGTGTATTTTTCGACTAAATATTTAAAATTAATTTGGATATGATTTTTAAAAATATATTGGAACAGTTTCTACATATTGCAGTTGGAATACTTTGTAACTAGAGAAAATTAGACTTCTAATAATTCACTTAATTAGAAGTACTTAAATATCGTTATTATATTGAACCCATTTGTAAGTAGACAAAATTGTCCAAATGGGTGCGTAAAATTTGAGGAATGCATGGGTACATTATGCATATTAAGTATCATAACTCTCAGTTAAATAATAAGAAGAAACAAATTATTCAATCACATTTATTTTGAAAAATAAGATATTTTGGTTGATAAAAGTTAGAAAAATTATTAAAAGTCTTTTATTCAATTTATTCTACTCACTAAGATGAATTAAAAAAAAAAAACAAAGCTTTTCATTTGATAAAAAATGATTATTAATAAAAACCGATGGTGATAGATCGTGGATAGTGGTGGGTTTGTAGACAAGGGATGATGTGGACGGTGGAAGGTAGGTTTGTGAACGGTGGATAGTACATGGTTACATGGTGGGTGGTTAGGTTAGATCAAGGATGATGGATGATGTGTTTGTGGACGGTGATGTTGTGGACCTATGGTTAATTATAAACCCAATTTTTGTTCATTGATATTTCTTTAAATTTGTGCATTTAGTATATTATGATTTTAAGCACACTAACATTCTCAATACAAGAAAAAAAATGCATCAAATCAGGCTTCAGACAAGTATGACATAAAATTGTGGAACCTCATTTGAATAAAACTTATATATTCTGAGACAGTGGGAATTGACCGTCGAGGAGTATATGCATTTGCGCCAAATTGTCAACGTTGCGGAACGCAACCTACCAAATCAGGCTTCAGAAAATTTGGTGTTTAAAGTTTAGGGTTTAGTTTTGAAAGTTTAATTTTAAAAAATAATGTTATTATTGAACTTGAAAACTGATGCTAAATATTGAAGCGAAAATATAAAATTTCATAATATTATATTTGTTGCTTTTTAATTAATCTATGTGCACTTTCAATTAGTTTTGATACGGATATTTCTTAAAAATTTAGAATACTTTACGTATACGTAATTATTGTCATCTAAACCTTTTGTAGCTAGTAAAAGTCGCTATGCACATCAGCACATGTAACCGAGAAACACATGTATATATATATATATATATATATATATATCCTTTAAATGCTAAGACTACCTTGTTGAGGCTGTTGTTGTGCTAAAAGCAGTTTAGGTTGAACTTTTCACAATAGAACAAGCAAATTGTTATAATCAAGGCCGTAATGTACTGAAACAATGAGTGCAAAATGAATCTAAGACATAATTCTCCGGCAGGTATAGTCGAACAAAGTCTGGAGTGTGCTTTTGGGAGATGCTTCATTAGGTAGATTCAGAAGCCTAGAAACCCGGGAGAAACCGATATCATGTTTCATTAAAGAGTTAGGCTCTGGTTCTTGTTCTTGTTCTGGTTCAAGACCAAGTTGTTGCTGTTCTTTACTTGTTTTTGTTAGTGCCCATTGCATAGCCCATATTGCAAGGGGACGCATATAAGTCAGTGATCTATACTCATCATTCGTGTTCCAAGCTTCAGGCGTCTGAAATGAGTAACTGTTTATACACAGTATCAGTAACTAATAATGGATATGAGTCACATGACTCAGAGTGATAATAATAGAGAGACAGAGAGCAAGCTTACCCGAGTCCGCCTTCAGACCAAGCAGCTTCATAGACGCCACTTGCAGTCTGAAACGCCATATCAACTAGACCTTCTTGGATCATTGTTGCAGAAAGAGCATATGTAACACCGGACCATATCTCTCGTGATTGCATAGACGCTGTATCAACTTTCCCACTGGGATGCATACCATTTACAGCCCCACGTTTCCCATCTTTAATCTTCATCACATTGAAATTGTAAACTTTCTCCAAAGCTGTTCTTGCCTTGTCTTCATCTACAATAGGCAAAAGGCCTGATGCTCTCGCGTACCTGCAATTGTATATGTCATACAACATCAACTCTTACTTCTAACTAAAATGCATAACAGTTACTTCTTAAAGTAAGGGGAGGGAACACACCATTGACCAGCTAGTTGATCAGCTTGGATAGATGAGCTATACGGACTTCCACTATTGTCATAGTCAAAATATGAACCATTCCACAACTGTTTCTCATATACAACTTTTGCTTTCTGAAACTTTGACCAGAAATAGTCCTGAGAGTTCTTGTCACCAACTACGCGTGCCAATGCGGATGCAGCTTGCAGTGCAGCCACCCAAAGTCCACCACAGTATGCACTTACACCAGACGCGGACCATGTATCGTAAGTCTGATCTGGAAACCCTTCGTTCTCAATCATTCCATCGCCATCTTTGTCAAACTGAGCCATATATGCCATTGCAACATAAACTGAGGGCCAGACAGCTGATGCAAACTTCTTGTCGCCTGTAGCAACTACATCTCGGTACACCTGGAGGACGAATTTGGGGTTCAAATCTTTCCACCGATCTGTATTGTGAAGGTTATAGCCATTGACTTCAAACCAAGGGTCATTGATGCCTAAGTCATGAGGAACTGCACCAAGAACCTTCCTCTGAACCCATTGTCCCTCAGTAAGAGTTTTAACTTTAGTGGGATCGTGTAGCATCACCGCAGCAGCAAAGTCTCTCTGGATACTAAGTTCCAGTTTTGGAAACAGCATCACCAGTGCAAAAGATGAATAGAAATGAACATCGTAAGTATTCCACATACGATATTCAACCCCTTCTAGGTAAAGGAAGTGCCCAATGTTCTCTTCTCCTTCTTCGAGTAGTTTAGTGCCAAATGCTGAGTTTGATGCTGTTGATGCATGAAGTTCCTCAAGGGTAGATGACATTTTTTCAAGGACAGAGATGGCTGTATCATTCTGCCGCGGTACATCAGTAGTATCGTTCTTCAGACCGAGTTGGGATTTATCAAGTGAGAACTTCTTTTCTCTGACTCCTGCTAAGCTATGTACTGGGGATGATCCATCTGCAGAACAATATGGACTAACCATGAGAACACCGGGTTATAATGTCATGCTGGAAGTAAACTTTTATCATATGAAAATCGTCCAAACGTACCTGTCCAAACAGTTCCTCCTGAATTAAGGTAATAAAGCTCATTGAACAGAGTGATAGGGTACCTACAAACACCAAACACAGGTTCGAGATTACTTTATGAGCACTGATGTCTTATAGAAGCTGAAAAACAAGCCTTACCATTCAGGCAGCCTTTTGTCTTCAAGTATTGGTCTTTGCCAAGCTTCTATCCAGGACTCCCATTGATTATGTTCTGTTCCATATAAGACTTGTCAGTCTAAGCTTCATTCTGAAGTGAATCAAAAGGAAAATCTATTTTACGATGATTAGGTCTTTACCAAGAATAGCATCATGTGCAATTTGTGCTGCAGCATCACCATGATTTCCATAAAACTTTGTGTAACGCCTGAAAAGAGTCTGTTTTAGAAGGCTGACTTTAACCATCACCATTCAAAATTTTTTGTAGCAAATCTTACCTAGAATAAATTTTACCACTAGGAAACTGCACTTCAGGGCAGTCCCAAGCCAGAGAGAATGTGACAATGCGTGACTCTCCCGGTGGGACTGTTGCAGAGGCTGCTACTGCTGCCCCAATCGATGACCCGTGCTCTGACTGCATCGACACCTCAGAAGCATCAAATTTATCAAAAGAACCATTCTGCAACAAACACAGGAGTATATATCAAATATAACGTTAACGAATAATACAATTATAGGCAAGAAGATAATGTTCGGTTCCTCGTAACATAAGGAAGGATATGTCAAACCTCTTTAATAACTTGCCACATATCTTTTGCTGTGATTCCATTCTGTTTTCCAGATACTATGAAAAATGGGCAGGCTGAGACATTAACATCATCGGTGGACTGAGCTGAAATCGCATATGACAGTGATGGTAATCCGTTTGCTGTTCTGTATCAGAAAAATCCAGCAACAAAGTTGAAACATTCAAAGTCTGGTACTTAACCACCAAAAAGATTAGTTTCTTGTTCTAATTTGGTGCTTTACGCAAAGAATATGGAAGAACTTACTTATGGTGTAAAAGCACACCTTGGACTCCATCATTCATCCTATTATGATCAACATCAAGTTAGTATAAACACACACACACACACACACACAAAGGTGAAAATTTTGCAATGAAGAATAAAGCCACAAAAGAAGATTAAGTCAGAATTAAGAGTAATTATTTATACATTATCTTGGAATTGTAGTGGCCACCTGAGAACTCTGAATCTCCTCCAACAGAATTCTGAACCAAAAAAAAAAAAAAAAAAGAGACTATCATGAGGATTGTGGAAGAAATGGTAACAACAAAAGCCAGGCAATATGACTGCATTCAACAATGATCTCACCGCCCAAGTGAAGAGCAATGTTGCATCCGCAGTAGTATCTCCGAGATTATGAAGCTGATGAATACAATAGCCAAACTCATCAGTACTATGGTAAGCTCTACAGCATAAAGATATCAAAAAGAAACACTAGACATACTGTGAAAGTGAAAACAGACACAGGAAAGCTGCTTTCTTTGTAGTTGTGAGGTATAAAAGGTGAAATTTGACGACATACAATCCTAAGCTCTGGATCAGGTTCACCTATAGGCCATCAGATATTAACGTTTCAGGCTCATAACACAGACAGATGTTAATATGTGTGAAATTATGTACAGAATCATATTACCCTCATACATTGTCCAAGACCTCGGGTATAAAGCATGATAGGTAGACTTGTCTCCTTTCAGATTCCAGTCCCAGGAACCAATCCCTGATTCCGACTCTTGTCTGTTCAAGTATATAAATGTCAATCATCTCAAAACAAAGAATATCCACCACAAGCTAACAAGCAGCAGAGAGTACTATAGCACTTACTTGCCAAGCTTTGGGTTCTTAGGACATAACACGCTTGAGTACTTTTTTTTACCATTAGCACGTGAAACAAATGCCTGCATCAAACAGTTTGAAACATGGCTTAAAGTTCATCATCAGAAACATCATAGCAACTATCTTCTACAAGTTTCATCCTGCAAAGTCTCAAACTTACTGAGAACTGATTTGCTAGAACTGGTTCATCTTCACATCTTGGAGGGAATAGTTGCCATCTCTGGAATTCACCTTTAAAACTCCTGCCTATGCTTCCAGCACTGCAAGTAATCATAGATAAGTAATATTATTAAGAGAGCTTATCAAAATGTTACAGTAAGTTCTGTATGAAAGGTTACAAAATATGATCAGAGAGACAGAGTTCTCCAAATGGCTATTTCTGTTAAGGATAGTTACAACATACCAACGTGGTCAAGTAGAGTGGTAAAAAGGGAAAAAAACATACCCAATACCTCCAAGTGGAACACCATGGGAAGACGTTACAGAGTGCTTAGAGAAAGGATCTATGAAAGCCAACTGAAATCAAATAGCTTATTACAACATGCCTTATGTACACAAATCATTTTGTCCAAAACTCTTTGATAAAACTGAAAAAAGTGTAATCTGTTTACCCTTCCTTTAGCAGCTTCTTCTCTGACAAGAAACCATAACCGAATGCCAACAGGAGCCTACCGGAAACAAAAAAAAAAAAAAGATATATAGTTTTGATGACAATCTTATCAAACAGCCTGAAGAATTCTAATGACAGTTATATATTTGAAACGTTTTGTTTGCCAATAGGTAGGTTAGGTACCAGTTGAAAAATCTCTTTAGGAGTTAGATTGAATTCCCGAGGAGCCGTTACGTCACTGTCTATCTTTCTTTGCCATGTCAAAGATGCAGGTACTCCCGGATCAACCTGATTTTGACAAAATATTAAAAACCAAGACCAACATTACTTGCAAGATTCTGGTAAAGAAGCAACAAATGTTGATGAGTATATCAACTTAACACAGATTGTTTAATGCAGATTTAAAGAATTACAAAGTTGAATGGATAAGAAACTATAACAAGAATCCAGAAGTTTAAGCTATCCAAATCAGTCTCTATAAGAAAGCTTACTTTAGTATCAGAAGAGTTGAAAGATTTGACATCTTCACCACTATCCATGATCTTTACATCAGACATTGATCCTGAAAACACAACAGAAACACAAAATAATTGTAACACATTCTAAATTCATGAAGACACGAACTGGGAAAAATAAGTGAATACCTTAAAACGAATTGCTCTGAACTGAACAAGTGGATCAAGCAAAATTTAGAAAACAAGAATAAAAATTGTGAGAATTGGTTGTGGCAGAGAAGGAACGATCAAGCCGAAGAAGATTGATAGATTGAAAAAAAAAAAAGGAAAAAGAAACTTTGTGAAAGTGAGATTGAAAAATCGGGACTTTGTCAATGGTTACAGTTGGTGACTCTTATGAGAAAATAATAAAAATAATATCTCCTGAAGAACTTGGACTAATTTAATTGGATATATATGGTCGCCACTCGCCACTCGCCACCACAAACATTTATTTAAGGTTAAAAATCTTACTGTATTTATTAATTTTGATCAAAACGTCTCAACTATTTCTTTCCTGATTTTAAAACTTTACTTTTAAGCAATGTGTTTGTAATTGCTGATTACAAAAAAAAAAGTATATTTAATTTGTAATTATTAAATTAGGATCAATACAATAAAAATAGAATGTTTCTCTTCAGGACTTGACACCTCAGCTTCTGTATTGAAGCAGAGAGTGACACATCAGTTAAAATGAATATCCAATGAAATTATAACAAATAATACAGCTAAGTTTTTCTTAGCTAGGTGGACAAAGGAACTAAACATGGAGAAACGAAGAAATAAAGACGAGACGAAAGGGCTAGACTACAGAACGGTGAAGGTGAAATTGCAATCACATTCAATAGTTTTCTCAATCTCTTCTAGATTCAATTTTGTCAGCTCTGTTGATTGAGAACTATTCTATTCAAAGTTAGACTAGAGATAATCTATTTTTCTCTAAAGTTTTGTTATCATTGTTTTGAAGATTTCTATAATCGATTTTTAAATCTACTCTATGTGAGTTTGTTGCAGGTGAAGATGATAACTCCAGCAGTGAAGACCGGTTTGTTCGTTGGGTTGAACAAAGAAAATATCGTCACCAGATTTCTCGCAAAGGGGTATTATTCTAACTCTCCTTCTGATTACAACGGACATGATTTTGTATGCAATGGTTCTTTCTTCAGGATGCGCAATTTCAGTAAACTTCTCGCTTCAGGAAATTGGATTTATGTGCCTTCTCTTGAAAAAACAATATTTTGTTGGGAGAAGTAGACTTGAGAATGGACCTGTGAGGTTTTACTAGCGGACAAGGTTATTACCGAAACTAAATACATTATTGGTCGTCTACAAGGGTTATGGTGTGGGTGAAGAAGGGTAACAACGACGGAGCTGCTGGTGAAAATAGTGTCTGAATTATCATTTAAAGGTTGGAACTCTAGATCATTTGCTTTGAGGATGACTATAATGAAGGTTTGTCTTCTTGTTCCATGTAAAAGATAAAAATTACATGTATTGCGTTAGTCTGAATTATAATGAATTATATACACGTTGTCTGTGACTATAATGAATGACTATAAAATTGAATAGAATTTTCAATTTTTATATATTTTTTTAAAAAATTCCTTATTTGTGGCATATTTAAAATTAAGTTCAAAATAAATTTGTATATTTAGAAAGTAACATCATAAATTTATCATAAATCCATAGTTTTTTTTCTTATACATAGTTATCGAAAAACAGTTGTAGATAATTTCACTCTCCAGGAAAATTGATTGTTAGTCTATACTAGGTTGAAGAAATCTGCGCTACGCGGTGGATTGGTTTTTTAATTTTATGTTCTGTTATATATTTTTGTTTTGTTTTATTCAATTTCATAATTTAGTATAAATTGTTTGGAGTCAAGTTTCATAAATTTTGATAATTCCAATGCTAATTTTGTGTTGTTACTGTCCTCTTGTTTGGGGTTATTTGGTTTATGTAGTTGATGGATTGATTGACAAAAAAACACAAATAATATTTTTGTTTATGATTTTATATAAAAAAATGTAGCAAAAAATAATATAAAAAATAAATAAAAACTAAAAACCAAAATATTATCAACAAACACGGATAAAATCTTTATTAAAAATGTAATTAAAACTTCTTTGAATATACTTTTATTTTTTAAATATACATTAATTTTTTTGTTTGTATGAAAACTGAACATTTTGGATTCTCTGTATTTTACATCCAAAATCTTCAGTATTGTTTTAGACTTTTAGTAAGAGAAGAATAGCATTTTGAAATATATAAAAAAAAAACAAAACTTATTTTTAAGGTAATAAAATGAAAATATATTAAATCAAAAACTCAAGCTAAAAACAAACATAACTAAATTAGTATTGAAATTATGAAAAACTTATGAAACTTAATTCCAAACAACATATATTAAATTATGAAATAAAAAACAAAACAATAAAATAAAATAAAAAAACCAACCCGTAGTGTAGCGCGGGTTCTAACCTAGTAATGATTAACAACACAACGCATAATGAATGGGGTAGATGGAATCATGGAAATAAAAAGAAAGAAATAAAAACCGTGTGTGTGAAAATTGGAATGGTGTTGTTTAATTTAAGGACAACAAGTACCAAAAAAAGGAGTAAAAACAATGTCCGACACGTTAATTGCATCATCATGCTTCATATGTGGGTGGACCTATCGAGAGAACTTAGGTTCTGCACGATTGCATCGTAATTTGTTTTAATTAATTAAAAAAAGTAACGAAGTAATATAAAAAAAAAAAAACACCCAAGTCAGTTAGTTGTTAATATGAAGAAAAACATTACCGACATGACTTGAATGAAATAGAGAGCATCACGAAACGAACTCTATCCCCCATTCGTGTTTTACACGGCTTCCCTGTCAGTCTCCGGTTCGACTTAACATGTGTTTTTTACCTTTTTTTTTTTTTTTTTTTTTTTTTTTTTTTTTTCTCTTCCACGACTTGAACTCATGAGATGCAACATGTGTTTGACCTCTATTTCAAGTTGTTAATCAGTAAAAAAATTTTTTTTTTTAAATATGTAAAATTTGGGTTTCAACTATTTTTTTATTTTTTAAAATTCGTGACATTAATATGCATGTTTGAAACCATTTTGTAATACAATGACAATGTTAGTAAAAGTTAACATACTGTATATACATATTAACAGTTTTCCCTTGTTAACATTCTAATATTAATATGTGGAGACAGAACACGAGACGATCAAGTTTTGGTAAGGAGAAGTCCAAGCTGAAGAACATGTTTAACTTGTTAACTTGTTAGCTTCCTCTTTGTGGACCACAAAGAGGAAGCTTTCATCCGGACAATAAAGCAACCAAGGTTATCTTATATTTTAGTGAAGTGATTAAAGTTTTAGAAAGATTGCTTAAGAACTATAACAAAGAACTAGATTAAGACCCGTGCTAGAGTACGGGTTGAAATTCAATTTATTTCTATTGTAACTTTTATATAAAATATAATTTATGTGATGTTCTTAAAATCTTTTTTGGATAAAACATTATGCAATAAAATCATATGCTAAATATGATGGCTTGAAAAAGGTACCTGTTTTGTAAGTTTTATATTGTTAATGATTCTAGATAAGCACCCGTGCTATAACACATGTTAAATTTCATTTTATACAAAATTTTGTATATTTTATATTTTAAAATAAAATTTTAATATGTTGTATTAGTTTATGTATGTGAAGTTATTTCAACAATGTATATTCTACTTCATGACTTGGATGTCATTATAAGACATACTTTTGTAAATTTAGTTTTTAAAAAGCAAGTTATTATATTATGAGTAATTTAATATATTGTTATACTTTTTGTTTTACTATACTTGGTTTCTTGAAATTTTTTCATATTACAGTGACATATTATTGACATTGCTATAACAAATCAATTTAGAGTGTTTATAGTTTCTAACTTTTATATCAAGTTTCAATATTTTAATTTTTTCTAAAATAAATTATTTAAAGTTTATTATATTATATTAAATTACAAATTTCAACAAAAAAATATGAAATTGAATTTAAATATTCAAATTTTGACCGGTTACTCAGTAAATTTTTTAATTCAATAGATATTATTTTTAAAGAATAATATTACTAAAGCTTGAATATTTTATAGATTGAACACTTTATATTTGTTTTTGAAAATTCAACTTATGGTATATCCAGAAATAAAACTATTTTTTAATTATAATAAATAATATGATAATTTATTTGTTTCACAAAATAGACTCGTATATAAAAATGAGAGGTGAAGTATAATGATAATTAACAAATTAATATGTTAAGTTAGTTATCAAAAGATTTTATTTGATGAATAATTGAATAAAGAAAATTAATATGGTAAGTTAGATGATATCAAATGATTCTTTAGAATATTCTCTTTTAAGATTTTTGAAAACAACGTACTCTACTAATAAAATCTTCCAAAAATAAATTAAGATTTCACCCACTATCTTACTTGTAATCAGTTAATCTATCAATTAATCTATAACCTATTTGTAACCAATTTATTAAAATTATATAGTCTACAAAACAATTTTGTGTACTTCCGTTTTATTATAAAGGGGATAACTCTCTTTATTAATCTCAAAGGAAACTTACTCAAAACCTTTAAGCTCTCTCAATCTCTCAATTACAATTTCTCAAAGCTCATAAGTTGTGCTACACCTTAGCACCTTCTTATATATAAACTATATTTCCAAAAACACTTTTGGAAAACTTACTTTAGATAACTCCTAAAGAAAGTAAAACTAACATATTTGATATGTATATTTAGATCCTCCTAAATATACTTAGCTTGATCTTCAAGCTACTTCAAGCTTATACCATCATTTTCCCCCTTAAGCTTGAAGTCTTCTTTCAACTCTTCTTGTACTCCAATAAGATCTCTCATTTCCTTGAACTTGATCCTTCCAAGTGCTTTGGTCAAGATGTCAGCCTTTTGCTCATTGTCCGGAACATGTTCAACTTCAATTTGCTCTTTCTCCACACACTCCCTTATGAAATGAAATCTTCGATGGATGTGTTTGCTACGACCGTGAAACACTGGATTTTGGTAAGAGCAATAGCGGACTTGTTGTCAACTCGTATCTTCACTTTGACACTTGCAGTTCCAATGATCTCAGCAAGCAACTCTTGTAACCAGATAGCTTGTTTAGCGGCCTCGGTGGCTGCCATGAATTTGGCTTCGCATGAGGACAATGCCACCACCTGTTGCTTGTGTGAATTCCAAGTGATTGGACACTCATTAAGATAGAAGACATGTCCGGCTGTGCTCTTCCCATCGTCTTTGTCCACACTATGACTACTGTCACAATATCCTACTAAACCCAGCTGGCTTCCTTGCTTGAAAGAGAGACCATGAGAGAGTGTACCTCGGAGATACCTCAAGACTTGTTTCAGCGCTGCACCATGTGATTCTCTTGGTTCATGCATGTATCGACTTAACACTCCCACACTAAATGAAAGGTCAGGCCGAGTATGAATCAGATATCTAAGGCATCCAATGTTTCTTCTATAGCTTTGTTCGTCGATTCGTTTCTCATTCTCCGCCTTTGAAAGCTCCAAACCAGAAATCATTGGTGTAAGAACCGGATTGCACTCACTCATTCCAGCTTCTTCAAGGATTCGTTTTGCATACCTTTCTTGTTTTAAAACGATCCTGCCTTCTTCTTGAATCACTTCAATTCCTAAGTAATAAGTGAGCTTTCCCAAGTCGCTCATCTCAAACTTGTCTGCCATATTCCTTTTGAACTCAACTATCAAGTTTAAGCTTGTTCCTGTGACTAGTAGATCGTCTACATACACCGCAACAATTAAAAGACTCTTCTCATCTTGTTTCATGTATAGCGAAGCCTCCTTGGAGCATCTTATGAAGCCTAGTTCCTTGAGAATTGAGTTCAACTTTGTGTTCCAAGCCCGTGGAGCTTGTCTTAGACCATAGAGAGCCTTATGCAACTTATACACCTTTTCTTCTTGACCCTTTGTTACAAAACCTTCTGGTTGTGTAACAAACACCTCTTCTTTTAGTTCCCCATGAAGGAATGCAGTCTTCACGTCAAGGTGATGCACTTCCCACCCGTGTGAAGCAGCTAAAGCAACGATGAGTCTTATTGTTTCGATGCGAGCTACTGGAGCAAACACTTCTTCGAAGTCTACACCATGTTTCTGTACATACCCCTTTGCTACGAGTCTCGCCTTATTCTTGTTTATGGTGTCGTCAGAGTTCCGCTTGACTTTAAAGATCCACTTCAAGCCAATTGGCTTCACACCAATGGGACGATCCACTAAGCTCCAAGTTTTGTTCTTAACAATCGATGAGATTTCTTCATCACAAGCGTCTCTCCATTCTTTGAGTTCGCTTGCCTCCTTGAAATCCCAAGGTTCCTCATTAGTTGCCAACAACAGGTTTTCAGCTTTGATTTCTGCTAGAAGTATATAGTCGTTAAGATAACTCGGTGTTGTTCTCGTTCTCGTGGATCGTCTTATAACCGGCTCGATTTGATTCGTTCCTGGTTTGTGGTTAACCTCTTCTATCACATCCGATTCAGCTTGGTTTTCTGGTTCATCATCGAAGCTTTCTTCTTCTTCCCCATCACATGCTCTGTTTTCCTCGCTTGCTCTGTTTTCCTCTGTTACTTCATCTTCTCCGCTGTTTCTAACACCATGATTTCCAAACTCTCCAAAATTAATGGTAAACGTTCCTGGTTCTTCATCGAGCTCCAAATTTGACAAATTCCACTTCCTACTTTTATTCTCATCAAAGAATACATCCCTGCTTACCACGACTTTGCGAGACGAAGGATCTAAAAGTCGGTAGGCTTTTGAGCCGGGTTCTGTTCCGAGGTTCACAAGTGGTTTCGATCTATCATCAAGCTTCCTCAAGTGTTGTGTTTCAACTTTTGCATAACTCACACATCCGAACACTCTGAGGTGTTCTACATTAGGCCGCTTGTTCTTGGAAGACTCGTAAGGTGTCTGATTGCTTAGAGTTCTTGTTCCTACTCTGTTAATGAGATATGTAGCATGTCTCACAGCTTCTCCCCATAGATAATTTGGCATGTTCATGTGTTTTAGAAGGCTTCTTGTCATCTCCAATAATGTTCGGTTCCTTCTTTCAACGACACCATTCTGTTGCGGTGTGTATGGAGCAGTTAGGTGTCTAGCAATTCCTTCTCTCTCGCAAAATGTTTGGAACTCGTGAGAAACAAACTCTCCACCTCTATCGGTTCTCAATGTTTTGATCTTAGTTCCAATCTCTTGTTCAACCACTGCCTTGAATCCCTTGAACTTCTCAAATGCTTCACCTTTCTCCTTCAGAAGTATTGTCCACATGTATCGAGAGTGATCATCAATCAACACAAATATATATCTCTTGTTCGCGGCTGTGGGAGGGGAGATAGGTCCACAAAGGTTCCCATGAATGAGCTCTAAAGCTTGTGAGGAACGATACGAAGTTGCTTTAGGGAACACTTGTCTTGTTTGTTTTCCTAACAAACATGACGTACACACTTCCTTTCTTATCGGAGCACTTGCTATTCCTATGACCATTTGCCGTGACGCCATTGTTTTCAATGTTTCAAAGTTGACATGTCCTAAGCGAGCATGCCACAGTGCTGATTCACTTAGTCTTTCAAGCTGCAGGCATCGAGAATTTTCGATTTCCATGTCAATCTTATATAGCATGTTGCGAGACCGTCTTGCTTTTACCAAGAGGTTACCTTCTCGATCGTGTAGAGTTAGCTGATCTTCTCTCATTCTGACGTCACAGCCTGATTCCGTTGCTTGTCCCATGCTTAGAATGTTGCTTCTTAGGTTTGGTATGTAGTAAACATCAGCTAGTATCTTCTTCTCTCCTCCTTTGGTCATAAACAAGATTGAGCCCTTTCCTTTTATATCAATGCATGAGTCATCACCAAATCTTACTCTTCCTGTGATAGACTCGTCAATTTTGTTAAACCAGGCTCGATTTCCTGTCATGTGGTTACTAGCACCATTGTCTAAATACCAAGCTTTATCCGAGCAACTATCAAACTTCATTGGTTGCACATTCTTTCATTAAGAAAGACAATCTCTTGCATCATAAGTGATTCTGCTTCTTGAGTATCTTCTTCACATTCTCTTGAGTTTCCTGAGCCTTAATCAACTTGAGCAAACGATCTGGGCAATCCGAAGCATAGTGACCTTGTTTATCACAACGATAGCAGGTTATTCTCGACTTGTCTCTTTGTTGATAGCCGAATCTTCCTCTGCCTCTTCCACGGCCTCGACCTTGTCCTCTGCCTCGTCTTCCTTCTTGTGAATTCGTATTGGCATACATGAGTTTGCTTTGGTTGTCTTGCGAATCCTCTTCATCATAGACTCTTTCTTCATATGTCTTCAATCTTCCTACTATATCCTCAAAGGTTGTGGTCTTGAGATCAAGAACTTGCTCAAGGGATGCAATTATGTGGATATATTTTCTTCTGGGCAAGCTCTTGAGAAATTTCTTCAGAACTTTTGATTCTTCGAGTGTCTCACCCAGTGATGCAGATTTAGACGAAATTTCCGATAGTTTGCCAACAAACTCATCAATCGTATCACTTTCCTTCATCTTAAGCCTATCAAATTCGGCCATAAGAGTTTGTAGCCTTGCTTCACGTACTCGCTCAGCCCCGAGATCTCTTGACTTTATTGCATCCCAAACTGCTTTTGCAGTTACTTGATTACCGACTTGCAGGACTAAGGATTCAGGAAAGGATTGGAACAAGAGGGCTCGAGCTAAGTCGTTCTTCTCTTCATCATTAGAACCAGGATCGATGGTCTCCCAGACCTTGTGCACACGAAGCGTAGCATTCATCTTCATGGTCCACACGGTATAGTTTGTACTGTGCAACATAGGACATTGGATCGATGATGGTCCTCCTACTTTCGGCTTGTTTGCAGGAACAATTTCACCCATGGCTTCTTCTTTCTCACGTATGGATCGAATAACTGCTCTGATACCAAATAAAGTTTTAGAAAGATTGCTTAAGAACTATAACAAAGAATAACTCTCTTTATTAATCTCAAAGGAAACTTACTCAAAACCTTTAAGCTCTCTCAATCTCTCAATTACAATCTCTCAAAGCTCATAAGTTGTGCTACACCTTAGCACCTTCTTATATATAAACTATATTTCCAAAAACACTTTTGGAAAACTTACTTTAGATAACTCCTAAAGAAAGTAAAACTAACATATTTGATATGTATATTTAGATCCTCCTAAATATACTTAGCTTGATCTTCAAGCTACGTCAAGCTTATACCAACAGTGATTTGTTTGGAGATGGAGATTGACTCCTAGCATTTGGAACGGAGGATGCAATAAACGCAACTTATAGAAAGAAGTTTTGGTTTGGTGAGAGAGAGAGAGAGAGAGAACAAATAAAGTAGTGAGCAAGTTAGTAAGAGAAAACCATTTATGGTGTAAGGATTGGGTAGTTCTCTTAAAAGAGACATACATAGGAAGAGTGTGTGAGAGCTAGTCATTATCTTTCTTTCATTATATCTCTTATACTTGCTTTGTTTCTAGTGGATTTTGAGCTATGTGGTTTCAGCGAGATGTAGCTAATGTCACACGCTTAACATTGCTGGAAGTCGTAAAAGCCTCTAACGTCAATCTCTCTTATTAATTACTATCTCATTTCTCTCAAAATCAGTTATACATATCGACTTTGTTACAAGCTTTTTTTTTAGTGTTTTTTGCTCTCAAGTCTCAAACATCTCTATCTACTAACTTTCTAAATATGCAACGATTCAAATATGTTGGGCTCAGCCGTTTTCATAAAAGCCCACCCAAACACATAAAAATCGAAAGGACATATATACGCCACCGCCACCGCCACCAACATCACCACCAACCATTTTCTAGAAGCTTCCACTTTTACATACATACTCTCCTCTCCTCCTTCCTTCTTCTTCGGGCTTATCTTCATTTCCTCCTCCACCTAACTCTCCTTCATTTCCTCCTTAGGGTTTCAATCTCATGGCTTCCTCCGCCGCACAATTCCACATCCTCGGCGGAATCGGATTCCCTACTGCGTCTTCCTCCAACAAAATCCTCGATGGTACTAAAACCAATTCCACTCCACGAAGCGTCTTCTTCGGAAACAGAACCAATCCTTTCTCTACTCCAAACTCCGCCTTCCTCCGTATGGGACGAAGAAACGCCGGCGGAGCTTCCAGATACTCGGTTGGTCCAGTCCGCGTGGTTAACGAGAAAGTAGTCGGAATCGATTTAGGTACGACGAACTCAGCCGTAGCTGCCATGGAAGGAGGTAAACCGACGATTATCACTAACTCTGAAGGTCAGAGAACAACGCCTTCCGTTGTGGCTTACACTAAGAACCAAGATAGACTTGTTGGTCAGATTGCTAAGCGTCAAGCTGTTGTTAATCCGGAGAACACTTATTCATCTGTGAAGAGGTTCTTAGGTACGAAAATGAATGAGGTTGGTGAAGAGGCTAAGCAGGTTTCGTATAGAGTTGTTAAAGATGATAATGGCAATGTTAAGATTGATTGTCCTGCTACTGGTCAACAGTTCGCTCCTGAGGAGATCTCTGCTCAGGTTTGAATCTCTTGTGAACTTTAGGGGTAATGAATTTGGGTGATGGGTGGTTTTACTGAGTTTGTGTGGTTGTAAATAATGTAGGTTTTGAGGAAGCTTGTGGATGATGCTTCGAGGTTTTTGAATGATAAAGTAACTAAAGCTGTTATCACTGTGCCTGCTTACTTTAATGATTCACAAAGGACGGCTACTAAAGATGCTGGGCGTATTGCTGGATTGGAAGTTCTTCGTATTATCAATGAGCCTACTGCTGCTTCTTTGGCTTATGGCTTTGAGAAGAAAAGCAATGAAACTATTCTAGTCTTTGATCTTGGTGGTGGTACTTTTGATGTCTCAGGTACTTTTTGCTGAAAAGTACTACTTGGGTTTTGCTACTTGGCTTTTATTGTCTTCGTAGGTATTTGGAGTATTCTGATTATTTATGGGTTTTTGTTTCTTGTAATGTAGTCCTTGAGGTTGGTGATGGTGTTTTTGAAGTGCTTTCTACTTCTGGTGATACACATTTGGGAGGTGATGACTTTGACAAGGTGAGTCAAAACATAGACTTGTCTTGATACTTAAGGCAGGGAACCTTGATCTGTTCACTCACCTGGTAAATATGACTTTTTTTGCAATGCAGAGAGTTGTTGATTGGCTTGCTTCAACTTTCAAGAAAGATGAAGGCATAGACCTTACCAAAGACAAGCAAGCACTTCAGAGGTTAACTGAGGCAGCTGAAAAAGCTAAAATTGAGCTTTCCTCACTGACTCAGACTAACATGAGGTTCAATTTTCCCTCTCAGATCTCATTTACCTGGTCCTTTTTGGTATCTGAGATATTAATTTATTGAAATTCTGTGTCCAGTTTGCCTTTTATCACTGCTACGGCTGATGGTCCTAAGCACATTGAAACCACTCTCACCCGAGCCAAGTTTGAAGAATTGTGCTCCGACTTACTGGACAGGTGATTTTTTTTTTTTTTGTTTTCTGTGGCTAAGATCAGTTACCCGCCATGCAAACAAGATTGCTATGTGATTTACCATAAAGGCTTAAGTTCCTATTCTCTGCATTCAAACTTGTAGGGTAAGGAAACCGGTGGAGAATTCCCTGAGGGATGCGAAGCTCAGCTTCAACGATATTAATGAGGTGATTCTTGTTGGTGGATCCACGCGTATTCCTGCTGTTCAAGAACTCGTAAGGAAACTGACAGGGAAAGAACCCAATGTGTCAGTCAATCCTGATGAAGTAGTAGCTCAAGGTGCTGCAGTTCAGGTGTGTTCATGTTGACATCTAATCTTCAGGTTTTGTAGTCATAATAATTACATTGTACTATTGTACTTCAATGAGCTATATCACTAAAAGGCTATTTGGCTTCTGATTTCAGGCTGGTGTTCTATCTGGAGATGTGAGGGACATTGTTCTTCTTGATGTGGCGCCACTGTCGCTTGGTTTGGAAACTCTTGGTGGTGTCATGACCAAGATCATTCCAAGAAACACCACACTTCCAACTTCTAAATCAGAAGTCTTCTCAACTGCTGCAGATGGACAGACAAGTGTTGAGATTAATGTGTTACAGGGTGAGAGAGAGTTCGTAAGAGATAACAAGTCTATTGGTAGCTTCCGTCTTGATGGTATCCCGCCTGCACCACGTGGAGTTCCACAAATCGAGGTCAAATTTGATATTGATGCCAATGGAATTCTATCTGTCAGCGCCTCCGACAAAGGCACAGGAAAGAAGCAGGACATCACCATTACTGGTGCTAGTACCTTGCCAAAGGATGAGGTGTGTATAAAATTATATAAAAGTTGCTTCACTTTTTTTGGAATTGTAGTGTAAATTCCTATTCATGTTTTCATATTGGTTGTGGGATGTTGTTGCAGGTAGACACAATGGTGCAAGAAGCAGAGAGGTTTGCCAAGGAAGACAAAGAAAAGAGAGATGCGATCGACACAAAGAACCAGGCTGATTCCATCGTGTACCAAACAGAGAAGCAGCTGAAGGAACTTGGAGAGAAAATTCCAGGTCCAGTGAAAGAAAAGGTCGAGGCTAAGCTCCAAGAGCTGAAGGAGAAAATAGCAAGTGAATCAACCCAAGAAATCAAAGACACCATGGCAGCTCTTAACCAAGAAGTGATGCAGATTGGCCAGTCTCTGTACAACCAACCCCAATCAGGAGGTGCTGGTTCTCCTCCTGGAGGTGAAGCGTCCTCGGCATCTGACTCATCATCATCTTCAACCAAAGGTGGAGACAATAATGCTGATGTGATCGACGCTGACTTCACTGACAGCAACTAAATACACAATTCGGATTCATACGAGTATTATTCTTGGGGTTTGTCCATGATTTTGTAGGAAGGATAATTTGATATGTTGGCAGCAAATGAATGGTAAGAGTCAAATTTTGCCTTTTAAAACACACAAGTGAAGCAATATTCTGGAGCACAAATTGTCCTTAGAAGCAGTGTTTTTTCAAAACTCTCATAGCCTTTCACAGAGTAGTTTAGACGTTCCTCTGCAGTTATCAAGCAGGCGCAGGTCATTAGGACGAAGCAGGAGATGAGATCAAAAGGAGGCAGCATCGAAGCCTGATGGCGCAGAGTAAACCCGAAGAAGAGGAAGTCACTTTATTTTATAAAAAGTAGAAACTTTCATGTGATAATCTGATTCTAAGTATAGTTTTATCGATTTTTTTGGTTCTAAGTATAGTTTTAAATCAGATTCTCACAAGAGTAGTCGACAGCAATCCTGGTAATTTGTTTTATCGAGCATTTCGAGAGAATGGATTATTTTCGTCACAACTTTGAGATCATATTACAAGAAATCAAAGTATTTGATCAATGCAACAACTAAAGTAGACAGCAAGAAACTATATTTGTAACAAATTGCTAAAGATCTGAGACAACAGAGGAGACAGACAGACAAGTTACTAATAATAGAGGAGAGAACCACAGTCACATTCGTAGTAACACTTCCAAGAAGTTACAACTATACAGAAAACCTCAAGAATCGCCTGAATAGCTAGTGAACAAGTGAAGAGCTACTATGTCTGAAGGACAAAACAGAGGACTCCACGACACCTGAAAGTACAAAGACTGATCCATCGGTTTTCAAGTTGTTACGTTTGACGACTACGTGGGATATTTCTGTTTCCTTATTGGCCTCAGATGTGAACATTATAAACATGAACCGCTGCCCCAGTTCTCGTACATGAAGCGGTTCCATGTGAAGTCTAATGACTGATTTAGTAAATGTTGCCAAACTTTCTTGAGAGCAGTCCAAATAATCATTTGCAGCACACAAGTTTCAACAGTGAGATTGAATCACCTATTATACTTTTAATGAAATCGAAACTTGGATGTCATGATCTTATTGTTTTTGCTCTGTATATTATGTTGAGCATTTTGGAGGATTGGATCATTTCCATCGCAAAGGTATTTTAACAGTGTGCAGTGATAACTAAAGTAGACAAAACAAGAAACCATATTTATGACAAAATGTTCAATTCAAAAGAGAGAAAAGATCTGAAACAACAACAGTGATAGACAAGTTACTATACTAATAAAAGAAGAGAGGAACAAAAACCATAATAAAAACCACCTTAATGTAGCTAGCTAATTAACATTTCCTAGAAGTTATTACAAGACCATAACCTCAAGTTCAATGGCTGTGCAGAAGGAATAAACTAGATGAATCAAGTTAAATCGTTTCAAGAGACAAATCAGACACCAAATTAATAAGGGAAGAAGCTTAGTATGTCTCAAGAGCAAAGCAGAGCACTCCACGGCACCTGAAAGTCCAAAGGCTGATCTTGTCATCGGCTTTTAAGTTGTTACCCTTGACGACATCGTTCCAGCCCCAGTTCAAAGCGTAATTCAAGGTTCCATGTCCAGTTTCCTTGTCCATCCGCCATAGCTTGAAACGCAAACCCCACTTTTCACATCTTTGGTTCACAAGAATCGTTCCAACACCGATAGTCTCATCTATGGCTCGAGACTCCCCTGGCGTCAAGAATTCGTCTCTGATTAGCTGCTGGAATGGCATTAAGAGACGGCTCTGGGCTGATTTCACATCAGTCGGTGTTAGACACCTCTCAAAGATCAGCAAAGGGTTTGCGGCATCAGCTCTCATTCTTCTCATCACCTGAAAAATCCACTCAGGTGCCTCTGTATTTGGGAAAGAAACAACCTTTGCTTTCTTGAATTTACCACTCTTCTTCTGTTGCACGGCACGCCTCTTGCGACTTGTTGTTGTCTTCTCCTTTAGGCATGGTTCTTTACTAGGGTCGTGCGCCTCTGTCTTCTCAGACTTAGCCGTGACGTTGTAACCTAGGAGTAACGAAGGGTAATTATAACAAGGAAGGTTCAGGAACGATGAAGACGACCCATCCAAGTTTCGTCGTACCAATCTCTTCATGTTCTTCTCAAAGAGTCTCGTCGCCTCATCGCTCTCTCGGAGGTAGTCGTAATCTTCACAGACAATCTTAGATTTCCCCTTCTTTGCACGAAGTAGCTCCGCATCTAAAAAACTAGGGTTTTGTGTGTTTTTCGTCTCGTGATCATGGAGGGATGAAGAAGAAGGAGAGATAATAGAAGTCCCATCATTAGGGTTTTGTTGTGTGTATCTTGTATTCAGCAAAGACGATCTTTTCTTCCTCGGGAAAAGATAGAAGAAACTCTTCTCGCTATCGTCTTCTTCTCCACGACGACGAAGAAGACGAAGACGTTGTTCTTCTTCCTGAACCATAACGGCAGTAGCCGCAAGTAAAAACAAATTCGACCACATATCCTTACCTGAATCCGTGACCGTGAGATGATTCATACTCATGGTGATCAAATTTGAAAGAATCTCAAAAAAGTTGTGAGAGTGAAAGACTTGTGTGATCGGGAAGAAAGGAAATTGTTATTGAGAGGAGAGAAACTAGCGAAACTGCAGAGAACAAGTGCCGTCTCTTACCTTATATACTTACTTATCATGAGGGTTAGGGTATTTTGTCTTTGTTTTTTCCATTCTTGTGTTTGAGTTTAGTGGGTTAATTATTGTGATTAGTAACTAATTATAGCCGTTGTGGTCAAGTTAACATTAAGGGGTAATGCTTTAATTACGATTTAGTCCCTATTTGGTATTTATTTTTTTCCCGAGTATGAGAAGAGTAAGTGTAGTGTATTTAATTTAGGAAATTTCTCTGCAGCTTCGTTTTTTGTTCTATTTTTTTTTTTTTTTTGTGTGTATTTAATTCTATTATTAAAAGTCTTTTGGAATTTAAGTTCGACTTCATACAATAACATACAACTTCTCAGTATTTTACTCCTGAACTAGCCTGATCGCGCTTGGAGCGCCTTGCAATTGAAAAGCAGGTTTGTCTAACGTTATCTCACTTTTTACGTCATGTGAAATTTTTAACTGAATGAGCTATCTTTTGAATCTGTGAAGGCATTTGATTTGTTGATGCTATTGCTGAGTTGGATACTGATTATACGATTCAAGGAAAAAGAAGAAGAAGAAGAAGAAGAAAGGAAGTGAGAAGAGTGAAACAGGGGCAAATGCTCAGGTGGTACAAGTGGATGAGTCAACAAAAAAAGGAGTGAAGACTCTGATTAGACCAGAGGGTTTGCTGTTACGGAGTCTACTCTTCATCTATATATTGAGATTTATGCTGGCTGATGATTGATGGTATCGTGAAGAAGACGCTATGAGTATGACTACTCTAAACATTTAACAATGGTGGGGCCTGTGCGTCGTGAGCTCTGGTCCGATGAACGTGACGATGAGGTGTTTGTTGAGGTTTCCAAGTTTCATTAGGTCGATTGCAACATTGGAGTTGATTTTGCTTCGTTTCAATCCGATCGTAAGCTGGACTTTCATGCCTACCAGGTGTTCGACAAAATTGCTTCTGGGAGACAGAAGGAAGCAACAACGTAAGCAGAGAAATCGCCTTTAAGGCATGGCCACTTAAGTTCGAAACAATGTCACAACTCCAGGATTCTTGTTCTGTTTCTCACGTTGGAAGGATCCAATTGGACAAAGGAACAGCTTTTTTAAGTATGAGACGGAGTGGCTGCGATTATAGGACAATCAATCACTATCTGAAACTCTGCAACTCATCATTGAGTTCTTTCCCTGTCAGTTTCCTTACAAGTTCTTGAACAGAGGAATACTAACAAGAATCACCTCATGAATATCCAAGAGTGCTTCAGGTGCTGCACTTCAGGTGTGTTCTGTTCTTGTTGACATCTAATCTTTACGTTTTGTAATAAGAAATTTGCATTGTACTTTGATGAGCTATATCACTAAAATGCTATTTGGCCTCTGATTTCAGGCTGGTGTTCTATCTGGAGATGTGAGTGACAACGTTCTCCTTGGTTTGGAAACTCTTGGTGGTGTCATGACCAAGATCATTCCAAGAAACACCACACTTCCAACTTCTAAATCAGAAGTCTTCTCAACTGCTGCAGATGGACAGACAAGTGTTGAGATTAATGTGTTACAGGGTGAGAGAGAGTTCGTAAGAGATAACAAGTCTATTGGTAGCTTCCGTCTTGATGGTATCCCGCCTGCACCACGTGGAGTTCCACAAATCGAGGTCAAATTTGATATTGATGCCAATGGAATTCTATCTGTCAGCGCCTCCGACAAAGGCACAGGAAAGAAGCAGGACATCACCAATTCACCATTACTGGTGCTACTACCTTGTCAAAGGATGAGGTGTGTATAATTATAAAAGTTGCTTTCACTTTTTTTGGATTTGTACTGTTTTTTCTTATTCATGTTTTAATGATTCATATTGGTTCTGGGGTGAATGTTGCAGGTAGACAAAATGGTGCAAGAAGCAGAGAGGTTTGCATAGGATAATTTGATTTGTGGGCAGCAAATGAATGGTAAGAGTCAAATTTTTCCTTTTAAAACACATAAGTGAAGCAATATTCTGGAGCACAAATTGTCCACAGAAGCAGTGTTGTTACAAAACATGTACAAAATAAATCAAACCTCTCTCAGTCTTTCACAGAGTAGTTTAGACGTTCCTCTGCAATATACAGTATCATGCAGGCGCAGGTTTAGATACCTACATTGTTAAATTGTACAACAAACACAAGACCAAATAATATATATACACAGACGGTTATGGTGTTATGCAGCTCTGCACACATCAGAGGCGGAGTCCGTGGTTCTTAGGACTTTGAGGAACGCTATTTGCTCTGCCCCAGTACCTGCGCTCTTCATTGCATCCACACCTACCATTACCACCACCTGAGTTATGCGCGTTTGTGTATAACTGGTTAAAACCATGACCCGGTGAGTCCCCCCAGCCTGTGCCTCTAGGGAAGTCTAAAGGTGCTGGTGGTCGCTGCCTGTTAAGAGGCTGCAGGTATGCATTATGGTGGTGGTTTTGTGTCTGCATCTGCTGTGAGATGTTGGGACTGCTATGAACTCTATGCATTGGGTAAAGCCTGCTCAACTGGTAGCTGTTGTTCTGAAAACTCGTATCAGGCGGATCTTGACCGTATCCATCAGGTGATGACTCTGATCTGGGAGAGGAGGAACTAGAGACGGTGAAGGAAGGTCGCGTTTTGATGGGAGAACGAAGAGAAGAAGCACTCTTGGGTGTGCGAAGAATACCGTTGACAGCTTCAATGTAACGTTGCTCAATGGTCTGTGACTCGATGGTGCCTAACTGATTCTCAAGAACAACCGGGTTTGCAGGAAACAAGAAGGTTCTGAGTTTAGGGGTTTCGTGACGGTTATATTCCTCTATCATGTGTTTGACATCTTCATCAGACTTAACAGAGACTAATGCATCAAGATCTTCAGGAATGATCTGGTACTTGAGGACTACATCGTTCTCTGTGATTGCCGTAAGTCTCTTCATGAGTTCTGTGTGGCATTGGAAAAACCAAAAAGATTGGATCTTTATTTTGAGAGATTAAGGGAGAAGAAGAAGAATGAGTTTGTTTGTTGTTAAGAAGATTTTACCGGAGAAGGAGATGTCAGGAGATACAGCAATGACGCGAGTCTCGCCGCCGACGTATTTGAGAATGCCGTCGCATGGTCTAGGGAGGATTTTGCCGCCAAAACTGCACATGAACTTCACCTTACTCTTCGCCGATCTCTCCTCCGCCATCAATATCTCTCTTCTTTTCTTGCTCTTGTTGTATGGAGGGGACAGAGGATATATATAGTTTGATGAAACTACGAATTAAACAAACCCTCCCTAAATTGCAGATTTGTTTTTCTTTTAGGTTTTGTAAAACTAAATCAAAAGTATAAATGATGATGGGAAGAAAAAGATAATCGAATGCAAATTGAAACCCCAATAATAATAATAATTAAGAAATTGATGCTCTTATAATCTCTTCCTTCTTCGTATTATTTAGATTAATGATTTTGGAGATGTTTGAGATAATATATGATAGATTTTGATGAAGAAGGAAGAAGAAAGAAGAGAAGTAAAAGAGGTTTGATCAAATTGAATATTCGGGAATTATTCCTGAGTTCTTTGCCAAATCCAAAAAAAAAAAAGAAAAATGAAGAGGAAAAGTATGTTTTGAAAAGAATGCAAGAAAACAGGAGCAGAAGAATCCACGCCGCAGGATATTTTGAGATTGTTAGATTTTTTAGCTATTTCTGGAATTTTTTTTACTAAGGAAGCCATTTGGTATAACATCTTCAATGTCTTTTTCAGTTCATAAGTAGAGCTTATCATATCATTTTAATTTGACAGGTATTTTGTTTATTTACCAATTTTTTTTTGAAACAATGGAACATATTGAAATCACCAAAACACATAAAATCTGAAAGGTTTTTTTTTGCGTTGTAACTCTTGGGGCTTCGTTTTTGCACAAGGTGAACATACAAACATATGGACCAATATGCACTATATAGTAAACAAAAAAAACCTTCATTAGCTTCTTATAGCAAAAGATAAAAACCTAGCTATGTTGTTGTTTCCCACTTTTTTTGCCTTTCTTCTGTTTCTGCTTCAACTGCGTCAAACCTGCTGCTGTGATCTTCACATTCCCGACAAGAGCTGCCATCAGCTCTGGATCCGTACACGCCTTCATCAGCTCTTTCTCCCTTACTGATGCATCCGACATGTGTGTAAACAGATTCATTGCAGTTTTTGCAGCTGCGCAAAACACAACAAAAACAACATCAATAGAATCCAAAAGCTTCACACTTACAATGACAACTTGAGCATATTAGTTATTGTTATTTGGAAGAGAATGGGAGTGTTATTACCTTTTCCTTTCTTCATGCTGCCTGGAATCGCTTTGACTCTGTATTTATATGACTGAAGAGCATTGTAGGGGCCGCAAACCGGGACAGCATATAAGAGAATGTCGGTTGGCAACGGGTTACCAGTTAGGTAATCGACATCAATCAGTTTTTCTTTCTCTTCATCCCCAACCTCATGGATATCCTCTTCTTCCATAACCACTTTGTCCATGTCTGAAGTTTCTTTCCCATGACAGTCTCTTGCAAGATGTCCGACCTTCTTACACCTATAACATATTTTCACAGCATCATCCGTCTCTGCACAAAAACCAGACAACCATCAAGATCATATATGGTGCCACTCTAATCAATGCGTAGGAGAAGAAATAGTGTCAGACAAGTGAAAAGATCGAAAAGTTTACCTTCAGAAGGTTTCTTCTCTTCGGTTACAGCGATCTTTGCATTCTGTGATTCAGCATCATTCTTCTGTGGCTTTCCAGAAGACTGCATAGGAAAGGCAAATCAATATACCCATATAACAGTCATAAAGTACTGCTAAAATAAGAACTGAAGGTCTGTGACCATATAAATAGAAAATCTTATTTGGAAAGTACTTACTGCCAACAATGCCATTCGAATTTTTCTTTCTTCTTCGTCTTGATCAGCATACTTCTCCTTCATTTTCTTAAGTTTACCCCTTTGCCCACGGGTAACTTTTTCCGCAGCTGGCTTGTTATCGGGTATGCTCTTGTTGGCTTTGCTTGAAGAAATAACATCTTGTTCTTTTCGTTGCTGCTTTTCTTGCCCAGTGTTACTATCAGTAGCAGCATTACCGCTTTGGCCCATCTTAAGCTTTCTTCTCTCAGCTCTTGACATGTAAGGTTTATCTCTAACTCCTGCTTTTTTCTCTTCCTGTTTCATTTCCTCTTCCATTTCGTCCTTTAATGTCTCTATTGTACGGTTCTTGCTGGCCACAGTTGCAGCACCAAGACCAAGGGTTCTGTCAAGTAGATCTTCGAGCTGCGAGGTAGCTGATGCAACATTTTCTTCAGCAGTACCAGATAAATTCTTGTCAAAAGTAGAAGTATCTTGGCTCAATGCTGTACTTGATTCCGGTAAATTAATTTCTACTGGGGCAGAAACCGCTTCATTCACTGCTTCGTTCTCTGACTCAGCATCTGAATGCTCATCAGGAGCATGCGTTTCCATTACTACATCATTCATTTCTTCTTCTTCACCTCTTACCCTTCTCTCATTCAAATGAGCTCCCAAGGAGCTCTCGTCCAAACGAAACAACAATCCAAAACCCATGATGAGTGGGTGTGGTGGAAGGAAGTTTTTCTTACCTCGTATCATGAAACTTCCAACTGTGAGGTATTCTCCTGTAGGAGCTGTTTTAGTGACCTGATGAGGATAAACCCACCATGCACTAGTAACAATCTTGGAATCCCAGGCCTGACTATGACAAACCTGCATCGAATTATATCCATATGCTTGCCATCAAGACATTGCACCATATTCACACAATTCAAACAACTAAAATGGTAGAGGAATTTGCTTACTGTAAAACATCCAGCTTGGTTTAAAGTGAGAGGTGGTACATTCTGATCAGGTTTATGATTCTTTATCACAGTACTAGATGCTCCATGAAGCTCTGCGTGTACATACCTAAGAAAGCATGGTGAAAAGAAACTTATGATAATGTTTGAATATTTGATACCAACACAAAGACTAACCAAATAACTCGGTACATGAAAACTTACAGATCTCCTTTTGACATGTAGCGTTTAACTATCATCTCATTTTGCTGAGCATCACGACCACTGATGATCAAGTAGTTCTCACTGCTAATGAACCAATTGAATTTCTCAAACCAGTGGACTTTTCTCATATGTGAAATAGTTGCAACCACTTTTTCCTTTAAGAAGAGTGCATATGATTAGTTGACTGCGAGAAAGAAAACAATAAACAAGATTAACAGCGACGAACTTGGAAGCTTACTTGAGATAGCTGGTGGCGTGTCTTTTTTTCAGCTGCTCGAAAAGCCTTTTCATGAGCAGAAACAGTCTTCTCCTGTTTGCTTTCTTGTTTCTTCTTCATTTCATACCAGCGCCTAGCATTACCATGCGCAGATAGTGATAAGTCAACCTCCACCTACAAAAACCACATATCATGCCCTATATGTCAGAACAAGAAAGAAGATGAGCTTTGTGTATTCAATCAATGTGGGGAGAGATTAACACCTTTTCCACTGGGAGCGTCTTCTCATCATCATCCATTTCATCGAGATTGTTGCACAGCAACAAGGTCATGCAATTCTTCTCTAGATAAAGTTTGTCAATAAGTCCAGCAACAGGGTTTCCTAATTTTTTTTCTTCCTTAACCATGCGTGCTAGATCATCCCATCCCATACCCTTTGCAAGGGCTACACGAACAGCTAATATGGCAGCATCTACGTCTTCTAAGTTGTACTCGATTAATTCAGCCATATTAACACAATGGTTGACTTCTTTCTTCAGAATTTGAACACGGTTTTCCTACACCATGAGTTACAGAAACATTGCAATTAAGATAAGTTTTTAAGATGGAGAAAAGGTACACAGAAATATATGGAAATGGAAATTCCAACCCAGTACATCAATAAATATCAATATCACAAACCTGATCCTGGCGAATCTTATTGAGTTTCTGACTGGCAGAATCTTCTTTTGCCTTTTGTTGTTGTTCAGACCTTTGGCTCTCAATTTTGCTGTAGAACTCATCTAAAGCCGCATCGAAAGTTTCAAACTTTTCAAAGACTCTTGATTTGAATTGATTTAATAATATTGAACAGAACTCGTCATACATCTGCAGACAACCAGGTAAAAGAAAAATACAATATATAAATCCATTGTACTTGTCAAATAAAATAAAAATGAAGAGGCATAGAGTAAAATAGTGACCTTTTTAACACCTCCTGATTCAGAAGGCGTGTCATTTGCCAAAATTTGTTTTTGCATAAGAATATAACCTTCAGGAACTTTTTGACCATTTATAATATCTTCAAGCCAATCTTCAAAAACGATCACCGCTTGAACCAACAACTGAATCTCATTATCATCTAACTTTTTGTCTTCTGAAAGTTTGGTAGTTGGAACAAGACCAGCATCCAGAATAATGTGCTCTGAGAGCTGTGGCCCATAGCCTAAAGCGTCACCAAGGATATTCTTCAAGGTATATTGTTTGGCACCCGTAGAATCATTTGACTTCCCACCCTTTTTGCCACCAGTCTGCTCCTTTGGTTCAATCTGTTTTGCTTCATGATCCTTAAGCGAGAAAGCAGTAAGTGATTCTTGAAGCTTTGAAACAGTGGTTCTCTCAAAAACTCTACATATCTCTATCGGGTAACGGTGACGAGACATGATAGCAAAACCCTTATTGTCATCTCTGCAGGGATGAAAGTAAAATAATTAACTAAAAAGGCCACATCAATCAAGGTAAACAGAAATGTATCACAAAGCAGCAGGTTGAGAAGTTCAACTAACCTATGTGACCGGAGGAGTGTCATGATCATATATTCAGAATCAGTAAGAATTATGTTTCCTTGAGCATACAACTCCAATATAACATAGTGTGCATTAGCACCTAGTCCAAACTGGAAGACAATGATCTGGTGCCAATAACAAAAGTTAAAACCAAAACAACGCAAAAGAAGCAAACCAAAAACAAAACACAAGAAAACTCCAAAGTCCATCATACCCTATCGTAACCAAGCTGTCGTACATCTTCAAGCCTCCTAGTCCGGATATGTTTTCTCAACTTCAAAGTAAACCCAGACGGAGTATTACTCTTATCCCTACACAATTTGTGAGAAAAAAATATCAATACTACTTCCTAAATCCAAAACCTGAAAACATAGATGAATAGAGATGAAGCTTTTTACCGAACATAAGCTGTGGTATGCAAACGAACACCACTTTCCATAAGAAGCAAAACTTTCTCACTCTCTCCAGATTCTGTGATACCGCTACTATTCAAGAGCTTGAACATATACGTCTGCACATCAAATCGGAGCAAAATCAAAACATAAGCCCTAACTGAAATGGAATCAACGAATTTTTGGGGGGATTTGAAGATGTTCAGCGTATTCCAGAAGTTTGTTACCTTGGGAGATATATCATAGACGTTGGAGCATCTCATACCGATCAATCGCTTCAAGCACTTGACCTCTGCGGCGACGTCCGCCGTGTTCATTCGCACCTTCACCATTTCTTAATCTCTCTATTTTTTCTCTCTCTCTCGAAGGTTTGGAAATTTCGTGATTTCACTGGAACGAATCGAAGAAAGGTCAGTGCTACTGCTGAGCGTAGAAGAAAGAAGAAGAAGAGAAATTTGGGAGCTATTCATGTGTGTTGGGTCGACGAGAAGATGGGCCTAAAAGCCCAAAGCCCAATAACAAAGTCCAACATTAGATGTCTAATTATACGGTTTAGTTACGTATTATAAACGCGCACACAACAATAAACAATAATAGGCACGAAAATTGATTTACTGAAATAATTTTTGATGAGCAAAATACCTATTCGCAAATAAATGTGATTTTAGAATTTTGTAAACTTATCTAATCTGATCATTATTGCTTGTTTGAATTGTTGAATTTAGCAAAGAAATTTAGAATTTTAGATTTAGACAGATAATTTTCGCAATAAAAGCTGGTTGATTTTACCTTTGTATTTCGAGTTTAAGAACCATGCTTAATTTGAATTCTAATTAATTAATTAGTGTAATTTTTCTGATTTCCTGAAAATTACCCTAAGCCTAGCTTTTATTTTTTATTGAATTTACAAACCTCTTGTATCTTAATTTGCATTTCAATCTTTAATTTATTTTCTTTTGTTTAGCTTAATTGAGTTGTCTAGAGTTTTATGTGGATTTGATCTCCACAAACTACAATTGTAAAGATGTTAGTACCTCTAGGATATTACAATTTGAGTATTTATTATTATGTCATATTTTGAACACTATTTAAGTTAATTTTTAGCACAATTTAAGTAAAATTTTAGTACAATTTGAGCATATTTTAAGCGAATTTTATATAGAAGCATAAAAACATATGCACTAACTGATAATCCAATTATAATGTTTGAATCCTTTCACTCAAATAATATGTGGTGCATCATTGACCACTAAACTACTTACATAACTAATAAACATGCATAAACTAAACATTTTATACTTTTAACTGGTGCACTTGCACCCCCTCTAATGAACGTGGGTCCGCCAATAGAAGCTGCTTCATATGTGGTAAAAGAGGAAAGAGAAAAGAAGTTATATTGAACCAATAATATATCATTAAACTATGTGTGAGACCAGTCTAATCTACCAAAGAATTGATGGTACATATCGGCTTTGATTAGTTGCACAATCTACTCTGCTCTCTTCTTCTACGTATATTTTCAATATAGTCAATAATATGTACATCCGAAGTTAACATGCTTATTTGATTTATATGTGCGAGTGATTTGATTAATTAAAAAAGTATAAAACTTAACTTAACATCGTTGAATTTAAACTTAAGAGTTACAAAACTTACTGTCTGAATCATTTGTGATCGCAGATACCCAACTGATGTGGACGAAAAGCAAGATCAGGATCATTCTTGAACACATCTTCAGACCGATCTTCAAAGAATCTCTTCTCTTCCTCTGCTTCTCTAATGATGTGTCAAAGTGATGAAATGTTTTAATTTTGGTTTATGTGTAACTACACGTCAATAATTTAGTTAACTACGATCAAAGCAAGTCCTAATTAAGGGTCTTCTGTTAGAGCAAGTCATTGGTGATATTTATGATGAATGTCTTTTTAATAAAAACAAAAAAAAAATTAAAAAAAAGTAAGGAGGGAGACCTTGTGTCTCCAGTAGATAAAGAGAGACACTCCAATACACTCTCTTACTTATCTGTCTTCATCTGATTTTTCAATTTAAAAACAAAAATAATTAATTAAATTAGATAATAATATTGTATTAAAATCCTATACATAAAACAATTGACAATTTTTCTATTCATTTTTATTCAAACACACTATAAATAATAATTATAACTTTTCTAATTAAATTATTTTAGAAATGTAATTTCCATCTCTTTAAATCCTATAAAAAATAATTCTCACATCATTATCCACCATATTTCAAATACTAAATATTTGCTTTGTTTTGTTTATGTTCTTGCATGGGTTCAAATCTTATGGTAAGAGTGTGATTATGTATTTTGTTAGATTTATCTTATATTTTGTTCAAAATTATTTATTTGTTTTAATGTATTTCTCCATTCCTTCTTTGTCTTCTTATTAATTTTAATTTTCAATTGCATATGTATAATAAAATATTTTAGAAATATAACTGTCATCCCTTGAAATCCTATAAATAACCATTCTCACATCATCATCCACCATATCTTAAATTCTAAATATTTTCTTTGTTTTGTTTATGTTGGGTTCAAAACTCATGGTAAGAGTGTGATTATATATTTTGTTAGATTTATCTTACATTTTGTTAAATTTTATTTCTTTGTTTTTATGTATTTTTTATTCTTTCTTTGTTTTCTTACTATTTATAATTTTTAATTACATATGTATAATAAAATTTTGGTGACTGTAAAAAACAATTATCGATGCAGATTCAACAGTACTAATTTCGATCAAAGTCCAATGTGGGGATAAAGCTAAAGAAGTTATTTTCATTCATGTATATTTATTTTATTTCTAAAAGTATGCAATGTTTTGACAAAATAAACTATTATAATAGAATTATTAAATCAAATTTTTTAACTCTCTCTTACCTCTAAAGAGTTTGTAATACATTTTTTGTATACTCATCATTATATTTAGTTCTTATGATCCAAAATATACTTATATAAAGATCATTATAATGTCTATTTAATTCAAAATTTTGTAATTTAATGATTTTCTATATAAAGAAAACAATTTGATATTTCATTTCCAAAATTTTACTACAAAGAGTAAATCATTAGAATTTAACCTAGAAATATAATTTAAATTAAGGTGAATATAAAAGAGATTAAAAATTAAATTAATCTTTGAGATTTTATATTTCATTTCATATGATTTTATAGGTTTCACTCTCTCTTTATTGGTCCATTTAGCATTTAATTTCTAAAAAAATATAATAACACAACTTAAAATTATGCTGTTTGTGAGAATTTCCCTTAACATTATTACAGTAAAAAAAATTACACAACTTATAATTCTTTCATATCCAACCCACTACTTTTATTGCAAATACACCAAAAAACGACTATATATATAATAACACTGTTACATCTGTATATTAAACTAGATTAGGACCCACGGTACACCGCGGGCAAAATTATTTATAACTAAAATATTTAAATTATAAGTTGTATTTTTTGGTTAAATATGTTATAATTATATAATAATTGTTAAATAAACCATATAATACCACAATATAATTTATTTTTTTACATAATATTTATTTAATCAATTTAATTAGATATGTCTATTCTTTGATACTGACAGTGTTAACAAAATAATGAAATAATGTTTTACCCGTGTAACATCAAATTAATGATATTTTTTAATTTATATAAATATCGATAAAACCTGTCCCGCTATATAACCTCGTCCCGAGATATTTTAACTCACACTATATCATCTTAACTTTTAATATTTATTGTATATCTGCGGTATAATATTTATCATATTTAACTTTTTAAAAGTTTTAAATATTTTTCATATTTAACCTTTTAGAATATTTAAAATAAAGAACCGGAATAAACCAAATAAAAGTTTTTAAAGTTTGAATGCCTGATAAATCAAGGTTTCTACTCATATATATTCAGAATCATTTTGGTCTCTTTTATAGTATGACTCTACCATTGCTCAATTTTTTTAGACGATGTGAGATATTGTACCCGTATTTTTAATTCATCGATTGAGTAATATATGTTTGTTTTTAAAAGTTTGTATTACATCGTATGCAGGAAAAAATCACAATTTTTATTAATTAAATGTATTATAGAATAATTCAAAATAATTTAAATATAAATTCAAATAAAATTGAAAGGGAATGATATATTTATGTTTGAATGAATTAGAAAGATTTCCTTATTTTTTTAAAATTTTACCTATAATTAATTTTGAATTTTTGTAACTAATATTAAAGGTAATGTATTAAATGTAAAAATTTTCCAAAAAGTATTTTTGAGCAAAAACTACTGAAGAAATACTAGTATAGATAAAGAAAATGGAATCATATAAAATCAAATCATAAAATTACATAATCAAAAACCATAATATTACATATAAAAGTAGGAATATAATAAAAACACTTGTATCCGGGTTAGCCTTAAACAAAACATTGGGTAATCAGAAATCTCTCAATCGATCGTATCATCTCCGAATTAAGTTTTTTTTTTTTATCGAGTGGAGGAGGAAATATCAAATATGCAATTGCTGGCGGCGCTAAACCCGGCGGCCGTTTCCAGGACGCCGCCGCAAACCCTAGATCATTCTTCGTCATCCTCCTCTTGTTTTCTTTCTTCTGCTCAGGTGATTTTTTATTTCCCCCCTCCTTCGAATTTTCGATCCGTTCTTTGTTCTTCTCACGCTTGTTTTGATTCGAAACTTTGCAGAGTTTGAGCTCGCAACGCGGTTTTGGTCTCCTCGTAGCTAGGCCTCGACGGGGATTACCATCTAGGTCTTTATCGAGTCGACAGCTTTTCCGACGATCCAAAGGTCAGGATACGAATATCTCGATGTTGATTCTATTATTCATTCTTTGTCGTCACTAGGGCACAAATTCTATGATCGACTGTAGTTTCTGAAGACAAATCGTATGAATTTTGAAATTTCTATTGAACTAATAGAGACGTTGTTGTAGATACGTGCTTAGTAACTCAGAAAAGAACTTTGACAGAATCAGATGTTTTTCTTGTCTTATACTAGTCTCCTTGAATCTTGGGAAGCTCAAGTTTGGTGTTGTGATTGCATCACGCTTAGACATGATATAATTCGTTTTGTATCCCTATCATCTGTTTTTATTTGGGTTGCTTTAGGATTATATTTCAACTGTAGTTTGTGAACAAATGCTTCTCTGGTCCCATCTCTCGTTATAAGGTTACAACGTTTCTCCAGAGTTTACAGAAAAAGGTCTCTGTTCTTAAGTTTGTTATCCATTTTCCATAGATTTGAAATGTATTCATTGCTTCTTGTGTGTGTATCTTCTCCTGTAGAAATATGTATTTTAGGTTTATGGTTGATTTCTGGATTTTTGCAGTTGTACAGGCAGTAGCAACCCCAGATCCAATCTTGGAAGTACCTCTAACTGAGGAAAATGTAGAGAGCGTTCTGGACGAAATCAGACCATACCTTATGTCTGATGGTGGTAATGTGGCGTTACATGAGATCGATGGAAACATTGTGCGAGTGAAGCTGCAGGGAGCGTGTGGATCATGCCCAAGTTCTACTATGACAATGAAGATGGGTATTGAGCGTCGCCTAATGGAAAAGATCCCTGAAATAGTTGCTGTGGAAGCAGTTCCAGATGAAGAGACTGGCCTTGAAATGAATGAGGAAAACATTGAAAAGGTTAGATTTTGGCATTTGATCTCTAGCTTACGTTCTCTGAACATGTGGTTTCCTGTTATCACTTGTTCGATCCATATTTGTGGTCTTGAACTGAATGATGAAAATTTTGAAAAGGTTAGAATGTGGCATTGTCTTTAGCTTAAGTTCTCTGCACATGTGGTTTCGTGTTATCACTTGCTCAATCCATATTTTTGGTCTAAATACTGTTTTTACGCGTCTTGAACTGAACAAAAACATTGGAAAGAGTTGTCTTGGTATAAGCTCTAGGTTGCTTAATGGCTATGCATATGTGGTTCGGTTATATGACTGGTAGTTGCAAAATGCTAAATGTATTAAACCGAGACTATAAGTTAGCAAAAGTGATATTCTGTTTCCTGTGATATCGTTAGTATGGGCCTTTTTGTGAATTTATGAGCAAGTAAATCTTCATGTCTTAATCCTGTGGACTTTTTTATGTGTGCTCTTAAAAGCTATTTATTTTGTGTGACCACCATGTCTTAAACTTTTGGAGTTTATGTTTGTGATGTTAACAACGCTTTGTGTGCATGTATATTGTTTAGGTACTGGAAGAAATCAGGCCGTACTTGATCGGAACAACAGATGGATCGCTTGAACTGGTGGAGATTGAAGATCCGATAGTGAAGATAAGAATCACAGGACCTGCTGCTGGAGTCATGACAGTTCGAGTAGCAGTCACTCAGAAACTCAGAGAGAAAATCCCATCAATCGCAGCTGTTCAACTTATATAGAAAAAAAAACAAACTCTTTCCTTGTATTGTATGTTCCCTTCTTTTGTATTAGCTCCCTTTTGTATAGTGACAGTTGTTGTGCATAGATACTACTTACTGTGTTTTAACATTTTGATATTTGTCCCCAAATAAGTTCGAATACACAACCCTTCATATTGTGATCTTAAGTTCCAAAGAGTCGTCTCACTTATTATTTTCAGAATGAGCCGATCGTTTTCATTAATCTCCTTGGCTCTCATCTACTACCTCTTCCTTCATCACCACCTTCTCGTAGCTTCTCAATTCGAAGGATTCGATGCTGAAGACGACGATGTCTCCGACGATTCCTCTCACCTCCACACCCTTCCTCCTCCTCTTATCACTCAGTCGCACTCATTACTCCCCGATCTGGAGTTGGAACCGGAACCGGAACAAACCGAATCTGACCCCGATCTCGTCCCTGAATCAGACCCCGAGCCTCAATCCACGCCATTTGAATACTGGGATGAAGACGAGTTCGAAGGACTACCTACGGAGGTAGAGACACTTGAATCACCATTGATTACAGAAAACATCACTACTCATGCTAATTCAAAGACGTTAGATCTCAACACTTCTTCGGGCGCTCAAGAAGATGCTACTAGTACTACTGATCCGTTGATGAAGAAGAAGACAAAGTCGTACGCGGTGGAGATCGCTTGCGTCTGTTTCTTAATCGCTCTCACAATCAACTACTTCGTCGGCAAACGTGAGAACGAGAGTCTCGCGTTAGCTTGGGCGGCTAAATTCGCTGCCAAGGATACAATATTCCATAAGAATTTTAGTATCTTAGGAGTTAGTGAAGGAGAGGATTCGCCATTGTTGTTGAAAGAATCGTTGAATGTGTTCAAATTCTACGCCAGTGGTCGTAGGTACTGCCATGGATTGCTGGCTACTATAGAGCTTAAGAGCAGACACGATCTGATCTCTAGGCTTTTTAATTTGGTGCTTCCTTGTAAAGATGAGATTACTTTTGAAGTTTATATGAATGAAGAAACTATGGATCAGGTTGTGTTGGCTATTGTGAGGAAGAAGGCTGTGAAGACGATGTTAAAGGAGACGAAGGATTTGCGGAGATCTGCTTTGATTCTTCCTTTTGGGAGGAAATGGGTGTCAGATGAGTTAGCTGTCATCTCTGAATCCAAGGAAGTAGCTGCTAATATGATCACTGACTCTGTGCTTGATCTGGTGAGATCAGTTTTCCATCTTTTTTTTTTTTTTTTTTTTTTCTCTCTAAAGATTCTCCATTTTGTTTGATGATTGATGATAACTCCTTATAAGCTATATTGTAGAACCGACCGTATCTGTGTATTCAGTGGTGAGTGATATTGTGAGAAGGAATCAGAGTGAGAAATGGTAGAGGCAGAATTTGGCAGTTCCATAGCAGCTCTTTTCTGAGTCCAGTCTGAATTTTCAAACTTTTGGGAGTGTACTTGAATGGGTCTTATTGTTTTCCAGTGAGTGTAAGATATGTTGGAATGAAGCTTTAGTGCCCTTTAACCATTGTTACCTTAATAGGTCAGTATTGGAGTTAGTTAGGATATGGTAATTGATCCTCTGTTTGTATCTGTATGTGGTCAAATAGGGAAATCAATAACTTCCAATGGGAACCCTTAAATTGCTGTTATAGATTTGGTTTAACGTTGCACATTATTAATCTCGATGATACTATAACTAACCAGATTCGGGCATGCATGCAATGGAACTGTGTAGGTTTTGGGTGACAACGCTGTGGATAAGTATGGGAAGAATTTCATCTCGATGCATATATCTGACCAACACCCTGGCAAGCACAAGAAGATGCTGCTTTTCAAGTTTTCCTTACCCGATGCTAAACATATGGATGATATCGTCCGGTTGGTGTCGCTAATTCCATATTACATCGACTTAGTAGGACGATACAGACTCAGCTCCCAGGTACAGTGCAAACTTATGATTAGTTATATTATATAGCCTGGTTAAAAGTGTTGAAAGGCTGAGTTTTAAGTGTCTTGATTCAATGAAGGCGCGGATCAAAACTGAGAGTGGTAGGCAAAAGGCAGCAGAGGAAGCACACAAGGAACTTCACAGCGCGAGGCAAGAGGCATTGCAGAAGAAAAAAGCAGAAAAGAAGAAGATCATGGAGGAAGCGGAAGCAAAGCTGAGCGCAGAAGTGATAAGGAAGAAAGAGGAAAAAGAAAGAGCAAGGCAGGTGAAAAAGGCAATGCCGAAAATGAAGATGAGCCGTAGTCACTAGCTAAAAGCTTATCAAAGAGAGCCATCCAAAATTCATTTGTCAAAAGCATAGAAAACATGGTCATGTGTTTTAACTCAATGGCTGCTTTTGATTCATTTGTTAAAGTACCATTTGCTTCTCCCTTGATGTACCATTTTTTTTTACTGATAATGGAGTTTTTGATGTTGAGCTGGAAAGTCCGGGGAGAGCTTTGTATGGCTTATTGTAGGCTTATCTCAAGTACGGTATTATCAAAAGTTATTTAGTGGCATAGGTTCGTCTACATTGTTACTTTGCAGTAGAGTATGATATCTTCTCGATGAGCCTTCAGAATCTTCTCTTGATTGACAACAAAAGCGCGCAGGTCCTAGAAATGGCAACGTCGTGACTTTAGCCAGGTTTTGGCTGTATCTTGAAACCTGATCCAGTCTATCCTTGAGGAGTGTTATTTTTATGTAGATGATATAACTTGTCTTTTCACTTCACTTGCAGCAGCAACCATCGCGTCTTCTTCATCATCCACGAATGGACCCTGATCAACTGAAGATCCCAAAGGTAATTTTGAGTCCTATCTTTAAAGACAATCGAATAAGTTCAATTTAGTTTTACAAGCAACCAAAGACTAGCAAATTCTAGTTTTCTATGTCGTTTAAACTATAAACAAAGTTAAAGAGTAAGGAGCGTAAGGAAGGAACATTGAAAGGTTAAAAAAGCTTAACACTCATATGCGTTTGCATTATTCTGGCTTTATTCTCTACTATTTTAAAAAATTTCGGGGAAACATAGATAGAGCAGTTAAGTTGATGGCAGATATAGAACGATAGGGGTGAATCTAGTACAATATGATAGTTACGAGGGAAAAATAGGACGTTTTCAAAAAGCTTTACCTACACCGTAGACACTTTACTCTACAATTGTTTCTAAATAATATATTTATTTGAATGCAAGATAACTAAACTATATATATATCTAACAAAAATATATATTTTATGGACAATTTAACATCATACACTAATAATTTAAGGTATTTTTCTATCATTTTACATAATTCTATATAGATATATATATTTATATTTATTTATATGATTAATTTTAAAAGTTCAAACTTATTATTCACGTGTAAGTGGTAAAAGCGACATGATGTAAATTCGTTTTTGTTGATGTATGACTCTAACAACTAAGTTGTGGAAACATATATTCACTAGATAATAAGCACGGAGAAATTTTTTTTATTTTGATATTTGTTAATATTATATTTATGTTGTATTATTCATTTACATGTTATATAATATAGTACTATATGGTGAGTTTTGATCTAATATATTAAAGGAGAAGTCAAGAGGGCTGAGAACCACTCTCACAAAATTTGACCTCCTTTGCCCTTAATGAAAATTATCCCTAAAAATAATTCGGACAAGTTTTTTTCTCTCTATTTAAGTTGTTAAAACGCACCACATTCATCCTCAGACTTAAGATTACTAATTTGCCATTAATGAGATTCCAATCTGGACGTTTTTACCCTTCAAATTAATTTAGAAAATTATAAAAAGTTTAAATAATTAAATATCTAATCTATATAATCGTCAAAACGTGATTTAATAAAATTTAAAACGCTAAAACCTAAAATAATGGGCTTTCAAAAAAACCCAACCAAAATATACCGACCTATTCGAAACCCTAAAATTATAGGTTGTAAACATATATATATATATATAGGTATAACCCTAATCATTCTCCATAATCCGAAATCTTTAAAATAGAGAAAACCCTAATTTTCTCTCATGTTCTTCAAATTATATATGTATTATAGTTTTGATGATCCCTTATATAGTTCTTCGTATTCGTGTTCGTGTTTTAATGATTCATGTCCTCTTTCTATAGTATTTGTTTGGAACGCAGGTTCGAGCATTACCAAAACTTTGAGTATGGTTTCATTATTACTTCTTATAATATATTGTATAGGTTTCTTGATTTATTAAATGTTTTATAAAAACGATTATACTAATTCTTATGTTTCAGGTGAGTTGGTACATGGTTGTGATCTTAGTTCTATGTTCTCGGACAAGAAATCTAGATCTTTTATTTATGAATACTTTAAACTTTAATCTTTATAGTTTGATCATGCTAAATAGAAAGACTTATTTTTATAGTTGCAGGAAAGCTTCTGAAGATGATCATAGTGATGAGAGATGTTTGGTAATTTAAATTTTAATAGTAAATTACTCTATCATCGTTATAAAAAATTAATTTATAAGTTTGTGGCTCTAACAAATAAATATAAATAAATGAATAGATGGAGGTGGCGAGGGCTATCGGTTTTTTTTATTTGAATTCTTCATCTTCAAATATATTGCTAAAAGGTATGTTACTAAATTTAAATTTCCTTATATTAATATATTTCTAATGATCAAATTAAATTAAAACATTGTTTAGATGAATCTATCAATGATCGTATGGTGAAGAACAGATATTTTATTTTAAAAGGAAAATTAATTATATATATAAATATATTTGATTCAGAAATTGATATTAACATTTGCATTTACTGATTATTATTGTAGAGAGACTATGAATGGTGTTGATGATATCCGAGAAGTTATGGTATATTTTTTAAAATAAATTAATAGTTATTTTTTAAATTAATAACTCTTATTTTCATGGATATAATAACATTTGGTGTGATTAATCAACAGATTAGAGTTTCAGAGTCAGCAACACAGCGTCTTTCGGCTATTGTTCGGTAGTAATTCTATGTTAAAAAAGCGGTTTTGACACTAATTATTTGTTTACGTTTGTTAATCATTTGTTTATTTGGTATTATTATGCAAATCAATAGTGTTTTAAAGTCATCTTGATACTAAATATTAATGAAACAAATTATTATCATTTGTCTGCAAATTCTGATCTTAATCCTATTTTTATGAATTTTTGCTGAGAAGCTATTGATCGCAAAAAAACAGAGACGTTTCCGTTCCTTCTAAACTACATGGTAATTATCTTCAAATAATCTCAATCAAAATCCATTATATATAAATTATAACATTGTTATTATTTAAAAAAATAGGAAGCGTATGGAAGAAGATATGATTGGTGTCGTTGCAAAAAAACAGGCGTGAAGAAAGGAGGAAGACGAATTTTCGAGAATAGTAGGATGAATGTTTTGCGATCTTATAATCGTATTTTTATTGATATTGTTTTAGATGGTTGAATATTTAATGAGATAGAAATAGTCCAATGATAATTTATTTTAATAATATAAGATTATACTTTAATAATGACGATCAAATTACCGAATACCAGGGTGCTTGATTATTATATAATAACAAAATAAAACAATTAAATGTTTTATTCATAACTATTATTAACATAAAAAAAAAATGTTAAAAAGTATGTCTAATATTTTGAATAATTTTATTAATTAATGAAAACAATCTGCATATGGAAAAACAATTCTTGGTGTCGTAACTCATATTCAGACGTGAGGATAATATAAGCATGATATTTAGAGAATAGTATTATGAAAATTATGATATCTAAACGATCGGTTACTAAGGTTCTTGATTATTATCTCAATTTTGAAAAAATAGAGAAAAGACATAATAATTCTAATATTCTTAAAAATGTGATAATTATTATGTTCAAAACTTTGTAGATCATTGTTAGAAAAATCTAAAATTGTTATTTTATACCTTATGTAAAGTAGGGTTGAAAATCTTAAGAGATATTCTATATTTAAAACAGTTTAGAATATAGTGTAAGATCATGATTTATTTTTTTAAAACAAAAAAATAACGCATTTAAAGCCGTAATGATAATCATTAAGAATATTACTATTTAACTCAAAAATAAAAGGAAATATAAAGATATATCAATGTCTGGAGATCTTTACAGAATAGTAAAATGATTTGGTAAACAGGAAATTAAAAATATCACTTCCGAAAAAAAATGTAAATTGTGAATATATAAAATTGTATATATATACGTCTATTCGACACTTTTGATTTTTTAAACCTAAATCAGAGAAGGAATACAAAGAACACACGAAAAAACAAGAAATTATGGTTAGGTATAGCCTTTTCGATGATGTTTCGCGTTTGAACTCTTCAAAATATGAATGGAAAATTCGTGTGAAGGTCTTATGTCTGTGGGAAGATAAAGGTCCAAGTTTGGAGATGGTTTTAACTGATATTAAGGTATTTACTTTAATTTAATTATGAGCTCATTATATATTTCAAATAATTATACCTGAAAGTTACAAATCACAAGGTTTTAAAAATATTTTAAAGACATGTAACAAAATCGTATTATCCGATAATTAATAATACTATGTTTTATTAGGGTGTAAAGGTCCAATGCTCCTTTTGTGGAGATGTTTATGATCGTTTTGTCTTAAAGTTCAAGGTTGGTGATTGGCTTGATTTCGAAGACTAAGGTTGTTGAACAGAATGGTTCATGTTTAGCTACTACACATCGTTACAAAATTGTTATTTTGTACAATACCAAAATAAATGAGAATTCAATTGTTGGAGGGGAAGATTTCTATGATTTTGTCGATTTCAAACTCATCCATGATGGTACCCAATGTGAAGATTACTTAATCGGTAAGGGAATAATTCAGTTTTTTAAAAAGAAATTGCAAATACTATTTGAGATTCATTATATTTGAACTAGTTTAAATTTTATACAGACATTATTGGTGAGGTTGTAAATGTTGGCGAATTCAGATGTAATTTCAGAGAATTACAACAAAAAGAGGAAATCAAAGGGGTGGAAAATAATGGAAAACATGAGGATGTCACACAAAGTGATAATATCCGTATGTTATTTAAGTACTGTACTCGATATGGTTCAAATCAAAAGAAAAACATTACTTTTCATGATCAATATGAAACAGATTGCACGATCTTTGAAGACTCTGATGATGACATTGATGTTGGAGATCAGGACGATGATGATTATAAAGAAGATGAAGAACAGGATGATACTGAGGAAGAAACTGATGATGATAGCGAATACCAAACAGATAACAGTGGTAACAATGATCAAGATGACCAAGATTATGTCCAAGATTTTGAAGAAGATGAAAAAGATGATGAGCTGGAAAGTACTGAAGATAATCTTAAAATTAAAAAAAAAGGAGAGGATATCTCAATTAATCACAAAATCTCATTTGATCTTCGTGATTTCAGGTAAATTTTAAAACTCATATATATTTTATATTATACATAATCATACTCTTAATCCATTATTTTAAATCACACAAATTTTAATTCTTTAATTTTAGTGGAACCCTACTAAGGTGTGAATTATTCGAAAAACGGCTGCGGAATTCTACGATGCTTTAAAATCATTCCAGGGTGAACGTTTAATTTGTGTTATTCGTTGGGGTGTTATTGAAGATTTCCAAGGTATATTTCCAAGGTATAATTTGTGTTATTGCATATTTATGATGATCGTGTATTTAAAGGATTAAATAAATTCTGTTAAAACTTTGCAGGAAAAAGAAGTATATCTTCTACAGTTTGTACGCGAATAACACTCAATCCTTGCAATTCTGAGGTTGCGAAAATGATGGAATTGTAAGAATAACATCTTAGTTCATGCTATAAAATAGATGAAAACGAAATTCGTTTATAAACTTTTTCACGTTCTATTTAATTGAATTATAGGAGATCGAGGAAGAGGACTCGCGGATAGAAGACTGGCTTCCATGAATTTTTTATGGCGTTCTAGGGATTTTATGGGATTTTAATTATTTTATATTTAGTTAGTAGTTGGATTTTAAAAAATTCTTGCTTTGATTTAAAATGAAATATTTTAATTATTTATTTACATATAATGAGCTAAACAAATTAGTTACATATAACGAATTATGTTTTAAAAAATCAGTAGTTTTCTGTAAACATAAATTTTAAAATTAGCTACATATAAATTACTTAAAATGAAATATGAAGTGGAAGACTTTTAGTTTTCTTATGAAGTTTCAACAAAAGTCTTAGTAATAAAAAACGATAGTCCAATGCATCATAATTAAAGATGTCAGCATGCAAGTTGAAAATAAGAAAGGGAAGGCATGCAGTCTTGAATTTAGAGTTTCAACCGTCCAGTTTATTTTTTTAAAAAAATAAAGTATTCTGAAAATACGAAAACATTGATTAATTCATATCGAACAGATACTCATGCAGCTTTCCCTGTTTTGAGCACGGGTTTTAATACAATCTACACAAATATTTAATTGTAATTGTAAAAATCCTTATTTTCCTTTGTCTATTAATATTTGAAGTACAACAAATTGAAAGTTCTCTCTGATACTTATTCTAGCTTCTAAATACACGCAAAAAAAAAGTCCAATCGGGATGGTGCTGTACTTGAAAGATCTGAATCCTACTTTACGTAACCCGAAAGTTGCTGTGAAAATACTTCGAGAATGGCCACCGCATTTTATACAAGGACAGCCTTTTTATCAAAGTTTGATTTTGGTCGACGAAAGGGTAAATTTTCTTCCTCATCCCATTTAGCAGTTTTAGCAAATATCAATCGAGTTATACAACAAAAAAAAAATCAATGGAATGCTAAATTATGTTTATATTTTAGGGAACTAGGATTGATGCCAAGATAGATGCGGAACTTTATGTAGATTGTTACTATGGAAAGCTCAATGAAGGAGACTGGTACGAGATTTCTGGAATTAAGGTGATTGAAGGTCAACAATCATCCCGAAATTCAAACCATCCGTTTGAGATCCTGATCCAGGAAAAAACAAAAATGGTTCCAATAAATCCACGAAGTACTGACAATTTTATTCTTATGTATGATGCACCAAGAATGCAAAATGCAACGCCTGACGAGAAGAATTGTTGTGTAGGTAAGTTTTTATACTCAATTCATGTTCATACATCCATCTTAATTTTACTATATTTAATAAACATTAAAATTATTTTTTATATTAGATGTCTTAGGAATGGTGGTACATGTAAACAATTTGCAGATGATTGATTTCCTCGATCATCAAAATGGCTACATTTTAGAGAATGAAGTTGTGACCTTCACTATCCTTGAACACAAGTAATATATTTTAAAAAACTTTATATAACATTGTAAATACATAGAAATTTTATTTTAAACAGTTCTTTATTAAATTATATACAATCATTTTGTTTTTCTGAAAGTGGCCAAGAGATTGAATGTGTTGCTGTTGGTTCTGTTCGTACTGCATTTCTTGAGAAACGGAAACAAATTATGTCTTCGCCTACCTATACTACTAATCAACCAATAATGTGTACTCTTCTGTTTTGGAGGATCTCTGTTTATGAAGGTACTGTTCAATATTAGTCTCATATACCATCCAAAATATCATTTTACTTAAATTCTACTTTGCTAGGTATGCAATGTTTGATGTCTCAGTTGCGATGCTCAAAGGTCATTCTTGAAGATGAATTGGATGGAATTAATACTGGCGATATGCTGTAAGTTCATTAATTTAATAAATTGAAAAAAGGTATAAACAAAATTATGTGGGAAGTTTAATCCTGAATTGTTTTTATTTTTTCAGACGTTGGCTAAACGTTGATTCCAGTGATGAAGACGATGAAGATGAAGATGATGAATAATTTCGTCATACGAGCATCAATCTATAGTTTGATGAAACTTTGGGCATGAATAATTATTAAATTTATTTAAATATGTTTCGGAATTTTTGTTTAACTTTTATTAAGTATTTTCTAAAATAATAATTATCTTCACAAGAAGACTCACGTGAATTTAATTAATTTAAAATCTAATAAAATTTGACAGAGAGTATCAAATGTTTTTCTTGGTTAAATTATATGGGCCTGGCCTTAATAGATGCCAATTAGAAAACCATCGCGACTCTTAGAACTAATATTTAAGCATTCTAAGTCTTTATATTATTATTATTATCGTGACTTTTTGTTTTCCCCTGTCAAGAAAGAAAGATAAAAATAAAAGCTTATTATCATCCATAACCTTGTGGTAAGATCCCAAACGATATTCATTAAATTTGTTCGTACCATCAGTTCTTTGTTTGAAAGTTTAAAGATCTTTATAATTTTTTTTTCAAAATCATAGATGGAAGGTGAAAGTTCTAGGAAACGGAAAGAGCCTATGTCAGAATTCGGGTGGGAAGATGGAGCAATCGACATAGTTAAACAAGCGTTCCGCAAATCGAGAGACGTGGTTCTAAAGGAAACGACGAAACATTTCACTGCGATTATTGATATGTTGAAAGAGTACATCAACAAAAAAGAAGAATCTGTCGGCTTAAACTATCAGCTTGAAACAATCGATGCTCAGATCTCGCTAATAGACGATATCTTGGAGGGGCGAATCGACTTGATTGAAGAGCGAAACAGGCTAGAAGATGTTAGGGTTGTTATTGAGAAAGATGAAAAAGAATGTGTTGTTCCTAAAATTGATTGGGATAAACTTCGTGTTCCCTTTATAAATCATTAACAATGTTAAGAATTTTATCTTAATCGTTTGCTGTTCTTGAATTTTAAATTATTATTATCTGACATAAAATATAAACGATCCTTTATTTTATTATTCTAAAACCCGAAAGTTCGTTAAATCGATAATATAAACTAGAGATATTGACCTAATTACGAAATCTAAAAATAGTTTAAAGTTATTCTGATAAATCGTAAAGAAAACATATCTTAGTCTTGGACTTTAAAGTTATTCTCATAAATCGTAAAAAAAAATGGTATGCAATGTTTGATATATAGTTCCTATTTTCGTTGAGTGATATATTTTTATAAATATTTAAAACTTTTATAAATCGTAAGTTTCTTAAAAGATTATGTAAATAATTTAAGTTTATGTAAATAAACAAATATATTGGTGATTACTGAGAATGAATATATACCATCGAATTTATCTAATGGTAAGTAATATTGAGATTTGATAATATCATAAATATACATTTTCCAGAAAAAAAAAATAATGTATATATATATATATTTTTCCGATTACAAGTTGAAAAAATCAAGATCGTAGGTTTAGTTTTACCATAAATTTTTATTCTCTTTTATAAACATGGCATGCCTGCTGTTCGATCCCATTAAAAAAAAGAACGGAAAGAGAGACTATTTTTACGATGTGGAAGACCTAAACCCTTTTGTTCATGAGTGGACGGTTAACGTCAAAATACTGAGGAAGTTTGAGGTGTGTCATTCTAATTTTAAATCATCTGACTTGATTGTAGTCGATGATAAGGTAATTTCAAGTTGTGTATCCCATATGATAATTTTCAAAAAAAAAAAAAACATATTATGTTGATTATATATTTTTTTAATAATATAGGGTAAAAAAATTCAAGTGATGATGCGTCCTCCTTATCGTGACATCTTTTTAAACGATATGGAAGAAGGTGACTGGATAACGTTATCAAGATTCTCACAAACCATTGTTGATGGTGTTTTTAAGTTAACTGATCATCGTTTTATGATACATTGGGGAGACAAAACATGGTTTAAAAAAATCCATCCTTTGTCTTCCAAGCAGTTTTATTCTTTTGTATCATTTAATGATATCAAAAGAGGGAAATTAGACCCTGATCATTGTGTAGGTGAGATTAAAATAATTATATAAATTTTTTAAAGAAATACCTGAAAAATAATTTCTAATGCAATTCTTATGAACAGACATTATTGGAAGAGTGTACACTGTTGGAAATCGTTTTGATGAAGGTCCTCCATATAAAGAATGGGATGAGTTGTACGTCGTTCTGGAAAATATTGAGTAAGTCATTCTATTAACGAAATATGATTTAACAATATGTTCGTGTTCGTTAATGACTCTAATTCTACATAACGTAAAATTGTAGGTTTGAACGATTATCATGTCGTTTACCAAAAGACTACGCGAATGTCTTTTTCAATGATTGGATACATTGTGATTTTGATATAATATGTGTGTTACGTTTTGCCAAACTTGAGACTATCAAAGGTTTGAATTATTTATACACGCTGGAAATATTATTGTTTATAATTGAAAAAATATAAATTAATTATTTATTGTTAATGTAGATACATGGATGGCAACAACGGTACACAATTGTACAATGGTCATGATCAATCCTGGATGTTCTCAAGTCACGCAGATGTTTGAGGATTTTGCCTTAATGGAGAACTGATATTGATAATAATTAAAGTGTAATTTGATATATCATAAAAAATCTATTGTATTTGATCTCGGCCTTTTAATTGATTTTTAAATTTATGAAATAACCGATTTGGTGATTATCATATAAAAAACTTATTTTGAAGAAATTCTCAGCGAGTTTTGTATAAATAATATTAATAGATTATTTGACTTAGAGATTGAATGAGTTTAATTAAATAATTTGAAACTGAGCATTATAATTATAGTATGATCAAATCAAAGAATTCTATTGTATTAGATATATATATATATATATATATATATAGATATCTAATTATGTTATTTACGGATAACTAATTATGTTAATTACATAAAAATATGTAGATAATATAAAATATAGCTGTGAAAATAATAATATTTTGTTAATAAGCTTTGCAGTCAGTATAAATTAATGAATAATTTAATTTTTATCATGCGGAAATTTTGGTGGTTATAACATAATTTGGAATGTAGATATCTGAAAAATATTGAATACTTATACAAAATAGAAATTTTATAAAAATGACGGGAAACATGACAATAATGATTTACTAATTTATGATTGTTTTACAAATACCATTAAAGTTTTCACGATGATAAATATAAAGAATATTTGATAATATCTTTAGATGTAAATATTCGAAAACAGATTTATGTATTATGTATATATAAATATGTTTGACAGACAGAACTCTCTAAGAATTCTTTGAAAAAAAAGATTATTATGGCTAACCTCCTATCCAACGCTATTAAAAAAAAGTTCGGGAAGAGAGACTATTTTTTCGATGTGGATGACCTAAACCCTTTCGTTCATGAGTGGAAAATTAACGTAAAAATTCCGAGGAAATTTGAGTGTCGTCATCCTCTTTTCAAGTCAACAGACTTAATCGTAGTAGATGAGAAGGTATATTTATATTATATAATGTTTTATAAATTTAAATTTAGTTTTATTTACTTATGTATAACGTTTACGTAGGGTACAAAAATCCATGTATTGATGGGTTCTCCTTATCGTGACATCTTTCTTAACGATTTGGAAGAAGGTGAATGGATTATGTTATCAAGTTTCTCATTAAGCAATGTTGATGGCGGTTTTAGGCCAACTGACCATCGTTTCAGAATACATTGGAGAGATGGGACATGGTTTAAGAAAATACTTCCTTTGTCTTCAGATCAATTTTACTCTTTCGTATCATTCAGTGATATTAAAAGTGGATATTTTGATTCTATATATTGTGTAGGTAAGGGTACCAATTTATTTTTATATTATATGTTAAGTTTAAAGTGCTTGATTAGTTAAATTATTGTATAAATTTTCGTAGATCTTATCGGAAGAGTCTTTAGTGTTGGAAATACCATGGAACAAGGTCCACCATACAAAGAATGGAATGAGTTATTCGTTGTTCTTGAAAATATTGAGTAAGTTGCTTTAAATTATTGAGCTTTATAATTTAAATTTCAATGATTTGAGAAGTTCTCAGTGATGATAAATTGTAGGGGTGAACATTTCTCATGTCGTTTACCAAAAGACTATGCGAACAGCTTCTATGACCATTGGATACATCGTCACAATGATATTATCATATGTGTATTACGTTTTGCCAAGCTCGAAAGTAATAAAGGTTCGGACCATTTCTTGCTGATAAATCTATAATTGCTTTTTTAATAAAAAGTTAACTAATTATCAAATTTTATTAATGTAGATACATAGATGGCTACCACAGTGCACAATTGTACCAGTGTCATGATCAATCCTCCATGTCCTCAAGTCACACAGATGTTGGGTGCCTTTGCTGATATGGAAATTTGAAATTGATTTTTTAAAGTGCATGACTTTTATACTTCATATTTATAAGATAAAAATAATACTTTAATCCTCTATGATAATATGATTGGATTTTAATTTGATTTATAATATTATTAAATTATTAATTAATTCATAAAACAAAACATATATTATATTAATTACCTTTTGTATTCAAAATAGACATCCCCACTGATTTTTACATATTCATGAACCTTTCAAATATGTAGTTAAAAGGTGTGGATGGTAACACCCCTTCGAGTCGATACTTTTTATGCAACCATTAACACCTTATAAATTCTTATAGTCGAATTTAAAAACTTAAAACCAAACTACTGTCTTTTCAACTTCTTCATTTCACTCTCTTACTAAACTTCTCTCTAACTAAAATACTTTTTTTTAAAGACAAACAAAAAAAAAATGGCGAGATTTGTGATGCTCGACAAATTGTGTCCTTGGACAATGGGATGGAAGATTCGTGTCAAGGTTTTCTGTTTATGGAGAGTGAGAGATCGTTCGAATGATGTATCGACAGAACTAATCTTGGTAGACGAAGAGGTATGTTATACAGAAATATTTCGTTGTTACTTCATATGTATTCGTGTGTCTAAATACTTTGGTAAATCATTCTCTGAATTAGGGTACATTTGGACATGCTACTATCCCGGCATCACTCAATGGTGTTCCGGAATTTAAATTGTCGGAGGATCGAACTTATGTTATAGAGAAGTTCGAAGTCAAGAGTGACAGAGAACAGATCCAGAAAACTAAAAACGGTTATCGGATCTTCTTCACAGACAAAACTATAATCAGTTTTGCAAGAGATCCTATCATTTCCAAATCTTTTAATAATCTAGATTTTAAACGTGTTTATGATAATGCGTTTCATGGAAGATGGCCTTACGGTAAATCGGACTTTATAATGGATTGTTTTATAAAAGATTAATTTGTTATTTTTAACACATATTAATCGTTTTTATGGCAGTTAATCTGATTGGATGCATCACCAATATGGGTGAAATCAAGAGTTTCAAAAAAGAAGATGGTGTCTATCGTTGGAGCTTGATGGATCGCTACATAAAATTCACTATCGAGTCGATTGAGTAAGTTTATATATGAATAATAATATTTTAAAAAACTGTTTTAAGTGCTTGATAAAATACGTAGATTGACATTATTATATCAACAAACCTTTTTCCAAAGGGGATATGTACTTGACTGCTTCGCAACAGGAGTCTATGCCAATCATATGTTCAAAACTTTCAAACTGCGTAACAGGAAGAGGGTCTGTCTGTTCAAAATGTGGAAAGCAGTCAGATTCGGAGGTGATTACGTTTGTTTATAGATAATTAGTTTAGTAATTCAGTACAGTTTATTATGATAATGAATAATTTGTTTATTTAACATCAGTAATGCTAGATGATAGTGTTCTCCTAACCAACGGCGATGGATGCTCGGAGATTGTCGAGGACCCGAAGAGTGCAGAATTTGCAGACTACATGTTCATGTAAGTCAGAGAATTACTTTGGATTGTCTTTCGATTATATATTTTAGAAATATGTGGATGTATCTTACTAACTTTAAATATTTAGGTACAATTACGTTGATCATGGTGAGTCAAGAATCAAAGATTTGGATGATACCGACTATAGGTTTGATTTAGACCTAAGGTAATAGTAAAATTTTACTTTATTTGATTAATGATTAGCTGATATGAAAAAATACTGATTAGAATTTATCCTTCTGCAAAATACAGAGATTCACTTGACTCCTATATTCATCTTGCTGTTGAGGACTCCTTTGAGAAGCATCGAAGACCTTATTGATAACTATGCTCAAAACCGTTCTTCGAAGTTCTGTATTTTTTGAAAATTATTGAAAAACACTTTTGTAATTTTATATTTGATGATTTTTTGGGATTTAATAAATAATTAAAATATTATTTTCTGTATTATTATTAAATTTAGTTAGTTGCAAATTTTAACATATAGAAATTTGTTTTAATAAAAATATTAAAAACTATTATTATAATTTACAAAATAACATTTATTTTAATAACGATATATGGTAATTTACAACTGCTTGATGAATTTCATTAAATCTGAAAGAATAAAAAAATGTTAAATATACTTTTTTAATAATGATAATAAACATATCAAGAATATTCATAAATGATATGTTTACATTCCTCATTATTATCGTTTTAACAAAATAAAGTAAGAAAATATTCTAAAAAATAAAAAATCAAGTCGGTTGTATAACATCTCTATAAATATTGTTCCGCTAATGTGTTTATGAGTTGTATGCTCAATTCAATATGACTTCTAAAAAGATGAACGTTCGACCTTTTGTTCAGTTAGACAATCTCAACCCTGCTTTAGACCATCAAAAGATAAGAGTCCGTATCATAAGACTTTGGAAATCATTCAAGTCCCTTCAGATGGTCTTCGTTGATAGTGATGTAAGTTCTAATTTTAAATTGAAGCGTCATGTTTATTTGAATTATCTATGAAATTTTTAGTGAAACTGGATATTAGTTTTATAACTTTAAATCGTTATATATAGGGTACAAGGATACATGCATCTATTGAAGATGGTTTGGTCAGCAGGTTTCAAAATCAACTTGCTGTCGGCGAGTCTAAAATAGTCGATACGTTCAGCTTAGTGGATTATGATAGTAATTTTAAGACAAGTTCTTTGGGATTTAAAATCGTCTTTTATAGAACCACTGTTGTGAAACCATGTGATGAATTCCCAGTTCGTGTTCTAGAAAAATATTTTCAGGTGTTTACTACTATCTTATCTGGAGAATTAGATAAGAATATATTGTTTGGTGAGTTGTTAATTAACTTTGTTTTTAAAAGTTATATTTACATGTAAAAAACAAAATATTAATTCATGTTTTTTTTCGTAGATGTAATCGGCCAAATCGTCAGTGTTGGAAATCTTGATAGCGTCAAAACGAAAGGGAAGGATAATGTCAAATTGAGTCGATTTGCAAGATTTAACGTATGTAACTTTAGTAAATATTTTGAAAATTAATTTAATCTAAAATAAATAACTAAATTTTATTATTTTTCATGCATTCGTAATATAGTGGAACCCGGTTAAATTGCACGGTGTGGGGGGGATCTTGCAAAGGACTTTGATAAACAAATAAAAGAACATCAAGATACTTTTGTCGTTTGTGTAATACGATTTGCATGCCTGAAGGAATGGAAAGGTAATATCTTACTTTCAGAAAAAACAAAACTTAAAGCTTATAATTGTCAAATCTAACGTTGCCAATTAAATCCATGTTACAGGAAATTATAGTATTTCCAATGCGTTCAACTCTACCGATATTCTCATCAATCCAGTTATGTCTGAAGTAGACGCGTTTCGAAATAAGTAAGTATACATATATGTATATATATGAATATATAAATCCTTTCTATATTATTCTGCACGACATGCTTAAATCATACACATATTCTTATTATTATCATAACTATATAGGTTGCCTACTGATGCTGTTGATTTAGTACACCTTGATGATGACCCAAGCCCTCAGAAACCCAAGGTGACATTATATGAGGAGTTTTTCATTGTGAACGAAAAGAGTACTATGGACCAAATCGTTTATGCACTTGAGGTAATGATTCAAACGTAAAATTGATATCGTGATCTTATTTTTTTCTGAATTATAATTGGGATGATAAATGTTTGATTAATTCTTTACAGGCGCGAACATGTGTGACAATCGCGACAATTCATTCTGTTGAAGTGTTGCCCAAATGGTATTATATTGCCTGTAAAGTTTGCAATAAGAAGGTGCAGCCATATCCACCAGAATCTCAAGCTGTAAAGGATTTACTATATAGTTGTGGAGTTTGTGATTCTGATGTTATGGAAGTTGATTACAAGTAAGTACCAAATTGTCTCTTAAATTTTTAAAAGAATTGTGGATTATAACTATACGCACATTTAAGTCGTACCAAACTGTTTATAAGGTATAAACTCATACTTCATGTTGGGTACGGAAGTTCACAAAAGATTAAGCTGCTCTTCTTTGACGGTCTTGCCCAACTATTTATTGGAAAAAAAGCAGAAGAACTAGCTTTGGAAAAACCTAAAGTAAGTATAGTATCATTTGAATTCTATTTGGTTTAAAGTTATAAAAATAAGTATTAAATCAAGATTTCACATTTGTTCAGGACGATACTGCACCTATTCCTGGAAGTCTCTCTGCCTTGGTTGGGAGGACTATGCTGTTTAAAATTTCGATTACAATCGAGAATTTAAAAAGCGACAAGTCTGCTTATGTTGTCGAAAAGTTTTGGGAAAAGGAAGACATGGTTGTGCAATTTGGAAAGGTACTAAAGTAAACAAAAAAAAAACATATATCCATAATATCATTATGAATTCTATACCTTTTAAATCTCAATGTATGTAATTTCAATGTAGGAACTATATGGAAAGAATGAACTTTCGAATAATTCTTTGGATCTCGACGACCATAAGTTGCAAATTGCACCAGCTGAAATGAATTTGACTTCATCTAAGAGAGATTATACAGACAGCAATATTGGATCGACCGGGGGTCATAGCATGATGACAAGGAAAAAAATCAAATCTGAACCCCGAGATTGAAAAAGTTGCGTCATTTCAAAACATGATATTGGTTAATTTTTATTTTCATCTTTATGTTTTATTTTTTTGAATTGAAATTTTTAATTATTTTGAACAATTAAGAACGCTTTTAAGCTTCTTAGCGTATTTGTATTGGTCAAACTTTAATTCTTTCAATTACTATAATTATGTTACAATAAACGAAAATTAAAAATATATACAATATAATTTAATAAATATCATACTATAAAATCATTTGGGAAATTTTAATAGTTAGAATATCTCTAAACCCCAACCTAAATCTTTTTAAACATATTTCAAAATTCCATAAATAATGATAATATGTTAAAAATAAAAGGTCAAATTTAATGGTCTGAAAATTCAATACGATAATTTAAGAAAATGACCATTAACAATTATGTTAACAAAATTTTTTACATTAAAAACTTAATGGTAATCCTAAATATTTTGCATTTTCAATACGAAATTTTAGGAAATATAATATTATCAAGTGTGTAAACTTAATTTAAACATTTTATATGTATATATATATAAGTCTTATTAATTTACCATGTCAACTAGAAAAAAAAAAAAAAACTGAACCAATTTTTAAGTTCTTGCTGTTTGACGTATAAGGTAAAACAAAAATCAAGCTTTTCATTATTTTGTATTATTGAAATTACATTCACATGTTTCAAATGTATACGTGCAGAATCATAATGAACCATTTATCTGGAGTTCGTCGAACCACCAAGAAAAGATCAGGACCTGATGAAGGTGCGGTCCGTTCGCAAATTCAACAAGAACAATTTGTTTCCTTTTGTGAGGATCGCATTGCTGAACCAGTTCAAAAAAAAGTCAGGAAAACCGGAAAAGAATCAATTTCTTCTGAAGATAACTCATTGGCGCATCTTGACGTTCAAAATACCGTTGTTGACGGTGAAAATAGTATTTTGAAATCAGCGAACAAGAAATCTCAATTTCAATCCTGGATGGAATACAATGTCATGCCTAACAATGAGCCAATCTACACATATGATAAGGATGTTTCCGGATACTTCTGGTGTGTGAAAAACAAGAAATATGTACGCAAAGATATATCATGAAAAAGGATAGACCTTAGAATGTCGTTTTGAATTTTAGTTTCATATTTTGATATTCAATAATAATAACTATTTTTATTTCTGATTATCACCACGATGTTATTATAATTCGTTATGTTTTTAAAAGGGATTTTATCACTTTTTAATGTTTATCAAATGTTAGTTTTATAACATAATGAAATTATCTTCCTAATTAATAATAATTATGATATGACAATTCAGCGGAAAGTTCGTTAATAGTATAATATTTATAATGGAAGAAAAATATTTAGTTTAACATGTTTTAAAATTTTGTTACAAAAAAATATAATATAAGAATTGAAAATATATAAAAAAAAAACTAGATATTCAGTAATGACCCGATAATAATCTACAAGATTATGGAAATATAACAAAAAAAGATAAAAAAATTAAATAAATAAAATATTGTCAAAGATCAAGAAAGTAAATTTCAAAAAATACGTATTAAAGATCTCCATACATAATAGAAAGATAAATAACGTATTTTTTAAAAAAATATTCAAAAAAGTTAAGATGATATATAGATACATATGTCAATATTCGTATATATCAATAATTAGTACATTTTAGATGGCATTATATATACGGCACCATCTTCCAATATAAACAAACCTAACAGCGAAATTTAGAATAAAATTGTTAGAATTACTCGATTATATGAATTCTTGATCGTACTTTGAATTTCATTTTGCAGATTACTACACTTGACGTATTATAATGAGACCTTCGAAGATTCCATATCGGAGGAAGAATGAAACGACACATGCCGTCTCTAGAAAACGTACAGACATTTTATATTCTTTACATTACGATATATGTTACATTCGAAACTAATAGATTGCACTTAACAACATTATAAAACTACAGGTGTTAGTTCTACGATAAATCTTCCTGCTTTTTCGAATGCACTGAATTTTCAGTATCCTGATCCACATAAGATGGCAAGGTTGAAAAGAATGCAAATACTGAAGTCTAAACGGGCACAAAGGAAGAAAAAAGGTAATATCTTTGGGATGGGATTTCAAAATGAGAATATATATAAAAATATATATATATATATATAAATGCTAAAACTAATCCAATTGTTGACTATGCAGAAAATTTCCTTCTTCCCGGATTACAGGAAGATTTGGCATGTTTCGTCGCAACTGATTCGGATACGAACGATGAAAGTGATTCAGACAGCTCTACTGATGGGATTTCATTCGATACTAATGAAAGCAATGCGACATCTGAGATGTTTCTTGGCTTTCCTCCCATAAAAGCTAAGTTATTAAATAATGGTATATCTCGATGCATATCTGATTCGTTATACGACTGTTTTGTAAATAAGTATGTATATCTAACATATATTTGAAATAATAATTTTTTTAAAAATGTATATGTAGGTTATTATGATGATGGAGATCCTTATTTTTTATGTGATAATTGTGGAGCATATATGTGGTATGGCGAACGGGTGAACAAACGGACTAAAAAGGCAAAGCCGGATTTTTCACTGTGTTGCCATCGCGGCAAAGTAATACTTCCTACTTTGAAGACTGCGCCTAAAACATTATTATCGTTGTTTTATAATAATGACGATAGGGGTAAAAACTTCCGCAATAACATACGAGCGTACAACATGATGTTTTCGTTCACATCATTAGGTGGGAAAATTAACCATTCAATAAATAATGGTAGAGGGCCGTATTTATTTCAGATGTGCGGAGAAAACTATCACCGTATCGGTGATATCTTGCCAGAACCTGGAAAGGAACCAATGTTTTTGCAATTATATATACATGACGTATGTAACGAGATAACGAATAGAATTTCTGCATTTAGGTAATTATATATATTGATAAATATGTATTTAAATATTTTCCATAACTTAATTATTAGTTAAATATCTTTAGCATAATTCGATGTATCTACTAATCATTATTATTATTAATTTTTGTGTTTTGTTCTTGATATAGATCATCAGGATCTTCTGGAGATTTAAAACATGAGATTGTTGGACTATTAAAAAAAATGCTTGATAGTCATAATCCGCATGTTAAGGCGTTTAGATCGGTACGTGAAAGATTTAATATGGAAGAAGGTAGCGAAGGTCTGCGATTAATCTTACCTTCAGACAGAACTACTGATGCAAGAACTCATAATCTTCCTACCAGTAAAGAGGTCGCTGCTTTAATTCCCGGAGATTTTATGGCTGGTGTGAATAAAGGTGACATTGTTATAGAAAGTCGTTCGGGTATTTTACAGAGAATAAGTGAGCTTCATCCCGCATACTTGCCTTTACAGTACCCATTGTTGTTCCCTTATGGTGAAGATGGTTTCAGATTAGGTATCGATATAGGTTTCATGGATACCCGTGGACGTAAAAGGAAAACCGTAACCATGAGGGAATTTTATGCGTATAGAATATTTGAAAGATATGAAGAGTCTTCGACTATTGTTATGGCAGGCAAATTATTCCAGCAGTTTTTAGTCGATGCATTCACTACCATCGAGTCGAACAGGTTGAACTACATATGGATGAACCAAAGCAAACTCCGAACGGAAAGAGTCGATAAGATAATTGAAGCTGCTGAAAAAGGACATGAAGACCTTGCACAACATGGAAAAAGAATATTTATTCCGTCATCGTTTACTGGTGGAAAAAGATATATGATGCAACATTATCTTGATGCCATGGCTACTTGCAAGTATTTTGGATTTCCTGATCTTTTCATAACTTTTACGTGCAACCCAAGGTGGCCTGAAATTGATCGTTATCTAGCAAGACATCGTCTTAGTAAAGAAGATAGACCTGATATATGTAGCCGAGTTTTCAAGATGAAACTTGATAGATTAATGGAGCAAGTGAGAAAGGAAAAAACTTTTGGTATCGTAAATTCAGGTATGTATTTAAAAAGTTTTAATTATTATTATTTATATTAGTCTTTGGAAAAAAAAATATCTTATTAATGTTTTTTAAAAATAATTATTTGTTTTAAAAAATTTCAGCGATGTATACAATAGAATTCCAGAAGAGGGGTCTGCCTCATGCGCACATGATTCTGTTTTTACACCCAGACAATAAGATGCGTACATCAGACGATATTGATAAATACATAAGCGCTGAAATTCCTGATAAAGAGGTGGATAAGTATTTGTACGAAGTTGTTTCTGATGTGATAATCCATGGCCCGTGTGGTCATATGAACAGAGATAGTGTCTGCATGAATAATGGGCAATGCACTAAATTCTTCCCAAAACCATTCATGGATAATACTGTTGTCGACGATGCTGGCTATCCAATATATAGACGACGTAACTATGGGAGAATCGTGGAGAAAAGAGGATTTCAGTACGATAATAGTTACGTTGTTCCCTATAATCGTGATTTATCACTCCGTTTTCGTGCTCATATAAATGTTGAGTGGTGCAACCAGACACGTTCAGTTAAATATTTGTTCAAGTACATCACTAAAGGTCCGGACTATGTTAGAGCCAAAGTAGGAGAAGAAGATCAGGAAAATGAAATTAAAAAGTTTTTCAATTGCAGGTAACAACTTAATAGGATTGTCAAATATTCTCATATTAAATTATACGTGACAAACTAATCCAATATTTTTTAGGTATGTATCTGCATGTGAGGCTTCTTGGCGAATTTTTGCTTTCCCGATTTGTTATCGTACTACAGCCGTAGAAAAACTCCCGTTTCATCTTCCAGGGCAAGAATTGGCTATTTACAATCAGGATGATCCAATAGAAGATGTATTGCAACGTACAACAAATAGAACTTCTAAATTTTTGGGCTGGATGGAATGCAACAAGATTTATCCCCAGGCCAGAGCACTTACGTATGCTGAATTTCCATCTAAATTTGTGTGGAATAAGAGAGAAAAACTTTGGAAGCCAAGATCAGAGAAACAGAAAAGTTTTGCAATAGGCAGAATTACGTATGTACCGCCTTCTGTAGGACAAGCCTATTACTTGCGAGTACTGCTTAATAAAATTCCAGGACCAACAAGTTTTGACTATTTAAAAACAGTCAATGGTGTACTTTATAGTGATTTCCAAGAAGCTTGCTATGCTTTGGGATTATTGGATGATGATAAGGAGTACATTGCAGCTATAAACGAAGCAGGTGAATGGTGTTTTGGGAAATTTTTAAGAAAGTTATTTGCGATCCTACTGCATACAAAGAGTTTAACTGTTCCTCTTGAAGTTTGGAATAAAACGAAAGACATCTTGTGTGAGGATATTTTGTTTAAAGAAAGGAGAAACAGGAACGATCCAGGTATTTCAAAAACTTATTTTCTTTTATCAAAATATTCCGTTTTCGAAGAAAAAAAAATATATATTTATATATAATAAAATGTTTACAATTTTCTCTGGTAGGTCTAATGTTGTCACGGACTCAGATAGAAAATATATGTTTAACTGAAATAGAACTCATGTTACGATCGAATCGGACATCTCTTACGGCCTTCGAGACAATGCCTAGACCAGATGATAGTATAATGAACACAGGAGAAAATAGGCTTATCGCAGATGAGAGAATATATAAGCCTCAAAAACAAGAGGAATTGTACAATAAGTTGTTACCTATGCTAACTGATGAGCAGAGACGTGTTTATGAAGAAATTATTCACTCTGTGAATCACAATAAAGGTGGTATGTTTTTTGTCCATGGTTTCGGAGGTACTGGAAAAACTTTTATGTGGACTATTCTTGGTGCTGATATAAGGTCTAAAGGTAATATTGTTCTTAATGTTGCTTCGAGTGGTATAGCTGCTTTGCTTTTGGAAGGTGGTAGAACGGCTCATTCAAGATTTGGTATTCCAATCAATCTTAATGAATATTCTGTTTGTTTGATAGATGCCGAATCTGATCTTGCTGATTTAATTAGAGAAGCAAAGCTCATAATATGGGACGAGGCTCCAATGATGAACAAGCTTTGTTATGAGACTTTAGATAGGAGTTTGCGAGATATCATGAAATGTGACCAGATTTTTGGAGGTAAAGTTGTTGTGTTAGGAGGTGACTTTAGACAGATTTTACCAATTATTACGGAAGGTGGAAGGGTAGCCACAGTTTTAGCATCTATCAACTCATCTGTTCTTTGGAATAGTTGTAAAGTTCTTAAACTTACCGAAAATTTGAGACTTTGCAAAGCACGTAATAGTATGGATGCAGGTGCTCTTGCTACTTTTTCTAAGTGGCTTCTTGATATCGGAGATGGTAAAATTAACGAGTCAAATAGTGGGGATGTAGAGATAGAAATTCCGGATGATTTATTAATTAATACAAGTGGAAATCCTATTGAAGCAATAGTTAAAGAGATCTACGGAGAACAATTTACAAGGAGGACTGACCCAAAATTCTTTAGTGAAAGAGCTATTCTAAGTCCAAGAAATGACGATGTTGATAAGATAAATCAGTTTATGCTCACTAAGCTTCCAGGTATGCAAATTAAAAAGGAGATAGAAATTTAATTTTTTGAAAATTTTCTAATATTCAAAACATATACGAAATTTAATTTTTAAATTTTGCAGGTGAGGAAAGACGATATCTTAGCTCTGATAGTATTGAAACGTCTGATACGAGCGGACTTGATGATATGATATACACTCAGGAATTCCTAAACAGTATTCAAGTTTCTGGACTGCCAAGCCATATTTTAACTTTGAGAATAGGAGCACCTGTCATGTTGTTAAGGAATATAGATCCTAAGGGAGGTTTATGTAACGGTACGAGGCTGATTATTACTCAGATGGCCAATCATGTAATCGAAGCAAGAATCGTGACAGGAAAAAAGGTTGGAGATAAGGTACTTATCCCTAGGATGTATGTTAGTCCACCTGATGCAAAGTTTCCCTTTCGTATGAGACGACGACAGTTTCCTATTACCGTTGCGTTTGCAATTACTATAAACAAGAGTCAGGGTCAGACGCTAGAACATATTGGATTGTTTCTTCCGAAGCCGGTTTTCACACATGGACAGCTTTATGTTGCATTCTCTCGAGTGACAACCAGAAAAGGATTGAAGGTGTTAATTACTGATAAAGATGGAAAATGCCAGAACAAAACACTTAATGTTGTTTTCAAAGAGGTTTTTGAGACTGTTTAATTTTTATGTTTTTAATTGAACATTGTTTTGGAATTTTAGATTAAATTTTATTTTCCATAATTAGTTAAACAAATTTTTATCAACTTTGAAATACAATGTTACTCATAATATTCATTACAATTATCTGTAATATAATTAAAATTGTGGTATTTTGCTATGTAATTAGAATAGAAAATATAATTACGTAATGGTAAAAATTATTGTTTAAGGTATGATAAAGTCTTAATTTAAACAATTAAATCTCAAACACATTTAAATTAGAACCTTGCGAAATATATCTATTAAAAACGAATCATGTCTTTCATTTTGTTATCATAATTTAAATAATAATATATAATAGTGAAAAAAAAAAGTTATAACGCTAAACGTTAATACGCAACGTTTAATCGTGACTCTTTGATTTCTTACAGTTCCGAAATCCCCTTTTTGTCTCCGACAAAGAGAGAAAACAGAAAAACCCTAATTCGATAGAATCATGAATATCGATTATATTTCTGATCTTCATCGGGGAAAAACCAACTGGTGTATCCAAGCCAAGGTCTTGAATTCTTGGTATGTCTACGAATTCTTCAGCAAACGAGTTCTTCTACTTGTGGATGAAAGGGTTAGAGAAATTCCCAAATGATAATTTCTACTGATATTTGATATTTTAAAAGTCTTATATATTAGATTACTAACACAATTTATCAATTTTTGAAGGGTGACACAATTGAGGTGGCCTTTGTTCCAACAACACTGAAAAAGCTCCAGAAGTATATTTATGAGGGTAAATGGTATGAGATTAGGACTTTCAAAATCATCGATCCAACCCTAAGGGAGAGGAATACTCATCATCCTTTCCAAATCAAGTTTACGGAAGAATCAACCATGAATCAATTGGAATCAGTAAATTCGAAAAACTATTTCCGATTCGAAGATTTGGGTGATATATATCGTTCAAGAATCCATCATCCCATTTCTTTTGGTACGTTTTAAATATACGGTTTAAAAAAAAATTCAATTATACCCTGTGGATAAAGATTTTTGCTATCTTTGAGTTGTTTAATCTTTAGACTTTTAATAATTTTGGAACTTTGTGGATTGGTCCCTCCCATATAAAGTACAAATATAGAACTTATACATAAGTAGTTTTATGTGGATGATAGATTCAGAAACAATTATTCTTAGATATTGCTATCTTTGTGTTGGTGAATCTTTATACTTTACATAATTTTAGAACTTTGATAATTGATTCTTCCCATATAAAAGTACAAACAGAACTTAGAAACTAAATAGTTTTATGTATATGATAGATTTGGAAACAATTTTTCATCTTTTTGAAATAAAAAAATGTCTTTTTATGGCAAAAAATAGATGTTTGCGGATGTGTAGTAGCTGTAACTGACAACAGAGAACATGCTGGCGAAGTTGTTTTCACGCTATTAAATGGCAGGTAAGTCACATTTATTCCAAATTTTATGTTGCTAAGATTTTTAAGTCTCACTCTTTAAAAAATGTTTGTATTAACTTCATCTGTAGGTATGAATCTATCAAGTGCCGTGCAGTAAACAACTATCCTACCCTTTTCATGTATTCATGGGAGTCGTCAGGATGCCATCTCACATATCGTAACGAACCAGTGTTTTGTGTTCTGCGTTTCTGGAGGGTTGGAGAGTATGAAGGTATGACTGTTAATAGGACTTACAAGTTTTAATAAATGTTAAAGACTATCTATTTTCTATACTCATTTACAAAACTTTTATAACACTTTAAACATCTCTAGGTGAACCGTGTATTGAAAACACATTGGCCTCCTCCAAGATCTTTTTAAAACCGGATTTTGAAGGTCTTGAGCATCACAAGACTATGTAAGTTTAAATGTTTATTAATACTATGTAGTATATCATGCTAGGGTTTAACTTATGAATTTGCTTTCTATACTTAGCTCCGAATTTGCTGGACGCTACTACATAAATCGTATGATGGAGCATGAAAAATAATCGTATAAGGGGCTTAAGGTGAAGGCAGGTTATTTAAATAAAAATTATTTTGAATATGTAAACTTTATAACTATTTGTAATGTTTGTATGACCTATAATTTATATTACTTTCAAAAATAATTTATATTGTCTAAACGTAGTAAATTAATGTGATGCAAATCTTTATCCATCGTGATTTAATTAACCATACCAATTGTATTGGGCTCATCAAATTCATGGAAATTGAAAATGGGCTTCAAAAAAAATATATAAAAGTTTACATATTTATTAGAATAATATATATTAAATAAATGAGTCCATTTTTTAAAAAGTGAAATAAAATTCTTAAGGTACAACTTAACTGCTAAGTTAGTATAATTCTAAAAATAGCAACCAATTAATCTATTAGTTTAATTATTGATAAAATTCCGACTTACCTATCTTCAAGAAACAAAAATTTAAAAGGTTTGAAACAATTGTTCTATATTGGTAAAAACATTATTTCTTAAAAAGTCTTATAAACCTATTATATGGAAGACAAAAATAATCAGACGACAGTATCCATCACCATAGAATATTCTTAACTAAGAATATATAGTCATGTACAGTATTATAAATAGATGAGTTTCAAATGATACTATTTAAGAATATAATGTCTCTAGCTAATACTCAAGTAAGACTTCAAATTAATTGTCATCTATTTTGTAATATGAATATTCCTCATATTTTTATTGTAGTAACAACTTTAATTCAAGCAAATTGTATAATTGAATATAGTGCATTATAAATATCAATTAATCAATTATGTATTATAGTTTCGATTAAAAAAATTATTATATTATCAAAATTAACCAATGCATGTATGGATGCAAGGACAAAAAAAAAAGTGTTATTCTCAAAGTCTTAGCATTGATTAACATCAAATATACCGACTATAAAAAATACTACTAATCTGTAATTATAATCATAATTATACCTATTAAAATTATAAATACTAAAAAACAAAAAAAAAAGACACTTAAACGATTAAGACGCAACGCTACGTTTAATCGTGACTGTTTATATTCTTACAAATCCGAAATCCCATTTTCGTCTTCGAAAACAGTGAAGCAAGAGTAAAAAACCCTAATTTGGTAAAATCATGAGAATCGATTACATTTCTGATCTTCATCGAGGACGAACGAACTGGTGTATTCACGCTAAAGTCTTGAATTCTTGGCATGTCACCGAGTTCTTCACAAAACGAGTTCTTCTTCTTGTGGATACGAAGGTTAGAGCAATTAATCGAAAATCGATTTTATATAAATCTTTATTTTAATAGTGTTTATATGCTAGATTACTCACACGATTTTAAACAAAACTTGAAGGGTGACACGATTGAGGTCGCCTTTGTCCCAACTATACTTAAAAAGCTCCGGAAGTATATTTACGAGGGCGAATGGTATCAGATTCGAAATTTCCAAATCATCAATCCAACCCTCAAGGAGAGGAATACTCATCATCCTTTACAGATCAAGTTTACGGATGATTCAACCATGTTCCCGCTCGAATCAATCAACTCCAAAAATTACTTCCGATTCGAAGATTTGGATGATATATATCGTGGAAGGATCAATCATCACATATCTTTCGGTACGTTTTTCGAAATTTAATTGTAATTTATTTATTTTAACATAGTATAACCAAATTGGAATGGATTGTTTTTTAGTTTTGTGTTGAGTTATCTAGAAACTCTAAAAGAATTTTGGAACTTTGTGTATTGGTACCTCAATAGAAAAGTACAAATTGAACTTTTACCAAAAGCTTTGGATACAAACATTCTAAAAATATTCTTGACTTTTTCCAAAAATAGATGTTTGCGGATGTATAGTAGCTGTTGATGACAGAAGAAATCATGGAAATGGTGTTTCTGAAGTTGTTTTAACACTATTAAATAGCAGGTAAGTCACATTTATTGCATCTTTACTCATATTAAGATTTATAAGTCTGACTTTATTTTGTAGAGTGTAACAAGTATATTCATTTGTAGGAATGAAACTGTAAAGTGTCGTGCAATGGATTACTATGCTAACCTTTTCATGTCTTCGTGGGTGTCAACTGGATGCCATCTCACATATCAAACTGAACCGGTGTTTTGTGTACTGCGTTTCTGGAGGGTTGGAGAGTATGAAGGTATGTACTATTAATAGAACTTGCTAGATTGTAAAAATTCTTAAGAGTAGGTTGTATACTCATCTAAATAATCTTTTTAACACTTAAAACATTCCTAGGTGAACCGTGTATTGTAAACACATTGGCCTCCTCCAAGATCTATTTAAAACCGGAGTTTGTAGGACTTGAGAATCACAAGGCTATGTAAGTTTTTAATGTTCAAAAATATCAAGTGGTGTATCATGTTAGGGTCTAACTTATGGATGTGTTTTCAATTTTTTTAGCTTGGAATTTGCTGGACGTTATTACATTAGGCACATAATGCAGCATGAAGGGTAAACTGGAGAAGTTTAAGCTGAAGGCATATTGGTTAACAATCTTTTGTATATGCTAACTTTATAATTATTTTGAAGGTTTGTATGATCAAGTACTATAAACCCTTTTAAGGGTTGCTTTCCAAATTTTCTTGATGGTTTAAACGAAATATTAAATTATTCTGACCCAACTTCTATCTAATTTAAATTAACCAAATAATATGGATCAGGCTCAATGGATTTTTCCCATTTTGCAAATGGGCTTAACATTTTTTAAAACAAAATATTATATATTGAAAGTCCATTTAGAAATGTCAGATTAAAAGTTTAAAATACAAAATTAATTACAATTTTGAACATATTTAAAAAGAACACAAAACTAATTTAAAAATACATTTTTTTTTTGACATTTTGATTTTATTTAACTCTTGCCCGCACAAGCGTGCGGGTAACTCTCCTAGTTCATATTAAACTACTAATAGGTAGGCTTGGAAACTACTACCGATACCCGTATTAAATCCGTTTTTCGATTTGTATCCGTCCCGAAAAAGATATTCGCAGCTTTAGGGTCGAGTAAAGGATATAATAATTATATTATCCATCAATAATGATCGAGTATCGGATATTAATTTAATTTTTGAGCGTCTCGTTACCAGTCTCATTATCCGTTTTATTACCGACTCATAAATACACGTTAATAGTTTGTAGAATAATGTTACCAGCGTGAGGAAATATTTATGTAAATTTAGATTTGTTTGTTACAAAATAATAGTATAAAATTTATTAATTCTATACATTTTATAAAATCATATATTTAATTTACTTAAGGTCATACTCTGATTTCGACCCGTAGTTGGTACTACTATTTTGGTTTGGTGCAATATCAAATTCGTTAATTATACATTCGGTAAAGCCAAAAAAATCCAACAAAATATGTATTGACCCGTGATTTGGTATTACAAATTGATGTGATCATGTTTAGAGATCTTAATATACCAAATTTACAAATTGAAGTTATTGGTATAACATGTTATATATTAATTTTATAGGTGAAAATTACAATTAGGTTATGTATATTATCAACATTATACACTTAGTATTGTTTATATAGTGAATATTGTGTATAAACAATTAAGTTTTAGCCAATTAAATAGTTTGTTATTATTTTCTAAGATTTATGAAACAATAAATAGAGTTTCATTATTTTGTAAACAAATCTAAACTTTTCTTTTGTTAACTATTAGAATAATTAAAATATAATAGCATTTTCGTAATATGTCACATCACAATTGGTTAAATTTTTAACAACAAAGCTTAAATAAGTAAATATTTAAATATTTAATCTTAGTTTTATAAATAAATTTAAGTTTTATAATTTTCTAAATAGTTTGTTATTGTTTAATAAGATTTCTGAAACAATAAATAGAATCTGTTTAATTATTTTATTACATAATTTCGAAATAATTTTATTATTATTTTATTAAATAATTTCGAAATTATTTTATTAATGATTTTTTGTAATCTAATAAATTAATAATTACTATTTTTTTGGATAATCATTTTCAGGTTACAACAAATTAATATTGAGATTCTGTTATTATATTTTGTATTAAAATACAATGGCATTTTGTGTAATATTTTGCATGGAATAGGGTTATTTGTTTAAATGGTTGCTTAAATAATATAATAGAGATTTGTGTAAGTGGTAAAAACAGTATGGTAAAGATATAGGACATTATTCTGACTTTACAAATTCCTTTGCGTATTGGAAAATCGGATTAGATTTCAGTCTTGAATACTTATTTTTTTTATAGTTGAACTAGTTCGTTCACCCATAGAATTAGTGCGGTACAAATAGTCGGCCGTTCGAAAGTTTTGTTGGCTATAATCCCTCCGTTTTATATTATTTGTCATTCCGCACAATTTCACACGTATTAAAAAATAATTAAATTTTCTATTTTATTCCTCATTAAAATACTATTTTATTTGATATAAATAATTAATAAGCTAAAAGTTAAAAGTAAAACTGAAAATTTGATCCATAAAATTGCATAGTAAATACAAAACGACAAGTAATAGATAACAAAAAATTTAACTCTAGAATGACAAGTAAAAATAAACGGGGGAGTATTATCTATTTTATTTAATCTAAGATAGTTCATTTATTTCAGATGATTATCTAATATTTTCAATTTAGGGCATGACTGGTTTAAATACAGTGGTTGCGATTGCGGGAGTTTGCAGCGAGCAGAAAGTTTAAATTTAATGCGTGAGACTGTTAAAGGTAATGCGACAAAATTAAAATATTGAATATAGATTAAATTCATTTTTTTTGAGTTCAACTTTACCCTACATCAAATCTACATTCATTGAGTTCAAGTTTAATCAAACACCAAATTAACATTTTCAATTTATATCATTATTCCATTTTGATTATATTATTCAATAAAGCTAATAATATATATTTTTAATTCAATGTGAATAATATAATCAAACCTAATGAGAATACATTATGTTTTGTTTGGTTTTAAATGGATTTTAAGATATAATAATATAATTAATTATTTATAAAAATGATGTATTTGAAGTATAAACATTTATTAAACATTGTATAGTTTTTCATTGTAAGCTAGAATCAAATGCATTTAATTTTTTTATTGTGTAATTAAAATAAAATAAAATAATTCTTTAAAAAACACAATAGGGAGAAAATAGTAAGTGAGGAAAGGAAAAAATAAAATTTCTTTTAATATGGATTTTAGTTTTCTGCATCAAACAAGCCTACAAACAACCTGTCTTTTCTTCTTCCAATTGTTGGGTGTCTTACTCGACTTGTTCTTTTTAGGCAAGTGTCACTTACAGACAAGCCTCAGAGAAGCATGTTCAAGAAACCGTAAGAGAAATTGCCACACAAAAAAAAAACTCTGAAACAGATTTTCTCATACAAACAAGCTAATCTGTGCACACTACTTTGTTCTTTGCATCTTGATGTTGTGGTGGGAAAGTCCTGAAAAGTTCTGTATAATATTGACGACAAATAGCTTATTGCAGGCTTATCTCAAGTTAGTGCTGGGCACGGGACGGGTACCCTTGAATTTTCTCAGACCCTTTACTCGTCCCGATCCTAACGGGTAACAGAAAAAATTTACTCATACTCGATCCTTAAATAACGGATACCCGGAAAAACGGGTATCCGGTAAAAAATAGTTGACCCTTTAAATACCCGACCCTTTATTATTACCCGGAAAAACGAGTACCCGATAAAAAAAATATCAATAATCGCAATAATAATTTTATATTCTGAAATTCAAAAAAGGAAAAAATCATAAATTTATGCAATATATAGTTCCAAAAATTATAAAATTATAAAATTATAAAATTTGAAAATAAAAATAATATATTAGTTCATTTAAGCTAATTTGAACTTAGATTTTAACTTTACCTCTATAAATAATAATAAATAATAATAATAATATCAAATATTAACGGGTATTTACGGGTCGGGTAGCAAAACGGGTAAAGAGCCGAGTAACGGGACGGGTATTGAAAACTAAACTAATACCCTATACTCGTCCCTTACTCACGGGTAATATAATTATAATACCCTTTACTCGACCCTAAAGCTGCGGATACCTTTTTTCGGGACGGGTACGAGCCGAGTAACGGGTCGAGTACGGGTAACGGGTATTAGTGCCCAGGCCTATCTCAAGTAGGTTACAATCAAAAGTATGAATGGCATAAGTCATCTATATTGTTACTTTGCACAAGTAGAATATGCTTTCTATTTTTCTACTAGCTTTCTAAATCTTTTCTTGATTGATAACAAAAGTGCAGGTCCTACAAATGGCCACGTCGTGACTATAGCAATGTATGCCAATAGCCAAATCGATTTCCGGCTGTATCTTGAAAGCTCATCAACTCTCTTCTTCAAAGGACCGAGTAAACTGTTATAAACTTGAGTAGTATTGTCCTTACGTTGATGATTCCTTTTCTTTTCATCAATTTGAGCACTATTCTCTTGTTCTACATCAGCTCTTGTTGTGTCCACTTCACTTGCAGCAGCAACCATCCCGTCTTCTCCAACATCCACGAATGGTCCCTGATCAATCGAAGATCCCAATGGTTCTGGGATGATCTGCATCTGAAAGAATGATATGATGCATGTCTTAGAAGAGACTAAGAGTGGGGTGATGTCATGGAAACGGACAAAAACTCATTTCTCTCATACCTTCTGTCTTCTGTCTGCAAAGGGGCTGGAGAGTAGCACTTCAAAATATTCTTGCACAGCCCTCGTCCACCTAGACATTACAGTTTCACATTTAATCAATTCCACTCCTAAGAAACTCCTTGCGGATAAAAATGTGTGAAGAGTATCTAAGAGACGCAGATAGATTACCACATGCTTGTTGCTGTCATCCCTTCATAGTAAGCAAGATGACCACCATGTGTTGTGGTTGCCAGAACTATGTTTTTGTTTGCCCTGCAAAAGTTGAGACATTGGAACATCAGTTTCATAATACAGGGCGATCCATCACAATGAGCTACAGAGAGATGCAACTGAGAAACTCATCAAATTTTGCCTACGCGTTCACTTCCTCAACTAGCCACGCTTGGAAACTCAAAATAACAGAGAAACTAACCAACTCAATTTAGTAATCTTGTGAAAACTTCTAGAGCACCCAAGAACAAAAGCAACAACCAAACCAGATAATTTGACTTTCTAGAGCACCTCCTACTCTCCCATATCAAAACCAGTTCCCAAAATACTCGGATCCTGTTAAATCCCCTCGTTAGACCATTATTCCCTCGATCTAACTTCTGAATGATAGTGAGGTGATGTGGCATTACTTAACAGCTATATGATTTCACCTGAAGACTTATTAGTGGCCCTCCCTACAAGGCTACAACCTAAGAGAACCGGTGTAAAACTGGGTCAACTAGACTATTGTGCAAATTGATCTAGTCCATGAGTTCTAGAGTCGAAAACTGGAGAGGGTCAAAGCATATGGATCCTTACCTACATTCATCCCAAGGAATAGCTTCCCTAGTACAAACTGGATCATCCAAAGCACTGATACAAAGGAGTGGAACAGCAACATTTTCCACATATTGCGCACTGCTTGAACGTCTATAGTATGTATCAGTTGTCTGCATCATTAAAGATTGAATTTTTCCACTGCTTAAATGGAAAGATGGGATATATTAAACAAAGGGTAAAAGAGAACGTGAAGCAAACTGCACCTCGAATTTGGCAACAAGTCTGGTGGCGTAGTTGTCAAACTCTCGAACTGAACGTGACTAAAAAAACGACACAAGATGAATGTTTAATTTGATGTCAATTTACTTTGGTAAATAGATAGAAAATCCGAACTCACCTTCTTAATTCCTTCCCAATCGGCTATACGAGAAATGATGGAATGGTGCCTGCAGGTACAACCATATGTAAGGGAACAAGAAAGACGCAACTAAAGCTAGCAAAAGTAGGAGAGAATATCAAATTAACAATATAAGACAAGAATTTAGACATACAATTGTGCATAACCTTGTAGACCAATGGTAAGCATTCTGTCATACAATTTTTGCACGAGTTTGCGGTTGATAAATCGATCACATATCTGCAAACAATATCCATTTCAATCAATAAGGTTGACTGAATTTTTTTTTCTAGATTATCCATACCAATTTTAGGAATTCGATTCAAAAAATGTAATGGTGGAAATAATCATACTAGAAGCAAGAACTTGTAGAAGATGATGTGAAACAAGAACCGTATTCTTGAAATGAAGAGAGCCATATTTTTCATTATGAATTTTAAACAGTTAGGAATATCACAGAATGTTAGTTAGAGTGGACGTGAGGATCTACTGACCAGAAGATCCCAAGGAGAGCACACAGCAGTAGCTCCAATAAGAGGTGTATTTGGCCCATCCTCCCCAAGATATTTTACCTGAATGACGTATATATACCACATGAACCAATTGTAATCACAATATTTGAAGCAAGACTAAGGGATAAGGTAAATAAGAGGTGGTATACCAGAACGTTGGCACCAATGCTTGTTCCAACAGCAAACAAAGGAGCCTCTGGGAACTGAGTATGGATGTGATCAATTACTTTCCGAAGATCTTCTGTCCACCCAGCAGTGTAGACACAGTCCGACTGGTTAATGATTTAAAGAGTCAGTCAGTCAATGATTCATAATTTTACCAATTCACAAGCATATTCAATAAAATCAACCTCACAAATGATATGCTTATTAAAAGGAAGTAAAGATTGCAAAGCCAATTAATCCCTTTAATAAGGTCAAACATATGCCATGCTTCTTCTAGAACATGTAATGGTGAATTTGATAGCAAGATTGATGGTAACATATACAAGTCTAAGAAACATGAATATTCTTCTAGCAACTCATTTTAATATAAGATCAGTACAGCCACGCACCTGTGATCCAAAACATCACCTAGACAAATGAAACAAAACTTAGAACTAAAACTCAATACAAAGAAACTCACAGTTAAAGATATCCCTCCAAGTCCACGATGATTTTGCACAACAACATTCCATCCTTCCTTTGCCAGCCTAAAGGCAATATGTTTAATATACTGTGAAAAAAAAGAACAAAACAAAAGCAAGAGATAAATGAGATTCTCCCAAAGAGAAAGAAACTGAAACAGAGAAATAAAGTAAAAAAGGAGTGGTGAAATTTACTGCAGCAGAAGAATCACTAGTGAGCCCTGGAACTACAATAGCAATTGGAGTTCTATCAGTTCCAGGAGACGAGGCATTGACCACCTGAGATATGCCTTCCACAACTGCAGAGAACAATTGTAATACCATGAATCAAAAAAACTGAAAACAGCAAATGTGTTATTATTATTACTTAACACCAACCATCAGAATGCAATAACCAATCCAAAGCAATTGTGCCACCATCTGTTGCCTGATAGAGAATCCTGACCACAGAAAAAGAGATTAAAATCTATTCATACATCTCAAAGATCAAGTCTTTACATCAATTTCTTAAGAACACATAATAAGTGGTTGTGCCTACAAGATCTGAGCAAGTAAAAAAGATGTGGTCTTTTGAGCTCACCGCTTATAGGAGAAATGAGGTGATTTCCCAAAAAGGCTAAGGAAAGCTGTTTGAAGATGAGGGCTTGAAAGCCAGAACGTAGGAAAGTATCTGCCAAATTTTTGAAAATTACAAATCTTTAACATAAGAAAGTGAAAGATCGTATTTATTTTTGAGATGATGGATCAAGAACAGTTCAAAAGAAAAAAAAACATATACCGTCCGTGAAGGAGACGACACTTGGAGACAATGAACTGACATAGTTCAGAGCTTGGATTGAAAGTGAGAGAGATAGGATCTGGTTTAGGGAAATGTATCTCGAGGAAGAAGTAGAGGAAAACTAGGATTGTGAGGAAGACGAAGATGAGATAGTGAGTGATTGGGACGAAGGATAGAGATTTGAAGAGAAGGGGATAAGGAGAGACCAATTCATCATCCTGTGTGATTACGCAATTCATGGTGGGCAATCTAAAAGTAAAGATCTTTTTTTGATGTTTTGCACAAATGTGGGAGACGAAACGAGATAACCAGTTTTGTTTAGAACAGAGCTGCTCCAACGAAACTAATTATGACATTTTGACCATTTGCTTCTCACTCCAACCAATCGGGTTTTTTTTTCCATTATTATTATTGTTATATTTCTTTCTCATTTCTTCGGACAAAATCAATTTAACTAATCAAGGAACTTTGATTAAGTGGGGTATTGCATACCGGAATGTGAAAGAATTTAATAGACTGATGAATTCCACTGTTATTCGATTAAACCTTTTTTTAAATTCTTTAGATTCCAGTGTTATTCAAGTTGTTGTTTTTTTAAGTCTATTAAATTCAAGTGTTATTGGATGTTATCTTATTTTATAAGACATTATTATTTAGCGAGAATTCAATAGAAATGTTAGTGTAAAATGTGAAGAATAGATTCCGACCTTTTAAGGTCAGATTTGGATAGATAAAAAAAAACAAATATTCATCAATTACTCATGACGCTAACTCATTATTAGAACAAGGTATGTGTGGAATGCTCAGGGAAGCACCGTGTTCACATCTCTTTCGTCAGATCCGTCACCAGGGATTCATGGTCCGAGATCCAGATCAAGAAAATGGACGCCGGAGGCAACGATTATCTCAACAGTATGAGATCTCTAGAGAGACCAATATCATCGCAAAACACAACTCGAACACCGCATCTATGTATCGAGATTGGATCCAGGCTTTAGCTGAGGAAAGGCAATGGAGAGATCCGCCGGTTGTGAAGGAATAGGCTGGTGGTGGAGGGATGAATAAGAAGCCTGGATGGGATCGATAATTAGGATAGTGAAGAAAAATAATGGTGGTCATAACGAGAGAGAAAAAGGTCTCAATTCTAAAAGAATTCTATTCTTTCCATTAAAATGTTACCAACTATAATCTGTGGAATGATAAAGAAAGATTTGAGAATCTTTTACCATCCCTAAAAATCTGTAAATTATGACTTCAATTCTATTCAATTAAATTCTCTCACAATCCACTGTCCAATACCACCCCCTAAATCTAAAAAAAAAACTATATTTTTCCCTTTATTTTGACACCAATGAGAATATCTAAATTGTTTTAATTTAATAATTTTGTATCATAAATAAATTTAGATCCTCTATATGGAAGTACATAACATTGTTTTGTAGACTATATGATTTTAATTAGTTGGTTATAAATAGGTTATAAATTAATTGGTTACAAATTAAATAGTGAGTGCAACATTAATTTATTTTCGGAAGATTTTATTGTTTCCAAAAATCTTAAAGAGAATATTCTAAAGAATGATTTGATATCATATAACTCACCATATTAATTTCCTTTATTAAACTATTCATCAAATAAAATTCTTTGATATCTAACTTAACATATTAATTTGTTAATTATCATTATACTTCACCTCTTATTTTTATATATGAGTCTATTTTGTGAAACAAATAAATTATCATATTATTTATAATTAAACAATAGTTTTATTTCTGGATATACTATAAGTTAAATTTTTAAAAACAAATATAAATGATTCAATCTATAAAATATTCAAGTTTTAGTAATAGTATTCTTTAAAAACAATATCTATTGAATTAAAAAATTTACTGAATAACGAGTCAAAATTTGAATATTTAAATTCAATTTCATACTTTGTTTTGTTGAATTTTATAATTTTATATAATATAATAAACTTTAAATAATTTTTTTTCAAATATTTTTAAAATATTGAAACTTGATATAAAAGTTAGAAACTATAAACTCTTCAAATTTACAAAATTATGTCTTATAATGACATTTAAGTCATGATGTAGAATATACATTATTGAAATAACTTCACGTACATAAACTAATAAAACATATTAAAATTTTATTTTAAAATAGAAAATATACAAAATTTTGTATAAAATAAAATTTAACCAGTGTTATAGCACGGGTAATTATCTAGAATCATTAACAATATAAAACTTACAAAATAAGTGTTTTTTTCAAGTCATCATATTTAGCATATGATTTTATTGCATAATATTTTATCCAAAAAAACTTTTAAAAAAATTACATAAATTATATTTTATATAAAAATTACAATATAAATAAAATAAATTTCAACCCGTGCTCTAGCACAGGTCTTAATCTAGCAGTATAAAGAAAACGAAAGTATATAAAAGAAACGCTAAGAAAAAGAGAGTTTTTAATCTGTTGTCAAAAAAAAAAAAAAAAAAGATTTTTTACTTTCGATGATATTTTTACGTAGAGAAAAAGTGTATTTCGAATCAATACATTCATATTTATAGTACAAAATAGAGACAATTATTACTATAAACTCTAAAGACAATAAGCTCCATATCAACTTCAATATACACATGGTTTTTACTTTTGTAACATAAAATAATTTTTTTTTTGTAGTATGAAGCTTCTTACCCTAAAATATCACTAACTAAGTTTCTGCTTTAAATAATGTACTTTAAATATTAAATGTGACAGAACAGAATTGTATTAAAAAAATATATTTTGAGTTTCCTAAATAAAATTGTTAATCTTTTTGGATGTATACCTGCAATTGCAATACTAAAAATAAAATAAAAGAATAATTTACTTTTTAGAGCAACTATCAAAAGACATCGTGTGGTTTACTCAAAAGGCCAAAACATAAACCCAAATCGAAAGATTTATTTTCTTAGATCATCTTATCACGGTTGCTCGCCCGATTTCAGATCTTAGCGATTAGGGTTCAGATCGTTGGATAGGCTATAGGATTTGCCTCTCGTTATCATCGAGAAAGGTTCTTACTTTTATTATCCATGGGTAGGCGATCGAGAATGGAGACAGAACACGTTGTTCGTAGGGTTAGGGTTTCTGATGATCACGAGAACCGTAAGAGCTCGCGACGTGATCTTGATATCATTGGTGGAGGAGATAAGACTGGTGGAGTTTATATTCCTCCCTTCAAGCTAGGGCGCATGATGAATGATGTGAAAGACAAGAGCAGCGTAGAGTACCAACGTCTCACATGGGATGCTCTTCGTAAAAGTATCAACGGGCTAGTGAACAAGGTTAACGCAAGCAACATCAAGAACGTGATCCCTGAACTCTTTTCTGAGAATCTCATCAGAGGCAGGGGACTCTTCTGCCGTTCTTGTATCAAGTCTCAGATGGCATCACCTGGATTCACTGACGTTTTTGCAGCTTTAGTCGCTGTTATCAACTCCAAGTTCCCTCAAGTTGCGTTACTTTTATTGAATAGGGTAGTTTTGCAGCTTAAGAGAGCATATAAGCGTAACGACAAGCCTCAGTTGCTTGCTGCTGTTAAATTCATAGCTCATTTAGTAAACCAGCAAGTCGCTGAGGGGATTATTGCACTTGAAATAGTCACTCTTCTTCTTGAATACCCGACTGATGATAGTGTCGAGGTGGCTGTTATGTTCGTGACCGAGTGTGGCGCGTTTCTGCAAGACGTTACACCAATAGGAGTGAATGGTAAGCATTATACTTTAATCATCAAAATGTAATGTTGAAAATTTGGTTCTATCTCTCACCTGTTTCACTTGCTTTTTTTTTTTGTGTTTCTAAGCTATTCCAATTTGTTTAATCATACAGGGATTTTTGATCGGTTTCGTGGTATACTGCATGAGGGAGACATTGATAAGAGAGTTCAGTACTTGATTGAAGATCTCTTTGTTACTAGGAAACAGAAATTTCAGGTACGTAGACACATTAACTTTGAATCTGATGGAGTTTACCGTATATGCTTTTGCCTCTTGTTAAGACATCATAATAATTTGTGTGAATGGTTTTACTCTCTACAGGGACATCCGGCGGTTTGTCCAGAGCTAGATCTCGTGGAAGAAAAATATTCACATGATGTCTCTCTTGGCCAAGAAATTGATCCTGAAACTGGTCTTGATGTGTTCAGTCCTGATCCTGACTTTGTTGACAAGGAAGAAAAATACGAGGCGTTGAAGAAAGAGTTACTCGGTGAGGAGTCTGATGAAGATGACGGTTGTGATGACACTAAAGAGGATAACAGTGAGGAGGGAGATGATGAATCTGATGAAGAAGAAGAAATGAGGATAAGAGACGAGACAGAGACTAATCTTGTTAATCTTAGGAGGACAATATACTTGACCATTATGTCAAGCGTTGATTTTGAAGAAGCAGGTCACAAGTTACTTAATAACATTAAGCTTGAACCAGGACAAGAGATGGAACTATGCATAATGATCTTGGAATGTTGCTCTCAGGAGAGAACTTATCTGCGTTACTACGGTTTGTTGGGTCAGCGTTTCTGTATGATCAATAAGATCCATCAAGCAAATTTTGAGAAGTGCTTTGTTCAGCAGTATGCCATGAGTCACCGTCTTGAGACAAACAAGTTGCATAACGTGGCTACGTTTTTTGGTCACTTACTTAGCACAGATGCTCTCCCTTGGCATGTTCTTGCTTACATTCGGTTAACTGAAGAGGACACAACTTCCTCATCTCGTATCTTCACTAAGATCCTTTTCCTGGTAACTATAAATCCTCAACATGAAATTTTTCATTTTATATTAAGTAGTCTAATATGAAACTATGAATATATTACTGCACTTGTGCTGATTTTGATTACAAATTTGTGTTGATTGCAGAAACTGTCAGACGACTTGGGGATTAAGGAACTTAATGAGAGGCTTCAGGATCCAACAATGCAGGAATCATTTGAATCTATCTTCCCTAAAGATAATCCAAAGAACACAAGGTTTGCGATCAACTTCTTTACCGCCATTGGTCTTGGAGGCATCACGGAGAATCTCAGAGAGTATCTGAAGAACATGCCACGCCTCATCATGCAAAAGCAGAAGCAAGTTGCGGAATCAGACTCAGGATTTGACAGTTCTGGTTCTGAGTCAGACTCATCATCTTGTTCGAGTTCAGATGAAAACGACGGAGGGAAGAGGAAACGAAGAAGAGCTTGAGACTGTTTTGTTTGTTATCCCCACCATAATTCTGAAATCTTCAAAATGTTTCACATCTTGTTTTGTTTTGGTTATTCAATTTAAATTTTCATGACAACTCAATTGAGCAACCACCTGGTTCTGTTCTTGCATATAAAGAAAATGTATAGTTGTTGCTTTTCATGTGGTAGAACTAAAACAAGATACAGATTTAATTTTATTGAAGAGTGAGTGTTTTGGTCGTCTACTGTACAAATAATTGTCTCTGTTTAGTAGTGACTAAATAAAATGGGGTCATGAATGATTCTTGCTTCTTCTAAGAATATAGTCAGGCCAAGTTGCGGAATTGTTGGGGACTAAGCTTTACCATAATCTTCCTTGAGTGTTGAAATGGTCAGAGAGATCATCTACGGTTTTGTATGTTACTGACTTGAGGCGATGACTACAAAAACATCATCAAGAGTCCATTTTGTAAGCTTGGATTTATCAGTAGGATTGATCACAGCTTGGTCCATCCCCGCAAGGCGATAACCGATTATGATTTCCTGTCTTTGACGAGCTCTTCTCATTATATCATAAAAGCAAACCTCTTCTTGGTCATATATGTAAAACTCTGCAGGTCTTATGCACAGTTCATTACCCTGCAACAACAACAAAAGAAATGACTATACTCATCAGCACAAACTGACATACCTCTACATTCTAAAAAAGCAAAGCAAGTTCCCTTTCTTATGTACCTTTTCCGCGAAAAGCTCTTTTAAAACACGGTTTATTTGTTTATCCTCTGCGACCATCGCAAGAGCCATACTAACTAACTCATTTGATAGTACGTAATCACTGATCCTGGAAACAGATACAAGGTTCTTGGTTCTTGAATCAAGAATTTCACTTATCACAATTGATTTATCTGAAGCTTGCTGCATTTTACGGATCCAACAACAATTAGGGAATCCAGATATCCGTAAAGCACTTGTCTTTGCATCTTTGTATGGAAGTCTTTTCGACTGTTGATCAAATACAGAAAACAGCAGCTTCTTAGTAGTCATATATATGTTATGTGCTAAAGAAACATGCATGCATAAAGATTTAAATACACTAAAAACCAAAAGCCAAAACAACTAACTGAACTGGTACATAATAGCAGGAAGCAACTGAATAAATACTAGAAAAGACATAGGACATGTACCTGTATATCCCGAATAAGGAGAAGCGTGGCAAGAGATCGAGAGTCTGAATGAACAATAGAGTTCTCTAGTGACTGCTCTGCAAGAATTAAGATCTGCAATTTGATTTAATAATCATGATGATGGTGGGAAAGTGGCATATCTATTCTCATGTTACATCAAACCAGAAAGAAAACTTACGGAATCAAAAGTTTCTAGAGGGAGACTCTCTAAATGACGCCTGACTCCTGCATTACCCTGCCTATGCACAAGTTTTATATTCACCAATTTGGATATGTTTAGTCCTGCATCTGTCAACTTTTTCTCTCTTTCTTGATCTGGAACCTCATTAAACATCCATAACTCAGATCCAGGCGCAAGCAGAGCTTCTAGCACCTACAGAGTTAGAAAAGCTTAATAACTAATCAATGCATGGGACAAATATTTACTACTTATCTATGCTAAAATAGTTCTCCTCTCTACTTTGATATACCATGTACCTTGATCATATCATCAATGTCACGGCGCCATCCACAAAATAGTATTTTCTCTGGATATTTTGGTGGATCCTGCATTTTAGGAAAATGACACATCCGTACCTGCAATATGAATATGGTACTATGTAAACGATGAACCAATAATAACAGGGATATTTGGAAATCATGTAGGCCTAATATGGTATCTACTGCCCAAGGCATATGATATAGGAAGAAGATTCAAGGTGTCCAAGCATTGTACTAGTACAATATGATATGGTACTAGAACTATGCAAATGAATGCATAAGTTACATAAAGTGAAGCAAGCATACCTCTGGAAGTGGACCAGGAGCGTAAGTGTCATCATCCTCGGCTATAACAAGTATTTCATCTCCTGCTTCCAGAACATAGTTGTCACTAGGATTCAAAACTATCTTCCCATCCGCTGCAACCTTAACTCCGCAGGGAATTGCATTGGGAAATGAAATGAGGACATCTTCAAAACAGTAACCATCAAGCTGAGGCCACTTCTTTATGTAGAATTCGGCGTTCTCAAAGCCTAAAATATCTTCCCATATCTGACAATGAAAGAAGGAACAAACTAAGGGAGAGTTAAAAGCATAAGAATACATATAGACTTACCTCACTTAGTTAACTTGAAAGTGATGACTAACCTGCGCAAGGCCAGGTTCAAGAGCACATTGTATCATTAGGCGACCAATCACATCATGAGCTACAACTGTTTCAATGCGTTCTCCACCAACAAGCTTCACTAATGGCTCGTTATCCAGATCACACATTTCAACCACAACATGCCCCTTCCAACCCTCCTTTACTCCTGTAAGACTGAGTACAACCCTTAAGGCACGTGCATCGCTCTGTTTAAAATTTATCCACAAGTGATTAATACATCACAAGAAACAGTAACACCATAGAATAGACAGTGATACATAACAATAAACAAACCTGATCTGCGTTTTCATCAGACCCTAGTACAATGATAGCACGCGCATTTGAAACTGACACCTATCAGTAGATCAAAGGATTTCACTGTCAGAAGCTTCACCACCAGCCAAGACTTATGCAATTTTTAAGCTTTAGAAACTTGACCTTCTTCAAATCAGCGAGTATAAGTGGACTGCCACTTCTACATATAACTGACGTTCCCATTAAATCAAATTCAAACTTGGCAATATCAGTTTCCATCTCTTCCTTGTCTCGCTCTGCTAACACCACCACAACACCTCCACCAATGCTTTTATTTGCTATAGCCAGCTGCTTCAAGAGAGAACCCTACACACAAAATTTTTCTCTAATTTCTAAACTATTTATAGCCAAAGGCAACACGTAAAAGAAAAATATATTATAAAAGGCATACCAATTTATCACTCCATCCAAGAATCAGTATATGATTGCTTTCAAGAACTTCACTTTTCCCTTTTCTTAGAGAATCTACCATCTTTGAGATAGCATCTGAAATAAGTCCAAGCATTGTAGCAAATATCAACATCCCTCCTGCACTAATAGCCACTGAAACTATTCTCGCTCCAACACCAACTCTATCAGCGTGGCTTCCCGAATCCGCCACAAAAGTCCAAGACAGCCAAAGAGCTTCATCTACACCACAGTCACTAACTGCATACAATGCTAAGCCACCATACACTATAAGAACCACTGTCGCGAACAGAAGAGCCAGCAGCTTAGCATATGGATACACTGAAAAACACACATCCAATGAATAAGCTAATCTTTTCTTTAAAGGAACCTCTTCTTTCTTCTGATCTGTTCGTCTCAATAGATTCTTGATATGAGAGAGATCGTCAAGATACATGTACAACAAAAACGGTAACACAAAGGTAATAACTACACTGAACAAAACAACAGCTCTAGAATTAGTTTCTTCCATCTGTAGAATCTCGTTGTTGTCACTTCCTAGAACTCTGCTACTGTTACATCTTGTTAGAAGGATAAAGTTCTCTGCCTGTTACAAGAAAACAAAACACTTATCATTATTCCCATTTGAACTACTGGTTCTTTGAACTTGTAATCAAAAAATATAAAATATACCTCGAGTCTTGAAACTTTTGCTCGAAGAAACATAACATAAGTTAAAGAAAACGAACAACTGAACTTGAGCTGCAAGAATAGTAAAACAGAACATTAGATCAATCACCATCAATGGATATGGATACAAAACCGCTAAAAAGACAAGAACCAAGATATGAACAAAGAGACAAAAAGAGCTCAAAAATATATAACAAACATACGAAATGAGTGAGTGAGAAATGAGTCCACAACCGAGTTATCCTTTGACTCGGGGATTGACTCGGCACCGCCACTGGTTTCTCCTCGGAATTCAGAACCGTCGCGGAGTTAGTTGAACCACCGTCGTCGTCACGGCGGAGATCAGAGGAGAGGGAGTCGTCTTCTTCATCATATCTGAAGGTGGGAATCACAGGAGTAGTAAATCTCCGGTACGAGTGCGTCGGTAACGTTTTGGATCTTTGGAACAGAGAGGTTCTCGTTCTTCTAGGGGTATGATTCGGATGCATCGGTTTGAGAGAAAGTAAAATTAAAAACAAAAGGGAGAACGAGAGAGATCAGTCACAATGATTGAGATTAGCCATGGAAGAGAGATCTAGAGAGAGCTTCTTCTTCAGTCCAACACTGTTTACTGTTTAGCTCTCTCTTTTGTTACAGTTTTTGAATAAACTAATGAAAAAAAAAAAAAAAAAAAAGTAAATGGAGGGAGAAAGGTTTTTTTTTTTTTTTTAAACAGAGAAAGCTTTTTAATACCCAATTTAGGAAGTGCCACTAAATTTACTCATTATTTGAGACGAAAATGATGACTTACTAAATATTCACCGCCATACATCACGGGCTATATTTCTTTGTTTAGAAAGATAATATTAAATTTATTTATTATATGAACTATATATATAAATGATATTTCTGTATTCTTTTAATTTATTATAGTTTTACATCAATATATTATGTAGTGTATAACTTCCATTATCAACATGTAGTGGTGTATTATATAGTTAGAATATCCTTATTGTTCATTAAATTTAATTTAGTCAACAAATATACTTTTTTGTAATTTTTCTTTTCCATTTACAATGTAGAGATAATAGTATTACATAATATATTCTAATTTTATAATTATATGAGTATACTATAATTTGATTTTGTAATTTTTGTTCTTTTATCTCTATATTATTTAACACTTTTGTATTTATAGTTGTGCAAGTTGATTAAAATGGTGGAGCGTTTTTTTTTAAAGATTTTTTAAATCAAGAAGTTTAATCGGAAATCTAGGCTGTTATTATTGCCTAAGGTTAAACAATTGTGTTTAATATTTAGTACAATTTTTTTAGAAAATAGATTAATTAAATATAAATTATTTAATGCTAAATGGTGTTGGTCCGATACTTTTGGAAATTTGAATAGGAGAAAATTTTCTTCAATTAGATTCTGAATTTGATATTATTTAAAGTAAAAAATAATTGTAAAATATAATGTCAATGGCATGATTGTAAATAGGTTTGAACTTGAGGATTTATTTCATAAATGTCTCCAAAAATGTATATATAGATGCGGCATAGGCTATGCCTTTAAACTTTACTAAATTTGTATAAATAATTATATTCAAAAATTCAAAATTAAATTATTATGTAGTAGATTTCTTATTTAAGATCATAATACTTTTTAGTTTGTTCTTACTTTTTAAAAAATGCTAACATTGTGAATTTTTTATAATAAGAAATACTTTTCTATTTTTGTAAGAATTTAAATAAAGATAAAATCTAATGTAAATGTTTATTTTACATTCTATTTTCGAACTGGTAAGCTTTAAGTGTTTGTTTTATTGTAATGTCACATTGGTTTTTTATTTTTAAAATAAGATAATCTCACTAATATTTTAAATAAAAGTGATGAATATATTATTGTGAATATAAATTTGTATATTTTGTATCTAATGAAATAAAAATATATGTGAAGAAGTTAATGCGTTCATTTATTTGAGAAAAATGCACCATCAACACTATTTTCAACTTTTTCTAATTTTTCATAAATAAATCAATTTAATTAGACCAACTAAAATTGACTAAGATAATATCATATAAATATATACAAGTGTGACAGACTATTAGAGGTGATATCTATTATAAATTCAATACAAAAAATAACTTCAAGTTGATTAATTTTTATTGGTATGTATTTCAAAAGAAAAATTACAATCCTTCACTAATAGTTTTTACCTAGCAATGACAAACAAACGACAATTACCAAGAATTTTATATGTATAAAATAATAATGTGCACCGTCACAGTATCTCATTAGTTTATTAGGAAATGAAAATTCAAGATTTGGACCTCTAATAGAAGTTGATCATATATATTTTAGAATCTACTGAAGACTCCACACCTATATATATTTTAGACTCCACACCTATATATTTTAGAATCCAAGATATGAAGAATGACTTATTTCTTCGATTAAGATTTTACCACACCTATATTATTTCCAAAATATATATTAATTTACAAAAATATATGAACAAAAAAAAGAATTTAATTTACATAGTATCACTTTAACATAGATTAAGCTTACATGATGAAACAAGAATTAAAATAGATGAAAACTATACAATTTTAATCATTTTATCTAAGGGAATTCGATAATGTTTCAATAAAATTTTTGAATCAAGTTTTTTTTGACTAAATCTTTGAATTGTTGTTGTTATAATCTTTAAAGATAAATAGTGTCATATTTATCTACGTTAATTTCTTTGTACTTATGTTACACATGCGTTAATAGGAAAAGTGAAGTTCTTGAAAGCAATCATATTATTATACTATGTTTTTTTTTGTACTTGTTATGAATAAAAGTTACAGAATCTATCCTATTTTAAATTTTTATATATTATATCATGCAATCAAATTGTATTTAAGATGAAAATAAACTGCATGTGTCTTAAATTTTGTAACTCATTTTGTATAAAATATGAATAAATTATAAAATCCAAACATAGACTATTATTGACAAAAAAAAAAAAAAAAAAGACAATTATTATGTATATGGTATATTCAATATACAACTACTGTATGTACATTTTAGATCAGCACAAACTTTAGAAACTCATGAAAGATTTAACAAACTCACATGTAACCATGAGTTAGATGATACCAAATTGGACCCATAGAAAAAAGTGGCTAAATTTAAGAGTTTGGTTCGGGTCCAAATTGGTTTTGTTGTGGAAAGTGGCTACTAAATGAGGAATGTGATGCGAAGAGCAATGACGTTCACCTTCCCCCTCCTCCAATCACCACCGCCACTCCCAATATCTCCTTCTCCTCCTCAATTCTCTCTCTCCTCTTCTGCTGCTCTTTTATCATCAACCCAGCGGTTCTTCCCTCCAAGCCAGGGCTCTCGTCTACGCTCCGCTTCGTTACGGACATTGTGTACCAAATCCATCGTACCAAACATGCCGGATTCAGGATCACCACTCTCTTATCTTACTCAGCGAGAAGCTGCTGAGATTGATGAGACCTTGATGGGTCCTCTTGGTTTCTCCATTGATCAGCTCATGGTCCTCTCTTCTTCTTCTTCTCCCCCTGAGTTTTTATAGCTTATTTGCTACCCTGATCGTTGCTTGATTTTGCTCATCTTCTTATTGCAGGAATTGGCTGGTCTTAGCGTCGCTGCTTCAATTGCTGAGGTAATTCGTTGTTTTGCCCACCAACCACTTTAGATTCAGACACCTGCTCAATTCTCATAATGTGTTTGTTTCGATAGTCCTGTGAGGAGTTTCATTAGTACGTTTCTCAATGTAAAGCTCAAAGCTTTCACCTTTAAACCGATGAACATCCAAAGCTCTCTCTCTTCCTTGGATGAGACTCACAAGTCGAGAACTTTAATGAAATAAGTTAACTTTATTGCCGGCACTGAACCTAAACTTGAGTATCACAGTTCATCTTAGCATTACAAGCTTTCTTCTTGCTATGTACATCGGATTTGAAGTGTGCAATGTTTTCCAGGTTTATAAACCGGAAGAATATAGTCGGGTTCTAGCAATCTGTGGTCCTGGAAACAATGGTGGTGATGGTCTGGTGGCAGCCAGGCATCTTCACCACTTTGGATACAAACCGTCTATCTGTTATCCTAAACGTACGGCCAAGTCACTTTATACTGGACTGGTCACTCAGGTTTGTAACAAGTGCTTACTTTATGATCTTTGCTAGCTTTTCTGTTTCTTATACTGCCTGCTGAAATTGTCTGTTTCTGCAGTTGGAGTCACTCTCAGTCCCTTTTGTCTCCGTTGATGATCTGCCGGAAGACTTGTCAAAGGACTTTGATGTTATTGTAGATGCAATGTTTGGATTTTCATTTCATGGTAAGTGGTAACTCTACTTTTGCCTACATTGTTAGAGTTCTTCAGAAGCATGATACGTTTAAAAGAAAGTAAAAATTCATCAAAATTTTGAACAACAAGTTTTGGAATTTATGTCTTGAATATCTCACTTATGCCCCTATATTCATTTGCATCATGTTTCAACTGCAATTTGAAAGTCAATGTTTTGCACATGTAGGTGCTCCAAGGCCTCCTTTCGATGATCTTATCCGGAGATTGGTGTCCTTGCAACACTATGAGCAGACGCTCCAAAAACACCCAGTCATCGTCTCTGTAGATATTCCCTCTGGTTGGCACGTTGAAGAAGGAGACCATGAAGGTGGAGGAATTAAGCCTGATATGTTGGTATGCCTTGGACGAAATGCTTGCACTACTCATTTGTTACTATCATGCAATGTATAAGGAAAAATTTATTAATTGAATCTTTTTACTCTATTTAGGTATCTTTGACTGCCCCAAAATTATGTGCGAAGAGATATTGTGGCCCTCATCACTTTTTAGGTGGGAGATTTGTACCACCTTCTGTTGCAGAAAAGTATAAGCTCGAGCTTCCTAGTTATCCTGGGACATCAATGTGTGTTAGAATTGGTAAACCTCTGAAAGTAGACATATCTGCTATGAGAGTGAACTATGTGTCTCCAGAATTGCTTGAGGAGCAGGTTGAAACTGATCCTACGGTACAGGTATGAATTCATTGCTCTTTCTTTGCTTATCTGTATTGTTCACCAATCACGGGTAATGAATGAGTAGAAACTTCTATTACTCCCAGGAAATAAGATGTAAAGCGTTTTTGTTGCGCCCATGTCAATTTGTTATCTGATGTGATAATACTCTTTTCACTTTTGCCCATTTCTTAATGGCTTTTCAATAACTCGTTCTGCTAGACTACTCACTGCCTAGTTATTGTGGTTTCTTATTAGAGATGAGGCATCCTTTTTTCTAATACAGGTCGTTCTTCTTTTGCAGTTTCGTAAATGGTTTGATGAGGCAGTTGCGGCTGGATTAAGAGAAACAAATGCTATGGCGTTATGCACAGCAAACAAAGACAAAAAACCGTAAGTATAGTTTGAATATTTCAGGAGATTCTACTCCGTGGAACAATATGCTGATGAACATGATTCAAAATATTTTCCATGTCCATATCTCTTTGATGTTATCTACGAAAAGTGTATTATAAAAGTGGAACTTTATAGAGCTTTCTGCAATAGGATGAGATGGATCTAGCTCTGATTTCTTTGTACTAGTTGTTGTCTGATATATAGCCTATGAGACAAAAAAAAAAAAAAAAAAAAGTGTGCCTTAGGTTTCCAATTTGCTGCATGATTTGCAACATGTTTTTTTCTTATTCCACTCTTTTTGAAGTAGTCGTAAGAATATATGTTAGTGTCTTTGGGTGCGCGAATCTTAATCATAGGCGAACTCAGTTAATGCTTGGTAACTTAAGCTATATCAATAGATAGAGCATGCACATATTTCATCAGGCATAAAAGTTTCCTGTCTACTTTCTTATTCATTATCTTTTCTGATTAGCCTGATTATGCTACAGCTCATCAAGAATGGTTTTACTAAAAGGCTTTGATGAGAATGGATTTGTCTGGTTAGTACATTCTCTTCTTTTTTCTTCTTATATTAGGGTATCTTATATTTGGGTATGAAGATATCTCTGTGTGCAACCTGATGTTACTTGCTTAAATGATAAAATGTAGGTTCACTAACTACGAAAGTAAAAAGGGTTCTGAATTATCAGAAAATCCTTGTGCTGCACTTCTGTTTTACTGGGAAATTTTGAATCGGCAGGTGGGTGTTTTTATCTTCCTGAACCTTCCCGTGTGTTTTAGCTAGTCCTTTGCACATCCATATATGAGATGCACTGTAGTACTATACTCTCTTATACAAAGCCAGCTGGTCCATCACTGATTCACGAGAATTAGTAACTTGGTCGATTAGTATATTTTAGCAGTACTGATGTCCACTGTACCTTTCCAGGTAAGGATTGAAGGACCAGTGGAGAGAATACCAGAGTCAGAATCGGAGAATTACTTTCATAGTCGTCCTAGGGGAAGTCAGATCGGAGCTATTGTTAGCAAACAGGTGTCGTGTGATCTGTTGCAGTTATGAAAATATTTCCATGTGTTAAGATTTTGCTTTGGGCCCTTACCCTTCAACTTTTGGTGTCTATCAGAGTTCTGTTGTACCTGGCAGGCATGTTCTATACGACGAGTATGAAGAACTGACGGAAAAATATTCAGATGGGTGAGTTCTACAATAATTTAACTCTTAGAAGAACTCATTTTGATTCGATGTTCTGGACTGATGATTACAGAGACATGATTTGTTTTTGGCTTGCAGAAGTGTGATACCAAAGCCGAAAAACTGGGGAGGATTCAGACTTAAACCAAACCTTTTCGAGTTTTGGCAGGGACAGCCATCTCGTTTGCATGATAGGTACCTCCTATCTTCTTTCTAAAGTGGGTTTCTATTTATTGTAATTCCGGGGAACAAATAGCTTGAAATTGAGATGCATGAAGAGGATTATGATCTCTTAATTAGGCGTAGAACACAAAAGAGTTTCCATGGTCAATGTTTTGCTAACATATGATTGTCGAACACAGGCTGCAGTATTCTCTGCAAGACGTAAACGGGAATCCTGTGTGGAAAGTTCATAGATTGGCTCCATGACTTCAACTCGTTACTTCCTCCCTGTAGAAGAAGATGGCTGTTTGGGTTTCGTATCAACCATTCAATGAGAATAAGATGAAATATATAGCTGTATAGGGATTTACTTCCATTAATGTCACTTGAATATAAAGAAGTGGTTTTCCAATTTAGCACTTAATAATGTGATTTAATAGTGAGTGTCACACACCTTTGAATTAATTTAAGTTAAAGACATCATTATACTTCTATTGCTATCAGAAAATACATACTAGCTTTCATGAATAAATCTTGTGCAACTAAACAATCTCATATAGTTGGACCACTAGAATATTTGTAACATACGACACTCTTTATGTACAAAACAGGCGAATCACACAAAGCGTTAGGTACCTTCTATATCTCCTAATCGTAGTGGCTAATTTCACCATTCAACTGAAGTTGATGTATAAGGAGGCATATTGATATGTAAGGACAGATGCATGTAACCAACTAATTAAGCCAATGTCTCATTTCATTTATTTATTAATGTGAATGATATTTGGAGGGAGAGGGAGTGGAGATGGGAGATAGAAGTAATGGTGACCGTAGGATGGGAAGCAAAATGATATAAAGGATGAAATGATGGGAGTTATAAAAAACATTGGAGTTAAGTGGTTTAATGAGTAGGTAGGATGATCACATCAATCCTTATATATAAGCCCTTTTTTCCAAATTATCTCTAAATCGCACCACCATCATATGTTTTTTTTTTTTGTCACCATCCGCTTGCATTATTTCAGTTTGGTTTATGACCTTTAAGAAATATAAATGATGGGTCTCTTGTCAGTTGAAAAATGTAGTATTTTGGGGACAAAGATGGCTTGTCAACAAAAAGGCAAAAGGAGAGGTCTTCCTTTGGATAAGAACCTCAGCTCATCTCTCTCCACCACCACAACTTAAGAGTTCCCTCACCCTTTCTACGCATAAGACGTTTTACCCGAACGAAGCCAAAAAATAGAATTCTATCGAATCGAATCAAAATGATCTTCTTTTTTGGGGGGGTTAAAAGTAACATTATACTTTTTATTCAAAAGGATATGCACTAGATATCACAATTCAACTCTTTATTTGCAAAAGTGATAGATAGCATAATAGTAAAAAAGTTGGCTTATTTATCGCCTTTATTTTTCATCGACCTGAACCAAACTAATTCTAAAAAGAGTTTTAGTAACAATAACTACAATTGAACCCAATATAATCCACCACAACACTTTAACGGATATAAATGAAATATCTCAAATTAATTAAAAATGGAAAGAAATATCTCATTAGTTCTTAACAACAACTAAGAGAGCCAAAAGAGCAGCTTATTAAAAGAAAACATAGAGAACCAACTCAGCTGTCTAACTAACATCGATGCTCCCAAAACATACATCCATTGTTCCACCTAACCAACCAAATATAAGAACTTTTAAACCCAAAAATAAATTAAAAAGAAATAATGATACAACAATCATGCGATCCTCCCAGCCATCATCATCAACAATCATGCAGTGTGCCTCTCTGATGCCACCACCATCATCATCATCTGAGCCTCCTACACCTACCCATTTCATTCATCTTCTCTCTTCAAAATAGGCAACACCAAAATGTTCTTGTTTCTATAAAATTGCGACAAACTTTGGTGCATCTTCCCTTGGACCATCAAGCGACCTATACATGTATAAAGTCTCGACATAATCCCTATTCTCATCATCATCATCTGACCCAATTACTTCCACAACTAGATTCGGCATTGCACTTGCAATATCCTTGCAGCATCCCCTTGACAAGCTACATGCTGACATCCAAACAAACCTCATGTTGTAATATCGATGCATACCAGAACGTAGCGCAGCATCCCCAAATGGACTGTCCCTTATCTCAAGTTTTTGCAGTCTAGGACAACCTTCTAGGACATGTCTCAGAGCCATGTCACTGTCTCCTGCAAAAGCTACTGACAGAGTACGGACCAATTTCCCATACTCACCCATATACCTAAAAGCTTGATCTGTAAGCAACCCGGACACTGCAAGCCGAGTTAGCTTCTTGCAGTTTTTAACAATGGCACCAAATCCCTCGTCCATAGGCTTCCCTGTCACATGGTCAGGCCTATGTCGACCCATTATGCAAAGCCTAAACACAGTAAGCTCAGGACAATTCTCTGACATGGCTATCACGGCAGCATTAGTCATGCGCTGGCAAAAGTAGAGAATAGATTCTAGTTTCCTACAACCCTCAGAGATCGCTTGGAGGCCTACTTCAGAGACAGGACCTTCACTGTCTTCCCGAGGATCAAAAGGGAAGATCCTAAGTTCACGGAGTTCCTTGCAAGTTTCAGCAACTGCCTGTAGTCCTTCATCACATATAGAATCAAGGGCCTGCATTGTAAAAGTTCAAGTCATGCATTTACTCAAGTTCTTTGGACAACAGATATCAAGTCTGTTCATTCAATGCATCTGATCCAAACAATATATATGGCGGCAGGAAATAAGTGACAGATAAGTTAAAACCATGGAGGCATAGATCAAGAAGGATACATACCCAGAAAACCTGGAGTTTGTGGCAATTTTGTATGATGGGTTTAAACATGTCAGGAGAAATATTAGCATAACTGAAGTTCAGGGAGGTGAGGTTAGCGCACACCGGATAAATAGCTGGAAGGTACTCAGGCATTAACTCCCTGAATCCTGACAAGCAAACAACAGATTTACAGGCACTAAATGCAGCTGCATAATCTGGTTCTTGCTCACTCTGAGGTTCCTCATCATGGCTAAATGAACCAGTCCCAAGACTAGTAAGCTGCGGAGCTCCAAGTAGCAAACGATGTAGCTCCACAAGGGAGACAAACCTGTTCAGCCTAAGTTTCTTCAAGAAAGGTGACCTAGCAACAAGACCCTCAAGTGCCTTAAAATTGATTGGGGCTTCCACACAGTCAAAAGCTAAAGACTCCAGACAAGTAACATCCTCAGGGAAACAAGAAATCCAATCCACTTCATCATCAGTGACCTCAGACTCAATCAAATCAAGCACTTTCAGCTTCCTGATACAAAATTGGTAAATTCCATAAGCTCATAACAACAAAACTTTCACACTTAACTATCCAAACATTAACTCAAAAAGATACCATTTATAGTACCTGCACTTATTGGCAACAATAGCAATACCACTAGTACCAAAACCTTCACAGCAAACCAAGATAAGCTCTTTAAAACCAGGGAAAGAGTCAGCAAGAAGAGCTAAATCATCATCAGTAACAAACATCCTCTTCAAATCAACCTTCTCAAGCCAAGGATAAGCTTTAGCCATAGTAGAAACCCAAGGAGCAAAATTAGCACCCCAATCAGGAGGCATGAGATTGAAATCAGCAAACCTAGGTTTCCCTTTAAGCACAAAAGAACTAACACGCTTGAACCGTTGAGTCAACCTCGCGGGAGAGAGAGCGTAACAGTTCCCGATAAAAACCTCAGATCGAGTCGAAGCTTCGACACGCCACCAAGATTTGCAAACGAGAGAAGCAGCGTTACGGTCACATCTCGAATCTAGGAACTGAAGCACGTTCTCGAGGACGTTCTCGAGTACATGGTCAGGGAAAGGCTGCGAAGTTAAGGAACCAGAGGAGGAGGAGGAGATACAGTTACGAGATTTGTTGGGAGTTGAATCCACGACGACGACGACGGAGGAAGAGGAAGAGGAAGAGGAAGGTTCAGCTATGGCGGCAGAGCGTAGATCCAACGGTGGAGATTGTTTGTCATCATCGTCTTCAGACATTTCAGAGCGATCTTGTGTCATAAAGAGAGTGAGAGAGAGCTTTGAGTTTGGATTTGGGATTCAGATTAGAGAGGAAGAAGAAGAAGAAGAAGAAGCTTTGGGTTTGAGGGGGTGTGAGAGAGTGGGAGCTTTCTCTCTCCACTTCGTCTCCATTATTTGAGGCTTATTTCTTTTGTCTTCTTATATTTTTATGTAACTAAAACTAATTCATTATCTTTTATTTTTTTTTTTTTCTAACTCTTTCTCTCTTGTCTCCATCAATGTTTTTACACTTTTTACAGTTTCGTCCTCCTATTTTCTTCAGATCTCTATTTTAAAGCAAATGTTGTAAATAATTAAATAAAAAACTAAATCAACATTATCCATTTCTATAGTGAAGAACACTTGCTACCCTTTTTTACGATGTAACAGAAATAAACTTTTAACCATATTGTGTTTTTTTTGCAAAACTTCCTTAAAAAATCTTCAATACTTAAGGAGGTGAATTAAGAATTTTTTAAGGAGGTGTATACAAATTTGTTTTCAGGTGAATAAAGAGGGGTGAATAAAGAGGGGTGAATCCAAGTATTGTACTTTGATGTATTAAATTGGTTTCAACTAAAATCTTATTTTAAAATTGTCGGTGGATTTCAACCTGCGACTTAACATATGTCGACGGTTGTTACGGATTTACTAACGGTTATTAAATTTCAATTACACGCATTTAAATAGATATATATATATAAGCTGTTTACGTAATTGTATGTATATGTTGAGGTAGTCTAGTGGTAACAAGTATGGTTTTAATCACCCAACAGATCGGAGTTCGGAACGTTGGACAACCATTGCCGGCGAGGTTTCTTAAATATTTGTGAACATAAATTAGGAAAGCCGAGTTTTTTTTCTGTTGGGTTTCAAAATCAAACTAGTTATCGCTAGACTACGTCGATATTCACATATAATTAGTCAATCTGTAATGACAGTCGACGTCTGTTAAGTCACATGTATGAAATCCACCAACAAATTTAAAATAAGGTTTTATTTGACACTAATTTAATACATGAATTATTTTTATTCTAACCAAAAACTATTAGGTATTAAACGTTCAAATAAAAAAAATTTTGAGGTTTTTTAAAAGAATTTTCCCGTTTTTTTCTTTCTATTCACATCCTTTTAACCATATTGATTAATGCTTTGGTTTGGGGGGTTAATTGCAGAAGTGCAATATAGTTCCACTAACAACTTTAATACCCTAACCGATCTGATTGTAAGTCGGAAAATAAATAAATTCCTCCAAAAATCATAACAGCAAAAAAAAAAAAGATGATTTTCTCATTCTATACTAATAGCGATCTTATGAAATACGATGTGTCATAAAACTCAATTAAAAAAATTCTTGTATCACATATGCCATTCACCTTGATTGTTTATATGAAACTGTAGAAGATCTAGCCTACACCTTCTGCAGAGATCCCAAACGGACAGTTTCACATAATTTATTGTCAAACCATCAATCGTGAACTGTCTGTTACTCTGATCAAAAGCTGCATAACTTTAGCACAACATATCAGAGTGCTAATCTCTAACAGCTCTTTGTTATTTATAACAGATTTTTCCCAATGTCAATGAGCAAGTACATAAGATGCACTAATTTAAAGGAACTTATATGTTTATTTATTCTTAGCATATTACAAAAAACTATATTTTATGTTTTTTGATTAAAAACAACATATTACAAAAAGTATATTTTTATGTGTTTTCTATTTTAGTTATATAACGAATTGTAAGAACTAATACAATCCTTAAACCAAATCATAAACCATATGAACAACTTAAGTTTTTACTTAGATAAATCATTTAGTGGTTTTTTGTGTTGACTGTTTTTTAGTTGATCTAATCCAAAACAAAGCGTCTCGATACAATTGAGTTATGGAAAACTGTATTTCATATAGAAAATGTAATATAACATTTTTTTTACAATTTTAACATTTTACAAGAGTATCATTGAAATTAAAAATAAAAGTTGTTAATTTTACAAACTTTTTAATATTGTTTAATATGTAAACTCTAAATGCATATTAGAGTTTAAATACATATATATTTTGTTTCAATGCATATTAGAGTTTAAATACATATATACTTTTTAATATTGTTTAATATGCAAACTTTTTAATATTGTTTAATAAAAGTTATTAATTTTACAAACTTTTTAATATTGTTTAATATATATATGTATTTAATAGTTAATTAGTATATAAAGAAAGTTTTCAAAAATGTAGCTCATAAAAAAACTTTGTAAAATTAACAACTTTTATTTTTAATTTCAATGAAATACTCTAAATTGTATTTTATAAAAGTTGTTAATTTCAATAAAAAATTTTAATTTTACAAAATTTTTAATATTTTTTAAAGTTTTCAAAGAAATACTCTAATTAAATTGTATTTGACAATACGACATTTTGTAGAAGCTAATAAGCTATAATATCGTAATTATAACAAGTATTTATTTTTATCATGTATTGAAGTAATATAATTTGTACCACACATAAGTTGTTGAACCAAAAAAGAAAATAAAATATTTTGTTAACAAAGTAATGACGCAATGGCTGAAAAAAAAAATTAGATGGCAATTATATTAGTACTTCAGCAACTTGATGATAAATATATATCATTTTCACTTCATAAAGAAAGATGAGATGAATTCTTTTTGTCATCTAAAAGATAAGATGATTTAGAAAAATCAAATGTAAAATTCAATATAGTTTTTGGTTTTGGAGATTTTTTCATACTATAATGCTTTAAATACAGACTACATCAAGACATACTTCTTAACTAAAATTAAGTTTTTTTTATGAGCTACATTTTTGAAAACTTTCTTTATATACTAATTAACTATTAAATACATATATATTCAAATCTTTAGTTTCAAAACAAATCATTTTATTTTTACTGGATCACTTCTCTTTGTAATTTGGTGTCCATAAAAGTAAAAATTTACAACAAAAAAAAAAATTAATTGGTAATGTTTAATATGAAGTCAAATTATCTTTCTGATTATGTTATTTGCTATTAAGTTCATGTTAAAACTAAAATCAGATCGATTAAGTTTTTTTAGAACTCTAGAGAACATTTGAAAACAAAAATCTAATACAATTACATTCACAAAAATGATCGTAAAAATACTTTCTTTTTAAGTATATGTTGTTCAAATCATTATGAGTTTTTTGTGGACAAAAAACCTGAATAACATTCTATTTAATAATCTGGAAGGTCTGGTTCTTCTTGATCAACAATGTCGATAAATCAAAATATATTTAATTAGTTCAGTCTACCTTCTTTGTAACAGTTTCTTGTTGCGGTGACGTGTTCACCATGTAAATCTCAATGGCATTGAGTAAAACGGTAGTGTGAAATATGCGATTATATAAAACATGTATTGTCAATTTGTATATTAATTTTTTACATGTTAGGAAAAAATATAGCTAATTGAATTAAATGGTCCTTAGATAAAGATTTGTTAATTTTTTTTTTAATGTTTATATAATTTTTGGATAAAAATCAATTAATTTGTATATTATTAAGTATTAAAGCCATGATTAAATTCCAAAATTAATGAAAATTAAGTTTTGCTCTCCCATCCTTTGGTGTATATTTTTTTTTGTTTTACTAGTAAGTTACAATTGAAGAAATTTTTGACACATATATATATATATATACCTTTATTCAAACTTATATATATTACTTAAGTTAAAGGAACTATATTTTTAATCATTAAATAATATATAAAGTAAGTTTTAGAATGTATTCAACAAAAACAAGCATAATGTAGTAATTTTGAATGTTGCCAATAAACCTTTGTAACAATATTTACATAAAAATACAAGTGTATACATTGACAACATATTTAAACAAAATAAAATAACAAATTAAAAAAAAAATATACTGACCCTTTCTACACAAATGCTAAGACATGACTGGTTGTTTTTTCCGTCTTAATACATAAATTGGTATAACATACACAATTAAATCAAATGAATTTGTAATTATTTTACCAACTACAAATTTTCAGAGAATTGTTATCAGTTACTAATCATCATATCTTAATTTCACATAATTTTGTAAAATCTAAAACATCATTTATTGATTAAATTAAGAAAAAACAATATATGAGAATTATTATTCGCTAAAGACAGAGAATAATCTTAGTTTCTGAAAAACTTGAAATATCTTTGTTCTACAAAAAATTTAAGTCATTGAGAAAGATATTATTTTTTGTAAAAACACTAATGTATGTGTAATATAAAAACATTGAGTTATATTAAGTAATGAATTAATTGCCTAAACCAATCATCACTATACTAAGGATGAAACAAGCCATTAAAAATGTAAACAATTTTGAGATTTGATTTAGGAGGTAATTCATTCTTCTCTAAACTCTGAATATTAATTTACAACCTAATATAAATAATTAGATGAAAACAATTTGCAAGAACATATATATTTATATTTTATTAACATATTTCATTATTTCTATATACTAGGTAATATCACATACATATACGCGGCTTGTTGTATAATAAGTTATGTTAATTCATTTAAATTTATTTAATAATCATTAAAACGCAGAACAAATAAATTTAAATGTCTATAATATTTTTAACACATTTATTTATCTAAGTCAGACCATATCAAAATATAGAATTTCTTCAAATATAATCATATATACAGATCTCTTGATTTTTTTGGTTTTTTATTATTTAACTTTGATAGTTTTTTTTTTAATATTTTTCAGCATTCGAGGTAAAAAAAGTTATTAGTAATAAAAATGAACTAACACATTACCTAAAGTATTTAATGATTAAATTCTAAATTATTTTTAAAGTAATAAATTATATATATTTCCATCAAATCATATGAAGTGCAATTAAACCTTTAAAATAGAATTCTTTAAGATTTTTTAAAAATGTGTATTAATTGGACATTTGACTTGTATTTTATTTTCATATTTTTGTGTTTTATTACAGAGCGTTGTTAAATCCATTTTTTCCTGGAATGATTTCTACTGATTGTTTGAATCCCTTATTTAATAAAACGGAAGTACACAATTTCAAATTTGTAGACTATATAATTTTAATAATAGGTTACAAATGGGTTATAAAAAAATTGATATTAATTTGTATTAGATATATGTTACATCACGTTGAAAGTCTTAATCTGTAACTCTTCATTTTCGCAAGATTTTAGGAGAATAATCTTAATTCTCTTTTACACCAAAATATATCCTGCAAAGATTTAATCTTGATTTAAGATCTTCTAAAACAAGTTATTCGAAAGAATAAAATAAAATCTCCAAAAAATATTTAGTTAACCATATATAAACAAACAAATCTCAAAAAATAATCACTCTTCCGCGGATTGAGAGTGATTTCCGATTATACTATAAAATAAACCGATCAATAATCTATCGTTACCTTTTTGATAAGGTATCATCTTTCGGTTCATGTCTTTTAATTTTATCATACTTATAATGATGCTTATTATGTTTATACACATTAGTACATTATAATTCATGGTGTACTGCGAGTTAAAATATTACACGACGGGGTTATATGACACGACGTGTTTGAGTAGATACTAATATAAATTTAAATTTTTGTTAATTCGGTGCTACACGGGTAAAATATCATTTCATTATTTTCTTAATAATATGAATATTAAATTAATAGACATATCTAATTAAGTTGATTAAATTAATACTGTAACAAAAAGTTAACAAACAAAATATTATTTTTTATCAAATAACTTAATTCGCGGTGTACCGCGGATCAAAATCTATACAAAATATACGTTATTTCCATAAGTCATATTCAACATATGATTTAATGGCATAGTGTTTCCTAAAAAAATAACTTTTAAAACAAATAAAACAATCACATTTATAGTGCTTTAAGTAAAAGTTACAAAAATTTGTGCTCTAGCACGGGTCCATCAGTTTTAGTAGATGATTTTATTGCATAATGTTTTATTCACAACAATTTTTAAAATAAATCACATAAATTATTTTGTATATAAAAATTACAATATAAATAAAAAGAATTTTAATCCATGCTCTAGCACGGGTCCTAATCTAGTGATTGAAGTATTGTGTGAACGAAATTGTGGCATAGTTTGAAACGATAATTTAATTTAGATGGTCTAAAAATAAAAATCATATCATCTTCACTTCAAATAATGCTCTTAAAAATTTAAGAATAACTTCCCCGTTACATAAAACCACTCAAACAATAAGTAGAAAACAACTAAATACATAACCAATAACCTTTTGACTTCCTATAAACTACTACTGTGCAACCAAAGATGTGCAAGTCTAAAATATTTCAACAAATGGTAAGAGCGACGTACAATAATGAAGCACATGAATGGAACTAATCTAGCAGTCTAGCACTACAATTTTAGAAAGGAAATGTGTTAAATAATTAGAATGGAAATTTATGGAAATCATTTGCACTAAAACTCGGCGTACATACTCGAGTTCTACATTTGGCAAAACGAGAATCATCCTTAATAATGCAAAACATCTAAACATAGAAAAAAACATTTAATGTTTCTACAACTTTGTGTTTCTAGTCTCCCTCACCGAGTATGCACATAAACCTAGCTAGATAAGCTGTGTCTACCTAAGTGACACAAAACTAGCAAATAGCATTACATAGAGTTTGGAAGGAACTTTTCAGTCAGAAGGGAAGTATTTGTTGAGGTTGAAAGGAAGAGCATAAAACTCTTCGGTTCTCGGGTCGTTCTTGAAAGTCCAGAATCTGTCCCACCAGTGTTTACCTCTGTCTTTCCTGATCGAGCCATCTTTCTTGTGAAGCGTTGTGTCCAACAAGTAAGCAACACATCCTCCCACAAAGGCCTTGGACGAGAAGGGCACATTGACCATGTCGTTGAACCATCTTGCTCCAGTATGAACTGGACCATAACCTTTGATGGCTGTGTGCTCATTGAAATATTGTGGAATCGATAGGCCTAGGAAGATTGAGAAGCCCAAGATGAACAATGTTCTGAAGCTATTCAGGTTGCAGAATTGCAGCAAACTCAGTCCTCCAGCACCTAAACAACAGTATTTGTTATTAAACCAATCTGAACCGAAATGCTTAAACTGAAACCAAACAGAAATCGATTTTACTGTAACCAAACCAACTGTTTAATAAAACTTCAATCATCATTATATCTAAATCCGAAAACACTGGACCAAAACAAAACTGTAAACCAGATTTGCATACCCTACTATCTTGTTTACTTCTGCTAAGAGACTTTACTTACCTACATACGCAAAGAAGAGACAATACAAGGCAGCTATGATAGGAGAAGGTATTGATGCAAACACTGCCCCGAACTTCCCTGCATTAGATTTATATAAGAAGATCAATTAATGTGTTCTATTTCAGTTCTTAATTGGTTTTTATGGAAGAGTATGGAAGAGACAGACAAGCTTACCAAGAACTGAGAAGAATATCATAAAGCCTGCAGATATTTGGACAACTCTCCGGCTACCAACTTTTGTAAGTGCTAGCAGACCCGCATTCTCCCTGCATTCATGTGAAAACAAACTCACCACACCATTCAAAATCAACTCATGTCCTAGGTTTGGAAAAAGGATATGGGGTCTTACACAGAAACTGAAGACCCTATGCCAGTTCCGAAGAACCCTGAGATTAAAATTGCAACTCCCTAAACCAGAAATCAACATAGTTGAGGCACAACATTAGATAAATGAGCTCTTGCTCGCCCTGAGAAAACTTCATTGATGATATTTGTAAATGAAGCTTATGAAGTGAGTTTTTACCTGCCAACCAACACCGCGGCTGATAACAGAAGGTGGCGGCATTGTGGCACTAGCAAATCTTGAGACAGCAATAAAAGCGCCTGTCGACTGTTTTTCATTGATTAGCAAATTAAAATAGTGAGATGAGATTAAAGCAAAGAGCAAGAAATATTGAAGAAATGAAGAAACGAGTCTCATTGGCTTTAAAACTCAACGAGTATGCAAGCTATGCAGTTTAAACATGGAAGAAACAGACTTTATATATACATGGATATTAATGCCTTAACCAACTGATCTAAGTTCCCTTATCTAGCACATCAGTAATATTTATGCAATCTAATTTACACACGGTGAAGATGAGTGAAACAAACCTCAACAAGAGCAACAAAAGAAGCCATCATCATGGCAAAGGCTTCACCGGCATCAAACGATGGTGCTCCCCACTGGAATGGCCATGGAACTCTTATCCTGCACAATGAGTAAACCCATAATGGTAAGCCACACTTAAGCATTACATTTGATTTTGTAATCACTGAGAACTCATTTAAAAATATGACTTTCTTGCTAGATATAACTCATCGAGACATATAATGTCCAAACCATGTGCTGTAATCTTACCATGGAGCAGAACTTATGAGCCCAGAACGATCAGTCCGACAGCTTCTTTGAGTATTTGTCCCAACACCATTATAGGCTCCACCGATTGTAAGAAAGAAAGCAAGAAGCCATACTATCGCCACAGAAAATATGACAGCAAACCGAGCAAAGACATGTTTTCCTCCCTTTATAATATGGGGCATATACTGCAATACCAACAAAGAGTATGACCAGACAATAAGAAACATCAAACACTACTGGAAAGAACATATTGGATAAGTAACTTATGAAGTGGGAACAGAAGAGCTGGCAGCAAATTACTACCAGTTATGAATCTGTAGCTACAATTACCTGTGATATAAGTATAAGAATAATAAGCCCCGGAAGTCCAATCTCGATGCACTTAGCAACCTGGCCGAAATAACAAAGAATCAAGATTCCAATAGTTTAAATATAATTTCGTTTTGGTCTTCCTATTTACAGAACAAGATGACTTACACCAGGAAAACCTAACTCGTACAGGCCATAACCAACTAATCCAACCAGAGGAGCAGCAGAGAGAGGACTTAAGAACCTGTAATAACAGAAACTCATTGACATATTCTTGACCACGCAATGGAACAAGAATTGAGTCTAATGTAGCTCAAAGACTGACCTTACAACAGTACGCCAAAGGCCACTGAAGCCAATAATTATTTGAAGAGTTGACGCAACTATTAGAGCACCTTGGGTTGCCCGAATGATCCTCTTAAATCGCTGATAAGGCATCAAAAATGGTATTATAAAGTAAACTAATGATCAAGGTAAAGAGAAGCTATTGATAATAACAGTAGACCAAAGAGATAAAACAGAAATGAATAGGAAAATAAGTGTAAGTTACGAACTTCAACTGGATCTGCAACGTCGTTAAATCTCCCAGAAAGCATGATTGAGATTGTAACTGGGACAAATGTATACGATGCTCCAATCACAGCAGGTAGTCTAGTTCCAAACACTGTTTGGAGCAACGTGTTCAATCCAGCTACAAACAGTATTGTCTGAATCAGCTTCGCCTTCTCTTCCTGCCAGAAATCATAAAATTCAGCAGCAATAAAAGACTGAAAGGTATAATTTGAACAACTATTATACTAAGAAAGAGCCTTACATTTCCACCTCCCATTTGCGGAACAAGAGCAGATGGAATCAAAACTGTTGTTCCAAGCATCACTAGGTAGTGCTGAAACCCAAGCAGAACAGCCTCGGCTGAAAGTTAAAGCATAAACTCTAAGTCTCACATTTACTAAATAAGAAGCTCAAAGTCTAATATTCAAACAAGAATTACTCAATTAAGTTACAATTAGTTCCTCAAACAGATCACTTCCTAACTTTGAAGAAGTGAGTCCAGAAGATGCTACATAGTACATAGTAAACAAAGAAACGTTTTAACTAAAAAAGCAAAGGTGGTTAAGTGTATTCTCCATTGTTAAACAGAGAATAATCCACCAAAACACCTAGGAGAAGATTCTTAAGGCAAAAAAGGAATAATCATTAAAGAGAAAAGTAAGAATCTAATCCTCACGTTGCAACAAAAAGGAAAAAAGTAATGATACCCAAATAAGAGCCACTTTCAGAAAAGGTAACAATCGAACAATCTAATCAGTCACAACAAGGCTCCAAAGGTAGGGATATGCTAAGAACAATAACTAGAAGTCAAACGTTTTAGGTATAGAGGCAAAGAAGAGAAAACTAACGCCATGGAGGAGGACTTGTGATGCAGTAAGAGATATCCGGAAGCTGCTCTTTCGGCGGATGTGGCGCTGGATCACCACCCGATTTCGGTGCTGACATCTTCAACCTCTGCAACAAATAAAAAACCAAAACTTTTAAACCAAAAACTTCACAAACCGAGAAAGTGACTGAAACCCAAATCACAGAAGATGCAAAAAATTACGAAACTTGAAGCTCCACAAGCAAACAAACAAGAATCCAGGACAAAAGAACTCGTCTTGAGCTAAACCCACAGTTGCAACAAAAAGCTAAAGACTAAAACTTTACACCAAAAACTTCACAAACCGAGAAAGTGACTGAAACCTAATTCACAGAAGAAGCAAAAGTCACGAAATTTGAAGCTTAAGAAGCAGAAAACAAGAACCCAGTCGTCTTGAGCTAAACCCACAGTTGCAGGAAAAGATTAAAAATCAAAACTTTACACCAAAAAACATCATAAACCGAGAAAGTGACTGAAACCCAAACCTCAGAAGAAGAAAAAGTCACGAAATTTGAGGCTCAACAAGCAAAAACCCAGGTAAAAGACCTCCTTTTGAGCTAAACCCACAGATGCAACAAAAGATAAAAAAAAAACCAAAACTTTACACCCAAAAACTACACTAACCCGAAAGGTGAATGAAACCCAAATCACAGAATAAGTAAAAGCTACGAAATTTTGAGCTCAAGAAGCTTATAAATGGTAGAAAAGGCGAAACATAGAACAAAGCCCCAAGAAAAAGACCTCACTTTTTAAGCTAAACCGAGTATAGAGAGAGAGAGAGAAGAAGAAACCTTGTGAAGAAGAAGAAGCAGAGGAAACTTGGAGGAGTAAAAGTGTAAAACTAGAAGAAGAAGAAGAAAGAAAGGAGTGAAGAGGCTTGAGGAGGAAGGAGCAGAGAGAGGACAGTTGTCTACGTTTGGTTATATCAGCGTTACTTGTGCACCGACTGACGTCACCACGAAAACAACCTCTTACCTGTCCTTACTCTTAATATTAATTTGATTAGTTACCCAACGCATTTCTTATTAATTTTCAAATTTTGACAAAATGAATGAAGCCAATACTTGGTTCATTTTTTTTGGCAATGAATCAATGAATGATGTACATGTTTCATTGTGGTGTCGCCAACTGCTATTATAACCTGTGTTCTAAATCGCTAGACTTCTAAAGAAACATTATTAGTCTCAAGTCTCTATCTATATTTATTAATGTTATGGGACGTTTTCTGGTCTTTAATCTAACTAGATCTACTTGTTCAGGGTTGAATAGTTGATAGTAAAGGGGTCATTTTCTTTTGTTTGTAATTAGATTTACAGGGACAGCTACGAACATACGAGAAGGTTTTTTTTTCCTCGTATTAACGTTTTAAGATAGTGACAAAACCTCCAGGAGCACATTTCTAGAGAACACAACAATCTAGTGAAGAATTACCACTTGCGATTCTTCTTCAACTATCTAAGGATGGTTGGTAAGCATGGCTCCAAATAAGTCTACATATTTGGAACCAGCAAAGCTTACATACATGCTCCTCTTCTGCTCTATCTACATTAATATGTCATATATATAATGAGTCTAACCAATCTCTTTTTAATGGGTTTGAAAGGGAAGTTGTTTCCGACCTAATGGTCCTATGGGGATCGAGATGTTTATCATTAAGGAAGTAGGAAAACAGTTGGACTTGTGATTGAGATTTACGACGTGGATTATAATTAAAATGACTAACGATGACCATGTGTGGTCGGCTTTTGAGACATACATTATACACCAAAATTCTGAAGGTTTATGTAACATTTTTTATGGCCGTGTTACTTGACCATTTTTGTAGGAAGTCATGTCCTTCTCTTCTTTGATGTATGTGCCACCATTTCAGACTGGATCTCGCACGAGGATGTTCCTTTTTTTGTTGCCCGTTAAGACAAAAAAAAACTATGTAAAATATATGATTAGTTGATGATGTTATACTTGACCATTAATATTTAATACGAAACTCTCACAAATAGAGCAAAACAAGAAATGTTGAAGAATATGGAAACCAAATCATACTTTTTTCTGTAAATTTTAGCAACCATTAAAAAGCCCTAACAAGCCTTTTCCATTTTTTCTTCTTCTGGATTTAGAAAAAGAAAAATAAGAAAAAACAAAGACACAAATCTTGAGTTTCGAATGATCTTAGATTGGTCTCTAAGGACCACGTTTCCTTCGGAAGCATAGACAACCCTGCTGCTGATCGTTAGGGATCATCCCTCCTCCCTTGGTTGTGTCAATACTCTCCAACATCGGTACAACCTCGTCCATCTCTGGTCTCTTGTCTGGATTTGCATCCCAACATCGTTTCATCACAGCTGCAAGTGCGCTCGGGCAACACCTCGGTATATCGGGTCTCAGGTTCTGCATTGATCATAACAACATATTGCATATAAATATGTGCTTAAGTTGAATGGTATCAACTGTTATATAACAAGTCTGACTAATAACTATACCTGGCGGACGACGGCTGAAGTGACTTCAGAGAAAGTTAGGTCAGGGTAAGGCATGTCACAGCAATATATCTCCCATAAGCAGATCCCGAAACTGTATACATCGCATTTTCGATTATACGGGTTTCCATTGAGAACCTGCAAGCAAAGTTGATTAGTATAAAAATTGGGTTTTGGTTGCCAAACTTGAAGATGCATTGTGTCGTTAGTACCTCAGGGGCCATGTAGCCAAGTGTGCCAGTCTCTCCTGTCATATCATTAGGGTTAGAAGCTTCAACTCTCGCAACTCCAAAATCCGCGATTTTGACAGTCCGAGTTTTATCTAACAACATGTTCTCAGTCTTTACATCTCGGTGAACAATCTTCTGCGAATGAAGGTAACTCAACCTAAAAGCAACATAACAACAATAAGTGTAAAGACAAGCTTCTTGTTTTAAATACTAGTATACGAAGATCATATAATATACCCTCTAGCGAGATCAAGAGCGAGCTGAACGACAACTTTAAATGTTAGTTTTCTTCTTCTGTTCTTGATCAGGTAAGATTTTAAAGCACCACCTGGAAGATATTCAACAACAACACAACAGATATTGTTTGGCATTGCTAATGGACCACTCTCTGTTTGCAACTGTAAGCCTGATGCACCCATTGTAGCTCCTATAAACTGCAAAATTTCATTCATTGATGACACCAAATCTTATTTTGTTTCCTCAATATCTCTAACAATGGTAAAAGAAAATAAACAGAAGTAAAAAAATATGGAACCTTAGTAACATTAGGATGATCCAATTTATGCCAAACAGCAACCTCCTGAGCAAAATCTGATCTCAAAGACACAATCTCAGCTTCTGACCTGTGACCTTCTTCACCCCAATCAAGTAGCTTCACTGCTCATTTTTTCACCACAATGATTAGCTCAGTCTTTCACTTTTACAAATTCAATTACAGTAAAAAGCTCCTTAATTTACTACTACCCATTCAAATTATTCTTTCATATATATCTTTTTTTTTTCCTTTAAAATTAAATGTAAGAGAAAAAAGAGATTGAGACAACAACAGCTGGAATCACATGAAAGATCCACAAAGCAAAGAATCATAAATTATCCAATTGGACCTTTCAACCAGCTCTGAAACACTATGATGGCAAAACCCGTGTCGGCTTCACGGAGATCACAAGAAATTGCTTCTACCCACTAAAGAAAAACCCAAAAAAAAAAAAAAACTAAAACAACACTCTTCAACTCTCAACAATTTCAATCATAAAAATCCAAACTTTAAGTTTCATGGTAAAAAAGAAAAAAAAAAGACACGAACATAGAACCACAACTGTTCGGATCCGACAATTGAAGTACAAATGTAGTAATAGAATTAGTCTGATCAACCGTAAGAATCTAGCAATCGAAGAATCTAATGCTAAAGTTGGAGACTTTACACTAAAAAATTGCGGACAGTGAAAAGGTTAATTAAGAAGAGAAGCTAGAACGACGGGTTAGGTGAAGTGACTAACCGGCAACATCTTGACCATCGTAGATACCACGATGAACGGTACCAAATGTGCCACGTGCAAGAACAGTCTTGATGATGAGTTTAGTAGGATCGATCTCCCACTCAAGTCTATGTTTCCTCTTCCCAACGAAACCACCGCCGTTAAGAGCAGCGACAGGGGAAGAAGAAGCGGAGCCACCACCTATGGCTACGGCGGTTGAGTCTTCTTCATCTCTCTTTTTGTTCTTCTCTAAAGTCAAAGCTCTGCTCAAGTGTCTCTCTAGTTGCTCGTCTAAGCTTTTCAGATCAATCTGATCTGCTCGAACAAACCCATCTTTGCCTTCCTTCATGTTTTCTTCTTGATTAAAAAGATCCCTTGAATCTTCTTTTGTTGGTACTTGTTTGTTCGATTCGTCTTTTCTCAGATACAATCAAACGCAGAGGAAAATTAGAAAAAAAAAAAAAAAAATTAATAAGGAAACGGAAGAAGAGAAAGAGAAGAGAAGAAGACCGCATGTGATTGAGCACATGGTCTTGCCTCGACGCAAATGTATCTGTATTTACATTTATTTTTTTCCTCTTTTATTTTCGTCTAATAAAATAGTATTTTGTTGTGTATATCCAAAAAAAAATATAAAGAGAAAAAAATCTACTTATTATTAATTTAAAGTGTACCAACCATTATTTGTTTGACTAGGATATTATTAAGTTTAGAATGTTCAGCCCATTTTTATAAATGTTCGGCCCATTTACAATGGTCATTTTGATTCTAGTGGAATTCTTGTTCCTAACAAAGAAGACTAGAAGAGATTTGAGTGTGAATTTCGATTCTCTTGGTGCCATATGTACATCAACAAACACAAACTATCTAAATCGGTTTGAAATGTCGACTGTCATTATATCTATATCATTCCTGATCATCGATATAATAGCATAATTTATTATATAATTGATGGATATATTTATATCGGTTTCTATAATCCACTCATTAATTTGTATAGACACTTTTAGAATCAGTTAGATAAATGATGGGTTACTCATTTTTTATTGACACTTTTATAATTGATGGATATATTTCTGACAGTCTATATAATCGACGCATTAATTTGTATCGACACTTTTAGAATCAATTAGATAAGTTACTCATTTGTATTGACACTTTGTTTTGATGGAAATATTTCTATCAATTTCTATAGTGAGTCATTTGTATCATTTGATAGCCTATGTATATATAGAAATAAGTTATTTTATCCTACACGATAGGGAGATCCATAAGCCTATCGTTCTCATTTGATTTGATCAACATGAAGAAACCGGTAGTGGCATGTTTAAACGATTAGGCATGCTAGTAAAAACTCAGTTTGTGTTCCATGATGCTATGAATTTAAGTAGACCAAGTCCCGAAATCCACTATGTATTGTTCTTTTTTTTTTTTTTTTGTCATCTAAATTATATTATTGATCTTGTTTTGGAACTCAGGAGGAATACAAACGCCCAAACGAGGGAAGCTAAAGCCAGCGGACGACAGATATGTTCCTGGAGTCTTAAACTCTATGGAAGGGAAACTAAAAGCACCAATACAACACAGAGAATTTCAAACCCATAACGAAGGAGGACAAACCCTTACACCAAAGACAGAGACCAAAAGGCTAAAATCCTAGGAGATACACTAGATTTAAGAAAGCAAAAAACTATTCTCCTGAATGTATTGTTCTATTTGGAGTAAAATGAAAAATGGACCCAACCATGTCTATATCTTCTTATTTTTGAGACGTATAGAACCATATATATCTGTAGTTATACATATACTTATACGTATAGGATACATTATAAAAATGAATTGACTTGAGTACTGAGGAATGAAATTTTAGAGTGGTGGTTAAGTGTATATATTGGTTGCTTTAAATTGCTTGAAGCGTGGATGATTTTGTTGGAGAATCCACGTACCAAATGGCTCCAATCCATTGTTTGTTGTCCCCACCAAAGCCTTCACTATTCTTCTTCATCGTTCAATATTATATATGTATTCTCTTCAAATAATTAAAGCATCACATATATAACTCATGGTGCTCTTCTTCTTTTCTCCTTTTTTATGTAGTTTAATATCTCATGTTCCTTGTTACATGAACCATAACAAAATTAAAAGGTCTAAACAACACAAAAGGTCGAAAATATGGGTTAGAATATATTTTATTTTTATTTTGCTTTTTAAGTTATATAATTTCAAAAGAAATAATTGAACAGTACGTCTCCTCAACTACAACTCTAGAATCGTATACTTAATTATAAACCCACTTAATTGCTTTATCTAAGAATTAAAGAATTTCAGCTCAGCACCCATGCGTGTCTTCCTTTACTTAGAAGGAAATTAAATTTTAATATATTCTAAAAACCATTACAAAAAAAGGTCATGAGTCATGCTTGAAGACTTGAAGTCATGTTATTGTTATGTAACATTTAATTTTTAATAGAGATTTGTGGATATGAGTATATATATGACCATGTAGCCTTTAGGTAGAAGATGGTGTAAGCACGACCGTGCTGGCTGACCATGTAACTAGATAGATGCCTAGCTAGACTGTGTAACTTGTAAGCACTCAGTCCAACATGTGATTACATGATCTTGATATTAAGTCAGTTCTGTGTTTTCTAATATGTTTGTAATTTGTATGTGTTATGACCTTAATATACAAGTTAAAATACGTGCATATGTGACTATGTGAGTATTTTCTTTAACCACGCAAAAAAGGGAAAGATAAAAATGGTGGACCAGCGATATGATTGCTTAAAGACATATAGAAACGGTGGAGGGTTTGTTTTGGGCCCCTGCACACCATTAAAGTCAGTAAGGGATTAAGTGTATCTACTTTTAATTTTAATCCTAATTTATACTATACGGATTACTTATATTATCCTAATGGTTTCTGTATAATCTTATAATACAATAGCGTGGTCAATATTAAATGGCACTATGCTTGTATGATTGTGGGCAACAGGATCTCACTTATCTGTACGTGAGAGATTTGGTTCAGGTTACTAAATCATGGGTCGTCTACACCTATCAATGTAATTTAAGATTTCTTTTCTTATCAAATAAAAACAAATTCGGGTATAATTATTACTAGCAAGTGCCATTTTTCTGACAAGAAGAACATGTCTATTTCTTTTGAGGATCAATTTAGAATAAGTTTAGATAATTTTGACACCAACTTTTTATATGATAAATAATCTACCATGCATTAGGTCACTGACTTAGCTTATACAGTAGTATGGCTGATACTGAATACACATCTACCTATTTTGTTCAAAACAAAAAATATTATGAATTGGTAATATGTGAATAAACATCGAGTTGATGATCTCAATAGTAAATTATTCAGTACTCCTAATACTCACATCTTTACAAAATCCATCGTATTTTACTAAGTACAATAGCTATATTTTTTCCCTTTGGTAGACTTTTGGAGATCCATATGAAAATAGACCAACCAAAACGGGAAGACAGAACATATTGTGAAACCCAAAGAAGATGGAAATGGAGGGTGCAAAAAAGGCACTAAAAAAAGTGAAAGGACAAATGATTTGGGGGTTTGAACGGTCAAGCCATTGCAAACGAGTATTGAGGAATGAATGATTGGATCTTCCTCTTCTTTCACATTGGATACTTTCACCACCGTTTCTTTCTTTCTTACCGTGGACGGAACCAACAAAGCAACAAAGACAAAAGTGAGTCTATTATATAAATTCAAACATGCTTTGACCACAAATGGCTAGAAAAAACTCGTGCTTTGAATTCAAACGTTACATATGCTAGTTAGTTAGTCTTCAAAATACAATAATTTGAACGATTATTACAACATGTAATCAAGTGTTTTAAATAGAGATATCGTTGTGTCACTTGAAAAAAACAAAAAACAAAAACATTTAAACCAAAAAAACTGAAAAAGAATAAAATTTTACAAAGCTTATTGGATTTGGTAAACACTGTGGCATCACTACACCTACACTTTAAACGCACGCACGCACGCATCCGTGTTATTATGATCAAGGTCAGTTTCGTCATCTTCTCTCTTGATTATATAATCTTCTTCGTGTCGCTCACTTCTCTTCGCCATTACTGAGATCTCTTAAATACACATAATTTTTTTTGAGTAATGGGGTCGTCTTTTTTCTTCACATTGCCTTGCTTCATCCGCCAAATTATTTGAGTTTTTTCGTTTGCCTTATTTCCTGCTTTGTGCTTATTGGATACTCTGTTTTGGGAGACTAACGGAAGGAACCAGTTGGTGAGAAAGTAGTTATGGTTTGTCAATCAGCCGGACAGACAAGATTTCGGACACTCAAACACGAACACGGTATCGCAGGAAACATCGTAGTTAGAGTCATTGCATGCTTTCAACCTCTCCAAGATTGTCAGGTTCTTGTTTGAATCAGTTTCTTGTTCTAGTTAACTATTACAAACAGGATACATTTTTTTCTTTTTTCTTTTTATTGATTCTTTTTTTGGCTTTGATGTTGTCGCAGGCTGAATATTTTCGTCAGTTGTTGAAGCCCGTCACGTAGAGTAGCTCTCTCTATATCTGTCATTGTTATTCTAAGTCTTCTATTCGTGTTGTGTTCTCGAGGGAAGGGGAATTAAGCTTATTCGTTTTAATTGGTAAGTTGAAGACTTGGCACACATGATCTTTAAGTTTCTTTCTTTTGGCATCCCATTCTTGATTAGATAGCTGATTGGTTTTGAGTTAATGTCCTCTGTTTTTTTTTTTTTTTTTGGACAGTTGATTTGTTTAGTGTTGGATGGGACAAGAACGTGGTTTCTGGTTTCCTACTCAGCGTTTGAGTTCATTGTCTTCCATATCTTTGTCTCAACTTGGAAAGCAAGACTTGAACTTAACATCTAAAACCTGCGGCGACACCACCGACATGTTTTCTACTCGGGGGTCCTATTTTAACGAGTCTTATGGTTGGGTTAATGGGTCATCTCACCTGCAGCAGCAGTTCTTGCCTCCTCAAAATCAATGTATGGTGAAGCAGATGCCTCTTAAAGTAGATGGTGTTATACTACGTAAAGTTGAGGGCCAATGTAGTCAGAAGAGGTTCCTAGTGTTTGATCAGTCAGGAGATAAGACGACTCTGCTACTCACTTCCGATATCCGGAAATCTTTTGAGACCTTGAAACAACCTGCCTGTCCTGATATGAAGGAAGAACTCAAAAGAAGCAACAACGATTTTTTTGTTTATCAAGGAATGCAAGGAAATAGCGAACCGGATTTGAAGGAGGACACGGAAGAACTAAATGCATTGCTTTACTCCGAAGACGAGAGTGACTATTGTTCTGAAGAAGATGAGGTTACAAGCCCAAGCACTGTAGTATCATCAGCCCATAGGGGCCAAGAAGAAACATTTAATGTTGAAAGCTATGGACAAACATTACAAGCTAAAAAGAGAAAGATGCTCGAGAGCTCAGCGCCTGTTCTTGAAGCCTCGAATGAGAAAATGCTTGACGACCATGAATCGAGCTGCGGTAGTTGTGACAATACGGGGATTAGCTTTCTGAAACGTTCCAAGCCGTCTATCAACAAGATAGGAGAAGAGAAGATATTTGAGACCGTAAGCCTTTTGCGCAGTATAGTCCCCGGGGAAGAATTGGTAGACCCCATCTTAGTGATCGATAGAGCTATTGATTACCTCAAGTCATTGAAGATGGAAGCCGAGAATCGAGGACATGAGACTCTTTATTTGCATGATATCTAAGAAAACAGCAAGAGGGAAGTAGACTTTGTTATCTAAACAAAGTAGTAGACATATTGAATAGGTGGTACTCTTGTCAAGATGCAAAGGGATCAGCTTGCTGCTCGTTGGAAGATAAACCAAAAATTGTAGTGGATCGGAGTTGCAAGAACGAAAATTGAATATTGTGTTGATGATTAAGTCGCAGCTTGGATTGTCGTGTAGCTGTTTGTTGTATCATGTAATATTAATTGCTTCTTCTGTTTCTATAATATTTTGTTGATATGGATTTATTACTGTTAACTGTATGAGAGAGTGGTGATGAGTCTAGAAAGTTTATACTCTATCCGTTTTTAAATATAGTTGTCGTTCCAATTAATAAATAGAGAGGATGTTCAATAACCATTTTCATTGTTTACAAATAAATTACAAATTAATCTGGTTTTCCACCTACCCAAACCAGACCAAACACCGGTTCAACGCGAATTCGGCGGCGATTCTTGGTCCGGAGCGGTCTTAACTAAAACTGGTGTGGATCAGTTTAATAAAAAAACATGGGGGAATAAAGACAATTTAAAGTTAAGTTAATACAGTACTAATGTAATGACGACGTAATTAAAAAAGAATTAGAGAAAGGGAACAAAACCGTAATGTTCGTCTCGGGAGACACAACAATCATCCAGAAACACGAAACGCCTTTTGTTTGTCTGTGTGAGTCTGTGAGAGAAAGAGAGATAGAGAGAGAGAGAAGAGATCACACCACACACGCAAAACTACACATACTTTTGTTCTGCAAATTAGGTTTTGGTTCCCTCCAATTCTGAAATGAATCGGCGCAGCAGGATCCTCCAATTCGTGTAGCGAGGAGTCTCTTCTGATCCCGTTCGCTGATTCTAATGGCCAGACGGGTCTTCGAAGCCTGGAAGGGAAGCAATGTAAGGAGGTTCTTCTTCTTGATTTTACTCTTTTTTCTTTTTCAAGAAATTCTATTTAAGTTTTTTCTTAAAGGCCACATTTTTATGAGTTCACTAAGACATGTTAAGTTTTCTAATTAGATTACGTTAGAGAGCTTATGAGAGATCCTGGTGGCTTTAATGTTTTGATTGCCTTTTGTTAATTTCAAATATTTTTTATCAGCTTTTGGTAACATAATGTAACTCATTTGTTATCATTGCCTCTAGTGAGAGATTAAATGTCTTATTTCGTTAGATTCTCTTTGGTTTTATGGCTAATGTTATCCCACATTTTTACGACATTTGTTGATTCATGAGCTTTCTCTTCTCAATGATCATCTACATTCTCCATTTATTTCTCCTTTTGCAGAAGTTTTTATTTGGTGGGAGATTGATATTTGGGCCAGATGTTTGGTCTCTTCCTTTTACCATACTGCTCATTGTTACTCCAGTTTGTTTCTTCTCTGTATTTGTTGCAACACATCTTCGCCAAGAGCTCTTACCAAACAACGCTGGACATGCCTTCTTAGTGGCAGGAGTTCTCCTTACTGTCTTTGTAAGTCTTCTTCTTCCAAACCCCATTTGATATTTGATTACTTGGGCTGGTTCAGTGTTGTTCTTCTTTCATTAATGCTATAAATCATATAACTGGTTTTGATAGGTACTGATCCTTCTCTTCATCACTTCTGCGCGGGATCCTGGAATCGTTCCAAGAAATATGCATCCGCCAGAGGAAGAGATATGCTATGATACAACTATATCAAGTGATGGAAGACAAACACCCACTGTTCAAATTCCTAGGACCAAGGAAGTCATGGTTTATGGTGTTCCTGTTAGAGTTAAATATTGCGATACCTGCATGCTTTACCGGCCTCCTCGTTGCTCCCATTGTTCCATTTGCAACAACTGCGTTGAGCGTTTTGATCATCATTGCCCTTGGGTTGGCCAATGCATTGGAGTGGTAAGCTTATTCAAAACAATATTAAACTAGGAAGATATGTAGATACATATTGACATTGTTTGTGTGTGTGTGTTGTGGGCAGAGAAACTATAGGTACTTCTTTATGTTTGTTTCCTCTGCAACTCTTCTCTGCATCTACCTATTTTCGATGTCTGCTTTATACGTCAAAGTTATGATGGATAACCATCAAGGCACTGTGTGGAGGGCAATGAGAGAATCACCCTGGGCGGTTTTGTTGATGATATATTGCTTTATATCTCTGTGGTTTGTTGGAGGGCTTACTGGTTTTCACTTGTACCTCATTACCACAAACCAGGTTAGTTTTAATCTGCTCTGAGTATTCATTCATTCAGTAATAATTTGTGTCCCATCTGATATACCCTCACATTACAATTTTTTACAGACGACGTATGAGAATTTCCGGTACAGATCAGACAATAGAATCAACGTTTATAACCGTGGCTGTTCAAACAATTTTTTTGAGATATTTTGCTCAAAAGGTAAACCGTCGAGGAATGACTTCAGAGCGTTTGTCAAAGAAGAATCTCCTAGGAATATTAGGTTGGCTACTACATGGGAACGAGCAGAAGGAGAAAATAGGGAGGAACGGCGTCAGAAGGTGGAAGACGAGCTAGACATCGATGAAGATATTATGAACCTACAGCAACGTTCTAATGTAGAAGATGGAAGTGATTCAGGGCATCAAAAAATCGATATTGACATTATGAGAGTCGAGTCTAGTGAGAGAGCACCGACGATTCGATCAGAAGCTAGGCATGGTAACCGGGGAACAAGAAGCAGCAACGCACAGGAAGATATAGTTGATGTGTCTTCTTCAGTCAGGGAAAGTAGAAGCTATGCAGCTGCAGAGGAGGGACGGTGAAGTATGGTAGTAAAAAGTAAACAGGGTAATTCTTTTGAAGCTTTCTTACTAAGTTTTATCGTTTTCAATTTTTTTTTTGTTCATTATTTTATTGGTTTGGTTTGATTTGGGAGTTGTGGACAACACACTATGGTGGGGGTATCTGTGAATAAGCTTAGTGTAAAAGTTTGGGTAGAGGCCAAAATTAAGTGCTTAATTTTACAACTTCTTTAAATGTTTTGAAGTGATAATTTCTTAGTCTTATCAAATAGACAGAACAGAACCACATTTTTTTTTTAAATGGGGCAAAACGTGACATTCTTCATTTCAAAAATCTCTCTTTCTCTCTAATAACAATACTCTTTTCGTACCAATTTGGTTTTTGGCATGTTTTATGAAAAGATTCTTGAAACGCTAATTACAAAATTTTGATCCCTTTCTTGATCTCTGTTTTCGAATCATGAAAATAAGAGCTGGAGAGATGATCGTCGAGCAGAACAAAATTAGTGTTATTGATAACAAGACTTGTGCTTATGATTGTGGTCCAACCAAAACCCATCACTGGCATTGGCGTTGGCGGTTGTAAGGTTAGAAGACTCCATGAGCCCTAATTTTACTCCGATTTGGGGGAGATCGTCAGATCCGCCTAAGATTGAACATCTGGGTTTCATTAAACCGGAGTTAAACCCAAACTAAATTGATTTGGATTTAATCGGCTTTAAATCCAAATTCAATCAAACCAAACCGGTTTTCTGATAACGATAACTAGAAAGCCGTTTGTTCGTTCGCTTCTTTATATTAATCTGTTTTTTCATGTTTTCCGCTTCTTGACCATTTTTTTGTTTGCAATCTTGCTCTGCTCAATTGCAAAAGTTCTCTGCCTCTTTCACTTCTCAGTTGAGATTTATCTACAAGGTTTCGTTAACTGCTTTTGGAGAGGTCGAAGAAGAGAGAAGAAAGCAGCCAACGTTGCTAGAACATTTTTTCTTTTGCAGACACCCTTCCCAATCTGTGCTTATTCCTGTACTGCATATCATTGGCACTATTGTTAGTAAATATAATCACCAGATCCAAGTATGTAATTCATATTCCATTTATTTTGTCCAATCTTGTGGAGTTATCGTTTATCAAAGTGATAAAACTATCAAAAGCGTATTATTTTTGTTCGCTTTTTGGTTTCAGCCGCTTAGCTCTTTTGTTTTCTTAAAACTTTCTAGATAAGATTCATTATACTCCTTACATCATATATATATGCCACACTTAGCATTTAACCTATAGTTTTGTAAACCACTAATATCCACTTAGCATTTTGGGCTTACTACAATATTAATGGCCCAAAGCCTTTTTACCACTACTTCTCCCTCATTCTCGTCGCTTCTTCTTCCTCTATCTTCTTCTTCGATCTTCTTCACCTTTTGTTCAATCTCTGATTATTCACTCAAGTTTAGGCATTAATCAAAGGTTTGATTCCAACACTCCCTCTCAAACCTTCTGATTTAATCTCTAAATTCCCAGGCTGAGATTTGATCTTTGTTTCCTCCATATCTTTGTTGTTGATTTTGATTCCCATGTGAGACACACCCCTCACAACATCTGCGTAGCTCAACGGTGAGTCTCTTGTTCTTGTCATCACCTCGTCCCTTGAAGATTTCAACTTCTTTCCCGAGTTGGTGTCTTTTTCCAGAATCATCTCGATCCCATTCTTTTTCTGTTTATGCTGATTTTCCATAGAATGATTTTTCTTGGTGACATGCAACTCAGGTTCAGCCATAGTGGTTTGAGCATGATCTTCTTTGATGCTACATCGCTTGTTCGGTTTTGGTACCACTCCCAGTTTAGATCGGAGTTCTTCAAAGTGTTTTGTTCCAAGAGGTTTTGTCAGCACGTCGGCGATTTGTTCTTCACCACTGCAGTAACGTAAGTCAATCACTCTTTCTTTTTCTGCTTCACGAACAATGTGATAACGAATCTGGATGTGCTTAGTTCTCCTGTGTTGAACAGGATTTCTTCCAATCGCTATAGCCAACGTATTATCACAGTAAATGGGAACTCCTTTGTTGGTGTCTACTTTCAATTCACCCAGTAAACGTTTCAGCCATACTGCGTGGTTGGTGGCCGCACTCAATGCCATATATTCTGCCTCTGCAGTGGATTGAGCGATTGTGTCCTGCTTCTGGGTCTGCCAAGTAAACATTCCACTTCCTAAGGTGAAACACATTCCCGTAGTACTACGCATATCTTCCTTACAACCAGCCCAGTCAAAATCAGAGAATCCAATCAACTCAGTTTGGTGCATCTCTTGAAACCTTAATCCATACTCAACTGTTCCTTTCACATACTTTAAAACTCTTTTAGCATCTTGTAGGTTTTCTTCTTTTGGATTTGAAAGGCTCCTTGACAGGTAAGATGCTGCAAATGCAAGGTCTGGTCTCGTCGCAGCAAGATACAGTAATCCCCCTACCATACTTCGATATTTTCTTGGATCTTGTAGCTCAGCTCCATCATCATATCGTTTCACATTCGGCAAGAGTGGAGTGCTGACGCTATTACAGTTCTCCATACCAAACTTGGTCAGCAACTGTTTAGCATACTTCTGTTGGCTTAGAAACACTCCTCCTTCAATGTAAGTTAGCTCGAACCCAAGAAAATACTTGAGTTTTCCCATGTCAGTCATTTCAAAAGCTTTACTAAGATTTAACTTGAACTGCTTGATCATATCCTCGTTACTCCCTGTAATAATAAGATCATCCACATATAAGCTTATTACCATGATTTCACCTTCGAGTTCTTGAGTGTACATGGCTGCATCACAATCACTTCTTTTGCACCCTTGTGACACAAAGTATGAATCGATTTTGCTGTACCAGGCTCTTGGTGCTTGTTTCAGGCCGTATAGGGCCTTCTTTAGTTTGTAAACTTTGTTTTCTGCTCCCTCTATTTCAAAGCCTGGTGGTTGCTCCACATTCACTTCTTCAGTAATTTCCCCATTTAGAAAGGCTGATTTGACATCCATCTGATGCAGATTCCACTTGTTTTGTGCAGCTAGAGCAATGAGGGTCCTTATGGTGTCATGTCTAGAAACTGGTGCAAAAGTTTCACCATAGTCCTCCCCGTAAGTCTGTGTAAACCCTCTTGCCACTAGTCTTGCCTTTAATTTCTTCATTTGACCACATTCATCTGATTTGACCTTGTATATCCATTTGACTGATATAACTTTCTTATCTATAGGTCTTTTTACCAGTTCCCATGTTTCATTCTTGTTAATGATGTAAATCTCATCACCCATTGCAATCTTCCACTCCTTGCTACTCATGGCTTCATCAAAAGTAGTTGGCTCTTCCCAGGTAAAGTAGCAAGATTCTTCAACCTGATTTGCTTCATTCCCTACATCTTCTTCATCACGATATATCTCACTTAGTTTCTTCACTTTGTGGATTTTTCGGGATGAGCTGCCCACTTCTGGCGCACTATCACTTAGTTGAAAAGGTATGGGACTAACATTTCCTCTTTCATTTTTGTCACTTGACTGGATTTCTGGCCTTGAGTCCCTTTCTCTTTGTTGTTCAATACTTGTTTTCTGATTGGTATTGATATTGTTGGGTACCACCTCTCTTTGTTCCTTTACTTCTTCGTGGGTTTCCCAATTCCAACTTTTGGTCTCTTCAAATATGACGTCTCTTGACACTTCTATCCTCTGTGTTCTTAGAACATATATCCTGTATCCCTTGCTCACACTGCTGTACCCCATGAGTATAGCTTTTTCTGATCTGTCATCAAGCTTCTTCCTTCTTGCTGCAGGGATCCAGGCATGACATATGCACCCAAATATCTTTAGGTGGGCAACTGAGGGCTTGTGGCCACTCCAAGCTTCAAGAGGTGTCTTAAGATCCAAGGCTTTTGTAGGGAGTCTGTTTTGGAGATATGCAGCAGTAAATGTGGCTTCAGCCCAAAACTTGTCAGGCATTCCTTTGTCCTTCAGCATGCTTCGTGCCATATCCATCAGAGTTCTATTTCGACGTTCAGCAATTCTATTTTGCTGAGGTGAGTATGCCACTGTGAATTGTCTCTCAATTCCATTCTCTTCTAAGTACCTTGAGAACTGCTCTGATTTGAATTCACCTCCTCTGTCTGATCTCACCTTCTTAATCCTTTTTCCCGTTTGATTTTCAACCAAGTTTTTGAATTTTCTGAATGTGGCAAAAGTTTCTGACTTCAGTTTCAAGAAGTAGACCCACACCATGTGTGAATAGTCGTCGGTGAATGTGAGAATATATAAACTTCCACTGCATGAAGGTGTCTGCATTGGTCCACACACATCAGTGTGAATCAGTTCTAACACATCTGCACTTTTGGTCTCAGACATCTTTGGGAACTCTACTCTACATTGCTTCCCTTTAACACAAGCTTCACACACATCCTGGATTACCTTAAACTTTGGTAACCCTTTTACCATCTGATTTGTTTGAAGGTTTTGTAAATTGTGAAAGCCTGAGTGTCCCAATCTCTTGTGCCACAATTCTGATATGCTTTCTTCTCTTGCTATTCTCACACTTTCCTCAGCAACTTGCATTCTCAACGTGTACGCCTTCCTCACCATTTCTACTTCAGCAATTTTATCTCCATTTTGGTTATGAATTATGCATTTGTTTCCCACAAATAGCACTTGGTATCCATTTCTTACCATCTGAGGTATACTTAGGAGATTCTTATCTATTCCTGGAACAAGGAATACATCTCTAATTACTCTTATTCCTCGCTTTGTTATTACTTCGACGTTTCCTTTCCCAGCAGTCATTAATCTAGCACCATTTCCTACCCTAATAGGAATATGGACTGACCTGTCAATAGTTGTGAAAAGTTTCTCTTCCTTGGTCATGTGGTTAGTTGCTCCGCTATCAATTAGCCATACTTCTTCACTACTCACTTCCTCTCCGACGTGAGCAGCGTTAAACAGGGCTGACTCTTCTTCTTGAGTTTGTTGTTTCTGGTTACTCTGACATATCTGTTTGCTTTTGCAGTCTTTTCCAAAGTGCCCAGGTTTCCCACAAACAAAACACCCTCTCCTTGGTCTGAATTGTTTGGAGGCAAACTGGACTTCATATCGGCGTGTAAGGTAACAGTTCTCTGCTCCATGATTGAACTTCTTACATATTTTACACTGCTTCTTCTTCTCTACTATTGAACTACCCTTTGACTCCATGATTCCTTCAACAGATACAAATCCCTTAAGTCTTGAAGATCACCAAGATTGACCGAGCTCTGATACCATGTTCGCTTTTTGGTTTCAGCCGCTTAGCTCTTTTGTTTTCTTAAAACTTTCTAGATAAGATTCATTATACTCCTTACATCATATATATATGCCACACTTAGCATTTAACCTATAGTTTTGTAAACCACTAATATCCACTTAGCATTTTGGGCTTACTACAATATTAATGGCCCAAAGCTTTTTTACCACTACTTCTCCCTCATTCTCGTCGCTTCTTCTTCCTCTATCTTCTTCTTCGATCTTCTTCACCTTTTGTTCAATCTCTGATTATTTACTCAAGTTTAGGCATTAATCAAAGGTTTGATTCCAACAATTTTCATAGTGTCTCTAGAATGTTTATATCACTACACCACCTATTAGTAGAGAGGACTCAATGCTTGCTTTGTTATATGTTCACTGATTAGAATCTGTAACCAAACAATGAAGTGCTCTGAATAAACCTCTTTCAACTTATTCTTCAGTGTGTGATCAACTGTACCAATTCTTTCCAGACCTGTTTACTCGAAATTATGACAAAATCATAAAGGAATACACTTTCTTGACGATTTCAAGAATCACTGCAGGCTTTAGAGAACAAATTCAGGTGAGAAGTAAATTTGTTGCTTTATCATGTGCATCAGTTTTTGATTGTTGTAGTTGCAGAAACATATACAAATTTACCCTTCTGTTGATATGACTAATTGTTTCCTATTTGTGTTTCTTTTGCCCTTGGTGATAACAGTCAGTTATTGATGCAAATTTGATTCCAAGGTTGGTCAATCTGGCTCAAAATACTGAATTGGACATGAAGAAAGAAGCTGTATGGGCAAATTTCAAATGTGCCCTCAGGTACTTCTCATGATCAAATCAAGTATGTCGTCCTTGTCTTCTCTCTCTCTTTTGTAGTTTTTTTAATTGATCATTAATTCACTATCTGCATTGGTGTGATTCAGGTACTTGGTGGAGCTTGGCTGCATAAAATCTTTATGTGATCTCCTGGTATGTCAAGATCCAAGGATCGTCTCAGCGTGTCTGAATGGATTGGATAACATTTTGAAGGTTGGAGAGGCAGAGAGGAACATAGGAGACGTGAACCATTACTCTCAGCAGATTGAAGATGAGGAAGGGCGAAAAGATCAAGAACCTGCAATACCACGAAAGCAATGAAATCTACGAGAAGGCTTTGAATATTCTAGAGACATACTGGGGTATATGATAATGAGAAGACACAACAAAATCCAAGGTGATGGATCTGGTTTTTTTCTTTGGCGACATTTTGGTCTCTAGAACATCACTGGTTCCGTCGATTAAAAGGAACAGAGTCGATAGAAGATGTTGGACATGGGCTGCGCCCAATATGCCACTCGGCCCAACAAGACGAGATAATTGCGATTTCGGCCCGACAAAATTGGATGAAAGTCATTAGTAACTCGTAAAGGGCAATCTCGGGAATTCACGATGGAAACCCTAGAAAACCCTCGGTCTACAGTCCGCTATATAAAGCAATAGTACTCACTGGAGAATATCCATCAGACTCACGTACAATACCCCGAGAGCAAAACTTTGTGTCTAATCATAGTTATTGTTTCCTGTATAATTCTCGTTAGCTTCCGAGCTCGTCGTGACTCACTTGCCAGTTCTCCTGTGAACTGACGAGCACGATCTTGACTCGTTTTAGTGACGACCTCGAATTCTTATCGTTAATAAAAGAACAAACTTCTCTTTCCCCCAAAATCGATATTTATTTAGTGTTGTGCAATCCTCTGTACAAACAATTGGCGCCCACCGTGGGGCTTGATCCCTCTCTGAGGGTACGTAGGCAGCCCGTACTAAGGCAGCCCCCTTAGTCCAACAATGTATGAACTACGAATGGCTTGATCCCTCTCTGAGGGTATGTAGGCAGCCCGTCAAAAGGCGCATCTATACCAAAAAATTAAAAACAAAAGTTTAAACATTTCAAAACTAAAACGAGCTCTCTCGAACGAGTCCATCTTAGCGAGATGTCCAGCTCATACATCGACCCTCTGGCCAAGGGAACGATTTAGAACGCGTTCCTCATGGATGCAGCGGTGAAATAATCCGCACCAAAAAGCCGAGCCCAGTCTCGCATTCAGCTAGCAGGCGGTTAAGTCTGTATAAGCCAAGTTCTCACTTGCACTTTCTTGCCGACCTCGTGGCACACACAGGATAAGCCGGACACCAGGGCCGCATCTAAAAGGTACGACGAGCTCATCTTGACTACCACCCTAAACACTTGGAAATCGATACGTAATAGGATAAGCCGAGAGACGTCTCGCACCGTAAAGTACAACTCGATTCCAAAGATAGGCAAAACACAATTTTTATTCCATAACCAAAGAACAGACAAGTTTGAAATAACAAGAGCAGCCAACAAAAGGCCGTGCTCGGCTCAACATCAGAATAACAAAAGCAAGCCATGCTCGGCACAAGTTCAAAATAAAACAAGCAACATAAAGCATCACGCACAGACGATCAATCCTCTATCCCCAGATCGGCATTAGAAGGCACATTGAACTCCAGTTCATCGACCTTCTCCCGAAAAGATCGGCAGTCATTACGCAATGCTTCCAACGTGTCCATTGGGACGTCCACACCCCTAGCAGTCATACTCTCAAGATACGAGCAGATTCCTTCAGAACGGTTACCATCAACGAAGATATGGTCCGTGGACGTTAGCTGATTAATGTAGCGATGCAATACGGTGATCCGAGTTCGGCAAGCATCGATTTCCGCATTACTTTCGAAAGGTCTGGTGTTGAGAGGCTCAAGATCACCCTCTTCGAGATCAGGAACCTCCACTGCAGCCAGCGCTGCCTCGCGACGAGAGCGCTCCTCAAGCAAACGATCCCATCTCCACTTTGGAACGAAGAACCCCTCTTCGATCATAGTTTCGAGATACGCAATAGTCCCGTCCACACGGTCAAACTGGAAGCAAAGCTCAAACTTGCGGCGCGAAGCTAGAATGTAAGCCCTCAACCTCTGGATCCAGGCACGATAAAACTCGACCTCAGAACGAATTACATCGTCCGATCTCACAGCGAGCCGCTCTCGCGCCCTTTTCAGCCAGGCCGATCTCGTCGTCACAGGCATAGTGTCGATCCCAATCGCTCGAAACAAAAAGAGATTTTTCTTAACAAATAGAAAGAGATGAAATGGTGAGAAATGAACATTTGAAGAGCATTTTATAGAGCAAGCAACACAATTTTCGAGATGAAACAACCAATCCAGTGGTTCTCGAAAATAACACCTATTGCATGATAAACACATGGCAAAGCTCCAAAAACAAGTACAATACCTAAACGGCCAATCCAACGATAATGCAAGGTTCCAAAAAGAAAAAAGTACAGCGCCCAGCAAGGCTCAACATCTGCTACATCACGGGAATAAGTTCTAAAGATAAGAGTACAATAAAACACAAGTCACTGGTCGGCATCGACCTGAGCGCCCGAGGTCGCGGGTGCCCCTGCCGTAGCGACCTCTCCCTCCACGATCACAGGAACATCTGCGCTCATCGGTGCCACCTGAGGAATCGCGTGGCCGAGCATGCTCTCCAGGCTGATCGTAGTCTCTGGCAAGGCCTCGAGATCGCTATCCAGAACATCAGTAACATCGAAACCAGCGATCTTGTCCTCCAGTATCTTCGCGTCAGTCTCCAGCTGAAGCAAAGTCTTCGGCGGGATGGCCACGCCTCCCGCCAACAGCTCCTGAAGACACTCATAAGTACCCGACACCTGACACAACGTCATCAGAGACTCGTGCGTCGCTCTGTTATCAATAATGTGCTTCCTCAGCCTTTCAATGCGAGACCTATAGCCAGTGACCTCGGCATCGAAACCCTGCCGCTCTGCTTGCAACTGTTGCAGCTGCCCTCTCTGAAATGCTTTGTCTGCCTCAAGCTGCTCGATGCGGGAACGGGAAGCTTCCAAAGAAGCCTTGTGCTCGGCCAGAGAAGCCTTGTGATCGGCCAACTGTTTCCTGTAACCGGCGTTTTGCTTCGTCAAGACAGCAGTAACCCCTCGCTCCTTCTCAAGATCCTGGCGAAGCTCCTCGGCCGACCTCCTGGGCGGCTCAGAAGGGCGAGCATCAGCAACTTGCTCCGCCAGCTCGGCAAGACGGCGCTCGTATGAGATGACCATACAGTTCACAAAACCACCATCCTGAAAGCATAAGGGATGAGAAGTCAAGACAATGATTGAAGGTGCTAACTCGAAATATGAAGAGAAATGCCAACCTGAAAGTATCGCCGAGCCCACGATTGGTACAGCTCAGGATCGTGAAGAGAATCCACAGGAGGAAGCGGACCAGAAGAGCCACGAAGCTTGCTAGCGAGCTCGCCACAAGCAACTCCATTGTTGAAGAACGACTTGTCCTTCGTCTTATAGGAGAAAGAAAACGAGTCATCAGTCTCGATGGTGTCACGCGGTACGCCGTCCCTCCTAGATCTCTTGGACGACTCGGGCTCAGAAACAACAACCTCGCCAAGAGAAGCTCTCTTCCTCGTCGGAGTAGGACGCCCAGAATCAGCAACGACAATAGCTAAGGCATCAGAAATCTCGCCACGCGACTTCTTCTGTGCGCGGGGGACAACAGAAGGAACAGTAGCAGTTCTCTTGTCGGTACGAGAAGAAGCCATCTCGGCCGACCTAACATCACCAGCAGGCCGCTGCTCGGCACCGGCTCCCGCGACAGGATCAGCGATCTCGGCATCAGCAACACGCGCAGAAGGGACAGCGTCAATGCACTTCTTGAACTGATCGGCATAGCGAGGAAAACGAGCGTTAACCTTTCCCATTCCTAAGCGTGGTAGACCTGAAAAGGAAAACAAAGTATGACAACCTAATAACCATCGAACGCAACCATGAAAGTCATAGGAGTTTATAGAGAACTCACGAGATCTCCGAGTAAGTGAAGGCCAATCAATCGCCCCTCTTGCTCTGATCTTCCGGAGATTGTCGAAAAATCCTGGAGGATGAGCACGCAAGCGAACGACAGGCTCTGCAAACATCAACAAAAACAAGGTGTTAGAAACAAATCGAAGAAGATCAACGAGCAAGGATAAGAAACAGCAAGGCTACCGGGAACCAAATTCCACTCGGTAGCATAAAACATATCGAGGTTGTCAACCGAGGTCTCATCTAGCTTGACAAAGAAAAAGTAACGCTGCCAATGACGAATCTTCTTCTCAGCTCCGGTGACGATCTGATAACCTGACTTAGCACTAGTATAGAAGTATCCGGGACTACCTCTGACTCTCATAAATCTGGTGGCTTCCTCGAGGAAATGCGCGTCAACCTCTACACCACAATCGGTACCAAGTATCGCCAAACCAGCTGCGTTGCAGATACCTCCCACAGAAAGCTGAGAAATAGCAATCTTGCGTCTCGCACAGTAACGCGTCAAGAACTCCGGTAGAGGAAACCAAAGGCCGCAATCAGTGAAGTAATGCGTGTAGAGAGTAATAAAACCTGCTGGAGGCGTCCAAGGACGCTCGTGAGATTCAGGAATCTGGAATACCAACCCATCAGGCATCTTACACCATTGCGCCATTTCAGTAATGGTGTCCGATGTGCACAGTGAAGGACCCTGATCGATCGGACCAACGGCGAGCTCGTCATCAGAACCAACAGGAACGGCACCAAGACCCAGAACAGCTGAACTTGGAACGGCATCCTCAGCTGGTACAACATCCATAGGACTCCCACCAGAACAACTCTCGCTACCCTCACTAAACTCGGGAATATCATCAAAGTTGAAGTCGTTGGCGAAACTATCGATACTGAGATTTCCACATTCTGCCCCAATATCAACTCCTGAGAAAGCATCCTTATAGTTGGAAGCAGATTCCCTCGAGAAAGCGCGTCGGATCCCTGCAAGAGACTTACCACGCACGCGTGTTGGAACACAAGAGCTCGTAGGTCGGCCAACCTTCCTGCAAAGCAAGCCGACCTCGCGACCTCCCATCATCAGATCGGCATCGCCATCATCAGAGTAAGCGTCGGAATCAGAACGAGTGCGACTTGAACTATCAATCCAACCTCTGAAACCATCAACGCTGACCTCGGTTCCGCGTGAACAAGATCCATCTTGCCGAACACCCAGCTCGACATTGTCCGCAGCCTCGCGAACTTGTGAGCTCCGAATTGTCAGCCGAATAGGCCTCATGTCGAGCTCACTACCACCAATGCCGAGCTCATGAGCGCTAGGTTCACCGCCATTGACCCCATGGCCGCCGAGCTCGCTACCATCAATCTCATCACCATCAATCTCGTGGTCGCCGAGCCCGCTACAGTGAACCTCATCATCGCCAATCTTGGAACTTCGACAACCAAGCTCTCCACTCGAACCGACCTCTAGATCTCCCACGAGACCGGCATCATCATCTAGGTCAGCATCAACCTCAACTCGCCGCCCCTCAGCAACCGCTGCTTGCCGATCTGTCGTCTCAGTCGGACCGACCCAACAAGCGACCTCGCTGAGCTCACGAACAGGATCAGGTGACCTCTCCGACCTAAGCTCAGAGGATCCGGCCTGAATCCCTATCTGCCGACCACCAAACTCACCCACTCCGTCACTCTCAAGAACAGTCTCAACCCGACAATCAACCAGCTCGCTCGAACTCGACCCAGCTCGGCGACCTCCATCAAATCCCAGATCGGCACAATGCCGACTACGCCGACCGCCGACCTGAGTATCAGCCTCGGCCCCACCAACCTCAGAGCCTGCTATCCTACCAAAGCCGAGTCGTCGACCACCGTTCTCGCGACCATCATCGGACCTGCCGACCTCGTGACTCCCATCGAACCCGCCGATCTCGAAATTCTCATGAGCGGCTGGCGGGTTTGACGAATCGCCGACCATAGGCGATCTCAAAGCGAAACAGCACCGGCGGCGGCCGAGCTAGGTCAAAGGGGGGATGCAATCGAAAAATAGAGAGAAGAGTAGAGAGAGAAAGAAGTAAAAACATGAAAGTAATAAATGAGAGAGAGAAGAAATTACCTTTTATGAAGAAGGAGGAGCAAGTGAAGGAAATGAGAAGAGGAGGGTGCATAAATAAGTAAATAAAATGGAAAAATTACTGTCAAATCCATCACCTCAATCTGCGACTCTTCTCTTTTTCGGGAATGTCATTGAAGACCGCACTCAAAGTAAAGACCGCAGGATTTTCCCGGTGTCCCCCGAAAAATGAACCCGAAGGTTTTACAGAAGGAGTTACAGAAGAAATTATGGAAGATTCACTGTAGCAATATTCATTTCCCAGGAGCAATCTGAGACGATCTGTGCCGAGCAGGCATATTACAGACAATACAAGCATGCCCGCCGATCGCAAAAAAACTGACGCTCTCCGGACTAAGGGGGGGACTATTGTTGGACATGGGCTGCGCCCAATATGCCACTCGGCCCAACAAGACGAGATAATTGCGATTTCGGCCCGACAAAATTGGATGAAAGTCATTAGTAACTCGTAAAGGGCAATCTCGGGAATTCACGATGGAAACCCTAGAAAACCCTCGGTCTACAGTCCGCTATATAAAGCAACAGTACTCACTGGAGAATATCCATCAGACTCACGTACAATACCCCGAGAGCAAAACTTTGTGTCTAATCATAGTTATTGTTTCCTGTATAATTCTCGTTAGCTTCCGAGCTCGTCGTGACTCACTTGCCAGTTCTCCTGTGAACTGACGAGCACGATCTTGACTCGTTTTAGTGACGACCTCGAATTCTTATCGTTAATAAAAGAACAAACTTCTCTTTCCCCCAAAATCGATATTTATTTAGTGTTATGCAATCCTGTGTACAAACAGAAGAGCTTTGGCTCCATTGTTGTAATTTGTAAAGGTTTCATGGAGTCTACACTTGTGTTTCGTTTCGTATTGATTTCTAATGACTTGTAGGTTACTCTTACTTATTGACTTAAATTAGACGGAACCACAGTTTTTCATTCTAAATAAAGAAAGACGATAAGACTCAATTTGTTAAGTCTCTTGACCAAAGTTTTAGAAACCATCCACACCGACCTATTTATAGTGATCGTCCAAAGTGAAAACAAAATAAAGCTAAAAAATTGAGTAAAAATTGACACATCCTTAAAAATAGATGCCGATGTTATTATATATATGACACAAAAGTGATAAAATCACAAGCCAACAAAAGCTAAAACCAAAAATCTGATTCCCAATACTTAGAGGTCGAGAGAAATAAAACATTTTTCCGGTGACTGACGAAATGGCTTCTTATTCCGGTTGTTTCTTCGTCGTTACTTTGGTAGTTCTTTCACAATTTCTCTTAGCCCCAGCTTCGGCCTTGCTCAACAGAGAATACATCGATGCCAATTGCCAACGAGTCAAAAACAAACCATTCTGCATCCAAACATTAACCACCTATCCTCCTGCTTCTTCTGCCACCGGCCTGGTACTAACCATCTAACCACATAACCTATTCAATCATAATTCTAAAACTCAAACACTTTCTATATAGGTTTTGATGGTTTATTTGCTTATGCGTCTATGTTAACACCATTTCAAAGAAATTTCACAAAACTTCCATTAGAAAAACTGTGAAGAACCAAATCCAAACTTTTAAGTAATCATTATTAGATCATATAAAATTTATTTTATAACAATATAAAATCCATCTCTTGTTTATTCATTTCAACTCCAATCCCCTTGAACATCTTTTAAAATATCATTATTTGTTCATAGCAATTAGCAAACTCAATTAATGACAAAATTGCGTTAGCACTTTACAATATCCTTTTAAACAAAAACAAAACAAAAAAATATATTTTGATACAACTTTTGTTTTAAAGAATTTTTCTAGGTGTTCAAAAATGTCACTACAACTTGAACATTACTTATGTTTTTAAAATTATAGTTGCCACTGGCGGAGGCCGTAATTGGCCTTGCAATAACCCATTGCGAGAAGACAGCTGTTTTCGCAGCTGAGGCTGCCAAAATGGATGCTACGTTAAAGACGCAGTTCAACGAGTCCCACAACGCGTATGTTGGTATTTTGGCGTCTCTAAAGAGTGCAAAACTAGAACTCACTGATTCACCAGACACTGCCAACTACGACGTCATGGTTTCTGGCGATGAAATAACGCTTGTGAAGGGTTTGGTCGAAAAAAACACCGACCCGTCTTCAAAGACGCTCATGGAGATGACATTGCAGATGGAGAATCTTCTTGATCTCGCTGCTGGAGCCACCGATGCTGTTGACGATGACGATGAGAACTTACATCGTCGTGCTTGAAGTTTGAACTAAGTTACGTTGGGTTTTTATTTTCGGTTTTTTTGATTGACTTTTGTTAAAAAAGCATGCATGGATTCAAAGGACATATGAAAACTATTATGTCCCTGATAATTGAATCTTAGAATCATCTCAAACTGATGTGATAATGTCTAAGCAATTAAATTTATACATGCAAGCGTTCATACCGTAGTTGGCCTATTTTTATACATGCATTCGTTTCCTTTTTGCGTATTTCGTACGTATAGCGCTTTACAATGTTTATTATTTGTGTCCTAATATTTTTTTTATTCTTTTTATGTGTCCTCATTTTATTTCGTTGCCTTCAATGATTAATCGAGGATACATTATAGATAGAAATGTTTTATCAAGATATAAATTATCTACCAAGTCATATAAAACAGTATAAAAACATATATAACTACAGGATATAGTTAAACCAATATCATGTAAACAGAGGGTAATATACATATCATACATATAACTATATAAGAACGTTGCCAAGTTATTTTTTTATATTATATATATATATATATTTATATATACACAAAAGACAAAATTTTCTTTTTTATATATAATAAAATATCAAAATACAATTTTGTAGATAAAGTTGAAAAGATAACTTTAGCTAAATAAAATAGAAAAATAAAGTAACTATTAAAAAACAGAACACTAATTTTTGGTTGATAAAATAAACTTTCTAAGCAATTAATTCAGATTCATATTTAGAATAAATATTATTTTAGGAAAATGGACAAAGAAATAGGAAAAAAAGAAAAAGATAGAAAATGATGAATTCTTGAAAATATTGAAAGCACACAAATCCGTTTGGGGAAATAAGTTTTGGCCAGAATTTTGTCAAAATTTCCCATAACTTTCTCTATAAATTTTTTTTTGTTAGAAAAACAAGTGGCTTCTTGTGCCATGTGTTGTGTTTGTCAATAATTCTTTTCAAAAAGGGTATAATCGTCCATCTCCACCTTACATATGTCATTGATCTAATATTAGGTCATTTTATGGTCATGCACCAAATTCTCCGAAAAAAGAGATAATAATAAGAAGATTAACCAATTATTGTGATCCACCTGTATTTTGAAGTTCTATATAGAGAATGAAAGAAAACCAGAAATTCTAAGAGAAAGTAAATGTGAACTAAATCTTAAACATTGACCAATCTTGAAGCAAATGGGCAAAAGGTGTAATGTATCTATTATGCGTGCAAGTATTATGTAAACCAGACAACAATTGTTAATATATTAGTCATTACCACAATCTAGATATTAACGAAGGGATGGCTTCTTCTTCCTCCTACTGTTTTGGCCTCCGTTCTCTTGCAGTTGTATTACCATTTCTCTTAGTCTCTGCTTTGGCCACAAAATACATCGACGCCATATGCCGACGTACCACCAACAAAGCCTTTTGCGTCAAAACTTTGAACGCATATCCTCCAGCGGCTTCTGCCACCAACACGGTACGTACTAATATTATTTTTAAAACCAATAGATAGAGTTTTAAATTATTAATTTCCGTATTACACGTTTTCTTGAATTTTTTTTTTTTTTTTTTTTTAAGTTTGAAGTAATAATTTTAAAATGAATCTATATATATGTTATTCGCATTTACTGTATCGAAAATTCTAAAGATTTAGCAGTTACAAAACCAAAATTAAAAATTTGTAATTGCAAGTATGTCCATGTCTCATTCTCAATCAGTATATTATTCCAATCTGTAGTTCCAAGCGGCTGAGGCCACGCTCAGCCTCACCATGTCTTATGCCCGTAAGTCTGCGAGTTTCGCCGGAAAAGCAGCGAAGGAGAATCCAAAATTGAAGAAGCAGTTTGCGGCGAGTCAAGATGCCTTTGCGACCATTATCACGTCTCTCAAGAGCGCTGCCTTGGGACTCAAGGAATCGCCAGATACTGCAAACTATGACGTCATGGTTTGTACCGACAGTACAAGTATAGTGAAGAATTTGGTAGGTAAAAATACAGACAAGGCATCCAAGACTATCATGATGATGACATTGCGGATGGAGAAGCTTCTTGCTATTGCCGTTGGAGCCACAGTAGCTGTTGGCGGGTGAAGACCCCCATAAATTTACTTGGTATTTTTCGAAGTAACTTATAACAAAATAGTTAAAATGTGCTTGTACTTTTAGAAGTAAAACTTATAAATATAGTTAAAATGTGCTTATTGACCCCCATAAGATTTTTTTTCCCGAATTAGATTTCAGTCATTTGAGAAAAAATTATCTCTGTAAAAATAATGGCTACCTCCGCCACTACATACGGTCGTCCGATTTGGCAAATTGGTTTACTTGTCGAAAACTGAAATGAAAAGAGATGTTCTTTATATACTAAAAAAGCTCGTTAATTTTTCAAATTATATATATGACAAACTAACCTCCCATAAGAGGAAATTAAACACTAAATATAGTCTTTTTCGTATAGCAAAAACATGTTAAGTAGCTTGTTTTAAGTTTGTGTAGCTTGTTTGTTCGACGAAAATATAAAGAAAAAAACGTGAATTTATAATGTTACATCTAGAGGTGCCAGTATAGGTTTGAGTTTCCGAGTCCTGACATTTGAGATAGGAAAAATGAAATAGAATAACAATCAATGTGCTCTTTAATTTTTATTGATAGAATATTATTCTGCTTTCTTTCAGAAACATTTTGTGACTTTGGTATAACAAATACAATTAATTTTACATGTTTATGGTAGTGAATTATAAATGAGAAATATAATAAAAAATGTATATCTAGAAACATCATAGCATTCTATTATTAAATTATTTGTATGATACATTTTATTTTATGCTTAAAATTTTATGAGTCGGTCAAATAATGTCAATTTTTAATGTTCGAATCATAACACATTCAACATATATTTTATTTTATTTTATGGTCATCTACAAATTTCTAAAAAAAAAAAGTTAATGATAAAAACAAATTGATTTTTTTTTTTTAAAGAAAGAAAGTAAGTGGAAACCTTGGCCAATATTGATTTTAGAGAAATACCCTAGAATAGCACATTTTTAAGTTTTTCTTCCAAAGTTAGCACACCCTCTCCAATTTTCCAAAACTAGCATTTACTAATTAACATAATAATTAAAAAAAATCTAAAAAATAAGAAATAATTGATATAATTTCTTTGTTTCATGTCGTCTCTTTTATCTAACCTCTCACGAAATATCTAAAATGGAGATAGCCCCAATTCTCTTGTTCTCACCGGAGATTACCTAATTCTCATTGCTGGTTCTCACGAGCTCCTCCTTGTCCCCTTTAACCCGAAACGAATCGTCATGAGATTGTGTTCTTCTCCCCTGCATTTTTGGTTAGATCTACTTTTTATGAATGGGGATTCGATAAAATCTCTCAAAATTTTGCTTTGAGGTCGAATTAGATAGAGGCTAATGGTGTTGAACCGTCGGCAGCGATGCTATTGGGTACATATTCGTCATGTGAAAGTCACAATGGTTTTGTCGGCAGCAGCGCTGGTCATGACGACGTTAAAAGAGCTGGAGAAGGTGGAGAACATTAAGCATAATGTTTGGTGATGTGATTGAGATCGCAAGGATCATAAGGCCACTCATAAGGAATTGAGTGGTTTAGTGAGAGAGATCTTGGGGACTTGTGTTTCTGTTGGGTCTATTGTGAATGGTAAAGATCCAAAGGATATTCAACAAGATTCAAGATTGTGAAGTTGAAGTTCTTGAGAATTGAGATGAGGTTTGTTTCTTTCCTTTACTTCTTCTATTTGAGGTTTTTGTTGTATATTTTAGAGAACAACAACGACTTAACTTAGTTCAACTCAAATTTGTGTTCTTCTTGTACTGGTATGAGTTTTTTTGGAAGAAGTTTCAATCTTAGAACTGTCCCATCCATTTAAGCTAGACAAATTTGGAATGGTTTTATGAGAATGGTAACTGCTAGTGTTATTGTTAGAGGTCTGTTTGCTTATTACTTTGGAATTTTATTCATATGTTAATCATCATAGAGTTTCTCACACAAATAATGATTGGAATTAAGCCTTGTCTAAAATTCAGGAAGCATTGTTGAAAATTTAGGAAGGGGTTCATAAATATTAGGAAGACCTTCATGAATGGATTTTATGAAGTATTTTAGTGTTTGTCTATGATGTCTTTGAAATGTTTCTTTACAAAATATAATTATCTTGTATCTTGTGTTGGAGAAGTGTGTGATATCTTTGATGTGTTTCATTGTAATAAGGGTTTTTTGTTTACATATTGATTTCAGCAAAGAAGAAAGAAATGGTGTAAGAAAGTTGAGTATGTTGTTCCAAGAAGAAACGTAGAGTTGATGATGAACAAGATGTTCCATGGTGGAGCACCCAAAACCATCCTGAATTTAAGCAAGAACACTTTAGATATGTAATCTTTTTTAACTATTATTTTTAGGGTGAATTACTCAAATGTTACTCATTTTAGGTAATATTACCAGAATCTACAAAAAACTTTTTTATTACTAGAATGTTTCGGATATTTTCAAAATACCCAGCGTGCCCCTGTTTTATGTTACCGGAAAAAACGTAATTACAAAAATGCCATTGCCACGTCAGACGCCACGTCAGAAATCGCTGAAGTGTAACCATAACTCAGCCGTAACGCGTTACAGAGTATGTTGCGGCTGAGTTATAGGTATATTGTGGCTGAGTTATCGGAAAAACATTTGAGTAAGAGCGGACGGCTGACTTATGAAAATCTGGCTGAGTTATGCTCATAAGTCAGCCAAGCGTTACGGCTGACTTATTAAATCTGGCTGAGTTATGCGCATAACTCAGCCGTCCTTATGGCTGAGTTTTCACCAGATGGTTGAGTTGTCAAAATTTTGGCTGAGTTATCAATACGACACAGCTGAGTTGTCAAAATTTTGGCTGAGTTATCACTACGACACAACTAAGTTACCATTTTTCGACTGGCTGAGTTATGAAAAACGGCTGACTTATGAGATGTTGTTACGGCTGAGTTATGGTAAAAAAACTATAACTCAGCCGTCATAGGCTGACTTATCGACAACTCAGCCGTTTGACGGCCGACTTATTAGCAAAAGATTAATTACTAGAATGTTATTCAGTTACGGCTGACTTATCAAACGATACGGCTGAGTTACATATTTTCAGTTGATGAAGCGGCTGAGTTTGGCAGCAATTTTTTTTGCTTTTTAATTACTGTAATGTTTTTCATGTTGTGGCTGAGTTACATTGTTAACTAAACTTCTTTGTTACATTCCAAATTAAAAAATTAACTACATGCATGCCATAATATTTAAAATCTTATCATATTTAGGTCTATGTCTATTTTCATTTCAAATGATAATAAAAAATAATAATTTAGGAGAAATAAAATAACTAATTGAAAAAGTTATTAAATAAAAGAAAAACAGTAAAAATTATTTTTCTTGATATATGAATTAAATAAAAATGAAAAAAAAAAATAATTTTTTTGTATTATATAACTGAATTTTCGTTTTTTTTTAATTAAAAAAATAGATAACTCAACTTACCACATCTTTAACTCATGAAAATTTCCATGATGTTGAATAATCTTTTGAGTTAACAATTTTACAAAGGATATACCTCAAACTTGTACATCAACCATAACACATGATTATTCAAACTCAACTTCAAAAAAATTAGTTTTGTTAGTGATTGGTAACATTTTTGAATAAAATTTAGGTCTATGTCTATTTTCATTTCAATATGATAATAAAAAATAATAATTTAGGAGAAATAAAATAACTAATTAAAAAAGTTATTAAATAAAAGAAAAACAGTAAAAATTATTTTTCTTGATATATGAATTAAATAAAAACGAAAAAAAATAATTTTTTTGTATTATATAACTGAATTTTCGTTTTTTTTTTTAATTAAAAAAAGTAAATAACTCAACTTACCACATCTTTAACTCATGAAAATTTCCATGATGTTGAATAATCTTTTGAGTTAACAATTTTACAAAGGATATACCTCAAACTTGTACATCAACTATAACACATGATTATTCAAACTCAACTTCAAAAAAATTAGTTTTGTTAGTGATTGGTAACATTTTTGAATAAAATTTAGGTCTATGTCTATTTTCATTTCAAATGATAATAAAAAATAATAATTTAGGAGAAATAAAATAACTAATTGAAAAAGTTAATAAATAAAAGAAAACAGTAAAAATTATTTTTCTTGATATATGAATTAAATAAAAACGAAAAAAAATAATTTTTTTGTATTATATTACTGAATTTTCGTTTTTTTTAATTAAAAAAATAGATAACTCAACTTACCACATCATTAACTCATGAAAATTTCCATGATGTTGAATAATCTTTTGAGTTAACAATTTTACAAAGGATATACCTCAAACTTGTACATCAACCATAACACATGATTATTCAAACTCAACTTCAAAAAAATTAGTTTTGTTAGTGATTGGTAACATTTTTGAATAAAATTTAGTTCTATGTCTATTTTCATTTCAAATGATAATAAAGAATAATAATTTAGGAGAAATAAAATAACTAATTAAAAAAGTTATTAAATAAAAGAAAAACAGTAAAAATTATTTTTCTTGATAGTATGAATTAAATAAAAACGAAAAAAATAATTTTTTGTATTATATAACTGAATTTTCGTTTTTTTTTAATTAAAAAAAAATAAATAACTCAACTTACCACATCTTTAACTCATGAAAATTTCCATGATGTTGAATAATCTTTTGAGTTAACAATTTTACAAAGGATATACCTTAAACTTGTACATCAACCATAACACATGATTATTCAAACTCAACTTCAAAAAAATTAGTTTTGTTAGTGACTGGTAACTTTTTGAATAAAATTTAGGTCTATGTCTATTTTCATTTCAAATGATAATAAAGAATAATAATTTAGGAGAAATAAAATAACTAACTAAAAAGTTATTAAATAAAATAAAAACAGTAAAAATTATTTTTCTTGATATATAAAATAAATAAAAACGAAAAAATATTTTTTTGTATTATATAACTGAATTTTTGTTTTTTTAATTAACTATAACTAACTATAACTTAGCCGTCACATGACCTTTCGTTTTCCCGTAAATATTATAACTCAGCCGTAAAGTCATATATATCATCCATTTACTTTCAGATTGTTTCTTGTGATAACTCAGCCATAACTCACTATAACTCAGCCGTCACATGACCTTTCGTTTTCCCGTAATGATTATAAGTCAGCCGTCACATGACCTTTCGTTTTCCCACAATGATTATAACTCAGCCGTAAAGCGATATTTTGGCGTAAAACCATCTGTTAACCTAATAATAGACATATTTCCATTCTAAATTTAAATTTTGAGTTATAATAATTTTAATATTCAATTGTTGGAGAAATACTTTTAGAAAAATAAAATTATAAATTCGAATAATAATTAGTTAATTATTTGCAATAATATCTTGTGATAAAAAGCTCACTTTATGAATTTATTATGCGTGTGGATTTGAGCAGGCATAAAATTAGTGATTTTTCGCGCTTCCCTAACAACACTTTTTGTGACATCGAGTGACGTTTTAATACTTATTAGGAATCTGACATAACAAAAGACCTAGATATTATTTGCAATAATATCTTGTGATAAAAATCTCACTTTATGACCAATTTATTATGCATGTGGATTTGAGCAGGCACAAAATTAGTGATTTTTCGCACTTCCCTAACAACACTTTTTGTAATATCGAGAGACGTTTTAATACTTATTAGGAATCTGACAAAACAAAAGACCCAGGAAAGAAGAATACGTTTTCATATTATTGAGAAGACCCTAAACGATAACTCAGCCATAACTTTACCATAACTCAGCCAACCCTCAAATTAGAATGACTAAATAACCGACCAAACCGAACCGAACCGGAAACTATTTTTTCCATTATTTTCGGTGTTACGGTTATATTCGGCTTGCTATCGGTTATATTAAGTTAATGGACCTAATTTGGGTAATATTTGGATTATTTATGGTTATATATTCATTTAACCGACACATAACCGGAAATAACCGAAAAATAATTTCAAAATTTTTTAAATTTTAAAATGGTTATCATATTAGTATATCCAAATTACCACCTTAAACCAAAAACACAATATAACCAAAACCAAATTGTTATATTAAAACCCATAATGTTGGAAATATGAACCCTGCACCTCAAACCCTAACCCTAACCATAACCCTAACCCTAACCCCTAAATGTCATGTTTTGAATGTTTTACACATTTTCATCAAACTGTGTAAAAATCAATCTTTGTCTATAATTATTACTTTTTATTGCTTATAATGATTGTAATATTCATTTTTTTCATTCTATATTTTAATTTTGAGTTATAATAATTCTAATTTACAAATATTTCATAAGTCAGCCATTTATGTCGATAACACAGCCATATCAGTCAATTGTTTGAGAAATACTTTTATTAAAAAAACAATTAAAAAAATTAAAATTCAAATTTTGAATTCCTTTTAAATAAAAAATCGCTAAAATCTCATTTATTACGTGTGTGGTTTTTAACAATAAACATAATTATTGTTTGTGTCTCCCCAACAACACTTTTTGTATTTTCGAGAAGGTATATAATAAATTAATATATCCGTTGCATAACTCAGCCATAACTTTACCATAACTCAGCCAACCCTCAAATTAGAATGACTAAATAACCGACCAAACCGAACTGAACCGGAAACTATTTTTTCCATTATTTTCGGTTAGTTACGATTATATTCGGCTTGCTATCGGTTATATTAAGTTAATCGACCTAATTTGGGTAACATTTGGATTATTTATGGTTATATATTCATTTAACCGACACATAACCGGAAATAACCGAAAAATAATTTCAAAAATTTTAAAATTTTAAAATGGTTATCATATTAGTATATCCAAATTACCACCTTAAACCAAATGCAATATAACCAAAACCAAATTGTTATATTAAAACTCATAATGTTGGAAATATGAACCCTACACCTCAAACCCTAACCCTAACCCTAACCCTAACTCTAACCTCTAAATGTCATGTTTTGAATGTTTTACACATTTTCATCAAACTGTGTAAAAATCAATCTTTGTCTATAATTATTACTTTTTATTGCTTATAATGATTGTAATATTCATTTTTTCATTATATATTTTAATTTTGAGTTATAATAATTCTAATTTACAAATATTTCATAAGTCAGCCGTTTATGTCGATAACTCAGCCATATCAGTCAACTGTTTGAGAAATACTTTGATTTCTTTTATTTCTTTAATTAATTTGAATAATATATTGTGAGAAAAGCTAACTTAATGTATTTATTATGTGTAGATCTGAGCAGACACAAAATTAGTGATTTTTTGCGATTCCCCAACAACACTTTTTATGATATCGAGAGACGTTTTAATTAGATAATTTATTAGAAATCTGACAGAACAAAAGACCCAGAAAAGAAAGAAGAATACGTACTATTATCTCATAACTCTGTAATTCATAACTCAGCCATGTGAAGTATATAACTCAGCCGTAACTTAACCGTAAATCAGCCATAACTTTTAAAATAGACAAATTATTGTTTTACATTTAAAGTCTAAAGAAGAAACAAAGAGTTTATGATATAGTGAGCATTGGCTTCTTTGTGGAAAAAACACACACATAATTCTAACATTTTTTGTGATATCAAAAAACTTTTTAATTAGATAATTTATTAAAAATACAGAACGATAGACCTAAGAAAGAAAGAAGAATACATACTAATATCTTATAACTCCATAATTTATAACTCAGTCGTGTGAAGTATATAACTCAGCCATAATTTCAACGTAAATCAGCCATAACTTTGAAAATAGACATATCAATGTTTTACATACCCAAGTACAATTCATCTCGAACTGATCATAGTCACGAACTATCTTTAAAGAGTGTAAACGTGATGGTATAATAATAATGTGCAACGCTTTACAAAATTTATAGGAAACAAAAGCGTGTTGTGGTTAGAAGATCCACTCCACTTTACCTGCACTATAAACATAACAGGAAAGTAAAGCACAGAGACTCCACCTCAGCAACATAAGTAAGAAGCTTTAAGTACCAATTACAAAATTCTATATGAGAAGTAAACACACGCACCAAAGCTCTGGACTTCAGCAGGATGAGCGCCCTCCTTGGCATCTACGGAACACAAATTTAAATGGTGTAATAATCCTTACCTGCATCAAACACAATTCTATGATTCCAAAACAAAGCACAAAACAGAGTTGTCACCAAATACAAACATCTAGGAAGAACGTGTTACCTTAGGTAAGCGAGCATATGAGCTGCATTCGTCGAGATATCTCCATACAAGAGGTATCTGTAAAAAGAAAAACATGACCATAAATTTAGTATCTTCGTATACAGAAACAATCTGAGAAAGTAATTACACAAGAACAAACCATATGATACCTCGGTGGAGATTTGAAAGGGTTATGGAGAACCATGCATGGGGGCACTGGGAGAAGTTGTCCACAAATATAAATGGCTAACATAGGAAAAGAAAAGTTAGAATTGAGACGGATACAACTTCGCAGTAGCAATAAAAGTTTTGGTAGGCTAGTACCTGAGTTCTCCATTGAGAGGATCCAAAAGCGTGTTTACGATTCGAAGATCCAATCCGGTTTCCCTGCACTACAAACATAACACAGAAGTAAAAAGCTCAGAGACCAAACACAACAGCACTTTAGTAAGAAGCTTACCAAATACAAAATTCAATCTCAGAACTAAACACACACACCAAACCTCCGTAGTACTTGAACCAGATAGCTCCTCGGCATCTACAGTAGCAAAAAGGTTTGGAATGATTCAATCTGCAAAAACAAAAACACAAAAATTAAGTCAAATGAAAACACTCTTTTAAATGGATCACATTCAGACATCAATTTGATAATTAGAACAAGAACTTCAATAAAATGTGTGTGTTACCTTAGTAAGGCGAGCATATGAGCTGTTCTTTGTCGAGATATCTCCATACAAAAGGGATCTGTCTGAGAACAAACAAATTGAGAAATGACAAACAAATAAAGATTCAACCCTTTAAAATACCAAAACATTAAAAGCCAAGTGAATAGACCTTGTAAGAACCAGCATAAAACTCATTTTCGAGCATGTCAGCATAAAACTCATTTTGCTCGTACTTCTTTAGCTACCCGTAGATGATTCCTCTGCTTTGAATTGACATAGACAGCATAAAACTCATTTTCGAGAAAGACGGAGATGATGTAGACAATAAACCAGATCTGGAAAACGACGAAACTAAACCGGCGAAGCTTAACCGGGAAACGACGGAGTCTGACCGGGACGACAAGAGGTCGATGAACGAGTCCAACTCTACAGCCTCCGTCGATAAAGTCACCGATCACGACGGAGATAAAATGGTTGAGGCTTATCAAGATCCCGATCCGGTTAACAAGGCGGCGGCGCTGAAAGAAGAGGAGGAGGAAGAAGAAAAAACGGTTAGTAAAAGATCGGAAATGAGTAACTCGGGAGAGTTGGATGAATCGGGAACGTCCACTGGTCATGGAAAAAGGAAAGGACAGAAGGAATACAGAAGCGGCGGACATGGAGAGAGAGGATTTTTTTGTTATGAACGGTGGAAACTGTTTGATTTCTCTTTTTAACCTAAACAAGAAAAATTCAACAGTCGATTATGAAAAAAAAACTGTTTAGTGACGTTGAAAAATAAAAAATGACGTGTATTTTAATTTGCTGATGTGTATTTTTTTTAATTTTTTTATTCAAAATCGAAAACAAAACCCAGGGGTAAATTGTAATTCCACCCAGAGCACTAAACATTTGAGTAATTTTCAAAAGATTTATAGATATGAGTAATAAACCAACATTTGGATAACATTTGAGTAATTCTTTCTTATTTTTATGAAGACCATCCTGAATTTCAAGAAGTAATTCCTAAATATTATTGAACCCTTCATAAATTTAAATATATGTGTTTCTAAATATATTATTTTATGTATTTTGAATCAATGTGTCAAATATTAGTAGATTACTCCATTACTGAGGGATAATTATTTCATTATTGTGCACATTCTGATGTTTCTTGTCATGAAGACAAAGAGAGAGATCTTGAAGAGGAAAAGGAACAACTATGGAGATGGTGGTGAGAGGCAGGGGAAAGGAGCAAGAGCCATGGTAGCAGATATTAGAGTGTTGATGAGAAAGTTATGGTAATGGAGAAGAAGAAGGTGCAGTTTGCGAATGAGACAATGAGGCTTCATAAGGAGATGGAGATTAGAATGATTGATTTGATTAAGACTTTTAAAACTCAACTTTTCAACTCTTCCTTTGATTCCTCCTCTTTCTAAAGAGAAGAAATTATTAGTTAAGCCAATCAAATAGAAGATGATGCTATGTTTATTGTTCTTCTTCTCTCTTTTAGTTCTGTGGACTAAACTGGAAATCCAAAGTTAGCTGTTTTCAGACATTTAGGAAGATCTTCTTAAACTCAAGGACATCTTTCTAAACAATATGAAATCTTTCTTAAATTTAAAGAAATGAGTTTTGACCTATCTTTTTATTCATGTTTTGCCTCAATATATTGTAAACTACTCCATTTAGTGAAGAATACTGATTTTATTTGTGTGAACATTCTGATGTTAAGAAATTCTAATTTTTTATGAAGGTCTTCCCGAATTTCATACCGTCCTTCCTGAATTTCATACAATTCTTCCCCAATTTCATACAATCCTTCCTTAATTTCATATAATGTTTCCTGAAGTTCAATCACAAGTAAAACAAAGTGCTAACAGAAATATGTGACACTATTATGATGCATACAAGTACCAAAACAATCTATAAAAATTTCACAAGTTCCATACATGTCTAAATAACAAATAAAGTAAAACCTCACATAGCTTGAAAAAATCTCCAAGCTCTGTTTCCTGCGATAAAAGGTGAATTTTATCAGAGAATATGTTTCAGGAAAGTCTTCTTGAATTCTCAATAGTGCTTCCTGAATTTTTAAATGTGACTAAGAAAAACATCAATATACAAGAAACAACAATAAACAACACACAAGCAATAAGCAATAAAGATGAAAACATGGTATACGACTATAAGTAATAAGAAAACTGAGTACTTATCAATCACTCTCTTAATAAGAAATTATTAATTAAGCCAATCACTCTCTTCAGTTCTTTCAAGCTTTGGCACTTAGTACGATGCTCAAGCTGTGTTGGTTTAAATTGAGTATGCGGAAGCAAATTAGAGAGAATGTGAGATAAAATGAGAGCTTGTATTAGAATAGCTTTTACAATGTCGGCCAAAGGCCTTAAATAGAATGAAAACTAGGTTAACAATCCCACCAACTCGACAACTTGTAGATAGAGACATAAAGAGAGAGAAGGGAGCGATCCCAAGATAGAAAGCGACGTGACCTTGTCTCCCTAAGGGAAGCTATCTCGTGACTCTTATCCTCCAACGGTTACATTCTTCTTCGAGATCCTTCTAATGGGCTTGGTATTGTTTCCAACCCCAAGCCTTCTCATTTCTCTCAATAGGCCTCAACCTTAAGGGTGGCCATTAGGACGATCGTACGGACGTCCGTACGGACAACCTCCAAGTCTTAAGTAACATGGTCAATACTCCCCCTCAAGCTTAGCCAAGTGAAACGGCTAAGCTTGGAACCCGCACAAGACCACCTCGTTAAAAACCTTAATATGGAAAACCACATAGGACAAAACCATATCAAGGAAAAGAGTGTGCTCTCCACGGGTTAGAGGAGTCTTCTCATGGATGTGTAGGATCGACTAGTCCAAGTTTGCTAGAGATATACTCGCAAATCTGTGGACTAGTGGCTTTTGTGAAAATATCGGCCAGTTGGTCCTTGCTCGGCGTGTGACACGGTAAGACAACCCCTTCTTCAATCTTCTCTCGCACTGTGTGGCAGTCTACTTCGATATGCTTGGTCCTCTCATGGAAAACAGAGTTGGTTGCTATATGTATTGCCGCCTTGTTGTCACAGTGCATAGTGATGGGTTCATCTATCTCCACTCCAAGGTCCTTGAGAAGACCTTTGAGGCAAGTTAGCTCGTTTGTGAGCTTCTTCATGGCCCTATATTCTGACTCGGCACTTGATTGAGACACCACCTTCTGTTTCTTCGACTTCCAAGTGACTAGGTTCCCACCAACAAACGTACAGTATCCTGTTGTAGACCTTCTATCGGTTGTGTCGCCCGCATAATCCGCGTCGCAATAGCCAACGAGCTCGGTATTGTTGTTCTTTCCCATCCAAATGCCGCGGCCAGGGCTTCCCTTTAGATAGCATAGGATCCTCTCAACAGTGTTCCAATCAAAGTTTGTTGGTGCTTTCATGTGCTGGCTTACTTGGTTCACAGCATAGCACAGATCCGGCCGTGTGATGGTGAGGTAAATCAGCTTCCCAACCAGCCGCCTATATCTGCCCACGTCCTCATATGGCTCAGCCAACTTGTTCGGTAACGTCTTCATCTCCCCCTTTCGCTTGACCTGGTAGCCTTCTTCTAGTGGCGTAGAGACCGGTTTAGCCCCCAGCTTACCAGTTTCCTTGAGCAAGTCCAGCGTGTACTTCCGTTGGGAGAGAAAGAGTCCTTCCGGCGATCGAGAGATTTCAATCCCAAGGAAATATTTCAGTTCGCCGAGGTCCTTGATGTCAAAGGCTGAGTGAAGGAGAGTCTTGGTAGTGGAAATACCTTCCTTGTCATCGCCAGTGATGATTATATCATCGACATAGACGAGCACCACGACGCGACCGCCGGCAGTCCGTAGAGTGAACAATGTGTGGTCGGCTTCCGAGCGTCGAAAACCATTGGTGCGAAGTGTCGAGCTGAGTTTGTGGTACCACGCCCGAGGGGATTGTTTGAGGCCGTAGATGGCCTTGCGAAGGCGGAGAACTTTGCCCGGAGCCACAAGATGTTCTAAGCCCGGAGGTGGGTGCATATACACTTCCTCTTCAAGCTCCCCCTGAAGGAAGGCATTCTTGACGTCCATCTGCCAAAGGTCCCACGAGAGGTTTGTAGCCAAGGAGAGAACGACACGAACGGTGTGCAGCTTGGCGACCGGGGCAAACGTGTCCGTATAGTCGGCACCATATGTTTGTGTAAAACCGCGAGCCACAAGGCGAGCCTTATAGCGCTCCACATCGCCATTGCTCAGGTACTTAATTGTGAAGACCCATTTTGAGCTGACCACCTTCTTTCCCTTGGGAAGATCCGCTTCGTCCCAAGTGTGGTTCCGGATCATAGCATCGGTCTCATCATCAACCGCCGCTAACCACTCTTTGTGCTCTTTGGCTTCATCATAGGTTTGAGGAACGAATTGAGCATCAATCTTGGTGAGGAAGGCAGCGTGTTCCTGAGGAACCAGGTCAAGTGAACACACCGCTTGGATAGGATGGGCCACGGCCTGATTGTTGTAGTAGACCCGCTTATCTTTCCATGTCGAAGGATGAAACTTTAGACGTTGACTTCGCCGGGGAAGAGCAACCATAGAGTCCTGTGGGAGAGCATCGGTTGAGGTCACGAGATGATCATTGTCCTCATGAGTAGGCTCGGCACATGGTTCAGCCGGAGGAGGAACAAGCGGCACGGAGGCATTTTCTTGAACTTCTTCTTCTACGGGTGAGATAGCGGGTACATCCGGTTCATGTGAGGTCGGAGTAGGCTGAGCATGGCTCGACGGGCTCGATGGAGTGGTGATCCCGAGGTGATCGAGGAGGAACCGTAGGTTGGCCGAACGATCAGAGTTGGACCGAGAGAGATCCTTGAGACTGTCCCAATCCTTTGTCGCATAGTATCCTTGGTGTTCAAGGAACCGCACTTCTCGAGAGATATGTAGGCGGCCAGCAGCTGGATCATAGCACTTATAGCCCTTCTGACTTGTCGAGTAGCCAATGAACATACATTTGGTGCTTTTGGCGTCGAGCTTAGTCCTTTGTTCCCCTGGAACCAAAACAAAGCATACACACCCGAAAACGCGTAAGTGATCCAAAGATGGTTTAAATTGATTGAGTACCTCATATGGAGATTTGTCTTGTAGAACTTTGGTAGGAGTCCTATTAATCAAGTAGCAAGCCGTCATGACAGCATCTCCCCAGAATCGTTTGGTGACATTGGTTTGGAACATCATCGACCTCGCCACTTCCATAAGGTGCCGGTTCTTCCTCTCGGCCACGCCATTCTGTTGGGGCGTATATGGACAACTCGTTTGTTGTAGAATGCCGTGTTTGGACAAATGATCTTTGAGTCTATGACTGGTGTACTCTCCCCCATTATCTGATCTTAGTACCTTTATTTTTGCATTGAAATGATTAGTAACATAATTCTGAAAATTAACAAATGCATCATAAACCCTATCTTTAGATGGTAACAATGTGAGCCAAGTATATTTTGATTTTTCATCAATAAAAGTCACAAAATACTTGTTATTGTCTCTAGATAGGCATGGTGAGGTCCAAACATCAGAATGTACTAAGTCAAAACAATGTTCATAAATGGTAGTAGATTTAGGGAAAACCGATTTGCAATGTTTGCCAAGAATACAAGGTTCACAACTTGAACTATCAAAAGAAAAATTAGGCAACATTAATTGAAAAGCTCTAGAGTGAGGGTGGCCTAGTCTAGCATGCCACACCTCACTTGAAATACTACTAAGATCCGATTTAAAAGAAAACATATTAGGTGAACTTGATGAGTTTTTCTCTAGGACATAGAGATCTCCCTTAGCATCTCCACCTCCAAGAACCTTGCTAGTCTCAATATCCTGAAAATGCACACTGTTAGGACCAAAGATGGTATAACAATTCAAATCGGTTGTAGCTCTCTTAACCGATAATAGGTTAGAAGTAAAAGTAGGCATAAAGAAGGCCTTTGAGTTCTTATCAAACAACTTTAAATCTCCTACACCTTTAACTGGTATCCTATCCCCATTTGCAATAATCACATTTCCCACAGTCGGCTTTATGTTGTGTATAAGGCTCGGGTTACTTATCAGGTGATGAGAAGCACCCGAGTCTACAACAAGCGTTTTACTAGGTTGTGAAGCAAAGAAAGTGATACCAGATTCCTTTAGGGCTGCAATGGACTTGATGAGGGCCTCCAGGTCTGATTTCCTCACAAGATCTCCAAGAGAAGCCGCCATGGCCGTAGCCGCCGCGTTGCCTTGGTTTGCTGCACCGGAACCTTGGCCGCTTGGTCCTTCTTGCGAGATATGCGCCTTGAACTTAGCCGGTTTGAGATGAGGGTGAAGGATCCAGCACTTGTCCTTCATGTGTCCCTTCTTCTTGCAGTGGTCGCACACCATTGTTTTCCGGTCATCTTGCTTGCAGACTCCTTTGTTCGCGGTAGCAAAGTCGTCCTTTCCACAAAAGAGACCAAGTGAATCTTGCTCCTTTTGCACTTGAGAACACACGTCTTCAAGAGTAGGTAGCTTGTCTCCACGGAGGATGTGCTTAATCAGGTCATTGAACGCCGGATTGAGAGTGGGCAGGAGACCAAACACCTTGTCTTGCTCCTTTCGTTCATTGAGGATGGTCGGATCGATAGTACTTGGCCGGAGCATCTCCAACTCGGCCCACAATGACCGGAACTTCCCAAAATGCTTGGTAAACTCCAAGTCTTCTTGATGGAGACCGTTGATAGCCTTCTTGACCTCAAATACCCGAGTCAAGTTGGTCACGTTCCCATACACATTCGCTAGCGTCTCCCATAGCTCTTTGGCCGTCTCGCAGTACGAGTAGGCTTCAAGAATCGGTGCGTCTAGCGAGTTTTGGAGAATGGCAAGCACGGTCTGATCTTCTTGGAACCACTTGACTTCCTTCTCGAGATCAGCCTCCTTGTCTTCTTCCGTTCCTTCTTTACCGTCCTCCTTAGTGGCTTTCTTGGGGAGTTGGTCCGTTTCTACATGGATCCAAAGTCCTCGGCCACTGAGAGCAGTCTTTGTGGTTCTTTTCCACAACAGGTAGTTTGCTCCTTTGAGCACCACCGGGGTAACAATAGGCTTGTTGTTGTCCATTGTTAGGTAGAGTAGCGAGAAAAACGATAGAGTAGCGGATAGAATGGAGCGTGAATGAGTGAGTAGAATGAAGAATAGAGTAAAGGAGTAGTATACGAGTAGAGAATGCAAAGTAGAATCAAATAAGGACAAGAAAAAGAAGAGGAGAAAGTTTATAGAACCATGGATCAATAAACTTGCTCTGATACCATGTTGGTTTAAATTGAGTATGCGGAAGCAAATTAGAGAGAATGTGAGATAAAATGAGAGCTTGTATTAGAATAGCTTTTACAATGTCGGCCAAAGGCCTTAAATAGAATGAAAACTAGGTTAACAATCCCACCAACTCGACAACTTGTAGATAGAGACATAAAGAGAGAGAAGGGAGCGATCCCAAGATAGAAAGCGACGTGACCTTGTCTCCCTAAGGGAAGCTATCTCGTGACTCTTATCCTCCAACGGTTACATTCTTCTTCGAGATCCTTCTAATGGGCTTGGTATTGTTTCCAACCCCAAGCCTTCTCATTTCTCTCAATAGGCCTCAACCTTAAGGGTGGCCATTAGGACGATCGTACGGACGTCCGTACGGACAACCTCCAAGTCTTAAGTAACATGGTCAATAAGCTGTATATATCTCCAACCATAGAAACATATAAGATGTTTTTGTTTAACTCACAAAAGAAACACTTCAAAAGTACGGATCTAAGCCAAAATGAAACAACCTGATCAACAAAATTGTTAAGCGATTCAATACAAAGCATCTTCAGCCTTTCATTCTCTCCAGATTCCAAATTCTATTTAGAACAATTTAGATACCTCAACAAAGACTATCAAATATGATGAATGCAAAGCTAAAATTAAACATCATCAACAAACCCTTCTTTAAGAGGTTTATTGCTAATCTCAAGAACCTCTCTTCTGATATCAACATCGACCTCATTCAATCTGCTTCTAAAATCCTAAGAGAAACAAAATCATGAGCTATATATGTTGAATCCTTCTAACGACTTAATAATCACTTCAATGCATTATGAGAGTCAAATTTTAAAATATGTATGGATTTGTTAGTACCAGTTTCAGTAACCCCAAAATTCCTCATGGCGAAGAACACTTCCGCAGCTTCAGAAACAATCTTCGATTATGTTAGTAATAGGAGAAATCGTGTTTCAACGACGGATACAATAACCAGAAGACAGAGAAAAGCTCTTTCAGTGTAAATCTGATCGAATCAACAAAGAGAGGATACCACGAGCCGTTTCGATCCGATACTGCTGGAGAAGAACTCGAAGATTTTGTAGCTTTTGTGTCGTTCTTTATCTCCGGTGATGGGAATCGCAGGCGGAGCTTGTTTGGGTTGAGAAGATGAATCATGTCGGTGGAAGCAGAGAAGAGACGACATAACCTTTAGTTTTATAAATAATTTAGATTTTTCCAAAAATTAATAATATATAAATTTGTGATAGTTTTGGAACATTTGATAAAGTATGCTAGTTTTGGAACAAAAACTTAAATGTGTGCTATTTTTGTCAATTGCCCAAATAAAGGGGGAAGTATATCTCATATCTATGTAGAGTATTAATTTACAAATCAATAATGAATAGTACATTTAATAATAAGATTTACCAGAGACTGTTTTTAATTATTTTAGTTTTTATACAGGGAATGAAATCTATAAATTTGGAAACTAAATCAATTTATTGACCAATTTTGATACAGATTGGTAAGACATTACTAATCTTATATGCCTCCAAAGTAGACTAAGTAGTATATAACCATAACCACAATTGATGAATGATACAATTACCAAAATCTGAATTTTAAAGAGGCCTTCCTCATTCTTTTTTGGCTTTGTGTCTCTGGCTGTTATGTTATCATGTCTCTTACTCTCTGTTTCGGCCACAAGTTACATTGACACCATATGCAATAAAGCCAAAGGGGACAAAGCCTTCTGCGTCAAAACCTTGAGTGCATACCCTCCGGCGGCCTCTGCCACCAGCATGGTACTAATATATATATTTTTTTCAATATTACCAATATATAACTTTGTTACTTACCAAAGGTTTTAGTTTTCGGTCCCTTACATTTTCCTAAAAAAACTTGAGCTATACATTTTTTCTTATTTATCAAATAAAGTTTGGAAATTATGGTTTTAGTTTGAATATATACATGGTTTTTTCATATAAGTGTATTGAAAATCCTAAAGGTTTTTTCATAGTATTGTTATTGCAAGTACTATGTTTATGGCTCATAACTCAATCATAGACACCTATTTATTTATTATTTTGATGTGTAGTTCCAAGCGGCTGTGGCTACGCTTAGCTTAGGAGCGTCTTATGCCGATAAGTCTGCGGCTTTTGCGGGAACAGCGGCAAAAGTGAATCCGAAGCTGAAGGAGTGTCAAGATGCCTTTGTGCTCATCAGCAGGTCTTGCAAGAGCGCTTCCTCGGAACTCAAGGAAGATCCAGAGACTGCTAACTATGATGTCATGCTTTGTTACGACAGCATATCGACGGTGAAGAATTTGGTCGGGAAAAACACAGACAAGGCTTCAAAGACTATCATTTCGATGACAATGATGATGGAGAAATTTCTTGCCCTCGCCGTTGGAGCCACCGAAGCTGTTGGAGGGTAAAGACGACGATGAGAACACATACCATCGGCTGATGAGTACATTTTTTTTCTTTTGACGGAACGTATCTATGTGTTGAAAATCAAAACTATTTTAATATAATGTATTAAACATGGATTATAGAAGATTTTATGGAATTCAATTAATTTTGAATTTTGGAAGAATTAAGTGAATTTTTATGATATTTGGTGGAATTCTTATATTTTTTTGTTAGTAAAAACGAAAAACAGTTTGTGACTTTGTGAGATTTTAAAAGAATAATAACAGTGATTGTAGGAGATTCTTAAAACAAAAAAAAATGGATTTCAAAATAAAATTGGGACGAGCTTTGTTAGGATAAAATGGCTCAGCGAACATACTCAGTTATTCACTACTCATGCTCCCACCACCTGTCTCCTTGGAGAATCTCACGTCGTTTTCATCGCGAGGATGAGAAACTTTTTGTAAGTGCATCATCTAGTTCTACTAATTCAAGCCACTTCAAATTAACATTAAAAAGGTTAATTTGTTTGAAAAAAGCGTTGCACATATCATGATACCCAGAAACAGAAAATATATCTATCAAATGCTTTTACGTTGTTAGGATTTCTTACATAGCCCTCTAGAAGATTCTTCGAGAAATGCAATGATGTTAAAAACAGCAGCAAAACCGCCACAAACAAATGAGACGAACTTCGCAGTAATAGAGATGATGATATAGGTGAAGGGAGTTGATATGGTCTACCTGTTGTAGAAACAAAAAGTGTAGAAAAGACAGGAAAATTTTGAAGCTTTACTAAGAGTTCACACGACTTTTAATTTGTGGGCATGAAAGCCAGATGAAACTTATTTACCTCTTAAACTACAATAGTAATACGAAACTCTTGGTCAATTTCCATATCACTATAGCAGTTCATAAAATCCTAAAACTACAATATTAATAGAAAGCCGTTTTTACATCAGACCAATCAAAGATTAGCGTGAAGAGTAGTAGCATAACAAGATTTGTAGATAAACGATGTGACGATGTTGCTGAATTGAAATCTAAATGAATCAATCTTTTTTTGCTCATGTTATGTAACAAACAAAATAATAGAGGATTTTGGATTAAAATATGGAAGATACACAATTCATTGAGAATTGAAATCTGATTCAATCCGACTGAAACCCAGTTATTTTTTAGATTGAAGAACAAGAGAGATACGACGATGAGGACCGAACCATTGTTTTCCTATGACTTTTTATAATTATTATTCTTTTGTTAACAAATAACAAATCCAATGAAATAACACCTCTAGAGGTGAGATTTTCTCATTTAAAATTTTCAAGTACAAAAGTATTCAAAGTCTCCTAAAATTAATGTTTTGATTTTTTCTTAAAAACAAGTTTTATTTTGAATAACAGTTGATTTGATATGATTTTCACAAGTTATTGATTGAATAACAAGAGATTGTAAGTTATTTTGAATGATTTTCACAAGTTCTCCTCTCCTCGATTGAAGGGGAACTTCAACAACAAAAGCTGAATCGCAGAGTTGATGAACAGGATGTAGCCTTGTGGCAGGGAAAAAACTATAGCTACCATAAGGAGTTTAAAACAAAGGATACTTGGGTGAACACTCGTTCTGCAAACCCAATCATGGAGGGCCATAGATCGATATGGTTCCCAAACGCAACTCCCAAGTATGCTTTGGTCACCTGGCTGATGATCAAAAACCGTCTCGCAACAGGGGAGAGAATGATAAACTGGAATGCTCGAGTGAACACAGATTGTGTCTTCTGCAACAGTCCGGTGGAAACTCGAGAACATTTGTTTTTTTCTATGCCCCTTTTCACAGCAGGTTTGGAAGGCGCTGGCGAACGGGCTCCTATCGGACAAGTTTACCAATCATTGGGAAGAGATCATGGCTCTACTCACCGGGAATACTTTGGGAAAAAAGATACTCAGCTACACGAAGTATTGTTCAATACATGGCCACACATCCCAATTTTAAAAATGTATTGCCAACTACACGAAGTATATGTATTGCATGGTCACATATACCAACTATATGATGACATGTGCTCAACATCACAACCATCTTATTTCGGTACACCGTTCATCAGAATCCGGGGTTGACCAGTATTGACTGACGTTGACCGATGTTGACCAATAAAAATATGCAATTTTTTTTGTTTTTAATATTAGAAACCAAAAAAAAGTTAGTTGAATTATTTAGGAATCATTTATAGTGTTTTGTAATGTAAAACATATATGGATCCAAAATAAAGATATATTGTATATATGATAGTTATCTGTTTCAATTTCAAAACTTAACTAAAATTGAAATAAAAATCATTCATAATATATTAAAACTTAAATTCAAACCAGATAATCTTGTTATAATAAATCAAATAAGAAAACTGTTTATTTTAACTTTATTAATTTAAAACATCAACTTCTTACTTAATTTATCTAAATATAAAATTAATATTATTTAATATTCTCAACCACAAAAAATATTTCTACAACAAAAATACTTAGAACCAAACCCAATACATATCAAAATCATTAGAATTATTGAAAAATGTTATATACTCATGGTAAAATAAAAATTTTAATATCTGAAAAAATTATTAATGATTTTTCATTTCACTTTTATTAATTTTTGCAATATAAAAATATATTATATATCTGCTAATTCATCCAGTCTTATAATAGTTAGTTTTTTTCTATTGCAATTAAAAGCATCAACTTATTATTTGATTTATTTAAATACAATGTTTTTTGTTGTTTAATAAAAAAAATATATTTGATTGTAAACAACAAAAACACACAATATCTATTTTTAATATATAGAAGATCCAAAAAATTGAGTTTGCAAAACAATATCTTTGACTGTAGAAATATTAATATATACATATATAATTAATATATATATATATATATATATATATTAATTCAAAATAATTATTAATAATTTTTATTTAACTATTAGTTTAGCTTCAAAATTAAAATTACTAATTATAAGAATGAATACATTAAAGATGTACACAATTTTTTTTTTGGTTTCTAATATTAAAAAAAAAAATTACATATTTTATTGGTCAACATCGGTCAATACCGGTCAATACTGGTCAACACCCTATTCTGATGAACGGTGTACCGGATAAGATGGTTGTGATGTTGAGCACATGTCATCATATAGTTGGTATATTTGATCATGCAATACATATACTTTGTGTAGTTGGCAATACATTTTTAAAGTTGGGATGTGTGGCTATGTATTGAACAATACTTCGTGTAGCTGAGTATCTTATTTCCCATGAGGAACCTCCTTCGGCAATGGAGAGATTGGTGAAGTTAATAGACAAAAATGTCCGCAACAGATCAAGCACACTAAAGGAGGGAGGAGGGCCTACTCTCCAAGTTTGGTCAAGATCTTATTAGTTTTTTTTGCTTCACCACAACAAATGTCCTAATAAACTGATTATATCAGCTTTGTAAAACGTTTATTTTTCTTTTGAATATAATTTAACATTAGATTCAAAAAAAAAGTTATTTTGAATGATTTTATAGAAATATCATATTCAATGGATTTGGTAAGTAATTTTGAAATCACAAGTTGAAGGGAGATTTGCTACCATAACCTATGTCTCATAACTCTATCGAACAATCTTTCACCGAAAAATTCTTACGTCGATTAGTCTTTTGATCCGTTAGATTATGTTGGAACTAAGTCGAAAAATAAATGCGAACAAGTAATAATTTTTTTGGCTTTAAGAATCAGAAGAAGATAAAATTAAAAAAAAAAATAATTAAACAAAGAATAAGGATCTGAGATGGAGAAATAAAAATAAGCTTTCATCTTGTAAAGTCACGGGAGAGAAGAGCACCACGAGTTTGTATATATACATTAAAAATCAAGGGGCATTCTCAAAAATGCCCTTTTTTCCATATCTCTTTTTAAAAATACCCCTTCATGTTGACCATTTTTAAAACTACCCCTCTTTACATACAAAATGACCAAATTACCCTTTTTTGAGTGACACCAAGAATGTATAGTCATCAAAATCGAAAATATTTTCCCGCCAAAATCGAAAAATTTTCCCGCCAAAAATATTGAAATTTATACCTTTTAAATACATTGTAAACGCTTTTAAAAACCTTGTAAATGCTTTTAAAAAGCTTGTAAATGCTTTAAAAGGTTTTTAAACACCTTGTAAATCCTTTTAAAAACTTTTTAAAAGGATTTACAAGGTGTTTAAAAACCTTTTAAAACCCTTTTAAAAATCTTATAAAAACTTTTACAAGGTTTTTAAAAACATTGTAAAAGCGTTTAGAAGGTGTTTAAAAACCTTTTAAAAATCCTTTTAAAAACCATTTGAAAACCTTTTAAAAACCTTTTAAAAACCTTTTAAAACATTTTAAAAACCTTTTAAAAATCTTGTAAAAACGTTTACAAGTTGTTTAAAAAACCTTTTAAAACTCTTTAAAAAAATATTGTAAAAGCCTTTACAAGGTGTTTATAAGGCTTTTATAAGGTCGAAACCTTATAAAACCTTTTAAAAACCTTGTAAATTTTTTTTGGCCAGAAATTTTTTTTTTCGAAATTTTTTATCAAAAAATTTTTGGTGGGAAAAATTTTTCGAAAAATTTTTGGCGGGAAAATATGTCGGAAAATTTTTGGCGGGAAAATTTTGTTTTTCTTTTTATTGAATAAAATAATTTTCATCTAAGGGTAAAATGGTCATTAAAAATTAAAAGAGGTCATAAATAAAAATGGCCAGAAAAGAGGGTATTTTTGAAAAGGGGTATATCAAAAGGGGCATTTTTAACAAATTCTCAAAAATCAATAACATAATAATAATTTGTTGATAGTTTTGGATTTTTTTAAAAATTAATTTGATTGTAATTTTAAAATGATTTAAAGAGAAATTAATACCAACTTTTTATTTTTTAAAAACCAAATTTTTTATCAAGGGTAGATTTGGAATTAAAAAATCTGGACACAAAATGTGAGTTATCTAGGAAATAAAAAATTAATTGGGTTATCATAGTTATTTCTTATAAAAAGGAGGTTATCTTGGATAAATTTCTCCAAGATGAATAACAAGTTATTTTTAAAAAAAATCTAAAATCTTCTAAAATACATGTTTAATACCCCCTCTATGTATTATTGGAATTTGGTATAAAAAAAGAATATTACATGTTTTTTTTGGTATAAAAAAATATTATATGTTTGCTCAAGCTACTCTTTTGTTCGTCAAATTTGCCTAATTTAATTATCTTTCTCCTTGTTCATAACTAACAATAAAGAGATGTTAGAAACGCGTTCGTCAGATTTGCCTAATTTAGTTATCCTTCTCTTTGTTGAAAAATGATACTCCATCTGTTTCATAAAGAGTGTCATTTTGACATAATGCACACAGATTAAGAAAATTATATAAATTTCTATTTTATCCTTTATAAATACACTAAAACAATTTCTCTTTCTAATAAATAAGCTAAAATAGTAGGGATAAAAATGAAATTTAATATTAAAACCTGCATTGAAAATATAAAATGACACTCTTTTTGTAACAGAAAATTGTGTAAAAATGACACTCTTTATGAAACAAATGGAGCAATAAAGAGATGTTAGAAACGCCTTCCAAAGGCCACAAACACCACGTAAAAGTTAAAACACTCACAAACAAGTACACAAGCAATTAGCAACCAACAATCACAAATAACACACATCAAATCGCTTAGGTCAACCATGATCACACACTCACCTTTGAGAAAGAAGAAACTGATTCTAAAACCCACAAAAATATCCCCCTACCAAGCTACTCTCACGTCCTCTGCCTCAGATCTCCACTCACAGGGTCAGATCTCTACAGAAACGGCTTAGAACTCCCCAAGAACGCTCACATGAACTTTTTAGAGAGAAAACTCTTCTTCTCACGTTTTAGAAACAACAAAAGGCTAAACTCACTCTAAAACGTCGAGATTCTCTTATATATACGAACTCTAGATTTTCCAAACCCAAAAATTCAACCAACCCGAACGTTTCATTTAAGTTGTCCCGCAGAAGCGTACCTTGCATCGATTGATGCCCACCTAAAACCAGGATTCCGGTTCACAGACATTACAAAAAGTCATAGAACCACCAACCAAACTTCCACTACAAGAAAATAATTGTATTAAGACGAAATATTTAGTCACAATATAAATTATTTAGTCACAATATAAACATTGTTACGAATTTGTGACGATTTTTGAATGGTTGCAATATAATGGTCACAAATTTTTATTTGTAACAAAAACGTCACAAGAGTTGCAACAAATATATTAGTAACCATTTTGTCATCAATAACTACGACACCAAAAAGTAACAAAACTGTCTTAATTACAGACTAACAAAACGGCTTTAAATCGTCACAATTCGTGTTTAAAATAACGTTTTAATTATGTATCTTATTGTTACAAAACTATAGTCTCAAATGGTCACAAATGATAATTAGAAATTTGTCACAAAATTTTAACGAATACTCAAAAATCATGATATTTTGTGACTATCATAATGTCCAATTTTATCATTAGAAGTTATTTTCAAATGGTGTTAATAATAAAAATTCATTGCATATGATAAAAATTATAACAAAAAAATCAATCTCAAAACAATATTATTTTTAAAATTTATTATCATACAAATTTTTTATAATCATAAACATTAGATATACATTATAAGCTATCTTTATTCTTACAAAAAAAAAAATCACAAATTCGTCCAGATGAACATATTCGATGATAACTTCCATGTTATAACTCCTATGGAAACGATTTCAGGCTTTCTGCAAAGGTAAGACTCAGATCTTTCCAACGGTTGGTAGATCAGCTTCTGGTTCAATTTGTAGCAGTGGGAAACGATTTCACAAGATGACTGATGTTAATTCGCGAATCTGCGCAGAATAGGTTTGAGAAAACATGTATAACTTTTAATTTACAAAAGGGGTTACAAAATCCTTTGGGGAAAACTTACATCTATGGGTTGGAAAATTGCTCACCAAAATTCGTCCATAAAAGAGTCCGTTTACCCCTTATTTTCCACCATCTCCTAGAGCATGTAAGATCTGTCCTTAATCTCAATTGTGGCTCTTTATTCTCTTTCTCTCAAATGGTTCACTCTCTCTCTCTCTAGGTTATGGAGGCACGAAATTAATAAATAATAAAACCCTAATCATCTCTTAAATAAGTCTTGTTAAATTAGGGTTAGAGACTTGGCTTAATGGGCTTTGTATAAATGACATAACAATTTATACTATTTTATGACTAAAGTTTACTCATTTTTATGTCACAAACTGTGACTTGCATATCTTTTATAAGTTCATAACTAATTTGCAACAACATACTGGTCACAATGTACTCATAAAAGTGACATTAATATTATCGTAGCATATTCGTCACTAATTGTGACAAACTTTTGTTACTGAGTTTTTTCGTCATAATATAGTGACGAAAATACTATGAATTTGTTACAAATAAATTTAGTCATAATATCGTATTTAAAGTGTTACAAATTTGTGACGGAAATTTTTTGTCTCAAAAATACGTCTCAATAAACTTATTTTCTTGTAGTGTTCTGTTTGAGACAACATTACTCTTTTCTAGCAACCTAATATAAACATAGAACAAATAACCGAGTCGCTAGAACATCCTTCTCTTCATCGCCTTGATTCCACGATCACATTTTGCCTTTACCTGCGTCACAAACAACAATTGAGATGTATGAGTATTATCACAAATACTCAGTGATGCAATTCTTCCATCTACTGAGTTATACACACAAGCAATAAGATCTCCACATGCATCAAACAAAAATCATAAATCATACCAGAAAAAGGAAATGCATTCAGCCGCCTGCTGAAGGATAATGTCGACCGACACCAGAGGGTGTCGATCGACACTGTTCACCTAGTGTCGACGGACCGACACCCTCCAAGAAAACTCCAATAATCTCCCAAAACTTTCAATAACTTCTCTGGAACTTTTGAGAATCGATAAAAGGCTAAAGAAGGCGACAAATAGGTTTTTCTCCATAAAACGTCGACTTCTTCCTTATATACCTTGGTTTAGAGATTCCACTTATACAAAACAGAACCAAATCGAAGATATAAGACAAACCGGTCGAACCAGAAATTATTGGTGTCAACCTTGGTGTCGGTCGACACCCACCCCCAAAACTGACAAAATGGTTTGCGAATATTACATTTCTTTACGTTAAAGACAAAAAAAAAAATTGGTAAAAACAAAAATCATAAATCATACCAGAAAAAGGAAATGCATTCAGCCGCCTGCTGAAGGATAATGTCGACCGACACCAGAGGGTGTCGATCGACACTGTTCACCTGGTGTCGACGGACCGACACCCTCCAAGAAAACTCCAATAATCTCCCAAAACTTTCAATAACTTCTCCTGGAACTTTTGAGAATTGATAAAAGGCTAAAGAAGGCGACAAATAGGTTTTTCTCCCATAAAACGTCGACTTCTTCCTTATATACCTTGGTTTAGAGATTCCACTTATACAAAACAGAACCAAATCGAAGATATAAGACAAACCGGTCGAACCAGAAATTATTGGTGTCAACCTTGGTATCGGTCGACACCCACCCCCAAAACTGACAAAATGGTTTGCGAATATTACATTTCTTTACGTTAAAGACAAAAAAAAAATTGGTAAAAACATTTAAAACAAAACTTTGATTATGGCTTATTTCTTATTTGGCATGTTTCCTTTTCTCAGTGTTAAATAATATCAATATTATTATTAGATTTTAATTAAATTTAAATCTTTATAATTTTAATCATCTTAACTATACAATTAACTTATTCAACTAAGTAGCTATATCATCAAAAAGATTTCTACATTTAGTGGGTTTATTTCATGTTCGGCCTTTTTGACGATTCATATACTATTTATACATTACATATAAGTATATAACAATTCATCCATTTTGATAAAAAAATAATTATTACAAATGAGATTAAGTTACTAAATGTTAGTGAGGCATGATTTTAGTGGACCTGACAAATTCAATTGCATACTCAATTAATGAAAGTGAATGCTACATGATTTTTAAATGTGCAAATAACTGATGTTTAAGAAAAATAAACTATTCCATTTCTCATCCAAGATATGTTTTCATTATAATTTAGTCTATTACTATAAAGTAGTAAGTTAAACTTTTATATCAATTCTGCATTACTAAATGAATATCAATTATGTTATACTAAAATTTATTATAAATTAGCCAGATATCTTTTTAACTTTATATAATGAAAGAAAATCAAATGAAATGTAGGAAAATCTGTGAAAATTTTTTATCAATTATGAGATAGTAAATTGATGATATTTTTGGTAACAAAACTTAGATAGAAATTCAGATTTAAAAATACATGTCAAAGTCTTCAAAGTTTTTCTAATTTTTCCTAGCATTGAGACATCTGGCACTCTTTTGGTGACACATATCCTCATTTATTTCCATTTTATTTTTATATAAGATAAATGATAAATTAATAATAAGATTGACAAGAGACTGTTCTATTTGGTTTATGTACATTACAGAGAATGAAATCTCGAATTTGGAAACTAAATAAAATGCATTGACCAATTTTGATACAGATTGGTAAGTCATTAAGTATCTTTTATGCCTGCAAAGTAGTATATAACCATAATCACAATTGATGAATAATACAATACCAAAATCTAAATTTCATAGAGGGGATGATAGCTTCTTCCTCATTTTTCTTCGGTGTCGTGTCTCTGGCAGTTCTGTTACCATTTCTCTTACTCTCTGCTTCGGCCACAAGTTACATTGACGCCATATGCAGTAATAGCCCGGGGGACAAAGCCTTCTGCGCCAAAACCTTGAGTGCATACCCTCCAGCGGCCTCTGCCACCAGCACGGTATTAATATTTATTTATTGGAATTACTAATAAATAACTTTGTTACTTACCGAAGGTGTTACTTACATATATACAAAACTTTTGTTATACATTTTTTCTTATTTATCAAATAAAGTTTGGAAGTTATGGTTTTACTTGAATAGATAATGTGTTTTTTTCATAGAAGTGTATTGAAAATCGTAAAGGTTTTTCCACAACATTGTTATTGAAAGTAATACTATGTTCAGGTCTCATAACTCAACCATAGACACATAATTTATTTATTGTTTCGATATGTAGTTACAAGCAGCTGTGGCCACGCTTCGCCTAGGAATGTCTTATGCCAATAAGTCTGCGGATATTGCGGGAACAGCAGAAAAGGAGAATCCGAAGTTGAAGGGGAGTCAAGATGCCTTTTTGGGAATCATCGGTAATCTCAAGAGCTCTACCTCAGAACTCACGGAAGATCCACAGACTGCCAACTATGACGCCATGGTTTGTTACGACAACACAAAGATTCTGGAGGATTTGGTCGGGAAAAATAAAGACAAGGCTTCGACGACTATCTTTACGATGACAGTGATGATGAACAAACTTATTGACCTCACCGTGGGAGCCACCATAGCTATTGGCGGGTAGAGACAACGATGAGAACATATCCCATCGGCTGATCAATCAATACATTTCTTCTTTCGATGGAAAGTATCCATGTTTTGAAAAATAAAATAAAAAAAACTATTTTAATATATAGTATAAAAACAGATATTACATGTTTTCTCAAGCGACTCTTTTGTCTGTTAGATTTGCCTAATTTAATTATCCTTTTCTGCTTTCTGAAAATTGATAAAAAAGATAAAAAAAAAAAAAAAACAGAGGTTATAAAACAAGTCTAAAATGGTTTTTATGTTTGTTGACAAAACAATTGTTTCAAATCATCTTAAATCCTCTTGTAGACCTTGAAACGCATAGTGTAACTTAAGAAAGAAAGGAAGGTACATGCACAATTTCACATGACCTAGTATACCTTCATATATCAAAAGATGTCATTCAGATGTCATTGAGAAAACATGTAATACCTTGTACATATGTCCGTGCTAGTGGTCATTTCCTTGAAGAGAGTCTAGGGTTTCCTGATGTAACAGAGGTATAGTGTTACTGTCTAGTGGTTGTAGCAAATCACATATGTACGAACTATGAAATACATTTAATTATATATATATATATATATATATATATATATATATATATATATTGTTAAACCGCAAAAGTTCCGGAGCCGGTTTTTATTCCATTCCGATATAAATAATGCCTCTCCATCCCAAAGAGGAATTGAACTCAGGGCACAAGGGAACCAACCCCTTTGTAGTACCACTAGGTCGCCACTATTTAGTAAAATTTTAAATATATTTAGTTTGATATTTTCAGTTTATTTTATGTGCTAAAGTAAGTTTGTTTTTGGTTTTAGAATAATAAGTATGAGGATCTTCTTGCTGAAAAGGAGACAAATCGAGTGATTGACTTCTTAATGGGGCTTAATGAGAGCTATGAAAACATCCGGAGCCGTATTCTGATGAAGAAGACCCTTCCTTCTCTTTCGGAGATCTACAACATGCTCGATCAGGATGACAGTCAGAAGACAGCTCATATTCCTGTTGCTACTACTTTGCAGTCTTCTGCCTTTCAAGTTTCTCAACCTCCCTCGTCTGGTGTTGGCCCTGGTAGCTCTGGTTTTCCAAAGAAGGAACGACCTTATTGCACTTTTTGTGGTCGAGTTGGTCATGTTGTGGATAAGTGCTTCAAGAAGCATGGTTATCCCACTAGCTACAAACCCAATCAACACCCTGAGAAGCCTTCTCTTGTTGCAAATGTTGCTCTTGATGACTCTCCTGCTTCTGTTGATCCGGTCAATGATTTCACGCCAACTCAAATTCAGCAAATGATGTCTTTCCTCGCCAGTAAGCTTCAGCCTCCTAGCATCACACCTACTCCATAAGTCCACTCTGTCTCAGCATCTTCCGATCCTCCTTCTTCTTCCTCATCTGGTCCAATTCCCAGTAATATTCATCCCTCTATCCTTTGTTCCTTTACCGGGGTTGGCAAACCCTATGTCTGTTCTCTTGATGACAATATTCCTGCCATCGATGCTTGGGTTATTGATTCAGGCGCCACCAATCATATCTGTCATGAAAAAACTTCTTTTCTTTCCTTAAAACCTATGTCTAACACTGTTAATCTTCCTAATGGAATTCCTGTGAGCATTGTTGGAATAGGTACTATACACTTGGGTAAAAATTTGATCCTTCATGATGTTTTATACATCCCTCAATTCAAGTTTAATCTTCTTAGTGTTAGTGCCTTAACTGATGTTATGGGGTGTCGGGTTTGGTTTGACAAAATCTCTTGTGCAATACAGGATCCTACTTGGGAATTAACGATTGGCATGGGTAGACGGGTGGCTAACCTTTACTTCTTGGAAATAGAGTCTCTGTCTTGTCCAGGTACCTCTCTCTCGGTTGTTGCTGCAGTTTCTAATCCTGAGCTGTGGCACAAGCGTTTAGGTCACCTCTCTATGTCTAAGCTTCCTTTTTTAAATAATCTTTTATCTCTTGACAAAACTAAGATTGATACTCAGTATCATTGTAAAGTTTGTCATCTATCTAAACAAAAACATTTACCCTTCACTTCTCATAATAAGCTTAGTGAAAATCCTTTTGACTTAGTGCATATTGATACTTGGGTCCCTTCTCTGTTCCTACTCATGATGGCTTTCGTTATTTTCTCACAATTGTTGATGATTGCTCTAGAGCTACTTGGGTTTATTTACTTAAGAACAAGTCGGATGTCCTCCAAGTTTTTCCATCTTTCGTTAATATGGTAGAAACTCAGTTTCAGTCTAAAGTTAAGGGGGTTAGATCTGACAATGCTCCAGAATTAAACTTCACTTCCTTCTATCAATCTAAAGGCATTGTTGCTTATCACTCTTGTCCTGAAACTCCACAACAAAATTCTGTTGTGGAACGTAAACACCAACATCTTCTCAACGTTGCTCGTTCTCTTCTATTTCAATCTCATATTCCTCTTCCTTATTGGGGTGACTGCATTCTTACTGCAGTTCATCTCATTAATCGCACTCCTGCAAAAATTTTGGCTTATCGCAGTCCTTTTGAAGTTTTAACAAAGAAGATTCCAGATTATTCAGAATTAAAAGTCTTTGGCTGTCTTTGTTATGCTTCTACTACTCCCAAGAACAGACATAAATTCGATCCTAGAGCTCGTGCTTGTGCCTTTCAAGGATATCCTAGTGGTTACAAAGGCTACAAACTGCTTGATATTGAATCTAATACTATTTTTGTCTCTCGACATGTAGTATTTCATGAAGAGCTCTTTCCTTTTGTTGGGTCTGAGAATTCTCAGGATACTTCCCTCTACTTTCCTGCTCAGTCACTAACACTTCCTGTGGTTCATCGTTCTTCGGTTGTGGATTCTTCTGAATCTCCAACATCTATAGAGATTCAACATTCGGTTGATCCTATTTGTGATGTTTCTGAACCTTCCGTTCAAGCATCCCACAGGAAGACCAAAAAGCCTGCTTATCTTCAAGACTACTACTGTCATTCAGTGGAGTCTTCAACCATTCATCAACTTTCTCAGTTTTTTTCTTATCATAAACTCTCTCCTCTTTACCTATCTTTCTTGGTTGCCATTGACAAAGAAAGAGAACCCACCAGTTATGCTGAGGCGAAGGAACTTCTGGTTTGGTATGGTGCTAAGGATGATGAAGTCACTGCTTTGGAGGACACCGAGACCTGGACGATATGCACTCTTCCTCCTGATAAAACTCCTATTGGTTGCAAATGGGGTTTTAAAGTCAAATTTAACTCTGATGGTAGTATCGAAAGATACAAAGCTCGTTTGGTTGCCAAAGGGTACACACAAAAGGAGGGTATTGATTTCAATGAGACATTCTCTCCAGTTGTCAAATTGACTTCCGTGAAATTCATTCTCGCTTTGGCTGCCCATAACTTCTCTCTCACTCAGTTGGACATTTCCAATGCCTTTTTGAATGGTGATCTTGATGAGGAGATCTATATGAGGCTTCCTCCTGGTTATGCTGATCGTAAGGGGGACACTCTGCCTCCTAATGCCGTGTGTAAGCTTCAAAAATCCTTATATGGTCTTAAGCAGGCTTCTCGACAATGGTTTCTCAAGCTTTCCTCGACTTTGCTTAGTCTTGGTTTCACTCAAACGTATGCAGATCACACATGTTTCTTGAAACTCACTGATAGTCTTTTCTTATGTGTTTTGGTATACGTTGATGACATCATTATTTGCAGTAATAATGATGCTGAGGTTGATCTCTTGAAAACTCAGCTCAAGTCCTTTTTTTTAAGCTTCGTGATTTGGGTCCATTGAAATACTTTCTTGGTTTGGAGATTGCCCGTTCATCCGAAGGTATTCACATTGGACAGCGTAAGTATGCTCTTGACCTTCTTGATGAGACCGGGCTTCTTGGCTGCAAACCGTCTAATGTTCCTATGGAGCCTAATGTTGTTTTCTCTTCAAGGACTGGTGGTGCCCTTGTTGATGCTGGAGCCTATAGACGTCTCATTGGTCGCTTAATGTACCTGCAAATTACGAGACCTGACATCACCTTTGCGGTTAACAAACTCAGTCAGTTTGGTCAAGCTCCTCGCAAAGCTCATTTACAGGCTGTTTACAAGATTCTTCAGTACATCAAAGGTACCGTTGGTCAAGGACTATTCTACTCTTCCAGGTCAGAACTTCAGTTTCAAATGTTTGCCGATGCTTCTTATTCATCTTGCAAAGACACTAGTCGTTCTGTTTCTGGTTTCTGTTTGTTTCTGGGCACCTCCCTGATTTCTTGGAAATCTAAGAAGCAAAAGGTTGTTTCCAAGAGTTCTGCGGAGGCTGAATATCGCAGTATGTCAAAGGCAACGGATGAGTTGGTATGGATCACTAATTTCCTCAAGGAGTTGAAGATTCCTCTTGCTAAGCCTACCATGCTCTTCTGTGACAACACTGCGGCTATTCATATTGCGACAAACCCGGTCTTTCACGAGCGCACCAAGCACATTGAAAATGATTGCCATTGTGTTCGTGAGCGACTTGTTGCAGGTTTGTTTCAGCTTTTTCATATCCGGACAGGTCTTCAACTTGCTGATCCGCTTACTAAAGCCTTATACCCTGCTCATTTCCATCAGTTGGTTGGCAAGATGGGTCTGCTCAATATTTTCGTCCCATCTTGAGGGGGACTATTATCTTGTATAGAGTCTCTTAGTGTATATAGAGTCTTTTGTACACTGGTAGAGTATAAACCAGTAGTAGATTGAGTCGGTTTAGTTTAATCTAGTGGCTTTGGTTTAGGCCTTATAATTGTGTATATAAACCCTCAATTGTATATTTTAATTAATCAATGAGAATGAGATTATCTTTCTAATACTTTTGTTACAATTTCTCGTAGCCCCTGCTTCGGCCTTGCCCTTAAACTCCACACAATACATCGACAAATTATGCCAGATGTCATCTATTGACGACAAACCCTTCTGCTGGCAAACGTTGACTGGTTTTCGTTGGGCGATGTATGCCGGAAGCTCGGTAATGTCTAACCCATAATGCAAACATATCTTTTCTTATTTATTTGGTATGAAGTTTAAAACAATTATCTTTTAATCTACAGGTCACACTTGCAGAAGTCGTGATCAGCGGCCTTCTCGTACCCCATGTCCAGAAGACAATGCGTTTTGCACTACTCACAGCACAAAAGGAGCCGAGTTTAAAGAAACAGTTCGAGACGTGCCATGATACCTATAGAACTATGGGATACTCTCTCGGAAAAGCCTTTCAAGAACTCAGAGTCTCTCCATGTAGCGCAAACCATGATGTTATGACTTGTACCGACCAAATCACCCAAGTGATGAATTTGATCGGTAAAAACCAAGACGTGTCTTCGAAGACTCTCATTGACATGACAGTGCAAATGAAGAAGCTCCTTCCTCTTGGTGTTGCAGCCACACAAGCTATCGGCGGGTGAAGACGAAGATGAGAACATGTACCATTCGGCTTGTCTTGATAAAATATATAGTTTACATAATATAATTGCAAAAGGTTGAAAGTATCTATCTATATATATAAAGTATAGTTTCCTCACTCCTGGTGCTGCCACCTCAGCATTCTCTCATTGGTTGTAAGCCCATATTTTCAAAATAAGCCCATATATTTTATTCTTTTATGTTAATGTTAAAGCCCATTTAATTTCCCCAATTTTTGTGAGATTGTCCACTAAACCCTTTTGTTTTTCTCCGGCGGAATAAAACTCCTTTTCCCCGATTCCACAACGTACGACGGCGGTGTTGACCTGAAGCGTCCTCCTCTTCTCATTTTTCATCCTGTTCTCCTAATGGAAGCAATAAATGGATTCCCTCTCTTCCATCTTTGAAATAAATGTTCTCCAATCCTACACAAAACCTTTCGCTGTCTTCCTTCTCTTCGATCTCCATTGTAACGTTTTTCTATTAAAGTGACTTCATCCCGTTCAATGCTCAATCTTGCAATTGAAGACCCACTACTCTATCTTTAATTGGTGTAAGTCCTATATAATGTCTTCTGCTCCTATTGATGCTTCATTTTATTGTCTTCGACTCTTTGATTTCTCCTCACTAAAATGGATTCCCCTATCGTTTCATTTGAAAATCTCAAAGCTGGTCGCCTTCACCAACAGATCGTCGGAAGAATGCTTTGTCACTGGCCTGCTCGGAATGTCAAAAAAGGAGGCCAACTCATGGGCATCGACTTCCTACTTATTGATGAGAAGGTTGTTTCTATCTTAACCCAATTATACATTGAACAATACTATGCTGAACGCTCTAGATTTAAGAAACCACTAGCTGACTTTAATAACGAAACAGATTGAGGTTTTGCTTAATCAATTAATAAATTGGTTTTGGTTTTGGTTTATTTAGGGTGTTGTTTAAATTCTGACTTTAAAATTAACCATGGTTACTTCTATATGTGCAGATCAAAGATGGTATGAAGGATGAGGAGGAAGACTCAGACTGTTTAAGGTTTTTTTCGATCATCGACACAATTTAAGTGAATACTGAGGTTTTTGTTTTGTTTGGTTCTGTTTCTCTATATAGATGTAGGAGAGATATACAGTTCACATTATTACGGATGATTATGCATTTTGAGTCTTCGTCACTTTAGAACAGACTCATAGCTTAACGAATCTGTTTTATTAATCTCGAGGAACTCATTTTTTTTATCTCTTGCAGGAACTTCGTCTTAAAACAATGGTAGGGGCTAACCAGCCAGCATACAAAGACATCTTCAATTGCGTTTAACGAAGTCTAAGCAGGTATGAAGCTTTTTCACTTGGATTTTAAGATTTCTACATGTGGGATTTATTGTTTGTACTTAGGCTGCTATTTCACACTTAAAAAACTAATGATGGTGGTTCTTAGAATCGTTGATGTGGTGCAGGTATCCTTTTGGTGTCTTTGCAAGTGAGGACCAGTGGAGGACTTTGTTTGTTTCCATGGTGTTTCTTCTACTCTCATCTGATTCGACGACGTCCAAGTTAAGGTATAAATTCTTAAGGATTTAGGATTTATTAATGGTTGTCACTTTAACAACTACAAAGTAACAATGGTTCTTCTAATTCTTTGTGCAGACCGGTGAGATGGTTTGAAGAATGAAAAAGACTTGGACTTCTTAAGGTTTTGTTTCAATCATCAACAATTGAAAAAATATAAGGTCCCCTTTCATCCGATGGAAAAAAACTCTTCTTGATCTGTAAGTAAACTCAAAATCCTCTCTGCCTTTCTTTTTTTGTTCTGTTTCCCGTTTACTCAACCCATAATAATTTTTTTTTGGGTTATATTCAATGCAGCCCATTGGAAGTTGTCCTAGAATTGTGGACACCACCATCATCAACACTCATGCAGCTGTAATTCAGACTTTGGGGATTCATTGTTTATCTATTTATGGTTTCATTTAAGTTGTTGCTTAAATTCAGACTTGAAAGTTAACGATTTTTCTTCTAATTTTATATGTGCAGATCAGAGATGGCTTGAAGCATGTAGAACACACTCACACACACACACACACACACACACACACACACTCTTCAGTCTCCACTCTTCACCAAATAGAATAAAAGTTTAAGAGAGAGCGACTCTCTCCCCCTCTCTCTCTCTCTTGGTAGTTGATGATTTTGAAAAATGAAGAAGACTCAGAACAGAGGAATGATGATGATGACCCAAACAACAACAACGACATCGATGGTGGTACAATCATCTTCTTGACCGTAAAAATACAATTTTCCTACGATCACTGTATCTTCTCTTCTAACTCTCAGAATCGTTGATGAATTAGCGGGATATGGTGCAAGTGAGGATTGGAGGAGGACGTTGTTTGTTTTACTCTCATCTGATTTGACGACAAGTAAAGGTATTAAGTTCTTGGGAATTTAGGGTTATTTATGGTTTTCACTTAGGCTCTTACAAATTAACGATGGTTCTTGTCAATCTATGTGCAGATTGGGGAGGTGGTTCGGAAGAACAACGTTTCATAAGAAAAAAACTGGTCGGCATGCGTGCTCACAGGTTAACAACATGAAACTGTTTCGATGGTGATTGATTATTTTCGACTCTATTCAATATGTCTTCCTCCTTGTCCACTTCAAATTCTCCATCCAGAGGTGAGTCTAACTTTCTTTAGATTTTTATTCTTTGTTACACAAATTTAGATCGGATAGAGACTGAGATATTTTAAATGGTTTTAGGTGTTACTAGCTTCTTCAGATGGAGATTTAAGGCTCCCTTTGATCCGATGGAAAAATTCTCTTCTTGATCTGTAAGTAATCTCGAACTCCTCTCTCCCTTTTTTTGATTTGTTTCTGTTTCTCTAGATGGAGGGAGGAGATATAAGGTTCAGTTTCTTCGCATTATTACATATGAATGATGCATTTTGAGTCTTCATTACTTTAGAGCAGACTCATAGCTTAAGGAATTTGTTTTATTAATCTATGATTAACTCATTTTTATTTTCTTTTACAGATCTTTAAACAATGGTAATGGCTAAACAGCCAGCAAACAGAGACATCTTCAATTGCTTTAACGAAAGAAGTGTCTAAGCAGGTATGAAGCTTTTTCACTTGGATTTTAAAATTTATACATGTGGGATTTATGGTTTGAACTTAGGCTGTAATTTCAGACTTGACTAGCGATGGTTCTTAGAATTGTTGATGTGGTGCAGGTGTTGTTTTCGTGTCTTTGCAGGTGACGATCAGTGGAGGACTGTGTTTGTTCTACTCTCATCTGATTCGACGACCAGGTTAAGATATAAAGTTCCTGGAGATTTAGGTTTTATTTATTGTTTTCACTTAAATTCTTACAAATTAACAATGGTTCTTTTAATTCTATATGTGCAAATCAAAGATGGTTTGAAGAATGAAAAAGACTCAGACTTCTTAAGGTTTTGTTTCAATCGTCAACACAATCCACAAGTGAAAACTGGGATTTTGGTTTTGCTTGTTGTTGTTTATTTTTCTAGATGGAGGGAGGAGATATATATGGTTCACATTATTACGGATGAATGATGCATTTTTGAGTCTTCATCACTTAATGAATCTTTTTTATTATTCTACGAGGAACTCATTTTTTTTTTCACTTTGCAGGAATTTCATCTTTAAACAATGGCAAGGGATTACCAACCAGCATACGGAGACATCTTCAATTGCTTTAGCGAAAGAAGTGTCAAAAGCAGGTATGCAGCTTTTTTTTCTTGGATTTTAAGATTTATACATTTAGGATTTTATGGTTTAAACTTAGTATGTTATTTCAGACTTAAAAAACTAACAATGGTTCTTAAATCGCTGATGTGGTGCAGGTGTCGTTTTGATGTCTTGGCAAGTGAGGATCAGTGGATGACTTTGTTTGTTTCCATGGTGTTTCTTCTACTCTCATCTGATTTGACGACAAGTAAAGGTATTAAGTTCTTGGGGATTTAGGGTTTATTTATGGGTTTCACTTGGGCTCTTACAAATTAACGATGGTTCTTATCAATCTATGTGCAGATTGGGGAGGTTGATTGGAAGAATAACGTTTCATAAGAAAAAAATTGGTCGGCATGCGTACTGACAGGTCAACAACATGAAACTATTTTTATGGTGATTGATTATATTTGACTCTATCCAATACGTCTTCCTCCTTTTCCACTTCAAATTCTCCATCCAGAGATGAGTCTAATTTTGTTAGAGTTTTCTTCTTTGTTACACAAATTAAGATCGGATAGGGACTGAGATTTTTTTTTTTTTCCGTTTTAGATGTTGCTAGCTTCTCCTGATGGAGTTATAAGGTTCCTTTTCATCCAATGGAAAAATTCTCTTCTTTGATTTGTTCTGTTTAAAGTTTACTAAACTAATAATTATCCTCGAGTTGTGGACACCACTTCTATCAACACTTATGCAATTGTTTAATTCTGACTTTAAAATTAACGGTGGTTTCTTCTATATGTGCAGATCATAGATGGTTTGAAGAATGATGAGGAAGACTCAGACTGTTTAAGGTCTTTTTTCGATCATCGACACAATTTATAAGTGATACTGAGATTTTTGTTTTGTTTGGTTCTGTTTCTCTATATGGATGGAAGAGAGATATATGGTTCACTTTATAACAGACTCATAGCTTAATGAATCTGTTTTATTAATGTACGAGTAACTAATTTTATTTTCTCTTGCAGGAATTTCATCTCTAAACAATGGGAAGGGATAACCAGAGACATATTCAATTGCTTTAACAAAGAGGTATGAAGCTTCTTCACTTGGATTTTTAGATCTATGCTCTTGGGATTTAAGGGTTTGAACTTAGGCTGCTATTTCATACTTAAAAACTATCGATGGTTCATAGAATCGTCGATATGGTGCAGGTGTCGTTTTAGTGTCTTTGCAAGTGAGGATCAGTTGAGGAGTTTGTTTGATTCCATGGTGTTTCTTCTGCTCTCATCTGATATGACGACCAAGTAAAGGTATAAAGTTCTTGGGGATTTAGGGTTATTTATGGTTTTCACGTAGGGTCTTACAAATTAACGATGGTTCTTGTTAATCTATGTGCAGATCGGGGAGATGGTTTGGAAGAATAATGTTTCATAACAAAAACTTGGCCGGCGTGCGTGCTCACAGTTTAACACCATGAAACTGATTCTATTGTGATTGGTGATCTTTGATTCGATACAATACGTCTTTCTCTTTGTCCACAAGTGAATCTAATCTCCTTTATCCCTAATTTTATTCTTTGCTACACAACTTTAGATAAGAGACTGAATTCTAATCTCCTTCCACCATATCTCCTTTATCTCTGATATGATACCAGACTTTTAAGACTTTTAGAAAAAATAAAAGCATTGACAGCCATTTATTTGTCAATTATACTTTTTTTTTTTACTTTTTTTTCTTAAAAGCGTTGTAAGTTACTTTTCTTTTTTACACATTAATTATTCTTTTTTTTCTTTAAGATCCATTTCAATAATAATTATTTTTATTTTCATTATCATCATTTTAATATATTTTAATAATAAAAAGTAACAGCTTCAGTTTTAAAAGTATTTGTTACCAATTTAATTTTAACAGTTAGAGTTTTTACAGTTAAAGCATCTACAGGCAAATTCTCTACAACTAAAATTTTAAAAGTCTTTACAGCCATAAGTAACAGTCGTTACCAATCAGGTAAGTGATATACAACATATATATTGTTGAAAATAATATTTCTTTGTTATATCAATTAACATTATTTGGCAGCACAAAACCATCACCAAAGACAAAGAAGGTAAGAGATGCACACACCTTTAGAAAACTAAAGAGATTCAGAAATACGAGTACCACAATCAGATAACCGTAGCACTAAAATAATATGAAAATGAAAACCGAGCCAACAAAAAAACAACCCGGACTGTATAAAATAACAGCAAGATAAACACGAAAATTAATTTTTCCCAAAATACAACTCACATCAAATCCAAAAAATCACTCAGAACAAATGGAAAAAAAAATTACAACTAAGAACACAAAAAAAAAACTCCAACTTAATTAGGAAATCTAAGGAAGACAACACATTTTCATATAAACGAATTTGCATACCAATTAACACTTATGTTTACCGAAATCAACGGGGGATAACCAAATATCCCCTACAAATGCCAAGCGAGGAGGAAATCAACCAAATACATGAACCCAAAAAAATGGATATATGTAAGGGATGACTGAAAAAATGATTACGAGCATTTCAATACTCAAACTGTCCTTTAGATAGCAAACATTGCTCTTCTCCAATCTGTTCACGAGGACATCAAATTTTGAAAAAGAACTAATCCATTCTCAACTCAATAACATACAAAAATAATCCAATAGACCAACTTTAACTACACAATATTAACTTTTCTCATTATAATTTTCAAAGAAAACATTAAAAAAACACACAAGATAATTTCAATTTTTTAAATAAACAGCAAACTAAATTATACTTACTGCAAAACCTATTTTTTTAAAAAATATCCAACAAAACAATATAAGCACTCAAATCAAATACAAAAACAGACAAAAAAATGAATTTACATAACCAAACAATAATATACACAAAAAGCCGGAAATATACCTTAGTCTAACTACCGCGCGTAGCGCGGGTCGATTGCTAGTTTAATATATGATATAATTTCCAAAAGGTTCATTTTTTCAAATGACTTATATATATATATACTAGGAGTTGTCCCGTGCTACGCACGGGCTTATCTTCATATTTGTTCTATTGGCAATTTTTTTTACTGTTAGATTTTCATCTTTCTGTATTTTGTTTTCTTAATTGGTTTTTTTTATTGATAAAAATGATATTAATTTTTGGGGAAAGAGTATGTATCTTAAGTAATTAAACTACACCCCCTCTTTGGAATGCTTTCTCTCTCTTCTCTCTCTCAAATCTTTTAGAGAGAGAAAGCTTTCGTTCTCATTTTCCGACGAAACTTATCGTTTTCTAACACAATTATACCGTTGTGTGATATATATCTTAGGCTAAGTTACATTGTTTTGACTTTATGAATACGTCGTAGTGTACATGCACGTAGGCTCATGATGTCTCCATACCATAATTAACATTTTAAACTTGTTGAGATAAAACAGAAAATGTTATTACAGCTTACTCAATATGGCAATAGGAAAAAAGCTTAAAGGAGAAAATAAAAGTAACTAAATTTTTTATTTGATTGTTTGGTCATTCCGTAAAGGTTTTCTCCTCCACCTAACCACCTGTCCAGACTACTACTTTACATTTTTGCATAAACTTCAGTTCCTTGTCTGAGATCTTAAATCCTCCATTTTCATTTAACAATGAATTGTGCAATGAGCAAATCATTTACGTGATCTAAAGGAAAAATACTTCAGAGATATTAGAACTTTCCTCGAATCATAACAATAATTTGAGTACGAAATAGAATAAAATCACATGAAATATACATATTAAGGAACCAGCCAGTCAACCATTATAGTAGCAGAATTTGACTGTTTGAAATTAGGATAATTTAGAATTTTATATAAAGAGAAATAAGAGATTGGAATATAAATTTATGACTATACATTGAATTTGATTTTTTGATATAAATGTAAGCTAATTTATTGGGATTTTAAAGGCGATAATGGGATTTAAAAATAAAGTGTGCAATGAGCAAATCATTTACGTGATCTAAAGGAAAAATGCTTCAGAGACATTAGAACTTTCCTCGAATCATAACAATAATTTGAGTAAGAATACAAACACTATACATATTAAGGAACCAGCCAGTTAGCCATTATAGTAGCAGAATTTGGCCGTTTAAAATTTATGGGACAATATAGAATTTTAGATGAAGAGAAATAATAGATTGGAATATAAATTATGACTAAACATTGAAACTGATATTTTGATAGAAGTGTAAGCTAACCTTTCAAAAATGCAAGCCAGTGTTAAATTGAAAGTTGTCTTCGAAGAGTGGTTTTGATCTTTGTTTTCAGATGTTCGAGATGAGGATATTTTGCCAACAACATCTGGTGAGTGGGTAAATGTAGATATAAATCATATACTAAAGAACAAAGTGGAAGCTAGGATACCAGAAATACGAACAAGGCAAAATAGGTTGTTACCTGGAAGCTCCTCACCCTTGTTTAAGCAAGTCTGAAAAAGTAGAGAACCTAAAATAATCAAAACCAATAGAGCATTGTCGTTTTTTAACAGTCTCCAAAGACGTTTTCTCCGTGAAAACAATTCTCCACTTGTGTTTGGTGCGACGATAACGGTTGGAGGATGCGACAACATCAAATCATTGATGCTGTACAATTGGCCTTTAACCAATTGATCTTGATACTTAGGCACACGATTAGGAAGGACTGAAGCTTGTATAGCATAATCCTGAAACAAAGGCAAAATGAATATGTTAAAATTGAGGTAAATCAGGGTCAAGAGGAACAATAATAGAGATAATATACATTTTCATCAGGAAGGAGACATTTTCATCAGGAACAATAAGTAAGATATTGTTTCTTCGAAAGTCTCGAACTTTCCAAATATGGATGACCCGAACAACAATGCTATTAATACCAGTGTTATGTGTTTTGCTGGAGGTTGAATAAAGGGTAGAGTAGGGCGGTATTGTTTTAGTTTTACCCATGCTGTGTGAGAGAGAAGGTTAGTGTCGTCAAAGGTTGTTATTTAATGCAATGGTTGAGGGAGAGTAATCAGGGATTGGAATGAAATGGTAATGACCATGAAATCATAGGTGTTTGGTATTAGTTTCATTACATTATAATTGGGTGGTAAACGTAAAGATGAAAATGAAGGATATACTTCAATGGAATTCTTTAATTACCTTAAAGATTGTAATGAGTAATACAAATAACGTAATCATAATAATGGTTCATATGATTCTAATTGGTAGTGCAGATCTAAACCCCTTTTTAAAAAAATTTAAATTTGATTCCAAACAATTTGAAAACGATTTTGGACAGGATTAATGTTACATACTGTCTTTAATTACCTTAAAGATTGTAATAAGTAATACAAATAATGTAATCATAATAATGTTCATATGATTCTAATTGGTAATGCAGATCTAAACCCCTTTTTTAAAAATTTTAAATTTGATTCCAAACAATTTGAAAACGATTTTGGAGAGGACTAATGTTACATACTGTTCGAAACTTCAAATAGGTGTTCGGGATCTTGACACAAATATTAAACCAGAAATGATTTAGAATTTGGAGGTGGAGTAGGAGAATTAAACCAAAGAAACCCAATGATTATGAGATCTGTGAAGGTACATCAGAGGTGGTAGCTGCTGGGAACGATGGTTGTGAGAAGGTGAGTACAGGTGAATTCGACATCGTTTGGTTCATATACTCCTGATGGTGTAAGGGCTGTCAATTATATTTGTTGGGCTTGTAATTGGTCTTATTTTGTCAAGCCTAATATGAAAATTTAAAAACAATGGCCTTTAAAACTAAGAAAGGACATGTGTCAGTTATATAATAAGCCAGGTGTCATGTTCTAATTAGAAGTTGAGAAAAATCTTCTCTTATTATATAAGATATCATTATTAACTGAGAAGCGTTTCTACCTATTGGATTAAAATAAAGATCAAAGGAAATTCATCATGAAGAAGAATGCTATTGGATACAGTAAAATTGTATAAATAATTACTTGGCTGCAAATACAATATTAAACTTTAATGTTTAATTTTTTTGTTCTTTCCAGAAAATGGTTTTCTATTAATGCATTAGAAAATAAAATACAAAAACACTTTATGGCCCAGATTTTTCAAAGAAAAACACTGTACATATTTAAAACCTAATCTTAATTATCCATCCCATTACAAAGAAGACAGAGATGAAAGAAGCCCATAGTTGGGACTTGGAATTGATGCGAATCAGTACCAACTGATTTTTCCGAATACATGCAGACTACGTTACAATAGAATCAGAAGAAAATACGTAAAAGCAAAACATTTAGAACCTTGCAAGCGGTTTTTATTAAAGAATAAAGACGAGGATTTATATATAATAATAATAATAATAAAGCATTTAACAATAGGTCAATTTAACAAATATAATGAACCACATAAAATGACTTAAGTAGCTTTCGTGCTAATGCTACTTTTCAAAGCATGATTTAAAAAAAATCAAAGACCAAAATTATAAATCATAAAATTAGTTCTTCAAGATTCTTTGTTAATAAAACTTTTGAAAATGATGGTATCTTTTTATTTATTTATTTGTAATATCAAATATTGAAACTGGAAGCGCAAGCTTAAAAACGGAAGTGTAAACTTCCAAAACAGATTTTTTGAAATGTCACAGAAATAAAATTCCCAAAGCTTTTGAAAGCTTCCGATTCCAAAGCGTGAAGCGGAGCTCCAAAATTAAGCTTCCGAACTAATGCTCATTTTCCTCGAAGAAAGTCTAGGCCTCTAGGGTTTCCCTTATGTAGCAGAGGTTTAGTGTTATGGTCTAGTGGTCGTAGCGAACCACATATGAAGAAAATGTAATATTTAGTTAAATGTTAAATCAATTTCAGAATTTTCTTTTTTATATTGTTAAATCGTGGGAGTTCCGGAGCCGGTCTTTAGTATATTCTGATTTAATTAATGCTTCTACGTCCCATAGAGAAATTAAATTTGAGACACACAATGGAGTCAACCCCATTGTACTACAACTTGGTCACCACTCCTTTGATATTTTTTCTATATATTTAGTTTGGTACTTTTAGAAATAATAGAAATTGTCTTGCAAATAGTATGGGAGAAAAATCTGTCTTTGGAATGTACACGAAGACGAGTTTCGCTTTGCTTTGGAACTAATTAAATGATAACATTTCGAAAGAGAAAAAAGGAGGAAAGAAGCGATTCCTATATATACGATTACTATAGCTAGGTAGAAAAATTTGCATGTTACAATATTACAATATTTGGTGTAACATATGGTATCGCCTTTACAAGATATACTCAATATTAATTGGCCACATATCTTGATCCACTATATATTTTAGTTTCTATGTAAGAGAATGTAAATCAAGAATTTACAGAGCAAGTAAATTGAACATTAATAACATGTAATAAATTATTTTCGTTCATTACCATTTGTGAAGCAGATGAATAAGGCAATAATGGTAGGTAGGGTTTATCTTATATTCGTGCAAGATATATATAAATAGCCATAGCCACGATTCACAAACAAAACAAAGGTTAAACAAAAATCTGAATACTTAAGAGAGATGGCTTCTTCTTCCTATTGTTTTGCCTTCGTTTCTGTAGCACTTCTGTTACAACTTGTCTTAGGCTCTGCTTTGGCCTCAAATTCCACAAAATACATCGACGAGATATGCGAGCATGTCAGCAACAAAACCTTCTGCGTTGAAACTTTGAAAGCCTATCCTCCGGCGGTTTCTGCGACCGGCAAGGTACTAATATCTAGTACACAACTATATATTTTAATTCCTTTCACCATTGCATTAATTTTCTTCTAAATTTCAAAAGTTAAAAGAAAAAATTTAATATTATATTTTCGAAGTTTAAGTTTTTAATTTTTTCTTTGTCATATATGTTGGAAACAAATCTAAGTATTTTACTAGCTGTCATTAAATCTATGTTTTTTTGTATGATTGCGATTATGTTCACGTCGCATTCTCAATAATTGACACTTATATTACTTTTTTTTTTTTTTTTTTTTTTTCTAATCTGTAGCTACGGCCGTGTTCCGCCTCGGCACATCCTACGCCATAAAATCAGCTAGTTTCATTGAAAATGCGGCAAAGTATAACCCGAACATGAAGAAGCAGTTCAAGGCGTGTCAAGATGCCTACTTGACCGTTGTAAATTCTCTCAAGATCGTTTCCTCGGAACTCAAGGAATCGCCGGAAACTGCAAACTATGATGTCATGGTTTGTACCGACAGCACGAGGATGGTGAAGGATTTGGTTGGGAATAATACACATGTGATAGCCAAGAAAGTCATGGCGATGACATTCAAGATGGAGAACCTTCTGGACATTGCCGTTGGAGCCACCGAAGCTCTTGGTGGGTGAAGAAGACGATGAGAACACATACCGTCGTTTAATTTTCCATATTTGGTTTACTTTTGTTATAGATTGTTTTATTGGTTAAATTTTTCTGGAAGATTGGAATGCAATATTTTTTTACTTTATATGATCAATACATTTCGTTATGGATATGTAACTTTATCAATTTATGATATAATATTCTAATTACAGCATGCACTATCTAGTTTAAATCAATATGTTTCCCAAAAAATATTGCATGTCATCGTTTTCTGATTTTCTTTAATTATTTGTAACCTTGTCGAAAAGAAAAAGAGATGTCAGTATCTCTATTCCTAAAATAACGTGAATTTGTCTAGCTAGTATAAGCAATTAATTGCAACCCCCGAGAAGATGTTTTCTTGAATTAGTTAATATTTTGAGACAATGGAAATAACTTCTATTAGAATGGATTTAAATATTCTTCTTGAAATAATTTGTTAATAACATGCATTATACGGTATAAGCAGAAAAGTAATGTAGTAACATTGACACTATCACAAACCATTAATGAATAATGATGCTATATCATATTTATAAATTCATAGCTTTAATCTAAAAATTTTGTAACTATTTTTTTTTACAATTCTTCTATTACCAAAACCCAACAAATATAATTTTAAACCAAGGGGAGTAATCTAAAAAAATCCGTGGTAGAAAATAGAGGGGAATATGTCAAGAACTCCTCTTGAAAAGCTCTATACTCTTTGGGCAATGGGGTCCTTAAGGAGGAGGCCCAAATAATTTCTCTACCCATTAGTTTCTAACCCAAATAATCACACAAATTATATACTTACGTATTAACAAAATTAATTTAAATGTGTATTTTAGGACATAGTTTTGTGGTTTGTGCGAAAGTTATTTCCATATATAAATGAGCTAAGCCTCCAAAGAGTGACCACATTCGGAAAAATAATAGTAATGTTATTTGTCGCTCCTCAAGGTGGCAAACCAAGGAGAACAAGAAGAGTCCAGGGCCACTGAGCCTGTGGTTGATGACGTCTACAATTTTGAAGACGACCCTGTGGTTGATAGGTTCAATAGGTTTGGCACGGAGATGTCTGCCATGGTCTCCGCCTTGACACAGGTTGTTTCTGGTCGCTCTCAGACTGAGGCTGAAAGGGCACACTCTTCTTCCTCTTCGGCTGGAGATAAGAGAGGATGGCTTGGAATCGATTCTTCTCCTATTCCCTCATCATTCGCTCCGGTAGACTCTTCACTTGGTCCGATCGGTGAGTCTACGTGTTATATTTTCATGAACCGTTCTTAATTAACATCTCAAATACAATTTTTATTTGGTTAGATGTTTCTCTTTGACGTTTGTCAACTTGAAAGCATAAAAAACAATCGCTGTTCTGTACAGAAGAATTCACAAGCAAGGCATTACCAGACGAAATAGGGGGAAAAAGAAGGAGATACAGGGGAGTAAGGCAGAGACCATGGGGAAAATGGGCGGCTGAGATACGCGATCCACATAAAGCCGCTAGGGTATGGCTTGGGACGTTTGATACAGCGGAGGCCGCTGCTAGAGCCTATGACGAGGCTGCACTCAGGTTCCGTGGAAGTAAGGCAAAGCTTAATTTCCCCGAGGATGTAAGGCTTCTTCTTCCTCCTCCTCCTCCTCTTCCCTTACCCGCTGACACGGTGGCGAATAAAGCAGAAGAGGATCTTATGAATTATTGGAGTTATTCAAAGTTGTTGCAAAGTTCAGGCCAACGGTCTTTTATTGGGCATGGACAAGAAGAGAGTAGCAACATATTAGAACATTCACCGATGGAACGACCTCTGCCTCCTTCAAGTTCTGGTCAAAGTTCCTCTGATGTTTCTGGACCTTCCTCTACCTAATACATTTTTATGTTATAGTAAAAATTATTAATAACGGTCTAAAAAACATTTAAATACATAGCTACAAGAAAAGGATTTTTCTTGTCTTTATACAATGTTAAGTGCGAAACAATATATATA